>NC_046290.1:44178912-45618912 GCF_004115265.2 Rhinolophus ferrumequinum | reverse complement strand
CTGAGTTCCGATCAAATGCAGAGAAGCAAACACCTTATCAGGGAATCGTCTTGTGGCGATGCTGGTTAGTCTCCACAGTAAAAGTGGCCTCCAAGCCTCCCTTCTGTCTGAGATAGCAGTTAATTGTATTTCTTCTGCTCTTGAAAAATGACATATTACTGTGATTTGGCTCAGGTCTCTATCAGACAGGCCCTTGGATGCAGAGTTAAAAGGCATGTGTGCCTTAAAGAGCACATCCCTGGATAACACAGGTATAAAAACATGTCTGAGAGGGCTGGACACCAGCTTTCCTCCTCTGGAAAGTAGGGGGAGGATATACGCATAGCTTTATTTATAGCTGTAACATGTTCTTTCTTAAGTATATTCAGAGAACAAATAAAGAGATTATTGGGAATGGGAGAGAAAAGTTGAATTCACTTTCCTATTGAGAGCCAATTTAAAAAAACTTAGTGCCAGGTTATTATGAAATAATCAGGTGTATAAATGAGGGCTTGCATGTGATACTTGTGAATTAGCCTTTGAAGCTTGTTTTCGAGGCTCACCGCGTACTTGTTTTTTGATAATCTCAGTCTAACCTCCTTGAAGGCAAAGAGTGTGTTTGTGTATCTTTGTCACTTAGTGCCCAGCATAATATCTTTATCGTAGTAGGTTGATAAATGACCACATGCAGAAGAGAGAAGCTTTGCCCTCACTAAGTGCTCCGTTCTGTTGTAATAAGTGATTCCATATAGGTACAGGTGGAACTGTTCTCTGTCTAGTGTAACATTCAGTTTTTCCTTAATATTATTCTATGGGTTTGAAGTGTTTTTTTGTTTTGTTTTTTAACTAGCTCCCTTGCTGTTTTGCCCAAAGTCAGCGAAGGAAAATTGTGCCTGTTCAGTGAAGGCTGCGAGCATCGTAGCAGCCATGCACATACACATGGATGGCCTGCAGCCACCGCAGCGGGGATGCCATTGAATGTGCACTCACCAAGGACAAGCTCCCGTCCCGGCTCACTCTCGTTGTCCGGCATAGGAGCTAATGATGTTTAGGAAGCTAGGGAAGCGGAGGTATTTGCGTAGCTTATTTTCTCTCCTCTCCCGCAAAGTGCACCATCATCTGACACACGATCAGTGAATGGACCCAGCCCTTGTTAGGATGCAGAAGATGCGTCCCTGTGTCTGGGTCTCACAATGACAACAATAGAGACTCCTGCAATGATGTTTTGCCTCGCTGCTGTTCAAACTTCTTCAGTTAAGCCTGTCTGGAATCTATTTCACTATGATCCATCAAAGTTTATATATATTAAAATAAGGGGGAGGCAGGGTGGAACCAGAGAGGAGAGACTCTATCTTTGCCAGGGAGCTCTCTCCTCTCTCTATGACTCATACTTACAAAAGCAGAAGGCCTTGGAAAGCTGCCTGCAGTCACATCGAGGCAGGCAGCTCTCCTGGCACTTTCCGCCATTTAAAAATGTTTTCTCAGGCAATAAAAGATGTTTTTCAAATTGTCCGTGCCCTCCTTCTGGGCCGGCCTAAGAGCTCGTTTAGCTGGAGCACGGCAGTTTTATGGAAGGGTTGCAGCCAGAACAGATGAACCCAGGTCTTTGTATTTGGTATTTTACTAAGGAACTAGCTCTTCCATGTTCAAAATTTGTAATCGTTCTTTCTTATGATTGTTATCATAGTGAAAGGAATTGCCTCTGCCCCTTAGTCTTTCCCTGGCATGAAGTGTGCATTTGGTCATTCTTAAGAATTTTTTCAGTATATTATGCGTGCTTGTACAATTTCAAATGTTTTTTTAAAAAGTTTTACTTTAGTATAGAGAGCGCTAGCTTGAGCTAAATAGAGAAGCTGCTTATTAAATGTAATTGTCCTGATTTTTACCATTTGGCAGCACAGGAAAGAAAGAAAGGTCACCCTAATTTTCCTACCTTCATATACAAATAAGGGTATTTGGTTAAGTGGTAAATTAAAGCTTCCTGAAAACCAACTGGACTGACAAATCTAAATCTCAATTTTTAAACTTCTGTCCTTTTTAGCTACAAAAAGTGATTATGTCCTTTTATGGTTCCAGAAACTGGCAGGTAATTTCTTAATATCCTTTAATAACCCTCATCTACACCCCCTTTTGTAAAAGGGTTCAACCATTTCTGCTCTAGGAGTTGCCAGATAACAAGGATTCTAAGTAAGTTATGGTGGTGAACTGTTGGGGTGATTATGATTACTTAACAATAATTTATTTAAGGAGTAAAAGTAGCAACATATAAAACAATTTGTGTTGTGTAAGAAAGTTACTTTGAATGGCTGACTTTTAGATATAAATTGAATACAATGAAGTATTCATTTGAGTAGAAAATATTTTACTAATGGAGGGATCAATTGTGAAGATTTTATTTCCCACAAAACTTGATCTCCAAGTAAAATCTGCTGTTAGGGACCCTGAGTTTAACTTTAGTGATTGTATCATTTCATCTTGAAATTTTAGATGCCAGTTGGCAGGGTCTGCTATCCCCGTAATAATCTATGCTGACTGCCCAAACAGGATAAAATGATGTTTACCTGGTAGAGGAATGGAAGCTGATGGAACAGAGCAGAATAAGCTATTGGCTGAATGGTAGCTTGTTTATCTTTCAGTCTCTATTCACTTATTTGTATCACTGCCTCAATTCTGGTTTAATAGAAACATGTAAATAACTGATGTTTTCATGAGTGGATTAGGCTTATTATTCTTTTCTTTTTTCAATTTTTTTATTTATTAGTTTCATGTGTACAAAACACTGTAATAGACATTTATCATTTATACCCCTCACAAAGTGATAACCCCCCTCCCCAAGGCTTATTATTCTTTAGAATAGTAAGAATTAAACTTGAGAGCTGGAAGGAGTTTCGGGGTCTGGTCTCGTCCAGAGTTCTGGTATATTTTGTTTGGCCCATATAGTATGTTTTCAAAAACTGTATAACAAGGCAGCCGGTTTGCTTGATGAGAATACAGGCAGCTTTGCACCTATTATCTCGCATGATCTTCACACATTTATATTAACTGCCTGGCCCCTGAACTTTGAGTTCGTGATCCAGATAATCCTACCTCTTCATTTTACAGTTACGGGAACTAAAACCCTGAAGGACTGAGTGGTTTTCCAACGTCAAACAGCTAGTTCAGAACAGTTCAGAACTGTTTCATAACCTGAGTATTTTTCTCTGAATTCTGCTTCTAAATTTAGAAGAGTTGTTATTTATTTTTCATTATGTTAGAAACCTTTGTCAAACTGCAGGGATGATTTTTAAAGATGTCTTACAAATAAAAGAATTGAGAGGTCACCATAGCCAAGATATGGAAGCAACCAAAATTCCCATCAGTAGACGACTAAATAAAGAAATTGTGGTATATTTCTATTATGGAGTATTACTCTGCCATAAAAAAGAATGACATTTTACCACCTGTGACAACGTGGGTTATTAGGCTAAGTGAAATAAGTCCAACTGAGGAAGACAAATACCATACGATCTCACTTATGTGTGGAATCTAAAGAACAGAATAAACGAACAAACAAAACAGAAATGGACTCATAGATATAGGGAATAAACTGATGGTTGCTAGGTGGGAGGGATTTGAGGGATGGGGGAGAAGGTGAAGGGACTAGGAAGTACAAATTGGTAGTCACAGAATAGTCACGGGGATATGAAATACTGTACGGGGAGTGTAGTCAATGATGTTGTAAAAACTGTATAGTGTCAGATGGGTACTAGACTTATCGAGGGCATAACTTCATAAATTGTAAAAATGCCTGACCACTGCACTATACACCTGAACCGAATATAAAATAATATTGAATGTCAACTATAATTATATATATATATATATATATGTTTTTTCCACAGGATGTAAAGTACAGCATAGGGAATATTGTCAAAGGTATTGTAATAGCTATGTAAGATGTCAAATGGGTAATAGACTTGTTGGCGTTATCACTTTGTGAGGTATATAAATGTCTAATCATTATGTTGTTCTGTACACCTGAAACTAATAATAAATTTTTTTTTAAATAAAAATTGAGAGGCGATGGTAGAATAGTACAGAGTCTAGTTTAGTTCCTGTTACTAACTGTGCTTATCTTGGGCAAATCATTTTATCTCACTGGACCCCAATTCCTCATCTACAAAGTAATTAGACTGGACAATTTCACACCACCTAGTACAGGGCTTGGTAAATACTAACTTCTGAATAAGTAGTTCAGTGAACAGTGGATATTGAAGAACCCTACCAGCACTAAATTATAGATTCTCTAATTCTACATAGACTTTTCTTCCTTCCTCTACCCCTAGTTTACTTGACCTGAGATGGCTTTCAAGGTCTCTTCCAATCTGCAGAGGAGTCTAAGTGTTTTGATTGAGAATTTGTTGGGGGAATTCTTTGAACCCATGCACTGTGTTCTACTCTTTTTGGTTTCCTCTCCTATCAGCTTGTCTATTCCCTGAACTTGTACTGCAGAATCCATGTGTCCTTTCATGTAGGATGGGAACGAGACAGCAGGGGGAAGAAACAAGTAGGTGGCTTTCCAGAATGACCTCATATTGTTCCCCGCCGTCTGTAATCTCTGATCTCCTTTTGCCTTGTACAGAAAAAGAGAGCATTTCCTCCTGGCTTCATCTGTTTATAGGCAGGATGATGCTTCAAAACGAGAAGTGGGTTATTCTTTCACATATAAATAATACTCATCAATTTCAGCATATGTTATGAGTAGTTATACAATCTTAGCGGGCCTAGCCACTGTTGACAGTTCATTAGATACCTACTAGTAGGACACACAAACACAGAAAACAACAGAAAACTTGTCCCCTTCCTTTTAAGAGCTTAAAGGCTTAATAGGAGAGTTAGTAGAGCTACAGAAGTAGTAAATAGCTACGAACTTGGATTGTATAACTGGAAGTAAGTCCAATCTTAACTTTTGCTCTAAACAGAGAATCCCTAGGGATTCAACTTTTCCATTAATTAGAGAATCAGAACTTTTAAAACACTGAGATTCTTTTCTTCTTTATTAAAGAAAAATAATTTGATTCCTAACAAATCCAGATTAGTGCTGAGCTTCTCTTCCGTCAAAAATGCCCCTCAAGAAATCCATAATCTCACATGGAAACATATAAGCCTCAACCCCAGCTTAATTCTTCCTGCTTTTATGCTGCTGTGCTTCATCCTCCAGGCCACTTTCCTTTGCCTGCTCATTTCTTTTGTAGCAGACTTAATCCTGACAACTTCACTAAGCCTAGAATACTCCTGAAATTCTCATTTCTGTTCCTTTGTCTTCCTCCGTTTTGCTTTCTGACCTTTCTTTTCCTCAGAACTATTCCAATGCACAGCCCACCGGTGATTAATACATGTGATCTTCCTGTCTTAGTCACTATATTACTCATGATTTTTGCAGACATTTTATCTGAAGTTTCTAGCCAAAACTTTAGAAGACATCGGGAAATGTTTGTGTCTTGTTAAAATTGGCTCATTCATTGCGCATAGATTTCCTGTTCAAAACCAGAAATATTTCCCTTATCTCCACCCAAACCAAGTAGTTCCCGCAACTTTATGTGCTTTTATAAATAGGACTGGTTCCAAGATCCATTTCTTCTCAACTTCCTGCTGTTCCTAGCTAAAGACCCTCTCCCTTTAGCCTCACCTTGCCCTTGAATGACTGTCTCTCAGGCATGAAGCTCACCTGTGTGTCCAGCTTTAACGTGGCTGGTGTGGCCCCACCAGGTGCTTCTGGGTGCAATTTCACTGACAGGTCAATTGTGGGCCACAGAGACACCCATTTTCTGCTTTTAGACCATCACAAAGAAGGTCCCTCAGCAGTCAGTGTAAATGTTTTTTTTCTTTTTCCATTCTCGCCACAAATAATCCTTCCCTGTTACCCATATACATCACCTTTTGGAGGATGATAAAAATAGCATTCCAGGCTTCAGACAAAGAACAGTTGGCTTCATTCTAACTGGCTCCTTCCTCTTCTGTACCATGAAAGAAAGAGTCAATCTAGGTGTTTTCTTTCTGTCAGAAAGGAGGCGATGTCATCTTTAAGACTATTTGGAGGTAGAGGAAATTGGGTAGACCAACAGGGATAGAATAGAGATTACTTTTACTGTACCTGGCACATATTTGTGAATAAGAAATATGTCTCCTAGATTGAGAGAGGTCAGTGGGGCAAAATAACAGCCAGGTCAGAGAGAAGAAAGATAATAATTTGGGGACATAATATCCTACTTGACATTGCTTTCTTTCTGTTCCATGAGAGGACATGGAAAATAGAGTATTTCTCCTAGAGTAGTTTCTCCTATATCATACCAGTGTGTTTCCAGGTGAAATGCTAATGACCTCATTTTTAAACCCTGGATCTGACAAATTTAGACTTTGAGTCTGAGATCTTGCAAGCCCCTCTTATCCATCTTCACTTCAAAAAAATGTGTTATTATGCTGCATTTATTTAGCACTTCACATTTGCAAAAATCTATGCCTGTGTTATGCCTGTGTTATTCTCTACCAAAATCCACTTACTTATCACTCTTTTTAGAATGGCAAATAGGGATACCAGCAGGTCTAATAACTGTATGTAGGACTCAGAAAGTGACTTGCAAACTAGGTTTTAATTTTTTCAAATTCTTTTTGGAAATTGGCAGAATATAAATTATACACTAACAGATAAAAATGGTACTTTTATTACCTTATTTGCTTTTCCTCTTATAAAAATAAATAACTGTGGGGTTAGAAAGAGATCCTAGAGGTTATCTATATCAAGTTTGTTTAAAATTGGCCAGCCAACCCTGGAAAGATTGCCTACAAAGGAGACATTAAGGGATGTTTAGGGATGACAGACTCTTCTTACCTCTGGATTGTGGTGGTGGTTACACAACTGGACGCATTTGTCAAAACTCATAGACCTATATACATCGAAAGTACAGTGGTACCTCGGTTTTCAAACGTCTCCGTTGACGAACATTTCAGTTTACGAACGTTGTAAGTTTTATGGATCTGTGGTATCATTAGATAGTAAAATTCATGCTAAATTTCCAGTTTTAGGGGTTGATTTTAAAGGTCTGGAATGGATTAATCCATTTTTGCATTACTTTCTATGGGGAAACCGTGCCTCGGTTTTCAAATGTTTCAGAACTCGAATGGGCTTCTAGAACATACTGTGTTTGAAAACCGAGGTTCTACTGTATGCATTTTACTGTTTGTGCATTGTATCTCTGTAAACCTGTCTTCTAAAAAAGAAAAAAGTATTAGAACTTTTTAAAAAGGACAATTTAAAAAGTGAGAGAATTAATTCATTGGAAATGTCTGCGTCCACACTGGTTGGCCATTGGAGGGTGAAATGTGTAGCAGGGAGATTCTTCCTCCTGGTGCTTTGTTAAGGACACACTCAGGACCTGTTTGTCAGAAGTGAAAGTTAACTGAAGTTGCCCTATAAGAGTAAGAACCTAGGATCTCAAGCAGGAAAGAGATTTTAATCTACTGATGTCTTTATTATCAGTTACTATATTAGACCCTGCCCCCCTTTTTTAAACACTTGACAGACATATAATAGTCATTACAAAATTATCTTACAAAAATTTGATTTTATTTGTGGTAGTTGGCAGCAACTACTAATTGATTGATGAAAGCAGAATTTCCAGCAGGATGCAAAAGAAAGTTAATTATCCTTTTAGAATGAGAAAGTGGGTGGCAGTGTTTGAATCAGATTCTGGCTTAAATAATCATACACACCTTCTTTGGTCCTAGTTCAGGAAAGAGCTCAAACCTTTTAATAATTACTGTACACACCTTGCTTCATGAATGAGATCTTCAGGCCACGTTACAAGCTTTGGAGGCAGCTGTATTTTCTACTTGGCATTCTTTACCCTCTCGCTCACCCATCTCCCTGTCTGCCCAGCTCAGGGACTGAGGTTTCCATCTGTAAAGCCTGTTGCCACAGGATACAGAATTCAAATTCACGAGGGAGGAGGGACAGCTTCGTGTGTGTGTGTGTGTGTGTGTGTGTGTGTGTGTATCGTGGCTCTCATGATCAGATAAACGTGGAAAGCTTGCTCATTCATATGGAAGAGCCAGTGCTGCCGCTCGATGGTGAAGCAGCTGAGTTCCAGGCTCTGGCATCTGTGTGTTAGCCCCACTCAGCCAGGAGCTCTTTATTTGTGATACTGCAACAGCTGACGAGCATGGCCACGTTTGCCGTCCACAGCAGCCTTTACTTGAATCCCGTAGAAGAAAGGCTATCCCACTTTTTTTTTTTTTAATGAAATGATGAATTTGGTTACAAATAGGAAATCCCATGTGACTTTTACACACAGTAAAGAACCTTCTATGGAATCATAGAAAGTCTCGGGTGTTTTTCTTTTCACTCTGAACTTCTTTTGTATAACCGCACCTCCCTTCTCAGCTGTCTCTCAGGTGGCCAAGACCTCTGCCCCTTTGTCAGTTTTGCAGCCTGTGATTCTGCTCCCCTTCCTTCCTGATGACATCAATCTTGAATGAGCTATTGCTGATTATAATAGTGCAGACAAATGCCCTGAAGAGTCCTGAAGACAGGAAGCTTCTCAATGCCTGCCATTTGGCCGTGATTTGGCTTCCTAAGCAAGTTCTGTCTTCACCTGGAAACCCCACTCAGCACTGTGGACAGAGATCTCTTCAACCCTGGGATAGCAGCTTTTAGAAATAGAGTCAGGACTTGAGAGCATCCTTCGTCATTCTCTCCTTCTCCTTCTTGTGCCTTCCCTTCCTCCAAGAGATGCTCAGGTCTTTAGAATTATTGTAAGTTTACTTACATTTTGTCATCTGGAAACTCAGAATGTATGCTGCCTTCACGAGCACAAGCGTTGTTGGGGTTATTGGGGTTGCATTTGTTTATCTTTTACACACTCACACGGTTTGCCTCGCTTGGCAGCCTGCTGGCTTGGACAATAATAAAGCTTCTGGAGGTGAGCAAACAGCTGATGGCATGGGGCACAGAGGGAGGGGACTCCTGCAGTGGCCGCCTGTAACCTGCCAGGCTGGTGGTCAGAGCAGGCGAGAACAAAAGCCAGTCTGTCTCGAGGCAAACTGGAAAATCAGTGTGTTAGTTGTGTTCTTGTCTCATTGCCTTTCTCCTGGCTGAAAGGGAGAATGCTGGTCCAGCAGTCCACAGAACCACTTCAGGCAAGTACCTGGTCCAGAGACTTACCTGCCTATCATATTACCCCTGGCAGTTGTGAAAAATGATGCAATTTTATCTGTCTGAACTGCTTAAAAAGTCATCGACAGGAATTCTTTCCAAACTCACTATTTAAAGTTAGACCCTACTATCTCAGTGTTTTGAGTTGTTCATAGTCTAGATTGCTACTCCCATAAATTGTGTGCTAATTTCTTTTTTAACACTGATAAGGGCTTATTTGCTGCCTGGCTGGGTAAGTGCAGGAATTGCATTTGGGGCAGCATGTTTCGTAATATGTGTGTTTCCCTCTTATTCCTAAACTGACTTCATGTTGTTACTTAGTTGAAATGTTTTAGTCATAAGTATGTATCTGGATTATTAGGTTTTAGAAAGCAGAGAGCGCACCAAGCAGCGCTGCTCCAGGATGGGAGAGGGAGTAGACTTATTCAAGACCCTTTTGAGTCGCTGACAGATCTCTCAAAGAGCTGCAGTGCAGAGCTGATTATATTAGATATATGAAGTCTTAAAATACAGCGTGAGAAGGAAAGACTTTTCTGTTCCTCTAGGTTGCAGTTAGCCTCAGAAAGTTAGCAAATGGCTTTAAACAGATTTTCATTTGAGCTTTGAAGGTGTATAGCTAGGTCCTATCAGTCTTTGTTATTCTTGCTTAATTAAAGCCTAGAAATGCTCTGCAGATCATGAGTAAGAGAAACGGGGGTTCGGCTGGATAGGGTCATGGTGCTCTTATTTTAAAGTCCATCAAAAAGAAAAGTCGTTAACGATAGTGGTCATTGGAGACATCCTACAGCAGATTAGGTTTTAAATGAGGATTAGGTTTAAAATAATCTGGGGTAAAGTTGGTAACTAACATTTTTAAATTTTGTTTTGTTTGTTTGTTTTTAAAGGGAAAATAGACTGAACCTACAACCACTACTATCAAAAACACCTTTAAGCAACTAGCAGTGCCCTTTGTGTCTTTAGCACTTAATGTCCCACCTTGTATCGTTAACCTTTATTTGTATACTTTGTTTTTGTAATGAGATTATAAGTGCCCCAAACAGGGAATTTACAATTCTTCTTATATACCATAGATGTTAACAAGATGATCAGTACATAATAACATTTAATACATGTGCTGATTAAAGTTCTTTTTTTATTTGTTGACAATCTACTGTGGGCTACAAATTGTGTCAGACACTGAGGAGTCAGTGTTGAGCAAGTCGCTCACTGCCCCTACTTGCCCAGGGAGGTTACAGGCTAATGAGGAAGCAACACCATCATTTAAGCAATAGAACTGCTATGTCACTTGACTTTTTTTTCTTTAAAAAATAAAATTAACTTGGCCAAGTTTAATTGGCCATTATACTTTAGATGTCAGATTTTTCAGAGTAACGAGGAAAGGAGCTCAAATAGCTCAATTGATTTTAAAAAATGTGAGGGGAAGCATGAAATAGTAAAAGATAGATTGTGTTTCATTTCTATGCGGAGGATTTTGTTACATCTAGTATCTCAGGCACCGGTATGATGCCTTCTTCTGACTAGATCACTCTTATCCTGATCATAATTTGACTTATTTCTATCTTTATGCTTTTAAAGAGGTTAATTCTGTAGAGAAAGAATAAGAGGGACATTTTCCAGCCAAATCTAAGACATTTCAAAAGACTGGAGAGGGCTAGATGACTCTAAATCCATAAAACATTTTCAGATCTTATCTTTGCCAAATCTCTAACCAGAGCACTAACAAGTAGCCTAAATTAAATACTACTTCTCACTTCCTCTCTTTTTCTCAGCTTTTACTTTGGCAGAGAACCTGTTCAGCAGGAAACTACTCCCAATAGCAGATGGCAGGAAATAGCAGGTGGCAGATCGAATAACCAGCCTCTGAAAAACACTTGTATTAGCTTGTAGCCCTGACTCTCAAATATGGCACAAAATCCTTTCACTCCAAGTTTCTTCTTCCTTTTTTGTTTTTAAGAAAACAGTTCAATTTTTGTGGGGCCCAGAGATTGATCTGCTTTCTGAATGGTTAAAAAAAAAGTGGGGTTTCAGCTGACATGAT
The DNA here is from genome assembly GCF_004115265.2 of Rhinolophus ferrumequinum. Lineage (NCBI taxonomy): Eukaryota > Metazoa > Chordata > Mammalia > Chiroptera > Rhinolophidae > Rhinolophus > Rhinolophus ferrumequinum. Next base: position 45,607,705 of record NC_046290.1, on the reverse strand, counting down.
AGGATGTTTGAGAATCCATCCCAATCAAAACAGATAAACAAAAAGAGGACTGAAAAGCCCTTTACAGAACCTCCCCATGGCCCTGTCTCTGCCTCCCATCTCTGTTCTCACTCTGTCTTACGGCATGGATTCCCAGGAGCTGGGAGAAGCCGCTCAACCCACCGTGTCACCAGTGTATGCAAACTCAAGGCAAAAGTAGCATCCAGAAATCCTAAATTCCATTTCTTTGTGGGAATACTGTTTCTACAGACGGTGCCAAAAAAGAAAAATGTGTACACATTTTAAGAAAGGAAAATACTGTATTAAAATTGTAATAATATATACCAGTAACAAAAGATGAATACAGTTATGCGTATACATTTTTTGGGGACCCCCGGTATATACATCTCAGCTTAGACTGCTTAGACCTTTTAAAACCATGTGGGGAGCAGTAAGAAGCAAGAGGAGATAGACTGAAGAGCTAGAATGCAGCTATGAAGGTTGTGGGATTGTGGGTCCTAAAGACCCGGAGGTCCTGAATGTTCAATTTGGCTTAATTTTTATTATTTTTTCTTCTTTTTTGTTTTCTTTTGGTTCAGTGAAGAGTGTCCCAATCTCTCCTAAGTGCCACAAGAACTATCAATATTATCAATATAACCCAAAGCTGATTTCCCTCTCTAGATTTGCTATGTTATTATATTTTTCGTTTTTCTTCTTTTGTTTCATTTTAAACTTCTAAGGTGTCAGCCTCAGCGTCGCATCTCTGTTCTAATGAAATATGTACTTACATAACCCAATGGTTAGTAGATCATTTTCCCAAATCGTTTTTCATAAATCTCAGATTGAAATTAGATGTTGGGGGGTGGCCCGGTGTCTCAGGCGGTTGGAGCTCCATGCTCCTAACTCCGAAGGCTGCCGGTTCGATTCCCACATGGGCCAGTGGGCTCTCAACCACAAGGTTGCCAGTTTGATTCCTCGAGTCCCACAAGGGATGGTGGGCTGCGCCCCCTGCAACTAGTAAGGGCAGCTGGACCTGGAGCTGAGCTGCACCCTCCACAACTAAGACTGAAAGGACAACAACTTGAAGCTGAACGGCACCCTCCCCAACTAAAATTGAAAGGACAACAACTTGACTTGGAAAAAAATCCTGGAAGTACACACTGTTCCCCAATAAAGTCCTGTAAAAAAAAATAAATAAATAAAAAATAAAATTAGATGTTGAATTAAGGAGTATTAAATAAAGAATAAAATCTTTTATAACATTTTTGTTTATTATTTTTCCTTCTCTTTCCCATTTCAGACTTTATAGTTAATCAGTTTTATCGTCACTTTTTATCGGCTGTTGACTTTCATGACTTTGGTCAACAGTTAATCAATTTTATCCTCAATTTTTTATCGACTGTTGACTTTTATGACTTTGGTCAACAGACTGCACATCTGTAAATATCTAAGAGAAGGGCCTACTGATGGCAGATGTATTTTGGCATTGACATTGAAGAGTTAACATCAGTTTTCTCTCCTCTTATACTTTATTTAGATTCCGACACAGCCCCAACTGCTGGTACCTGAGAGATTGGACTATCCACACCTGGATTAGGCAGTGTCTAAAATATGGTGCGCAAGACAAAGCCTTATATACCCTTGTAAATAAGGTGAGTGCTTTCTTGGCATTTGCAGCTTGTCCTTTGAGTTTAGATGATATGGTGTTTGAACCTATTATAGTACAGCAAAAATTGTGCAAGAAATACCTTTCTAAAATTTTTTACCCTCAGATATCCTTTTTAGAATGGAGTTGGATTTAAATTAACCATTTAAAAATAAAAATTCCTGTAGCTGCTGCTTTTTCAAGCATAGTGACTCAGAAATGGACAGGTAGAAACAAAGGTAGTTCAATCACAAGATCTCTGCACTAATTTCATTTTGGGGAGTTTTTGCTCCCATGACTTGGGCCCAATTCAACTTAATATATATTGCGGACAGTTGGTGGGTGAGAGACATTGCACTGGGGATGGCATTATCTACAAAAATGAACAATATCCTGTCCTTGCCCTCAGGAAACTAAGATTTAATAAGGCAGATAAGCAGGTTTACTAATAAATCTAATATTTGGCCCCAGGGGAAGAAATAGATTAAATCCTGCTCGCTTCCGTTCAGAGTTTAATGACAGAAGAAGATTCTTATGAAAACAAAGCAAGAAGGGTCTGAAAAGTCAGAAAAGTCTGTCTCATTTTCTGCTTCTCCTAGTCTTTTAGTGGAAAGAACACTGGACAAGGAGTCAGAAGACCCAGGCTGTTATCCCCTAATTTCTTCCAATTGCTTGTAACTTCAGGCACGTAATTTATCCCCTGGGTCTTAGTTTTATCAACTGTAAGTTAAGTGAGTTGTACTAAATCAGTGATTTCCAACCCTGGCTGCCCAGTAGAATCACACAAGAAGCTTTTAAAATTTATAGATGCTTTTCTCCATCTCCAAGATTCTAACTTAATGGATCTTTCTGGAACCCAGGCATTGGTACTTTTTTTCAGTGGGTTTTTTTTTTTAAATAGACTTTTTTTTAGAGCAGTTTTAGGTTCACAGCAGAACTGAGCAGAAGGCACAGAGATTTCCCATAAACCCCCTACCCCCACACAGGCGCAGCCTCCCCCATTATCAATGTCCCTCACCAACCAGAGTGGTACAGTTGTTATCATTAATGAACCCACGTTGACACGTCCTAATTACCCAAAGTCCGTACTATTACATTAGGGTTCATTCTGGGTGCTGTACATTCTTTGGGTTTGGACAAATGTGTAATACCATACAGAGCAGTTTTACCATGTTTAAAATTCTCTACGCTCTGCCTGTTCATTCCTCACTGATATCTTTTTAAAGCTCCCACGTTGGTTCTAATTTGCCACCAGGGTTAAGAATCACTGGCCAGTTGATTCTAAGGCTCCTTCCATTTTGCTGTAATGTCTTATCATTCTAAAATATTTTGTTTAAAAAATAAAATAAATAAATAAATAAAATAAAATATTTTGCTTTCACCCTGCCCCTAGGGATTAGTGCTGATTTGGATGACTGCTTTTACAAATATAGACACTGTCCATGATCTGCAACCTTTCAAACAGTGACCTCTGGACATTTTTTCCATTTCAGCACACCTGACACATCCCGTACAGCATACTAGTGACAGTGACTCAGTTCAGCAGTGATTCAGAACTGGGGTTAGGACTAACAGAATTCTCCAAGGGGATGTGTATACTTGGGGAAAATTCCTCAGGTGTTTCTGGTGGGTGGTGGGGGAAGGATGAGGTAGTGTGGGGAATGGTGGTTAATCCTACTGAAGTAACAATTGAAACAAACGAAAATATAACCGTAATTTAGATTGGTAGTAGCCCAACTTGATTGCACATGAAAATCACATGGGAAGCTCATTAAAACTTCAGGTTTCTGTGCCTCATTCCCACAGATTCTGATCTATAAGTCTGAGGCCTAGGAATCTACAGAGCTAAATTCACTACTAGAAAATTCTGTGGCAGATGCTAACAGGTCCACATTTGGAGAAATCTGGATTATCAAATACTCAACTGCTCGTGAACAGAACATCGTAGGAGCTAGATTAGTGATATTTTGTTGGCATATTTCTTGGATCTTTAAAAACCAGTGTAAGAGACAAGAGATAACAAGTGCTGGAAAGGATGTAGCAAAGAGGAAACTCTTACACCATGTTGGTGGAAATGTAAATTAGTGCAGCCACTATGGAAAACAGGATGGAGGCTCCTCAAAAAATTAAAAATAGAACTGCCATATGATCCAGCAATCCAGTTCTGGGTATATATCCAAAGGAAATAAAATCACTCTCTCAAAGAGATACCTGCACCCCCCGTGTTCATTGCAGCATTATTCACAAAAGCCAAGACATGGAAACAACCTAAATTTGTATTGACAAATGAACAGATAAAGACAATGTGGTATATATATATGTACTAGAATATTATTCAGCTATAAAAAGGAGATCCTGCCATTTGTGACAACATGGATGAAACTTAAGGGCATTATGATAAGTGAAATAAGTCAATCAGAGAAAGACAAATACCCTATGATCTCACTTATATGTGGAATCTAAAAAAGCCAAACTCATAAAAACAGTGTAGAATAGTGGATGCCAGGGGCCGGGGATCTGGAGAAATGGGGAGATTTTGGTCAAACTTCTAGTTATAAGATGGATAAGTTCTGAGGAGCTAATGTACAACATGGTGGCTATAGTTAACAATTCTGTACTGTATACTTGAAAGTTTCTGAGAGAGTAGATCTTAAATGTTCTTACCACCATCACAAAAAAATGGTAATTATGTGATGTGATGGATGTGTTAATCAACCTAATTGTAGTAATTATTTCTCAATGTAATGTGTATTAAATCATCATGGTGTACACCTTAAACTTATTCAATACTATATGCCAATTATATCTCAATAACTTTGAGGGGGAAAACAGCCTGAGGACCAAAAAATGCTATGTAATGTGATAATGTGTGCTTTCTCATGGGAATCCATTTTTGCATTGATATTCATGCCTTATAAAAAGAATCACTGAACCCATGGCATATGTGGGGTATTTGGGTTTGGTGTGGTTTTTTTTTTTTTTTTTTTTTTTTTTTTAGCTAGGATGAGGTTTTGGAATTGAGTTTTATTTTTCATCTATCAATTGCCTTATATCAGACATGCCCTCACAACTTTCTTACCTTGACCAACAGTTCCAATTACCAAACCTCATGAGTCACAGTTTCTATTTCACTGTCACAGATGCTGTAAAATGATAGTCAAATATTTTAAAGCTAATGGTGGCAAGTCTTGTCCTGAATAATACATAAGCATATATTATAAATCGAGTTACAGTGGATATTTTTCTCTGATTTTCCTTTCATTTTCATTTTCATTACAGGTTCAATATGGAATTTTTCCAGATAACTTTACATTCAATTTACTGATGGATTATTTCATAAAGACAGAAAATTACAAAAGTAAGAAATGAATCCCAGGTCCATTTATAATGAGGCTTCAGCTCCCAAAGGGAAGTAAATGTGGTCACTTGCCCTTCTTTGTTTCTTAATGACATTTTACATCACTCTTTCAGTCAGAAATAGATTCGTGGTTGATTTATTATACCATTTGGCCAGATAGGAAAATCGTATCCAGGTGGTTTTTTTTTTCTGAGTTTCTCAAGTTTATGTGTTCATGTCTCTTTAGGCAAAGAACAGTGAATTTAGTTAAGCAATAAACGCTGCCTGAGCTTCCATGGCTAGTTAAGATTATAGTGATGCTGTGACTAGCTTGCCTTTTATAGCACCATCAGCTAACTGTGTTTTATTTAAACCATAGTTGTTGTATTGTGTAAAATATAAAATCAGTTGACTTTTCTTATGAAGGAAAGTCATTTCCCATCGCTAGGCTTTTATTTCCTCATCTGTAGCATAAGTGGATCCGTCATCTCCGAGATATCTTTACCCCCGAATTCTCTGAGCCCATGAGATTAATTTAAAGTAACTTTTAACTTCAGCTGCAATAAGGAAGGCCAAGGAAGGATAGGGATTGCAGCAGACTGCAGAGCAGTCAGTGGGACCCTGCCGGTTCTACTGCAGCATGCTTGTGCTTGCAGCTCCGCAGACAGTGAGGAAGGAAAGAGGAGGCCTTGCTCTTTTGTAAAGATACACAGTGGCTCTCCCTTTCTAACTTTTCATCCAGGCTTGGTACCGAGGAGCCGTGAAAGAGCCACGCCTGTGCTGGGGGCGTTACTACCTCAGGAACATGGATGTGGGCTGGTGGTCACTTACACGTTTATGACATCTGTGATCCTGCCTTTGGGTTCCATCCCCTCGTCCCTGCACGCCAGCACCCTCGGCCTATCCCATCGCATCCGTCCTCAGTGATTAGGCTGGGCCCTAGGCATCTCCGCCCTTCCTGTGGGCTCTTCTCTCCTTTCTCTCCTCTGGGTCTCTGCTCCGTCTTCTCTCTCATCAGACTTGCAGTTGCTGGCTGCCAAAGGATGTTTGCTGCATATTATTTTTTGAAATGTTATTAAACCTTGTCCATTTCTTTCTCCATTTTAAACATGCATTTCCTGAATTCAACTAAAAGATAATTGGCTTTTACAAAATCTAATTTTCATAACCTAGTCTCTGAACATCAGATTTAAGAATCCATATTACTGTATCATTGGAAAATTATGTAGAGGCAGTTTTCTCTCCTCTTTCTCTCTGAAGGGATGGTGGGAGGATCAAAGGAATTTTTTTTCCCCCTAAATACGGAGTAAATAATTAATATTGAGTATTTTTTAAAATAAAGTTTTGATAAAGGCTATTATTATTATTTGGCAAAAACTTAGAAAATAATATTATGCTTTTTATTGTTGTTAGGATAGGAAATATCAAAGTACATAAATGATTATGAAGGAAAAGGAAATTAATTATCCAGGCCAATCTAATTTTACTTCCCCAGTTGACTGAAATGCAGACAATAAATAAAAGACAAAGTCAGTTTGATTTATTTTCATGTGTAATTTTGGATTCAGTAGTGAACAGTTGTGAAAACTGAGTTTTGTTTTTTGTTTTTTGTTTGAACTAGATTTTTAGCTTTAACTGTATTCTTTAAAAATACTGGTTTATTTGGGTTTTGCTTTGTTTTTGTTTTTAATCTCTTCCAGGTCCTCATTTGGCTACTAACTGACTAGATGACTCCTTTGTCTGCCCGTCTGTCTCAGTTTCCCCATTTGTAAAAAGAGTATAGAAATTCTTGCGTGTGGCCTCATTCAGAACCATGACAACATGTACAAAACCAGCTGGCTAGGAACAGCTGCAAATCACTGTTAGCTCTTATAATTATGAGTGTATGCAAAAAGCGGTGAAGAGAGCAACTCAATCAATTAGTCAAGAATATTTTTGGTTCCTGTTATGTTGCAGGCACCGCATTTTAAACCAATATTAACATTCTGTAATTGAACAACAAACATTAAGCAAATTAAGGAATTGTTTGAACTTGATTTTCTTGGTTTCTATCTGTGTTGTGGAATATTGAGGGAAAATAAAAATTGTTCAAGGTCTGATCTCCTATGGCCAGCATTCACGTGGAAACAAATATGTTGTATATTACACTCAGGGGCTTGTAATTTATGAATGAGCATTTTCTTTTCCCTTTGTTCAAGTCTTTTAAACTAAACTCGATTATCCTTTTTATAGTCTTCTGTTTTCTGTCTTTGAAGTAATACCTGGGATTTAGGATTGCCTGTAGCATTTGTCCTCTTTTGCCCTACCAGGAAGAAGTTCAGAGTACACAGAATGGGGCAGTCAGCCCAGCCCTGCTCTACTTGTCAGGATGACCTGGAAAATATAGTGGCCTCCTTCCTGTATGCCTCGTCTCTTCTGTCTGACGGGCATGATGCCTTCAATTTGCTTCTCAATTTTTGAGGCATTTTCATGTGTATTATCTTGTTGGGTATTTCTTTTCTGTATTTGTTGGACTGTCCAACAGTTTTTTTTGGAGGGGTGGAGAGAAGGTGAACAGGACTTTTTTATTGGGGAACAGTGTGTACTTCCAGGACTTTTTCCAAGTCAAGTTGTTGTCCTTTCAGTCTTAGTGTGGAGGGCGCAGCTCAGTTCCAGGTCCAGTCGCCGTTGTTAGTTGCAGGGGGCGGAGCCCACCATCCCTTGTGGGACTCGAGGAATTGAACTGGCAACCTTGTGGTTGAGAGCCCACTGGCCCATGTGGGAATCGAACCGGCAGCCTTCAGCGTTAGGAGCACAGAGCTCCAACCGCCTGAGCCACCGGGCCAGCCCCCTGTCCAACAGTTTTTTGAAGTAGGTGGGACAAATGGTATCTTATTATTATGAAGGTGATGCTAGATGAAATTCAATGGTTTATTCAATGTCCTCGCGGACAAGGGTGCAGTGGCACCTGAGTTAGTGCATACTGGTGTGTACAATAGAAGCTAAAAGTTTGGGCAAGACCTAATTTGTAGAACTGGGACCAAAGCCCACATTTTTTTACTTCTTAATTCTGCCTATTTTTGTATCACACCCCACTTTTGGTTTCCCTCCCCTCTCTCCCGCCCTCCCCACAACTCCAGTTCAAGCCGTTGTTTGTCAGTCTAGTTGTGTAGGACACAGCCCCCTGGCGCATGAGCCTTGCACTCCCCCCGGCTGAGGCAGTCGGTCAGTGGCTGCTCACGGCAGGTCACGTCATCGTCTGGCCATTCACTGAATCGAACCGGCGACCTCGGTGGTAGGAGCACAGTGCTCCAACCACCTGGGCCCCCCGCCCCCCCCCCCCCGCACATCCCACTTTTTAAGAGTGTTTATACCGGTAGTTACAGAGTTGATGATGTTACCTGCAGCTAATTTCCTCTTGTTTTTACTTTGATCGTTTTGCCAGATGCTCTAGCTGTGGTTTTTGAGGTCATGATGCAAGAAGCCTTTGAAGCACCTTCCACGCAGCTCCTCTCCCTCTATGTTTTATACCATTGCCTGGCAAAGAAGACAGACCTCACTGTAAGTGATCTACCTTAAAGCAGTACCGAGGGCCCTAGGAAAAGCAAATAGCAGCTGCTGCATAGGGATGAGGTGGCCAGAGGCAACCTCGGCTCAGAATCTTCCAAGAAGGTATCTGATATGCAGCTCTGTGGCCGTGTACAAACAGGCAGGAGTGTTCAGTCTGCACATTGTAGTTACTGGCTCCTAACGAAGTGGAACTGGATGTCCCTCCACTCACGAGAATCTCCCGTGAAAGTCCTTAGGCACATTTTGAAACCTGAGCTAGGCTAATTACACCCCAGATATTCAGAAATGGGTCACTGATAGTGAGAGCTGGATGTGGCATAGCAGAGGCGGTGAGGTAGGTGACTTTGGCCACAACCTCAGGTATTAAATACCGATTACTTAATTTGTATCAGTATTTTCCTAAGGTTACTCTGGGTCAATCCAGAATACGAAGTTTTGGTTTTATCCCTTGGTTTAGGTATTTAGTCATTATTTATTGCTATCCTAAGAATAACAACAATAACTAATATTTAAATAGCACTTGCTTTATACCAGGCGGTGTTCTTGATGTTTCAAGTTTATTACTGCATTTAATCCTTACAACTCTATACAGATGAGAAGAATGGGGCACAGAGATGTCAGTTAATAGCATGAAGCCACCTAATGAAGCCAGGGACTACGGTCCCATAGTCCACCCTTAAACCTCAAATATAACATTAAAAAAATCCTACTTTGAGTAGAAACTGAAAAGGTCGTCTAGTCCAGCCTGCATTCTGAAGAATGTATGGTGTATTTTGCTTTTCTAAGATGAGTGTTGCAGACTATGCGTACACCATATTCACTAGTTCATTAAATATATATTGAGCACCTATGACATTCCATACATTGCCAGTGCTAGTTATAGAATGGTGAGCAAATATTTCCTGCTTACAATCTAAGAAAAACACAGGCATTTAAAAACCGTAAAACAAACACACACATACAAAATTACGACGATACAAAGATGTCTGTGAAAAACCTAGTATTGTAGGGAATCTTTGTTTGTATTCTGAACTTAGGCAGGTGAGTAAAGTCTTCCTTAAAATATTTCTTGGGTTAATATTTGAAGGATGAATAGGAATTAACTGGCAGAAGAGGGAAAGAAAGTCTAAAAAGAGGAAATGGCATGTGCGGGAGCCCTGTGGCGGACGGAACATGGTGAGCAGAAAGGAGCTAGAAGATAGGAAGATAATCAGTGTGGCTGCCACAGAGAGATGGTGGAAGGACGTAGGGCCAGATAAGGTTGGAGAGTCTAGGTCGTGCTAAGCCACATCGTCGTCTTCTTAAAAGTACTGAGAAGCCATTGAAAAGTTTCAGCATCATGGAGAGTAACATAATCAGATTTGTGTTTTGAAAAGATGCCTCTGGCTGTAATGTGCATAAGAGACGGGAGCAGGGTTGCTGTTAGGAGCTGGTTTTGGTTGTCTGAGCAAGAAGCAATGGTAGTGTGGGGACCACAGTGTGGTGAAGCTGGAGAGTAGCCGATGGACACATTTGGGAGGCAAATAACATGGTGAGGAACTAGATATGGAGACAGGGAATAGGGTCAAATCTTATCTCCTTCATTTCTGACTTGTGTATCTGGATGGAAGAGTCGCCATGTGTTTGGAAAGGGAATTCTGGAAAAAGGCTAGGTTTTATGAGGAAAATCATTAATTTGGCTTTGAACATGTGCATCTTGAGATACCTTTGAGACAATCAAGAGATTTCATAAGAGAAATTGGGATCTTAATGGAAAAATCTGGACTGGAGATATAATTTATACACCTACATGTAAATATCTGCAAATGAGCCACAGGGCAAAAAGGAAAATCAGGAATGTGTGGACCACAAAAACCACGGGAAGAGAGTGGTCTACAATGTAGAATGCTTCTGAGGAAGATGAGAACTTCTAAAAAGTTCATTGTAAAATTCAGTGGTGTGAAGGCACCAAATTATAACCTGTGTTTCCGTAGAATAATGGAGCAGGAAACCAAATCAAAGTGGATTGCAGAGTGAGTTAGAGTTGCAGAAAGGAGGCAGCTTGTGTAGGCAAGCGTTTTGAGGTGTCTAGCTGTGAAGGGGAGTGCAGCAGAGGGAGGAGGAGAAATGAGGGTTTGCTTTGTATTGATGGGAAAGGCAGACGCATAAAATGGAAAAACATTGAGGACATTGGTGAAATAGCACCAGACTTAGTCTGTAGTAGTATATACGGCAGAAGCTAACAGCTTGGAAGAGACCTAATGCTTTAGCCATGGTTGCATTATTCTCAGACAAGCTTCAGAAAACCCTCTAGGACATTGTTTTCATGCATCTTTTTAAAAGTCCTTTTGGAAGTATCACCAATCCAGTCAGCGTCACCACCCTGCTCAGCTCCCAGCTCAGCAAGGATGCTGCCTGCTTGGATTTTAGTGCTTAGTGCATTCTGACACTATAGATCATTTTTCCCCTAAAGAAAAGAAAAAATGTTTTTAAGGTTCCCTATTTATTATTCACTGGGCCCATTTTCATACAGTTTATATGGGGGGAAATCAAACCTCACAGTGATTTGCTTTTGAAAGTGAAATGACCTGATCCTTAATTACCAGCAATTGTACTTAGATGCGCGGAAGAAGTGCCTGCAGAGGTTTTGTGTTTCTCCCAAGGTGTTTGCTTTTTTCAGACCTTGAGAAATTACACTTTTATTGCACAAAGGCCATCCCAGTGAAAAGGTTTGGGTGCCATTAACGCCTGGGGTGCCTCACTTACACCCGGCTACAATTGTCACCTGCGGACTTCCTTCATTCTCTGCGTCCCCCGACCTCTGAGTGCAGAGACCAGGGCAGGACAACCTGAGCTTTGTCTGCTGTATTTCCAAGCCCCATCAGGGCTCAGGCTGTCGCCTACTCATCTGGCACCCAGAAGATCACCGCTCGTGTCTGGGAAATTGCCGAGGCTCTCCTGTGGGCCCTGCTTTTCCAGAGCCCCCCCGCCCCAATCACTGCTGCTGCCATTCTGCAGCACGCTTAGCAATGCTTATGGTTTTGCTCCTTTTTCTTATGTCTCAAAAGGCTCCAATTTTATTGAAGTATAATTTTGCACCCTGGGTTGAAAGAAACGATCACTAAGTGTTTCTGATTGCCTAATTTATTTTTGAGAGCCACTAATCTATCTAAAAGCAACATAATTGTTGTATTTATTTTAACACTGTGAAGTAGGAGTCTTATCATTGCTGAATTGTTTAAAATTCAAAAGCTTGCTCCATCACGTCACAGCGTGTGAGTGCATGTGGGGCTGACAGCATGTTACATCTGTATTGATTGTCTCAAGGCAGTGTTGGCCCAGAGTGTACTCTTTAGTTTTGTCTTGTTTTGCTTCTCTGATTGTAAAAGGAGCTCTTGTTCATTGCCAACAATTTGGAAAGTAATGAAAAGTACAAAGAAGAAAACCAAATTACTCATAATTTTATAAGCCAGAAATCTGTTAACATATTGGGTATTTTTTTTCTGTGTTTGTCATTAAACATAAATACCTTTTACTTAAAAAAATTGGGATTATAATCTACTTATAGCTTTGTTATTTTGCTTTTTTAACTAAATGCTATGCCATGTTCTTTTTCCTCCGTGTCAGTAAAAATCACATTTTTGCATAACGTATTCGTTGGTTGGCTGGATGGTGATCTGGTCTATTCTGTTGCAGTGGGAAGAGGAGAGGAACTTCGGGGCGTCCCTGTTACTCCCCGGCCTAAAGCAGAAGAACTCAGTGGGGTTGAGTTCCCAGCTGTATGGCTACACACTTCTTGGTAAGCTAAGTGATCCTTACAAATACTAATACTGTTCTTCAGGGGTAGAATGAACACATTCTTCTAATTCATAATAAAATTATCATTTGATTGAAATTTGCTAGTGAAATTCCTATACAGCTTTCATTTTTAGGCAAAAAAAAAAAAAAAAAAAAAAGACTTTGATGGCCTTACAGTTATGACTTAAGAGAATAAAGAGGGTTCTAAAACCTGTCATCACTGGTGCTAGTGGCCGTAGATTATTTTAGTGATAGTCAAGGTGAGGAAGGACGAGAAAAAGGAAAGTTCTAGCCTTGTTTTGGGAGATCCAGCCAGTAGAATCTTCCCCAGTATTAACAAAGACCTTTCTCTTTCTAGAGACCTTAAAGTCCAGGACGTGAGAAATTAAGAGTTAAGGCCGAAGTCCTATCTGTGGTATTGTTTTCGGAGGGAGGGGAGGAAACTAAGAGAGCACAGCTAGGAGGCTTTGGGAAAGCAGAGAGAGACTCATTAGAGCAGTGTGACTGTGCCACGCAGGGGTGGTCGCTTTACTCGAGTGACCCAGTCACACTGAAATCAGACTGTCCTCTAGACAAAGGCTTCTGAGGTGTGGCCTCAGAACCTGGGCAGTGTGAAATCTGGGCAAATCCCATTCAACATTAAATGTACATTAAATATGCCCTGTTTTACAGAGGTTTCTTAGATGCATATTATTCTTTCATTCTCTCTCTTAAGTAATAGGCCTTTGAGAAAGCACCTTCTCTTGATTACACATGGCTTCTGCTTACCTTGGTTTTCTGAAAATCATCCAAGTTATAGCAATTTGGCTGCTTCTGAAGTGGATCTTCACCAGCAAACTGCAGTGTGGCTGTCTTGGATGCTAATTCTGACATAAACTGACTCAGAGGAATTTCAGAGTTTATCAGACTGGCTATCAGACTAGCAAAAGAGATGACCACTTTTTTAAAAAATCACTTTCTCCTTATTTGCCATCTACTTTTGATGCTGATTTATGTGTTTTTGCCATCAGATTAGTATTCAGGACTGTTATTCTGCAGGAATTATTCAGGACGTTGTCGGGGCTAAGAATATGTACTTTGTTATTGCTTCTAAGCAGGGTCCCCTGGGTGCTTTGGGACTGGCGGCCATCAGATCAAAAGCTCTTTGCTTTCATTGTATCAGGCGCTGTGTACGCACCCCCATGGAAGCAGCTTCCCAGAGTGTGACTGCAGTCTAGCCCCAAGCATCTTAAAGGTCTAAAATTAGCTGTCACCTGATAAGCTTGGTATATTTATGTCCTCCTGCAGCTTTCCCAAATCCTTCCCAGGAAAGATGAGCGAAGGTGGATTTAAGACCTGGCCGCTCAAGGTGACTTTGGTCGTTAGTGCAGAAAGGGTTTCTGTTCCCCAGGAGTGCAGAGACCGTCCCACTCCCGACCCACGGACCCTGCTGTCTGGGGTCCACATCTTGAGCTCCATTGGGGATGGTTTGGACTCCCAAGAGAGGCATTCATGACCTGAGATCCAAAAGGATGATGATTTTATGATTAAAGTGTTGATGAAGCTCGAATAAAGGCAAGAAGAGCAACGTGAGGGCAGTCAATGGCGTGTTTTAGAGCATTTCAAAAAATGTCAAACATTTCCTGGCAGGGAATGTTGCAGATGTTGACAAGATTTTCACTGTAGGGAAGCTGTGGAATTTATTTTGCTGGGGAAGATTTTGTTCTTAAAACAAAAATAGTATTTCAGTTGCTTGACTTATTTTATAAGGGTAGCTCCATGTAGAGGCTGATGTATCAGCCTCTCTACATTTCCCTCAGCCCTGTGATTCAGACCTCTTCATAATCTCACCAGCCAAAATGAAAAGCAGAAAAACAAGTTCATAAAATTTCATATTAAAAAACATATACGGTGAAATTTACCACATTCTGCATCATCCATCTGAAATGTCACAAGGTGCTGGATTGGGATGAGGCTCTTTGTATAGATTTAAAATGCTCTTTCTTCCTTTCTGGAACTGCCAGCTGAATGTTCACTCGTACTTTCAAGTCCGTAGTCTCAGACATGGTGGGAATGCTTGCCTCAGCTTTCTTCATTGTTCCTTTTGGCCACAGGAAAGGTGGAACTGCAGCAAGGGTTGCGAGCCGTGTACCATAACATGCCTCTGCTTTGGCAACCAGGCTACCTTGACAGAGCCCTTCAAGTGATGGAGAAGGTGGTCTCTGCCCCGGAAGATGGAAAGCTATGTAAAGAAGCGGTATGTTCCTCGGCTCTAAACTCAGTGAGCTTTAGCCCTCTCTTGTTCCTCATAAGTCAAGCTTGGAATTTGTTTTCATTGTTCACCCCACCTCCACTTTCTTTATTTCTGTAGAATCATGTACTTATTCTGTTGAAAAGGAACGAAAAACCACAAACATTCTCAATGTTACTGTTAAAAAAACACTAGAAAATAAGATTAATAATCGTTTTTACAGCTCACCATCTAGGAGGAAAACTATTCTTCTCCCTTAAAATTCAAACTGAGTTCAATAAAATACTGCACACCCCCCAGTAAAATCCCAGTGACAGCTCAGGAGAGATTAAGATTTAGTTTGAAATTTTTGGCTTTTCTGTATGTACCCTTGTAGTCCTGGGAAACTACATGGTAATTTTTTTCCCCCACAAAAGTCAAGAGATGAATCTGGAGACGGGAGCTGGCACAGTCTCCCTTTCCTTCCATTAACCCATTGTGTGGTGGCTAGATGGTGCTTGGGGGACCTGGACCAGATAGATGTTCCTTCCGAAGTTCTGAGGACTTCACTTTGCCTGGACTTGGAAACTGTCCTCCCACCAGCCCCAAAGCTCCTCTCTCTCAGTCACTTAGGACTCTTGTCCAAGCAGCTTTCGTGGCCAAAGTGAGGCCTGGAAGGACATTGGTTGTTTCA
The DNA here is from genome assembly GCF_004115265.2 of Rhinolophus ferrumequinum. Taxonomy (NCBI): domain Eukaryota; kingdom Metazoa; phylum Chordata; class Mammalia; order Chiroptera; family Rhinolophidae; genus Rhinolophus; species Rhinolophus ferrumequinum. The sequence continues at coordinate 45,592,515 of NC_046290.1, read as the reverse complement.
TTAGGGGGTGGGTAAAAGCTAACTCTGAGCTTCCAGTCTGTGTTACCTTGACCCTGATCACTCGCACTCACCGCTTGGCTTTCATTTCAGTCATGAGATGCACAAGTCTGGTGCCGGTTCTGGCTCCAGTGAAGCATTACGTTCTTTGCCAGGCGTTTATAACAAAGCGTACACATTTCTAAATATATGTTCGTATTTAACACTGCTATAGTCAGTGCTAGTGATTGGAAATACAAAATTATACATAAATTGTTTGCCAGGGAAATATTCTTTCCAATCTGAGTCAGATTTGCATTCTTTGTATTCTGACTTGACAGGAATGCGATTTAGGTGTCAGCAAGAGTGGGATATGTGTCGGGTTTGGGTGTAATGTATGAGTGGCATTAAAAGGCCTGGGGGTAGTTCCTGGGTTTTTGTTCTAATGTGACATGGACAGAGTTAGTCGATTTCCAAGCAGGTGCTAATGCTGGCCTTGAGGTTCTTTCTGTGCCATCTCTGATGATTAGGCCCTCCGTGGGTCAGGGGAAGTGAAAGGGGGGGCAGAGGGGTCAAAACAAAAATAAACCCTCTGTTTTGGAATTTACTTACTTTCTCGGTTACAGAAATCACCTCGTTAAAATGAATTTCATGTATGCCTGTCTGGTCTTTGCCAGCAGCTTATGGGATTGTGCCGATACCTAATGCAGAGCTACCCTGTGAGCTCAAATCTTTCTCTGAAGGAGGCCCTCTCCTGGATTCAGCGGCTTCACCGTGCATTCACAATGGCCCTTTGTTGGTTGTGGTCTGCGCTGGTTTTGCTTTCCCTTTCTTCCCTTTCCAAACCGATTGAGGAAGAAAGACCGTGTGTGTGTGGGCCGGGAGGTTGGGGTGGGGGGGTGTTCTTTCCTGCCCCTTGAGCATAAGTTTTGGATTCCTACCTGGTTGAGTAAAAGTGAGATCAAGTGCCATTGTGCTGATTCATGTACAAATAATTCTGAGCTTGCTTATTTGTACCATTTGTTTGTACTAAGTTTCCCATGCCATCCAACAGGGTGTTTTTAATGTAAAAACATGTAACCATTTTTCTTTCCTATAATTTTATAAGACGAAGCTTCTCATGATTTTCTACAGCCCAGTTTTTCCTTCCTTTCCCTCCTCCAGCCTCTCTTCCCAGTGCGCTGTCAGGGCCACAGGCTGACTAGTCCCATGCCCCTCTTTTTGCTCCACAGCTCGAGGTGCTGGACAGAGCACTGAAGGTTCTGACTGCTCCGGCCCCTGCGTCTTCAGAGGAGCAGCCCCAGGAAGGGGAAGACAGCCAGGGCTCGGGAAACCTGGCGGAGCAGTCAGACATGGAGGAAAGCGAACAGTCCAGGCTTCCCCAATACCTGGAACGATTTAAGGTGAGTCACACCTGAACTGGGTCCCTCTCAGCTGTGCATTAAACATGCTTCTCTGCTGTGGTGATAGACAAGCAACCCTTTCATGCATCAGTGTCACACACAGAGCATTAAAAACTGACTTCCAAAATTACATTTTTATTGCTTCATACAGGAAGTGGTCTTAAAAGAAATAAATGGAATGTCTATGCTCCTTTTTGTACTTGAGCTAATGGGTCACCATGTTGTTCCCCAGACAGCATGTCATTACCCCCTCATCCCTGTCATGTGCCTGATGGATAGGTAGGTAATATTATAGCTCGCCTCCTCAGAGCAGTCACCTGACTCCAGCCCCGGGTGGAAAGGGTCTGGTCGTTTCTCCGTATTGCATTAAATGTGCTTGGTAATCTACAAACGCAGGTAGAAATTACAAAGCCTCATTTAAGTATGATGGAAATAAGATGCAGTCCTCTTCCTTTGCTCACCTTTGGCAGCTTTGTGTTGTGTACTAGGGCCATCAGAATTGCTCTCTTGTACTACGTGGAAGATGTAAACAAGTTTCCACTGTTTCTTTTCAGAACAGCCCCGAGCAGTCAAGCCACCTTTGGTAGCTTTCAACTGTATGACCCACAACGCTCTAATCAGAGTCAGGAAGAAGAGCCTTGTTCAAAGTTTAATCCCTTGGCCTCTTTCTTGCTTTGTTCCTCATCTATTTTGTGCAAAGAGAAAAAAAGTACTGCCTGAAGGAGAATGCTTCGTATGAAGCAAAAAATATTTCCATCCATGCCAGCTGATCAATTGTATCACTTTGGGACAGAGAGATATAAATTTTGCCAGATTATTACATTTAAATCTTTTCAGTAATTATGTTGAACCAGCTCTGGGAAACCTATTTCTCCATGTTATAAGGGGGATTCTATTGTACTTTTAGCACCTGTTTCTCTCAGTACTTCTATAAGGTCATTGCTCAACTTCCCACTTTTATGATTTGACAACTGAGAAAGGTTAATTGATGTTCCCAGGGTAACAGAGAATTAGCAGTAGAGCCAGGTTAACAATATACCTACCTGTTCTTTCCTCTTAACTTTGCCTAACTTTGCAGACTTACTTAGAAAGGCTAAAAACAAACAAAAAAAAAGAATTTATTTAGCCCATAGGTTATCGTTCACCATATACTTATTGGCCGAGTTTGTCACTCCACTCCTAAAAATTATCACCTCTTTCTCTTACTTCTTATATATTTAATCTCAGAGAATAGAAATCTGTGCCTGCATTAAATTCTCAGCTCTCACTCTTCCACAAATGCGTTTTTTTGAAAATCAAAGACAAGAGACAAATATTTGTTGACTGTTAGCTGTGTGTTAGGCACCACTGCATTTCATTGGTGCTCCCTGTAGCTCTGCGTGGTAGGTACTGCTTGGCCCGTGTCACGTGACACCAAGATTGAAAGAAACCAGCCCATCGACTCTGGATTTGAACAAAAGTTTTCTGACTCAGAATTGAATCCGTATTCTCACATTCCAAGCTCTTTCCTTGGCCTCAAACCACATGGAGAATGTTATCCGAAAGAAATAATTCTCATTTTATATTTCCTTTTCTTTCTGTTGCCTGATTTTTATTAGTCTTGTATAATTTGGGGCCTATTTTTATATGACAGACCCATCACACTGGCCTCTGGCCATTCCTTGAAGCCCATGGACCTACCCACCTTCCGCGCCCCCGTTGGAACAGACCTCGTCACCTGTACCAGTGAATTGCATTTGTTTGTGGGACATGGGTGTGTGTAGTATACCTAGGGCCAGAAGTGCCTCTCTCTGATGAGCTATATCTTGAAGCACTTAAGTAGATTACTGTTTTTAGTACTTTATTTCTCCAGGAGTACAATACAGAACTAACCAAGCTGCCATTTCAGATGGAGGCCGTATGCAAAGGCTGACAGACCTTCAGTGAGCACAGCAGGTGGAAGTATATAACAGTGCAGGCATCATGGGAGCTGTTTAGCATGCCATTAGTAAGAAATCCTTGAAATGATTGCCATATGTTGAAAGGAACACGAGTTAGGCAGACATTTATCTCAGTTATTCTGAAGGGAAAGATATAGATGGGTTTCCTCCAATTCATCGGCTGCTTCTGCCATTTTGTTTGCATCTTAGAGTTTCTTTGTTCTTGGAGTTCACTGCTTGGTTTGGTGCAAAAAAAGTACAGAGTGGGAATGTAGATTTGTTATACTTGTGCCATCTTTGTGGTTCAAAACAAGAAACTACAGAGGGAATCACAGCATGTGGAGTTCGCTTTACATTTGTCAATGAAGGGGAGGAATCACATGTAGTACCGTGTTTTCCCGAAAATAAGACCTAGCCGGACCATCAGCTCTAATGCGTCTTTTGGAGCAAAAATTAATATAAGAGCTGGTCTTATTTTGCTGTAATATAAGACTGGGTAGAATAGAATAGAATAGAATAGATAAGAGTGGGTCTTATATTAATTTTTGCTCCAAAAGACGTATTAGAGCTGATGGTCTGACTTGGTCTTATTTTCGGGGAAACACGGCATATCTTAGCAAAACTGTTGGGCTGGAAAAAAAACAAAAAAACAGCAAAAGCTAACAGGGCCCGGACGACAGGTTCCCAACAGAGTGCCTTTTTCTGCAAGCAGAATATGTGGAGGAGATTTAGCATGTGTCTTAATCTCTTTTCCTCTTTGTAGTCTGCTCCTCCCCCACCCCCACCCTCCTTTCTCCTCTTTTTTTCCTTTGTTTCCAACAGGCCTTACATTCTAAACTTCAGGCTCTGGGCAAAGTTGAGTCAGGAAACCTTTTGACTCTGACCACCCAGCTCGTCAAAGAACAGCTCCCCACCTGTGAAGCAGAGGACATCGCGGCCTATGAGCAGAAACTGCAGCGGTGGCATCTGGAGCGAGTGCACTTGATTCAGAGGGAGCAGGAGCAGAGGGAGAAGGCGAAGCAGGAGCACCAGGCTCGGAGGGGAGCGAAGGCTTCTGCCTGAGGGGCCTCCAGCGCCCCCGCCCCGTCGCAAGGACTTCACTAGACCCCGTCGTGGGAGGCAGTGTGACGGCGATGGCAGCCTCCACTTCCGCCACGCATCTCTCCTTTTCTTCAAGCAGGACGCTGTGGTATAAAAGCCATGAGGCTTACATACTAAGGCACTGTGATTGCCCATCCATAGTGCCAAGGGCTGTGGAACGATGAACGTAGGCGGTGGTCAGACTCAAGCCACTAGCTAAATACCTTAGAGGGGGCTCTTGAGGCTTATGGTGGAATTCCTGGGGGACAGGGATCAATTTTGAACATCGAAAGTCTCTGATACCTGGCGCTGGTGGTGGGAGAGGCCACAGTTGAAGTACTGGGTCTCGCACAGTTTTTGGATGGTCTCTCTTCCCAGCCGAGGCAAACTGCACATTCTGAGACCTTGTCCCCCTTTTCCTCTGTGCTGCAAGCACTAAGCCTGAGCTGGGTGTGGGATGCCCACACATCCCCACTTTCTGCTTCCCCCATCTACCCTTCCAGACCTGAACTGGGAGAACTTCAGTACCGGAGCGAACACAAGACCCACTGGCTTTCAAATTTCAGGAACCTGTAATAGCGTTTTGAGACTGTAAGGGCTTTTGAGGAGAAAGGTAGCCCTAGCTCTGAAGCCTCCTTGGCTGGAAGTTTCTCCATCATGTTAGAGGAACTTTTTTCCAAAGCATTGTCTCCGCTCCTTCATCAAGTAAGTGAAATGAGCCTTTTGTGCACGCACACGCACACACAACCACGTACAACTTGTGAACACACATTTCAGTCAGAGAAATTGGAGAAAATGAGAGATGGGATGGTGCTTTTGGTGCGTGGGAGACATGAGAAATTGTTACACTGTCAGGTAGAAAATTCCTTCCTGAAGTTTCTCTGTGAAAGGGGTTTGGGGCAGCTCTTGCTATGTAATTTTGCTTTTAAGTACAGTGGTGACTTTAATTCAGAATTGTGCTCTTTTATCAAGAACCTATGGAAATAAATGTTCTGGGATTGTTTTGGTGTATTCTTTATCTTTTGGGAAAGGGAGAGAGACATAGGGAATCTCATCATCGTTATAGTTACTATGATTTTGAAAAACACATTATCAACCCTCCTCCATTAGACTGTGGTATGTATAATAACAGCCACCACAATCACTGCCACTTATCGAGGACTTACTGTGTGCCGGCAACACCAGCAACCCTACGAGGGAGGTACTGGGAACCCCATTTCTGAATGAGGAAGCTGAAACTGCACCCCGTCTGCGGTCAGGCTGGCCCTGCTCCTCACCCTCCGTGTTACTTGCAATACTCAATACCCAGCACGGGGCCCTGGAGACTACCAAAGCTGACGCTCGCTGAGGTAGTGGGTTATGACTCAACGTGAGTTCTGACATTTTGATTCAGCCACTCCCTTATTGTATCAGGAGGAAGGTTCAAGGTAAATCGAAAGGCACGTTTTGCTTGGGAATGACCATCACGCATGATGTGGCCTTCACTTTCCCTCCCTACCCATCCCTGTCACACTTTATTTCCAGTCCTGCCTCCCAGGAGTTTTCCTGCTCCTACTCCTTGGGATTCCGTCCACCCTTGGAAGAAATTCCCATCTCTCTCAGGCACCTCTCCCCTTTGAGAGTCGTTTCCCTCTAATCTACTATCCTTTCCCCAGGCTCTTCCCTCCTGAGCTATAGGATACCCTTCCACATTCCTGGATGATTGTGAGATCTAACTACAGTTGTCCTGTCCTTTTCCCTGACACCACCTTCTGTATTTCTCCCATGTGGATGGAGAAACTTCTCTCAGTACCCCAACCTCGGGGGATGACCTTAACTGTCGATGACCTTCCTTCTAGCTGACATACCATAGTCACAGCCAAACCTCCAGCTGAAAATCACATATCCAGAGCTTAGAACCTAAAGTCCCGTTCTCCCACTCCCCTTTCTCTCATCCCGTGACTCCTGCTGAACCAGCTTTTCCCTGTAACTCTCTGCCTGCAAACCCTTAACCTTTACCCTGTCACTCAAACCCTTGATCAACAGAAATCAGACCCTACTTGCCCTTCCCAGCCGGGGCCCTATGGTTGGCTGTTCCACTGATGCTCTCGTTAGCATCTTTCATTTCCTCTCAATCCCTTTATCTGGCCCACTTGCCATCCTTGGACCTACATCCTTGGACCCACCTGTTATGGGTTGAATTGTATCCCCTCCAAAAAAGATATGAAGACCTACCCCCTAAAACCTTAGAATCCTTAGTTGAACATACCGTCTTTACAGAGGTAATCAAATTATACTGAGGTCTTTAGGGTGGGCCCTAATCCAATATGACTGGTGTTCTTATAAAAAGGGGCATTTGGACAAAGAAACAGACACACAGAGAAGACAACCATGTGACTATAAGTGGTGCACCTACAAACCATGGAAGGCCAAGGATTGTCACCAAACACCAAAAACTAGAAGAGGCGAGGAAGGATTGTCCCCTAGATCCATCAAAAGGAGCATGACCCTGATGACACCTTGACTTTGGACTTCTAGCCTCCAGTATTGTTCTGTTCTTTTAAGCCACCCAATTCTTAACACTTAGTTACAGCAGCCCTAGAAAACTACTACACCACCGTTTGTTTTCTTTCTGTTTTCTTCTGACCTACTTTGTTGGTATACAAAGTCATGATATTAGGCTGTTTGATTCCTCTACAAATTTACAGCTGTCCTCATCAACTCAATAGTCCTTTCATTTATCTTTCGTTGACTCTGCTTTTCTACTTGGCTGAAGCCCCAGACGTTTGCCCCCAGAACTGTGAGCAGATGTTCCTGCCTCTTACTTTATCAAGAAAATTTAAGCCACATCATACCACCTCAGTCTCCCTCCTTTCTACCTTAAAAATTCTCTCCATCATCCCTCCTACTTCCAAGTGATGCACTTCCCCTCTCCCCTTTCCAAGGTTAGGTTCTTAATTTGTGACTTGCTTGCATACCGGCCTGTTCCAGAACCATCAAGCCTTCCCTTTCCAGTTTGTATGATCTCTACCGAGTTCTTCTTCCAAGTCTACAGTCCTATTCAAGACCTTCCCTTTTATAAACGAAAAAGCTTTTCTCCTGCCATCAATCATGCTATTACCCTATCACCCTCCTTTCTTTCTCATGAAATTTCTTAAAAGGGTATCTTCACTTCCTGTCCCACTTCTTGTTCTGTGGATCCTGAGAATCTGGCTTTTGCTCTGCTTGCTGCTTATCAACTGCTATGGACCTTTTCCCCTCTGCTCCATTTATGTGATACACCACTGACGCCCCCCTTAGAAGCCTGGTGACTGCAACCAGGTCTGTCTCTATTCTAGCACTGCTGTCACGTGCTCACAAGCATTTGTTTGGCCTGTACTGTGTGCAAGCACCATACTGCATGCCTGCCATGGATACACACAGGTGAGTAAACTATACATCCTACCCTCAAATAGCTTGGGTTCCAGTGAGGGCGAGGAGGCAGCACGTAGGCACCTGTCCATGCACACCTGAAAAGTATTAGACACAGGAAGTGACGTAGGTGTTCACAGCACAAGCCAGAGACAGGAAGAGCTCTAATGATAGGAAGTCATCATCATCGTCTGCTTTGTGCTTTAGTCACATAGGGCTGTCTCACCCCGTCCTGGGCTGGAAACGGACTTCTTCCCCTTGGAGTCTTGTGTAGAGTAGATGTTCAACAGAAATTATTTTAAGTTGAATTGAAATGAAGAATTCACAGTAGTACTGTTTTGGCCAAGACCCTCCTTGGCCGACAAAAAAGAAGAGTGATGGAAGAAGAAAAAACAATGGTGAAGTGCAAATACCTTACTCCCTTCCTCTTGGGGCTGTGATGTCTTGGCACCAAACTGCATTTTGTTTTCATACCTTGTAGCTGGCTTTGGATATAAGATATGTGTATGGAGAAGTTGCCGTGGATTTTCCATGTAGTCAAAGGCCTTGAAAGTGACTTTCTTAAAGTCATTGTTTTCGCTCCAAATGAAATAGCATCTGCTGAGTAGAGGCCAGGGATGCTGCTAAATATCCAACAGTGCACAGGACAGCCCCATAACAAGGAACTGTCTGCTCCAGAATGCCAATTGTGCCGGTTAGAGACCGTGGCCTAGGATGTACGAGCAGAGCATCCACAGGAATTTTTGCGGTGACGTAGACGAGAGCCAAGAACAATGTTTGTGCGCATAGCTCATTGCAAATGATATTTCTCAGGCAAGAAACATAATCCATGTTAGTTTCTTGCCTAACTGAATATGAGTATAAAATAAGCAGTGATACAGGCTGGACATTATTCTTCCTAAACAGAGTCCATTATGGCAACAGGTGAAGGATGATTTATATGATTTTGCTGTCCGGGATATATAACTGAGACCAGGAGTCTTGAGCCAAAGTGAAGCTGTTGTGATGTGACCTCCAGTGAGTCAGCAGAACCTACGCCATCGCACCCAGTAATCTCTCTGGGCCTGTGTGGGGACAGAGTCCCAAAGAGCAGTTTCCAGGCTCTCGGCCTCACATGGAACGGTGCTGACTCAGGTAGTACATGGCCATCAGCTGTAACTAGTTGGCCATCAGCTGTAACCAGTTAGCCATTGGCCACTGGTATAACTGCAGGGCTGAGCTAGCAAGCGCAGATTGCAGCTAGCAAGTGGGGTAGTTGGTTGGCAGAGAAGCAGACGGCGATTGTGGATCGTGTGGCTCCTGCTTCCTGTGTCTCCAGCCCAGCCGCCAGCGAGAACATAGTGGTATGACTCCCCTACCTATGGCTCCGTGGGTGTTCCTTTTTGGCCTCACCATATCCTGGTTCTTATGAGGGGAGCGGGAGCTGAGACCCCGCCTGACAGCCTGCATGGGTGAGAAAGGGATAAAGTTTGAAATGGGCTCAGATGGCTTCCTTTGGCTTTAGTGAATCAAAAGCAAAAAAAATGTGGTGTGATTGTATTTTCATTAAATGGTTAGAGCTCAACTTTTCACAGTTCCACTTCAGAGTTGAACTTTTCAAACTCTGAGAACGGTAAATTTTTCAAATCTTACTTTAGAAAATGGGGGCAGAGAAAGAAATGCTTTTCAATATAGTTATGTTAGAAAAAAAATGCATTTTATTCTAAATAACAGCTTCTTAGCTTGAAAATAACCTTTCTTTCCCCATTGATTTGGCCTTTTTGCTGCCGTGAGGATGTTATTACTTGTATGGTAGCAAGGACGTCCAAACAGAAGATGGTGGTAATGCCCAAACTGTGGTAGTTACCACTGGGATCTTTGTTTAAAACAAAGTCGATAATACGTAGGATGTGTATTTATTGTGTGTGAATGTTAGGGATTCCAGATCTGAGCTGGACATGTTCAGGAAACAAATTTTATTCGTACAAAAAAAGCACCTGGAAATAAATTCCGTTATGGGCTTTAAATGCTGGATCAAGGACACGGGGAAGATTTATAACGGCTTTATAAAAGGGATATTATGTCCTCTGAGGTACCCAGTGGTAAGAGAATTTTGCTTGCTTTTTTGGCTTCCATGATGCTTCATCTTTGCAGAGTTCAAAATTGTAATCCTTGAAACACTTCCTGGAAATGAATAATTTTACAGTGGAAAACAACTTATTTAGTTAAGGTTAGTCTGATGGATGTCATTAAAATCTCAGTGATGATTTCCCACCCTGAGTGCTCACATGCTTAACCCTTTAATTTCTGGAGAGATTTCAGAATTGCTTCTGGCAAACAGTGACTTCTAATTGAACCCATCAATGAAGCCCCATGATTTGGAGGCACAATGTAAGATCAAAAGGAGGGTATGTGACAAATGAACATTATGACTCAGGAAAGGCTGTGATGGCTTTTGAGGCCAAAGGACTATCTCTGAATACAGAAAGGTACTAGAGGTCTCTATTGAGTACTCGGCACATTTTCTGTGGCTGTGTGGTGGGAATTGAGATGCTGGCGTGTCCCTCTACACTCCGCCGTTCTGAGCAATCTGGACCCCCAGATATGTTAATCCTACTCTCTGCTGAGGCTTTGTGTGAGATGTTGCCTCGGCCTCGAATTTGCTTTCTGGCCAACACAAACACGTGCCAGGTCTCAGTTTAGACATCACTTCTGGTGCTTTCCCTATAGTCAACAAAGCTCTTGAATTTTGGGAGCCCCTGTCACCCCAATCAATTAGGGCAGCACTTATGTTTTGTTCACCTTTAAATCCCCTACTGCTGGGGATTTTATTACCTACTGCTGGGTATAAAGGAACAGTAATTTGAATGACTAAGGAATTCCTCCTTTGTTGAGGTACTATGTTATTTATAATCACTTTTCCTAAACAGTGTTTAGTTCCTGGGTGTCAGTCAAACCCACAGCGTATTACGTTAGCTAGAGCTTATTCTGTAACAGAGCAAGACACCAAGGAGATAAGTGAGGTGCAGGATGTAACTGCCGAGTATGATGGCCTCGTAGAGCTCCAGGAAGTCAACGATACGAGGGACCATCCAGTTTGACCATCTTGTCAAATCCTCTCCTTTTATAGGTGAGAAAAAGAACTCTAGATGGGATAAAGTGACGCAGGTGCCACAGCCAGGCATGGTGGAACTAGGCTGAACACCTGGTTTGGGGTTTATACTGTAGTTTACGTAGGAAACCCCTCCCAATACCCTCCTCCCACTACACTGGCATATTTACTTTTTCTTTTTAAGCAATAATGTCTCTCCCTCACCTCTCAGTTTCTGTCCTTAGACCCCAATGTCCTCTAGGGCTTGGTTATAAAAAAGAACGAGGCAACAGTTATAGAAATAGTAGGACTCTGTCCCTGTTTTGCGAAAAGCCAGGTAGCCCACCCTGAAAAGAATATAATCACCCCGTATGAATGAATGCTGAGACTGCCACCCTGACCCCCACCCCGTGCGTGGCAAACCTCCACCCCTGCTGAGCCCAACTCAGTCACTCAAAACGCAAGACAGCATAGCACACACATGAACTTTTGCCACTTTTGTATTTTATTGTGGAACTGAGTTGTTTTTTTCTTTTTTCTTTTACATCAAATATCCTCAATGGAAGAGGGGGATATTGCACACAAATATCATAAAAGCACTACATATTACTTTCACTGGAAACTAATTTTCTACATTAGATATGACTGGATAGGATAGAAGTGATGCAGGATTATAAGACATAATACCATACACAGCTGCAGACTGACACAAACACCATTCAGAACAAGAGAGAGGAGTGGCTGGTGCCTCTCCGCTGGGCTCAAGACCACTTCTTCCCAGGCCCGGAAAGAATAGGGCTGCATGCAGCACACGTAAGCCGCATAAACCGCCTCTGGCCTGCTGCAGGGTGTTCTGGAAAGGGCAGCCCAGTCCTGATGCCTCAGCTCCATGGTCCCTGCTTTGGAGAGCTCCAAATGAGTGCAGAGAAGCTATTTTTTCCCCCTTCCTTTTCAGTTTTTGATGCTGCCTTTTAAATCAACTTAATAAAGTCACAGATTTTTTTTTAATAGTAATCATTTTAATACCAGGTGAATAACCTAATTGCTTTCAAAGAAATGTTCGTCCTTAGGCTGCTTTTGATATGTTGTTCAGTTGGTTAAAAGATAAAAGCTTACAGTTCCTTTCAAGTGGAAACAGGATCTTCTAAATCTGAAGCGCAAAAAAAAAAAGTTATTACTCTAACTCACAATATCATTACTGAGCAAGAACCTCCTGTGACAGGTGACTAAAGAGAGGCAAGAAAAGCAATTTCAGAATCGTAGAACAGCTCCTGAGAGCTGAATTTGGTAATAGAGGGAAAATGGAAGGTGGTAAAATTTCTATTAGCAAATGATTTAATCTTATTAAATGAGTATTGAAAAGCTCCTAAACTGTGTAAGCTATTGGAGACACTTAAAACATTCATATACACTGGGGAAACCATTCACTATGATATGTAAGGTTAAGGAAAAAAAAATTTTTTTTGAACTCCATGGAAAATGGCATTTGGGGGAGAGGGGTTAAGTCATTGTATCCAGTCCACCACAAGACTGAGAAAGCATGCATGGGAGTTGGGTTTTGAGAAAGGGGATAGAATTAGTTAAAATTGAAAATGGAGGATCATCTCTAACATTTAGTCTCCATAGAATTTTGCTTAAGAATACTACCAAAAAGGTCATGATCATGAGTGCTAGCTATCCTGATGGGATCCCATCATTTAAACGGAGTGTGAATTCCTTCCACTCAAATATTCGATCTATACAATTGGACTAAGTAATCAGTGTGAATAAAGCTCCTAGAAGTCTGTGTCAATCTTTAGCTCTCACTATGAATGTACATGGTACATTGTGATGCCTGTTACTAAACTAATCGTGTATTTATGGAACTAGCAAAATTAGGTTAGTCACCCAGGTAAGAAAGATTTCTGGAAGGACAGGCGCAATCTGTAATGCAAATATTGGCTTTCCTGGTATACTCAGGCTCTGTGGTCATCACTGAGAACAATGGATGGAGAAGGGCACTGACACGTTTCATAGGAAAAAGAGCCACCTGACTAATGACAGCTTTTGTATATTTTCCCCATTAAATCCCACAGCAAAAGAAAAAAAAAGAGTGGGATAGAATGGTTATAATTGAAAACTGGCTGTAATTCTCCCGAAATGTTTCTATTTTTAAAAAAGCAAAGTAATACATTAAATAAATTTAACTTGGGAAACTGGAAAATAATTCCATCTTCTAACAGAAAAATCAACCAGAGGTCTGGATTTGGCAAGAATGCTGGAAATCTGTTTCTCTTCCCATGCATTATGTGATCTAACTTAACAACTAATCATTAAGTAATTATCTTGAATATCTTAGGTTGTCTCATAAGTTTGAAGTAGATGAGTTTACACTCAATGAAATTCATTTTTGTCACAACAAGTTTTCCATCATGTGTTAATTTGTTTGTACCCTTATTCACTATTTTGTTCTTTAGGACTTGACAAAAAGTGGAGTAATAAATAAAAGCTGAATTTCTAGAGAAGCCTAAAAAAAATAGAATATTAATTTTTTTTAAAATTAAACATTTGAAAATGTAATTCACAGCATTAAGTAGACTGCGTAGGTCCTCAGTGAAGGGACCCTGAAGAAGCATTGTTTAAACCCTCATAGTAGTTAGCAGTGCAAAACATACACTTTACCAGACAAAAATAAACTACAATGTTACTTTGGAAATAAATAACTAACATAGAAAATAAAATGAGGTCATTGGTCACTACTCCGTAGATCTTCGAGTCTGTAGGAAACGCAACATGACCGAGCACACAGCACAGCTGTCACCGAGAAGTTTGCCACATCTGAACCCCGGGGGCACTGATCTGCAACTGGAAACTTGACGTCAGTTTTAATCATGATCTGGCTTCCCAGACTCATAGTTCAATAATGACAATGATGGAAATGATCTCTGAACTCTACATGATGAACCGTCAAAGAGTTGGGATTTCATTTGCTTTCAATGTATTACTTCTTTATTTATTTTTTCAGAAAAGAAAATCCCAAAGCAAATTTTCGCTAGGGTTCTTTGAACTTGTCTTAGCTCTTTTACCTCGTGGTTGAAGATCTTGAAAGAAGTATGTAGGATATCACTGGATGATGTAAAGGCCTGGAAAAGGAGTCTAGCATGCCATTCTCCCCTACTCTCAAATAGCACGTACTCAAGTTTTTTTTATGTTATGGGAATCAAGGGGTGGGAGGTATCGCTATTCCTGGTAGTTATGGGTTTTAATAAATATTATCACTGCAATATCAGACTTCAGTCTCACCAGAACTTCAACAAACATTATTCATTTTTTTTGTCTTATGAAACAGTTGGAAAAAAAAAAAAAAAAGACTGTCACTTGAAAATTTTCTTTGCATTTTCTTGCAAATGAAAACATTTGTTAAAAAAGTTCATCTATGAAAAGTTCTCACATACCTAAAAAAAAAAATTCTTCTGTACACTTGTTCCCATAATTATGCTGAAATTAATGGAAAATTTAAAAAAAAAAAGCCAATGTAAGACAAAGGAAGGTAAATACTGTACACTTGCTAAGAACCTCTTCCACCATAAGATTCACTGTTTTCCCAGTTCTGATCATAGAAGCCATTTCCACCTTGAACTTGCAGAAGCCATGAAAGGCTCAACTTGTTTGGCTGAGGGGCCGCAGGGGCACTAAGGCGGTACCCCACATGCACGGCTCAGCAGCAAACAGTTGCACCAATCAGATCAGCTTCAAGGACCCCCACGCGCACACACATGCTCCTGTAACTGGAGTAGCTATAATCCTACACGGATGTTTTATAAACTTGCTGTCTCACGTTAAAAAATAATAAGTGCATCAAGTATCTTTGTACATTCAAGTCACTTCCTAAGGCAAATTGTCTACTGTATGTACTCCCAACTGCTTTGGTATTTGCTTGTTAATTGGGGTGGCCATGGGTGCTTCCGCATGCAGGTTCACTGACTCAGAGTGGACTAACGGGGTGCAGAGGCTGGGAGCATGCCTTAGATCAATCTACTTGTGTGTTGGAAGAGTCTGCGAGTTCTGACTGGGGTTCAAACCACTTGCAGGTCCAATCTACGCTCGTTACGATATGTCAGTATGCAGCCTTTAAACTGAAGGAGCTTAACTAAGGCGTGAAAAATTTCACAGGTCCTCGTAACAAGTTTTGTTCTTTTTGTTTTCTTCCAGCCAACTTGTTTTAAAAAATTAAGACCCTTTTTGATGACTCACACTGACACAAACTGAAAACTCTGTCTATGTAGATTACAGAATACAGACTGCCTGAGAAAATGCAGACCGATTTGGTCATTTTCTCTTCCTTACTCCACCCTGCTCTCTCTTTTTCCTCTCTGGGAATCTCACCAGCACTCTCTACCATTATATCTCCTTCTCTTGCATTCTTTTTCTTTCTCATTCTCTTTCTCTCTCTCTCTCCTGCGTTCTTTCTTTGTGCGCGCGTTCCCTCTCACTTTCTCTCTTTCTAAGACAAATACCTAGCAGAAGTCAGTTGGGTTTGCTAGTGCATGGTTTCCAAATGTTCAGCAGAGATGAACTGGGGTAGGTAATTTTGCAGTAACTTGAACCCTATTGTGGGAATACGGTAACTTCCCTTAGCAATCAGCAACAACTGAGACATATTAGTGACTTGCATCACCGTGACATAGTATAGCGTTTGGCAGGTAACAGTTCAGCAACTTATTTTGATGAATTGACTTTTTAGAAAAGGTGATTTCAAATTGACGAATTTCTGGAAACAAAGTTCCAATCCTGTGGTGTGGCTGGCCTTGGTCTCTACAATTCGATCTTGCATGCAGGGAAGGATTCATCTTGCATAACCACTGTGCTGCTGCTTGCTAAAACCATGATGTTGAGGTCTTGCTGTTTCTCATGGGTTTCCTGGTACCATTCCCTCATCACTTCTGAGTCATGAGTCGGGATCAGGGTCACCTGCAGGGAGAGAGGAACTAGCTTAAAGGAAGAGCTGGAAATCAGATGAAAAAAATAGAACAATAAGGTGTTAATTGGACCATCTGAAAGACGGGGAAAGGAAGGAAAATTTTCTATTTTCCTCAAGAAATGCAAAGGACTTTTCAACTTATATTTTCCAGGAACCAGAATAAAGCTGGAAAGAAAAAAAAATCAAGTTTTTCTGGGGAGAATTGAAGACTAGAGCCAAAAACAACTAATGACTCGTCAATTAGTTCACCTATAAAACTGACATCTGTCAGTTTTTCAATTCTTTCATGTTAAAACAAGAAGTGCTTCAGTTAAGGAGGAATTTCTTGTATTTCCTTTAACATACCTGGTAAGTTTTCCATTAAAGATATTGTACATTTAATCCAAGGAGCTTTGGTTATTATTGACGTTCAAAGCCCTCTAACACTTCGTATTGAGAACAAAGATTTGTATCTTTAACATGTATGTGGTTAGGGATGGAAAAGTGTGGTAAGTGGGCACTGGCCTGAATAATAAAAATTCCATCAGTATTCCATAAGAGGCCACTGGTGCTTCTCATAAAATTTCACATGATTAACTAACAAGTAATACTATTTATTGTTATGCAAACACAGTGTACTACCCTGTTTCCCTGAAAATAAGACCTAGCCAGACAATCAGCTCTAATGCATCTTTTGGAGCAAAAATTAATATAAGACCTGGTATTATATCATACTATATTATATTATATTATATTGGGTCTTATAGTAAAATAAGACCGGGTGTTATATTTTATTATTGTCATATTATATTACAGTATACTGGGTCTTATAGTAAAATAAGACCGGGTATTATATTATATTATATTATATTATATTATATTATATAAGACCGAATCTTATAGTAAAATAAGACCGGGTCTTATATTAATTTTTGCTCCAAAAGATGCAGTAGAGCTGATTGGCCAGCTAGGTCTTATTTTCGGAGAAACATGGTAGGTGACTGTGCAAATCAAATACAACTTAGATAAGCAAAGATCCCAGCCGAAATAACAACACGTGGTTCTTGGCCAGTCATGACGTTTGTGAGTTGGGACTATCCTAGTGGGGACCACCATCAGCAGTGCTCCTCCTGTGGCATTTCACATGCATAGTTGGTTTTCTAAATGGCCACACTCTTAGCTTTGGTCTATTCGTGAAACATAAAGGAGTAAAAACAATTCCTTAGCAGATCTCACATGAAAATATGACTACTTTGATTCATACACATATACTCTTGGTATATTAGGGGCAAGGACAAGTGATCTTAGGCCCATTTTGCAGATAAGTAAATTATGCCTTAGGGTGGTAAAGTGGCTCTCCTCCCAGGCCATGGTTATTACTGGTGCCCAGAATAATATTTTAGACGACCTTCTGTGTGTGAAATCCACTTTGTCCTCAGGATATTTCAGGAGTGACAGATCCATGGGGGACCACACAATCACAACACAAAGAGTCCTTCCCTCCGCCTCTGGGCACAGCTCCTCATGCAGTGCAGACGCTGTCCTGGAGCTCCTACCTGCATGTTGCTGCCCCACTGGGCCTTCCCCTCCAGCAAGGCATCCAGGACGGCCCGGCTGGGCTCCTCAGCAGCGGGGTCATTCCCACTCACCACGTAGTAGGACGACCTCACTCTCTTGAAAAATTCAACATCGACATTCTTACTATTGCTGTGGTTGGGAATATAGCACAGGTCCAAATACACAGGGGGGCCTGGAGGCACAGCTGAGGGCTTGGCCGTCTTGGTGGTTCCTGGTCCTGGGTGAATTAACAAAGAGAAAGCCAGGGTCACAGGAATTCAAGAGACCCACAGGTCCAGTACACCTTCCCTACTCATCCTCAAGAAGGTCCATAGGACATGCAAAGGGGGCCCGGGCATTTCCCTCTCTTTGTAGAGGGCATTTAGTAGTGGCAGTTTGAGAAGATATAAGGAGGTTATTTGCCATCTCACCAGGAAATGAAGAATGGAAAGGTTTCCCTTTGTGGACTGCCCATTAGGAAGTAAGAAGAGTTTCAAGGCATTCCCAAACGATGGAACTAAATGGTAATACTTCTCCTAAAAGAGGTACTAATGTGCATCTTAATTTGAAAAATGATCTAAAAAATAGATTTTAGAAGTCAAAAGGAAGCAGCTGCATTTGGTAAACTATAGTTAAGCAATGTAGTAATCCCCTGTTAGGGTCTCACTTGAGAGCAATTTGGCCACAGCTGAATATCATACCCTAACATTTGACCTAGTAAATGGTTCAGATCTTATCCTCATATGATTCCCGAGGCCCTCAGCACCTTAACCTCAGTCATACACAGACGAAACGCCATTTTCTCCCCTCAGCACAGGACTCTGAAAAGTGAGATACCCCAGGCTACACAAGGCTGGATACCAAGCTTTGGCAAGAGGAAGGTTCAGAGAGACTAGGCTTTCTCTAGCCAATCAGGACATACCAGACTGGGGAAAGAGTCACCTGGCTGCTAACATTCCCAGTCTGGGTCAGAAAAGGCCTGGGCAAAGTCAAGATTCAGATTAACCCAAAAGTTTCCTGGCATCTTGTTTGAGGAGCTCGCATTCTGCCTTGTTCTAGTCAGAAGGTTTAAACTTTTTGAAACATTAATAGAACTAGCATTCTAAGGCACTGTTCTTCACCCTGGCTGCATAATTAGAATCACCTAGCACACTTAATGCTGACGCTCAGGCCCCTCGCCCCAGGGTCTGACTTAATGGGGTTGGGGTGAGGGCCTGGGCACCACGATCTTTTAAGAGCACCCCAGATAATTCTAATGTGTAGTTGGTCTGAGACCACTGCTGTAAAGTCATTTAAAATACCAACTGTATACTTAATCCTATTTCCTTTCTCCATGGGATGTTTAGACTGTCATCCTAGAGTCAAAACCACCAGGGAACTCCATGAACTGTCCAGTTTTATTTTTAGGGGGTTGGTTGGAGGAGTGATGAGAACCAGCCAACTGATATTTAGATACACTGACTCATTTTATAAATAGATGCACCAGCCATTTTAATGAATCTGAGCTGAAAACCCTCAAACTATCCATGTATAGGCCACCAAAGAACTCTGACTTATAGAAGTTTATGAGGTACAATTCTAATAATTAAAAATGCTGGTAATTTTCCCTTGCGCACTAAATCACTACCATCAACACCAAATGAACACTGCTCATATAGAAGAACAAGCTGAGGAAATTGCCAAAAGTTGACCCAGGTTTGTTTTAAAAATCAATTAATAGTGCAATTTTGTCTTTTTAGAAATCTATTAGGGTGCTTGCTTTGGCAGGACGTATACCGGAAATCTATTGGAAAAGCATCTTCAAATTAACTCATCTTTATTTATTACTTTGCCTTAAAATTATCTCTTTAAATGACAAAAATGTTTTAAAAAATCAATTGTGTGGGCTAGAGTATACATGTTTGGCAAGTTGGGTAGCAAATTTCAGTTGGCTTTTATCTGTTTGAATGGATTTCGTGTTTTATCCATTCAGGTCAGTTGTCACCTCTTATATTCATTATCTGGTGATTTTCCATTAATTCTAAACATGAATAAATTGTTCTCTACATGCATGTAAAAAAGAGGAAATCTGATGAGAACTGAGTCTTGAAATTGGTCCTCCATGTTGATTAAAGTAAAACTTTGCACTTGTAATGCTTCCTAAAAGGTAATGAATTTGAAAGTCCCAATGTTCATCTATCAGATTTTCCCTAATAAATCAAGGAAATGTTATTTAAGTTATTTTTGCTTTACATATTTGGGTCAATTTACATTACTTTGTGAACTGTGGTCTAAAATCCCAGAATAACTACATAAAGCAAATAAAATGTATTAATGCAAATCCCTGTGATTGGTTTGAAGCAAAATGAAGCTGGGCAGTCAGAGATCTGTTCCATCAAAAACCCAAGTCATTGCGGAGAACTTTATCAATTTGGGAATCGGAACCAAAACAGTAATGATCATAAGTCAGGGATATTGCTCCTGCCATATGCAATTTCAATCTGAAATAGAATTCTGAGTCTCTGTTAGCAAGACTGTGGAGATAAGAAGGAGATAAGAAGAGCCTTCAATATTCTTCGCTCAATTTGCTCTGGGTACCTACTGGTCAACTAAAATTATGGTATTTGTTGGCTGATAAGAAAACAGAGCATTGCCTTCAGCGAGGATGTAGCCCTAGCCTGATGATGTTTTCAGAAAAATGTTTATAATTTGTTTAATTTTAAAATGTTACAAGAGTTTTATTTTTGAAATTTTTAATGAAACAAATTGAATCTAAATCTTGGGCCTATGCTAATTATTCCAGGCTTGGCTTGGAACTCTGGTTCTCCCTGGGCCTTTGGGTGCTCCTGGCCTGTAACCTGAGCTTCATTCTGGAGCCAGCATAGCTGAAGCCATTGCCAACAGTTTTTTCTAAAGGAGTTTGAAACACATCTCCTTGGTTCTGAAGATTCAGAACAAGGCTCTGGTTGCTGTGTTGCAGAATGAAGCAAACCCAGGAATCACATCTGGTGAATCAGAGCTGCTCTGGGCCATATGCCGAGCTATCCCCAAGCCTACGGGCTACAGGGGGCCAAGAGCTATACCTTTTGGCGGAAAAGAATGGTAAAGGGAAGGGAAAGCCAAATGGAAATTCAAAGGTTCCAGGTAAAAGTGGACTAGTTGTGGGCTGTATCAGGATCCCGGCACCGTCCACCTACCTGCAGTTGCAGTCTTTACCGATTTGGATGTGGAGACATTGGTGGCATTCTTGGTCTCCTTGTCTTTCTCTTCCCCACGTGCAGCTTTGACCTCAGGAGTGGTGGTGGGTTTTGATGCTTTTTCTACAGATTCCTTCTTCTTAGGAGAAGCCACTCTGGACACCTTATCTAAGGATTCCTTCAAGCCCCCTGGTTTTGGTGAAGCTGCAGAGGGTTTGGACTTCCCATCACTCTTTTTGACAGGTGAAGATGACTTGGTCTTCGTACCTGGCTTTTTGGTTTTGGTCTTCTCTTTCAGGTCTTTTTTCAGAGCTTTGCCCAGGTTCTGCTCAATGGCCAAGGCCTCTGGGTCCATCATGGACACATCAGGGTGGCGTGGAGAAGGGCTGCGGTCCTGCATGGGGGCCGGAGGTGGGTCCATGTGTTTGTATGTAATGGTTTTGTCTGTGGGGATGGTTTCTGATTCATCTTCGGAGTCGATATTTGCATCAGCGGTGATGGAGGGGCACTCTTCTGTCTCTGGAGGGACATCGGAGTCGGTCTGGGATGGGGCTGACTCACTGACTGAGGTGGGAGGGGTTTCATCACATTGTCGCCCTTGTGGCTTTCCTCCTGGAGGTGGTGGGGCTCCCCCTGACTGAGTGAGGGGCTTCTCGGATTCTTCAGTTGCCTCTTCACTGGCAAACCATTCAAGAGGATTGGGATTAATGAAGGAAGGTGACAGCTCTGTCTTGGGATGCTTGTATTCACAGGAGGATACAAGACATAAGTCAACATCCTGGCGAGCCTCTGAGGGGGACTTCTTTTCTGTAGGGTAGCACTGGTCTGAAGTCTCATAGGAATATGTAGACCCCTGGGGGGTTCTAGTGACTTTCTCTGAAGTCTCATAACAGTATGTGGAAGTATCAGGGGATCGTGTAGTTTTTGTAGCGGTATGAAAGGAGTAACTTTCAGAGTCAGGGAAACTGGCAATTTTCTCAGTGGTCTCATAAGAGTAGCTGGAATCCCCAACTGTGTGGCCACCATCTTCAGAGTCGTCATAGCCATTGCTGATGTCATCCAGCAGCCTTCTAGACCTCTCAGTCTTTTCATAGTTGTAACCACTGATTTCAGGGGTTCTTACCGTCTTCTCACTTATCTCATATGAGTACCCACCCTCTTCGGGGGTCCGTGTGGTCTTTTCAGTAATTTCATAGGCATAGCCACCATCTTCAGGTGTCTTAGTGGTTTTCTCAATGGTCTCATAGGAGTAGCCACTGTCACATGGTGATTTAATAGTTCTCTCTGTCTTCTCATAGTAATAGCTATTCACATCTGGGGTCCGGGTAGTTTTCTCATGAGACTCGTAGTCATAACCTTCTTCATCTTGGGACCCAGTTGTTTTCTCAGGCTTTTGATAGGCATAGCTGAAGTTACCAGGTGTCTTCCCTCCGTTGTCCTTCTCCATATCAGATGTGGTCAAATCTCTATTCAAGGCTAGATGGTGTTGCATCGTATCAAATAGCATCGAGGCACGGTAGCCATAGGGCTCTGTGGATGTTGTTTCCATTGATGGAAGAGAGGAAGTGTGGCAAGCCATGTTCTCTTTGCCTACAGAGGTAGAATCTGAAAAACTAGGTGAATTTAAAGGAGAGGACTCTCTTGGGGTGAGTGGAGAGATATCAGATTTTGGTGACAGCTTCTCTCCTTCCAGACTTTGCACGTTTTCAGAGGTGAGTGAGGCATATAAGGATATATTTCTGGGAGGGGCGACATCAGATAGCATATCTTCTTGGAGAGGAGAAGCTATCTGAGAAGGGGTATGTGCAGAAGAGGTGGATGGGGAGACCTCGACCTGAGATACTGAGATGAGCTCAGAAAGATCATTATCTTGAGTGTAGGATGGCTCCTCCATTGGTGGTATCTTATGTGATAAACTAGAATCCTGCATGTCAGAAGGACTGTAGTCCACCTCAGTTGGCCCATTTTCAGTGATGTGAAGCATACTTGCACCCACCGTAGGGTGATCTGGAGACTGTCGACTGAAGTCCATAGCAAGGGAATGCTCAGGGGATTCTTGACCAAATTCGATGGACATTGAGGATTGTTCAGACCTATGATCTTGAACTGGTGTTCTGGATTTGGCTGTTTTAGGGGAGAAGTCTGGTGGAGAAATTGACATTGGTCTTGGGCATTCTTCTTTAGAGGGAGACATTTCTGTTTCCTGGAAGGTGGTAGGCGTTTGCACAACAGACACAGAAAGGGAGTCATCTACTTCTGTGGAATGTGGGGACCCTACCTCAGCATGCAGAGAGGGAGACACGTCATCTGTTGTTGGCTCCGGAAATGAGCTCGTAGCCACAGAAGCTGTGGAGACTGAGGCCACACCCTCCATATGAGAGTAAGTATCTTCTGCTACACCCTCATCAACAGGAGTAGCTGACTTGTCTGAGACAGTGCCTTCAGAAATGGACATTTTAGTGTCTTCTTTAAAAGATCCAAACTGACTGACATCTATTTGTGTAGGAGAAACATCTCCTCCTAACTTCCTTTCATCTAAAGCCAGTCCTGATTGAGAACTCATGGGTTCAATATCGTCAGTTTTCTTTTGTTGACCAAAGTCTTCCTTTATTGGTATAAAGTCTGTGCCTTTCCTTTCCTGTTTGTCTTGGGAAAGACCAGTGGAAATCATGCCAGAAACTGGGCTTATTTGGTCTGGAAAGCCTTGTTTTCCATTCTTTCCTTCAAAGGGGCTTTCCATACATCTACCAGGAACCTTGTCTTCAGCACTTAGAAAACTTTCATATGCAGACTCAGATCCGATCAGGGGGGGGCTCCGCAAAGGAGACAAAACTTTTTCAATAGGAGACTCTGAGTCGGGCACCGGTTCATCCATGGGGCTTATGGAAGCCCTTTCATTCTCATCTTTGGCATCACTGAATTCAAAACTCACTGGAACTGCTGGTGGTTTTTCAATGACTTCTGTGGGGAGGTGACTGGATTTCTCGTCAGTGGGAGATTGGTAGTAAGGTGTGTGGCCAGCACTGCCAGTCACAGACTGAGAGGGAGACACCACTTCCAGGGTCTTATCCTCAGGACTAGCATGTTCTTCAACTACTTCTTGGGTCACCTCAGGAGACACTGGGGCTGCTTCTGCCTTTGCTGAGACTTTAATCTCATTGGGTGTCAGAGAAAAGTTCACACTACGTTCACCCAGAGGGGTCTTTTCTATGGGCGGAGACGGACTCAGGGATGGGCTCTTGGATGGACTAAGTTTTTCATCTGAAACTGCTGAGACAGTGTCTTTAATAGCCAGTGTGGCACTGGCTTTCATGCCTTTCTCTTCAGAGCAGTAAACCTCACGTAGAACAGATTTGGTAAACTTATCTTCCTCCATGGATGAGGGTGGTGAAATGGTGGAGGCTGAGGCATTGTAATCTTTCCCATCAGTGGCATCTGTTTTTGATCCTTCAGATAATCCACTGAGCGATGTAACAGCAGGTTTGGAGTATTCCTGAGAATACAGCGAAGACTCATATTTGGTGATATTTACAAATTCTTGAGATGGGGACTCTGTCTCTTCATTGTTGGTCTCGTCACTCATCACATCACGAGGAGTAGACATCTCATCCATTGGGGTGGGCTCACTGGATATCTCAATGGTAGACTGAGTGTAGCCGGAAGTGGCAGTGAATTCTTCAGGCTGGTCTTCGCGATTCTCCTCATCAGAAGCGGTGGCCTCACTCTCCGAGCCTCCAGGTAATGTCTCATCATGAATTGAAGATGCAGGTTCCCGGGCAGGAGACTGGGCTCCCAGTTGCTTGGTTGAAGTGGTAAGGAATCCATACTGATCCTCAGCACCACTAGCCCCCGCAGCCTTGTCCACCACGGCCATCACATAATCTTCAGCGTCAGCTCTTTCCGGCTCATATTCTTCCTCTCTGGCATCCTCCGCTTTGTCCTCCTCATAACCCTCCTCTTCAGATTGTTCAGCTTCTCCTTTCTCCACCGCCTCGTCCATGTCTTCTTCTGCTCGGTCATCACCGCTGACCACAGATTCCCTCTTCTCCTTGATGTGCACATCTGCCTCGGCCTTTGCACTTTCTTCCTCCTCCGCGAGACTGTGCCTGGAGGTGCTCACACACACATTTTCTTCACCATCCTCTTCTGGCTCCTCCGCCTCCTCAGTTTCTGCCTTCTCCTCATAGTCTCCAGTCTCTGAGGATTCTTCAAAACCTGCTCCTTCATCTTCAAATTTTTCAATGTCGTCCACCCCCTGCTTCTCGACTGGCTCCAGCTCCTCGGGTGTTTGCTCACATTCACCCTCCCCTTCGGTGGTGGTGATTCCCTCATCAGGGGACTCGGCAGAGCCTTTGATGACTTCTGTCTCTTTCTGGATGACGTAGGCTTCGACCGGCTCAGTTTCCTTCAGTTTCTCTTCACCTTCAATCAACTCCAGCTGAGGCTTGATGTCTTTCGCTACATCGACCTCTTCAGCCTTTAGCTCTTCAAAGTCCTTGGTTAGGTCCTCGGGGGATGACATCAGGGACCTCTCAGCTTCCAGTTCTTTGACAGGGCCAGTGGTTGCTATTCCAGCTGCCGCCGCTGCCACAGCCGCTGCAGAGGCCACAGTGCCGATGGCTGCAGCTGCAGCCTCTGTTGGCTTGCCTTCCTTCTTAACAACTTTAATTTTCCCCTTCTCCTTTAGCTTCCCGGCAGCAGCAGATTCCTTCTTGACAGACTCTTCCTTCTTGGGTACTTTTGGTTTTAACGCAGCTGGTTTTTTTGCTTCAGATAGAGGCGTAGATGATTTTTTTGAGTCTTTAGGAAGTTTCTTAATTTCTTTTTTGGGTTCCTTTTCTTCCTTTTTAATTTCCTTCTTTTCTTCCTTCTTAACTTCCTTCTTGGCTTCCTTCAGTGGTGTTTCTTTCTTAACCTCTTTCTTGGATTCTTTTTTCTCCTCTTTCTTGATTTCTTTTTTGACTTCCTTTTTCACCTCTTCCTTTTTTGTTTTTTCCTCCTTCTTAATAAGTGTTTTGTCCTCCTTTTTAGCCACTTCTTTCTTTGGCTTTTCCTTCTCCTCTTTCTTTTCTTCAGATTTTGCCTTTGTTTCCTTTTTCACTGTCTTCTCCTTGGTGACTTTGGGTTTGACATCTGCGGCTTGCTTTTCAGCCACCTCGGCTTTCACTGGAGGCTGCTCTTCTTTGCTGGGCACCTCCTTTTCAGTCACTGGTTTGGTCTCTGTTTTTACTGGCCTGTCTTTTTTCACTGTTACCTTTTCTTTGCTTTCAACTTTGGGTGGCTTTTCCACGTGATTCGCTTTTGTGACCTCAGAGGTTTCTTCTTTAGACTCCTTTCGCACAGATTTGCTGGCCAGTGGTTTTGTGGCTGGCTTCAGACTTTCTCGGCTATCAGCCCTCTGTTTCAGTTTTACTTGTTTCACAGCAGGAGTGGCCACCTGGCCAGTTAGCTCCTTCTGGGTGGCCAGTGGCTGTTTCAGGAAGTCTAAATGTTTGAGCTTTTCCAGTCCTTCCAGGATATTGTATTGAGTGCTGTTTCCAGGAAATAGGACTCGGATGATTTTCTCTGCAGGATTTGCTGGATGCCACACAATCAAAGATGAGACTGACGTTAAGTAGGAAATTGGGATATCTATTTCTTGACCATTAGGCAGGATTAGTTCAGCCTTGTCTTTGTTAGTACCAGTCCACTGCTGCATAAAATACTGCATTTCCTTGCTGCTCTTGACTGGATTAAGCACATACATCTCAAGTTTACCAACTCCCATTTTTTGGAAAAGAATGACAGGATCAATGGTATTGCCTACACTTCGGTATAGAGGTTCTGGTTTCATAGACAATTTGTTTAGGTACTGGAGAGTGAAGCAAGCTTCTTCAATGCTTCTCTTCATCTTGATGTTTGGCTCTGGGTTTTTCAGATTTTCAGGGACATTGAGAAATACAACTCCTAAGTCAGGGGAGATGAGGTTTTTCATCCAGTCACTATTGGTGGTAGAGCCCTGAGACTGTTCTTCCTCAAGCTCTGCAATTTTCCGCTGTAGCATGCTGTTGATTCCAGGCAAATTGTCATCCCCAATGTGGGTGAGCAGGATGGAGTCCACTCGGTCCAAGTGTCGGATGAGCTTCCAGAAGCAGGATTTTCTTTCTGATCCTCCGTTGATGAGCATATTGAATCCGTTCACTGCAAACAATGCAGAATCGCCCCTCCCTCCTGGAAAAATGTAGCAACAGGGCTTGGAGAGCTTTAGAAATCCACCCGATGTGGGAGGTTCTAGGATATCAAAGGGAGATGGGACTTCCACTGATTCTGAGAGATACTCGGTAAACTCGGAAAGTCCTTCCATTTCCGGCAATATAGAAGCTGAGTTGAGTTTAATATTAATGAAGTCTTGGAGATTGTGTCTGTCAAGATTGGAGTTCTTCCAGTCCCCTTCTTCGGGACAGAAGAGGGTTAAACTAGCTTTGTTGGCAGGATGCGTGGTACTCAGTAATTCCCCAATCTAGGATTTAAAAAAGTAATAATAAACAGAGAAAGAAGAGGTTTAAGTGAATGTCACCACTGATGCATCATCTCCATCTATTACTAGATGTTATAGGATCAATGGATGCACATAGGGCTGATTTCAGAGATGCTGGCTGTTTCAATGCTGAAGTATTTCTGCAATGGTAGGCGAACAGCCTCTGTCCTGACTTCGCCCTACTACTTCCTTAGGTCTCAGTCACCACCCTCTGAGACATGTACATTGTCTGTTTTTGTCCAGCAGGGGAACTCCAGAACTCTGGTCCAATTCTAAGACCAGTGACCATCTGGAAGATCAGTGCCTGGACCACAGCGGTTATGAAATACATTGAATTCTTACCCCTGGGTACTTGCATGTAAAAATGCCCTTTAAAAAATATGGTATTATCACAGGGGAAGGCTATGTGAGTCATTTCACCACAGATAGAAAATGTTTTCCTTTATTCTACTGGGCTTGGTAAAAAGACCTGATGGATACCTTGAAGACATTTAGATATAGTGCACTTATTGTTGTCTACTTTTAGAATTTGGTAGGTACAAAGGATAAAAGTTTGGTGTAGTTCCCCACACCCTCCGGAAGACAAGAAGTTATAGATTGCTCATTAGACAAAAAAATGTATTAGTTCTGGCTTCAGTTCACACTATTTAAAACAAGAGTTGTTCACCCAGCAGATTCTCTACAAATACGAATACTTTTATTGAAGATATGATAATTAAAGCAACTGGGTAATTACACAAGCAAGTAGCCATTTTTGTCCCCCATTCACTAATATTTAAATTCAAGGTGGGACATTCTGCTCTCTCACAACTCCTGTTCTTTTCAGGGCAAGCTGTGGGTAAATGGCTAAGATCAAATTTGACTCAAACGTTTTTCAACACATTGTTTAGTGTTTCCCATAGGATGGGAATGCAGAAGAGCAAATCAGGACTGAAACAGAGATTGTGGTTCAATGAAAATGCTATTTTATGTTTCACTCCGTATTATGGCCATATGTTTCATGGTCTTAGCTTAGTAAACAGCGAGGGAGAATCAAGCCATAAGCTCCAGTCTTCTTTCAGTTGCAGCAAAACTCATAAATCAGCACAGACATTCAACGGAAAAGAGCTCTTTGTCCTTGATGGTAAATGATGAAAGGGCAAAGCAAAGACTCCCTATGGTCCAGGTATCCCTGGACCAGCAGGTCTGAATGCTCACCTTCTAGTATTAGAGTGGTTTCCTTTGTCTCATACAAACCCCCAGATACATTCTGAGGCTACTAGTGTATATGTATGCATAAAGGTAATTTATAGAATCTAAATATTCCTACAGGAGATTGCAGTAAAATAGCCATTTTTGTTTTGTTAGCCTATTCATTCCACATTTTATGTGAAGGGTCACAAAATAACAAAACAATAAGTCTGAGTTTGCTGTTTCCTCTGACTTAACTTGATAATCTCCTATAAAAGGGATAAGAATCAACTATTTTGGAAGCTAAGGAAACTGAAAACGTGAATGGTAACTATCTCTGGGATAGTCTTTGCTCAAATTATTTGCTGACCAAAGCACACATGAACACCAGACATGGATCCTTGTGCGATAATTAGCATAGACCCCCATCACCATCACTATGGCACATTTAGGATTCTTATGACTCTCTTCATCCTAATTTTCACACAGGGCACACACAAACTATTCATGTTTTATAATACATTTTAGAGGAAAACTCGAGGATAACTCAAACTATTGAATCTTTAATAGTGAAATTTTAAAAATTTAGTCTGTTGTAATTTTTGAAATTCCACCCTAAATGAGGAGTGTCGCAGCAAAGGGTTTGTTCCAGTTGTGTGCAGGGGGTATTCAATCACTAGCTCTTTTTATGTGACATAATCACCAAGTTCAAGGAGATGGTAAAAAGACTTGAGGAATACCTTCCTACATTCTATCGTTTCACCTCTACTCAGAGAGTTCCTATGAAATGAGGGAAAACAACCCCATATAAAAATAAGGTTGCAGAGAATTCTGCGGAAGTCAAGGGTAATGAAAAACAGCAAAGAGAGGCCGGTGAATGGAAAACTATGACATATAAGGGAAAGAGGGAAAAAAGCCATCACTGTTGGACAGGTTTCTTTTCATAGAGGGAAAACCTGGTCCCTCTGGAGAAGCAGCAGCATACTGTGCATGATGAGACAAGAATGCAGAAACTGAGGCTAGGGAGAGCTCTTCAAGAAGGAGATGGATGGATGGATTGGGGCAGAGAGAAGGAGGAGGAGGAACAACTACTACAGCCTCGGAGCTACACAGCAGAAACCAACTCTCCACTTCTCCCCAGAGCCTGCCTCCCGACCTGTACTCCAATGCACACACAAGAGAGTGAGTGCCTCAAGGGCAATGACTGGGTCTTATGAGCGTCCAGTCCACAGTGGCACTCAATCAATGCTTATTCAAAGAACAGATGAGAGCAATAAGGAGGCTCCAATAATATGAGCAGTGGCAAGGAAACTTGTGACTACGGTAGGTCTTAGCCTTAGAAACTGAGGCTTCTTTTAAAAGACTTTGGAAATACTCATCCAAACTCTGATGGTAAACGATAGCTATTATAGCCCATTATATTAAAAGTTCCTGAATAAAAGCAAACACATCTTCTATATCTCTGTATCAATGTAACTTTGTTCCAATGTATCATCAGGCTTAATAGCCAGATGTTAGTTGAACTGCAAGGAACTTGGCCAATTCAATACGTACTGTCCTCCTAGAGCAGACACTTGGGAAGTGACGTGAGCCTGCTCAGACCTCTCAAGCACACTGATTGTTACCCTCCCCTTGTTCTTAAAAAGATGGATGAGAGACATGACTGGAAGAAATACTGCTTGGGGCAAAGATAGTCTTTTTTGTCAATTTCTTTTTCTAATTAAATGCAGGCATACTGGAAGAGGAAGGAAGATAAAAGAAACAAATGACTTTACTGCAGATAATATTAATGAAAATAAGATTTGAATTTTTAAGTCCTGACCTATTAACTACGTTTCCTTTTTTGATTAGATTACTTGCTTGGCTAATGAGGAAATACAGTGGACAGCATATCTCTGGGTTTCAGCAAGATGTTTCACAGGATCTCTGAACAGTGTGATAACAGAATTAGGTGGAGTTGTAGCCAGCCATATAAATAATGCTGCTTAGTGTCAACCTGAGAAGAGGTCTCTGATGGGCTTCCTCAGGGCTCGTTTGTTTTACTGAGTACTGACTTGGATAAAAATGGTGAAGACACGATTATCAATCTTTGATGGCATGAAAATGGGAAGCGTAGCAAACTGTGGGACGGCAGAATTAAGACGTTTACAAAAGCTTTGGACATTGGGATGATGATAGCTAAGTCAAGTCTACCAGGATGGTATTCTAAAGAGATAAATGTGAGGTCTAATAAACAAGCTAGGTAAATAGCGTGCAGGATTTAGAGATGTTGATTAACAATAT
Organism: Rhinolophus ferrumequinum; assembly: GCF_004115265.2. Lineage (NCBI taxonomy): Eukaryota > Metazoa > Chordata > Mammalia > Chiroptera > Rhinolophidae > Rhinolophus > Rhinolophus ferrumequinum. Next base: position 45,562,035 of record NC_046290.1, on the reverse strand, counting down.
CCATGGAAAAGACTCAGGGATTTTAGTGTCCAGTCAAGTGGATTCATCATAAAGTTAAAGAAGCTTAAACTTCAAGGCCCCTTCCTGGCATGCTCCCAAAGCCCTATACTTAATTGTGTATTAATAATTTTGTTTTCTTTTTCTGAAAGGGAGCCCCCAAATTATGTAAATTACAGAGCTCCTCAAAGGCTGCATCCCTTCCCCACTGACATTTAACTGTGGATGGTAATAGTCCAGTTACTTTTAGACTTATTCAATAGAAGATTGTATTGAAAACTATAGAAGTCATTGACTCAAAATTCTCAACAGGTCAATAACCCCTGAAGTATGGTGTCCAAGATGAGTCACAATATATTATTAGAGAAACTAGACCATAAACAAACAAGCAAACAAACAAGAGAACAAACTGAAACAAATCTCCTTGCTGACTCCTTCTCCTTGACCTGAACCTCTAAATGCTAGACAAGGGCCCTTTTCTGCATTGCTCTCTCTAGATCACTTCAGCTATTTTCTCATATGCTGATGGCTTCCCAATTAATAGCTCCAGCCCAACTCTTAGTTCCCTGAGCTCTGGACTCATATCCAACTTGGCGCCTGATAACACCAAGGCACTGAAGCATGACGAAGACTGAACTCTTGAATTTCCCCCACACCCATTCCCCTTTCTGCCAATGGAACAAGTTGGAAGGACAGTGACCAGGGAATGTAAGGAGCCATTAATATCTTGTTTTATGAAGAACAGTGAGTGAACCTGAAAATAATTAATCTGGAAGAAAAAAAAATTGGCAGCATTGGTGAAGGATGTCTAAGACACTGTCAGGTAGAACAGGGATCACATTTCTTCCTCGAAGATACTATGAGACAAATAAGGAAAAGCTTTTTAACAGACAGACTGAAAAATGTCCCCTGGAGATGGTGATTTCACCATCCTCGTATTTCAGGGAGGGATGGGTTAGCCAGATGATTGTTCTATCTCTAAGTTCTAGGTTTGTAGTTGACCTCCAAAGACTAAGACTCTCCTAACCTGAAGTTCAAAATGCACTGATAATTCTGTTTTTCAGTCCACTGATTTTTAGCTATTCTTGTCAAAAAAATGTATCATTTTTGTTTTTTCCCAAATTGTGTTTCTGATCTCTGTAGAGTGACTAGTATGTATCAAGGACTGGATAAAAGGAACAAAACTAGACACCAAATGGCCTTTAAGGTCCCTTTGTTACTGAGTCATTCTGACTCAAACCCTTTTCTCAGGGGCGCGCGGATGGCTCAGCTGGTTAGAGCGCGAGCTCTGAACAACAGGGTTGCTGGTTCGATTCCCGCACAGGATAGTGGGCTGTGACCCCTACAACTAAAGATTAAAAACCGTGACTGGACTTGGAGCTGAGCTGCACCCTCCACAACTAGACTGAAGGACAACGACTTGGAGCTGATGGCCCCTGGAAAAACACACTGTTCCCCAATATTCCCCAGTAAAAATAAATAAATAAATAAATAAATAAAACCGACTCTTATAAATAAATAAATAAATAAGCAAATGACTTCTGGAATGGCCATGTGAGGAGCTCCCACCTGCTCCCCACCATAACTACCATAACTGATGAAAAAAACAAAACAAAAAAAAACCCCTTTTTTCAATGCAACAGCAGGAAATCATAGCTCCATAAGGCTTGTAACCACAGTCCAGCAATTTTCAATCCACTTTGGCTGTGGCAGCCTTTCTTTAAAGTGCACAATGTCAAGGAGATAAAGGCTGAGTTGCTCTGGTTGGAGCAAGAGGAAGCGTGAGTTCCACCCAATGTCTTCTCCCCCTCTTACCTTCCCCTACCACCCCGACACCACTGATCTAGTCTGTTAGGGAGAACTCTAGAGGTCCTTTTCCACATGTGTTGAGCATTAGTTCTCCAAAATACTGGAAAGGGAGTTATTGCACAGACAGAGTCTCTGCCCTGAACAACACTTGCTGGAGTCTTGTGAGAATGAAGGTGTGTGCTCTTCAGAACCCACCCTAGTGATTACAAACCCTGGGGAATCTGCCCTTCCACAGAACTCACATTCTTCAGTTAAGGCCAGTTCTTTTCCTTCTGTAATCAGTGGTAAATTCTGATATGTGCATAGTCCATTGTGCTAACATTCTACTTCCACGGGCTAGTAAAAATGATTTAAGCAACAATTTCATAACACTATGCCTTATTCAAAGAGAGAGAGGGGTATTATTTGGGGTCTAGACAGGTGAATTGCGACACCACCTCATTTAAAGCTCTGGCAATGACAAACCCTTTTCTTTACATTTGTCCTCTGTTTGGTTTTACGGCAGGAAAAAAAAAATCCAATGATGTGGATAGAAACCAACCACTAGAAATTAGCTGCAGAACTGCAGCAGAATGCAGGAAAGGCTCCCAAGTGCATAATATGAACTAAGGGTTCAGGGCTGAACCCCGAGCCTACAAGCAGGACAGTTAACCATCCACCCGTGTTACTGAAACATGGGGCTGTATCCAGTCCTCTGCCACTCTCTCCCTTCCCCAAGGCAAGGTTCTGATAATGTGTGTGACCTCTGGGCTACCATACAAATGCCCAACTGGCGTCAGGCACAACATAAACATGGGAACACAATCATGCAAAAGATTCTGACATTAAAGTCGTCACGCACCAATTTAAAGGCAGCAAGTAGAGTGAGAATTGTAGTTCTAGCTTGGGTATTTCAATGTGATTGAATAATTGGATCTTTACTACTAGGTGTGGGTACAATGGATATGAGATGGAGGAGAATGGAGCCTGAACTCTAGCAGCCTGGGAGGATGACAGATCACAAGCTCTAGAGAAAGACAGGGCAAAAGCCTTCATTTTGAAGTGGAAAGGTGATACCAGCTATGAGTGAGCCCTGGGCCCCTTCTTGCTGTGAGAAGCCAGAACTATCTGCCTCACGGCCCAGGCGACATCACACCTTCCAAAAGCTTGGCTTTTCAATGTTTCTTTTCACAATTTTTTATTCCCCCGCAGTGGGTAGAGAGTGAAACACGGTTATGTCATCCAACCAGTTTTTTATAGAAGCCTCCAGGTGAGCCAAATGAAGCTGGGCAGTTTATTTACAGCTCTTGCCAGTGATGAAAAGTACACAGAGGCCTCTCAGTGAAGCATAGCCTAAGGAAGATTAAATGCAGAGACAGATGTCCATTTGCAACACCCAGGAGACTGAGATGCTGCCATCTCAGGAAGTGCTCAGGAAGATGGTTTTAAATAGAAGTGGTAACTCCTCCTGTCAGTACATCCCTCAACTTCTCCACGAAATCTGCTATCAGCTACCCAACCTGTCGCGGTGACAGTCCTGAATTGTTTCTGTAACTACTATAAACAAACAAAATGAAACAGGCACATTACTTTGGAAAGAGAAGTTTCCCAGCCAGGACAAAAATTCTCAAGCAGAAATAACCAAATTAAAATCTTCAATCTGATTTTCCCAAATACGACTGTCATCATCTAGTTTTTAATACTTCACATGTGTCATTCTTGAATAAGATATATTCATCAGAAATATTAATATTCTAGCTTCAGTCCAGCTACTTTAACCCTCTTTTTTCTTGGGGGCATTAACTTGCCCCACGAATGTGCCCCATTTTCCTATATGTCTTCCCTTTCTCAAGCCCTATATTTTTTGGGCTATTCAAACAGCCTAAGTTCAAACATTGAGACCAGGCATTCAAAGTAAGAGAAATCAGAAATAATCGGATCAGGAAAAATAAGTAAAAGAGATCAGTGAAGTCCTACGAAAAGTCCAAGAGATCTTTGAGTATTCTTTCAGAAAACAGGAAACTTGGGTTTTCTTTTGGGCTCATTTCAAGCATTTCCTTCATTTTGGCCATCTGTAAAATGGAGATTTTTCCAATCCCCCTCCATCTGTATCTCGGGCACATGAAGAGTGCTGCCAGTTAATTATAGATGAGTGCTCTAAATTCTTTTGGTGATGAGCCACACAACTCTAGAGCATGCTAGATCACAAGATTTGCTTATTTCAAAGGAGGTGTGACATTCCCTTCCCTTCTTCTTCTGTCTCCCTGGAGTGCTTTCAAAGAACACCCTGAGGCTACCACAGTAACCAAGCGATTGTAAAACTTAGTCTCCCAGACAGGAGCCCACCTCTTGATCGGTGAAAATCTCTATGAAGTTCTGGAAGGAGAAAGAGCCGGACTGGAGAATGAGCTCTCCGGTATTTTCAAAGCACTGTCCGGTCAGCACGAGCAGCTTGTGTCTGGCAGCGTCAGTTATCATTAAGCGCACCTGAAACACAGCACAGGGAACAGAACGTGAGTCTCTGCCATCCCACCATCAGGACCAGGCTGGCCCGCGGAGTGCTTGAAGTTTATGACCAGCCCAAATCATTCATTCCCCTGTATTCCGATGTCCCCTGGGTGTTGGACAAAGCTGATGATGGCGGTTATCAGCTCACCCAGGAACACCATTTTCCAAATGTGGCTACAGCCAAGACAGTAGCAGTGGTTGACTTTCTCCCCCTAGTTTCCTTGTCCTTTTTAAACCTGTCTGCACAGCTGGCGATCATTTGTTCCACAGCTGTGTCTACCAGCAGCATGTGTTCTTGTGAGACTTATGAACATGTCACAGGCTGAGTCACCAAGTATAATCCAGGTCCCTCAACTGCTGCCTCAGGAAGGTTTCTAACTAGGGTCCCCAAGTCAGCCTCTCCCATCTAGGATCCCTTTCCTTCCAAGCCACACACCAAACACCCAGCTCCAAATGCAGCCTCTGATGGGAGCAGTGAGGTACCTAACATTGGAAATAACCAAAAAGCTGCCCCTGAATATTTATGTAGAATGGTAAATGGTTTGCCCTAAAGAACACTGGGAACTTTAAGTGGCAGGATGCCAGCCTGTCCTTCAACAGAAACCCGCTCTAAGTCCCAAGGTATTCATTCTAACCGATTCTGCTCAGCACAAACTGACTACCAGGCACCCTGGGAGGGATACAAAAGTAAACATGGTATGAGGACCCATTGCTCCCTCAAATCCCACAGTCTAGTCAAGGAAACACGCATATACCAAAGTGATTGTTCCAGTCCCATCTGTTCCACAGGCAAGTCTGAATTCCTTGAAGAAATTCCTTATTTTTTCCTTTTCCATTTCTCACAGTTATTCTAGGCAGTCTGCCTACATATATATTAATCTTCCAGCTTTTTAAAAATTATATTTATTTCCTGGTTCTGCTAGTCACATAGAGATTACTAGCCCATCACTTGGCTCAACTTTGTGCTTTAATGGATTGTCAAAGAGGTCCTGCTGATCTGGGGCAGGCGAAGTGGGACCAGAGCAGGACACATAATGACAGCCAAAAAACGGAAGCAACCTAAATGTCCATCAGCCGGTCAACGGACAAACAAAATGTGCTATATCCATACAATGGAATAGCATTCAGCCATAAAAGGAATGAAGTACTGATACAGGCTACAATATGGATGGACCTTGAAAACATTATGCTAAGCGAAATGAGCCAGACACAAAAGGCCACATATTGTATGATTCCCATTATCTAAAATATTTAGAATAGGCAAATCCATAGAGGCAAAAAGTAGGTTAGTGGTTGCCAGCAGCTGGGAGAAATGGGGAGTACCTGCTAATGGGTTCAAGGTTTTTGGGGGGGGTGATGGATATGTTTTAGAATTAGATAATGGTGATAGGTGCACAACTTTGGAAACATACTAAAACCCACAGAATTGCACACTTAGGCGACAGTCACAGAGATGTTCAAAGCATGGGCAGAGACATTGTGGATAATGGGGGCCCCCAAGGACCGTGGCTACTGGACTGTCCAAGAAGCAACCCAATCTCAAGGTTGCTAAACTGTAAGAAAGGAAGTGGGCAATAGAGAGACGTCAACTCCTCTAGCCTGGGTCACCAAGGATTCTTGACTTTAGCCAAGTTCCTATCTTACAGTGGGCTCTGAAATACCCAGTTACTCTCTGGCAATTTCATATGATATGGTAACAGCAATATTTGTAATGAGAACAGCCAACATCTATATTTCAGTTGTTGTATGCTAGGCTCGGTTCTAAGCACTTGACACTTCTAAGCATAACATTAAATAGGAGTATTAAATGTAAACACTGTTATGATCTCCGTTTCACAGATGTGAAAATTGAGATAAAAAGACAGTAAATCACCTGCCCAAAGCCACCAGCTAATTAGAGGCAGCACCAGAGACCAGCCACTGACTAGGGGTAAGGAAGCATCCTGGACCCGGAACTTCTCTCTCCCACGTCCCTCTCCTGCTACCTGCCCCAGTCCCTCCAATCAGCGAGGTCCTGTCACTGCGTGGGGCCCCACCAGAGATGCCGCAGAGCTGAATACTTACCTCAGTGCTGACTGCTTCATCTGAAGGGTTGATCAGGACCACTGTTTCTAACACGTCACTTCGGTGATGAAGGATCTTTTGTCCTGCAGGCACAAAAACACAGACAAAAGAGGAGACCTTTAGCTTTTCCGGATTAAAATTGCCCCGCCTGCTTTTGGGATGGCAGAGGCCTTTCTGTCTCTGATGAAGCACATGGCACCAGGATTCTCCACACCATCTTAGGAACACAATTGGTGTTACTAAACAAGTGTGTGCGGACCCCAGCAGGTTTCTCCTGGAATTGGGTCCGTGTGGTCTGGGGCTCCTCACGCTCTCATAACCCCCGAGTTTTCATGGTTGAGCGCCAGGCTGCCTCTGTGTGTTAATGGCAGTTTTCATCTAAGACAAGGGGTGGATGCCAGGAAAACTCAACGGGGCTCTTGACATTTCCTTTCTCATGGTAATTGGGGATGTTTCTCCGTATCAGCCTTTCTACTGGTGAGAAAAGTGCTGAGATTAATTAGGAGCCTTATTGTGAAATGAATGACATCCAGAAACCCTGGCTAACAATTAGCCCAACAACCATTATGGCTTTCTGAGGCAGGCTTACAGTCTGTTGGGGTATTCACTAATTAATTCACTTGCTCATAGAAAAGTGGAAAAACTGTGAGCAAATGAAAAGTAGAGAACAACTCTCCTGCTGGACAGGGCAGCCAAATTGCCCCCTAAAGACAAGCAAAGTTGATGGGGAACAACAAAGCAAGGTGTTATGGAAAAGAAGAAGCCTGTCTAAGGAGGGCTGAAATTCTTCTGGGTCTTTGGCTCCACATCTCTGATTTTCCGTACCTTGGAGGTTTTAGGGACATTCTGTGGCTGAAACTACCTCCAGCAGAAGTAGACTGAAGCCTATGGATGACCTACAAAGCCTCCCCCTCCATGGACAAGAAGATGAAAGTGATCAGGTGCTCTGTGGCTAGAGTAGATGATAGATGCTCTGCCAGTCTATGAGCGACAGAGAAAACGTGGGAGGGAGACACGCTGGTGGGAGGGTAAACCAGAATATGTCTGCTGCTTGGAAATATAATGAAACTTGGATAACAGGAGGAAATGGAATAAAATCTGAGGAATGCAGACACCAAAGGAGAGAAATACAAGAAAGGAGAATGACTAAAACGCAACTGTTTTCCAGGAAGACAGTTGGGCATTTCTTCAAAGCTAAAATAGAATTACTATATGACCTAGCAATTCCACTCCTAGGTGGACAAAAGCAGGGACCTGAACAGATACTTGTATGCCAATGTTCATTACAGCATTATTCACAATGGTCAAAAGGTGGAGACAACCCAAATGTCCACTATGGATGAAACTAAACATGGTATATCCATGTAATGGAGTATTATTCAGCCATAAAAAGGAATGAAGTTCTGATACATAGAACGTGGATGAACCCTTAAAATATTACACTAAATGAAATAAGCCGGTTTGATTCCCACATGGGCCAGCGGGCTCTCAACCACAAGGTTGCAGGTTCAACTCCTCTAGTCCCGCAAGGGATGGTGGGCTCCGCCCCTGCAACTAAGATTGAACACGGCACCTTGAGCTGAGCTGCCTCCCGGATGGCTCAGTTGGCCGGAGCGCGTCCTCTCAACCACAAGGTTGCCGGTTCGACTCCCACAAGGGGGTGGGCTGTGTCCCGTGCAACTAGCAATGGCAACTGGACCTGGAGCTGAGCTGCGCCTCCACAACTAAGACTGAAAGGACAACAACTTGAAGCTGAACGGCACCCTTCACAACTAAGATTGAAAGGACAACAACTTGACTTGGAAAAAAAAGTTCTGGAAGTACACACTGTTCCCCAATAAAGTCCTGTTCCCCTTCCCCACTAAAAACAAACAACAAACAAACAAAAACCTTTAAAAATAAATAAATAAAACCTGCTAAAAATCATTTAAAAAAATAGTTAGAATGGCAAACTTTATGTTTTTTATGTATTTTACCAGAACTAATAACGTAATATACTAAGCCCATTGAATAGTACACTTTAATTAGTTGAATTTGTATGGTAGGCAGATTGTAATCTCAACAAGAGGTAAGGAAAAAAAGAAAGCAGTCCATGGTGCACAGCTTAGTTAGCGTTTTTTTTCTTTCATATCATCAAGGACCAGAAGTAGTATCGAAACAGCAACAGGTAGAATACCACCATCTCATCATCAAGCCTGTTCTCCTCCATCATCTTATCTTTCCTAACTGCTAATATTTACCATTAGACCCCACATTAGACACGGGAGTAGCCCAAACTAAACAATAATGGTGTCAGGAACTGTTCTAAGCCTCTCACATGTACTAATTCATTTAATCCCTAGAAGAGCTCTATGACATATATACTATGACTGTCTCCTTTTACTATGAGGACAATGAGGTCTATAGAAGAGAACTATCTAGCCCAAGGTCACACAACTAGCAAGTGGTTGAGCCAGGACTTGAACCCCCATTCGCCTGGCTTCTAGAGTCCTCATTTTCATTACTCTGCAGTGCTGGTAACTGGGCTAGGATTTGGAAAAACAGACAAGGTACAGACATCAAATGCCAGGGGAAAGCTAGGAAAAATCCAGAGGAATAAAATCAGAGATGTGCTTAAGGAAGCAAGAAACCAGAAAGCATTAGAATATTGGCAAAAGGGAGAAAAAAGCAAAGGTATCAGAACACCCACATAAAAGAAGGTAAAATTAAGAGAAAGTTTGCGATCCTTTACTTTTACTCCCAATGAGTGAAAATGAAGAAACCCCCAAACAGAACAATGTCACACAGTTTGAGCAGACCAAGGACTGAGCCTCAAGAAAATAATTCAACTCAGCCACAGGAAAGAACATTGTTTATTACACATGCGAGTCTGTAATTTGCTGGATTTTGCTTTTTGGCTTGGTTGTTTTAGCTTTTCACAAGCATATGCATTTAAAGCTCAAGCAAAAAAACATCAAATTGAATAAGCAAATGATAAAACGACAATCAGCAAAAACACGAAAACTGTCCCCTTTCTAAATCTTTCCATCAGTGCCCTCCTTGAAACAAAGGACGTCGGGAGCTTCTAAGGCACTAAGTTAAGACAAAGTTAAGCAAAAGTTTAAGACCAAAGATAAGTGAATGGTCATTTCCTTGATCATACTTTTGACGTGGACTGCTTTCAGGCAGCATGAAGCTATGGTATGACTGACTATATTCTGTAAGAACCCATAAAAGCAGACTTGGCTTCCTCCCCAAAAGATGGTAAAGGAATCACAGCCCCTTTCTTTGTAAGGTGATCTACACGATGTGTCAACCCTGTTAACTACATTCTTCCAGACGCATCAGCCCAACCAGCCCAAGCTTTGGCTCTCCCAGCGTGCCCCCTCCCAAGACACACCCTGGCAGGGGCTTCTTACCATCCACAAGAAGTTTCTTTCCTCTGTGGCTTCAATCACTTGCAAACAAACAAATGCCATGTGACAGTAGCCGGTTACCTCTACTCCTTCCAAGTCAAGTTTCAGAACTGTTTGTTCGGGAATTCAACTAAGGATTTTTTTTTTTGTCCATCTTTGGAAATACTGACAGCAATGACACAGACGTGCACCAAGATGTCATGTCTGCTCCTTCAACAAAAGCCTTTTTATAGGATTGGATTTGAATGAAGGAGGGGATTTAAGAGAGAGAGGAGAGAGACAGAGAGAAGCTTCAAGCTCTTGTCACAGACGGATGTTGGCCAGGATTCTTCCCCCGACGACGTACGTAACCAGGGGCTGGGCCTTCCGAGCATCTGGCAAACCCGGGGCCTGCCTGAGGGGCAGGAGCACCGTGCCCTCATTCCCGGCACCCCCACGGGATGCCAGCTCCTCTGGCAGCGGCTCTGAGCTCTGGCGCTGGGACGCTCACAGAGCTGCATATTTGGGGAATGTTTCACACTGGGAATGGGCCAGGCATTCTGAGGAGAGGCACCCGCCCCTCGCCTGCAAAGGTCTTATTCAGTTGCTCAGAAAAGAAGTTCCAAGGAAAGAAGACAACACGGTTTACAGTCTCTTCTCTCTCCTCTCTCTCTCTCTCTCTCTCTCTCTCTCTCTCTCTCTCTCTCCACTAATAGTCTGCATTCTACAGAAAGAGCTCACAGGGGAACCATTAAGCAGCCCCAATGACTAATTAACTCTCATCAGCATTGGTCAGAGGGAAGCAAAAGCAGGGGCTTGAGATGGAATGATTGTCACTACTGCTTCGATAAGACAAAGTCCTTGAAGGCTCTCCACAAACTCAGTGTAATTGTGAAGGGGCAGTGGGAGGAGGGCACGGAGGAAAATGAAGAAAAAAAAGGGGTCTGCTCAACCTTAGAAACAACACAGGATGGCCTGGGGAACCCCCTGAAGCAGCAGGATGCTTGCAGACAATGAGACTTTTGTTTGTACACTCCCAAAGGCCATGCTTGAAGCTCACATAAGCCTGTCTTTTTCAGTTATTGCTCGGAATTGCCGGGTGCAAAATCTGGCAGAGCATGGAAGCGATGTGTCGGGGAAGGGGGGGGGAGGCGAGGGGGGGATGGTGCGAGAGCCAGGGGACGTGGAAACCGGAAGCAAAGGGAGGGCGAGGGGAGAATGAAGGAAGAACGAGGGGGGCGCGCGCAAAGGAGGGAAGGGCAGCGAAACACACCACACACACCCACACACCCACACCATACATACACACACCACACACACCCACATATACACAAACACCAGACACACACCACACGCATACCTACACACACCACACACATACACACACCACACACACACATACATACACACACCACACACACACACACACACATACATACACACACACCACACCATACACACACACCACACACACCCACATATACACAAACACCAAACACACATACACAAACACCATACACACACCACACACCACACACATACATACACACACCACACACACCCACATATACACAAACACCAGACACACACACAAACACCATACACACCCACACACACATACACACAAATACACACACACAACACACCCACACCCACCCACACACACACACGCCGAAGCTCTCCCCTGGTTTATGAGGACGCTGACCATGGCTGAATTCATAGACACCCAATGCTGCGGTCACAAGCAAACCGCGATAAAACTCGGAACCTTCTTTCTGCACACAACTGATCCGTCTCTCCCACAAACATCCCACACACATCTGTTAACATCTCTGCTGGGGCCAGAGCAACTCCTGCAACAGTTCCAGCCCAGGCTGGCAGCTGCAGAATGAAACAGCCTAGTGCAAAGGAGAGAATGCTGGGCCTAAAGTCTCAGCAGCGCTAAGAGATGGGGGAAATCCCTTGATAAAAATAATAACTAGCAATGCGAAAACCTTTTAAATTGTTTTTAAGTGGATGATAACTCTGTATGTCTTGGGGATAAATATTTAATTTCTATTTCCATTAGTGATCACAATCCAGAACTTTGCTTCCATAACTACCTTTACTTGAAAAATGAACACTTTGCAAGCATAATCCAGAAATCGAAGTTGAAGATTAAAGAAAGCCTTCAGTATCTATTTAGTCAATAGGGAGGGTCCGGAGTCATTGACACAGATGGACGGGTAACCAGGACTGAGTCAGGGCTGGGGACTCTGGCAGAAGAGCCCTCGTGCCTACCTATCTCTGCCCCTTGTTCCACCACTGCCTCTGCTGCCCCATCTTCACCCACCAATTCTTCCGGTCCCTTGCCCAGGTGAAACCAGAGTAGATTCTTTTTGGAAAAGGGATTTGACATTCAATTTAGCATTAGAAAAACGTCCAATGTGAAGAAGCAGAAATCTTAGAGAGGGCTAAAGAAGGTTCTAGAATTAGAAAGGGAAAGGCATGGGGTAAAGGACTGGGATGATTTGGGTAGAAGGAAGGGTTGGTAGATCAAGAAATGGCCAGAAGCACAAAATATCGTGATGTTAAAGTCTGTTTTCTTCTCTGGAAGGAAGGGAAGAAGGAAAAGAGGGAAGGAGAAGTGGTCTCCCTAATAAGACAAATGTCCATAGGATACGCCACAAAATCTTTACAACATTATTGATTATATTTTCCAAACTGTCTTCATATCCCAGGGGCAATATTGTGGTTACCGATTGTGCTTTCTAATCCCCTCACCTCTCCCTCATCCCCACTCCCATCCCATCTAGCAAACCTGTTTTTCCTCTATATCTGAGACTGTTTCTGATTAGTTTGTTCATTTTTTCTATTCTTCAGATTCCACATATAAGTTTAGAGATCATATGTATTTGTCTTTCTCTGTCTGACTTATTTCACTTAGCATAATGTTCTCTAGGTCCATCCATACCATTGTAAATGGTAAGATTTCATTCTTCTTTATGGCTCAGTAATACTCCATTGTATAAATGCACCACAGTTTCTTGATCCAATTGTCTACTGATGGGCATTTTAGTTGTTTCCGTGTTTTGGTTATTGTGAATAGGGGTGCATAAATTTTTTCAAATTAGTGTTTTGGATTTACCTGGATAGATACCTAGGAGTGGAATTGCTGGGTCATAAAGTAGTTCCATTTCCAGTTTTTTGAGGAACCTCCATACTGTTTTCCATAGTGGCTGAACCAATCTTCAATCCTACCAGCAGTGCACTAGGGATCCCTTTTTCTCCACATCCTCACCAGCACTTATTTTTTGATTTATTGATGATAGCCATTTTGACTGGGATGAGGTGGTATCTCACTGTGGTTTTATTTGCATTTCTCTAATGATTAGTGAGGGTGAGCATTTTTTCATATGTTTGTTTGCCATCTGTATGTCCTATTTAGAAAAATGTCTCTTCATGTCCTCTGCCCATTTTTTAATCAGGTTGTTTGGTTTGTTTTTTTTGTTTGTTTTTGTTTTTTTTGGTGTTGAGTTGAATGAGTTTTTTAAATTTTGGATATTGACCCCTTATCAGATATATCTTTCCCCATTCAATAGGATGCCTTTTTGTTTATATGGTTTCCTTTGCTGTAAAAAAAACATTTTAGTTTGACATAATCGCATATGTTTATTTTTTCTCTTACTTCCCTTGCCCGAGGGGATATATCAGTAAAAATATTACTAAGGGTAATGTCTGCAAACTTTCTTCCTATATTTTCTTCTAGGAGTTCTATGGTTTCAGATCTTACATTTAAGTCTTTAATCCATTTTGAATTTATTTTTGTATATGGTGTAAGAAGGAGGTGCCTGACCACTGCAGTGTACACCTGAAGCTGAAGTTGAATAATAATGTCAACTATAATGTAATATATGTATGTATATAGTCACAGGAAATGGAGTACAGCATAAGGAACAGAGACAGTGGAATTGTAACAGCTATATATGATGTCAGAGGGGGAGTAGATTGAAGGGGGGGATTATCACTTTGTGAGGGGTATAAATGTCTAACTATTACATTGTTTTGTACACCTGAAACTAATAAAAAACGAAAAAGAGGGAAGGAGTAGGAACAGAGGGCAGGAGGGAGGGAAAGGAAAATGAAAGCCGTGAGAGTTCTTCAACTCCATCTCTTCACCAAAGTGGATTTGCAAAGAGAAAACCTCTCACCTCCAACCCCACATGCAAAAAACACTCCCAGGGCTAAAATTTAGCTAAATGGATGTAAGCAATAAAAGGTATTCAGTGTAGGAACTAAAAATTAATCACCAACACCGCTCCCAGCAGCTTTTCATAACAGTGTTTCTGTTTGGAGTAACATCCAGGCCTCCTTTCTGCAGGAATCCACATAACAATGTAACGAAAATGTGCTAAGAGATGGGAGAAGTTTGAAGAGAAAGGCTGCATGTGTGGAGGGAAACTGCCTGCATCAGCAGTTTCCTAGCAGATCTCTTCTTCGAGAGCCCTCACAGAAGTCCTTTCTATCTCTCACAACCAAGGCTGGGCCCAGAGCAGGCCCCAGGCCCCAGGCCCCAGGCCCAGCCCCAGCCTGGCAGGAAGATGTCTGCTAGGCTCCCTCCTCTGCGGGACGGAGGACAGGAGCAAGTGGGGAAGCCTCACAAGCAGCACCAGGCTGGTTCCCCAGAGCCTTGATAGTTCTCCCTTCTCCTTCTATTCCACCTCATCATTTCCAAGCAAGAAAAACAGAAAGAGAGAGAGAGAGAAATGGGGGTGAACATGGGTTACACAGTAACAGTGCTTCTGTGAGGCCACCATCAGCAGATGTCTCTCCCAGCTGCTTCAGAGGTGGCATTTGGGAGGAGGGCTAAGGAGCCCCACCTATCAGAAGCTTCCCCTCAGATATGAGGGAGAATGTGTGTCACGCAGTGTGTCATGCAGGGTCTCTGGTCCCGCTCCCCACATAAGAACGCAGGACATGGTGAAGCCAAAAAGGAACACCCACGGAGCCATAGGTAGGGGAGTCATACCACTATAATCTCGCTGGCAGCCGGGTTGGAGACACAGGGAGCAAACATTCACCACTACCGCAACAAGGGATCTTCCTGCACCCCAGTCTCTCTGGCGGCTGGGCGAGACACACACAGCAGGATCCACACAATCCCCAATCTGCCGTCCGCTTCTCTGCCTGCCAACCAACCAACGCCCTAACGCAGCCCCGGCAGTTATATCAGTGACTAATGGCTACCTGGTTACAGCTGACGGCCAACTAGTCACAGCTGATGGCCACCTACTACCCGAGCCAGCACCTTTCCACGTGAGGCCGAGAGCCTGGAAACTGCTCTCTGGGACTCTGTCCCCACAATGTGACCACAAGGCAGGGCTATACAACTCAGCCCCTCGCACCTGCCACTGAGACGCTCTTGAAAAAACACAGGTGCTGGGAGTCTTGGTTACACAGATCCCCAAAGACCAATAGTGTCAGCAGAGAACAAGGAAACCAGCTGTTACCGGGAAACTACAGATTCCCCCTCCGGGGAAGTAAAACTCCTAACATTGGAGGGAGTTTGATTTCACAGTGACTCTCACACATCAAAATCAACTTGTTTCTCTGTCATCTCTATCTACTCTTGCAGCTCTCAGCCTGAGGCTGGGGAAAGGACCCTTTTCTAGACTGGGTCCTACACAGGGACAACAGGGAACATGGGTAGAAAGATGGCAAAAGCTGGTTTCCAGGTCGCACTCCTGTTGGAGAACCTGCCATGTGCTTTGTGCTATGCTACCTGAATCCAAATAATACTTAAACACCAGGCAAATACATGGAAGTGGTTAGTGAAAGCACCAAACTCTGAATACCAGAAAGCCAGCCCATCGCAAGAACACTGGCAGGAAACCCTTACACGTGTAGTTAGTGCTTTAGAATTTTCGAAGCATTTTGTCCATCAGGTGGTATCTTGTTTAATCCTCCTAACATTCCTGTGAAGTGGTGGAGAGAACTACTACTACTATCCCCTCTTCATGGACCAAAGATCTGAGCTCTAGTGACGTGCCCAAGGCCTCACAGAGAGGGAGAGCAGACCTAGGACCCATGTCATGCTCTACACGGTCACTCACGGCCAAGACCGTAACACTATTCTCTTCTCCACCTTTTCCTGATCCACCTTCGTCCAAAATAAAGGTTTTCAAGTTGTGATGCCAAGATTCCCCTTTGTAAGAGGTAAAAATGCAGCCTGGGTCAGCCACTGGTCAGCCAGTGCTTGCTAAATCAGTCCCCCCTGCAACGGGCACGCTAGCCTCCCACATGCAACCCAAGGCCAATTCTCTCTTTGTTTCTGCTGAACAATCAGAGCCCAGTTCTCTCCCACTTTTCCCCCTGATATTCCTGGAAATCGTGTTTTTCTGTTGGAAATAATTTTTTTGTTTGTTTCTGCATTTGTTTCATCTCTGATGTACGCTCCTGCATGTCACATGGCTTCTCCAAATTTTCAGCGTTTGTTTTTTTAAGAGAGTAAGAACTTGCATTCTATTATAAACAATTTCAGGAGGTTTTGTAAATATATGTTTTTTAATTTAATAAGTTGTTTATTGCATGGGAGTTAGACAAGTTTTGGTTTTTTGTTTGTTTGTTTTTAACCTTAGTTATCTTTTGTTTTACAGAGAATTTAGTTATTACAGAATTGGAGGCTATTCCTATTTTTCTCTATATTTCCTGGTCTTAATTGTTTTTCCTTTTTGTTGTCATTGGTTTGGTTTGGTTTTTCATGTGTCTGTTAGTCCTTCCATCCTATCCTTCTTTTGGGTTCTCCTGCTTCATATTTCCCTGACTTTTAGATACCCAGCAAAGCAAAAAACCAAACCCCCCGGAATTCCGAGTTTCTCTCCTTGTCCTAAAGGGGTTCACTGCATGCAGAGACAAACGAAGCCTTCGGGTGACATGCAGGACGACCTTGAGCATGGTGGTAGAAAGAGCTTCATTTTACATTGCACATCCCCTCCCATTCCAACTGCTCACCCTAGGAGAACTTGTGTGGGAATGGGATGCCAGGTGACAATAGGTCCGATTCCTTTTGCAGGGTTCTCATTGGACCCTCTTTCTAAATCCTCTCTTCAGGGTTTTTTCCCTATCTAATCCCATTCTCTTAGGTTCTCCTCTCCTCTTTTCCCCTCTCACTTTTTTAAATTCCTCAAGGCTGAGGAATGAGAACCCAGACCATCAAGGGTTAGAAGTGGAAGAGAGTGAAAGAGTTTGTTTCCTTTTTCTTTTTCTCTGTTTTATGCCCTGGCTGAAAGAAATAGAAATAAATGTCATCGATTGTGCTGATGAAAGTCTGGCTCCCTGGAGAACATCTAGGGAGAGATAGCAGTGCCCAATGTTGGCATGAACCGAGGGTGATAATTCAAAGGTTATTTCTTCAACAATATACAGATGCTACAGATTAAAATAATGATAAAGACACACTTAGTGAAGGGCAATGTATTAACCTGTTAGAGGAGCCAACTCAGGTCTCTGTTCAAAGAGATTAACCACCACCGCTTTCCCATTTACAAAGTGTGATCCTCTGAGCGCTCTCATTCTCACCTCCACGGTGGTGGTGTGGGTCTCGGCTAAGGCGAGCCGGGAGGTCTGGGTGTCTTGTTCTCTAAAAAACCTGCTGCACACAAAGAAAAACACTTATGCTCCCTTCCTCTGCCTGCAAGATTCAAGGAGCCTAGGAACCAAGGAGAAAAAGTTCTGCCCAGGAGTCTTATGAGAAGAACTTGTCACTCTTATGTACAAGGAATCAGAATATCCTCATCTCACAGAACGGCAGCACCCGAAGGAACCCTGGTGACAATTCCATCCCCTCTCTCTCCTCTTCCTTTACAAAACAGAAAGCAAATCTCAGAGGCAAACAGTGACCTGTCACAGGGAACTGACTGTTTTATTTGGACAGCTGCCAAAGGCAATTCCTATGCATATTGTAGACAGTTCTCTTTGGGGGTAGGTGCTAAAATAAGAACACTACCTTTCATCTGAGATGCACTTCGTGGATTTTAAAATCAATTTTTATTTGCATGTTAATCATTAGCACATCACAAAGATCAATTGTTATAGTTATTCCTTTTTTATGGACAGGAAAATTGAAACTGATCGGGCAGGTTATTTAATAAGACTTAGCTGCCTTATCCAGCATCACAGTGATAAAATAAGCTGTTGAACTAGATTTTAAATCTGGCCCGGCTGCCTCCTGATTTTGCCACTGCCCCGTAATGCTTCTCAGATTGTTGTAGGAGTTGTAGGTCCAAATCCTCACTTTTTAAAAACAAAATTCATCCGACATATATTTTCCTTAGTGTGTTATAGACTACTCCCAGCATTTGAAATATAGGTTTGGGAATTATTTTTGTTTTGAGGACACATACCTTGTGCCACGTACCCTGCCAAGTACTAGGTTAAACCATGAGATTGCTGACATCAGCTACTTTTAACCTCAAAAATAGTGCTTTCTTATGGTTCAGCAGTTAGGCCTAACTTTCTTGAGATCAGAATAGGTTTCAGAGAATATTTTTAAATCTTATTGGTCTCCTGCTTTTCTAAGAGATGCTTTATTTCTTGTTTGTTAAGACAATGTGAATTACTTATAAAGGACACAGTTCTGAAGTTTAATTCAGGCAAATTAGTGCTGCTTTCATGCACTAGCAATGAGATTAAAACAGGAATGTGAGATACAGAGAACAAATCGATGACTGCCAGCTGGGAGGGGGTTGGGAGGCTGGGGGACAAAGTGGAAGGGATTAAGAAGTCCAATTTGACAGTTACAAACTATTTACTATGCTGTAAAGTACAGCATAGGGAATACAGTCAATAATATTGTAATACCTATGTATGGTATCAGGTGGGTACTAGACTTATTGGGAGGATCACCTCATAAGTTATATAAATGTCTAACCAATATGCTGTACCCCTGAAACTAATATAATATCGAATGTCAACTGTAATTGAAACATTTTTATTTTTTTCATTTAAAAGGTGAAAGAATGAATGTGATGCTCTCCCTATCTTGAAGGGAAGGTAGTTTAATGGGGAGACTGGCAGTATGGACAGTGTCTAATTTGCGAAATGTAATTCAGAAGTAATGTCTGATACACAGCAGGAGCTCAAACAATGTTTGATAAAAGAATAAACAACAACCATGGCTAAGGCATAGTGAATACCTGCCCTTGCTCGGGCATTGGCCTGTGTTCTTGATGTGTGGTTACCACAGTTAATCTGCACATTAACCCTATGAGGAAGGCACTATTCCCATTTTACAGATGAGGAAAATGAGGCATAGGACAGTTAAGCAACAGCCGAAGGGAGTATGGAGCTAGGACGGAAGCCCATCCCGGGTGGTCAGTTCCCAGAACCCGGGCTCTTAGCTAATAGGTCATTTTAAAAGAGGAAGGGAGGCAGAGAGGAGTGAGTTTGGTTTGGGTGAGTTGAATTAGAGGTCCCTGTGGGAGATCCAGGTGGCTCTGTCCAATAGGCAGGCAGAAGTGGATTGATGCTTAGGTGATACTTTGGACCAGAAGCACAACTCTGGAAGGCATCACGTATTTTTAGGTGATGCTCTAGGAGAACATAGAGCCTTTTGATGAGAACAGTCTTGGGAAACACCACTATTTAAAGGGCAGGCAAAAGCAGGAAAAAAGCATGATAGAAGTGACGTGGCCATGCCTTCTTTGCTCACCTTCTCTGCAGCCCGAGGTGACTCAGCATTGCAGGGCTGTCCTGATTTGCAAACTTAAACCACCTCCACAAGAGGAGAGTCGAGGCAGACTATCCCAAGGACATTAAATAATCCAATAATAATTCATTCATACCTGCATTTCAAATTCAACTCAAAACATACTTTGACCTTCACATCTAGTGCTCTGATACTTTACTTAGCCTGTGGGCATAACTTTATTTTCTGTCCAGGAGACATCTGCATGGTGGAAGAAAAAGACTGTAGGCTGACAATTCTTAGAATGTAATACATCCCACAATCACCCAAGGAGCTCAATAAATGTACAGATTTGCATGGCCACCCACAGAGGGTCTGATTCAGGAGGCAGGATGGGGCCTGAGACCCCGCATTTCTGCAGTCTCTCAGGTGATATTGATGGTTCTGTGATCTCTTCTTTGAGAAACAAGACAGTGTAGATGATAAATATGCTATTGATCAATAACAACATAGTAAGCGACCTTATTTAAAATCATTCTCACATTGTTTTTATGTATTACTGTCCTAACGTCTGTACATACTGCTAGAATTATTTCCCTTGGGAGTAAATGTGATCATTAAAGGCTTAAACAACTTTTTCCAGTAAGTATCGATTCTCAGAATCATTTGACAATTTTATCTGACATTTAATTTGCCAGCAAACTCCTGCCATTGATCAAATCCAGAGAAACAGTTGACCTTTCACCCTCATCTGTGACTGTTCAGGACCAAATCGTCCACACTATTCACCCTCAAAGCCAGCTGCCTTAAAAACAAAAATCAAATTAGTCCTTTTGGTATTGGCTATTGCAAAGGAAACCAAAATAAACACAAAATACAAACAGCTGACATAGCAAATATTACCCCTCATATCTAATAGTCAACCCCTTGGAAGCCCTTAGCCCTAGACCAGGGAGAAATTTCACGAGTTGATTTTTCCCCAATAAAATCCCGAGAGGACACTGTTGCCCGCAGTGGCAGCATCAGCCTGGGGCACAGCAACCAGCTTGATGATGTGCCAGGAAGGAACTTCTGAAGGTCAAGAGCCAGGAAGATGAGGCTCAAGGGACCTGAGTTCTGGTCTTCGCTGAAGTGATGCCTCAACTGCCACCATCTGGAACAAGTAATGGAAGGATGGATGCTCAGGTCGTGTGTGCCAGCCGTTATGAGTAAATCTGGTCATCTCTTTAAAAGTATTTGGCATAAAGCCTTAGCCCAACCCAAGGGCGCTCTGCCTTTTGTTGTTTGTTTTAGCTTTATTTATTTATGTACTGCCTCATTCAGCAGGGGAGGTGGAAATGGCTCAGTCCATGCATGTTGACGGAATCGGCACTGTGTATTTCCACTTTCCACTGTTGCCTGTGCTGTCCAGTCACGGCTCGGTGCTTGGGCTGCCCAGAAAAGTACACTCAGTTCTCCACTGACCTGGGGCCTTCCTTCTCCTAGTGCTGAAGGGCAATTGTTCAGCATTCCAGGGCCAGACCCGATTCCTCTTTACTTTCCTGTTCTTTGCCCTCACTTATGTGCATTGTCTGCTGACCCAAAGTGAAATTCCACTGAGCGCCTGGTCCTCCACTTCTCTCAGTCACATGCTCTGCTCAGATTTAACCAACTCCGGGCCACACTCTTTCCATTTTGAAAGGTCTTTTCTTTTAACTCATGGCTCCCCAACCAGTCTCTCCTGATCTCTGCCATATCTCGATCCCTTACTGTGTGCTCTAGCAAAGGGCCCCAGGAGAACCAACATCCTTGTTCACATGTTTTCCTCCTTAGTATGCTCCTTTTCTTATTCTAAACAGAGAAGAGAATCTCTCCAGCCTCTTCTGCATTATCCTCTGTATGTTGTTCTAACACGAGAAGGGTGCCATTTTTGAAGACTGGATAAGATAGATGAAACACAAGGCTTTGGGTACATATTTTAGCCCTAGTGACTAAAAATTGAAGAAGACCTGGTACAGGGTCTTGCCTGGTTCACTGCTCTGGGCACATCTTCAGAGACTGTCACAGATGATGTTGAGCCCCCATGTATGGGGTTCTTCCAGCTTCTCTTGGAGGGCACAGAGGCAGGAAAAAATGTATCAGAGGAACTTTCTCCAACTAAACCCTTTACCTCTCCTCCCTCAACCAAATCCAACCCTACATTTTAGCAGTCAAATATTTATTAGAAGAGCACAATGAACTAATGAACTAATTTAGTATTATCTTAGGAACATCATGCACAGAGTTGACCCTCAAACTGCCTTTCATACCATTTCTTGTTTTAGAGAAATAAGAGGCCTGCTGACTCAGGCCTAATGCAGAATCGTACTTTGATGGAAGGATGTAGGCCCTTGGCTTTCAGGTCAGCCAATGTGTTTTTTTCATTTCACCTAGTAGCATTCAATTTCAGTGAGTCATACTATTACTAGTTTATAGGAAATAAACTGTTATTTACAATACTATGTATTTATTTAATTCACATTAAGTAATCTAAATTTTCAGTACATCAGATATTCATGCTAATCGGTCACTGCGTTCATTTTTTGCCCCTGTCGGATCATTTGCTTAAAGGTTGTTTTAAGCAATGATGCTTAATGATACCATTTACAATCCATAAAATAAGGCATGATACCAACTTAAAGCTAATCCATTTCTTACAGGTCCAGCTCACATTTTATTTCCTCTGGGGATATCGCCCTGTCCACTTCAATTCCCAGTGTTGTCTCTTCCCACACCATTCAGATAATGATTAATGGTCCCTATACCATATAACTCAATTAGAAGGCATAAAATTTATATAAGCTATTGCATCCAACCAAATTTGAATGTCGTATTCATAAAATGTTTTCACTACTTTCATGTACATTTGAACTTCCTGTGAAATTGGCAATTTCTGTATAAATCTCTCACAGAAGCTAGACCGAAACCTTCTACCTATCAGTATTCAGGTATCGATGGTCTTTTACAAAGTAAGACAACTAAAATATAGATATCCATAGTTACACACAAACACCCATTCAATTTCTAAGAAGGATTTAATGTAATAGTGTAGATTGAAATTCAGCCTAGAGAAGGGAGCAAATCAGGTATCCACTTTCAGGATCTGAAAAATACATGCCTGTGTCATCACTAGCAGAAAGTCCACTGCCATACATAAAAAGGAAACACTGTCTAGCTCTTTTTATGTGATTAGAGCAAAAATGTCCTAAAGTATCAGGAATTCTTTGTGTTTGTTTTCACAAGTACAATGAGTTTTACCTCTAGTCATTCAGCATCCCTTATGATTCCTAAAAGAATTAAAATAGGACATTCATTGGGAAGATTTTATTTTTATTTTGTATTCAACTATAAGGTCTTCACAAGGTCACTATCAATGGGGTGCCACAATGTGTCCCCATACCGCACTTGACCCTCTCTAGGAGATTGCAGTTGAACAACTATATATGCAGATTTAAGAAATCTGATGTGGGAAACAAGGAATAAGTACAGCGTCATATATTTAACTAATACTTAACAAGCAGAGATTTGATCTGACACGATTCAATCAAATCTAAGGGGCATTTTCAAGGCAATGATAAGTGTATTCCAAACAAACAGATATAGCTCTCCTGAGGGAAAAAAGATCCAAATCCTGTGATGTAGAAGCGATTCAGACAGGCAGCCAAGGAAAATTTACCCTCTTCTATCTTCTTTTAAGAAAGACTGAAATGTCCGTTTACAATGAGTTCAAGGAGGAAGGCAAATAAACTGGAGACTTTGGGAAAACCTGCTCTTGACAAAATCTCCAGATTTTAATTTCTGTGAGAAGTAACAGGCTCTTACATGAAAATTAGCATTCATAAAATCACTTTCTACATTCCTATCTTTCATTTCTCTCTACTGGTTATTTTTCCTGTATTTATACACTTGCAATATATGCAATTATCCATATGTATGCTAAGCAAACTTCTTATGATGCATTACTCTTTGCTCTCTCACAATAAAACAGGGTTGTTGGGAGTATGTTTTGTCCCAGTAAGGCAGCTTTGAGAAGAGACCGAATCAGGCTGCCCTGTGGAGTTCTGGAATATAACTATAAAAAAGAACATCTGATTCCACTCCAGAAAGCAACACTGAATGTTTTTCCCATTTATTTTGGAGTACAGGCTGTCACTGGAGGAGCTAGAAAGGTGAGACGGGCATATTAAGGTCGTAGAGGGCACTACTGACTCGATACAAATTCGCTCTCAGGAAAATGGAAAGGTTCAAACTTAGGGTGGGAAAGGCCAGGGCAGAGCCCATCTGAGCCCTCCTCAGTTCAGAGCCTTGGTGAAGCAGCACGAGCTGGACAGGGATGGGAGCTCCTGACTGCCAGCTCCTTCAAGGACAAAAGGAGCCCAAAACTAAGGAAATGAGATGTGGGTCCTGGGTCTGGTTTGAGTCTTGGCAATCTTTTCTAAAAGAGACTAGAACACTCTGCTACATTCCTAACTGTGAGGTTAGAACGCACAAGGCCAGAGCCTGGAGTGTGCCGGTCACGACCAGAGTCTGTGCAGTGCCCTGGGACGTTCCTGGCTCTCTCCCTAATTCATTTTTTTTGGAAGCTTCAGTACAAGGCTATCATCCTAGGTGCAGAACCAGGTGCCAGCGGATTTACTGCAGTGGTGTTATGCAAATCACACTGAAGAAAAGGGACCAATGTTCATCTGCCTCCAGGGCAGTCCATCTCCACCCTCCCTTTAACGCCTGAACTTTTTTCAGTGAAGAGGTTCCAGAATGGGTAGGATGTCTTCCCTCTTTCAGAGGATTATTTTGGTTCAGGCTCTGGAAGCAGCTTCCTAACTGAAATCTGACCACAATAACAGCTCCAAATGAAGGGGATGCTCTTTTTTTTCTTACAACTTCAAAAGGCTTCGCAAAAGGAATCTGCCCTCAGACAACCAGGACTTAGGGGAGGAAATGGACCAGAAGAGGATTTCATAATATAAAATAGACTTCCCTCCATTGGCACTTGACTATGTATTCAGTATCTTTTGTGCACTGTGGCTAAATGTTTAATCTTGGGACAAAAAGTTGTGTAGGCATTTTTAAACATGTGATAAAGAAACTTAAAGTTGTTACCTTTTTCTCACAATTCTTAAAGGATAAGAGTTGATGCTTTAATGTGTTTTCTATACTGTTCTGCAAAATATCTGCATTGCCTTTCTATCAGATCCAATCAAATTCATTATGCAATTTCCTAAATGTCTAATGTCTATTAAATTGTTTTAAAAAATAAATTACATTTTTTAATTATAAAAAAATTAAGGGTTATTGGGGTAAAACTAAGAAGTCCATTTTGCAATAATTTGACCCTTGGATTTTTTATGTCAAAGATGAAGAAAAAATATTATTTCTATTCCCTGGCCTATTTTTTGTTTCAATATAGAATGTCTGTGCACTTCTTGTGTTTCCCTGAAAATAAGACCTAACCGGAAAATAAGCCCTAGCATGATTTTTCAGGAGGACATAACATAAGCCCTAATGTGTCTTTTGGAGCAAACCTTAATATAAGACCAGGTCTTATTTTCGGGGAAATAAAGTAGATGAGCTTCATTAGAGAAACCATTATTTTAATATATTAGTGTGTTTTTATTTGATTCAAAGAATGACAGTCACCCAAAGGTAGCTAATGGAACACTACAGTTATGATTTGACAAGGAAAAAAAAATATTGTGCATGAGTTTTTCCAATTAATGGATAATTATGCTAAGTGGGCCCAAACGTGTGCCCTCCTCAGTGCACGTGGGAATCTTATGGTGCACAAAGAGAGGTGTCTTGTCCAGAAAAGTCATCGAGAGAGAACCAGCTCACACTTTCTTATTAATATTTACAGGAAGCTCTGATAACTATTCTGGGATTTCATCTTGCTAACTTTCTATTCTTTCCAGAGGTGAAACTTTTGCTTCTAATTAAAAAAAACAAAAATCCAGCTAATCAATTTCAGACGACAGAACAGATGCTGCAGAAAGCATCGCATGTAGGAAATCACAGCCTCTGCTCACTTATTTTTCATAAGACTTGCAAGGAAGAGAGAGGTGCTGATTTAGCAGAATGCTAAGCCATTTTGTACATTCGAATCCCCTGTTGCCCTTTGTTCGTCCTCTCTTTTTTGTAATGTCTACATTTTGGCATTTCTGCATTGCCTCTTTGGTTTCAGAGCTTCCCAACCGAGTATTTCCCATGGAAAAAAGAAAAAGGAAATATAGCAATTAGCATACATTATGTGGCTGCACCAAACTAGTGTACTCACAAACATGTCTATGTGACAGGCAAGTCGGCCCCGTTTTGTCTTGTTTCCTGGACTGCCTTGCCCTGCTCACACAGCCTGCCATTTGCCAACTAGAGATGCCCGCCCCTTCCCTTCCGCAGCTTTCAGCTTTCCCAGCCCCTGCACAGCCCCGACAACTCTACTGGCTTGAAGTATTTAATGAGTTTTTTATTCACTTTTGGCTCTGGAACCCAGCCAGCTACTGCTGCCGAGGACTGGCACTTCCCTTTATACATTACCAGAGAGCAGTCATAAAGACAAGTCATGTCACTCTTGGACTTCTACAGGGAGGATTCCCTCAGCGTCACGTTATCACATGGGCTTGTTGATTGACAATAAAGGAGCTAAAGGCCATCACCTCAGAGGGCCTTGGGGAGAATGAGGGAGACACCTCTGGGTGTTTGGAAGCAATTTCTAGGGAGTAAACACTGCCCTGTACTCACTGGGCCTCAGTGGGAGGAGAACTAGACCATACTGACACCCTCTTTGGGCCAAAATTACATGCATTTTTACATCTAGGTGCCCGTCATATAATAAGACACTGGACTGTTCTTCTCCACCACAATTCCAATGGCTGATTCTCTCCTCGCAGAGGCTGGAAACGGTCCACATGCTATCCTTACCTCCCTGGACTCTTGTGTGGGTCACGAAACAGCAGTGCTCCTGGTAGGGAGGCTGTGTGTAAGCCACAGGAGCTGTTACTCCAGAAGAAGATGTTGAGAAAATTCTCTGAGACTTGAAGTACTGGGACGTAGCTCATGAATTATGCAGTTTTTCCTGCATTAGCCAAACCAAAGGTAGGATGATTCAATCTGTTCTACTCAGTCTTTCTGGGTCTTTGCATATGCAGTTCTTACAACACCTGACCCCTTCTATTTACTTGGCTTCTTCCTATTGGTCCTTGAGGACACATCACTTCTGTGGACTCTTCCCTGGATGCCCCGTCCCCAGAGCAGCTGACGTTCACTGCTGTGGTCACACAAACCAAACTTGAGATCCACGTGGTCAGCACTGAGACCACTCTGATGTCAGAAATCAGGAGCCAAGACGAAATCTGGTGCTTCCTTCCAGATGGATGTTTGGCATTTATTTATTATTCATCAGTGGAGATGACTGAAAAAGGCTTTTTAATTGAAATTGTAGTTTGAGGTTTTGAAAAGAGTACAGTAATATTGATTTAATAATGGATGTAGAATCGTTGAAAGGAAGCTTTACAAATGAGGCAGACAGGAATGGAGATTGATTTAGACTAACAGTTATACTCGGATATTTTTAAATAGCTGCAAAAATGTATCCCATACAAGCTATGATGCTACCTATTCATAAATACCCAAGAACAAGTTGTTAAAAATAGGTACCTGATTTAATCTAGTCATTAAATAAATGACTATATTTTACCTACAACTATGGGTTTTAAGTCCAATCAACCAATAATTTAAAGCATTTTAGAGCCAAGGCTCATTTCCAGAGACTGGCTGAATGAGGTTGTTTATCCTATGAGGTAGTGAGGTCCCCACTGTGGAGGTGGATATGAAACCAGGAGCTGGTGGTCCACCTTCACCAGTTCTAGAATGGTGGTTCCTGGTCCAGGCTGACCTCAGAAGCACACAGGGTACTTGTTAAAATTGCATATTGCTGGGCTCAATCTAGGCCTACTGACTGAGAATCTCTTGAGTCACGGTTGAAGTCTGTGATTTAAAATCTCCAAGCCACAATTCTGATCACCAGGCAGATATGGGAACCTCTGTTCCAGAGAATGTTCTAGTGCTGAGGGGAGGGCTGACCGCGCTGAACGTTTCTCTGGGGACCCCTTTCAGTCCTAGGTTTCAGTGATTTATAACCACATTTGACACTGTAATAAGCAACTCCTTTAAGAAGATTTTCTTCTTCTGAACATATCAACATGGTGATCGCTAGGATTTGAAACATGAGGCAATCATAAGGGGTTTTCGCAAGTAAGAAAATAGGAAAAGAAAGAGGTGGCTTCCCAGAATGAAATAAAAAGACTTCCAGCCAGGAGGAAGCCAGGAGAGGGAAGAGGAAAAGAACTATGGGAAAAGAGCTAGACGCCAAGGTGAGAACAAGAACAAATGACTGAGCAGAGAGGTCTTGTTTTATTTCCCGACTGGGTATAATTCAACCCACCAAAAACTGACAGTGTTGGCCATGGGCATAGCCCTCAGAACTGTGGGGTGGTAGTCAGCAAAAAGAAGATGGTCCCTGCCTTACGGGACACACACACTCCCACAGGAGAGAGAAAGTGCTCACGGGAGGACAAAAGACACTCATGGTATAACTGGAGGGTTTCAGAAGGCTTCCGTATAAGATGGCATCTAGATGGGACCTAAAAGATGGTGGGTAAAATGAAGCAAGAAGCCACAAGCCCGGGAAACAAGCTCTCAGGGAGGGTGTGATCCAGTCCAATCAGAAGGCCTATAGCCCATAATCCAGCATTACGGCAATGTGAATTTGGACAGATCTATTCCAAACCCCTGTTCGACAGACATAGACATTACCACACAGCAAGACAATGGCAGAAACAAGAGTCAAGCATGGGTAGCCAGACACCCACGCTTTTTCCTCCCCAAAGGACCACTGCAGATCCTGAGGTGGCTACTCGAGGGCCTCATGACCTCACAGCTCTGTGATCTGGGTGCCTGTACTCTGTCACATAGCAAACGGAAGCATTCCATGAGGTGATAGCATCTCAAGTGATATAAAGGTGTCTTTGATGCTTAATCTAGATATTACTCAGATTCCTTATTAGAAGCCAAAGATGGGCTACAAGAGAAGCAGTTTAAGCTTAATTCTTAGGTTACCTATTTGGGTCAGTGATGGCAAAAATATGGAATCTCATCCACTTAGGCTAAAACAGTTGGCTTAGAGCTGCTCATGCATTCTCCCTTCTTTTAGAAAAGGGTTAGACTAGAAAACAAAACAGCCTTATTCACAAAACGATATAGAGTGGAAGTAGGGAATTCTAATCTAACACAGAATATCCAGTAAATGGCCTCTCTTTCAGCTCTTCTGGGTTTTGCTTTTACAGTCTTCAGAGATCCCTCGTGGCAAACTCTGAAGGATAGATAAAGGATACTGCACTAGCAGCTTTCAAGCTGGGTGGCATAATCACCCCTGAGCAACACTCACTCTGTTGCAATTACTGTTCCACCCATGTGCATTCATAAAAGGTCTCCAAGTGGAGTGGGAAGTGTTTTTTAATGATAATGATTTAATATTTTCTAAGTCCTTACTGTGTTGGGTCCCTCACAATACATGGTAAACAACCTCTGGGCTCCGCTGAGGTGATAAAATCTCAGAAAGGAAACAGAAATGATGTGAACAGCCTCATATTTCTTCAGAAATATTTCATAAGCACGACCATAAAGTAATACATGTAACTTCAGGGAGTAAGGTAGTATGCTGTTCAGAAAGAACTATTTCCTTTTGTTTTTGTTAACTTTATTTTTTAGTTTTTTAAATGTCTTCCCTTTTTAAAAAACTTTACCGGGGAATATTGGGGAACAGTGTGTTTCTCCAGGGCCCATCAGCTCCAAGTCATTGTCCTTCAATCTAGTTGTGGAAGGCGCAGCTCAGCTCCAAGTCCAGTGGCTGTTTTCAATCTTTAGTTGCAGGGAGCACAGCCCACCATCCCATGTGGGAATTGAACCGGCAACCTTGTTGAGAGTTGCGCTCTAACCAAGTGAGCCATCCGGCCGCCCCTCCAGCAGCTCGGCAGCAGCTCGTTGTCTTCAATCTAGTTGTGGAGGGCGCAGCTCACTGGCCCATGTGGGAATCGAACCGGCAACTCTGTTGTTCAGAGCTCGCGCTCGAATCAATTGAGCCATCCGGCCGTCCCTTGTTAACTTTACTTTTTAAAGAATGTTTTCATTTTCCGTAGCACCATTTTATTTTCATCTCTCCTCCAAGAAGTCAAAGAAAGGGGGACAAAAAAAGCTGCCCTCCCCATCATCATGGCCCTCACATCAAAGATTTTTCGTTAGTCACCTTGAAGAAATCTCAGAAGAAATGAAAAGGTCTTTAAATTGTTATATTGAAAATGACTTTCAAAGGGAAAAAAAGACTCTGCCTCTGTTTTTGGTTCTTCCCTTTCCCCCCAGCTCAGATCCTCATCTTGTCAATCACACTAGTGTTACCGAGTGATGTGTCAGATCCTTGATCACAGAATGTTAGGTCTCAAGCACCACAGAATCAGTCCAGTGCCTTGGTACGGGCATGATGTTGCCTGCGGTGCTATCTCAGACTTGAAGGTCGTTTTCTAACATAAAATGATTGCATTATGAGGCTGCTGAATCGATGCAAAAGAAGGCACCGTGGAACAATCAGACGACACAGAAACATGAAGAAATTGTTTAAAAAAAGGCTTATTTCTAAACAGTGTAATCAGCCAGGCTATTCCCAGCCTACGCTCAATTCCTAGACAATAGTCATGGTTGCTGAAATAACTTCAGCTATTTCTAGCTTAGCAAAATAAATATAGGCTCCAAGAAAACTATAACTTGTAGCAAAAGACTAATACTATTGTTCTTGATTAAAGATGTTATGTTCTTTTCAAAAATAGCTGAGAAGTGGCTGCAGGAATTTTTTTTTTTGGGGGGGTTAGTTCTGAACATACAACTGATCACCCCCCTCTTCCCCGGTCCCTAATCTACAATTACATCTTCTTCCCTCCCGCTTCCCAATTTTTGTTTAATGCTCAAAAGGAAAATGGAAATACAACAATGATAAAAGACTGGGTGAAACCTTCCCCTGCTCAGTTCAAAACACATTTTTGCCCCCCTCCACCAAAACTAAAAAACAGCCATCACATGTTTGCTCTAAAAGACACACACCATAGAAAGAAAGCTAAGGTAACAGATAAGAAGCAAGTCGGGTATAATTCTAAGGGAGCCCCATCCTCTACCGGCTTAAAAGTCTTATTTCATGTGGACAGAGCCTGCATGTACTCCAGTTCTCAAGTTCAAACAACCACAAGTAAGGTCTGGATATCACACTACTTGTGGACCATGGCTCCCCTTAATATTGAACTCAGATTCAGACATGAATTTGGTATGAAACTCTAGTTCCTGTAGGGCCCTGAATCTTAATAAATGCTCCTTTCTTTATTTCCATCATTCAGTGACTAAAGTGCTCCCTCTACAATCCATCAATGCCAAACTTTAATGAATATTAAGAGTCTAGAAGGCACTTCCTCCTCCAGGCCATAAGCTAAATCACTAGTATAATAATGGTTATCAAGAACATAACGCAATATGCAACTTAAAGAAATAATTTCATATACAGTACATAACCAACCTAGGAGATGGTCTATTGTTAATTATTTGCCAGACCTTAGGAAGTAAACACTTAGTAACATTCTTAATTGTTTAACATACCCTTAGCTGCCTTTTCAGGAACTTCCACACACTGAATATTTTTGTTCCCTCCAAAGACTCAAAGAATTG
The DNA here is from genome assembly GCF_004115265.2 of Rhinolophus ferrumequinum. Lineage (NCBI taxonomy): Eukaryota > Metazoa > Chordata > Mammalia > Chiroptera > Rhinolophidae > Rhinolophus > Rhinolophus ferrumequinum. Next base: position 45,530,871 of record NC_046290.1, on the reverse strand, counting down.
TTGCTGCTTTCAAGGCTTCTTAAGAAATTAAGTCCAAATGTAGGCATAATGGGGTAGTAACATATTGTTTTGACTAATTCCTAAAGTCTTCTTCAGTAAAGGATCACCTTTCAACAGCCTTTTATCGAAGACAGATTTTTTTCCAGTCTTAACTGCATGTGGTTCCTTCTCTCCTAGTGGAAGTGAAAGAAGCTATGGAGACAGGCAGACCTGAGTTCAAATCCCAACCCTGCAAGTTGCTAGCTAAGATATTTAATCCTTCTGACCATCAGGTTCCTCATCAATAAATGGGGATAAATGATAGGATCCACACATTGTAAGGCTGTAGTGAGGATTAAATGAGGTCTTGTTTTTAAGGAGCCTGTCATGTCAGTGCTCAATACATGGCTGTAGCTATAATTACTATAATAATTGGAATTGGGTATATTGCCTAAATCCTTAACTTCCTGTATAAAGGAACCCTTTCAAAATCAAAGTATAGACACTTATATAAAACCTCCCTGATCCAAATTCCCTGTCTTCCTTTTGAAGATGCCCCCAGTGTTGTCTCTGATCAACGTTCCTCACTCAGTACTTACTCCTATAGTGCTTGGCGACAAGAGTCCCAGAGCAAAACCAGCACAAATGCTTTGTACCACCTCAATCTTCCCTGTTGTCTTCCTTTTTCATTTCCATGTGCACCCGTTTGGGATCCCATTAGGAAGTCACCAAAATTCCAAGTTCTCATTGCTTTACCAATCAACACACTGGTGATCCTCTCTGAATTAGTCATCCTAAAATCGCAAACTAAAATATCACTGAAAACCTCCCCCATTCAGCCACATGACATTTCCCTTGTGCCTCCATTGTTGCTATCTTTAAGGGAATTTGGTCACATTTTCCAAACACTTTTTTTTCTCTTCAATTGCTTTAGTCACCTACATAGTTGTGTGAAATGAAGACAAGATTTGGGTTCATTTAGTTTTGCATCATTTTAGAATTTTGCACTATCCCTTACTAGTACATCTGTACTGTAACAAAAATCAGAGGAAAAACAGTAATAATAGCTGGCATTTAGTAACTACTTTCTCTCTGCAAGGCGTTGTTGAAAGTGCTTTGCATATATTATTTCCTTTACTATTGTCACTTCCCATAGTCCAGGAGCAATTACTGAAAGGTTTGGGACTTTGCTTCTCCAGCAACAATCCCTTAGGGAATGGCTATGAATCTAATCAGGTAGGTATGGGCTGTCTCGTCATTTTTTCCACTTTCAGGGACTGAGATCAATAATTCCTTTTAGGTTCTGCTGCCCACTTGCCCCTAGACCCTCCCCTCTCCCTGTAATCAAAGCTATCCTCCCCAGTCAGTCCCTAGGGAGGGCGTGGGAGCGCACGGCTGGCTGTCACCCGGAATCCCTCTCCATCTTGTCCCTTGGCTCCTACTGTCTGCAAGTCACAGCTGCAGCTGTTGACCTGTGTTTTGCTGCTATTTGCATTTCAAGTAAGTTAATAAAAGCAAAGAACTAAATAATAAATTGGAGATTTGTGTTTAAAACAATGATAACAAAGGGCTTTGATTAACCCACAGTACCACAGAAAAGCAACTCAGTTATACCACTGATGATACATACATACAGGACCTCTCAGCTCTTTATCTCAGGATTTTTATAAACATGACCCTCTCAGTGCAGAGTGAAAAATAACATCTTTGGGTAGAAAAACTAGGTCAAGACGGATGTTAAAAAAAGGTACTGATTTGCGTATGGTTACAATTAAAGTCAGTGAATCATTCATACATCTGTTTAACACACATTTACAAGCACTCACTAAGCGCTGGTCACTGGGTGCCCAGCCAGTCAGAGTGGACGTGGGGAGCCGACAATGTATTGCTCTATAGAAATAACTCTACAGCGAGACAGTAGGAGCTGGAAAGGCCACAGGTCTGGTTCATTTTGTGCTGCTTCTCAGCTCTGACTCACAGGTCTGCCTGCGTCTCAGCCTCCTCATCTGTAAAGTGGGGGTGGGTAGGAGGAAGTTTGGACTGGCTGCTCTTGAGAGTCCCTTTCTGATCTGACACTCAAAGGGAACGGGTTCTTTGGTCTTCCTCTCTGTCCTTGTGTATGTCGTAGAAACATTATTTCCCATATTGTGCGTGGAACCAGAAGGACCACGTTTGAGTCCCTAAATCTTACCAGGTCCTGGCTTCCTCATATATAAAATCGAAACAATGACAATTCTTATCTATAGAGTTGCTTCGAGATTTAAAAGGAGAACCATAGGCGAACCACGTCAGAAAGCTCTGTACAAATGTGAGTTATCAGTAACATCTCTGAAACTTAACAATCATCTTCAGGATCAAAAATCTTTTTACTTTGCTTAAGCATCTGTCATATTTTCAACTTCAACTTCTCAATTAGTACACAATGGCTTTTATTATGGGGCCATGCTATTCCACTCTCAGGTTGCCTTTTTTCTTGAAGAAGATGAGATTTAAAAATGTCCTGCTCTCATTTATTATCTTCTTGGTCCATAAATAAATGCTTCATTTAGCCAGGGAGATTTCTGTATTCTCTCCTACACAGAACACTTATTCACAGGGGTGGTTAAGAAATTACAGAAGAAGAGTAGGCTGACAAGCAAGGAGTGATCAGTGTCTCAGGCAAGGTCCACACCTGCCAGGCTGGTGCTTTTTCCCTGCAGCCTTCAAGCATCCTGGAGAAGCAAGTGAGTAGTGAATGATGTAAAATAAAAATAAGCCGTGTTTCAGAAACAGAGGTAGTGAAAGCAGGGAAGGAGGGGCAGGGGTGCAAGCTCGGGGCGCTAGATGTATATTCAAAATGAAAATCCTTCAACTACCTCTTGGACTCTTTCCATCGGGTATTCTATCAAAAGCCTACTCAAAACTAACGGGAAAATTGTCAAGAAATGAAGTGACTTAGAACATGTTCCAAACACGGCCACCCGAGATCAGAACACCACTGCTCACTCAACTCTGCTGATGCTGGGAATGTCTGGGTGCAAGGACCCCGAAAGTGGCTGCGTGTGCCTGGACATGACAGTTGTGCAATGCCTCGATGCAGGACATTACCCTTGTAAGGACTGCAACACTGTTCTACTCACAAAGAGACTTTCATTTAATCCATCACATATTTTTGTTATTAGTACAACTACCAGAAACTTCCAAGGACGGGAATAAAACCACAACCTCTTTGTTTTGTGAGCCAACACACTCTCACTAAACCATAGTCTCAATCATTGCTTTTATTAAGTCAGTGCACAGCTCAAGAATCACCAATGGTCCCCAGTGCCCTCAGAACTTAAACCCAAGCTCTTCAGTCTAGAATGTAAGCTCTTTCACAAGCTGGCTCTCTGCTATACTCTGGAGGCAAAAAGACGTACAAAACTTGAGATTATCACTCTTGAAGAGTTAAAATTCTAGTCAATGAAGCCACATTTTTGTATATAAAACATTTAGAAAATAATATATAGTAGCATACAATCAAGTGCTAAGACATTGAAGGGACACAGTGTGTAAGGACATTGATTCACCTCCAATTCACCAGAATGTGCCATCTTCCATTCCTAGTCTCTTTAGAAGAATACCTAACCCATTGTCAACCTGGAGTCTAGAATAATCTAGGCTTTAGAGCACCCTAATGACATTAAAAATTTTAATGCACCTGGATCTGTCAGGGAAAAAGTTCCCCAGATCAAGCCATTCTCATGATGGGCAGAGATTGACAGGAGCAGTTAAGGTGCCTGTTCACAGAGCAAGGAGGAATGCACCAAAGAGGAGTGAGAAAGCTCAGGAACTACTGGAATCCCCACAGAACCAGTGGATCTAGGGGGAACAGGATCTCAATGAACAAAGGCAGCTTCCAAATTCCCCAAGCCTGGTCACAGAGACTGGTACAACTGCTAGACCCAGAGGCCTTGTTCTCCAAGCACCTCTCCACCTGGTGGGGGCCCTGTGTTTATTTATTCAGGAAAACCCTGACTGGCAAAGTTCATGTGCTCAGCTGGGCAGTATACTGGGCACAGCTGAGACATGAGCCTAATTGCTCCAACACTCCCTCTGACTCTTGCCTGCCCGTGGCCATCTGTATTGGCCAAATTAACTAAAAGTTGTCAAACCTCCCTTTGTGTTGTATAGATACTACCTCTGGGTCTGTTTACAAATAGATAAAGTTGCTAACAGCAAACTGGAATGGGACCAGAAACACTCAATTGGTCAAAAAAACACATCAGGCTAACATATACTTGGAGGAAAGTCACTCAGTCTCTGAGGCAAAACATGGGCAGTGAGTGGGGCCACTGAACCCCTAAACCCTTGGCTCTCTAAACCCTACCCCCTCTGCTCATGGCCCTTCACGTACACATGATTTATAAAGAATTTGACGGCATCATGTCCACTGTGACAGACACACAAGAGTGAACTAGGAATAGGAGACAAGTAATGAAGAAAATAAATATCCCAATGGAAATACAAGCAAAACAATAAAAGTAATAATAATACCACACCAGTATACTTGTTCTGCTTTGTGTTGTTCAATACACGAGAGATTTTCAGGGCATTTTATTCAAGAATTGCTTTCTAACTATAGTTCCAACCTAAGTTTTAGTCAGACATTGTGTTTTAAAGATCACCTTGTCAATCTAAAGAAAGGAGGGGTTTTTAAGTACAGTAGCACAAGGTGTGGGGAGGGAATCTTTGTGCCACAGGTGACAGCTGGCATCTGCATTCGCATTTGTTATTCAAAGTCAACCTGTGGTCTCTAAACAAAGGGAAAGAGATCCCCCCTCTCTCCTTGTTTGATGACCAACAGAAGGGAACCCAGAGAATAAAGATGGGAAAGTAGACTGATTCTGACATCTCCAAGGAATTATACTCCTAAGTGCCGATCTTTTTTATCCACCCCACCACCACTAGCCAAAGCCACACGCCACCCGCTGCATGTGGTCCTGCCGGGATCCAATTCCAATCTGTCTTTATGAATTACTACCACACTGACTCTAGGCCTCAATTTTGCTTGCCTTCCCTTGACTTTTGAGGAAGACTATAATGGAATACTGGCAGCCACGGAAATGGCAAAATACTATTGCTTCTAACAAATACTTCCAGATTTTAGCCAGTTAAAAGACCTCATACCTTCACATGACTCAACTTCAATGAATGATTCTTGTCAAATCAAACGGGGTCCCCGCATGTTTGAGAACGTTTTCCAGAAAGGAAGACGACGTGGGTTTGGCACATCCACACCCCGTCCCCGCTCCCTTGTGAGTGTCACAGAGCAAAGCTAACGTGTGGCCTCATGTGTGTAAATAGGAAGGAAAGAAATGCAAATCTGTGCAAAAACACTCAGCAAATATGTATCTGAGGCGAATACAAGGTAACTCAGCAAATACTTGTCTATCGTCTGGTCAGAATTCATAAAGCCAGACGCCAGCCCTAGCCATAGGCAATTTCCTGACTAAATTTTGTTTTCCTATACTTACTCTTGGGGCCCTAGACAGGCTTTCTTCTCAGACTTCAGACGGCCTTGGTTTCCTTGTGGTTCCTTTGGTGGAACCACATTGCTACTTCCTGTTACAGAAAGGCCAGCCAGCAGCCCACGGTCCACACTGCAGCCACACTGCTCACAAAAACCTAGCTGTACAATGTTGTCACTCAAAATCATATTTTTCAACAAAAGCTGTATTTAAAAAAAAAGAAAAGAAAAACCTGGGTGATTTATAAGAACTGCCATATAAAAGATAGCAGGATAATATTTTTCTGTATATCTAAAATTATTCAAAAATAAAAGAAATGTCAGAAGGGATTAAGAACACACTCAGTCTTGACGCAGTGGTTATTTTCCACCTGAAAACTAAGGGAGGGAGTCGTGAAAACCACAGCGGGACCCTGGGTTTAGGCCAGCCCAGCACTACATGAGCAGGAAGACCACACCTTTCAGTCTCAGAGAGACGGATTTTCTAAACCTTTAACAAGCTATGAAAGTAAATGTGTGCCTACTGTGGACAGTTTGGATGACACAAACGAAGCAGCAGCTAGCATTTACCTATGATCACGTTCCCCCAAGACAATCATTCTTGTTCATCTTTCATCATATTTCCTTTCATTTCCAAACATATGTTTTATTACACAGTTGAGAGCATACTGGAAACACAATTTTGTGGTCCTGCTGTCTTCACTTAATGTTCTACCATAAATGCCTTCCCCACATTAATCCAAAACTGTGCAAACACAAGGTTTAATGGCTTCCCACTGACTCCACTGTGCACCAGCTATGCAATTTCCTCGACCATATAGCAACTGCTGAAATTAGGGTGCATCAAAGTTATGGCTGTATCAGTCCTGTATCCAGTTCCCTCTGGGTTTAAGTTACTCCTCACTGTAAATTAGGCAAAGGAGGTTGTTCCAGAATGTTCAGGTCCATTTTGGCTTCGTGGGCAGTTAATAATGCTTAGAATAAAATGCCAGTCACCACCAGAGAGAAAACTTTGGACAATGAGAAAAGAAAACGCAAATTAAGTGCCCTGGGTAATATTGGTATAAAATCTTAAATGGATTCTAAGTCAGTATTGTATAATAACATAAAAATAGCAGACATCAAGACCTGTAAAACCATGGTGTTGTTTTAAATGAACCAGTCTGCTTGTGCTACACATTACGTCAACACATTCATTTTTGTAAAAACTAAGTGAGAATAAATATCACCCAATTTTAAGAATGAGTGAATCCTGGGCATGTAAAAGACGCAGGAATGGCCTAGGCCTAGCTTCTATTCAGGGAGCTGGGACCCCGTGAATAACACTCACTCAGAGGCACATATACACAGCCAAATTCTAAAATAAACTTAATCCTGCTAAGGTTGTCCTCCTCATGGTGCCCTGAGGTATCTACATCAATATTCAGGAAGAAAAACCAAACAAACACAGAGAAGTCAGCTTTGAAGAATAAATTTAAATTCTTATTTGAATTTCGTTTGTCTCACTTCCTCCCTTCTGGCTATAGGGTGTATCTGGAACTCTAAGGGAAGACTTTCCTTTTGCTTCCCCCTTTACCCCCACCCTCATCCCATTTTCAGTTCCAACCCACTTGTCTCCACGGTTCTGAATAAAAGTACAGAGAAGTGACAGGAGAGGGCAGAGGCATCCCCATTGAGCAAACAGACTCTGTCCAGAGGGCATCCTGGGAGACTTTTAACAATGTTCGGAGAATCAAGTTCTTCAATCTTAGAAAGCTGGACCAGAGTCTTACCAAAAATCTTCTCAACAAAGGCAACAAATCACCAAACACTTCTTGTCAAATGTAGTGTTCATCAGATATATGTTCAGAGTATACCGTAAAACAAAAGTCAATTTGGAAAAAAGGAAAATTTGATTTTGCTTACCATCTCCCTTAAATCTCAACATGCCTTACTAGTACAATTTTTCCAACAGGCGATAAAACATTTGGTGAGAAACAGGAAATTTCTTCTGGGTTAGTTTGAAGTCACAGCGAGACTTGAGACCTCAGGAGTGGTCCACTACATTCTTGACCGTGTAGCTTTCGGAATCCAGAAGGAGCAGAAAACTGTGTTGGGATTTACACGAGAGGATTCATTCCAAAAAATATATAATGAGCACCTATACTACATGGACCAGGCACGACGCTGGATGCTGGTGAATACAGTAAGAAATAAGACACAGTCTCTGCCCTGGTGGGGGGTAAGATGGTAAGCAGATGATCACATACACATGACAGGGTGCTGGGAGAATGCATACTGGGGGCACCTAGGGAAATCTGGGTGTCAGAGAAAGCTGGGTCCTGAAGAGTGAGCAGCAGTTCTCAGCCAGGTGAAAGGGGAGGAAGAACTTCAGTAAACTCAAGGAGAAAGACCAGCTGGACATTCTAAATGTTCCAATTTGGAAATCACAGAGGGGTGGACAAAGGCACTGTCACCTCCGACTCTTCGATCTCAGCTCCACACCGGCTGCTCCTTTGAAACTGCTTTGTAGTGGAGAAGCTCCTTTGTACACAATCCAAACTCGTATGACCTGGCTTATTTTAAAGAGCATTATGGAGCAAGGAACCCTTTCCTCCATTGCTACAAATGCCTCTCCTTTCCTCTGTTTCCTTTCCCACCTCATCATTTCCTGTGTGTGTGGTGAGTGGACCCCGCATCCTGGAGCTGTAGTGCTCAGCGTCTGATGAGCTTTCCAAAATGCAGATTCCTGGACCCCACCGGTTGGAGGCTCCCATTCAGCCACCCTGGGATGAGACTCAGAAATCTGTAGGTTAATCACATGCACCCCCTGCCAAGTAATTCCTCTCCAAGTTTTAGCTATTCTGGTCTTTCTGCAATTAATCTGAAAAGAAGAATATTCAAAACTAGCCAGGTAACACTGAGGATAGGTGGATGACTCCGTAGGAGACACTCACAAAGACCGCCTTCGTGTGTGCCCTTCTTCTGCAGGCCTCCACTGGTCTCCATGAACAGAGGGATTGAGGGGTGCCCTCTGAATCCCTAAGGGACAGGAAGGAGAAAGGACTTTAAAGATTCCTGTGCAGCCTCAGGGTGAAATGGAAAATTCTAGGAAATAAAGCTTCAGAAGTGGCTTAACTAAGCTGGATAAGTTCTTTGGTTCCATAATAGCCATTATAAAAGGAGTATTTTATGACATAAGTACTTATGAAATAATTCCTATTTTAAAAATCTTCATACTCCTCATAACTACCATGAAATTTATTTATAATTACTATGGATCATTTGCTATAAACTGGGAACGTCTTTACAACCAATTGTTCTTCTATTTAAGGAAACCTACCATTTCCCTAATTTGGGCGATTTTCCCTCCTCTGTACCCAAGAGAAATTTTGGAAACCACTGTCCTGAACTCTAATTTGCACAGACGCCTTTTCATTGTCACGTTAATTTTTCATTTGGGCCCAGTAAGAAGGCTTTCTTTTTCAGTCTATAAGTCTGTCAGTGAAGACGGTAAACTAGATCCTCCTTTGTAGTCGGCAGGGTTTCCCAAGCAATAGCCACCAACCCCAGTCTATTGAATAGTCACCAATTTTCTCCCTTGACATCTCTCCCAAGTCCTCCCCTCCCAGCTGGCCATCCCTCACACCACTCATCTTCTGCCTGCAGGCAGAGGAGAGGATGGGCAGTCCCAGGGAGGACCTGTGAATACTGGCCAATTAATCACCCAGCGGGATGTCCTCCGTGGGCTTGTCCTGGGCTTCCAAGGATGGGGCAGCTATGTCAGGAGCCTGCCTCCCCCTCCCAGACATCTCCCCCCTTGCTTTTTTAATCACTAAAAAGGATTCTTCCAATAATTCATATAACCTGGAATATAAGCAGCTACAGAAGAAGTAGTAAGGCACAGGTTTTCATCAAGATGTTGGCTCGGTGACAAAGACAGGCTTCTCCGATATGGCTTTACTGAGAAAGGTGCCAGCAGTGTTGATTCTAGGCTTTGTTCCTTTTTTTTAAAATAGGATTTTGATAAAATAGCTTCTTCCATCAGCTGTGTATGAGAGTATCCTTTAACATATCCCATTGCCAGTTAGGCTGTGCTTTTAAAAAAGGTTTTAGGTGCCTCTGAAAAGAGCCAATGCTGTATGTTGAAAGCCTGTACTTCCTGTGCTTGGAATCCGTTTGCCCCAGACCTACAAGGTCCTCAGAAGCTCTGCCTTGGGATGCAAGAGTTCTTTAACTAAAGAATGTTTTCCACTGGTATTCAAGGTCTTCAGAATCGAGTAGTGTGGTCTCTGGAGCCAGACTGCTGGCTCTGAGCCCCTTCTCTACCACTCACTGGCTATGTATCCTTGTGCAGGCTACTTGACCACTCTGTGCCTCAGTTTCCTCACAATTAAACGGAGATAATAGTACCTCCTTCTTGGGAGATGGTGAGGATTACTTAATTCACACATAAAAGTCCTCAAAACAGTGCCTGGTACATGGTTAGTATTCAGCAAATTTGAGCTATTATTATTATCTCTCATCAAGAATGCAGATCAAGGCAGGCAGGCTTCATGAAGGGAAGGGGAACAAACCCAGACTCAAAAGCCACTAGCTCTGGCTGATAAAGGTAAAGATTCCTCCCTAGAATATGATTCACCACAGAAATCCCTAGAAAGGTGGCCTTCCTGAAATTATTTTGAGGTTTAATAAAAAAAGCAATCTAGCCCAAATTAGATGAGCTGGGTGACTGTGAGATCCAGCCCTGGGGCACTGTTTAAATTTTTGGTTCTGGTATCATGCTGAGCTGGGGGGGAAAATGACTTAAATGACTTAATGAAAAATTTAGTCTCTCTCTTTACAACTGGTAATGGAAGGATTTCTGAAACAGCTCAACTGAACAAGCTCCTTTCTTATAAGAGAGATTCTCGCCTTCAAAAATAACAGTAATTTACATAGCTTTTCCCAAATCACTCCCAGTGAGTCCCTGAGTTAGCCTATCTCTTTATCCAGCTTCAGCTTTTCTGTGAGGATTCCTGGCAAACTGCCCACATTTCTGGGTCTGACTTTACTCCTGAATGGAATTTAATGGATTTGGCTGGTCGTTCATTACTGGATCCATGTGGAACAATATAGTATCATGCTTCATGCATAATAAATAAATGACATTTCTAAAACAATAGGAATGAATATATCTGCGATCTACAGCAAGACTGTCTAAGTGCCCCCCTGGGCAGCATCATAATTACCTAGTGATTTAGAACAACTCAATTTTCCACCGTGATTGCTTCGTGCCTTAAGGAAATCCAACACTTCACCACTTCTTGGAGGGATGTTTGGAGTCTGAATGAAATATTGTCAGGTGAAATTAGGTCACTTCTGAGTTGTGCAACATTCCCCTTCAAAATCTTGCTGATCATACAAACACTGAATACAAAACACTGATTCGTGCATTATACTCCATCAGAAAGACAAAGCATTTGCACTGGCGCCCCAGTTCACTCTGCTAATGAAAAACAGCAAGCGGTTAAGACCACCATCCATCAAAACACAAAAAGAACTCATTCAGAGAAATGACAGGTGCACGACAATGGAAAATAGGATTTTTTTTAAGTATATGGGCTGCTGCCCAAGATTAAAATCATCCTGTGTTTAATATCATTCTTTCTTTGTGTTCCTCTGAGGTTTAGAATTTTCTTTTGGCAGAGAAACAAAAAGGTTGATGCAAGAAACCCCAAATTCCCAGGAGGGTCTTTCTATAATTTCATACTATGTTGGTGAACACTTTCTACTGTGGCTTCTATCATTTTCTTTAGAGGCCAATGCCTTCTCCTTCAACAGTCCAGTGGGTAAATGTGCACAAGGGTAGTTCTCAAAAAAATATTAGTCAACTGAGCTGAGGAGGGAGTTTGTCCCAGACAGTACCCCCCACAGCTGTACAGAACGTGATCTGCACTGACACAGAGAGTAATTCACAGGCAGTACTAGAGATAGGCGGGGATGGGCCCGCCTCTGAAATCATGCACAAGTGGCAATAGTCTCGGGCAACTCAGATGGCCAAGAGGAAAGAGGGATTTGTTTCAGTTGTAAGAAGGAATGTATTCTAGGGCCTTCTCACACAGCTTCTTCTCATGTATTTCTAGTTATGGCCTAGGTTACCTCTCAGAAACACTGCTTGTCTCATTTTCCCCTTAGCACCCTAAAAAGCACTGTCGGAAAGACCCAAGCATGACACATCATGTGTTCAGAAGTGCTTTATCTAGCAGTCTCAACTATAACACATTCAGCCCAGAATCCAATAAAAAAGGGGGGAGGGAAGTGCCCCCAAAATAGATAACACAGTCAAAGCACTAAACCTCAAAGACTTTATTTCAGGAAGATCCCTCAAAGATTATCACACAAGATCAAATCTCTTCTCTTTTTTTCTCCTTTAGATGGGGGGTGGGGAGTCTAGTAGGCTGGGTTTTGAATCTACTGTAAATTCAAAAGAACAAAATAGAAGGTACTGGGTTGAGCAGTGTTCCTCCAAAATTCATGTCTGCCCAGAACCTCAGAATGTGACCTTATTTGGAAATAGGGTCTTTGCAGACATAATTAGTTATAATGAGGTCATATCAGATTAGGGTGGGCCCTAATCCAATGACTGACATTGTTGTAAGAACAGAAAACAGAGACAGAAACACAGGGAGAACACACCATGTGGCCAGGGAGGCAGATTGGAGTGATAAGCCAACATAAACCAGATATTGGAGTCTACAAGCCAAGGAACGCCAAGGATTGCAGCAACCATCAGGAGAACTAGGAGAGAGGCATGGAACACACATCCTCCCTGAGAGCCTCCAGAAAGCAACCAGCCTGGCTGACATCTTGGTTTCAGACTTGTGGTCTCCAGAACGTGAAAGAATAAGTTTCTGTTGTTATAAGTTCAGTTAGTAATTCTTCAATACAGCAGCTCTAGGAAACTCACATGAAAGGGCACTTAGAAATAATTAAAGGTAATCTAGAAAGAAACCTAAATCACGATACCAAGAGAGGAGACCAAATGGATATGTTTTCTAAAAGACATGTGAATTAAAAACCATAGATGGGACTCTTTTGTGGGATGGCAAACCCACAGGTCCTCCGCAATAGGACACTGAAGGCATAATGACATAATCCAGTTGTGGAGGTCCATAATGACTGGTTTTTAAAAGGCTGGATTCTGTTCAGGGTGTTCAAACAAGGCCTCACTGATCTGCCTCACCCCACAATCCTAAAAAGGAAATGTATTTGTTTGCCCCTTGAATTTCACTAAACATTCTCTCATATTTAGCGTCTCAACATGGCAGCATATTATTTTGTTACTAAATTCTCCAGTCTAATATTTCACATTTTCTTTTCTGGGAATCCTGGTCAAACTATACAGCTTTTCTATGGTTTGCATAAAGATTTTTCTACACTTAGTCAATATTTGTGTCTTTCTATAGCAACTGCACACACACACACACACACACACCCCTTAGGAACACAACAGAAGAATCCTGTTAAAACTCTTAACACATTGATACTGCAATACAACTTTTCACTATCGATTTCACACAAGAACCAGAAAATCTTATTTCTGAAGGATGAACTGTGAAGCTGGGCTTAGAATAATTATATCTTGTCCTCAAATCACTTAAAAACTCTATGTCTCACTCCACCACACTCCATCTATTAAGAAATAGAACATAAAAACCATAAGTTAAAAATGTTTTAAATATAGACTATAGCCCATATAAAAATGCCCCATAAGAGCGCTCTGATTTAGTCTTTGAGTCTTTGCCTAAATACATGTGCTGAACTCAGTTTACTGTTTGTTTTTGTTGTTTTTTTAATTGAAATTTATGCTGAGGAATTTCTCTTGTTCTACTTGAGCTTTTTTTTCTGAGAAATCTCTTTGTCTATTTCAAGTCTCTTTGGCTTGAAACGCCCTAAGTCTCCTCAAATCATTTCTGAAAATGAGATGTGCACAACTTTAATGTAACTTTTTTTTAAATAATCTTTTTAAGGTTCAATAATATATTTGTTTCCATGTCATTATTTCTCAGTAAGCTCCAATATCCTTGTTTAGAAGTACAGTTTCCCTGCCTCTTGTCTGGCCACCAGGTTTCAGGTTGTCACTGTGTTACACAACATAAGACATTTTGCAGAAAGCCCGCCCCTCCTCCTTGCCTAATGCAAGCACGTGGCTGTGGAATGCTAGGCCCCACCCACAGGTGGGCAGACCTCTGAATCACAATCCCATCTGTGCTGAAAGCACAGCCCAAATCCCTACCCCGCAGAGAGACTTAAATCACTCCCTTTCACCTTGGCTTTAAAAGAGCTCCAGTTTGCCCTTAGCCTCCAGCCAACTTAGGGGAGGTAGGAGAGCAGGGGGTTACACGGGGGGCACTGGGAGGGTGGTCCAGCCCTTAAACCCGTCCCCCTTCTGTCACTCATGCCGCCGGGCTTGAAGCCCAGGTGGACACGGTCAGCACACTGTCACTGGTTAAGGCTCCACATGTCTCCTTTGCTTTTGCCCTGTCAGCATTTTAGGATGTAGGGCTGGGGGCTGCGTTCCAGAAGTAACAAAAATTACCCATTTGCAGAAAAACATGGCAGGGCTTTACAGCCTAGAAGTCTCTCTGCAGTGCGTGCTGGGAGACCCAGGCCCAATCACTGGGGGCTTCCTTGTCCAAAGCGTTCAAGGCGAGGGGGAAGGTCAGCCAGAACCAGTGCAAATGATGGATTTGCTGTCACCCCTACCTTAATCCAGAATTAAGGTAGAAACAATTGGAAGGGGTTTCTTTTTCTTTTTTAACCAAGCCTCTTAGTAATATGATATTATTGCCTTAGGCTTTTCTTTCTTTTTTTAAACCATGATCCTCTTACAAACCAAACATAAAATAGTCTCAGAACCTCTCCATATAAGGAGTTTCTAGGCAAACTGATTCTACCAGTTGTTTCTGGTGCTCAATGGAGAAAGTCATTTTAGGGCACTTTTAAGCATTCTCAGTCATGTGATGGGTTGTGGGGGCAGGGAGGCTGAGAAGGAGGCTTCACTGAAAAGGGCCTAACCTTTCCGAGCCTCGGGCTGGCCATGAGTGGGAAAGGTCACTCTGGCTACTGGTCTCAGCTTGATGAATCAATGATTTCATTTGGCCTGAAGGCAGGGTGGCCTGCTCTGCCAGGAAAATGCCTGAAACAAAGGCTCTGAATTCAGGTCTTGTCATCTATTTCTAACTGGGCCTCAGAGGCCACTAAAAACATACTTTAGAAATTAAAGGCTGGATGATTACCAAATCCTGTTCGAGGACCTCCAATCAGTTAAATCCTGGAGCACTGGGTGACAACTGTTCAGCCCTGACGGCTGTGCTCTGAGGTAGGTCATGGTCACCAGTGCTTCAGGGAGGTAGATCAAAGGCAGAAGAGAAGAAGAGGTGGGAAGAAACAAGTAAAGAAGCTGGAGGGCAGGAGACGAGTGAGGTGCAGGAGCGGAGTCCAGAGAGGTGCATGGTGGCCCTGAAGCCCTGCAGAGCAGGTGCTCTGCCCATCACCTGCCCAGGTGGGGCTCCAGAAGACACAAGCAGACACCAGGAAAAGCACAGGCAGTCAGTCATGCTTAGTGTGTGAGGCAGTGGACATCTCCAGTAATGGTGTGGTCCAGAAGGTGGGTGGGAATCAGACAGCACACTCCTCACCCCCAGGAGATGCTGCCTAGAGCTGGGTATTTGCGGTACATCCTTTCAATCACAAGGCCCCAATCTCTGTGTACACTGAGAGTGGCACAGAGACAAAAAGGGAAAAGAACAAGATGGACACGGCAAACAAACGCAGCCCACTTATGTCTTGGCCCTTTTATCTTCCAAGGTTGTCTAAAGTTGCTGACGATTTCATTCCTCTGCATAGGTATAATGTGACTGCTTCCATAAGCACAATTTTACCTCTTTTTCAGATGCATTCTCCTTACCTGAAAACAACTGGATATGTGTAGATCTCCTCTTTAACATGTTCCTCCTATGTTATTTGTGTCCTCGTTTCTGCCCCAAGGAGTTTAAAATAGAAAGGATCTCTTTTCCTTTTCTGTTTGTCTACAAATAAATTTGTAAGTAACATTTACTAGTTCTCAAGGATATTTAATAGTGTTTCTCTCCATTCTGGGTACCTCTCCAAAAAGCTCTAAACCATTGTTCTTCAAAATGAGGTGTGCAATACTTCAATGTGGCATGAAATCAAATTAGTGAGTCGCAACCAGTATTTTTTAATAGACTAGAATGAAATAGAAAATGTCAATGCAATGCAGATAGTAAGAAAAGGCATTGTTTTGAGACTTTTGTTTCATTATATGTATGCGTTGGTCACCACATTTTTTTTATACTATGGTTAAGGTAAAAGAAGTTTATAAAACATTCCTATACAATATATCTCTGAATATAAGTTTGTCTTTAGGTTAAACCATAAAGTTCCCTGAACTGGGCCCTTCTTATGTACCAGTGTACTGGATGCAGACTGAGCTCAAGTCTCAGTAACAAAACTACCTCTACCACTGATGGGATGAAAATTAACTTGAATTTTTATATAGGAAATAATATATTGCTAAAGTATATACCAGCTCTGTTCATATTCTGTGACATATCTCTACTTTTATTTTGTGATCTCCAAGAGAATTAAACTGCTTTTCTTACCCTCAAATGTAGTCCTTTTCAAGGACTTACGTCATGGTAACTTGCTCTTCAAAAAATGGCAGGACCAGAATGACATCAGATGCATCTGATCCAAGGGTATGACCCAGAGGGAGCCTCACTCCGCCTTAGCATTAGCCAGATACCACAAGAGACTCACCCCTCACCTTTTGGGGCTCAAAACTGCATCAGAATGCCAAACTGGAAAAAAAAAAAAAAAGAACAAACATCCAGCTGGAATAAAACTCAGACTTCAGAAAGATTGGTGAGTTGCCCAAGGTTAAGTACAAAATGTATTAGCAGAGCAGCCAGAATGACAACCCAGGTTTTCAAATCCCAGCCCCAGTGTGATGCCCTTTGATACAGATTAAATATAGAGGCACGGACTGACCCTAGAGGTTACCAGAGTTGGAGATAAGAGATGAGTGAATTTTAGTCTCTATTGGCTGTTTTATGTATCCACTCTAACCTCTTTAACTCAAACTGACATCTGTGGCTTTTCCTGCCATGTCATTATTCCACTACATACTAGTTTGAGGTTTCTGAGGTTAGTAGTCATAAGAGCTTTCCAACCTCTGACTCAAATGAGCTCTATCTTCCCCAGACATGTAACTTACTATTGAAATCTCATTTCCATGAGAAACACAAAAGCAATAGTGATTCATGTCTCCAATGCTAGGCTTACCATTTTTGAAAATACTTACACTTTTTTCTGACTGTAAAATAATATGTGCCCACCATATAAAATGTTAAAAAAAAAAAAAAAAGTACAGAAAACTATTAGGAAGAAAATTGAAATAACTTGTTGACTTACTACTCAGTGATAACCCAAATGAAAATGTAGGTGTATTTTGTCTATAAATATACAAAAATTCTTTTGGTACAAAGTTGTGATCATATATCCTGCCCTTTTCACTGCACATTACACATCAGTAAAGATTCTTTAACTACATGCTTTATAACGTGACCCAACTATTGCATCCTATTGATGAATCATTATTCATTACCATACACTGTTATTGAGAACTTTGGTTTTTTTCCAGTTTTCTACATAAATGAGTAATGCGGCAGTAAGCATCGTTTTATATAGTTGTGCATACATATTTCTGCTTATTTCCATAGAATAAATTACCAGTAAGGAATTACTGGGTCAAAGTGTATAAGCATTAAGACTCCTGACATATATTGAAAAATTCCATTCCAGAAAGGTTGTTTATATCCAAATAGCAGAACATAAAGGTGCCTATCTTGTCCTCTGCCAATGATGAGTAGTATAATTTTAAAGCCTTATTTATAATGTAAAAATTTATATCTTGCTGTGTTCATTTGTATTTCTTAAATAATAGGTTGAACGTTTTTTATGTGTTTTAGTTTATTGACCATTTTTAATCCCTAACTCCTTCCCAGACCCCCTCCCTGCCCCATTCGTGTATGTGTGTGTGTCTGTGTGTGTGTGTGTGTGTAAATTGAATGTTCACACTGAAATGTTCAAGTTTTACTTATTTATTTGTAAGAGTTCTTTATATAATAAGGATATTAAACTTTTGACTAAGGCAAATAATTTGGGAATTGCTTTTAATTACATAACGATGTAAAGTGACAAGATGCATCGGTTTTGACACTGTCACCAGCATAGCAATAATTCATTCCACCTGCTGGTAAAAAAACAAAATAAAACAAAATCGATGGTAATCTTCATGTATCCAACACAGGATACAGAGTTAACACCTTTTTACATGCTGATTATATTAAAGTGTTGAAAACAAAAGAAGAACAGTTGATTGGAATTATTTATAATATTTCATACACATGGATCCAATGACTGAGAAGCTTTGCTCACATTTAAGTATTTTTAAGGTTACTTCACTTAAACGGACAAAAAAGTTTTGACTCATATTAGACATTATTAAGAGAAAACAAAGTTTAGTTCTGAATCATCTGAAAGGTATTTCCGGTGCCAATTTTGCATTAAAACATAGGTATATGTGCCTTTTTTAAGGAATCGTAAACATTGAAAACCCAAACTGAACAATGAGATGAATGGAGAGAGGTGGGCTTATTATTTATTTTCACTAAAGACATTTTTTTAACAGGAAAAAGACATCTTCAAAGCAGTTTCTCCTACACTCGAATATGCTCTAATGGTAAATCATTTAAAATCAATACAGGCTTGATTTGTCCAGGTAAATTAAGGGAAGCTGCTGCCACTTTAATTAAGATGGGTCTTACCAGTTAAAGATCAGAAGGTTTTCATGTAATTCAACTGGAAAATATGGTTTAATGTGTGGCTTACATCAAGCGACAGCTGGGGAACACATTTGTTGCCTGCATGCCCCTCGTAAACTGATCTAGGGAATACAATCCACTCAAAGGTTCTACACAAACAGGCTGTCAAGGTGATCAACTAAGTAGAGCAACAGGGCCAAGAGGTCATTGATTTCACTCATATTCATGGAGGTCAACAGCCAACCTACAGCATCTATCACCGATTGGTCAAACATCCCTAGGAAGATAAATGGAATAGCTGCTTTGTAAAAAGCCAGCCTAATGAATGAACTGAACTGACTTATGGTACTGGGAATCATTACTCAGCCCTTGAGAGTTCTGATATAAACAACAACAAGAAAATCACTCCAATAACCCCGCTGATTTGTATGCCACACAGTGAAAGCACTCAGTCCACTGGGTGGAAAAAGATGCAGAAATTTGAATCTCTCTACAACTTGTAATAACAAAATATGAACCAAAGCTGAGTTTATGAAATTTTAATGAAATGCATTTTTATATTGTCCTTGCAAAACAAAACAAGAAAAAAAAAAGATTCATGTATCATTCACTCATCTTTGCAACCTCTGGACAAGATTTTCCTTATAGGCTGACTTGGACTCAGGAGACAAAATTTACAAGTTTATAGTTTGTAATCAGGGGAGAATGCAAGAACATAGTCTAATTGGAAGGGAAGGGAGGGGTTAGCCAACAATCAAGTAGCGAGAACAAAAGATTATGCCAACTCTGATTTGGGGCAGGATCTAAGACAGGGTAGCAGTAAAACAATCATGTCCCCCCCGTGAAAAGCAACTGCGAATGTCTCCCTTTTCCCACCATCCAGGCTATGAAGTCTTGGGAGGTGAGAGGAGGGTGAAGAACAAATTTTAAGTTATCCCAGAGGAATAAACCCACAGCCGAGGACAAGCCCTGGATGACAATGCCATGCTGGCAGCTTGGAGAGGACACAACAGGCCCTGCGCAGATGACCCAAATGCCCCATTAGTTTCCCTTTTCCATGATGGCATTGATCACGTATGTCTTAAAGTCTCATGCCTTACATCCCAGGGTAAAGCTCTTAGTCCCCATCCCACATAGTGATGATAATAATAATAATAACAACAATAATAATTAGATTTATTGCTCTGGCCATCTACACAGAGCAATTTCAGCTTCCAAAAGCAATTGCCAGTTTCCTATTTGTACTATGTTTTCTATGAACTTCATTTATATTCAGGTGACTTGTAGTAAAAGAGCTGTCTTATATTTCAGATGATCTGAAGTGCGCTGGAGATGGGCAGGTGGAGGAAACAATGGCAATGTGTCATAAATTCAGGAGAGAAACTCGGAGAGAGCACGTGCTGTACACAAGTATGTCTAGTGCAGTAGCTGGTACTTTCCATAGCAGGTAGGTGCAGCACAAGTCAGTGCCTTCTCTCTTCTCCTCATTCCACTTGAAGGCAACAGGACAGTGATTCGGGTGGTCTAGTCCTTTCTAGAACACTCACAGAGATCTTGGCACATCCAGGTTTCCTCCCAACCAGACATCAGAAACACTGACCTTGAAGAATTGCAACTAAAGACTTTTGGTCAAATCCAGTTGTGCTACACCTCAAAACCAAGTGTGATTCAGAATCTTACTTCTAAAATACCATTCTAACAAGCAACAATTGGCTAGGTAATTGGACCTAAAAAGTCAGAGGAAAGAGAAATAGCTTACCAGTTACCTTTCAAGGCAACACAAAAATGAAAACGGAAAGGTCCCAGGGCAATCTGGATGGAAAAGTATCGCCTGGCAAGAGGGCCTGATTTGGATTGGATCCATCCTTCCTCACAAGACAACTCTGTTCCAAAGAAACTGGATGCTAAGAAAATTCTGGTGTCCAAATATAGAGAACTGTGAAATGTTATAAGTGTTTGAATATCTCCCAAGAAAAATCTGTGGGGTCCTTTTTAATTCTCTCAGTGCTTTGGCAAAATTCAAAAAGATTGAAATTCCAGAGCCTATCTAATCTAGGGACCCTCAATCTCACAGCTCTGAAATTCACCCCCCAGGGAGGGAACCTAGACTGGCAAGAGTCAGTTCCCTTATCTATGTCTGCAAGAAACTGACAGAAATGGGAGAGAAAAAGGGAAAAAAGGGAGGTTTGCCAGCTTTACTCACTGGAGTCATAATAACAAGATCACCTCAGAACACTAGCCTGTTTTCTGCAAGGAAATAGTTTTTGGAGATGAAAAACAACAGCCAGTAGGTACCAGGCACAACCCCATGAGGTGTGGGCACTATTGCTAGTTAACTCCATTCTAAAGATGAATAAACTGAGGCTCAGAGTAATTCAGTTGTCCAAGGTCACATAGCTAAGTAAAAGCCAGAGCTGGTATTTGAACCCAGCTTTTCTGGGGCAGTTACTGGTAGGTTGCTCCAAAAGAGGACAGGACTCCCTTCCCCCGAGTCTGATCATGATTTTCTTCCTATGCTTATTTTTGTTGGAGGAGTTGGAAATGATTGATAAAAATTATGTTCTTCCACGGCCTCAGCTCTAGGCTCGAAGCATCTTCAACATCAGGCCTCTACCCTGATTTATTATTATTACTATTATTATTATTATTTTCATATGGGACGGGAACTAAGAGCTTCACCCTGAGACGTAAGGAATGAGACTTTAAGACATACTCTCAATCAATGCCATCACAAAAAAGGGAAACATTTCAGAGGTCGATGGGGCCAGCTGCCTGCACGCCCTTTCTACCCAGCAGTGGCCAGTCTTTGCTTCCTTTTTTCAGGGACGTTTTCTGCAGCAGGGACCAGGCCATTGTGGGCTTTGAGAAGAATGATATTCTGCCTTTTTAAGAAAAAGAGCAGATTTCCCAGGCATGCTTTGTGTCCCAGACTCTTTCACTAATTGATAGAGTGGCGTACAGAGCACATTTCCATTCAAGCAGTCAGCACATGTCGGCTTGTACCTTCTCAAGTTTTTCTTGTTTTGTTTTTTTTTTCTTTTTTAAAAATTTCTCCTATGAAGTGAGACGACAGTTCTTGTTAACAAAATAAAATAAAACCAAATTCTTCCTAATGAAAATGTCAGTAGGACTTCTCTCTTCATGTTAATCTCCTGTTTGACATGCAATGACATCATTCCACAGAAGCTGGGGACAAATGTAATGTCTGCTGTAATTACAGGCTTAATATACACGATAAGGGAGGTGGCCATGAGGTACAGGCAAGCCCTTCCCACTGCGCCCTCCCTGGGAATACAACTGGACCCACCAAAGCAGTGGTGGAGTCTTGCTGTGACAATACTCTTTTCAAAGAAGTAGAAATCAAAGCACTACCTCAGCCATGGATTCAGGCTTGATTTTCTGAAGCAAACGTTATACTCTCAAGTGACCAATGAAATAAAATTGCATTTTTCTCATTCAAACAAGTCAAACTGTGGTGTCACAAAAGACAACATGTACACACATAAAACTCTCACTCACAAGCATGCAGAAACTAAAGGTAAAAAGGAAAGCTGTAATTCATCAGGTTTTCATCCAATGACAATACGAATGAATGTAGCACTTCTTTTGGCAGAAGCTAGAAGTTGGGGGAAAGGATTTTCTACAATACCATAAAGAAGAGAGGGATTTATATAAACTCTTGAAATGTGTAAAGTCCTGATTAGATAAAGACAAATGGAAATTTTTGGCTCTAGGGAACTTCAAGAATAGGGAACTGATAATGCTATAAAGAAATCATAAACCTGAACAAATTATGGTTGAATAAACTGTAGATTTTATAGAGCAGCAAATGTTACCGGTCATTTGAACATTACAACAAGACGAATCAGCTTCTCCTGCTTGGCTAACATTTCTTATTCATTTCATTGAACAGCAGGTTAAAAGCATTAACCATTAACGAAGGTTTTCTTCTTTTTTTAACAAAGCACTTTTATCTAAAAAAACCTTTTTTTAAAAAGATAACATGTTTGGTAAAGTATACTATTGGTTTATAGTTAAAAATATAGGCACATTATTTAAAATAAGAATACTATGCTGTTTACCATGAAACCAATCAAGTTTAACAGAGACTTTGTTTTGTACAAATAACATGTGTGAGTCTCTCTTTAAAAATACAATTTTAAAGCGT
Source organism: Rhinolophus ferrumequinum (assembly GCF_004115265.2). Classification (NCBI taxonomy): domain Eukaryota; kingdom Metazoa; phylum Chordata; class Mammalia; order Chiroptera; family Rhinolophidae; genus Rhinolophus; species Rhinolophus ferrumequinum. The sequence continues at coordinate 45,508,367 of NC_046290.1, read as the reverse complement.
ATCCAAGATGCCAAAATGGTACCAAATTCTGTAAGCAAAACAAATTGTGACAAATAAAGATTATATCATTTAATTATTACTTTGAGCTGGAATTAAGAAGGCTGGTGTGTTAATATAGTAGCAGAACAAAAGAGCTTAATATATCCTTATCGACATTTATGAATTTCTGAAATATTCATGAAAGTACACAAAACCAGAAAAATTAACCACGGTGATTTAAAGAGATGGCCATATGCTGAAAAGTGGAGGGTAGAAGGGGTTCAGCAGGGAGAGGAAAACTGCACTAAAGGGAACCGAAACATACATTTTTGAACACTCTTGAACATACACTCCACCTCAAAAAAACAGTACATATATTTACAAGAGCCAACATTTATAGAGCACTTAATATGTTCCAGCCACCCTTTTAATGCTTTACATGTCCTATAGCCAATGAATTTTCATAAGTCCTCTATAAGGCAGGTTTATAGATGAGCAAAACTGAGGCACGAGGAACTGAAGCACGAGATGGATGGAAGTTACATTTGAACTTGGGCACTATAGCTCCTGAGCCCCCACCCTTCACCAATCTGCTGGACTTGAAGTTTGGAAAGGTTTTGACTCATTCTTCAAAATAACTGGCCCTAAGTTTAGGATGCAAAGACCAGCAAAAGAGGTCTCAGTCCTCAATTACAGGGTAACTGACGCCTCCATTCCCTCGGCTCCCCACCTTTCCTCCAGCGCTTCAGAACCCAGCAGAGACTGGGAGTAGAAGAAAATCCACAGTCCTGCATTACAAACAGCTGAATGGTTTGTCAGGAAAAGCACTTACCAGCAGAAGCAGAGGGAGGAAGAACCCAGAGAGGAATACATGCTGGTGCATGGCCTTTCTTGCATCTTATTTGTACAAAGAACTGCAGGTCCCATCTAATTCTCTACCAGAGGCAGAAGCTCTGACAGTGAAGACATATACTCTCTTCCCAGGCCAGCGTCCCACACCAGCTTGCTGGACCATGGACACAGGGTGGGGGACATATACCTGAATCTGATTTCCAGGTCCTCATTAGGAAAGGGTGAAAATGCCGGCACACAAGTGGGCAGTGAGAATGGCTACAACCCTAACTGTTAGTAAATGCTGGACCTGGACTGCCCTCTCCCTGTGTAAGGAGAAAACAAACAAAAAATAGGAACTTTGAAAAGATTCTGCAGCACAAGGCAAAAATGAGCATTGTCTTGAGACTTGGTGGAAAAGCCTGTTTTTAAAAACAACTTTCTCGAGGGAATAAAATAAAATTTTAGAAAATGATACTTGGTAGACATATAAAAGATGGTAGACATAGTCGCTATGACATGACAGAGAACAATAAAAACAGATTAGGCTGAATACAGGCAAAGATTTAAAAAGAAGCCGGTGGAATCAACAAAAGAATTCCAAGAAAGACAAAATGCAACAGCAGAATTTGAATCTGCATCCGAGGCAGCAAAGAGCAGAACGAACACTGCAGAATACTGACAGCAACGTACAGGATGAGCGTGAGGTCCCTCAGAACACATGGAAAAAACCAAAGAGAAAACGATGAGACAGAGAATGAGTACAAGAACAAGTTCGATGATAAGAATTATACATATTTTTAAGGCTGAAATCAGAAACATAGGAACAGAAACAATGAAAAGGATACATGGGGAAAAAACACTTTGCTACCTGAGAAAAGAACAAAGTCTTCAGACTCAAAGGGTTCAGAGCATTTCAGAAATAAAGCCAATGATAACTACTTATATTTCCACATTTCTTTACAACGTATTTTAATTTCAGGTAAGAGTCAGGAGAGTAGCCAAGATTTGGGACTGAGCAAATGACTAAGAAAGTTCATCTGCATTCAACTGAAGTTTTAACACCTTCACATAAAATCCTATAGAGAACAAGAAAGTCTGTTCTATATTTGACTTCATGGTGAAGTCAGGTTTTATTTTTCCCAGGACAAGGCCCTGGTTTCAAATAATGCATGGGCCATCTGCTTCAGTCATGTCTTCCAGGTTAAAGAAAAAGCATTTTTCTATGCAAAAGTTGAGATTTTAGATACAAGAGCTATCAATGGAAGAGGAGGAGGAGTGGACAGTTAAACCACAAAGTAAATGACAAATGACAGATGATCGGAGATGTTATTCAAGAAAGCTGCTTATAATTGGTCTGAATAAAACGACCACATCTGTAAGAGAGGACTGGACTAAGAGAGGCTTGACAATGAAGCAGGTGAGGATCTGTGAAGGAAGCACAGGGACGATCCTGGGAAGACGTCACTGAACCTCTAAGCACCATGTACATAGGACGTGCTCCAGAACGACTTGGGACCCACAGTCAGGTTACAGCACAAACTGAATTCTGATCCAGAAATTTTGGTTGTTTCACTTCTCTACCATCGGGATTTTAATAGCCTAGCAAATTTGTAATTAATCTCATGCCTTTAAGGGGTTGATGAAGATAGCTCCCGTTTACTTTCATTCTTAACTCAGAGCAAAACAGTGGAATCCTTACAAGAATGGTAATATATTCGATATATTTTAAATAATGAAATAATTTTAAATCATGTCGATTTATTTGTTCCTATTTCCTAGGAAATATGCTGCTGTCACCTCACATTGATCCCTGTGAAAGTCAAGAAATATCTGTATAATCTAGATTAACGAGTCGTTTAATGCTAATGTTGCATTAAAAGGGAAACATAAATACAGTGTCCAATGTCTCACATAGAAAATAAAAACCCTTCATCACAAATCTCAGCTCTGCAAAGTTCTATCACTTTCCCCCTTACTAGGTGAGTTTCCTCTTTTACATCCTTATATAGCACCATAGTCTCTTCCCTGGTACTTAGCACAGATTTGTACGACTGTTTGATTAATGCCTGCCTCTTCACCGTGACTGAGCACTCCACGGAAGACCAGGTAGGGACTGTGGATTTATTTATTTTGCTTACTATGGTTAATGTCGTATTTGACACAGTACCAGATCTCATAAGACAAGCAATATACATTTGTGGAACGAATAGTCAGATTGAGGGAACATGTTTTCATTCACTGTTCAGCCAAGCAAGTTACTGTATCCTAGGAAATACAAAGAACTTTATATAAACAACACAGCTTGGCTTTACACATTAGCTATGATTATTAACTTGGCATTAAAACCAAATTTTTTATATACTAGAATGACTTTTCTCACTAGGGGTTGACAGTATATCTCAGAATATTCAATATAAAAGAAACCTTAGAGATAATAAAACTGAAGTTCATAAATGCTATGTAATTTGTCCACAACAGTACAAATCTACTTAGCAATAGAACAGGGATTAGAGTGCAGATTTTGTACCCCAACCTCTACCCTCCAAGGGCTTTGTCCATTGCTTCTTAAGGCAATGCCTCGTAACCAGAGCTTCTAGGTTGCTGAGTCTCTGAAAGTAATTGATAGTTTATTATAAAGAAACATTCGCCACATACACCTCAGTGTTTAAAGGAAATCCGTAATAATGGAAAAAAAATGTTTGCAATATAATCACTGCAAATTTTCAGATTTATTATGTGGCTTATTTTGAAACCTAAGAGCTAATTATACTTTCTCAAATCCATGACACTTCATTATTTATTGTCTCACTCACCCTGTACTAAGTGCCAGGCACTGTTCTAAGACTCTTTACCAAGGGACATTAGCCTAAGGCCTTCTTAGTTCTATGGTTAAGAGATAATTGCATTCCTTTGCTCTTATCATTCAGTTGCAATTGGGAAGAAGCCATTTCTGAAAAGTTAGAATCCTAAAAGATTAAAAAATCTAGTCCTGTGATTCAAGCTCTTTGGCCGCCATTTTTCTCAAAGTAGGTTTTTGTTTGGTTGTTTTTATCTTTTCCTTCTTTTTAAGTTGTAAGTTTGAGCTTTTTAGAGGCGGGTAACTAGTTTCATATTTTTGATGAGTCTGCTTACCAAGCATAGAAAATCCATTTGTTGGCTAAAGGATTCCAGCAACAGAAATTTCTATCTGATGATGGAATAATATTTCTGGATGACTCTGGAGTGAGTCAATTTGCCAAATTATTTCACTTATATTTAGATGCTGGAATGTTATTCCAATGGCTCCAAATCGTCTCTGTCCTATGCATAAAATAATAAAGTAAAAATAAGACAGTACAATAATATGTATAACTAATACATAATGTAATGTTTCTTTAGAAAGCAGACACTGATCTGATTAGATGTTTTAAAATAACCCACACCAGCATTATTTGTAGAAAAGAAGGCTGTAGAGAGGGTATATTAGGAAAACGGGGAAGAAGAAAAGAGAAACAGGAGAGAAAGATGGTATTGGATGGGGGGAAAGGCATGAGTGATACAGATGAGAAAACAATGGAAGGAAAGGAGGTAAACCCACATAAAAATGACACTTTCTCATCAACAAATATTTACTTGGATGTTCTAATGCTTCTTTAAAAGGGAAAGATGTTTTTGAAATAACATAAAAGCTAAGTCACTCACACAAATAATTACATATGTGCACGTAAATGTTACATAACTTTAGCCATACAACTTTTCTAATCCTAGGATCTAAAGCTGTACTGGGCAATCCTAAAGCACAGGCGATAAACCTTTAAAAATAATCTCAATTCTCATTTCTTTTATCATTCGGTTGGGTTTTAGTGTTTATTAGCTCATTAAGAGGTAAGATGATACATGGAGAAGACAACTATCTATTTTAAAAATTAAGTTTTCATATTCAACAGATACAGGAAGTAGAAAGGAAAAATGGGTGGGACTTAGGAGTGGGGTGCAATGATTGTATATGCAACAGGACAATGTAAATGGAATGGTCTGATGCATATTTTGCAAACTCTCAGATTTTTTTAAAGCTATCTGGACGACTGCGGTGCTGCTTTCTCCACACTTCCCTTCTTTCTCTACAGCAGTCCTGAGTTCTTCTGCAATATTTAGAACCAATGAGACATTTTCAGAATAGTATTACAGCCAAGGCTATCCATTGTTCTAGACAGAAATACAATCATGTTAATGAGACCCCCTTTCTGACAGTCTAGTGACCACTAGCGTCCATGACGAAGACCTGAGCACAGGGGACTCTCCTGACTCATCCCACGAGGACTCAGACTGTTCTGAGCCTGGGTTCCAAGGAGGTGGGCAAAGTGCATTCTCTTATGTGAGTGCATCTCTCTTGGCCTGTGTTACAATAAAATGCCAATATTTGCCCAAGGAGTGCAATACCTCTTTGTAAAAACCTCTCTTTGAAAAGATCACTCTGCTTAGGAGGAAGAAGGAATAACAGATTTCTAAGTGCATGCTTTCTATAAATAGTTTAAGTATATCCTGGGCTAACATATTAATTTGATTTAGCAATCTTAAGTCATTTCTAGATAAATTTGAGGTATTCGTATAACAGAAAGCACTATACCATTGAATTCTAAAACTTCAAAAAAACAATAATCCCACATTGGCAACTCTCTATTCACTAGACTATTTGATAAACAAGGCCACCATATTTAGAAATAGACCACCATCCATAGAAATAGTATCATTAATGTAGTTATTGTACACAGATTATTTCATTCGGGTTTTAGAACACTCTGTAAGGTTTGCTGGAAAAATGATATTACATGTAGGTTTTAGTGAGTGAATTAAACGTTTTTTGCAAACATGATCAAATTAGGGATAGGACCTAATTTGAAATTGTTACCTTAAAGGTATTAAAGATACCAACAATCATATGATATATTAGCATAAAAATCACTTTTTCTTCTGGATAATCATGGCTTTCTGATGATTACCTGTATGCAAGTTATACACTGTCAGGAATAATTTGATTGGAGCATTGCTTCCAAAGGGAGCTCCTATCTGCACGTGCTGCCTTGTTAAATCACGTTGTGCTAATTGATGGTTCACATGACAAGATATGCATAGCTGATCATGCTTATTAAAATGGAGGCCATTGTCAATTAGCCATTAACTAATGATGTACCTGCCACTTTGAACCCACTCAACCGACAGATGATCGCCAGAATTCATGAAATTCAATCTTCAGCCTCCTTCCAAAGATCTGTGCCTAAGTAGCTAATCTGAGGCTCAGTGCAGTACCAAACATCAATGTGGAAATTCTAATTATAAGGGAAAAAAAATGCAGCTAGTTCCTGTTTGGCACTATGTAGATAAAACAAATTTGACTTTTGAAACACTTTCCATGCAGGTGTTTGGCATTGTGCAAACACCATTAAGTTTTGTCTTGATCGGTCTGTCTGTAAGTTAAAGACAGATGGAAAAAGCAAAGGGCCAAGAATTCCCAAACTAGGAAATCAGCCTGAGTGTCACAAAGCTGTGCATATTTCCCTGAAATTAATAACCCTATCAGAACAGACAGGCATATTTTCTAAACTAAATTCTTTCATTGAATTTTAAAACCTGGATTAAAAAACATTTTAAGCTAAACAGAGAGCAAGTTCCCTTCTACAGGTCAGTAGATGAGGCAATTCAGTAAAAATCCATGGAATCATAGAATATAAACACTGGAAGCGACTCTGAAATCATTTAGTCCATGCTTTCCCAAATTGTGTTCTAGAGAAATTTAGATCCCTGAGAAAGAGCGAAATTAAAAGTGACCAGTTAAATAGGTTAAGAAAATTTATGGTTGTACAAAATTAAACAAGTTTATTTATAAGCAGTCACATACATGATGGCTCCTCAAAGAATGAGATCGAGTATGTCTAGATTCCCAGACTTATTTCATGATGGAATTCTCTCCCACTGACTGTCTGTTAAAGGTTTACAAAACTTACAGCTGGCAGAACAAAGTCTCAAGTGCCCTGATCTGGTCTAAGCCTTTTATTTCGCTGCAGAGACAAGGCCTCACAGCAACTTTTCAAGGGGCTACATGGGTAACAATAGTCTCAGGTGCACCCAGAGCTGCTGCATCAGGTCAGGCTTCCAGGTCTCTGGAGAGGGGCGTCTCCTGGGAAGGAGCTCACAACACAAATCCCCTCCCTGCTTCCCGTGATACAGGAACAGCTAAATGAGAACTCTCCAAAGTGCCCATTCTAGCCTCAGGGCAGTGAACCAAAGACTTCAGATTTATTTCCATAAAACCTTTCACTTTCACAATCTCTCAAGTGTCTTCAGAGTCTGCCAACGGACAATATTCCAACACTCAAAGATGAAGACAACCTTGACATCGAGCCTAAACATTCAGTTCAGCAGTTCGGTTCTTACCTGCTTTCCGAGGGGGTGAATCCTTAAAATAGTACTTGAGTCTTTTCATAATTAAATTAAATGGCTTACCTTAAAATATAGCTCCAAACTAGGGAAATTAATTCAGTTTGGATCCAAAAGTCTTTGGTCACAAGTGCATTAGATCTGTTGTATTTCTGCTTCAGTTTGTGTAGATAACATGATTTTAGTGTCTATTTTTATGTACATACCTTTTTAAAAATAGCCTGAACAAACAGACGTTACAGAAGTACCCTCCTGCAAAATTCTCATTTGGCAAATATTATATACTAACTTGTTCTGTTATCTTATTTCCACGCTCAGTTGTAAACAACTCTCAGGCCAGGATTACTTTATACACTTTCTTTGGGCCTGCAGAGCCAGGAACTGGAACTGGAAATGTGTCTTGCTACAGGAACTACTACATAAATATCTAAGGACAGACTGGCTGATAATAAGGCACCTTCTAAAAAGATGTACCATATACTGTGAAAAGATTATCACTTACCAAATGCATTAGAAGATGGTAAGGTATCGCTTCCTTCATCGCTCCCTCTCATCTCTCTCTCTCTCTCTCTCTCTCTCTCTCTCTCTCTCTCTCTCTCTCTCTCTCTCACACACACACACACACACACACACACACACACACAGAGAAATTAAAAGTGGAGGGGTTTCTATCAAGCAGTTTTCACACTTGTTTTATTGTTTTTCAGGTCTTTCACAAACATCAAAACTCCCAGGTGAGAGTTTAGAAGGCAGAGAGTTAACTGCTCAAAATGGCTGAGCTCTGCACCAAGAGTGTTGCTGGCCTGGGTTGCAGAATTTATTCCGTCTTTACTTTTATTGCTATCAAGGTAACTTCCCCAAGAGTGACACTTCCACTGACTGACATGTCAGGAACCAAAAAGCAACATCTATAGGGAGTAGTGTCCTGGGGCAAGGTGCGCTCAAAATGCAGTGCTCCCTCAGGGTAGCAGCTGTACCTTCCCTCCACCATCTGTGTGAGATGCAAAGAAGAAATCTGTGAATTTGGTCCAAAATGCTCAACTGTGGCTCCTTTATTCATAGCCTCCAAAGAAACCTGTTTGATTAAGAAAACAAGAACAGCAAAGGGCAGATTTAGAGGACTTTCCAAACCAAGGAAGGTCCTCGGGATGTTCCTATTTTATCTTAACCCCTCAGACAATGAACCCCACAAGGCAATGTTTAGAGGAAACCTCAGTTTGAGTCTTCAAAATGAGACGTGCAACCTCAGACAGGACCCACATCCAATAAAACACCACCGTCCCTAAGCAGTTTTTGTTCGTTTTGAATTAAACAGTTTTATTTTTAAATCATGTGTAGACTGTCCTGTTGAATTTTCTGTAAGCAGTTATCTCACCAGTTCTGACTACAGGCAAGTCTTTAACATAGGTTGGAACGGTTTATTAAAATAACATTATTTTTGTCTTGTGTTTATGTTAATTTCTCCAGTCCCCGTGGTCATTTTTAAGTGTACTTCCCCAGGGGCACTTCTTTCTTTCTCACATTTCTCTACCACCAAGGAAATCTGACTTCCCAGGCAAGAGAAATTACCAGTAGACCACAGCAGAGAAAACAAAGGCCTAAGCCCTGGAGTATGATGTTTGGGGACACTTGATGGTTGCCTGGGTAGCGTTTAATTAGTCCCGGGTTTTAGCTGGGGGTGGGGGAGTGCTGGTACCTGGGTAACCTTTGTCACTGCTACTAAATCTATGACCAAACAATCAAAACGCGATGGCTGTTATGATCTCCATTGTCACCCCTTCCCTTCTTTAGGAATTTGAGTAAATCTCAATCTCTCTTTCCTCTCTCTCTCTCTCTCTCTCTCTCTCTCTCTCTCTCACACACACACACACACACACACACACAGAGTTTAGAAATTAAGAAAACAGTCTTTTAGTGTTTTTGAAAGCTATAATGACATTTTTCCCAACGAAATTATAAACAGTGATGATGCCTGATTCTTCCATCTATCATTCCTTTACAATCCCTTGCTTATTAATAAGCACTCAAAAATAGTACTTGATATTTTTTTAAAGAAATCTATTAATGTATGCCTTATTCCTCACTGTCCACCATTATTTACAACATGTGTCCATAGATGCTGAATAAAATACCCGAGACAAAAATGCAAAAGCAGGCAGTAAAAAGGACTGTATGTGCTTGGTGGTTTACTGATGTTGTATACTTAAAAACAAACAACAACAAAACACTTTCTTTGGTCTCTGGAAATGAAGACAAAAGCACTGACAATCGGCAGGAGATGCTGTCCTTGGTTGGCAGTGTTAGCAGCTGTTCTGAAATGCACTTAGTTGGATTGAATAACGGGTTACTGACATGCCCCAAAATGGCCACTGGGCCCATGCAGCCAATTTTCTGCCACGTTTGTGTGTCTATATTGAGCGGTTCCACAGTATCCATTAGGAACCACTTGAGAGCCACTACAGTTGGTAGACTAAAACATCCTTTTACTTCAAAAAAAACAAAAAAAAATGTGAGATAAATAGGCATTTCTGGATTTCTGGGGTGGTCTGAATGAGCTATCAACAACCCCAAGGAATGAAAGCACCTAGGTGGCAATGAAACACCTAGGAATAACATGTTATTCCTTTTTGTTAGCCACACTTGCACCTGAAAAAAATACATTAGCGTATGAGGACCTAGGGATTTAAAGAATCACCACGTTTCAGAATTGAGCAAAATGTAAACCTCACAGGAAACAGGCCTTGTGTTGCATACACTACAAAATTCTGGTCCTTGGAAAGTTTGGCTCTTTCACCATTTCAAAGGAATGCGTACGGGGCCGACCCATCGGGCTCTAACATGTGAGTGAATGGGAGCACTGAGGCGGGAGCAAAGCACAGGAGGGGCTGCTGTTTACTCCACCGACTGCACCCCAGCCTGGCTGGGAAGGCTGCAGAGCAGGGGGCAAGTGGAAGAAAAGGTGAATGATTTGCATTAAAATGGGAGTCCCCTACCCAAGGGGGCAGCATTGACCTCAATGGATGTTAAACAGAGATCTGGTTACTTCGACAAAAATAAGGCTACGTGTCATTTTCTTCTAATACTAGGACTCCTCCCATAACCTTGGGTGGTGATGCAATGAGAAAAGGTGAGCCGAGCAGTGTGGGCATATGGGTAAGTGCCTGTACCTGTGCATGCGCACCTGAGAGAGAAAACATGAGGCTTAAGTATCTCCATTCCCTCTGAAACTGAAGATTCCTTGAGGGTTAAGTCAGCCTCTTGAATGCAACTGAACATGTATTTGTGTGCTTTATTGTTCAAAGGTTGGGAGCTGGGCTGAAAACATATTCATTATTCCCTGTCATAGAGCGACTGATGCATTCTAGGCACGTACAATTAGGCTATAATTCTTGACAACGACAGACTAAACATACAAGTCTAGACAGAGATAGGAGATGGCTGAAAATATTCTTAGACCTTTGCTAAGGGCGATTTAGCATTTTCTTATCATTCTGTTGGCAAATATTGTAAAACCTTGACTCACTAATGTCAAAAGGAGTAGAGGATTTGCATGACTTAAATTCAAGAGGCTTGATTTTAATTCTCCATCAAAAACCAATCTCGAGGACAGATATTTTTAGCAGTCCCTCAGCACAGATCTGACGATGCTCAGCTGTGGTTTGTTTATCTTCTAGACAAAAGGCATGGGTTCTTAAACAGAACCACCCATACACACATTACAAAATCAATCACATTGTATGAAGGTTTTTGTGAATGTGATCTGAGAGTTATAAAACTAGTGACAAAATGTAAACATGCCAACGTCTTAATATTTATTCAGTTGACTAAGAAAATAAACCACAACAAATGTCAGTTTCTTAAAACTGCCAAAGTCTATAGTCACTTGTTGATTGGAGTAAGTAGAACGAGTGGTAGAACAGAGTGGAAGAAGTTGCCCATTGAAGGGGAGCAGAATACGTGACCCCTAAATATGCCACTTTGGCATCTGTGGATTTTTATGAGCTGAAGGCAAGACCCAGAAGACTCAAGAAAAACTTTTACTTCTCCCGGAACCACCTAGAAGAATTTAATTAGGGGGCCTGACTCATAGAAGGAGCTATTACCAAAGGTAACTTTTACCTGAATGACCTACCTACATGGCAGGCAAACATCTAATTACCAAACATCTGCTCTTCTTATTGTCCTGTGAATTACCCTCCTCCCCTGTGAAGTTCCAGGCCCTTAACCCATTCCGTAGCTCAGGGTGGCATATGACCCTCAATTGCCCAACTTGCCCTTGAGTTTCATTATCTTTGTGAGATTAAATTACTGTTTCTCCTGTTAATCTGTCTTACTTCAATTTAATTAATAGACCAGCACAAAGAACCTACAAGGGTAGGGGAATTTCTTTCCTACAGCATGGCTAGATTTATCACAGTGAGAAAGCCGACTCCCACGCTCTCCCGACAGCATCCTTACATGGGCACCGACAGGACCACTTTGCAAGTGGTCTCTGACCCTGCCCTAAGGTTCTGCTATGCCAGTACCTTAACGCATTGCTTCCTTTTTGCTCTCACACCAGAAAGACCTTCCTAAATTCAGCCATAGAATGTTGCTGCCCCTACACACGACCAGCAGCTATGTTCCTTCTGATAATGCTGAATGCAAAATTGTTTCTTTGAGAAACATCTTTAATACAAATTTTAATATCGTTACAGAAAGGAAGCCAGCCCATATCTAAAGCCAGTATTTCCCATAGATAATAATAATCAACAAATATACAAGTCAAATAGATTTTCAGCAAGGGAGACAATTTTAACACTAGCTCATGTTTATTGTTTCACCATGTGATAGGCACTGTTTCAAGATCTTTACACACATTAACTCATTTGATTCTCATGAAAATTCTATGAGGTAGACGTGATCGTCCCTGTTTTACAAACAACAAAACAGACGCATAAAATGGTTAAGGAACATGTCCAAGATCCTCTAGTAAATAGTAGTCAGAGCTAGGATCCAGAATCTGCACTCTATCATTATGCTATGTTGCTGGTGAGGATTTAGGTTCTCAAAACTGTTTAATTATTTTAATAGGCAGAAGTGGTACAATGATGGGGGGAAAAATTAAAATGAATTTTCCTTCTAAAATGAAGTGTCCCTTGGATTGGGAATGGTTTGTATTTGTCGGTTGTTTTGAAATGATATCTAACACGGACAATCATGGGGCATTTCCTATAACCCCTAGGAGATATCCTCCTTTATTGTTATATGTATTAATAGAAACAGATAGCTCTCAAGTTAAATTAGGGAAAGAAGCACATAGGAATGGAGAATGAAGCCTAGCTCTACTCTTGTGGTGAGGCTTCTAAAAATGATTCTCATCCAATATGATCAAGGTACCAAAAACATACTACAATATATAAATAAAAATGTGTATGATAGCATGTAAATTCATCACTATAAGGAAACATAAGGCTGTTGCTCTATTTTGAAAAGACTCAATTGTTGAACTTTAACTTGAGTGAAAGCCTGAGAGTAACTAACCTTTTCTCTCGAGAAAACGGGTCTCCCTTGAGCTCGCCCAGCTTAGAGGTGGCCAGGAATGGGTTTACATCAGGGCAGATCAGCAGACACCTGCTCTGCGCACACAGCAGATGTCTGTTGAAAGATCTTAGGGAAGGCAATGCTACAATGCAACAGGTCTGAGGCATTAAGATGGCCCTACATGACTGCCCATTCCAAGAAGCATAGTCAGCCACAGTTGCATGGCGCTTAGAGATCCCACAGCTCCCATTCTGAAGAACTGGAGGACCTGCAACCTCACCATGCATACTACACGACCCCCACCTTGTGCAGAGAAAGCGTCATAGTCCAGGTTCCTGCTCAAAGGGTCTTTGTTCAAGATGCCTAAACCTTTCAGAGTGGTCTTCAATGAGACCTGCAGTCCTAAAAAGACAGGCAAAATAAACCTCAAAACCAAGTTTAAAAACTAGTACCTGGGGTAAACTAGTACCAGAGATCAAATATGATGCTGCTGGTTGCATTTGAGGCTATCGCCAGCCTTTTATAAGCTATCTCCAGACACAGCATCTAGCGCAGCACAGATACAACTAGATGGGTAACCAATCCTTACTATAGGTGATGCAGGAAAACGAAGGAGAATGAGGTACACAGGCTAACGGGGTGGGTTGTGGGGGACCAACCTTCCCATTCCACTAGAGTAATACTAGGTCTTTGGTCCAAAAATGGTTAATTGTTTAGCAATTCTTGCAGCCTTTCACTTTGCAACACATAGCTGTCACTCTATAAAGTCAACCCAAGCATGAATGCACAATGGGAATCACAGGCTTCATTTACCAAAACAAAAAAAAAAAGTGGTTTTACAAACAGTCATAGTAAGAAAGTCAGAACAATCTACAAAGAAAGGATAAAAGCTTGAATGTTACATTTTGAAACATACTTGTTAGATACCCTTTCTACTTGTTAGAAAAGGGTACTTCCCTTATTTCCCTTTTTGTGAGATGATTTTTAAAGTTACGGAGGTGTGCAAGACATAAAAATACAACACAGTAGGCAAGGAGGGAGAGAAACAACCATATACTGTACCTTTACTTCAGCATATCATGTGCTGTCTGATAGCCTCTGGATCATTCTGTCTTTTGTCTCCATGCAAAGTTACTTAGGAGCTGATTTTTCACATGGCTTTACATCAGGTTTACCTTTTAACGAGTCCATTCTTGCTCCATTTTTCTTAGCATCTTTACTCAATTCCATTCTTGAAAGCTACAATTCCTTTGATGATTAGAACATGCGGGATTTTATTCTAGTAGCAAACTCAAAGAACTGGGACAGTCTCATGGGCATATTGCTGCAGCCAAGTGTGATTCATGAAGGCGCTGACATCCCGTAAGTGGTTTCAATCAGCACAAGGCTGACTGAATATGATGTGTCAGTCAAAAGACACTGAACCCATTCCTAAAGTTATATGGATGCCAATAAAGTTAGCAAACATACAACAAAATCACGTAGACAGAAAAGAGTTCTCTCTACTCTCTTTTACATAAAATTGAAGTGATACTCAAGAAATAAAACGCAATACATTATCTACGATGGAGCAATGGCAGAGCTTTGGAGAAATACATCTCAGGTTTGGAGTACTTATGGGCCATCAACTCTGCTCATAATTTGAAATGTGACCAAGTGGGAGAAATATGGGTCACCGATCACAAGAGGAAGACAAGATGGGTAGTCTGCCTTCTCCCCAGTCCTAGAGGTCAGGGTGCATCCCCGGTGAAGTGGCTGGTCGGCAGCAGCATTTGCACGTCTGACAAAATCGTGTGTCCTTACCTTTAATTTTTCTGTAGTATTCTTTTTCATCTCTGAAACAGCAGTTTGGAATTTCAGACTTTTTTTACCTCCACTAAGAAAAGTGGATGATGTTGCAAAGATGAAATGATGATGTATATTTCATTTTGAAACGCAGATGTTTCCTCTATCTTGGGAGGGAGGGGGATTAAAGGATTCTGGAAGCATCCAATTCATAACTTCATTTGAGTAAAATTAACATTTAAATAGTTTGCATTCCCTTAAGGTCAGAGTATGGTAAGATAGCAAAATAATTAAATAAATGACCCCAGAACTTAAAATTTCTCATTAAGAATTGACAAAACACATAATCCACACAGTGACAACTTAGAGTTGACTTTCTTACAATATGGCTTTCTTACAATATGGCTTCTGGCTAATCCAGTAGATAATAACAAATACAAAGAATCCTTTAGCAATAAGAGAAAGTCTTTTTTGATGCCTCAGGCAAAACTTTCCAGCCAATGGCCTGTTTCCTCATCCTTTCAAATTCTAGGTTAACTAATACAGAACCAAAGCCTCACCTGGGACCTCAGGAGAGAATCTTGCAGAGTGTCTGGATACAAAAAGTTTCAGTTCTTGATCTAAGTTGCATTCAATCAGGTTTGTGTCCCATGATCGGATTCCTAAGGAGGGAAGTGAAGACAGTTGACAGACCTCCAGTTAGTCATTTCGGAAGGGTTTGGAAAACATCACTGTAACATTTCTCAGGCTCTAAGGGAGGACGTGGAAACTCCTTTTCTGAAGAGGTTGGTATTGGGTAGCGGACACCCACGAGATGGGAGGGCTGGGGACGTCTCTCCACCAGGCCACAGAGGAGGGCTAACTAGCAGTGTGGACTGAACTTCTGCCCCTCATAAAACGTAAATGCAGCTTTTCTGGGAGAGTGAAAGAAAACAGTTATTAAGGAAATGATAGGCTTTTTACTCCAGGGAGGGAATGGAAAGGACAGGAAGATGGTGAGCTCTGTAGTAGTTAAAAAGCCACCCAACATTATCTAGCTGTCCTAGGATCCACTTATAAATGGCAAGAAAATGTAGAATGAGGGTGGAAAAGCCAGGGATATGGGGGCTGACATTCGACTCTAAGCCTTTGTTTTTAAAATGAGGTTTTTGCAGTGTGCATATGCAGTTCGTGTGCATGTATAGTTTCTTTTTTTTTTCTTCTTTTTTTTTAACCCATATCCCACTTTTGACCTTGGTTTCTCTACCCCTGGATATCAATTCAAACTTTGTGTGATCTTTTGATAAAAAGGCTGTATCTCAATCTTCAAGACTTGGCCTGCCTGCCCTCCCTGGCTTTTATTTTACCTGACTAGCTTGGCAAGCAGCTCTTTCATTCACAATTGTTAGTTGTATTGAATTATCTTATCCAGAGGCTAAGAAATGTGGCAACTTTTTATACTTTATAAGCTTTCTGCAGAGTTGGGGACCATGAACTGTCTCTTCCCACAGAAGTTCAGGTTTCTGTTCACTAGGCTAGAAATGGGGCGAGAGAAACACCAGGGCAAAGAATGCTGAGGCTCCACTGCCTTTCTAGTCGCTTCCTTCCTCCTCCATCTGCCCTCCTCTGTCCTGCCCTTCCAAAAGGGCTAGCTAGAGGGCAACCCAGAAGACAGAGAAGGGAGAACTGGGGTGAAACTCAGGGAAAACTGGGGATCCACAGAACTCTGGAGTGTGTGTTTTTATATATATTTATATTTTCCCAAATAAACGGCTCATGGTAGAGGCAGTATGTAGTATCCGTGATTGTACTCTTGCATGGAGCATCCTTCATTGCCAACAATCCTCTGGAACAATAATCATTTATTACACACCTACTAAGAGCAGGGGCTTGAAGCTCTAGGTGAACACAGTAGGTGAACTATCTCTAGGTAAACACTGGATTGTTTAATCATTTTTGCTGGTCATCAGTTATGCATATGGACTTGGGAGTATAAATGGCAGTGAGTTATTTAAACACACCTCAAAATCATTAATGCATATCTGCATCTACTCCCATTTATCTTGTTCAGTCTTCCTATCTTGAAAGAATCAAAGTAAATTAGTTAGCTAGACAGATATAGATATATATCTATATAGGTGTGTGTGTGTGTGTGTGTGTGTGTGTAGACACACACACAATACAAAAAGATTCTGGAAACTCAGTTCACTGCACATCAAAAATATCTTCAAATTATATACCAAATAACTTTTGGACTATGAAGAATGTTTTCCAATAGATGTATGTCCACTAAATAGAGACATACATTTCTCATATAATCCATGGGAAGAATTCAGGTGTGAAAGAGTTAACATCCCTAAAGAGAGGCTAAGTTATGAGGGAAGCCTTTACGGGTCTCCCTGGAAACATTAACAGCCTCAGTTTGCATTTGTGCTAATGGAGTATTTAAATTTTAACAAGAAAGGCATGTGGAGATTTTTGTGGATCTTTTCAGTGCTGAAATGATAAATGGGTTCTTTTTGTTTCACAGAAAGCTTGACAGGTTGAAAAGTCTGAATTCATTAGAATATTTTACTTCAATCTATATGTACACTATATACTCATCTAATGTAAAAAATTGTCAAGCTCCTGTCTGAGCTGCTCAATTTGTAATTGTCAACTGGATTCTCTGTGCTCCAGGTCTGAGCTCCAGGTCTTCTGGCTCGTCAAGTTGGGTCAATAAGTTAACAATGAGACATATGTATTTAAATTAAATTCATACAACTTTTCTGCCTTTGTTCTAAATAATGTCCAAGTTGCTACATCATTTGAATGACTTCATCTAGGGTTATACACAGACTTGCCCTTACATTGTTGTTTGACATTTCTCCCTTGGTTTCAATTAAGTTGTCATGACACATGCAATTAATTGCTTGCTTTATACTTCATAAACTCCTGGCTGTATGATTTGGAATTTAGCAATGGAAAAAGCATGAGATAGTAGAAAAACCATTTGGTAATTTTTAAATTACACTAGTAAACAGCTGATAAAAATATTTCTCATTTTTATACACCCAATGAAACTAACAATTTAAGGTTCTCTGTTCAAAGGAGCAATTTCTAGCCAAATTGCTTCTTAACAATGCATTATCACTACTACCACTTATAAAATAAAGGTTACAATGGATTTACTGGTTATTTTAGTTGGAAAGGAAGCTTTTGGAACCAGGCCACTTTCCATACCTATTTTATTAGGTTGGTGCAAAAGTAATTGCAGTTTAAAAGGTTAAAAATAATTGCAAAAACTGCAATTACTGTTGCACCAACCTAATAGAAATAAAATAGTTTTGTAATTATTTTGTACCTTCTACTAGATAATGCTCCTAAAGGGAAATAGTATTTCTCAATGAAAATTCATACTACATTTAGTAGGTTTATGTATCTTCTCATTGCATCTAACAGAAAGCCATTAGTGGGCCCTCTTTTGGGCCTATAGCTTTTGGAAAAGAGGACACTCTGAAGAGGCTTGCAGAAGCAGGTTATCCTGGTCTCTGATGGGTTGTAGAGAAGTTATGATAAATTCCTGGCCCTTTTTCTGACTACCCCCACCTCCCGCCCAATAAACGCCAGGTCAAGCTCTTCCTTGAGGCTTTGCTTCTCCAGCACTCTGTGAAGACTATGCCCCTTATTGGTTTACCCAGGTGGGGGCAAAACAGAACAACTCCACCAGGTGGAGGAGACCAATCTTATGGGCCTGGATGACATCTGTCACCCCTGGGAGGTTGGGCCATGCCCAGGCAGCCTGAGAGCTCTCCTGCCTAATCGGAGACTGTTGCCCAACCCTGGAAGGCAGTGCCATTACTCTGTCAGCCATTTCTCCAGCCAGTGACCAGGGAGTAACAAAGGATCTTTCCATCTCAGTTCTCTGACCCCAGAGGGTATTGGTGAACAACGGGGAGGCTAAAGTACACATGAAGTTTACAGATGGAAAAAGGAGAAAAGGTTGTATGTGAGTGTGTGTGTGGGGGGGGGGTGGGTGGGAGGGGTCATCACAGGAGAGGTCAGAGCGAACAATGAGGAGCCAGGTTGCCTCACTTCATACAGGTTAAATCTGGCCAAGTTTACCAGTCGTGCAAACACTTTACAGGATTATTTAATAAAACCAACGATTTTTAAAAAGCACCTCCCATTTAAAGGCTAAAATCCATATTTCTAAGAGATAGGAGATTGAAGAAAGCAGAACAAAATGTCCAAGCGTTACATGCTGAACCAGCACATGGGTTCTACTTGACAGTTACTTGGCCTTTGACAGGTTGCTTCTCCTCTATGAACTTCAGTTGCTCCTTCTGAGAAGTAGGCTTTTGAATATTTTTTTGCATGTACCTAAATGATGAACCTATAACCATAAGATTCTATTTGTAAAACTATGCTAAGAAGTGATTTGAAGTCAGATTAGAATCATAAACTCTATGAATTAAAAGAAATGAAATGCTAAATTCAAGGTTTTATTTCTCAGAGAAGTTTTCCTATTTTTTGCCTTGATCTAACGTTCAATTACTTTCTTCCTTTTTTTAAGCCAACAACTTGATGTTTGTAATATATATGTGATGTGTAATGCAGACACTATCTTACACACACAGCTCATCATTTCAAGTGACGATAATTTAGGTCTTGAATAACATCTCACATTAGAGACAAAAGAAGTGATTTATAATAATTTATTGGTCTAAAAGTTAGAACTTATTTAAAAAGTAAGCTTGTAGAGAAGATTAACAATGAATCATCAATTTAATGACCTTAAATTTGGGGACTGGCTTATATTTCAGCATGGATCATAGAACCATTAGTAGATAACACCAATTAAGCAGTACAAGCAGAAATCCACCTGCCTTTTGACTTTGAAAAGTATGAAGATGAAAATCATAAATTTAACACTCTCTAATATTTTTTTTACCCCCATGTGTTGATTTTCTCCTGTTAAAAGTAAAGTGAAAACCAAATCCCAAACTTTCCTGAGTTCTTATTTCTCTTAGCTGTCTTAGACTGGAAATAGTCAACAGTGACATCTGAAAGTTACAATGTAATCCGCTAAACTTACATTTAAAACTCCACAGGCAGTAGATGTTACACACATCTATCTATTTATGAACAAATCTTGCTGATTACCAATGTAACGAAAGGAAAGTTATATTCTTTCAAAGTCATTGAAAGCATCAAACTGACAGTATTCCTTTAAAACAATAAAATGAAACAATGAAAACTTTCACATGGCTCTAGAATTCAATTTGCAAAGCGGGGATGTATGTAGTCTACATCCTAAAATAAACCAGAAGAGCGGGGGCGCTGCTAAAAGTGGGATGGCTGTTAAGTCTATGATGGGGGGGCTACTTAGGAAGTGGGCAAAGGAGGCGCCAAGGAACGGCAGTCGGTGGTAATGACAATCGTTTGGCATAAAGTCCTGCATAACTAACTAAATAAAGCTAGACTAGTACAAGGAAAGAATACTGTTTCAAACTTAAGAAATGCCCAAACCCTACATTAGGCCTTTTGAATATCGCTGAGAAAATGAGTGACCATCTCTCTTCCTTGTTTTCAAGGAGCATATACTGAGCATCCACACCGGGATGTTCCAGGCCTGTCGATTTACTGTATTACCACCATCTTCCTACAGATTGATTTTCTAGGCTTCCTCAATAATCAGATGGTAAAAATCCATGTCACCAATGTCTCCAAACCGAGCATCAGTGGAGGTGGGAGGGCAAATGGGAAGCATGAGTAACAGATGCTGAACTGCTTTCCCAGCCTGCAGCATACAATCAGAGCCGAACCCCTGGAGCATCTCCATCTTGCTTCACACAACACAGCCCACAGGCACTAGCAACAACAGCAGTGGTATCAGAGTGACCTCTGGAGGAGGCCCAGCTGGGTCCTGAAGGCTGAGGCAGCAGCGTATCAGGCATGGGAAACAGAGCCTACTGGCCCTGTTGCTAAGTCATCTCAGGCTCTAAAAAGCTACAGAGGCACTTAGCACTGAAAGTCCCTGCAGCTTGGGTTGCATTCGAGACCCCAGGACTCAGGAGAGCAATCTCTGGAGAAAAAGCATCATCTGTCACAGTGCATAAGGAAATGGCTCTGCTCACTTACTCAGTTGATTCTTAATGGGATCAATACAGCCATTTCGGGGTTTCATGCAAAAACCTAACCAAATTAGGGAATGAAAATTCAGGAAGGCATGGTGACTGAAAAGGGAACATGAGGGGGCTTCGGGGGTTCCAGTCATGTCTGGTTCTTGTTCTGTGTAACCCAGGTGTGTTCATTTTGTGAAAATTCACTGAGTTCCGCATGTATGTGTGCCTTTTCTTGTCTATATACTTCAAAATATATTTTTTTAAATTTTTAAAAAGTCAGGAAGACAAATCTGAACGTTATCACTAAGTGCTAGTAGTGTAAAAAAAGAGTAAAGAGAGCATTTCACAGCAGAACTTGAATGTGTCTATTTTATCTTCAAATACAAGAGCTTGAATAAACCCCCTGAGGAATGGGGTACTGAAAGGATGATCAACAGAGTAACAAAGCAGGAAGATAATTATGGTGGGAAGGTGATTTCTGAAGCAACTCCCTGCATGCGGCGCAGCCCACAAGTGAGTGACTACACAAAGGCAAGCCTGAAATTTGCTGTTTGATCTCCTCTGACATTAGCCTGATATTAGCCTGGTGTGCAATAACATCAAGATAGGGCCAGGAAAACCAGCGATGCTGCAGGGGTAACACTTCTGTCACTTATGAGTGGTGTGACCTTGAGCTGGTCCCCTTCTCCTTCCTGCCTCCTGCGGCCCCCACCTCTAACATGGGGGCGATGGTCCCTCTCCTAGCACCACATCGGGTGGTTATGAAAATTTTCTACATAGGAAAGCACATCCTAATGCATTATTATTCTCCGGCAATGGTGCTGACAAAAAAAATTTTTTTTAACCCAAAGTCATTGATTCATACAGTAGCCACACCCAACGTCAGTACGTGTGAATTTTTTCCAAGGAGAAAATGTGCAAATGAACTAAATTAGAACAGAGCAGATTAAAGGCCTATAGGTTGAAAATAAGGGTTACTGAGATGCTGTAATAAGGCATTTCATTATTTAAGTCTCTTATTCTTGAATTTTTTTCGAATGAAACAGCACATCTTAATTTTGCTCACTTTTTTTTTTTCATCTGAAAGGGAAAATCAGTGCTTTAAAGTTAAACAAAAGAACCAGGTCTGCAACTCGTCCCCACCCTGCAGCCTTTGTTCTGGGGACCAGCGGCCGTTTCCAAATGCAGAGGCAGATGACTGACAAGCATTCGGTTTTTTCATCCAAAATAAGGTTTTTCATTCGTTTTTTATTGGGGTGGGGCGGGAACGGGGACCGAGGGCTGCGTGAACGCCCTTTGTCCGCCTCGGGCTGCCGTAGAGACCGCAGTGCGGACTGCACCACGCCCACCCGCCGGTGTCTCCAGGCAGAAACGCTTCAGCACCACCCCGAGAATAGAGTGCGGGCTGGGGCTGCGGAGGGGCCCGGCGACCTCTGCCAGGGACGAGGAGCGATCTGGGATGCCGGGGGGTGAAAGGAAAGGCAGAGGCCAAAGCTGCCCACCCGGGCACTTGGAGCGCAACAAAGCTGGGCTGAGGGAGAGGTGGGGGCACGCAGCAACCCTGAGCCCAGGCCACCGCGGGCTGCGCCCTAAGTGGGCGCCGCAGTGCGGGGGCAGGTGGAAGGATGCCGCAGCCCGGGTGGGGCTGGGGGGCGGGTCGGTCTGCAAGCCCCAGGCTGCGCCCGCGGGACCCTCACCGCCCCGCCCTGGGTTCCTGGCAAACCGCTATTCAGCCTCTGCGGAGCGCGCACCGGGCGAGGCGCTGGCCCTACCCGCCGCCCCCTCCCTCTCCCCTCTAAGCCATCACTCCTGAGGCTGAGACTTTTAAAAGAAGAAGCCCCACCCCGCAACTTGGGGTCCCATTGTCCTTTCTCAAAGCTGCAACCAAGGTCCCAGGGGCGGTAGCGAGGCTGGCGCCGTCAGGGAACGAAGTGCAGGCGGTTCTCCATCTCTGCTCCCCGGGGGGGTTGAGGGGGGTGGGGAAGCGGGCGTGGCGCTAGGAGTAGCCTAGTCATTCCGAGGAAAGAAAAGATCGGAAGGTTTTAAACCAGAAAAGGCATTTCTCGGGGGCTGAGGTGGCTGTGGGGAGGATGATTCCCAAGCGGGCCGTGGCACACGGTGCCTAAATCTCCAGTCTGCTGGCGAGGTGGTGGGTGGAGGGGCGTGTACCAGCATTTTGTGGGGGTGAGGGGGGGACTGAAAGGAGTGGTTAGCATCAGGTCTCTTCCCCCACTCCCCCACCCCTTTTGCTTCCTGCGGTTGCGGCTTTATTGTGGCCTCTGCTCTCCTGATACCTGCATTTCATTTAGCGGGAGAGGCCGGTGGTCAGCTGGGATCTGCAGATCCAGCCTGATGACAGATCCCTCAAGGTTAGAAGAGACTCTCCCACTGGGTCTCAAATCAAATTCACATTATTCTCTGAAATTAGCTCAGAAAAGAGTCAGGACCTCAGGCGGGAGGTGGCGGGGAGAGGTGGGCGCTGGGCGCGCCCTGGGTGGGGTCGTGTTGGTACGTCTCCCTGAGCGCGTTCCCTGGGGGCGCGGGGACTCTTACCGAGCTCGATGTTGCCTATGGCGCGTCGCAGGTGCTCCTCGGTCACTATCTCGCCGACGACCACTAGCAAGTAGAACTTGCTGTCGAGGAAGCGATGCGACAGGCTGGGCGAGGTGGACGCCGCCGGGTTAGCGATGCTGCCGGACAGCTCAGGCTCCGCGGCTTCCACCACCACGGTCGCCATCCTGACTGCCCGCTTTGCCTCGGCGAAGTGTCCCGCTCCGGCCGCTCCTCGCCTCTGCGGCAGGAGAAAGGATTATCGCCGAAGGTGCTGTCTCCGCTCCGCCCCCTGCGTCCCCCCTCCTCCTGGCGCTGCGCGCCGCCTCCCCCTCCGCCCTCTCTCAGAGCGCGCGGCGGAGAGGAGTAGGGAGTGAGAGTGGGCGGGGAGGCGGCGCTGCTTTTATATGGAGACTAGGCAAGGAGCCCGGGAGGAGGAGGAAGAGGAGGAGGAAAGGACCACCCGGCACATCCTCACGCGGTGGCTGCCTCGGCTCTTCCAGCCGTTGGCCCAGGGCTGATGTCATCTGCAGCAAATCATCTCGCTCGAGGCCCGGAAGCCGGAGGGATGAGGTGTGCGGACAATGGTCAGGGCAGGGCTGTGAGGCACGGGGTTGGGGAACCCTGAGGGCCCCTGTTGCAGCTGTGAAGGAGGAAAACACTCCAGCCTACACCCCACACACATCCACGGCCCGCTCCAAACCCTGACCGGTTTGTATAAGAGAACGGGATGGGTTCCATTTTCAGAATGTGGGTATCTACCTTATATAGCAGGGGGCACAAGTTAGGCTTCTCTGCCTTGTGTCCCTGTCTGCGATGAAGCCAGGTTCTCAGGAGTTCTGATAGCCTAGCAGGCATGGTGTTCAGGGTACCCCGCCCAGGAATGTGCAACCTGTCTATTCTCTGGCCTTGTGGATTTAGGAAAACACAGTATTTACCAGCTTCACTTAAAGATACATAAAAAATGCAAAACCTAAACCTACTATTGTTCAAGCTTTGGACCCTACTCTGCGAGGCCCAATGATGAAAATGTACTGGCTTTGTGGTGATCGTAGGAAATGAGAGGGATACAGATGCATTAGCCTACATACAGATTTCTTTTAATAATATGCTGCACAGATATTATCAGGCATAACAAAGAATAAAGAGAAGATACTGTCTCTACCCAGCAGGATTACAGAGACTATAATGTACTTTTCAGTTCCTTGGGGAACACACAAGCAAAATTATTTCATGTGACAATGATGTCTTTTAAAATATATGAAGCATTAGGAATTTTTATTGTCTTTGTCTATGTTTAGAAGAACTCATAATAATGTTTAAAGGCAGCCCATCTACAACCATTTCTTACAAACATACTGAATATAGCTTCTGTCCCAGGAAAAGGGAGGTGGGGGTAAGGAAGAAACAAAATGTGCAGGCATGGTAGTCTCGTAAAAGATGGGGATTAGAGGCTTAGAAAAGAAGATAGAAATTAGAGTAGTCAATAATAGTTTTAATACTAGAATGCATACTAGTAAAAAGAAAATACCGCCTAGATATGCTAAGATTTCCAAAATAGCCTGTTATCGTAGCTGTTAACCGCCATGACTTACTGGTGATAGATACACTTTTTATGCTTAGTTCTTTCCTGAGACCCTGGCGTGGGAGACATAGTGGGCAGCCAAAGTCTGTGGCCCATCCTACATGACAGTGTGATCAGTGGGAAATAAAGATACCATCTGGCCCTCAACACTTGGAGTTTGTGACAAGCTCACTGGTGAGTTGCGTTCACCAGTAGACAGTGACAAAAGAGTTTCCAAGTGAGATGGTACCAGGTTATATCTTGGTCAAGAGAAGGCATTCGGTTGCTGTTAGAGAGGTGAAGCCAGCACAGAAACCCATAACTGAGGAAGAAGGAGCACTGTTTGTTAAACGTCAGCCATTGGAGCCCGACGCCATTTAGTGATTATCTTCCATTTCTCTGACCCACCATTACTTTTGTTTATGTAATCATTTTCTTTAGCTCGATGTCTTTTACTTAATTTTATTTTTAAATGAAGTTCTTTATTACCGTATGAGCGGAAACACTAATCTTACTTGTTAAAAGAAGGTATCCCTAAAACTAAGAAGAATGAAAATAAGATAATGTAATTAAATTCCTGCTATATACTGTTATTTGCTCACGACTCTGACCCTGAGTTGTATTCTCTCTAGATTAAAAGTGGAGATTAGCAAGTGTTAGGGAGGTGTTAAAGATATTCCAGCACCTAACTGAGTTGTTCTCCATGTCATAACAGAAGATTGGATGAAAATAACAACCGGAGGACTTGCTTACTGTGTGAGTCAGTGCAGTTCAATTCCATGACCAGGGGATCACCTGTCACGGAGGACACTGAGAAACAGAGATTATGACAGAACACAGATTAGACGTGCTGATTGTTACCATAAAGCTTTGTAACTTTGGGTAAGTGACTTACTCTGTTTGACCTTCAGTCTCTTCATCTATATACTGGGAAGAACAGTATCTTTAAAATTGTGTAATAGGAGTAATGATATAAGGTGTAAGTACCTAATACAGTGATTGGAATATAGTAAGCACTCCAAGCATGGTTGATAAATAGACCTCTCGTCTCAGTTTCTTGGACAATGGATTAAAAGTATCCTTACAAACTGTGCAGGTGACATCAAGTTATGCTCCACTACCAACACTTCTACAACAAGAATACAGTATGAAATTATACTACAAAATAGAAAACTGCCCCCCACGCCCATCTCAAGAGAAAAGATATAGTTCTAAGGAGCAGGAAAAGGAAAACTAACATATAAGGGTGCCTGTGTTACCTGCTGCCACCTGACGTCACCTAGATGTCCCAAAGGCACCTCAGACTCAGCATGCTCCAAAACAGAATCATGTTGGCCCTCCAGACCTGATCTCCTCACTGTTCCCATTTCGGTGAACAGTATCACCACCTATCCCGTGATGCAAGCCAGAAACATCACCAGCATCTTAGCCTCCCCCCTGACCTTTAACTCCATGTGCAATTCAGCGTGGAGTCTGGTCAGTTTTACCTCCCAAATATCTCTTCAGTCTATCCACTTCTCTCTACTGTCACCACCCTAGTCCAAGCTACCATCTTTGTGAGAGGTAGTAGTATCCAGGTTAGAAATTGGGTTCTGAAATCAGACTGCCTGATTTTGAATTCCAGCACCATAATTTATTAGCTGTGTGCCTTGGGCAAGATGCGTAATCACTCTATGCCTTGGTTTCCTCATTTATATAGTGGAAATGAATACCAACCTCACCTACAGGGGGATAATTTAAATATTTAAAGTGCTTAGAACAGTGCCTTGTATGTAATAATCACTCAATAAGAGTTAGTTGTTTTTGTTGTTATTATGTAATATTTACTATGAAGAAAATCAAACATATATAAAAGTAGAATAGTATATATAAGAAACCTCCATGCACCCATTATCCCCAATCAAATGATTTTTACAGTTTGCTTGTTTAAAGTAAAATCTAAATGAGGTCCATTTATTTCAATTGATTGCTATGTCTTAAATCCCTTTTAATCTATGGCTTCCCATTCTATCATTTTTTTTTTCTCTCGCAATTGTTTGTTGAATAGTGGAAACATTTGTTGTGCAGTTTCACAAAGTCTGAATTTTGCTGATTATATCCCTATTATGTTATTTAACATGTTCTTCCATCTCCTGGATTTTCTGTATAATGATAGATCTAAAGGCTCAGTCAGATGCAGGTTTGATATATATTTTTTGTAAGTATGCTTTTAAATAGATGATATTGTATTCTTCCATCGGAGGCACCTAAAGACTGGTTGACCTCGTTCTGAGATCTTAGCAATCATTGATGATCATTACCTAGATTTATTATTTCATTAAGGGTTGGAAAATGATAATTTTCTAATTTTATTCTTTCTTCATCTGACACCTGGAAGACTTCTGTTAGAAATATCACCCTATCACTTGGTTAGCCTGAGGTACAGTTTATGCAGGAAAGGAAGGATAAGTACATGATTCATTCTCTTTATTTGCTAATTTTCAAAATAATGAATTCATTCTATAACATCCTCCAAAGGTGATTAATAATTTTTGTGTCATTAAGAATATAACTTGGCTCTTCATTTCTGTGGCCATCACTGAAGTGTCAGCAGCCAAAATGAAGTTCAACCCCTTTGTGACTTCTGACTGGAGCAAGAACTGTAAAAGCCATCTCAGTGCACCTTCCCATATTCACAGGAAGATTATATCTTCTCCTCTTTCCAGAGAGCTGAGATAGAAGTACAGTGTTCAATCCATGCCCATCCGAAAGGATGACAAAGTTCAGGTTGTACGAGGCCACTCCAAAGGGCAGCAAACTGGCAAAGTAGTCCGGGGTTACTAGTAGTCCAGGGAAGAAACGTATCATCTACAACGAACGAGTGCAGCGGGAGAAGGCTAATGGCACAACTGTTTATGGCCATTCACCCCAGCAAGGTGGTTGTCAGGAGACTAAAGCTGGACAAAGACCACAAAAAGACCCTTGAACAGAAAGCCAAGTCTCGCCAAGTAGGAAAGGGAAAGGGCAAACACAAGGAAGATACAATTGAGAAGATGCAGGAATAAAGTAATCTTACATAGAGCTTTCATTAAAAACTGTTAAAATGAAATATATATATATATATATATATATGTATATATATATATATATATATATGACTTGAAGTCATTATTCATATTGCTATTTTAATTTCCCCATCTTTGACCAGTGGTAAGATGTTCCCAGCTCATCTGGTACGTATCTGACCTCAGAACCTAGAATTAGCCATTTCTCTCACCCTGGTTCCTTCAGTGGGAAGTGGTATTTGGAGACCGTAATCTGGATACCAGGAGTGACTTGGTGCTACTGTCTTGTCATTGTTTCTAGATATTTTCAGCGGACTGCAATAGAAAATAAATCTTTTTTCCAGGTGAAATACATTATTGAGTTCGTACTATACTGCCAACTCAGGATCAGGACTACAGGGATTGCGCTTAACCTTCAATCCTCCATCAGTATTTCCTTTGTCTTGTGCCAAGCATTCCAGTTGTCCAAGACACCAAGGGTGATGGGATTAGAAGAGCAGAGAATTTCTCATTTTCTTTATCTGACAATATATACAAATTATACTCGCAGTAGTCTCAGACAAAAATGGACTTGCCAACAATGTGATTACTAAAAGCTGTTTAAATTTTTTGTGGAATTACTTTTGTTCTTAGAATATATCACAATAGAAAACCAAAATTCCCAGTTGTCAAAGACACCAAAATGACCACTTTTTAGTTTTATCCCACAATTGATACATAAAACTCTCAGGACAACAATATAAATGCTACTGATATCAACAGTATTACTGAAAGCAGTTTAAGATTTTTTTGAAAAATTGTTTGTTATTAGATATAACCCAAAGGAATGCAGTTTTAAAGTCACTGAATTAATTCTTTTTTATATGATTATGCCACTAACTCAATACATAATTAGGTTTGTATGTTTCATTTTTTTATGCTTAATTTTGCTTTAGGTAAAATATCTGGTTCCAAAGTCAAAGTCGTATCTACAAAACAATTGTATTCAAAGAACTTCAGTTTCTATCCCTTCCTCCTCTACCCTGTTCCCTCTCTGTCCCTATAAATAACTCTTTTCCTTGGCTGAGCCTTCTGTTTTTAAAATGTTTATCTTTTAGATATGTGCTCGCTTCGGCAGCACATATACTAAAATGTTTATCTTTTAGATAAACAACAGCATATATACATAATGTTTTTTCACTTAACAATATAGCCTGTAGATAACCTCATAATTATATGAAGTTAATGTTAATATTCCTCATTCCTTTTTATAGCTGCATATTAACCCATTGTCTTTATTTACTATAATTTATTTAATCAGTTCTTTATTGATTGGTATTATTGAGTTATTTCCAGTTCAGTGTATATTATAAACAGTATTATAACTATTGTTTTTTCCTGTGCAGCAGCAATAGTCATTTGACTGGCATCAGCATATTCTCTGGGACCCACATCCAATCTGTGCTTCATACCACATGGAGGGTAACGTTTTCTGATCTGGTTATTTCATCCCAACCCTACTCAACCTCTTCAGAAGCTTCCCATTGTTTGTAGGGTAGAGATCAACTCCTTAGTGTGGTCTACAAGGTCCCACAAAGTCTGATCCCTGTTTATCTTCCCAGCTCTATCTAGCCCCCCACTTATCCTTACTTTTCAGCGTCAGCTACACTGACTTTATATCAGGCCATGCTTCCTCCCAATGCAAGACCTATCCCCTTATTCTTCCCCCTGCCAAGAGCCCTGGCTAGTTAACTTCACCTAGTTAATGTCTACTTGTCCTGTAGAGAGCATCTCAGCCATCACTTTCTTAGGGAAGTCTCTCTGACCTTCCTCACCAGGTCAGTTAACCTTTTTATGCACATCTTTAGCTCCATGCCCCACTTTTTATTTGTAGCACTTGTCATCATTCCAATTTTATATTTTTATATGTAATTGTTAAAATTTGTCTGTCTTCACCACGGGACTCTCTGCTCTATGAAGGCCAGAACCATGTCTATCCACCCACACTCACACATACCCACCAGCTCACCTGAGGATTCCCAGTGCCCAGTATAGAGCATTTGCTCAATAAGTGTATCAGTGACTAAATGAATGGCTTCTAAGCAATATACTTAAAGCACCTAGCCCAGTAACATGGCTTCATGTTACTGGGCTAGGTGCTTTAACATGTTACTGGGCTAGGTGCTTTAAGTATATTGCTTCAGTGAATTCTCACAAACTTTCTAAGAAATGAGTTTTTTATCATTTTGATGGCTTAAGTTCTCTTTTACATTTCTGATCTGGTAATTTGTATTTTGTCTTTTTGTTGTTGTTGTTCAGTCTTGCTGTGGTTTTATCAATTTTGATCATCTTTACCAAAAACTATATTTGGCATTACTGATAGTTTTCTATTATGTGTATGTATTTTTTTGTTGAGTCTGTTCTTATCTATACTATTTCACTCCCCTGATTTCTCTGGGTTTTATTTTACTTCCTATTTTAGCTCCTTCAGAGGCTCAGATAATTGGTTTTTTAGTTTTCCTTCTTTTCTGATATATCCATTTAAGACTATACATTTCTCTCAAAATCCTGCCTTAGCTGCACCCTACACATCTTGATATGTTGTATTTTCATTATCATTCACTTTTAAGTATTTTCCAATTTCATTGTGATTTCTTCCTCTGCCATGAGTTATTACTGCTATTTGACGGATGAAAAAGGTAACATGCAGAAAAGTTAGTTTGTTCCAAATCACAGAAAACCTGTAAAAACTCAGGTATATCAGACTTCAAAGTCCATGACCTTCCCTATATAATACTCTTCTTCCTTGCCATGGGAATTAAAGCAAATTAAAGAAAATGAAGCACAGCAAATGTGTTGGTTGGGAAGAGGAATAAAAGAGAAGGATCTAAAAGTCAGAGTAAATTTCCTATCAGATGAGCCTCTAATATTGTTTTATTATTTAAAATTAAAGTGATTCTAGACTATAGGGCAATATGTCACTTAAGGGTGAAGAAATAGCCTTTTTTACTCATCATTGGTTAGTGCTTTCTTTCCAAATTTTAAGTTAGCTGTAGAAAAATTAACAGAATCCGAGGAAAGGGAAAAAAAAGGAAAATTATTGACAAGGTATGGAGTATTCGCGATGTTAAAAGTATATGTGTTATGTCGTTGTGGGAGCAGCTTTTCTCTATGTCCATAAAATCATTGGATCTCGCTCTCAGTAGTTAGTTATAGAGAGAAGTTTCTGAAAATTTAGTGGTATTCTTCATAGCCAGAGGAAAATCTCATACTTATTTCTGTGCAATCATTCTTGACTCAGAAAGTGCCTCTTCTTTTCTTTTGGTAGAACAGTGAGAACAGTATTGCACTTAGGAGGCCAATTAACTGAGCTCTAATTCCTTCTTCTATCTGTGTGAACTAGGTAGGGCCTTCCCATCAACACCTTTCAACAACAACCAAACAAACAAAACCTTGTAAGTGTACATAGAATACAAAATCAAAGTTTCTCCTTCCCCATCCCTATCTCCACTTCCCTTTCTGCAGGTAACTACTATATTAAGCTAAACTGTGTGTGCGTGTGTGTGTGTGTGTGTATGTGTGTGTATTATATAGGGAAGGTCATGGACTTTGAAGTCCATATATACAAGGTCAGACAATTAAGTTCGCAAACTTGTTGCAATGATGTTGCTAACTGTTTTTGATATCAGAGGGATTATTCATTATGAATTTTTACCAACTGGATAAACAGTTAACCAAGTTTACTATTTGGAAGTACTGAAAAGGCTGCATGAAAAAGTTAGATGACCCGAACTTTTCTCCAACAATTCATGGCTTTTACAAGGCACTGTCTGTGAAGGAGTTTTTAGCCAGTAAACAAGTAACTGTATTGGAACACCCTCCCTACTCACCTGATCTGGCCCCCAATGACTTCTTTCTTTACCTGAAGATAAAGGAAATATTGAAAGGAAGACATTTTGATGACATTCAGGACAGCAAGGGTAGTATGACGACAGCTCTGATGGCTACTCCAGAAAAAGAGTTCCAAAATTGGTTTGAAGGGTGGACTAGGTGCTGGTATATATACATATATGCCCTCCACACATATATATTCATTATATAGTTTTTCCTCCATACACAGAATAATATTTTACATACTTTATTTCAATGTAATTTCCCTTTGGATATCTTTTCATATAAATATATAGAAATATACCATATATTTTAAACTACTGCACAGTAGCCCATAGAATGAATTTACCATAGTTCACATACCTTTTCCATTGGTGGTCCTTTAAGAACACTTTGTTTCTTTTCCTATTCTAAATAACATTGCAGTGACCATGATTGTAATTGCTTCTAAGTATGTATCTCTGAGCCTAGAAGTTGAATAGGTGGATTGAAGGTGATACATGATTTTAACATTTAATGACTCCTACCAAATTACCCTACGAAGAGAATTTAACAATTGAAACTCCTACTACATCATTGCCTGTTGCGCCATACCATAGTATAAATCTTTCTAATTTTGTGCTTATCAAATAAAGTATTTTTTTAAAATTTAGCTTTTTTATTTGCTTTTATTAATTTTTTTAACTAACTTCATTTGTCCTTAAAATATGCCCCTTTTTCTAATTTTTCTATTGGATTGTTGGTTTTGTGTTTGTTGGTTTGTAGGAGTTTTGTTTTGTTTTTCATTTTTCTTTTCTTTTCTTTTTTTTCTTTTTTTTTGGTTAGGAACCCTGTGTGCAAGTTTATGGTGAACATGTTTTCATTTCTTTTGGATGTATTCCTAGGCGTGGACTTGCTGGATCATACAGTAACTCTCTGTTTAACTTTTTGAGAAATGACTGTATGAACTATTTATATAATCTGGATAATAAGCCTTTGTCATCAGTATATGGTGCTTCATCTGTTAAGTTTGTATGTAAACCCATTTATGATGTCTTTGACCATATAAAATATTAAGTATATGATAAGATTAAACCACTCTTCTTCCTTTATAAATTATTAGAGGTTGTCTTGCAGAGAAAGGATCTCTTACCCAAAACCTTAAAACTAGTCTCCCAGTAATTTTACAGTTTTGTTCAATCATCAAGAGAACATTTAATTCAGTAAAGGTTCAATAAAGGTTCATAGACAAGAAATATTTGAAATTGTCCTGGCAGAATTTTTTTTCAATATGCAGAGATGGAGAAAGGACAATGTACATGAAAAGGACATCATAAGAAAAAACAAGTAGAACTATACTGAACCAATTCTTGAAAATAGCTAGTGGCTGACTCCTCTCTTCTTTTATACACAAATGTGGCTCACCGAACACACTGTTTTGTACTTTGCTTTTGTGACTTAAGGTATCTTTGAAATATTTCCATAATTGTCATAAAGAGCATCCTCTATACATAGAATCCCATTGTGTATGAATATCATAATTTATAACTTCTATGTTTTCATCACTGCTCTGTTGATGATTACCCCCAATGTTTTGATAATATAAACAAAGCTGCAGTGAATTAGGTTCTATATATGTCATTTCCCATAGGTTAGCGACTAACCATAGGATAAATTTCTAGCAAAATTGCTGAGTCAAATGATGTGCATGTTTGTAATTTTGGTAGATGTTGAAAATTTACCCCCTGTAGATTTATATCAGCAGGTACTTTTTATTGGGGGGTGGGGGGGAACCAGTATTACCAGTAATATATGAGTAAGTAGACTGCTGATTCCTCACAATATAAATATTTTCAAACTTTCTGATTTTTGCAAATTTAATTTTAGTTGCATTTCTCTTATTAAATGAGAAGTGAGGCTGGCCACCTTTTCACATGTTTAGGGGCCATCTGCATTTCCTTTTCTATGAACTGTTTATGTTGTTTTCCCATTTTCCTATTGGATGGTGAGTGTTTCTTATTAATTCGAGTGCATTCTTTTCACATTGGGGAACTTAGCCTTTTTCTGTAATACGATTTACAAATATTTTTTTCCCAGTTTGGAAATTGTTTTTTCACTTTACATATTGTAGATTTTGCTGTGGGAAATATTTTTATGTAGTTAAATTGAACTATTGTTTCACTTGCGGTTTATGGGTCCTGTGTTATATTTAGAAAGGTCCTTGCCATTCTGAGATTATATAAGAAAAATTCTCCTAGGGTTTTTCTAGTACATTTAAGACTTTATGTTTAATGTTTCTCATGTATCCAAATGAAGACTGTGAAATATGGATCCACTTATTTTTTTCCCAGCTCCACAGCGCTTTGCTGATAGAAGATTTTGCAGAATTTTTTAATGATCTGGTAACTGATCTTTCTACCCAGTTGATCTTGAAATGTGTCAGAACAGAAACTTGGATTTCATGTTTTCAGTCCCTCACCCACCCTGCCCTTTAATCCACTTCAGGCTCAACCCCAAGCTTTACCTAGTGTCTGGCAGTTAAATAGTTCTTCTGCATTTCTTGACTGCTGGGGAGGTGAGAGTCTGCCTGGATTGAGGTGAGGCCTACCCAGGCAGTGGCTGAAAATGAGCCTGGGGCATTCTCGGCCAGTACCTTTTCATTAAGCTCAGGCTTTCACCAACTACAAGTGCCAAGTGAGTCATACCGACACATGTAGAGGATGGCATCCTGAGAGGAAGAGAATTATAGTGGAAATAGCCAAGCCTGCTTGGAGACAGAGCTTCTCAGCTGGCACTGCAGACAAGCAGCCGCTGCCACAGCAAACAGCAAAGCAGTAACAAGCCTCACTTACTCAAGGTGGGAAGTTGCAGACATAAATGCAGGCTGCCTTCCTGGGCCACTGACAGGCCCCAGGGATGATATAGTCCAACCAGCTCACAGGCAGGAAAGTCATCACTCACCAGTGGAGGTGCTCTGGGGTAGGCGTGAGGGGTGCTGTTTCAGGACTCTGGGGGAAACATCTGGAGGGCACCAGGCCCAGGGAGAAGTGGCTCATGTGTCCTCTGCCAAGCATTAGCAGCAACAGCTGAGCACCTGCAATCTCCCCACTCTTCTAGGCCCCAGGAGGGCACAGAGAGTTAGCTGCAGGCTCAGGTTAGTCAGGAAGGTAACATGTGCACATACAAATATGGTGTAAGGAAGCAGTCAAGGTCCAGGTTGCTCAAAGGAGTGTGGAGAAAGAAGCAGGTGCATCCAGGTGAGAGGGCCAGGAACATTCAGAAGGAGGAAGTGGCATGGAAACCTCCAGCAGCCTGTGAGTATAGTCAGCTTTGAGAGAGGGGAGGCCCTGAAGACCACTTTATGAGGCCATAGGAAGAAAGCGGGTGTAATGGTGTGGTAAGCACAATGATTAGCCCCCCAAAACATTTGTGTCCTAACCCTGGAATCTCTGACTATCCTAGTTCATCTGGCACAAGTGATTTTGCAGGTATGATTAAGTTAAGGATTGTGAGAGGAAGAGATTATCCTGGATTACCTGGGTGGGCCCAATATAAGCATGAAGGGTCCTTCTGAGGGAGACAGGTGTATCTCCCAGTAAGTTAGATGTGATAATGGAAGAGTGATGTGATGAGGTGAAAGGAAGAGAGAGATTGACATTTGAAGGTACACTGCTGGCTTTGAAGGTGGGGGGAGGGGGCCATGAGCCATGGAATGTGGGTGGCCTCCAAAAGATGGACACGGCAAGGAAGCAGACTCTCCCCTAGAGCATCCAGAAGGAACGAAACTCTGCTGACACCTTGGTTTTAGGACGTCTGAGCCCTAGAACTGTAAAATCATAATTTGTGTTTTTAAGCCACTAAATTTGTAGTAATTTGTTAACATAGGTGTGTAAGACACTTTGGGAAATATAATTCTTTGAATACTTCCTTCTGGGAAGTAACCATATAGTCTGGCATTCTGCGTGGTGGTGCCCCAACCCCACTCCACATTCTGGGCTGCGTTATCGGAAGAATTGTGCTGGGAACAGATGAAGGCTTGGGACGGTTTGTGACTTGGCACTTCTCATCTTTGTGCTTCTCAGAGATCATAGCCAGGGTACATGGTATTCACCCTCTAATAGGTTGGTGCTAGGCAAGAACATCCGAAAACCACTGGGATTTAAAACAGCAATACAATCAAAGTTGCCCGTTAGAAAACTGTGGGCAATTTCTCTCGAATCCCATGGTGAGCAAGTATCTGATTTCCCACTAGATGGTATTTCATGTTTTGCCATTTCTGAAAAGAGCTCGGTTCTGTTTAGAATTCTATAGTTGCTTATAGATTAGTTACTTCAAAGATGGATTATTTCTGTGTGTATGTGTGAGCACTTTTTAAAATTGATAGGAAAAAAGGGAAATGTTATGCAGATAGCCAGATGAAAAGAAAGTTTTCTAAGCTGTATTATTGGTGCACAAAAACACAATCATTTATTTGGTCCCTCATGCATTCATTCAGTCAATACGTTCTTAATAAACATCTACCATGCACCAGGGACAGTTGTCGTTCCTACAGTGACGCTGCAATAATGAGAAAAACAAGCTTGGTCCCTACCCTCACAGAGCTTACTTCCCAGAAAGGAGAAGTGCAGATATGGAAAACCAGGGGAAATGGAGAATGGCATTTTAAATATTCTTTAGAAGTGAATAAAGGAAGGTTCACTGGACAAAATGTAGCTGAAAGAATTGTGAAGTGACACAGAGTCCCCGTGGAACAAGGCAGCATCCTGAATGCCCTTGAACCACCATTTCTCCATCCACTCCAGGGAGTGAGAAGCTGGCCATGACATAAGAAAGATTGAACTGGCAATAAAGAGTGTGGAGAATCTGCCAAAACCAGAGGAGTGTGGGATGATGACCAGACTCTGACCAGTCCCCGTGTAACCGGGCATTTGTACTCCCTTCACAGTTTGTAGCAGGCCTTAGAAACATCGTCTCTCTGAATCCTCATGTTTTCGTTTTCCAGAATATAAAACCAGCAGGGGGAGGTTATTCTGACTATCACTAACAGATATTATCACAACCTTGAGGAAACATGACTATATTTTCATTTCTCAGCCTTTTAAATGTATGCCCTCCTGTGGTAAATATAAAAACCGACTGCTTTTTAAACATTTGAAACTTCAAGATACATGAATCATCAGGATTAAAAACAGACCAAACCAAAGCAAAGGGAAATTGTAAAAGAAGCTCCGGATTTGATCTGGAAAGGCGCTTTCATTTAATCATGACAACAGCATGGAGTGGTAGCACCCAGCGTGGAAGTGTGGGAGAGGGTGCTACTTTGGTCACTTCAACACGAAGGCCACTGACCTAGTCTTTGAGCTACACATGCCCTCCCTGACGTACTGATCTACCACTCCCCTCACTGCCAGCAGGGGGATGACCCCAGGAAGCTGGACCAATATTTGGGTATCTGACTTCTTCTCAGCCTAAAAAATAATTATTAAATATCTCATCAACATATTTGATGTAAAACTGTCACGCTACCTAAATATAAATAATGGGAGAATGAGCCTAAAGACAGCAAAAGGAACCACCTTTTGGATATTAATCTTCCATCCCTGTCTTCGTCTATGTTCCACTGTGTCCTCTCAGAGATTCCCAAGGAAAAGGTCTTTTTATAGATACTGAGTAAATTTTAAAAAAAAAGCTTCTCTCAAAATTGGGGTTTCGTTTCCCTGTTTTGCCTCATTTATCTCTGTCTTAACCTTCCTCCACTCACTGAAACATTTGCGAATCTTAATGTGCTTCAGAGAAGATTTGCCTACTGCAGGCAACTCTGAGTCTTGAGTAGAAGTCAGCATTTTCTGCCCTTTCACCTAAATCTGGCTCTTCCCGGTGACGCTAGTTATCTGCGGGCCCCACTCTCCCTCAATCAGGCTATGGAATTGGCAAGGTGCCAGTCCTACAGGGAGGCTTGTCAGGTGGCAGCTGCCCCAGGAAGCTGGCCTGTCTGCCTCAGTCCCGGCTAGGCATTTATCGCAGGCACTGGTCAAGCCCCATCCTTTCTCCTTCTGGAGCCTCTTATATCTAGGGGTAGTCCTTGATGTACCTCTTTCTTCTCAGCCTTGAGCCCTGGGCACATTTTTCTGGAATGACCTCTTTCCTCAGCATTCCTTGTGATTCTAAAGTTAGCCCGTGCCCCCTCCCCTCCAAATCCCCCGTTGGCCCTCGTGCACCAGGAGTGAAGCCAACTGGCCACGCTGATGCTGGGATTCCACTGCTGAGGCCTGAACACCCCTTCTCTGAAGGCCTCTGCCTCTGCCCGTGTGTCTATCCTTATTTTATTTGGCTTATGATAAAATGTCCCCTGACGCCACCATTACTCAGATCTTGCTCCACTTTGGGAGAAAGAATTGATGAATTTTATTTCACATGTCTTCTAAACGCACAGCCTAATCACAGAAAAGTTCACATTGGTAGAATGAACAGCAGGGTAAATGTTGCAAGAAGTGTCTCTTTCTTCCTAGGGTGGAAATTGTAGTTGTTGGAAGGGAGCAACCACCTCTGCAGCTCAGAGATTACAAACAGAGGCTCTCAGTTCAGTTCTTGGACTCAACAACTGAACTGGCTATGGGCAAATTGCTAATCCTCTCTGTGCCTTGATTTTCTTATCTCTAAAATGGGGTGATAATCGTACTCATTTCAATGCGCATCAAATGACATTTAAAAACAACTAAAGGTCTTAGCACAATGTCAGGCACACAGTAGGTGCTCTATAGATGTCAACTACAGTTACAAGAGATGCTAAGAGCATCTCTCCTGTTATCAGCTCAGTACCTTCTGCAAGCCTTGGATAGTAGGGCTGATTTCTCTTAACCTCATTTTTCACTGGACTGGATCCAATGCGTGAGGTTGCTAAATCCTTACTACACCTGGATGATGGGCTCATCATGGAAGTGAGAGTGTAGCTTTAGAGTTTCTCTGTTACCCAGTCTGGACTTGGAAGTTATTTCTAGATTACATATCCCAGCCAGCTGCAGAAAGAGTAAACACAATACACATTTCAAAGCTTCTGTGTTGGTCACAGTTCAGTAGAAACTGACCTATTTGATAAACTTCAAGCCACCTTAGATTTCTTATGGGTTCTGTATTTGGTTCTTTCATTAAACTCAGTGGTCATTGCTGATTTTCTCCCTGAAATAACCCTGACTCATTCGTGTCCCAGTTTTCTACATACCCATTTTTGACCTTCAGTGTTGTCTGTTTTTACTTTCTTGGCATACTGTTAAATAGTACAGGAATTCAGTCCAAAGGATTTGCTGCTTTTTCAGGGACAATCTGCACCCCAAAGAAAAGCGAAAAGTATCTTTTGCTTCTAGGATGTATTTGTACTCTACATAGAACTCCATTTTTATAAAATGTCTTCTGGTTGAGCCTATTTATTCTATCTGTTTGAGATAGCCATACCTATTGATGATTTTTCTGGGCTCCTGAAAACAATATAGAAAGCTGTTTAAAAGCCAATCTGCCCTATTAGTGTATAAGCTTCAGGAGGCCGGGGGCCGGGGGAGGGGGTCTGGGAATGATAGCTGGCTGATTCAGTTTGTATCCTTGATGCTTGGCCCAGAGGAGGCTCTTAATAAATGTTTGTTGAATGAATATGTGCAATGTTAAAAACGGATCCTTCTATTTTAAGAAATCCTATACTTGAACATTTTGCGTTTGACAACTCTGTGAACTGAGTGGACAGGAAGCTTTTTTAGATGAAGTGTCTGCCCCAAGGTCCAGGGGTGGCCAGAGACAGTCAATGCTTCTGTCAGGAGCTTCATGCCTGTCCAATTTGTTGAATTCCAGATACATATTCACTGGAGAAATTATTCAGTGCAGAAATGTGAGAAGCTATAAATATACAGACTCTAATGCAATCCAGAGGAATTAAAAATCTAACACTAAGTAAAGCCCCCAATGGAAAGGCAAGAGGTTCATTAGGAAAAATTTATAAGATACAAGAAAAGATGATTAAATCTGAGCTAATAATACATCTAACATTTTAATAAAAATAGTCTGTGTATGTGGCATGAGTTCACCAGTTTTATTACCGCATTTTGCCATGTATAATGCGCACTTTTTTGCCCAAATTTGTGAGGGAAAAATAAGGATGCACATTATACATGGGTAGTACTCATTCCGTATCTCTCTACCGTGTTTCCCTGAAAATAAGACCTAACCGGAAAATAAGCCCTAGCACGATTTTTCAGGAGGACATCCCCTGAACATAAGCCCTAATGTGACTTTTGGAGCAAAACTTAATACAAGACCCAATTATTTTCAGGGAAACACAGTAAATGTTTTTCATTCTTTTATTTATGCTTATGAGTTAAAAGTGTAATAATAAATAAATAAATGCTGAAATTCCTTTATAATACAAAAAACAAGTACCTAAATATAAACAAATAAAATTTGAATTGAAAAATTAAAATGAAAGATTTTTTCCCCTGAAAGTTTGGTCCAAAAACATGGGTACGCATTATACTCGGGAGCACATTATACATGGCAAAATATGATAACCTCATTATTCAGTATGTTTACAAAAATCTAAAAAGTTGGTAACAGTAATTAAGCAGAAAATTGTGAAAACCAGAGCATCTATGTGAGCTGCAAGACATTGGGCCAAGTGCTTTCAACCACCTGGCAGAGAGATTTATCAGTGGAAAGAACAGAGGAAGGAAGGGAGAGAAGGAGGGAGGGAGGGAAGGAGGAAGGAAGTGAAGGGGAATAATTTTATTAGCTTCCAGCCATGGAGTTAACTCTTTTCACCCATCTTGTCTCCCACCTAAAGCCTTAATGACTGGATTAGTTTTTATTACATTGAAAGACTCCCTGGACTGGTCATTTCCTTAAGCTCAGACCTGGTGAACTGGAGCATGGCTGTAGCCACTGGCCTGCCTTGGCCCTTCATCCTGTTTCACTGTCTACAGAGGACCCCCAAGCTCCCTCCACCAGAAAGCCAAGCAGAGTGGTGGGGAGGTAGGAGAGCCCACCCTGGGGTCTGGTTCCATTCCTTCCTACTGTGTTAACTAAAGAGTGTTGTACAGAATGCTTATCCCAAAAGGTTCTCCATGAAAGGAAGATTTCCGAGACCTTATGATCCTGTGCCTAGAAACAGACCAACGCACAGGGTAATAGAAGTACCTTGGAGTAAATACAAAGTGAGGGTTCAGAGATGGAAAAAGGCACAACCTATTGGGAGTTTGAAAAAAAGCCTTCACAGAAGATGCAGCATTGAGAACTATGAAAGGTACACATTTTCAAAAGATTGGGATGGGCATTTAGGGAGGGCGTTGAAGGCATGGGGATATTGGAAGCAAGTGGCTGCATGTGGCTGAATATAGAGGTCACGCAGGGGTTAGTGAAAGAGGACCCTGGACAGGTCATTGGCAGCCTTAGCACAGCAATGTTTGCATGCCAGATTGAGACAGCTGGATGAGTTCTGTTGACAGTGGGCAGCCACTAAAGGTTTTTGACTAGGAGACTGATCTAATGGGAGCCCTGCTATAGGAATGATGGGAAATTATGACAGCTATGGCCAGGTTATGGCAGAATAGGTAAAGGGGAAACAGAGATGCCAAGTAATATTCCATTTGAGTAGAAGTCAAGGGGAATGCTAGTGGAACCCTAACTTAGCGGGGGAAGTAGAGACACTAAGGACCCATCAGTGGCACTTAGGGTCAAGGCTCCCCATAGTCTGCCCGCTACCTGTCTCTGCAGCCCGATATCTCACCATTCTTGTGCCTCTCACAAGTTTCTGTGAGCTCTTTCTTACTTCCACATCTTTGCATTTGCTGCCCCTTTTCCCCCAAATAATGACTGAAGACAATGGCAATGATGGTTGCTGACACTTACATGGTGCTTACTATGTGCCAGTGACTGTTTTACGTGGTTTCTTTCCCAGAGAAACCCTCATTTTTCGAATGGTGCCATGCCTTTTCTCGTCCTCCATCGGGGGCTGGTGCCAGTGCTATGGAGTGTTAAACTCCATAACAGATTGTAAGAATGGGGTTTCTAGCGATGCTAATATTTTTCAGGCACACACCTAATTGTAATTGAATTTTGTTAGAAAGTCAAAAGATTGCTATTCTGTATTTTTGGGCGTATGTTTTTGTGTCTGCCTATTTTTAGAAAAATCACAGCTATACTAAAAAAGACCAGGAAATGATCTCACCATGCTGTGACTACATAAATGCTATGTTATTATCTGCTTTGTTCACCTTTGTCTGTATCCACAGCCTACAAAACAGTTCCTGGCACATAGTAAGAACATGATGTAGCTGCTGAATGCTTGAAAAACTGAATGAGTGAGCGAGTTAACAAATTAATGAAATTTCTATAGAGATCGGCTGTGACCCCCTAAGTAAGCTCCTCACTCTTAGCTCTGCCTCTTTTTCTCTCCTCGTCAAACCCACCAAGACCATAGCTACCCACTCACAGTGTGGTCTTGTCTCTTGTGCTCTTCTCTGAGGGTCACAGAGAACACGATAGGACATGAATAATGGCCTCAGGACAACGTCAAGTTACTGCCTCTTCCCCAGGCCTGGCCCTCCATTACTCAGGACGTGGAGGGGCAGGTGGACTATTGCAAAGGACAGTCTCTGAGAGTGAGGGTGCGGGAGCGTGAGAAAGAGCAGCCTGTGCCAGGATTTGCTGCCAGTTATTGCTGGTGAAGGTAATTCTAAGATTCTAATGCTGAGACACTCTAATGGTGCCTGGAATTCCGAGGACACAGCTTCTACTGTCCTGGGCTTCATGGACAGAGAGCTGAAGGTCAGATGCCCTCTTTCCTAACCTCAGAGTTTTAGAGTTTAAGTTCCTTCCCAGGTGATGGGAAGAGATGTGAGTGAGCATGGCTGAAGACACTTGGGGTTGATGACAGAGTG
The DNA here is from genome assembly GCF_004115265.2 of Rhinolophus ferrumequinum. NCBI lineage: Eukaryota > Metazoa > Chordata > Mammalia > Chiroptera > Rhinolophidae > Rhinolophus > Rhinolophus ferrumequinum. The sequence continues at coordinate 45,465,823 of NC_046290.1, read as the reverse complement.
TGACCGTGAGGGTGAGGGGACTAGGAAGACTTAGAGATTGAACTACGTACGGCCTGTGGGAAAGAGAAACTCTTAACTCTTATATCAACTTCCTGCAAAAACCTGCCAAGTAGCAGACGTGCAGCCTTCCAGGAATATGAGGATTTTAACTCAGAGGGGACCAGCCTCACTCTTATATTTTTATTTTCCTTCTCCAAATTAGAGTTATGATTACAAAGGACCTAACAAGGCAATGTCATTCCCAGTGCTAGATGGGGAGAAATATGGTAATCATTGACTGGAAGGAAAAGTTGGGAAAATGTTGGTAAATTCAAAGAAATGCTCTTTACATGTAAAGAAGAAAAAAATGCAAGTTTTAGCATGGCACTAATTTGCTTGATAATTTTAGTAAAATAGATAAAATAGAGTCCTGTTTATATGCTATTTTGTGCTCCTCATGGATATAGATTTTCTGGATCTGAAGCTTACAAAGTTTGGCAGTCTTCTTTAAGAAAATGTTTCAAAATGATGAGTACAAACATATGTACAGGGCCTTGGAGGTCAAGTAAGGGGTCCTGAAGTTTAAGCTTCATTATTGTCTCAGTAACTCCCCCTCTTTCTGCCCTGGTTTGAATTTTTCCCCACTGGAGCGCACGTGGTAAACCTCCATAAACTTCTTTACTCTCTCATGTCTCCAGTGAGGACACCGAGAACAGCTCAGTTCAGTAACACACATTGAACACCAGTGTGACTGGCCCTGGGCCTTCAAGGCGAGGTAGTTGGGTGCCCAGCCTCCGCTCCCTTCCTGGAAGGACTCACGGCAGACAGGCGGTGTGGCCTCTTGGCTGGTGTCTCCCAACGGCCTGTGTACAGTCCAGTTACTTCACAAGCTCCTAAAACAAGGAGCAACACACAACGTGTTCTCACCTAGAACCCAGCCTAACGGATCTTCCTGGTCATTTATTTCAAGTTGAACTCTCCAAAGTGTAATTCAGGAAGATAAGATGTCCCACCTGCTGCCACTCCCCATAGTCACATTGTCTCTTTCCCCCTATCGTGTTCCAAGAGACTTTGTGCTCAAGATAGAACTGATGGAGCATAGTCCTGAGATCTATCAAAATTGATGTTATTATGTCAGTGATATAAATAATGTAGCTCCAAGAAGGGGGAAAATGGATTTGAGGACTCTAGTTAAATATAGTTCAAATGTTGCTTAAAGTTCATCACTGTAGCTTCAATTGGAATCTTTAAAGCTCCGAATTAGAAGGCAATTAAATCCTTTCTACTGCATTTGAAATGTGCACCATAAAGGGAGCATTACCCCAGTTAAGTGCAGTGGTGGAACAGAGCAGATGTCAGATATGTTTTCTGTTTTAATACATTAACTATAACATTTTAAAAGCAAATATTAGGATAATCCTCGTTTAAGCACACATGGAGATATATATATATATATATATATATATATATATATACATATATATATATGTTATTATCAAATACTATTAATGTTTCACATTCATTTTTTAAAATGCTGCAAAATAGGTGAATCCATCTTAGCAACCACCCAGTGCCTTGTGGCCTGCTGTGAAGGACTCTGGAGTCCGAGTTCTCAGCCCTCCTCAGCTGTCGCTATTCAAAAGGCACTCTCAGGGGACCTGTCTCATGAGTATTATTCAAACTGCCGTATGATGAGGGCTTATCTCATTTTTAAATACCTCCAAGTAGACAGATTCCCAGATGCTCTCAGTAACTAGTCCAGATTTCAATAGCCAAACCACAGGAAATTATTGGCCAACATTAGGGACAGTAGCAAAACAAAACAAAACAAAAAAAACCCACAAAGTATATTCACTTAATGGAATACTATGCAGCCATGAAAAAAGAGAAGACTCTTTATGTACTGATATTGAAAGATCTCTAAAACATATTGTAAAGTGAAAAAAAACAAGGTGCTGAATATAATATGTTACTATTTGTGGGGGAAAACAGGAATAGATATGCAGTTGCTTGTACATACACAAAATATCTCTGGAAGGATACACAGGCGAGAAAAACCCAGTGGATAAAGCACAAGGGAGGGTGGGAGATTTTTCACTGTATATAGTTTTTGAATTATAGCCCATGTGATTGTACTACTTATTCAAAAATTAAATTAAAAATAAAAGTGTAACTAGTTATCACCTACAGAAACCTATATTTCTTATGCTATAATTCAAATCTGGTTTCTGGGCTTAAAAGTCAGGTGCTTCCATGTGTTCTCTGTGCCTTCCCTTAGAAAAGCAGACCAATGGGACAACATTCCCTCTTGATTTCCCTTCACACAGGTGGTCTTTGAGAAGTATCTCTCTGGTAGTAGCAAAATGAACAGGAAGGGAATTTAAGGTGTCTTGATCCTTGAAAAGGGAACCTTTGTTTTCTAGATCATTCATTCGGTTTTCCCTGGAGAAGGGAAGATGGTGACTGCAGCCTTCTCAGGAAGTTACTACCATGTTTCCCCGAAAATAAGACCGGGTCTTATATTAATTTTTGCTCCAAAAGACGCATTAGGGCTTATGTTCAGGGGATGTCATCCTGAAAAATTATGCTAGGGCTTATTTCCCGGTTAGGTCTTATTTTCGGGGAAACACGGTATATGGTACCAGCAAGAGAAGTCCAGCCAGATCCCAAATCATCCTTCTGAATTGCTGTAATGATTGGCAGCCCCCCCACTGCCAATGGCAGGGCCAGGGCAGTGCTCAGAAAGCTGCTCTGTGATCTCCTTGAACGGGCTGAGGCATAATGGGGCCTGAACCTGTGAACATAGCTGGGCAGAAATCCTTGTTCTCTTGAGGAGACAAGGCAGGAGGACACATAGTAACTGCAGCAGCATCTATCTCTGATGCTGAGCAAAATCATTCCAAAATGTAAATCTCCATACAGCCAATGCAACGACCAACTTTTCTTTTTTTAATCTGAGATCTTTTGATATTGAAAAGTGCCACCAAAATATCGAAACAGAACTGCAACCATTTTTATTCATTGAGAGAAGGGTCTCCTTGAGGATAAATTAAAGGGCCTTATAATAGCTCCTATTCTGCTTTGTGGATATGGTGGTGAAGTTTTGTTCTCCCGACATCTCATCTACCTAAAATAAATAGCAAAAGATGACAGCGTCAATGGAAAATAAAAGACATTTCAGTTCATCAATAACTGGACAGTGATAAAAATAGGCACTTAGAAGCCACAGCTAAAAAGTGCATTCCAAGTTCTGTGCTTGTGGTAGGAAATGGATTCTCTGGCTGATAGCTGAAAAGTCCTTAGAGGCAGTGGTTCTCTAAAGAGCCCCCCTCACACTTGAGGCTCTTCTAAATGTCCCCTTATTTTGATGCATCTCAGCGTTGCTCAGAAGCTAAATAACATACAACAAATGTTGGGCAATATGCGAAAAACGTTCCTGCTCCCTCTTTCCAGCACCCCAACATCAGCTGCTGATTAAGACATCTGACCACCAGATGTTGACACGAATGCAGAAACTGAGGTTTGCAGCGATTAGTTGCTTGTCATTTCTTTCAGTGAGAATTTAAGCACCAGCCCTAAAAAGTTGAAGGTGGGAGGACTAAAGACCCAGGCAAGGCCTTGGGGGAGAAAAAGAATGTTGAAGAAGAAAGAAGAAAAAAGAAAAGTTCCGGTATTCTGCATAATGTGGCCATTGAGCCTCCATTTATGTCCCAGCCACTTCTTGAGCAAATCATTCAATTTCTCTACTTCAAACTCCCCATCGGTGAAAGGCAGATAAAAATAATCCAGTTGCAAAGATTAAACACCTATAAAATACATTGTCATTTAGGTCACAGAGAAAATGCTCAAAAATTGGGAGCTGTGATTAACACGGGGAGGTTGAGGAGGAAGCAAAGCGTCAAGTTTCTAGTAGCCTTGCCTTGGGAGAAGCCAGTGAGATCAGGGATGAGATCACATTTTATTGTTCCAAGTGCAGGCCTGGAAACCAAATGGAAAAGTCAGCAAGAGGATGATTGTGCTGTTCTCAGCCTGTCCCCACTGGTTCTCGGGAAGGCTGTCCCACCACGTGGGGCGTAACTCCTGTGTGAGCCCACTCCCCGTACCCCCCAATCTAGTAACTGGAGCCTTCCTTGTTTATCTGCAGCAACCTGCCAGGCTGTCATCTAGGTTATTCCAGAGTTGATTTGTATCCAACATGACTGTAATCAACACAGTTATCACACCATAAAACCCAAGGTCACGTGAAGGTGAAGACGGACTAAAGAATCTATTATGTTCAATGAAAATATTATGAATAAATCATCTTGATTTTTTTAAAAAAAGAAAACTCCTAAACTCAAGCAAAGCATCATCTTTTCATGTGATTTGATGACTTGCTTCCTTTTCTTGAGGCACATGGGCCTTCACTTGTCTGAGGCAGGGACAAGTCTTTTGTATTCCATAACAACAGTGAAGAGCGCTGTTCCTGGAAAGTATTTGGGGACCTATATAATTCTACATAGAATGAGAACATGATGGATTTCAGGCAAATCCTTTCTTAAAAGGCACATCAAGGCAGGAGATTGCTGCTATCGGTTTTATGGGCGACAAGTTTCTTCCCCTGAGAAAAGTGAAGACTGAATGTGGTCAAGGATGGGTTTCTCGTCTTCACTTGTGTGCAAACAGGCTCCGGACCATAGAGGGAGAAGGTTCTGTTTGAACTTTTCCAAGGCCCTCTGAGACAATTGGCGGTAACTTTCAGGTCACCAGCTCTTCCACTACGGCTTTGTGTTTTGAGCACTCCAGCTCTCCTGCTCATGTGATTAATGTCCTGCAGGCAACGCCGAGCCCGAGTCCACAGAACACGGAAGCACACGTAGTGTCCAGGGAAATACCATGAAGATAGGCACATCGGCTCACACAGGCTCACAGGCTTGTGACATACCCGGCTGGTCTGAATTACTTAGAACAATCCAAATTAGGTTGGGATCACCCAGGGAGAGTCTGCCTTTCTGTTGCGTAGGACAAGTCTGTGTGTTCCAGGGTTCCAAGCCTAGTCTCTCTAACAAGGTTGAGCCTTATAATCTGTATGTAATAGTTCCTTTCATTTATAAATAGCAGCAATGTAGAGAATAATATCTTATTATTATCCTTTCTTATATCTTAATATAAGGTATAATGTGTATTATACATCTATAAATACAGATATTTGAATATATTAGGTTGGTGCAAAAGTAATTGCAGTTTAAAAGGTTACATTTTAAAAAATTACATTTGCACCAACCTAATATTATATATAACATATTATTATATCTTAGTATTAGTCTTTCATTGTGTGCTAAGCACTTACACATGTATCTGTGAAAGACTAAAGTATATCTGCGTTATTGCCCCTAAATATTTATACGTGTAGCCACAGTTTAAAGGTGTCTAAAGGGTCTTATTTATTTTAAAAGCTGTTTTAAATTAGTGCAGCAGTGGGCCAATATAACAAAATAACCAGATTGTAGTCCACCTCTGCTCAGTCATGCCCCAGAAAGGTAACAGCTACACAGATAAATAAATCTCAGACTAGCATTAGTTCTACCCACTTATTCCTGCATGGCATAGCATTTTGGCTTTCCACAGCGCTTTCTGTTGAATAGCTCAGCAAAGTGTTCAAATTGTGGGCTCTTTTTAAAGACCAGTATCTTGTACAATCACTCTGACTCCAGCCTTGTAGCTTCTGGGGCACTTGGGGTAAAATGTCTCTAGTCCTGGGGGAGCCAGATAGTTCTATCTTTCCAAATAGTTGGGGATCCATCATTATGTGTCGGCTTTGAAAGCATTTTCATTTCTTTGTGGCATTGTGATCCCAGACCTAGGATTGCCTTTGGCAACAGGAACTTAGGATTCCTCTTTGCCTATTAGGAATGTGGGTGAGAAAAACGACAAGCAGGGCAGTTTCATCTGTGTGACTAGGCATCTGACGAACTGTTTCTCTGTGTGCATTTGCACTTGTGCAGGAGTTTTCTTTAAAATGTAATGTCCTTAAGGGGAGACAGAATCTGTGGCCTGCAATAGAGGCATTTATTTTTGTTTGAGTGACCTCAACTAGCAAAATTTGGTGAAATATCTCTAATTTTAAGGAAAGATAGTCCTAGAAGTATTTTAGCAGGAAAAAAATGTATTAGTTCTCTTTTGTCCATTTTTATCTACCACGTCTCCCTGGGTTTTTTTGTTTTGTTTTGTTTTTTTCCTTCCCACAGCTCTTAAAGGGCCAAAGAAAATTTTAAGCTCCAGCAAAGAACCATACCTCTGAACACAATTTGAGAAAGGAGGCACTGTCTGGAGAGAAGATGGCATATGTGATATATACCACCATGGAAGGGCCCTCTAGTCTGGTGGTGGCAGCAACATTGGGAAGGAGAATTAAAGTTTGTCTAAGTTATTATTAATTGCAATAGTGCTGTGCCCTCGTTTAAAGAAAAGATGATTTAAAAACCCCACAAAACTGATGTTATAAAACACATAAGCACATATTACGTTACCACTGTATTTTTCATTTTGCTAAAGAATTTGCCCTCTGGGTATCGTACAATATGTTTCATAGCACAGTGAAAATTGCATTCAGTTTTTAAAAGACGTTTCACACACAGTGTGATTGGAAGACATATTATCTAAAATTTTAAACATATATGCTATATGTGTTTTATATACAGAGGGTGCCAAAAATGTATACACATTTTAAGAAAGGAAAAAACTGTATTAAAATTGTGATAGTCAATATATACCGATAACAAAAGATGAATACAATTCATGTGTATACATTTTTTGGCACCCCTACTATATATGCGCATATTGATAGATGGCATTTTTATTGTTTATGGAAACACTGCATACAAAGCATTATTCCAAATATTTAAATTACACAGAGTTTACCTTCTCTAAAGCTGTACTGAGTGAGCAAGACAGAAAACTGGAGGAACCTCCTGACATTAGACAAAGTCTACTTAACCCCTACACCACGCTTGACATACTGGAGTGAGCACTAGTACTGGGCTCAAAATGTCCTCAAGCGCACATGGTATTGATCTGCTTGGGTTCCAGCTCACTGGCTCCAGCTGCTTCCAGCATCCAGGAGAAGATGTTGAATAAGCAAAGAAGGGACAGACAGAGGGGAGAGACCCTTTCCTGTTCACTTGGATTGGCTTAGGTGACCCCCAATGATAGCAGTAACAAAAATTGCATGGCTAGCCTGCCTGCGGGAGCTTATTGGAAAAATGAATGCTGGATAGCACCTTGGGGCCCACACCTGCCCCAAGCCCTGCATTCACCTCTGGCCCCTCCTACGGGAGAACTTCCCAGGGAAAGTTCTCTTGCCTTTGTTCTCTCCTAGCCAGAAACCGACGGAAGGTGGGCATTCTGGAGACCTCCAAGGGTTGCTGTTCTCCCACTTTCCTAGTGGTGTCTCAGTCGCCGCATCTGTGAATGGGGAGTACCTGCCCCAGCGAGTTGTTGTGCCGGCTAAAGCCTGTGAAGTATAATACCCGGCACAGGGCGACCATTCATGCTGCTGCTTTCATCCTTGGTCTCTTAGCTGATGATGTAGGACGACATCCAGAGCCGATGGGGACCATGTAGGATGGAGAAAATAAGAGTTTCTCAGACACTCTTGCTGATTTGCTTCAGTTTCTTTATAAAGGGGTGGGAGAATGAGGGGCTTCTTCCCAATTAAAATAGAGGCGTCCAAGTGCTGGAGCATCTATTGGGTTTTCCAAGGCCCTGCATTTGTAGTCTGCCATATTAAGCTTTACTGTTTTATGTCTCACAAAATTTCTTTTTTTTTTAAATATTTTGAGCTATCTATTTGTTCTTTGAGCTGCTTTGTGTAGGACAGCTTTAAGGGGAAAAAATACTTACATGCGTATTCTCAAGCAATTAACTTGCTTGTGAAAATGGATATGAGCAAACCCAGAAATGCAATGCGTTTTCCACTTAAAATGAGAAACTGATTTCTTGATTTAATTTTGCAAACTCTGCATTGGAATCCACTTATTGGAAAGCCGAGAGATGTGCATCTAAAAATAGAACCAAGATTTATTGGATAACTACTGTCTATATCCTATGTAAATATGAATGTTTTCTTTCCCTCCAAGTGGTTAAATCTGGAGAGATGCTGAGATGGAGGAGTTTCACGTCTTCTAGATGTGACAGGCTCTATTTCAAGAGGTGTTTAGTGCTGTGATAGATTAAAAGTGTATTCCTTTAAATGTTTACAGCAGACCCAACAACTGACTGTTTTCATCCTCCTTAAAAAAATGTGTGAAATCCAAAGCTGAAGTCGTAAACTACAAAGGAATGGTGTGGCTGCCGGATTCGGAACTGGTGGTATGAAACAGGCCCTTCCTGTGACCTCCCATGTGGTTCCTGCCTCTGCTCAGGGTAGGGGACTTGTGGCTCTGTCCATCAGAGCTTAGAGCGGGACATGTTTCTTCTATCAACTGCGCCTCCTGGTTTCATGCCTTTCCCCTATTTCTCTTCTTACTTAGAACCCCTCCAGTCTACCCCATCTCTGGGGCCCAGACAACTGCAGTTTGAAGCCACAGTTCAACTTCCCTGCAGCAGGAGAGAATTGGGGGGTTACAGTCTCATAATGCTGTTTTATTTGGGCATTGGATCCAGTGCTTTCCCAACAAGGATGGGTACTGAGGCTATAGAGATGTTTGGGTGTGTGGTGGTGTTTGGGGTCATCTTATGATTAGGGCACCTTTAGTGAAAGAAGGCCAGGGGTGGCCAAACTCCTGCAATGTATGGACAATCCGTACAAGGAAGGGTTGTCCCAATTCCAATGGTATCGCCATTGCTTCTACACTCTTTCTAAGTCACTCTTCTTTCGATCATAGGCCTCTCTTTCCTTATCTAAGACAGACTTCCAAGGCCATTGACCCCGCTTTATAGAGGCTCCCTTCCAGCCCCATTCCCACCAGAGGCTGAGCTTTCTGTGGGGTAGTGTTAATTCTGTGTGTAATTCCAGCATCGAATTTGGGCAAGATCCAAATATAACTCTGGCCCTCTCGCTGAGGACATCATCATTTATGGGCCCAGAATGAAAACAGAGTTGAGGATGGACATCTGACTCTAATATCTGAGTCCCCAAGCTCCTTTTGCTGGTTCTGTTCCCTCTAACCCCTGATCTCTGACCCCGGCCTCAACCTCAGACCTTCATGTGATTCTCATTTCTGGCCTCTTGTCCCCAATCCTATTGGAGTGGCAGACTTTTCTCTACTATTAGACACTTTTTCTGTCCAGACCCCAAATCCACTGTTCTGGGTTTGGGTGAGAAATTCACCCCCTAGTGTGGTCATCTCTGAGTGGCAGGATTAAAGATGGTTTTTATTTTCTCCTATTTACGTGATTCTAATTTTATTTTTTAACAATGGCCACACATAGTGTTGTACCCTCTCCCCTTTGTCATTTATTTATTTTTTCTTGAATTACATGATACATTTTTGTTATTTAGAAAAAAGGCAATCTAAATGGTATTTAGAGTAAAAGGCAATCATCCCACTTCCCTCCAACCCCCTTCAATTTATCCTCTCCAGAATTTGTCATCAGTTGCTATGTATCAAACCTTAACTTTTCTATGCATTTACCTATAAACGCATGCATGTGTTTGTTATAAACTCAGAAAAAAAATAAAGGTTAACAAATGTTTATTTTTTGGCAGCCGTGTGGTCCACCCTTCTGGTCAGTCTCCATTATCAGCTGCCTATCCTGAGGTTCCTTCTCTCTCTCGGTTCTGCTCCGTCTTCTCAGGACCTGATTACCCTTCTCAGCATCTGTTCTTCCGGCCACCCTCCATTCTAGCCACTACTTTTCTCTAAAGCCTTCTTAGCTTTTCACAAAATCACTCCTCTGCTATGTCAGCACTTCTGATTGATCTTTCCCTATTCTTGTCACTACCAGATTCCTTTCTAAGGAGAGGGCGCTGGAGTCAGATGTGCTAGTATTAGACAGTAACATGCAGGTAGGTAGCCCCATCTTCCTCTGGGTGTCTCAGAAATATACCTTATAAAATACTTAAAACAAATTGCATTGCATCATATATTCTCTATAGGGTGCCACCTCAATCTTAATTTTAGGGGAGATGAAAGACATTTTCACCACAACTTTTTACAATTTATACATAATAAAACTATATGGTCAGTTTTTCAGCCCCAAAGCAAATATTGGCCCCTTAGACACGTAGTTGAACATCTGATATGTGGAAAAATCCAACTGAGAGCAAGAGCTAAAAATAGAATTCAGAGAAGCAATGAGTCATGGCCTAAGTGAACAAATACTTTAAATGATATATTAAATAGAACAAACTTGCCAAATGAACATTGAGCCTGGCTTAAGGTTATCTTCCACATCTCAGCATGTAGATGTTAGAGCGCCTGAGAGATATTGGGGATCATGAACACTTTTTTGGTAACTTTATTATTTGCATTTTTTTTCTTCTTAAAGATGTGATTTGCCCCACCATCACCACCACCAACACACACACTTATTTCAGTCCTAAAATAAAGATTGATTCAGACCGACGTTTTTTTTTCCTCCCTTAAATGGCTGTAAACATATCTCTGAAATAGATAAACAACCTGGCTCTGGGCTTAGCAAAACAGTCACTATGCTAATCCCTGATCAGCCAGGTGCTTGCCCCCTGGGTGACCTTCAAGTAAGGCCAGCCTCCCTGCTCTTTCTATTCTCCAGTTACTTGAGACAGTAACATCAGTAACATTAGCGTGCTCTTCTGCCCTCCTGCGCTGCTGCTGCCAGGTAGGCTAACAAATGAAAACATGGGGAAGCCATTTGCAAAACGGAAGCCCTTGGTGATGCAGGCATGATTAAAAAAGACAGGTCAGCTCAGACCGGAAGCTCTGAATCCTGACTCTGGCTCCATCCCCAGTCACAGAACTCAGTCACCCCAAGCTGGTATCAGGCTCTATGCTTGCAGTTGGGGAAAAAAACTAAGATGAAACAGTCCCTCCAGCTGGGCAGACCTGACTAAACCACATGAAAAATCAGACAACAGTACTAGAAAATAACTAGTGTCACCACCAAGTGTCACAGGATGTAACTTCTGTCCTTGGAGTTTAAAATATCTCCTATCAAGATTTCCCACCTCCCCAGGCCATGTGCCTTCTCAGGACTGCAACTGTTGTTTCCTGAGGTAGCATTTGATTCTAGCCCACTTGTATTGTTACTGTGTCATGTATGCTTGTCTTCCCAACTTGTGGGAGAGAGTCACATGCTTCTTAATATCTAACAATTCATAGATATATAATGATGTCTCTCTTTTTTGACAGCTTTGAAATGTAATGCATATACTGTATAATCCACCCTTTTAAAGTATACTATTCAGTGGTTTTTAGTATATGCATAGAATTGTGAAACCATCACCACAATGAATTTTAGAACATTTTCGTCACTCCCAAAAGAAACACTGTACCCTTTAGCTTTTAATTCCCAATCCTCCCAGCCCTCGGCAACCACTAATCTACTTTCTGTCTGCATAGATTTGCCTATTCTGGACAGTTCATATAATTGGAGCCACACAATATGTGTTCCTTTGTGTCTGGCTTATTTCACATTGCATAATGTTTTCAAGGTTCCTCCGTGTTTTAGCAGATATCAGTACTTCGTTCCCTTTTATGGCTGAATAATATTCCATTGCATGGATACACAACATTTTATTTATTCACTCATCAGGTGATGGACATTTGGGTTATTTTTACTTCTTGGTTATTATGGATAATACTGCTATGAACATTTACATGCCATGAACATTTGCATGTATAGACACATATTTCCATTTCTTTTGGGCACATAGCTAGGAGTGGAATTGCTGGTCTAGTGGTAACTCTATGTTTAATCTTTTGAAGAATTGTCAGACTATTTTTCAAAGTGGCTGCACCATTTTTCACTCCCACCAGCTGTGTCTGAGAGTTCTGAATTTTCCCCATCCTTGCCCACAATTGTTAGTATCTGACTTTTTGATTCTAGCCATCCTAGTGAGTGCGCAGTCATATCTCATTGTGGTTTTGATTTACATTTCCCTGATGGATAATGATGTTGGGCATCTTTTCATGTGCTTAGTGGCCATTTGTATACCTTCTTTGGAGAAATGTCTATTCAAATCCTTTGCCCATTTTTAATTGGGTTACATATCTTTTTATCATTGAGTTGTAAGAGTTCTTTGTATATATTTTTTACATAAGTCCCTTATCAGATATATGATTTGCAAGTATTTTCTCCCATTCTGTGAATTGTCTTTTTACTTTCTTTTCTTTTTTTTTTTAATTAGTTTCAGGTGCACAAGACAAAGTAATACTTGGACGTTTATCATTTATATCCCTCACACTGTGGACCTCCGTCCCCCATCCACCATCTCTCTGACATGGCACCAAGCCATCCCATTTCCACTGTCTCCACTCCCAATGCTGTACTCCGTCTTTTTACTTTCTTGATAGTGTCCTTTGAAGCACAAAAGTTTTTAATGTGGATGACATTCAAATTACCTATTTTTTCTTTTGGTTGCATGTGCTTTTATTATAAGACTCCATTGCCAAATTCTAGGTCGTGAAGATTTACTCTTACGTTTTCTCCTATGAGTTTTATAGTTTTAGCTCTTATATTTAGATCTTTGATCCATTTTGAGTTAATTTTTGTATATGGTTATAATGATCTCAACATGTGACTGTTAATTGTCCATTTATTATATAATAAAAAGAAACCTTGAGCTGAATTTTATCATCTATTAATCGCTGAACAAGTATTAAGGGCCTACTACGTGTCAGGTACTTGGGACACAAGAGTAGGTAAAACAATAGAGCCTTGCTCTTACTCAGTTCGAAATGTAGTGATAGAGATAGATAGTAGCATTATTTCACAAGCAGCAGTAAGTGCCACGAAGAGAAAGTACAAGGTAGTTTAAGAGTTCAGCCAGGGGACCTGATCCAGTCTGGAAGGGCCAGGAAGGCAGTGGTCTGAGGTGGGGAGGAAAAGGGAGATAGCAAGTGTGGGGTGAAGATTGGAAAGAATGTTGTTATCAAAAGAACATTGCACTGAGAATGAGAGTGGAGGATAGGAAGAAACAAAATTAGAGATGTAGGCAGGGACAGAACAAACAAGTTAAACACTTCCTATATGCCAAGTTGCCAAGTGTTGTAAGCTCTTTGATATGCTATATTCTTTCAAAGAGTTTTCATTCCAACCCTGAGAGATCGGGTCATTATACAATCCTTGAATGAGGAAACCATAGCTCAGAGAGGTTACGTGACTAATAGGCCTACTCAGCTGGCAAGTGACAGAGCCAGGACACAAACCCAGGGCTGCGTAATTCTACACCCTGCTCTTAGGGGTCTGCTACATCGTCTCTGCTCAGAACTGAAGTTATCCCATCAGGGACCTTACCCTCCGAGGTTTAGGTTTAGAAAAGAGCAGGCTTCAGTGAGATATTTTAGTCAACAACCCTGAAGAAACTTGTTTGGGAGAAAGACACTAGAGTGCACCTCTATAGAGCCAGAGTCTCCTGGCCTGTGAAAGTGTGAAAATGACAGTCAGTAACCAACGGGTAATTGTCATTCTCATGCATAAAAGACATATTCTAAGACAAGGCCCTCTGGAGTGTCATGCCTCAGATTGGCAGTCGCACTGCTTCTCTGGATGTGTTGATGTGAGCTCATTCTTTGCACACTCTAAGGAATTAAATCTGAACTGCAGCGTTGAACCACCTCATGATGGTTCTTGCCTTGACCAGAGTGGCTGATTCTTCTGATTCAAGAAAGCGAATAAATTATTTGATTGTACTCTCCTCTCCAAAAGGCACCTCAGCCTTTACATAGCAGGATTGTCCATGCGGATACAGTGAGTCTGAACTCTGCAGGAGCCTGGAGAAGACTGATACAGCAGGAAACTTTAGACTCAGATGAAATTTCCCACCTGATTACCCAGAAGCAAGCAGGCTGGTGTGGCTATACAGCCATTGGGGCAGCCAGATGCCTGCCTTCTCTGCAAGTTGCAGGCTTTTAGCTTTCGGATTCTGTCCAGCTGGAAGCCCAGGCAGGGATGATAAAGCAGAGCTACGGCAAAGCTTTATGAAAAGCAATCTGTTAAAAGCAGACAGGAAAATTGCTTGTCTCAGACTACGGTGCTTCTTGAGATTTCTGTGTATCTCTCCCACTGTCTGCATGAAGCTATTCTCTGCTTATCTGTGAGGCTGAAAATGAGACTAGGAATAAATTGGCGGAGAGGTGAGCTTTTGCTCTTTGAGTGTGGGACTGAGCACAAGCTCACTTGCTCCCGTAACGGGGCCTTACCACCTCATTCCTTTATTCCAGCTCTTACTCTTATTTTGCACTTTACTCTGTTTTGCATTAGCGGAGGCAGTGCCACAATCTCAGAATGCCAACAAGGGCCAGACAAGTCCTATAAATGATTGAAATGGGCTAGAAGTTAAGCAAGAGGAAGCAGGATAAACTGAGAAAAAACAAAATCTCCAGGGAAACTGGTGATTCCTCTCAAGACGGGGCAGCAGCTACTGAGCCCCCCAAATTGGGCCAGTGTTGCCATGCAAAAATTGGGCCTGTGTTGGTAGGTCTTATCAGTTTCTCAAAAAAATCAGAAATCCTCAAATTTATTGGACATTTCCGTGTTCTAAAGCAACCTGGGACTGGCACATTGAAGGGCAAACCCAGCTTCATGAGCTATCAGCTTGCAAACTGCAAAACAGCATGGGTCTTGAAAGCACAAACTCAGGATCCAAGGAACTGAATTTACATTATGTGCGAACTGTAGACCTGGAGTAATTATTTAATCTTTTATCATCATCAATTAAAAATTCACCCATTGAGATGTTTTGAGAATTAAATATGCACAATGCTTAACCTATAGTAAACTCTCAGTAAAGCCTATTTTAATTCTACCTACCTTGATTTCCTTTGAAATGACAATTCTCCATCCACAATGACTGCTAGTGCTGAAAACTGCCCAGCAACAGGCCCTGTTGGGAGTGGTGAAGCTGCAAGCTCAGCGGAGCAGCCATTTGCTTTCCTGCAGCTCATCCAAGGCCAGAAACCCAGCCCCTCCCCCACCGGGCATGCCCTGAAACTATAGATCCTGCCTTAATTACCAGCAATTAAGCCAGCTTCAGCCTGCAATACAGGATCAGGCCCCGAACAGTGGCCTCCTGAGGCCCTTATGGGAACCAGGCACAGCCCTCGGGAGCCTCCTCCACCCCCAACCATTTATTTAGTCCCTGCTCTCCCCCCTCCCTCACAGAAACCCAGCCATCAGAAACTCCCTAAACCAGGGAAATCTGAAGGCCTGGGCAGGGGTCCTCCCTTAGCTGCATTCTTAACCTCCGCATCCAGATAGGAGTTTTAAGGGCAAAACGTCTCTCCCAGGATTCTCCTTGGATTGCATAATTGAAGATGGAGACCCCTTTCTTTGCCAGGAAATTTTCTTCACTTGCTAAAATATGTTTGTTAGTGGGAATTTTCTTGCAATTGGAAGGAACTAATACACTTACTCAAGTGGAAAAGAAAGTTGAGAAAAGAGAAAGAAAAGATCTAGTATGAGAGAAAGGCTGAGTAGCAATGGCAAGTGTGTTTCTTTAGAGGAAGAGTCCATAAAAATTGAATGAGACAGTTTTGGGGGTGGGGAATGTAGGGGAAGGTGAGATATCCAGACAGTTCTCCAGACATGCCCTCCTAGCCTCAGTTGGCACCTATGCAGACTTTAAATAGCATATTGATGAGAACCTCGGGATTTAGGCTTGGAGATAGACTTTAGTAAAAGCACCTTCTGAATCTGAAGTGCTCTCAGACACTAGCAGGTAGGGGGTGTTTGAATAAAGGAAGCCAGTTTTCCCCTTGCCTTGGAGTTCTGCCTCAGACTCAGGCTGAAACAGCTAGGATAGTCTTCTTTCCCTGCTTTTGTTTGCAGCATGGGTCTCAAGGCCACTCTTCTTAGCCCCCGGGGAGACTAGGCATGTGGCCCACACCTGCTCTTGGCTCTGGGGCCCTGAGGCCAGATAAAGTTGGTACTCGAGGCAGCTGAGCCACCTCCATCTGAGACCCAAGGTAACAATGAGCCTCTGGGAGGGGGAGGCAGGAACTTTCATGCTCTCCACCGCACAGATGGCTTTGTTCTATTTACAGATCAGGAGTCAGTGGCATTTTGCAATTCACTAGTTCAGTGGTTATTAATGTCAGTCAGCCCAGTTAAAAAACGCACACTTAATTAGAATTTAACAAAGTTTTAAAATGAAGATTTAATGTAGCTTCCTCACATATATTAAATCTTATCTCATGGGCACATCTGTGTTTACCTAGATAATCCAGGCAAGGAAAACTCCCACCAGTTTAATCAGCATGATTACCTATCTTAGCAGACTCTTGTGCTTTCTTTACTTTTGTAAAAATTAGCCAGATTACAGCACAAGCTCTTACTTCACTAAACATCTGGGAGACTGATCACTGGGTGCTTTGCTCCTCTGTTCTTTCCCCTATTTTGCAACCTCATCAATTGTAGTCTGTCAAATGGCAGATCTACAGCCTCACTGAGTGTAAAGTCAGCTACCCAAGGACAAAATAGTATGTACATGCATACCAAGCTCTTAAGTCCTAATCTTTCGGAAATTATGACAGGCCAGTTAGAAGCTCGATAAGATTAGTAAAAAGCAGTGGTCATTTGCAAAGGCCTGGGATGTTGAGGGTGACACCACAAAGCAACTCAGGGACATTTGCAGATAGAAAGTCCAGATTGGGGGTGCCAGGTGTAAACTTACTGCATAGGAAAACTTATGCACAAACCCAAGCATGTTTCTGAGGAATCTTTTTCACTGAGATGGTAAATAGGGTCACATGTTGAGAGAGAATTCAACTGGTAGAAAGCTCTGTCAGCAATGTTAAGAACAATCCCATGGGACTAGCCCTCTCTCATTTTATCCCATCCCAGATTACAGTGGGTCCTGCCTCTTGGACTTGCTCTCTACCTCTTGTTTCCTCAGTTGTAAAATTAAGAGGCTGGAGTGGATACTCCCTGAAATCCTTTCCAGATGTAATATCCTGAAGTCTAAGACATCCTTTCTTCATTTGTTCTCTAAGCTCTCCAACCCCATCCCCATCTCTACCTCAGGTGGTTTCACAAGTGCGGTAGCCTCGTCTCCATGGAGGATGAGTCACCCAGTTGAAAGAACATTAGCCCTTAACCATCGGTGTTTCAGCACCACGGAGAGCGACACATGCACGAATCTACCCCCACCCCACTTTACCATCAAACGTTTTGAGGTGACACGCCTATGTCAGAGTACATTTATATATATATATATATATATATATATATACATACACACACACACAATTATATATATACAATTATATATATACACAATTTGTATATATACAAATATATATACAATTATTTTGTGTTAATATATATTATGTTATATATAATTGTGTATATTATATAATACATATAACATTATATCCAATTATAAATATCATATTATATAGTGTATGAGTATATTATATAATTATATAACTATTATATCGTATCATATCATATATCATGTCATATCATATCTTATCATGTTATGTTATATCCAAGAAAAACCACTAACAGAAATGAAGCCATTTTAATACACATATCCAACTATATTTGCTCCCTTAGCCATAACTCAGTTATCACGTGAGAACAGAAACATTTTCTTGTGTAACCAAGCCCCTATGCCATTGTAGAATAGTAGAGGTTAGTGGGATTAAACTCCTCCCAACATAGATACAAACTTTGCTATAGTATCACTGGTGGGTGGCTATCAGGCTTCTTCCTGATTAGCTCCAGGTATAGAACGCTTGGTACTTTGTTGGGGATTATAAAAACTCTATTAGGAAGGTCTTTCTTTTACTGAGATGAAAGCTGCTTGCTAATAACAATTCTGCTGCATTCATATCCACTTCCTACTGCTCCACCTCTAGCCCTCTGGTCCTAGTCACCATTATATTTATCTTGGTTGGTGCAATAGCCTCTTGATTGGTCTTTCTGTAGCCACCTTGGCCCCTTGCAGTCTAGTCTTCACAAAGCATCACTTTTAAAAGGAGCAATCCTTTAAAATCTCAGTCATACTCATGTCACTTTACTGCTTTGTACCCTGCAATGGCAAACAATTTTTCTCAAAGTAAAAGTCAGATTCCTTATAATCATCTAAAAGATTTTTCATGATTTGCCTCTCCTCCCATCATCCATCTCTGACCTCATTCCCTACCACTCTCTCCTTCACGCACTCTGCTCCAGCCGCCCTAGCCTTTTTTGCTGTCCCTTGAATACCAAACACACTCCTCTATCAGGTGCTTTGCATTTGCTGTTTCCTGTGACAAAAATGCTCTTGCCTCAGATATCTGCGTGGTTCATTTTCTCACTCTATCTAGTCTGTGCTCAAATATAACCTTAGCATTGAGGTCTTCCCCAACCATCCTATTTAAGGCCCTACATTCCCTGTCCTTATTTCTCTCTTAGGCAGTGATCGATAAATGCTGGTAAATATTTAAGAACCCATTAGGGGGCAGTGTCCTGATTTGTAGCATTTGCTGATGTCTGTGATGTAAATGTTCCCACCATGGCCAACTTCAAGCTACCAATGTGAAGTCACTGAAGGCAAAATTGGGAAAGGCTAACAGTCACCTGTCATCGCCTGACATACACCAGCTCAGCACACTGCTGCTGGTAAAGGAGGGAAGCAGGATGCAGCTTTCTCCTGGGGCTGAGTGCAGTGGTGGCCATGGGAAAGAAAAACTCATGGGGAAGGAATTTTGCCATTGTATCAGGGAGCAATCAGCATTACTTCTCTCTTTCTAGCAGCTTTTGGAATGCCTAAACCTGGATATTCTGTCCACTCCTTGAATGACATATGTTATAAGCCAAACCCTTGCCTGCCCTCCCAAACCAACATTTGCTGATTTTTCTGCTTCTGTCCAGGGGACCACAACTGTCAACATCTTTTACCTCTTGTTCTTCTTTGCCTTATACATGTACTCCCAGCAGTGCTGACTCTCCAGAACGATAGGACCATCATGTCCTGGGATAATTCACCCTCATACCCTGTGAGGACATGGGCATGCCTACAAACGGTGGCGTGTATCAGGAACTGTCCGTTGCTCCTTTGTCTGGTCTGCCTACATTCCGTACTTTTACCTTTGAGGGCTCTGGGAGCCATAGAGTCCACGTCATGCATGGACCTAACTTACAAGTAAGTTATGGGGTACACAAGTATTTTATGATTAGCTAATGAGAAAAAAAGAGAAGCTCTCACTCCTGGTTTGTCTAGGGAATTGGAAATATATTTAGTCTTTCTCCTCATTCTAATTGTCGGTTTTTATGTAAGATCTGTTTTGCTTTTGGAGAGTAACAGTGCTCAGTTGATTGGACAAAGAATCGCTACATACATTAGTTTGGGTTTGCCAAGGAACAGTCACCAAGATGGGATTATATATGCAAGGGATTTCTTGGAGGAGAGAGCAGGAAAGGCAAGGAGAGCTGTCAGACTGCAGTAGAGGTCGGACACCTGTGGAAGGATAGAGGGTAAGCAGAGTCTCAGACTACAGTAAATTTTCAAGAAAGATTTCAAGCCTATGGGGAGGGGAGTCCTTGAGACATAGTTTATTCTTGGAGGAGTCCTGCCTCTCATGGAATGAGCCTGTCTTAGTACCCTTGCCATGGTGGCTGGGAACAGCTCCAGAGAAACATGCCCTTGGCATGAGTGGAGTGATGAGTCCAGAGGCGCAGCTGCTGGGGTTATCAGTCTCCTGTAGCAGGAGAGCTGAGCGGTGCATTTCCGTGACCACCACAATACTCCCTCCAATGACCCTGACGGAGTCCCTTGCCTGCTCCAAACATCCATTTCCACTGCTGCAAGTCCTGTCCTGCACTAGGAGTTGTTTCCAGGAAGTACTTTCCACTGGAGATTTCAGCAGCAGCCCTGAGTCACAGTTGGTGCCTCTCAGAAAAAGCACTAATGTCCCTCTCTTCTCCATACTCAGATATGACATCCAGAACATTTTTATTCTTTGTTTCTAACTACGTTTCCTGATCTTCTGAGTGGGATGGAAATGTCAGCCTCAATGAATGGCTACCCTGGTCTTTTCCAGTCACTAAAGTCAATGCTGGGACAAAGTCTGTGAGGAGGAGATCTGCATGACCTCATAAGTCAAAGAACAACAGTCAGTCAAGTCGCATTGATTCCCAGAATCCACTCTCCCCATGTTTGGTAAAGAATTTATATGTAAAACACTTACCCCAGAGGATAAAATACAGCCTTTATTTGATACCACCTCGACCACATCAGAGATGCTGGAACCTAGAATTTAAAAAGCTAGAACAACCCATTGTTTTTAGAAAAGCTTATATGAATGGATTGCTCAGTGAGTTAGTTCTAAGGTAACTTTATGTCCACCTGGTTTTAGCGTTGCTTAGATGGCCTTCCAGAATGAATGCTGTCCTGCATTAGCCCTGGTTGTGGTCAGACATGCTACAAACGTCTGTATCGTCTTCAAAGTGTGGCATTAGCAGGGAAGAGTCAAGATGTGGAAGTCAGAGGTGAGCTCCACACAGTGGTGGGTACTTTCATGTGGATTATGAACATTTTTTCGGAAAATAATTGTTCGAGGACAAACATGGAAGCACGTAGGGAAAATCATTAGTCTTCACTCAGAGTCAGATGGGTTCAGTTTATCAGTCTGTAAGTTACTCAAATGTTTATTTTGTCTCTAGTGTTTTGATCAGAACAGACATGGTTTCTCTCCTATTGGCTATTAGTGTCTAACAGGGGAGAAAGACAATAACACAAAGAAGTCTTCTGAGATAACCCCAGTGCCTTTGCCAGACCGAGAATCTAGGTGAATATGCTATGCATGGATTTAACAAAGTATTTGACAAAGTATCTCATGATATTCTTGAAGGCAAAATGACATAACGTGTGCCAGATAGTAGTATAGTCCCATTTTATACTTGGGTCCAAAATCTGAACTGTTCAAGAACAGAGATGAGGGGGCCGGCCCGGTGGCTCAGGCAGTTGGAGCTCCATGCTCCTAATGCCACAGGCTGCCGTTTCGATTCCCACATGGGCCAGTGGGCTCTGAACCACAAGGTTGCCAGTTCGACTCCCGCAAGGGATGGTGGACTCCCTGCAACTGACAATGGCAACTGGACCTGGAGCTGAGCTGCACCCTCCACGACTAAGATTGAAAGGACAACAACTTGACTTGGAAAAAGTCCTGGAAGTACACACTGTTCCCCGATAAAGTCCTGTTCCCCTTCCCCAATAAAATCTTTAAATAAATAAATAAATAATAAATAAAATTAATTAATTAAAATAATAAAAGCTCTAAGTGGATATAGATGTTCATTAAAAAAAAAAAAGAACAGAGATGAGGACCTGTGGGCCAAGACAAAATTTCTTGAAAGAAGCTTGGAGAGTGTGGGAAAGAAAAGCCAGCAGAACTCAGCACTTCTCTGTAACGGCCTCAAGCCGCCGCATCTGGAGCCTATAGTACAGGGAGTGAAGGGTTAACCAAAGTTACAGCATCAGAGACTCAGTGGCCCAGGGGGATCCCTCTGCCACCTAGGAAATACCAGTGACGCCAATAGGTGTGGTCTGATCCACTACCATAGACTTTTTAAGGCACAGTCTAATCAGAGGGTTGTTATCGAAACACACCACTGAATATTTTTAAAATTGTACTTTCTTAGCAGAACACCAACAGATAGAGGTCACAAGATAAAATGCGTGCCTGAATTAAAAGTAAACAACAACAAAAAAGATCTCACAAATTGTTATAACTAACAATAAATTAGGTCCAAGCGCTTTTGCTTTATTCAGAAAAAAAGCAAGAACAAATACTGATCTAGGTGCTATCGAGAGCTCACTGTGAGCCTGGCAATACGCTAAGTGTTTAATATGCACTGGCTCCTTTAAGCCTCGCAGCAGCCTACAAGCTCAGTGCTATTATCCACATTCTGCGGCAAGTGCTAACTCGGAATAGGAATCCAGGTCTGCCAGGCTCCAGAGCTTACTCTGGATGTCACTAAATAATGCTGCCTCTTACAAGTAATATTTTTCTTAGAAATAGTGACGTGAACAACATCAACTGTTTAAAAATGAGATGTGTGTTTTAATCAAATATTTGCATACTATAGGAAATATTGTCAGATATTTTCATCAGGTAAAGCATTAAATCTATGCTTTTTATTTGTTTGTTTTTAACATAAGAAATTCTGGTTTTGAAGGTACATTGCACAAAAGTAATGACAAGAAGCACATCCATGTTTAGTGATGGTCTGATATACTTTACACAGTTTTCTCTAAAAGCCATTAATTGCCTTATACTGTAGTCGCCCTTTATTGGTGGGAATATATTCCAAGACCCCCAGCGGATGCCTGAAACCTCGAATAGTACCAAAGCCTATATATATTACTTTTTTGCTATACGTACATACCTGTGATAAAGTTTAATTTATAAATTAGGCACAAAGAGATTAACAACAATAACTAATAATAAAATAGAACAATTATAACAATATACTGTAATAAAAGTTATGCAAATGTGTCTTTCTCAAAATATCTTATTGCCCTGTACTCTTCTTCTTGTGATGCTATGAGATGATACAATGCCTATGGGATGAGGTGAAGTGAGGTACTCAGAAGGGTGTGCAATTTAAAACGTATGCATTGTTTATTTCTGGAGTTTTCCATTTAATAGTTTTGGACTTTGGTTGACTACGGGTAACTGAAACCGTGGAAAGCGCAACCATTAATAAGGGGGGACTACTGTATTGTATGCTTCAGTCTCAAGTTTTTTAGAAATCTAAGTCCACAGTTATTTATTTTTCCTTTGTAGAATTCTGGTTTTGTGTTGATTTGATTCAGAAAGAGTTTAAGAACAAGGCCTGGCTTTTCATTTAAGACTTTCTTTTCCTAGAATCTGATCAATGGGAAGTGAATTTTTTAAATTTATTTTTATTAAATTAATGCAGTGACAGTGGTTAACAAAAGTATATGGGTTTCAAGTGTACAATTCTATAATACATCATCTGCATATTGCATTGTGTGTTCACCATCCAAAGACAAATCTCCATCTATTGGTCTGTCACCATATACTTCACCCCCTTTACCCATTTCTATCCTCCCTCCCCCTTTCCCTTCTGGTAACCACTAAACTGTTGTCTGTGTCTATGAGTTGTGGAAGTGAGTTTTTGAGGCACATGCGCTCAATATACAGCGGATCATTGTGCTCCATCACTGCTGTTCACCCAGCAATCCCATCCCTGAATCTTTCAGCTTTGGGGAGACAGTATGCTTAACTCCACCCTATGGATCTTCATTTCCTTAAACCAGTTATAATAATCCTTCCCTTCTGTCAGATGCCCACTTTCGCAACCTCCTTTGCAGCAAGTGGTGGCCAAGGGACCCAGCTTTCACCAATGAAATACATAGGTAAAGTCTGCTGGGGTGTTCAGGAGAGAGATTATTTTCAGATAAAAGAACAGACACGAGAGGGAAAGCTTACTGGAGCTACACCTTGTCTCCCTTCTACTTGCTTGTTATGTGAACATGCTGCCTGGAAAGTTAGCCTCCATCTTGTGACCGTGAGGTAACATGCTGAAGCTGCCTGAGCCGAAAACTAGAAAGGCCTGGATCCTGGGTCTGGTCCCTGAGTGGCCCATCCGAGCCTGCCACTGTCTACCTCCTCACGACTTATTAGGTAAGCAAACCAATTTTGAATTGTGTCAGCCACTGTTAACCAAGTTTTCTATTTTTGGGTATTAAAAGCCTTCTTAACTATTACACATTACAAATGTATATTAAATTTATAAAACAAGGTACCCCAATGACACATGTCAAAGCAATGTGTAGTTGGTCAGTGCTGTTGAGATTAAAAGTCACATGCTCTTGCATTGTTGATTTCTTCAGCATGTGGGGTATGATAGGCCACATCCAAAAGGCTGGTTATCTCATTATAATAGGAACAACTTTATACATACACTTAGTATTTTTCATAGGTATTCAACAGGAAATACATTTTAGAAGCAAGCCTGCTAGCATTGATTGTTTTCCTGCAAAGATCACCTGTGAATATCTGAAGGCCCCCCGAATTAAGAAAGGCTGACCTAGCAGGCTCCTCTCTTCCCTCTTAAAGCCGTCCCCATGGCTACAGCTCAGAGCCTGAGCGGGTCTGCTGATCACAGAGAGCGTAGCTGTGGTGGAGTGCTTATTAAAGGAACTCAAACATGTTCAGAAATATTATACAATCCCTGAAGGCTGTACTTAAGGAGTAAACTTCAATCATTCACAGACATAATGCCTGTGAGTTCTTAACCGTTGGTTTACCTAAAGCTACCACGACAGCCCTAGAACCGCGTGGCGCACAGGGTGGGTGATGCAGACCAAGGATGATGAAAGGACTAGGACACAGGCTGCTTCCTTGTTCCCCCCTGGGGACGGCTTTCAGTGATTCCCCAGTGAAGAGGGTTAGAAGTTAACATCTGAGCTGAGTGACGTGTTACTTGCTCTTAACCATAATCATGCTTAGTAAACTTTTACGCAAAACCGCATTCATTTCCTTTTTCATTGTATGGGGTTAGTAGTTTTTAATTAATCACCTTTTTTACCTTTGTAAGCTTTCGAGTGTAAGAAACCCTTCAGGGCAATATCTGGAATGGATGGACCCAATTGGTGATTTTAGTCAAAATTCTTATCTCTAGAGTGAACCCCAAGAGTGTGCAGAAACACCCCCTTCTCTTCCCATCCTGCTTAATGGGCTAATGTTTAAAAATCACCTCACAGAGTCTGCTCGTGGTAAACACCCACAGATAATAGCTTTCTTTTCCTGCCTGGACAGAATTCTTTCTCAGCACCGCGTCTATTTCCCATGAATAACTGTCATTGTCATTAAATGAGGAGGGGGATAGTCACACCATGTTCACCCCCAGTCAGATCAGACCTTAAAGTGAGCAGCGCACCGTAAGAGAGACGGTAACACATTCTTTTAGTTGAGATTGAAAATTCACATCTTCTGAAGAATATCTGATGTTTTGGGGATGGTTCGCCTGGACTAAAGAAGTCTCAGAAGAAATGTGTTTGATAGATGTCTTCAACCGTATGAAGGGCTGTCATGTGGAAGAGGGCTTTGATTTGTTCTCTCCAGGCCCCAGAGGACAGAAATAGGATCAATGAGTGAAAGCCTGACAGAAGGTTTTTTTCATGTACCTGCTTTAGTGGTGTGGTTCTCAGGAATCCTGGGCTAACTTGAGACAGTACTGACACTGTTGATTTGAAAACTTAGGAGACGTGGAAACCAGGCATACCCTTGTTCTAGCCCACATCAGACCACAAAGTCCTCACCAAGATTTTATAAGCTACAAAACTGAACTCTGCTCACAGTTCAGCACGCTTCCTCATCATGACCTGTAACAGAAGGGTCAGGGAGACGTCGCTAATCCAGCTTGTCTAGGACCCGGTCTCAGCCTTGACAGCCAAAGATTTGTAACATTAGCACGAGGCTCAGCATTATGCCTTAAAGAAGCAAAACACTTACACAGGCTTGAAATGGTTTCTAGGGGGAGGGGTCTGCGGGAAATCACAATGTTGTGCTAAAGCAATTTGTTGGGAGTAATAGAAAAAAGAAAACTAGGAAAGCCATTATGTAACGATGAGGCTGTTCAAAGCAATTCCAAAACACCTGCCTTGAAGGAATAATGTCAGTAGAGCGGGTGTGAAAGTCTTCCTCCAGTCTGAGTTATCATCCCGCCTTATCGTTAAGATCAGGCCCTATGATTATTGACGTTATTTCCTAACACTCCCACATATTTTCTCTCCTCCTAGAAGGTACTCTTTCCTCCGCTTCCCTGCTAGGTGTTCTTCATCCTTGAAACCCCGAAATCTCCAACATCCATCATCCCACTAACGCCCCTCTGGTCTTAGAGGAATAGTAATGGGCTCACAGTGAGAGAAGAAGAGGTAACACTCTCCTGAGGATGGGGTGGTGATGGGGAGCGATCTCTCTTTCTGACCTATGGCCCTCGTGTCCTCAGATCACTAGGAGTCCAGCTATTAGCCCCTGGGAGCAATATCTGAGCACAGCTCTCTGGCTGCCTACAAAGGAAAACAAGGTGAAGTCTCTTCCCTAAGGGAAGGTCAAGGAAATTATTTAAAGTCATAATGTACATAACCTCATGCATACAGTCCTTGAAAATAATAATAATAATAATAATAATAATAATAGAGACTACTGTCATTTTTTTAATTAACGGCATTATTGAGGTAGAGTCTTCATACCATAAGTCACCCATTTTAAATCTACAATAATTTTCAGTAAGGTTGCAGTTATGCAACCATCACTACAATCTAATTTTATATCATTGCCATTGCTCCCCACCTCAAGAAATCTCATGTCTATATACAATCACGCCCCATTTCCACCCTCAGCCCTAGGCAACCGCTAATCTACTTTCTGTTTCTATGGGTTTGTCTGCTCTGGAAATTTCATGTAAATGGAAACATATGTGTATGACTTCGTTCACTGAGCATAAAATTTTTGAGGTTCAACTATGTTGTAGCATGTACTTCATTCCTTTTTATTGCCAAATAATACCCCGTTGTAGGGATACACCACATTTGCTTATCTGTTCATCAGTTGATGGACATTTGGGCTGTTTCCACGTTTGCCTGTTGTGAATAATGCTGCTATGAACATCCATGTACAATTTTGAATTTTAAGGGTTTATCCAAAATCTCATCCTATGTCTTCTTTTCAATGGGCTAAAAAGTTATTATAAAGATCCAGATTCTTCCATCTGAGTGTTACTACTTGAACCTATTTCCTTCTCTATATCTTCCTTCGTGTCTGCCCTTACCCATTCTTTTGCAAGAGCACCCAGTACAAAACTGTTTGCTTATTCTCCAGAAAACTTTTTAGAAACCATCAACATACCTATTTAAAATATCTTATTTCAGGCTGCATTCCAACTATCATAATGTTCTAGTCAGCATCCTTTCATCCTGTCCTAAGATCTTCAACCAACCCCCTCTGCCCTGGTCTTATGAGACATAGAATAAAGGTCTGTTTTCAGGACTTGGAGACACAAAATAAGAGCCTGATCCTTAGTGACTTTTAGGTACAAAAATAAGATTCCAGACAGGTTCAGCCATTAGGTAAAACCAGGCACACCTCTCTAACAATTTGCTTTTTAGCTAACTCAGTAGCTTGAATTATCCCAGCACTCATGGTTGGGAGCTGAAGATTCAATTCTGTTTTAGAAAAAAAAAAAAAATCACTCATTTAAACATGAAGTAAGTTTAAAATTGAGCAATACTGCTGTAAAAATGGTGTAAAAACAATTTCCTCTTTTATTTAAATCTCAAAATATAGTATCTATTCACACTTTGTATTTCCTACAAAGAAAGTAAGATTTCCATTTATTCTAACAAAGACCTAATTCATAATATCCAACTGGTAAATTTCATGGCCTTGACATGGCAAGAAACTAGACTCCAATAGCTAAAGGAAAGACTGATTCTTTTGTTTGTTTGTTTGTTTTTAATTTCATGCCTTGGCATGTACACACATGCATATGCAGAGAGCATCAAAATTCCTCAAAAGGAGCCCATTTACTGACCTTATTTCTTAAGGAAGGATTTCTTAAAGTTCTCTAAACCAAACAAACAAGATAGTCTACAGCCTCCAGGACAATTCTTCAGGGTTTCCTTCTATGTGTAAAAGGAGGAGGTGGGACACGTTTATAGACAGCACTTCAGAAGCTGAGGAAAAGCTATCCACGAGCCCTAAGCCTGAACGGATCCCAGGACGTTTTCTCCCAGGTCATCCTTGGCCCTTCACATTTCCATTTCCAGTAGTCAGCAGGTATGTTTCAGAAGGTGAGTTTTCCAGAACCCAGTTCCTCTGATGAAAAAATATGGTGTTCCCAAAGGCCTTATTTCTGTAATTAGCTCATTCAAGGGATGAGGTTGGTTCGTTCGTTCTTTTTTTTTTTGATTTTTAAAAGTTTATTTTTCAATTACCATTGACATACACTACTATATTAGTTTCAGGTGTACAAAACAACATGGTGACTAGACTTTTATATACCTCACAAAGTGATAACCCCAAAATCTATTACCCATCTGACACTGTGTATAGTTATTACAATATTATTAACTATATTCCCTATGCTGTACTTTACATCCCTGTGACTATTTTTTTTTTCAATTATAGTTGACATTCAATATTATTTTGTGTTGGTTTTAGGTGTATAGCATAATGGTTAGACATTTATGTAATTTATGAAGTGAACACCTTGATAAGTCTAGTACCCACCTTGACACTATAGTTTTTAAAATATTACTGACTATATTTCCTATACTGTACTTTATTAATACCCTGTGACTATTTTGTAACCACCAAGTTGTACTTCCTAATCCCTTCACCTTTCTCACCCCGCCCCCCAGCCTCCCTCCCTTCTGGTGACCACAGGTTTGTTCTCTGTGTCTATGAGCCTGTTTCTGTTTTGTGTGTTCATTTATTTTGTTCTTTAGATTCCACATTTAAGTGAGATCATATATGGTATTTGTCTTTCTCTGAGGATGGTTCTTAACAGTCAGTTTCTCCTTTCCAATATTTCTGGGGGTAGAGACTTTTGTGAGCACTGCTAAGGGAGGTAACAAAGTCTGATCTTATAGCCACGAGAGGTGCCCCTTTAGTAAAATTGGATCTTTGGGAGCTAGTGAATTTCCCATCACCTGGTGTGCTGTTAATTGAAGGAATGAATGAACCTCCAGTTGCCTCCACACTCCGTGGGCACAGCATAGGGAATTGTGGGGCTTGCTAATGTCTAAAGTTTTCTGAAACTTCATGCTTCCATGAAACTCCAGTTAGCGTCAGGTGGTAACAGGAAGACAGATATGAACAATCCATATGTTGATTCCACTTTCCATTCACTCTCTGAGTTCTTTGGGAATTTTTTCTCAGTTTCATTGATTGTGTAATTTTGGTTCCTTTAGGAAGTCACACAATTTATCAAACACTCTTGGCAATTTCTTATCAATAAACTGCAATCACAATAAAAAATATTGATGAAACAATTTCTATCCAAACTCTCTGATATAAACTTTGTGTTTTATTCTAGCCTGCTTTTAATTGCCTAATGAATACTCATAGAATTTGGGAAGAAACAGACACACTCGCATGCTTTCATTTGACTTCAAGAATTCTGAAGTGGTTTTAGTTCTGGCCTAGGAAGTTTTACTGTTCTCTGACTTCATCATGCTTCAGAAAAGGAGCTCTGAGAATTTATTTTGTAAAGAATTTTTAAAGCTTTCAGGCAATCGTCAATGAATAGCTGAAATTCAGAATAATGCAAACTTATCTTTTATCTCATTCCATTGACCAAAGGGCCTGTTTGAAGATTACCATCTGATTAACTGAGAGGAAAACGCATTAATTGTCCCCAAATTGAAATTGGGACAGCGTTGTGGATTAGGCCACAGCTTCTGGGAAGAGTGTGACGGGAACCCCCGCCCCCCCCGCCCCCCCCCCCCACACACACTTTGTGTCTTTCTCAGTCACATTTCTAGGCAAAGGGGGAGAGTTGCCTGGAAAATCTGACCTTCTCCCTTAGGGGCCTCTCTTTATCCTTCAGCCCCATTCTGAGTCTTTTGGACACATCCCTGGGCTGGTTTGGACCAAGGCTCCAGCCCTCCTGAGCAAAGGCATTTGCAGTGAATACTGGCTTGGATAATAGGCCAAAGAGTATTTATATTGCATGATGGGATGGAGGAGGGAATAGGGGCATCCTAATCCATTTTTTAAAATGAGCACTTGGTTTTTTGTTTTCCCAGGAGGTATGGCTAGAGAAGGCAGGTTAATCTTAAAACAAGAGCGATTTAGATGAAGTATTAGGAAGAACTTTCAGATGGAAGATAGTGAACTGCCTCCCTCATGAAGTGGAGTTTTCCTAGGAAGAGTAGACAGGTTAATGCTGTCTGGAGGTGGGAAGATGAACGATATCACCATTCAAGTTTGCTTCTGGCTGTAGAGCTCTATAATTTCTTTCTGGATATGGTTTCTATTTTTGGAGCAGCAAAAAGATTTGATTTCAGAGACAGGTAGAAAAATTGTACATGGGTGAGTCTCGGGGGCAGGAATTCTTAAAGTGAGGTCCCTGGCCTCTAACAGATGGGCCTCAGAGGCCTAGAACTCCCTGAAATTGCATGTGAAATAGTTTCTCCTTGGATATTTGGGGGAGAATGTTTATAGCTGCCACCAACTTTGCAAGAGATCCGTGATTAAAAAACAAAAACAAAAAGAAAAACAGTAAAAATCATTGCTCCAATAGAAGAGTTAGTTCAGTGAGAAAGATCATCTAACTGATCCTAGCTGTTCCTTCAAGAACCTTTGCAATGTGGTGGAAAGATGAGGAAGATGGCTGGGGAGGGTAGGACGGAGCTCTCTTCACTGATGGAGGGATAAGGTACACGGTGCTTCCACCCTTATTCATTCATTCACTTATTCAACAAATATTTATTGAGTACCACTATGTGCTAGGTACTAGTCCAGGCATTGCAGATATAGCAGTAAACAAAATAGATTAAGATTCCTGCCTTTATGAAATATACATTTGGGGTGGTGGCAGATGATAAATGATAAGCACAATGTAAGTATATTATATAGTAGAACTAGGTAAGGGGGACTCACCATGTGGAGAGAAGGAGCAGGACAGTGGAAGATGTACTACACACAGGGCAAATGTCAAAAAAGTGTTATTTGATCAAAAACTGGAAGGAGGTAAAGGAATTAGCTTTGAAGATGTTTGGTATCTAAGGGAAGAACATTCCAATACATGGAACAGGAAATATGTTCCTAAGAAGGGAGAGCAAGGGAATGTTTGAGGAACAGAAATGAGGCAAATGGGGCTGGAACAGAGGAAACAAAGAGGAAAGGAATTAGAAGAAGAGATAACTGGGGCAGGGGGAGAGAGAACATGTAGAGCCTGGTGGTCCATTAAAAGAACTTTGCCTTTCACTCTGAGTGAAATGGACATTCATTGAAGGGTTTTGAGGAGAGGAGGTACATCATCTGACTTATATTAATACTTTAATAAGGTCAATCTGAGTGCTGAGTTGAGGATAGACTACAGGGAGCAAGGGTAGAAATAGAAAAGAGGTGATCCAGGTGAGACAATGGTGGCTTGGACCAGGGTGGAGCTGTGGACGTGGTGAGAAGACGCAGGATTGTGGATATATTTTGAAGGGCGAGCCAATAATATTTCTTTATAGATTGAGTATGGGCATTTATCAACACTTCTCTGCGTCTCCTCTTTCATGCCTCCTCATCACTGGGCGCAGAGTAGATACCATCTCAGCCCACTCTCTGTTCCAGGTTGGCGCACGATCTACATCTGTGCTGTCCAGTACAGTAGCCACCAGCTACATATGGCTACTGAGCACTAAAATGTGGCTAATCCAAATTGAGGTGTGAACTACATACTCGATTTTGAAGATTTGGTACAAACAAAGTAAAGTATTTCATTGGTAATTTTAACATTGATTGGTAATTTTCATATTGATTGTATGTTGAAATGATGATATTTTGGATATATTGAGTTAAATAAAATATATTTTTAAAATCAATTTCATATCTTTTTTTTACTTTCTTAATACATTA
This sequence comes from Rhinolophus ferrumequinum, assembly GCF_004115265.2. Taxonomy (NCBI): domain Eukaryota; kingdom Metazoa; phylum Chordata; class Mammalia; order Chiroptera; family Rhinolophidae; genus Rhinolophus; species Rhinolophus ferrumequinum. The sequence goes on along the minus strand of NC_046290.1, from coordinate 45,434,126 downwards.
ATGGAAAATTTTAAATTACATAGCATAGTTCACATTATATTTTATATTTCAATTGGACAGCATGGTCTAGAAGATATTTGAGAGACCAATAGTTACATCTGCTCATTCTTTCAAGAATGGAGAAACTAATATGAATCTCCTGCCTAAAGGGCCATAAATTTCCAAAATATTTGCTCTGTTGAACCTCATACGCTGCTTTCTTTGAAAGAAATGAACTATTTGCTCCTGTGCAGAAACCCTGAGTCTGGCCTAACCAACCAAACCTCAACACTCAATGACTGGCCCTGAGAGGCAGCCCTTGAGAGGCCACTGCTGCAGCCAGCCAGAGACTGAGTCCTCTCCATCACCTGCCGCAACACACCATTAAGCCCCACGGTGGTGATTCCGTAGGTCCAACACCATGACCTCCAACTGGAAATATCATTTCATACTGGCCTCACGGCTTCATGTGAATGTCTAAACCCCTGGTGCCTGGATGGCGTCTCAGCGTCTCTGTTGAAAATGACTGCATGCTGGGGCTCTGCATTTCTGAGACCTTTTTCCCACTGCTCTTATTGCTTACAGAGACCTTGTATACATAGTCTTCTCTATTTTAGAAAGAGAAAAATGCTGAATACTCTGATTAATACAAATTGTTTTAGACCCACCTGAGGAGGGCAACTGGGGATTCACATTTTTATCAAGCTTCACAGGTGGTTTTTATGCTCCCTGAAGTTAGAGAACTGCCACAGAGAAATGGGAACAGAATTACGATTAGCAAGTCCCTTCTTTCAATCAAGATTCTTATGTCTGGCAGCTTTATTTCTTTCAGGCTTAACCTTATATGTCTTCTGTGTGTGTGTGTGTGTGTGTGTGTGTGTGTGTGTGTATTATGAGAGAGAGAGAGAGAGAGAGAGAGAGAGAATCTAACAAAGAGATCAGTATGAGTGACCATAACAACAGAAACTTCAACCTATTCTTATTGCCTGGGAGGAAAATTCCACCCTGAGTCACAGGCAGGCAGTTCTGGGCAGCTCCCACGTCGAAAGCTCGGGCTCTTTAGGCTTTTCCTCCTCCTGAACACCTGCCTAGAGCTGCCACAGGGAGCAGGGCAAGAATCTGCTTGGCCCCTCACTGAAGGTATCCCTTTTAAGGCATTTGTTTCCTCCTACACACCCACCCTCCCTGAGTCCTGCCAATTGGTTTCCAGTTCTTTGTCTCTGTAGCCCAGAACATCTTTGGGGATAGCAAACTGTCCCCTCTCTGTGCATGGGTACAGGAAATCCAATCCCAAACCCATTGTCCTGCTCAGCAGCTGGGGCCATGGGCCACAGCCAGTACAACACAGGAAAGCGTGGTGGTTCCCCAGGGCCACGCCCAAACAGCTCCCTGATGCTCCAGTCTCCTGGCTCCGTTTCCTTCAGATCATAGTTTTTGGGGGAGACATGACTTTACCTTTCTGTGGTGAAATTGACCCATGGAGCCACATTTTCAAATTTGGTTTGTTTACCCGGATTGCATTTTTCAAGAAATAAGGTACTAAGCAGGCAGCCATGAATGCCTTTCTAACTCCCAGTAGGCCTGACTGGGAGTACTGTCCTAACTACCGGGTTTCCCCGAAAATAAGATCTAGACAGACCATCAGCTCTAATGCATCTTTTGGAGCAAAAATTAATATAGGACCCCGTCTTATTTTAATATAAGACCCAGTCTTTAATATAATATAATATAATACCTAGTATAATATAATATAATATAATATAATATAATATAATATAATATAATATAATATAATATAATATAATATAAAACCGGGTTTTATATTAATTTTTGCTCCAAAAGATGCATTAGAGCTGATGGTCCGGCTAGGTCTTATTTTCGGGGAAACACGGTGCACTCTTTCAGTTCCGTCTACTGAAAATGGAGATGGTATTAAGAGGTCTGAGTGTGACCTGAGAACAGAAACACATCTCCCTGAGGCCTAGGAAAAGGAAGGATGTTCCCACTAGAGCTGGAAGTGGGTGGGGAGGGGGCACGGGGAGCACCCTGGTTTGGGAGGGAGGGGAGCCAAGGAAGTTGCTCCTGAGCTCCAGTAACTCCATAATTCTCTAAGTCAGAGGAGCTGCCTGCCTGGAGGTGTTCTCAGTGGGGAACAAAGGACAAGGAGAGAGGGCATTTTCTGGGATCCTGAAGTCATTCACAGGTGAGAATGTGTAGATGGGACACGGCCCACTTTTAGTTTTTTTCCACTGTAGCCTTTCTACCAACTATCTCAAGTCCAGTGCATGAAACATTTCCCAGTTTGTGAGATTATCCTGCCTTTTAATATTTCTGACAGAAGTCCTCTTGGTCCTTCTGGTGTGGCAATCTGTCCCTTTCTTCTGTTCTGCAAATGTGCTCACCCTATTTTCGTTGTCAGGGAGAGGATCAGAGATGAAAGATGTCCCTCCTAACCAAGTTCTTCTGTCACTGGTGTTAAAAATACGTCAAGCGTTCAAAGGGGCTAACAGACTTCAGAGCTCACTTCTGATTACAAACCTGGCTGTTTCTTTCATGCTTTTCCTTGCACTGTTGGGCGTTTCGTTGCTTTTCCTACAGTCTTCCCTCCTGCCTCTGTTTCTGTGGCTTAGGTAGTATTCATTTGTATTTCGGAGCTCTCTGACTTTAATGTTTGACCTTTGCTGGGACAGAAGGCACATGAAAAAGCTGGACTGTCAGAAGGCGAGGACAAATGTCACAGGAGCTGGCATCTGCACGGAGTGCTTTCTGACCCATAGCATCTGTACTGGGTTATCTTTTTAAAAAGATACCAAATTTAAATTGCATAAGATTAGAATATTTCTTAGAGCCAAGCTTTTTTTGTGTGTGTGTTTTTTTTTTGTTTTTTTGTGTTTTTTTTTTTTTGCTTTTAAAGGCTCAAGCAGGATTTTTAAGACTTTGGGAAGAGCTAGAAGGTTGGAAGGAGAAAAAGATGTGTTGGCAGATCACCGGAGCATGGAGTTAAATTACGTGTCTTGTATAAACCTGTCAATATTTTCCTTCTCAGATTAAAACCGCACTCTCTCTTTTGAAGCTATATGGATGACATTAACTCATTATGACCCTTGAGAGAAGGAGGCAGGGCTTTACTTGGGAAGAGTAATACAAATGCATACCACACAGGGCTAGTATAACAAGCTCACACACACACTTAGAAAAGTCTGACTGAATGGGAGCTGGGGGAGAAGGCAAGAAACTTGTGACTCATGACTGCTTTCTGGTTTTGAATTGTAGTTTGTAGACTCCCAAGGCTGAAGGGGAACCGTAAGAACTGCCAGTGCGCTCCCCTGGCCCCAGTCTTCTCCCTTCCTTCCATTCTTAGCAAGCATCTTCTCAGCCCTGCTTGGCCATGCCCAGGCCTCGGAAGCTTTGTGCTATTAGAGTTAGCCTTCATATTGAGAGGAAATCTGTCTTCCTGTAGCTTTCATATTTAGGGGCTGGTCTCAGGGTTTTGAGAAGGTCAGGCATTACACATCTCTGGCTGTCTGTGACACCAAATGTCCAGTCAGTCCAGGATGGATGGCCATTTTACCTGTCACACTCCTAGGAGGACACGCTGATTCCATAGCCTTAAGCCCCCAACACATTGTCTACAATGGCCTACAGCCCATGATGGTATAAGCCACTCACCCCCACGCCCCCAAGCCCACATGCTCCCTTCACTCCCTTCCCAGTGTGAACCTCCTACCAGAAACATCAGCATTCCCTGGAGCTTTCTAGAAACAAAGAAGCTGGAGTCCTCACCCCCAGACCTGCTGAATCAGAATCTGCATTTTAACAGGATCCATTGAGCAGCTGTTGGTCTGCACGTTCATATACACAGCCTCACTTCCTTGTGTGGTTTATGAAGAGCCCTGGCTGTGTGGTTTATGAAGAGCTCTGGGGGCTTAAGGCTAAAGAATCGGCATGTCCTCCTAGGAGTGCGATAGGTAAAATGGCCATCCACTCTGACCCATGTGCCTGGCTTGAGGCCCTAGAGTGTTGGTGCACAGTCTCACTGGGAACCACGACCGCATCCAAGAAAACTGGACTTCCACAGCAGACGTAGTGCTTTCAAGGAGGACACCTTGAAAGATGACCAAGATATCAGGTGAGTGCTTTGAGGACAATCTCTTAAGAAGGTGACCTTGAGGAAGAGCCCTGAGATATACCCCCAAGACACAAGCTTCAGGAAGCTTTCTGCCCTTCCTCTGGTGTAGGCCCTCAGGCCTACTTACTGGGAAGAGATGCGGCTCGATGACTAAGAGAATTGTTCGACTCTGGAGCCTTTGTAAATATCCCAAGTTTGTTGTTATTGTTCTTATTCTCTATTTACTCCTATAATTTGTTTTTACAAAGATTAATGGCAGTAAAAACACTTTAGAAGCCAACTTTCTAAAGACAGCAGGGAATCAGGGAAGTAGTGAGCCCATCTGTCACTCACAGCCAAGCCTGCAGAGAGCGAGCCCCCAGAACAGAAAAGATGACATCTGTGCAGTAAAAAGGAAAAGGGGAGTCAGGAGCTGAAGGATGAGAACTACAGAGGTCTTGATGTGGCCACCTGCTGACCCTGGCCACAGGGTTTAAGTGGCAGGAGGACCATGTGGTTGACTAGTGAGTTATGGTTGAGCATGCACCATAAGATTCTGGAAGGCAATGCAATATAGTTGTGGAGAGTACGGCGCTTCCAGCCATGTCACCTTGGTAAACCACTTAACCTCTCATTGTCTCATTTTCCCATCTGTGAAACATAGATTGTAATAGCATTTACTTCACGGGAGCATTGTGAGGATTCATGCGAATGCATTTATGATGGGCATGGTTGAGTGTGACACTCTCTTCTACCTCTTCTCAGCATCCATTCTACCCCAGCTGCGTAGGCTCTCAACAGTTCGTAGAACCCCATCTCCTTCAAAGAGATTTGTTAGGAATGGGTAGGCCTGAGCCAATTTGGGTCTCTCCTGTTGGACACAGATGTGGCAGCATGCAGTCCTGACTCTATGGTATTCTTCTAATGGAGCCTGCACACAGTAGGACAGAAAGAACCTTGGGATTCATCTGATTTCGTTGAACTTCTGCTCAAATCAGTTTTGAAGGCTGTTGATCTCTGAACTCCAAGTTGTGTGACTTCCTGTCACATTTCCTTATTATTGAACTCCATTGGAATAGAGTTCTATGATGCTTGCAGCTGGAATCATCATTAGTGATACAAAGCTGTATGTGAAATAGCATAATGCCCATTACACAGTAAGCTCTTGAAAATTGTTAGCGATAATGATGATGATGATGATGATGATGATGATGATGATTACAGACAGTGTACAAGACATGCACATCTTTGCTGGAAATAGCATTAATCCACAAGGGGTACAAAGAATGAGACCTCTCTTTAAAGGAGGTTGAAAAACAACATCTAGTAACCTACAGTAATCAGGCAACTGTAAAAATCCCCCCACCCCACACTGGCTCACTTTTCACTTACAGGAAAATCACTAAGAAAATTAGCTGATTGAAAGGATTTGTGAGCTTTCGTCAGCAACACTTCCCAAGCCATGCCCTAGCCTCAGAACAGCTTCAGGCCTTCCCTTCTCCGTTGATCTTTAGATTCATACAATACTATGTATCTTTTTGTTTGTTTCTCTTCATTTTGAGAAGCTTTAAAATCATAGAAAAAGACAAAAAAACAATATAAGAAGCACTCATATGGATATCCTGTTCTTTCCATACAATTTGTTGAACTCAGGGGGAAGCATGTAATATTTTGCCATAAAGTAAAATGTATGCTGTAGAGTATTTCCTTTTATTCCCGCTCTGCTGAGAATTTTTATTTTTTATCAAAAAGTAAATTATTGTCTTGAAGCTGTTGTCAAAAATCAATTGACCATATATGTGTGGGTCTATTTATGGGTTCTAATATATTCCACTGATCTATTTGTCTGTCCTTATGCCAACACTACACTGAATTGATTGGTGTAATTTTATAGTATGTCTCAAAATCAGGTAACAGAAGTCTTCCAGATTTGTTCCTGTTGTTTTCAAAATTATTTTGACTATTCTATATTCTGTTTGTGTCTGTAAATTTTAGAATTTTGGCAATTTCTATTTTCAAAATTCCTGCTGGGGTTTTGATTGGGATTGCATTTCATCTGTAGATCAATTTGGGGAAAATTGACATCTTAACAATATTAGGTCTTCCAACCCATGAACTTTATGTATTCATTCATTTACTGACGACTTTAAAAATTTCTCTCAATGTTTTATACGTTTTAGCATGGACGTCTTGTGTATCTTATGTTAGATTTATTCCTAGACATTTTTTATGCTATTATAAAATGGCATTAAATTTATTTTAAATTTCTAATTGTTGCTAGCATATACAAGTGATTTTTATATATTGACCTTGTGTAGAGTGATATTGTTAAATTATTCATTTTAATAGTTTTTCAATGGATTCTTTTGAATTATTTATGTGTATAATCATTTAGTCTGTAAATAATGCTAGTTTTATTTCTTCCTTTCGGATATGTATACCTTATTTTTGCTAATCTTATTGTACTGGCTTGGACCTCTAGTACAATACTGAATAATACTGATGAAAGTGAACGTCTTTGTCTTGTTGCTGAACTCAGGGGGAAGCATGTAATAGTTTGCCATCAAGTATAATGCAAGCTGTACAGCATTTCCTTTTATCCCCAGTCTGCTGAGAATTTTTGTTTTTTATCAAGAATACATGCTGAATTTTGGCAAATAGTTTTTCCTACATCTTTTGAGATGATTATATGATTTTTTTCTATTCTATTAATATAGTGAATTATATTGATTGTTTTGAATGTTAAATCAGCCTTACATTCCTGGAATATAGCCATTATATGTTATATTTTTAATATATTGATGGATTTAATTTAGTAAAGTTTTGTTTAGAATTTTTGCATCTGTGCTTATACATAAGATTGGTCTGTGATTTTTCTTTCTTGAAATGTCATTCTCAGATGCTGGTACCACCTGGTGAAACCAGAAGCAGATATCTACACATCTATATATCTATATCTATATATTTATATACCTATATATATTTATCTTATTATTTCACAAGCACATAGAAACATTCAAAGTAAAAGGATGGAAAAAGATACAAGATGTAAATCGAAGACTGGTGTGTATACCAATTTCATATAAAAAAGACTTTAGTCAAGAATTATTACTAGATATATTCTGCTGAAAAGATTTATAAAATGAATAACTCTAGCTAGACTAATACAATAAAAAAAGAGAAAACAAATTTTCATTATGACAAAATTTGGTCAATCAACACCAAGATTCTCAATTGTATGAACTTAATAACAGCTTCAAGATATGTAAAATTTGACAGACTAAATAAAGAGATGGACAAATGCATAATCATAAATAAAGATTTTAATGTAACTCAGTAACTGATAGAACAAGTAGACAAAAAAATCATTAGGAAAACAGAAGCCCATCGCTTCTTGGCCTTTTGGCTAAGATCAAGTGAAAACAGAAGCTTGAACAATATGATTAGACAACTGGACCTAATTGAACATTGCAGCAAACAACTTCAGAATGTATTTTCTCCAAGTACACATGGAACATTTACTAAATAATACATGTTGGGCTATAAAGTAAAGAGACATCATTATAGATTCTATAGACATTAAAAGAAAATAATATATTATGAATAATTCTATGCCAATAAATTTGACAATTTAGAAGAAGACTGATTTTTAAATATGGAGTAACATGGTCAGACTTTCATTTCAGAATGATTACTCTGACTGCAGTGTGGAGAATGGATTAGATGGGGGCAAGACCAGAGGCAGTGAGGATGTTAGTAGCCTATTGCAACAATCTAGGCAAAGATAATGATGACCTAGATTAGGAAGTGCTGGTAGAGAGATTGAAGAAGGGATAAAATGAAAGAGCAAGTAAGAAAGGAAAGCTGAGGGTCAGTGATTATGTGACATAGCAAAATGCAAAAATGTTGATTCAGAAGTATTTATCGAGTCCCTACTATACACAGGCAATATTTGCAGTAGTCAGCATGACAGATATGGTCCCCGCCTCAGTGATGAAGCTTACCTATGATTGGTATCAGAGCCAAAAGTTGTATCTAAGAGTTTTAACTCCATTTCCAAACCTATGTGCTTTCCACCAGACACGGCAACCCAGACTGGCCTTCTGGTACATGAGTTGTTTTGTTGCATATGATACCAGCAGCATAACTATTCTTGTACCTGCCTTTTTCAGCCACCGCAATGGCTGGTCTCTTCTAGGCAGCCCTTACTGATTTAAACATTTTATAAGATGAGGCTGAACCCTCATAGATTTCCTTGGTTTGGCTCAAAGTTACATACACTAGGAGATGACTATCCCAAAAATCAATATGTTTTCCTTTTAAAATGGAGTTGGGTTCTTCATCACAGTGACACTTGCAATTTGCTGGTGCAATTAGCACCTTCTTCCTGGGATAGGACAGGCCAGGGTTTGGTGAAAATACCTTCTTCAAGCCATTTCAATCACCTTTGTCAAAAGCAAAGGATGTGGTAAGCCTAGCACCCTGGATTTTTAGTTCCTCCTCTGAATTACAGAACTGTAGAATATTGGAGCTGGAAATAATTGCAGAAAATACTTAATCCAACCTACACGTTTTAGAGAGGGAGAATGAAGACTCAGAGAAGTAAAATGACCTGCAAAGTCACCCAGTTCCTTTTTTATAAACCCAGGTCTAGAATCCAGATCTTTCCAGCACTCCTTCCTTTAATACAGCACGTCTGCACCATAGCATCGAGAGCCAGGGATCTATTCTTACCGCTTTATACAGAGGGTGCCAAAAAATATATACACATTTTAAGAAAGGAAAAAACTGTATTAAAATTGTAATAATATATACTAGTAATAAAAGATGAATACAAGTGATGTGTATACTTTTCTGGCAACCCCAGTATTTTGAAAAATAAAACTTTAGTCTTTGCTCCACGTAACCATTTCTAGTTCAAATCCCCTTCTTTATTCACACCCTATGTTGGCTCTTAACCTTGCTCTGCCTGAAGGGGGCCCAGAATATGTGCTATGCAAAGCAGATGAAGCAGGTACAATTTGGGGTGCTTTTAAGGACCCAAGGAAGGGCATTCTTCCCACTTTCTTTTAAGGACCTAAACTTTCTAAAAGACAAAAACTTTTCATTATTCAAGGAGAGCCAAGATCCATGATGCAAATCCCGCTGGAAGGAAAATGTGATGGCGTCTGTTAATACTAAATAGCAACTAATTAACATTGGATCCCTTCCTGGAAGCATTTTTTGATAGAACAGAAGATAGTGTAAAAGGGCACTAAAATCCTTAGGAAAACTGTAGAGAAGTTCACTGTTCTAGAAGAAAGGAATAGAGGGGGTATATGTGTGCACTTGCAAGCAGGTGTTTTGGGGATGGAAGTACGAGCGTCTAAAGACAAACTTTGTCTGCAATAACAACTCTTCATCACAGCTTGGTCCTGCCTTGACTCTGTCAGTCTGAGGTGCCTGCATCCAAATCCTGGACCAGCATGTCTGAAATACTTCCATCCCGGGTGTCAACAACAAGGAATGTGGGGGAGGGTGTAATCAAGTGAAAGCTCGAACTGCTTGCCAAATGACAGCCAGTAAGTCAAGTGACAAGGAGTGGGGCAAGGAAAGCGACTTTATTCGGAAAGCCAGCAAACCGAGAAGATGGCAGACTAGTGTCCTAAAGAAACACCTTGAGAAAGTACAAAATTTACACTTCTTTTATGTCAGAGGGATGGGAAACAAGAGGAATTTGGGGTCAGGAGGTGACTGATGACTGCAGATATCTGGACTCCAGCAAGGGTCCGAAGGGGATGATGAAACTTCTTTGCTTTTAGTCAACAAACTCTAGTTACGATGGTCCCAGTCATGAGGCTCCTATAAATCTTTTGATAAATAATCATTATTTTTGTACATCCCTTCCTCATCTCTTTGGGGAGGTAGATTTTAGCAGGGAGGTTCTATCAGTAATTCCTAGGCTATAGGTTAGATTCTGTTAATGATTAGCCTGTCTATGTGCAGGACTAAGCAGAAGCTGCTAGCCGACATGTTCTGGGAATTGACAGGCTCGAGCAAGATGGAGCCAGAAAGACTGATTGTTTTATTCTATTACAAGGGGGATACCTTCAAGCCAGTGACCACCCAGCCAGCTGTGCACCAGAGATGAATCCCAGACTAAAAGCAACTAAGCTTTGTGATTGTTTCTTTGTTATATAAGTTGTTGTGAAGATTCTCTGTACGAGGATTTTTAGGGCTGGGAAACTACTACTCTGTATGATGCTATAATGGTGGATATATGTCATTATACCTTTGTTGAAACCTGTAGAATGTACACCGCCATGACTAAAGCCTAATGTAAGCCATGGACTTTAGGTGACTATGATACGTCAGTATAGGTTCATCAATTGCCACAAATGGACCACTCTGCTGAGGGATGTTGATAACGGAAGAGGCTGTGCATGTGTGGGGAAAAGGAGCATATGGGAAATCTCTGTACCTTCTGCTCAATGTTTCTGTGAACCTAATACTGCTCTAAAAAATAAAGTCTATTAAAAAGAAAAGAAATGCTCAGTTCCCAGTAGCTAGTGGTTTGGTTGGGAATTCCTGCATGGGGCACGAAGCAGAGGTAGCAGGGTGAGGAGCATGAGGCGTAGAGGGAATCCAGGAAACCTGGGCTCTATTCCTAGTTCTGCCACTCGCTATGGGGCCTTGACCTCTGTTTCCCTCACTGTAAAATGAGGAGGATGGGCTTGTGGGTCCACAGCTCATTCCATTTTATGGTCTTCATTTAAGATATTTTTCCAGGGTCTGTATTCTTGAAAGAAACACTAGGCTGGGTCCAGAGTATTGCCATGATTCAGGCAAGGTTTTGTCCTTCTCTGAGGAGGTCTCTGAGCTCTGGGCTTTGCTCAGAGTAGGTGTTGGGGCTGCTCACTGGGGGCGTAGACTCTCTTCTGCACCTCCCACAGCTAGCCTCTCACCCAGAAGGATCATTTCGCCTGAGGCCTGTTTGGTTGTTCCTCTTCCCTTCCCTTCTCACTAGGCCTCCCTGAATGCCTTGCCTGGGTCAGCACAAGCTTCAGAGATATGTTTATCTTTCTTTTGTGGCTGCTGACACAAAGTGATTCCACCCGAAGAAGAATATTACTTTTAACATCAGTTGGCGGTTCTCAAGTCTCTCACCTTCTGTCTGGGGACTCATGCTTGCACTCTATTCCCTCGTCAGCATCTTCAAGAGAGTGGGTGAGCCCCAGGCCTGATGTCTGCTGGGTGGGGACTTCAGGACTGCATCTCTCATATGCCCTTTAAATTACTAGTCTCACCCACCACTCCTGTTTGTCAGAGGCAGGAGTTAAAGAACCCTGGGAGCTTCTCAGCCTTTAATCAGCAAAAGCATTTGATGGAATCAAGCAAGTTTTCAAGGTTTCCCTCCTGCTTATCTAGCAAAACATCCAACCCCAGCCCTCCACTGTGGATTACACTCAGGCTGGGATATGTCCACCCGGACGAGCTGCCTGCCACCTCCTGCAGGAACAAGCCCATCTATTTAGTGCTCCTTGTAATTGGAGGAGTAACTTATTTCCTTTGGTCTCTTTCTGTTCAACCCACTACCCACGGCTTTCTTTTCCTTCTTCTCCTCTATGGAGTTCAGCCGCCTTCCTCTGACCCTTCCTGCACTGCCCAAAGTACATACCTTATGGGGTGATGCTGGGGGGACTTGAATATGCGGGGAGTGATACAGATTCAAGCTCAAGTCAGACCGGAGTACCACAAGCCCCCGCCCACCACATGCACACAATTCTTCCATCCCCCTGGCTTAGCACTGGCAATGGCCTTGACACAGTGGGCACTAGACCAATGATGACGTCTTCAGATGAAGGGCTATTCTGGTTCCCTCCTCTGCCCTCTGGGAGAGTTTCCCACAGAAGCAGGGGCCAGGCTGAGGACAGGCTGTACAGTTTTGCCTGGGGTCTTTTCTGAGAATCTGTAACTCAGCAGCTAGATGTTGAAAAGGATCTAATTACACGTGTCAATGTGAAAAACATCCAAACCTGTAGAGAATTTTTTATGAGAGCTTATTTGAGCCACACTGATGAAATATGCTGGGGAGCAAGATCTCAAATGCTCCAGAGAATAACAGTTTTGCAGTTACTTTTATGCATTTAAAATTAAGGAAGGACCGTAAGGAAAATTACATGAGGGTGGGAGAAGGCAAGATGGGAATTGGATTAAAAACTAGTTAAGATTTTGTGCTTTCACACGTTAGAAGGAAGGGTCTAAAAGGGGTCCTTTCAAAGGTGCATTAACCTCGATACACAGAAACAATGGACAGGGCTTGCTTAAGGCAAAGACAAGCCTTTTACTATTAAAGTTTATGCCTGGGGCATGACTACCCCATGACCTGCCCAGTTAGGAATTTGTAACCACATCACCCTGGGAGGTTACTTTCCATAGAACCCCTTTTTCTTTCATCCATGGAAAAGAGCAAGCGCATCTAAAGTTGGGGGCTATGGTTTGCTGTGCACAGAAAACAGAAAGAGCAATTCCACAGTAAGGAAGCACTTTGCTAACCGAGAGCTGGCTAGGCCTCCTTATCCTACGCCCAGTACCTGCTCTGTACTGGGCAACAGGTACAGCTGGGGCTTGAACCCTGCAGCGGGGGGCAGGCCGTGGTGGTACAGCCCTGCACCCTAGATGAACCAGTGGAGAAGGGACCCAGGGTTTCTGTTTGGTCACTTTCTTCTCCAGGCCATTCTGTGTCATGGGAAAGACAAGACCTGTGGCAGAAAGTCCAGGAGATGAAAATCCATTCAGAAAGGAGCCCATAGGTGTGCGTATGTGTGTGTGTGTGTGTGTATGTGTGTGTATATATGTGTGTGTGTGTTGTGTGTGTGTGTATGTGTGTGTGTTACCTGTGTGTGTTGTGTGTGTTATGTGTGTATATATATGTGTGTGTGTTGTGTGTGTGTGTGTGTGTGTGTGTGTGTGCCTATGGTGGGATACTTGTAATGTTGGTTGTGTTCAAGTTAAAAACAAAACTCAACTAAGTAAATTTGAAGATCTAATTGGCTGTAAGTGCTTCATGAATCAGGCAGCGTTCCACCTAGCAACTAGAAGGTGCTCCAAACTGGAAGGTTTTTATACGCAGAAAGAGGGTGGGATTCTTTCAGGCAAGAACACCTTCCCTTACGGGAAGACAAGGGGACTATCAGGTAAATTACCTCACTGGTGTCAATCAGGAAATTCCAGACTGGTTTAAAATCCCACTCCTGGCAGAGCTTTTATTTTAGGGCAATGCAAGGTAGCAAAAACATTCTCTCTGCTCTCTTTTTTCTGACATACCCATGAATGCTCACTCTCATATTAATTCCTTGCAAAGGAAACTGTTCTTTCAGCTCTGTGTCAATCCAATGGGGCTTTCCAGTGCCTCTAATTCAATATCTTACTTTCCTTAAGGTCCGAGAGAAAAGGCTCAGATATACTCTCCAGGGCACGAGAGGATGCGGAGAGCTTGCAGCAGCTTTCTCTTCTCCCATTTCCGCCCCATCAATGGCTTTCAAGGGGCAGTGGAAGAGAAGACGATGAGGCAGCTGGGGGAGCTGAGAGCTGGATGCAGAGTTCATCCTAGGGTCAGGCCAGGCAAGCTAAATGGCTGAAGCTCTGCCTGGAAGGAGAGGCTGAGTCAACAGCCTAGGGCCAAGGTGAGAGGGTAAAGGAGACAGGGTGGCTAGGAGTGGGACAGCTGTGGCTGGTTTACTTCTCAGAAGAAAGTCCTGCAGGCAGGGCATTTCTTCAGTAATGGCCTTCCGCATCACTGTTGTCCACTCTTGATCTCTACATGACATTCTGAATCTCTCTCCCCACCTCTGCCACAGTCCAGAAAAATGTCTATCAGGAAATCAATTATTTTCATCCTAGTGCAAATTTAAGCCAATGTATTCTCTCTCCCAGGGTCATTTGCATTGTAAGCCTTAGCCGGGATCACAAAATAAAAGCCAGTTCACCTTCTAAAGGACTAACACACATCAGCCCACAGACAGGAGAGAAAAATCAGGGGCAAGCGTGTTTTCTGGGCTTTAGAATTTTAGTTTCCTTCCAATTCCAGTCCTGCTCAGGAGAAGCCTTGGAGGCTGCGTCCAAGGTTTGATCTCTCACTCTGGAAACCTTCCCTCTACTCGCCTTCAATACTCCCTGAAATTTTCACTCTTTATGTTTTAAAGTTAAAACATTTCCCTGCAAAGCCACCTTTTCCTGAACTGTTAATCAGGACAGGGACATTACAGTGACTGGACAAGGGACAATCATATTCATTTTCACGTCATAGATACAATTCAGACCTGAACAGGACACAGAACAAGTACATTTTTATGTCCAAAAGAGGGAAGAAGCATACTGTAGTAGAAAGAGAGTTAAATTTAAAGTCAGGGGACCTGAGTCCACTAAGAGTTATATGGTCTTATCTTTTATATCCTCATCTGCAAAATAAAATGCCAGCTGTTTTTTACAGGATGATTATGAGACTCAAAAGAAAGAGTATATGCAAAAGAATTTTTAAAATTGGAAGTCCTATAAAAATGTAAGTTATTATAATATTTGAATTTACAAGACATAATCCTTCCTTTTGCTAATTGGTCCGTTCAAGGCCCGTCCAAGGCACTGGGCCTGCAATTCAGGCTCCTGCCACTCGAGGGACAGTGTTGTCTATTAACCTGTGAGAACCAAGTATTGTACACTGCCTGATGTGTACACTTAAGCTGATGTCCAGCAGTGGTTACCTAGAGGATTCCATGCACGCTGGGACCCCAGTCTTCTTCACAAGAGGGATAACGGCCTCTTCACAATAAATGTGAACTTCATTTGCTCTACATGAGGACCTAGAACTAAATCTGTTCTTCTTTTTAGAGCCTTCCAGTCCCTGAAAGTGGTAAAGTTGCTCAAGAGTAAATGTTTTTAATAAATCAAGTCATGGACGCTGCCTGGTGTCATTATGATAAATTAAGTTCCCTCACAGCCTGAAAATGAGGCTATGGGTTCCATCTCGCTCTTGGTTTCACAAAGCTATAATGATGTATTGCTGTGTTTTTCTTCCCAACTCTGTATTCGGTGACATAATGTTGGTAGCTTGAAATTGGCCATAATTGAGGTATTTATACCGCAGAAATCAGGGAACACTACTACCAGTGCCCCAGAAAACTGGTTGGTAAACAATTTTCGGCACACCACTACGTGAAGTCATAAAATGGGGAGAGATAAGCCCATCTGGAGGTGGTAGTTATGGAGAGATGATTAGGGAAGGTATAGCAGATGCCACTAGCTATTTGTTCATACTTATTCTTAGCTTTGACCTTAAAACAGAGCCACTGTTTTGTTCAAGGTGGCAATTTGCTCAGATTCAAAACCACATATCTAAGACTCCCTTGGTGTTAGAGCCACATGACCCACTTCTGGCCAATAAGATGGAACTAGAAATCTACTGAGAAAGATTTTGCTTCTTGATGTGGGTCCTTTCCTCCTGAATTTTTGCTTCTTCTTTGTCCTGCCTGAAATGATGACTTGAGGTGAAACAGCCATCTTATACCAGGGAGCGACCCTGAGGATGAACTATTTCCAAGAACAGCCAGACAAAGAGACAGAGGAAGCTAGGACATAGATGACACCGTGGAGCTGGCAGCCGCCTGAACTGCCCACTTCTGGACTTCTTCTTAGGTGAAAAGCCAAAAAGCCCTCTTTGGGTAAACTCCTAAGTTGGGTCTATTTATAAGCAACCAAATACAGCCTCTTACTAAGAAAGAATACTTTCCTTAAAAAGTGATGTTTGTGTTGATTTGATGGGAAGAAGCAGTAACTAAACATCAGCTAAATGGAGCATTTACTTTGTGCCAAGAAAGCAGGTGAGCGTTTTTGCACAGTTCTCAGAGTTGCATTTCCTGAGCTCTTGACCTCTCCCTGCTCAAAGTACCTGGAATTTGCCAGGTGAGAAAGAAGACCATGATGAAGTTGCTAAGGCAGTCATAGTTTTCTTTTGTGCCTACAATTATCATTTTGTCGATTAATTGGCAGTGGTGGTGGTAGGCTCCCACACAAGATGGTAGAAGAATTCTGGCTGTAACCAGGCAATCTGGCACAGCAATCAGCAACATTTCTTCCTCCTTCTCCCTATGCTAGTCTACCAAAAACCTTCAAATCTTATTTCCAAATTCTCAGCACTTGGGCAAATTAGCCCATCTTTTCCTGCCTGCCACAGAGCTCCTTTCCCAAGAAGAGGCCTTTTGAATTCAAGTACAGAAAATCCACATGTCATTTTCCAATCAAGATGGCAGAGTAGGTAAACACTGTGCTTACCTTCTCTCACGACCACATCAAAATTACAACTACACTACAAAACAACCATCATTGAGAGTCGCCTGAAGTCTTGCTGAACTGAAGCCCTACAACTAAGGACATGCAGAAGAAGCCACCTCAAGACTGGTAGGAGGGAAAGAGATGCAGAATGAGCTGGTCCCACACCCGTGTGTAACCATTAAATATTGGAAGGGACATTTCAGCTGCATAGGTCTCAGCGGGAGGAGCGAGGGGTCCCAGCACTGCACCAGGTTCCCCAGCCCAGGGTTCCAGTACTGGGGAGAGAAGTCCTCATAATTTCTTATTGTGAAAACTAGCAGATATTGTGGCTGAGTGTGAGAGAGGATGGCTACTCTCCCAGGCATTCCTCTTCAAGGGCCCACGCACAGACTTACTCGCTGACAAACTCACTCACTCTGAGCTCCAGTACTGGGGCAGCAGCTTAAAAGGTGAAAGGGACATACAGGATGGAACTGAGTTGTCTGGCTTCAGGATAAGGGCTGGAAGAGCAGCTTTCTCCCGGATGGAGGATCTGGCAGAAGCTATTATTTCTTTGTCGAGCCCTCCTACTTTCTGGTGTGCAAACACAGGCAGCCACCATATTTGAGTGTCTATTAACCTGGCTAATGCTGTTCATTCTCCTGGCCCCGGGATTCTGAGTCTACGCCTTACCCAACTTTCAGGCATGCCCAAACCACTTCCAGTGGCTTTCGTGCAAACCACCTGCCTTGGCTCATGCTGCAGCGCTTCCTTAAGTCTCTCAAAGGTTCACAAAACCCAAACAAGCAGAATCTGGCTTCAGCATATTTTGTACTTCTGGCTGAGAAGCCCTAAGCTTGGCACTAATGGCAGCTGGCCTTGGTTTGCAGCTTGGCTTCTCAAGGTACCTCCAAACACAGCACAGGTGGCAGCCATCTGTGGATTGCTTTGTGGCTCATGCCAGGTGATACCGGGCAGAATACAGGCTGTGGCTGAACTTAGCCTGCACTGGGGTTGACACACCCAGTGGCCAACTTCAAACTGAGCTGGAGCATCACCTAGCTACCTCTAAGGATGACATACCCAAAGGACACACTGGGCAGGCACCAGATCCCTTCTAAAGCAAATCCTGCTCCATAGGATCTGCCCCTCTACAATACCTCCTTCACTTTAGTAACGGCCAGTCCTCATACCCAATGAGCATGAAGGTCAATCCCTCCCATTGATGTGGAAACAGCAACCAAGTCTCAACTATAACAGGAGGGCACACACAACATACAAAAAGGACACACCTGGAGCATCCGGCTATAGTGACCAGGGAGACTGAGCCACTGGGCCCGACAGGACACCTACTACATAAGGCCACTCTACCAAAACTGGGAGACATATCAGCCCTACTTAATATATAGAAACAAACACAGGGAGGAGCCAAAATGGGGAGATAAAGAAACATGTCCCAAATAAAAGAACAGAACAAAGCTCCAGAAAAAGAACTAAACAAAACAAAGACAAGTGACCTACCAGATGGAGAGTTCAAAATATTGGTTATAAGGATGCTCAATGATCTCAGGGAAAACTTCAACAAAGAGATAGAAAACATAAAAATGGAGATAGAAAACATAAAAAAGAACCAGCTAGAAATAAAGAATACAATAACTGAAATGAAGAATACACTAGAGGGAATCAACAGTAGATTAGATGAAGCAAAGGAT
Source organism: Rhinolophus ferrumequinum (assembly GCF_004115265.2). Lineage (NCBI taxonomy): Eukaryota > Metazoa > Chordata > Mammalia > Chiroptera > Rhinolophidae > Rhinolophus > Rhinolophus ferrumequinum. Next base: position 45,416,042 of record NC_046290.1, on the reverse strand, counting down.
CAAATCAGTGATTTAGAAGATGAAGTAGTGGGACATATCCAATCAGAATAGTTAAAAGAAAAAAGAATCCCCCTTCCCAAAAAAATGAGGACAGTTTAAGGGGCCTCTGGAACAACATCAATCATACCAACATTCGCATCACAGGGGTACCAGAAGGAGACAGGAGACGGCAAGGAATTGAAAACTTATTTGAAGAAATAATGACAGAAAACTTCCTTAACCTGGTGAAGGAAATGGATATTCAAGCCCAGGAAGTGCAAGAGTCCCAAACAAGATGAACCCAAAGAGGCCCACACCAAGACACATCATAATTTAAATACCAAAGTTTAAAGACAAAGAAAGAATCTTAAAAGCAACAAGAGGAAAAGCAGTAAGTTACCTATAAGTGAGATCTCATAAAACTGTCAGCTGATTTCTCAATAGAAACTCTGCAGACCAGAAGGGATTGGCAATGATGAAAAGCAAAGACCTACAATGAAGATTACTCTACCTAGCAAAACTATCATTTAGAATTGAAGGACAGATAAAGATCTTCCCAGACAAGAAAAAGCTAAATGAGTTCATCACCACCAAACCAGTATTATAAGGAATCTTAGAGGGACTTCTTTAAGATAAAAAGGAAAAAAAAAAAAAAGATAAAAAAATATGAATAATAAAATAAAATGGCAGTAACTACATATCTATTAACAATTACTTTAAATCTAAATGGATTAAACACTACAATCAAAAGACATAGGGTGGATGAATGGATAATAAAACAAGACTCACTTCACTTCAAATCAAAAGACACACACAAACTGAAAGTAAAGGGACGGAAAAAGTTATGTCATGATAATGGAAACAAAAACAACAACAACAAAAAGCTAGGGTAGCAATATTTAAATCAGACAAAATAGACTTTAAAACAAAGACTATAACAAGAGACAAAGAAGGACCCAGTAATCCCACTTCTGGGTATTTCTCTGAAGAAACACAAAAATGCTACTTTGAGGGGACATGTGCATTCATATGTTCATTGCAGCATTATTTACAATAGCCAAGATATGAAGGCAACCTGGCTGTCCCTGAATGAATGAATGGATGGATAAAGAAGTACATACTGTAGACAATGGAATATCACTTAGCCATTAGAAAGAATGAAATCTTGCCACCTGTGACAACATGAATGGACCTAGAGGGTATTGTGCTGAGTGGAGTAGGTCAGACAGCAAAAGACAAATGTCATATGATTTCATACATAAATGGAATCTAAAGAACAAAATAAACAAACAAACAAAACAGAAACCAACTCAGATACAGAGAATATTTTGATGGTTTCTAGATGGGAGGAGGGTTAGGAATGGGTGAAAAAGGGAAAAGGATTAAGAAGTACAAATTTGTTACACAGTAGTCATGGGGATATAAGATATAGCATAAGGAACATAGTCAATAATATTGTAATAACTATATATGGTGTTAGATGGGTACTAGATCTAGTGGGGTGATAGACGGGAGGGAGGTTGGGGGCAGAGGAAAAAGGTGAAGGGATTAAGAAATACAAATTTGTAATTACAAAATAGTCAATGGAATTAAAGTAAAACATAGGGAATATAATCAATTTTATGGTAATAACTATGTAGAGTGCTAGGTGGGTACTAGACTAGTCAGGGGGATCACTTCTTAAATTATACAAATGTCTAACCACTATGCTATACACCTGATGTAATGTACAGCGTAGAGAATATCGTCAACAGTATTGTGATAGCATGGTACAGTGTCAGATGATTGCTAGACTTATGGTGATTCTTTAGGTATATAATTGTTGAATAACTAGAGTGTACATCTGAAACTAATATAATATTTATGTTAGCTGTATTTTAATAAAAATCTTTTTAAAAAGAAAGATTGGGGTAAATACTCATAAAAATAGTCATTTAAAAAAACAAAACAAAACTGGTTGTTAGGGTTTTGTATCCTGCCTACCTAGCTTTCCTAGGAAAGAGACTTATCTCTATAGAAACTGCCATGTCACAGGTTCTCCTACAGCAGCTCTGAGACAGGCTGCCTCCTCCAGAATAGGCTTCCTCTCAGAGCCTCTCTCACTGAAGTGTGTGCCTGGGGATTGGGGAGAGAGAACCTGAGAGCGGCTTTAAATCTCTCTCTGTCTGTCTGTATCTCTTCCCCTCTCTCTCCTTTTCCCTCCCATTATTGCAAACAGATGGAGGAGGCAATTCCAGTAATAAAGAGCATTGCTCTCTGTATTTCCATGTTTCTTCTTAAGTTTCTCTCTCTCTCAATCTCTCTCTCTCTCTCTCTCTCTCTCTCTCTCTCTCTCTCTCTCTCTCTCTCTCTCTCTCTTCCAGTTAGATAAATGGCAGCTTAGAGGGACGCATTTGATGGAACACTCAGGGATCCCATCTTGTTTATGAGGACTCAAGGCTAACTCACGCCCACATCCCAAAAAGCCCTTGAGTCAACCTAAGGAACGTTCATGCTGAGGGAATCTGAAGTGTGAAGGACTCTCTTCCTTGTCTGAGAGGAGAATGCATGGTCATGTAGGCAAAGTTATCATCCTCCTGCACTGAAATACAAGTGGCCCTTGCCTTATAAATATGGTGATCATGTAATTTATTGTCCAAATCAGGACATCTAGGAGAGGAGCTCTTAATAATTATACTGGGATGATAGCCATACACCTGGAGTGTCTGGGAAAACGAGGACTTTGACTACTCCACTTAATGCTTGAAAATGTTTTACAAACTATACACACGAGGAAATGGCTCCATGCACCTTATTTCCCCCAAAGACCCCACTGTTCCTAAAATGGAGAAATTTGGAAAATTAAAAGCTTTTGAAGAGCATGTGAATTCAGAGGTGAAGAAAGTAATGACATTTTGAAGGATTAGAAGATATATTTTCAAGAAGAAAGAGCCTTTATCCAGTATCAGAGGATAAATACCTACGAGCAATACATGAGAGTACTGTTTCCATGCCCCATTATCCACATGTGTCTTCTTAAATCTTTTAAGCCATGTCTCTCCAATGTTCTTCAGAATTAAATCATTATTCTTATGTCTGACCCCTCCTGCTCTGTTCACAGGCTTTTGTGTCTTCAAAAATTTGATCCTGATTTTATGAAGACAAACACAGTGACCGAAGATCACCTTAGGCCAGCGCTGGGAGATGGAAGGAGCTGTCTTCTTCATAACATGCTATAAAATACTAGAAGGCAAATCCTCTTACCACTCTCCTTTTTCAGAAATTCTGACCTATTCATGCTTGTTAGTTTTTCCAAGCAAACTTTAGCATCAGCTAATTGCTTCCATTTTTTTTGAAGTATTGTTTTGATGTATTAACATAAAGATTAACTTAGGAGAAAATGACATCTTTATGTTGTTAAGTCTTCCCATTTTCTTGTGCAAGAAATTGGTTTACCTTTCCATTTTGTTTCCATTTTTTTGTGTTAGGCTTTTTTTTTTTTTAAATACAAATTCTTGGACTACAACCCTGAACAATCTGATTTAGTATATTTGGAGCTGGGCCAGTGCAAAGAGCATCAGGGGCATAGGAAAATACCCCAAAGACTCAAAAGACAAGCATAGCATAGTTTATTTCACATCATTAAATTACAGATCATTTCACACCCTCGAGTCTGCCTCAAATTTTGAAATTGGGAGGCATATATTTTTCCTAAATTGCATATTAATAATCTTGGGTAAAACAGCCTTTTATATACTGAATTAAGCACCTGGCAAAGAGTGTTGATGTGGAAAGAGACTGGGCTTAGATTCTGAGGATATGGGTTAGAGATCTGGCTCTGCTGCTCTCAGCAACACGAACGTGAAAAACTTGACGAAGTGTTTTTGTCTCTTTTTCTCCACCATTTTTGATGTAGACTAATAATAATTCCTACCCAAAATTGTTGCAAGGATCAAATGAAATCACATATTCATTTATATTCGAACAACTGAATATCTAAAAGCTATGAAACATGATTAAAAAAGATGTCATCATAATTTTTCTAATGGGAAATTGTATTTTAAATTACAAGCTTTTGAATGCAGCTTTTGAAATCCAACATGCCCTTTAGTTTGGGATTCTTACAGGCTACAAGAGTTCAGTCTATGTTTCCCACATGCTTCTAGACAGAAACCCAATCGTGGTGAGGTTATCTTTAAGGATCAGCCAAAAGAAGATGGCTATCTGCGCATGGTTGACTCTGTTTTGTTTGACGCAACCTGGAAATCTCCAAGCAACAAACCCGCAGCTTAATATCATCGATAGCAACACATACGTGGGATGCTTTGTTATTTAAATGAAATTCACTAGTGGGAAACTAAAGCTCAGACTCTTCCAAAAATGATATCCCCCTTCTCCCATTTATTAAATGGCTCAATAAATGAACCCCAGCATTTGGCAATCCAAAATTCTATGTTCTGCCATTTGCTGAGCAGGTGAAGATCATTTCACATTCTTCTGATGGGAAAAGTGTCTACCCACACCACCAAAGGCACATCCAAATGAATAAACATAAATGGGAAGTGTATGAAGTATCAAACAGCATACACTGTAAGACCTCATGACCAATAGGCTAATTTATGGAATAATTTCATTGGAAGTTAAAAGGAAAGACAATGGGCTCATTCATAGATTAGACTTATTCGTGAGCAATCTTCTCTTTAAAGGTGAAGAGGTAGTCTCCTTTCAATGCCCCGGTGACCTCACCTCACAGGTTTCAGGACTATTTCTATCCTGTTTGTAAAGGGTCCTTAAAGCTATTCTTCACACTTTCTATCTCTTTCAATAGCTCTCCTAGCCTGCCTTTCTTTTCTTGAAAATATAAAATTCTATTTTGTTTTTTCATAGAAAAGAATCACCTCCACAACTATAAGTTTGTTCAGATTTTTTGGAAGTCCTAAGTGTCATGTGACAAAGATCATAACAGTTTTCACATTCTTTGACCTATTAATTTCTAACCTTGGGAAATGGTCCCAAAATAACTACTCAAAAGAAGAAAAAGAAAAAAAAATACTACATGTAAAAAAAGATATTTATAAGAAAATATTGGAAAATGTTTAACGACAGGGTCAAATAAACTTGTGCTGAATTTATAAGGTAAAACATCATACAACTTTAAAGGAGAAAAGGGAAGACATCTATAGAAACATTTTTAAATTGCTTATGATCGGTGAAAACTAAAGAGTAGAAAAAATTATGCATATAACGACTATAATTATATAGCAATTATGTTCATAAATGGAAATAATCAAATAATCAGAAGAGAACGGAGAGGAGAAGGGGCACAATTCCTATAGAGCTGCTTCAATAATAGCCACGAATAAGGAAGATGCTCTCACTGGCTCCCACTGAGGAGCTCTCCCTTCCTTCCAACTTTCCCAGCCCATCCCAGAATATTGTAAGAAGAAAGAAAATTTTGCATCAAAAAATATTAAAATTTATATTTGTTAATGACTAAATGTGACTTTTTAACGGCTTCCCAATTGCCACTCCAACCACCCCAGCTGCCACTGGAAGAGGATCATTCTGTGGCTTCCTATAAACATTGCACAGTTGTTATTAAATAGAAGTATTTTGATAATTTAAAAGTAGCAACTTGATTTCCCTAAACCTGGATGGACCCCATCCTCAGGCTTGAGAGTGGGGGTGGTGGGCATGCGGCATAGCCCTTAGTAATGTATTTAAAACATTTTACTAAAATGTTCTTTTACTAATATGTCATTAACATTCTTCCCAAATTTTGGCAAAAACAGGAACTCAAACCACACCATTAAGCAAAAGCACATACAGATTGTACCAGTATGCTGGAGCTCAAACATAAATAGTTTCAGCTCCAGCATACTGCCATAAACTTAACTTTAAAAAAAATGATAAGTAAACTATTGGAACAAAACCTACTTAATAATTCAAATAGTCTATGAAAAGCAGGAATGCCTTATTCTATTGAAGTTCCTACACTTAAATCATAATTTTTTTTCCTAACTACTTTGTGAATTCACATCTATCCCATCACAGGTTATTTTCGAAAGCCTTATAATCACTTATATACCGCCTGGGCTATGAAGTCTGAAAATCAATAGACAATTTTGGTGTATCACTACACAATCACCCCTCCTTCCTTGAGCACTGCCTCCTCACTTCCATGGTGGTCGGTCATAGCCATCTTTGTCCTCTATGTCTGCCCTCAGCCACAGTTAATGGAAGCAGGTTTTATCTCCTAGAGAAGCCTTGCATGTGTGCTGGCAGGCATGCCATGCACACTAAATAGCAAGAGACTCAAAAATGACCTAAATGTTCATCACCAGGAAAATATGTGATAAATTGTGGTATATTTATCATACTATTCCATAGCAGCTAAAGTGAATGGGCTAGATCTACATATATTCTATATGTACATAAAACTATACCTCAAAATTATAATCTGAGCAAAAATTTAAGTTATAGAATAATTTTAGAAAGTGAGATGTGGCATAATACTACTTATTTGAAACTTTCTATTATGATGTTTATTTTATGACAGAAAAAGGACATTGACATATAAAAAGGAAACCTGAAAAATTCTCTAATTAGGCACAAAACCTTTTCTCCCATAATGAGGAACTAAGCTTAATATATATATCACATATATACATATATATGTATTCATATATGTTATATATGTGTATATATAACATATATACTATATATACAAATACGTACAAAATATATCATATCATATCATATCATGAACCAAATATTGACTAAACTTCCTACTAAGGTATAAATGATGATACATGGCTTAGAAATAACTGCAGGTAAAGAAGGGAAGAGTAGGAGCAAGAGAGCAGTGAGTGCCTGAAAAGATTACGAATATGTTTGTGTGTTGGGGGTTGAGGTGAGGAGGGTAGTTGAAGTGAGAAGAAAAAGCAGAAACAACTGCCACAGTTAGGAGGAACTGGAGACCCCAAGACAAAGTGTACACTGCTGCACGTGACTGGCAAGCCCAGTGGCCCCTGCTCATCAGGCAGGGCCTTGGGTTCTATGCATTGATGGAGATTATCAGCCATGTTCCCAGGAGAAGGACATTTTGCAGTGAGGCAATAGAGGCCTGGGTTTGCTGGGATGTTGCCCCTTACCGCCCAGGACAAGGACAGGCTGGTTCGTGTCTGAGCTCCTCTTGCTGCCCAGCCTGCCGAGGCCTGTGGCATCTCACCAAGATCTGCTTCTCTGGAATTCTTTGGCATAAGCGTCTCCTCTACCCTAATCACCGTAAACAGAAGCACTTGACTTTTAATTAATGGAAGCGGATGCGTTTCTTTAACACACATAGAAGTAAAAGATTGATTTATGTCTTTTACACACACAAAGGGACAGCTTAATTTAATGGAGCCGAAGGGGGCCGGGAGAAGGTCTTAGCAAGACCCATCTGGCCCAACTCCGATTTAGCATGGATCACTTCCCACTCATGACAGCGATGCTAATTGTGAGCGCTACTTCTCAACACCAGAGGATATGGTGTAATTACACGTTTGTAAAAGAATTCCAAACAGGGCTCTGTTTCGAATTTGATGAGACATAATGAGAAATCTCTGTGGCAGATGACAACATTCGTCTTTCAATTAATGGGATACTTACTCAGAGTCATCCCAAAACCCATTAGGCACTGATTAGAGAGATTTATAGCCTCTGAAAGGACCCAATACAAACATTTTTCAACTAGAAAGTATGGTAAAACTATCTCCTTTGAGAACATCTAGGAGGACATTTATTTAAATGAAATGTGAGAAGACAAGAATTTTCTAGAACACTTTCCATCCAGATCTGAAAGTCTAATTGCCCAAATGCAAATCTCATTAGGCCATTTTATGGAGAGTTTCATTCATTCCTTCTCTCCTTCAGTCACTCATTCGTAAAAATGATCCAACAGATATTTATGGAACATTATCACGAGTAAGTTATAGGGCTTGGTTGTGTTATACTGTAATGAGAATCGGAAGGGGATACTTTCCCATAACAGGACTCTGCATGTTTGAAAGAAAACAGGTGTGAATTTAGAAATCCTTAATGTAAGTTTAAGCTTTCCCTATTGCTAGGTATATGACTTTGGACAAATCACTTAACCTTTCTGAGCCTCAAAGTCCTCAAAATGAGGATAAGAATGCCTGCCTTTTAAACCTCACAGAATTGCTCTGAGTAAAATGATGTACACATATCTGACCATAAAATGCTATACAAATCAATAGCAAAAGCCTATTGATATTAAGACACTTACTGTCCAGGAGAGGAGATTACAAAGCACACAGAAATACCTACAATATAAGGCAAAAAGTCAATGCTATTTTGATAGCGGCATGAATTTATTGATTGATTCAAAATATCTATCAGTTGTAATATGGTCCAGATGATATGCTCAGATGAAGCACCAAAGAGTTCAGAAGAGATCAAATTATCTGCTTGTTCTTTAAATGCTCCCCACCAAAATGACTCTCCAGATCTTACAGAACCCTTACAGTTATCAGTCTGCCTCTTATTTTTTCCAGCTATTATAAAACTCACTGTGCACAGTTTGATTTCTTTCCATTACAAGGGTCTGCCATTACTCTGAAAACAGTCTCACCCCAGCTTCTCCCTGCCCCTTCTTCCTCTGTCTCTCACTTGAAGAGGAGAAGATGAGCAGATGGACTACTTTTAAAGCCCCACAGACTTGCCTGGACTATGCCTTGTCCAAGCTGAGTGACCAGGGAAAGTTCTCTGACAATCTCTGTGTATCGGTGATCTCTGTACAGTGGGGGAAATTATACTAACCTTGTAGCATCCTGTGAGGAGGCAGCAGTTTATGGAAAGCTTCTGGCATGTGGAACATGCTCAGCAATTGCAGCTATTATGATTGTAATGAAGCCCACTTTAATGCATCCGCTTAGTTTCCTCCATTCATGGAATAACTCAGGTTTTGATAGAGGATTTGATTCAACCGAGTCATAGGTATTTTCTTGTTTCATTTATTGATTTGGGAAAAGAAAAATGAGAGTGGTTAAATTTTTTTCAGTAGTCTTCAAGCTAATTATTCAAAAGATACAGGCACAAGAAGACGCCTCACAGGCAGAGCACTTGCTGCTTCTCTTACAATCACAGAGTGAGAGTCCTCTTCTCTTTCTAACTTATTTTTAGCCTGAGTTTTTTCTCAACCATTTTCCATATGGCCTTGTTTATATTTCTTCCACCAAAGGGAGAGGGTGCTTGTTACTTTTTTGGGTTGGCCTCTCTAGTTTCAATAATTCAGTTTGCAATTATATCTTACTTTCAAGCACATAATGAGGTGGAAGAGGCAAGTCATCCAACTGCTAAAAAAAAAAAAAAAAAAATTTATGTTGGCAGAGACCCTCCTTCACCTGGTGGGTGCACAACTGGAAACAAGAAGATGGGTAAGGAATGTTCTGCTGTCCATCTAGACAAGCTACGAAGGGCAACGTGTTTGTGCTTTCTCACTACTTCCTCTGGAAGCGAAGAGTGCTACCCTAGGTGATCCCAGAGAGACTTGAGAGAGAAGATTTGGGCCAATCTCATCCAATCAAGATTCAGGATCAAAAGTTCCATGATTGTCCTTGGCCAATCAGCAGGGAAACTTCCAAATCATGACAGAGAACAAGAATTTGATCTGATGAGCCTAAGAGCTTTCACACAAGTTAACAAAACTTGAAATTATGGAGACACTTAAAAATAGCCTTGGACTAAAGATTTTCTCCTTGACCGGTATTCTTGTTTCTTTGCATTTCTAAAAATGTCGAGAAAGTGGATTTCTGAAAGCCCTGCCCAATCATTTCTCCATCCAGCAGTAGATATGGGTTTATCTTTTTACTTTTATTTTACTGGAGGAGTTTTATTTACCATTTTCTGAGGACCTCCTGTGACACTTTGGGTCCTCCGAGACACAGATGCCAACTAGAATAAAATATGAAGAGGAAGAGGTCTGTAAAGGATACAGGAGAGAGGGAGCAGGAGTGGGCAGGGAGAGCCTTTAGCCCCCCTTTGCAGGGCTGATAGCTGTGCAAGGAGAGGGGAAAAAGAAGAACTGGGAAGGAGCAAGTGTAGACTGTAATGAAATTCTGATAATGTCTCAGCCAGGCCAATAGAGAAGCCAGTGCAAAGATGGCCCATCAGAGGAGTCCTGTACTGGGCAGGTATGGCCCGGCTCTAGTCTGACTGCTCTTGGCCACTGGGTAGGAGCAACCCACGGAGAGCAAGGCCTCAGCATGAGTGCAGCGTTGGTCCAAAGGTACACAGCAGGAGGCTGCCCGTGCACTGCTCTCTTCATAGTGGCTTCTCTTGAAGGGACATGAGCGTGAAGTACCTCTATGCTGTGCCACTCAGATCCATTTCTCTATGGGTGTTTGGCAAGCAGCTCCTCCACAGTCCTCATGGGCGTCTCTTCCAGAGGAGAAACTTAGAAGAGATTAGTTGAGCAAACTATCGTCTCTTCTCTGCACTCTGGACCAGACTTGGTCATTGTCTCCCTCCTCCACTTTCACCATGGCTTTCTACCAAACCATCATTTAGCCTTGAGAGCCCAGACTTCTGCATTTAAGTAACAAAGTAAATCGTTTTTGTTGCTCGGACCCCTCCGACTTCATTGGGATCTTTTACATCAAACGCTCTCAGTAGACTTTAACATTGCATCTTTTGTCTATAGACATTCAGGACCAATGTTAAGTCCTGTGGCCATTGCATAGCGCTATCAATTTGCCATTCGTCCTTGTTTTAAAGACAAGCACATTTTTACCATGGCTCCATTTCATCATAATGATATTTTTGGAATATCAGCAAAGTATTTCAGGCACTTAAACTTGCATGTGCACTGTGAGGTAAGGTATGGGACGACAACTCCAGCTGCCAAAAGGGACTGTGCAGGGATTACACTTATTTACTAGACTTTATTTTTCACACCGCCTAAGCTACCCCCGGGGATAAGCTACTAGTTTTGCAGGTGTTTTAACCCCGCTAAATGGTACTTTGCTATTCCCAGTATGTTCCTTAGGCCGTTGTGCCTTTGTCTACACCATGTCTTCTCTCTGCCTGTTCAAGCTGTCCTCTGTTAGCCGCCTGCGCATTTTTTCATCTGCCATTTATAAAATCCCCTACATGTGTCAGGCTCTTTAAGCATTTAGGCTACAAGATATACAACAAATAGTCTTTGCCATGGAGAATCTAAGAGCTTTGTGGAGAAGAATGAAAGACACACACACACACACACACACACACACACACACACACACACAGTGTGGTTAAGAATGTGGGCTTTGGAATCGGAGGCTATGGGTTCAAATCCCATCTCTGGCATTTCCTTGTTGTGTGGCCTTGACTAAATCCTTTAGCATTTCTAAGCTGCAGTATCTTCATCTATAAATGGAGGTTCATTTATCTAACCAATATTGATTAAGGACCCACTTTGTGCCCAGCACATACGAGGGATCTAGCTTTGGGCCAGACAGGCCTAACCCCTCCCAAGAGAAGCTGGCATTCAGATACTAACACAAATACTGAAAATGGAACCTGACAGATCAGGGTGAGACGATCGAGTGAAGAGAGGTACTATGTTGGATTGCTCAGGGAATACTGCTCTGAAGAGTAGCACTGGGCTACACCTGGGTGAGTTGGCAGAGGGCTCACACGACAGTCTGGGAGGAGAACATTCCAGGCAGAGAGAAGAGCAAGGCCTTGAGGTGGGAGCATGTGTGGGTGGCCAACCATGGACAAGGGGTTACGGTGGCCAAGAGCTCTGAGCAAGGGGAGGTGGGAGGAGGGAGGGGCTGCGGCTGGGGCCAGGTCACGCTGGGCCATGTGGAAGGAGACAAGAACAATGTTAAATGGGGTCCAGAATCGCAGCTTCCTTCCAGGGTTGTTGTTTGACTAAATGAGATGGTGACTGCTGGGGACGTGACATTCAATAAGCACTCTGCATGAATCAGCCATCACACCCGTGGAAGTGGGTGATTAAGAAAACACAGCAGATGGCTCTGAGGAAAGGCTCCAACAGGAAACAGTTCATGCCCTCAAGGAGTTTTTCTTCAAGGAGTTTAGGATCTAGTAGGAAAAATAAAAGGAGAATCCAAATATACACCTACAATAGATCAGACAGGGCGTGAGCCACTGGGGAAGTTCTGTCTTCTGCATTTCAGAAATGAGGACCACGGTTCTTTTCCTTGAATATCATGTAAGATCATGAGAGCAGATGTGGACCTTTCTTATTGCAATGTCCCCGAGGCCAAGCACAGTGCCCCATACATAGTATGTACTTAATCAATAGTTGTTACATGATTTTACACACTGATTTGATGAGAATAACCCTACATGTGGAACATTTTTAACTTTCTGGTACTGACAATCTTAGTTTTTAAACTTTCAGACACAACTATAATGACTTTTTACATATTCATGGGGCCAATTGATTAAATGTTTAGGTCACTGGGAAACTGATGACAAAGAATCTCTTTAATGCAGTAGAGTAGTTATGAAGAAATATCAGTTGCCCTCTGAAAGAGGATGGCAAGGTTCCTTGTGAGACGTACCCCCAATTATACCCCATGGTCCCTAGCATTGGTGCCCCCATCTGGTTTACTTTGTTTGAGGCCAAGCTCTCTAGAACAAAAGGATAGTAGAAGCCCTCAGAGGTCATTCTGGCCAGTTCTCACAAGCGGCGTGCTTGTATTGTGAGAGTAATCAATGTGAACATTTAAGAACTTGTCCTATAAAACTTGTCCTATATAATTTCCCAGCCCTACCTGGCTAAGGACCATTATTCTCAGTCCAGGTACAGAACTGGGGATTAGTCTGGACGTGGCTACAGGGCACAAGATGTTGTCACATCATCCAGTAGAGATACTGTTCAATTCATCCCTCTTTTGGTTAGGAGCAGCCACTGGAGACTTCTGAGTATCCATCAGTGAGAGTCAGAGTATGGGGATGGGGGACTGAGGGTGAGGCAGGTCTTAGGGATACACATAGCGGTGTATCCCTAGCTGAGGGAGAATTCTTCTCAAGCTAAAGGAGAAATTCAGAAGCTAGTGAAAGAGGAGAAAACTAACTCAGCAAAGTCAGCATCAAACTGATTTGTTAGGAAACAAGAAGATCTTGATACAGCGGGATCCTGGGAATCAAGGTTAGGTGAAATAGGAAAAAGATAGGAGAGGAAATAAAATATGAATGATTTTAGTAGCATACAAGGGAAATTCTTGAATTGTCAAGGTGCCAACTCACTTTTTAAAAATTTTTATTCAATTTATTGGGGTAACATGGGTCAGTAAAATTATTAGGTTGGTGCAAAAGTAATTGTGGTTTAAAAGGTTAAAAATAATTGCAAAAACCACAATTACTTTTGCACCAACCTTATATATAGGTTTCACGTGTACAATTCTATAATACATCATTTATGTATTGCATCATATGTTCACCACCCATAGTCAGTTCTCCTTCCATCACCATATATTTGACCCCCTTTACCTTCTTCTACCACCCTCCCCTTACCCTCTGGTAACCACTAAACTGTTGTCTGTGTCTATGAGTTTTTGTTTCTTTGTTTGTCTTGTTTGTTTGTTGCTTTCAGGTTTATATCCCACATATGAGTGAAGTCATATGGTTCTGGACTTTTTCTGTCTGACTTATTTCGCTTAGCATGATAACCTCAAGATCCATCCATGTTGTCAGAAATGGCAGTATTTCATCTTTTTTGTGACTAAGTAATATTCTGTTGTATATATGTACATCTTCTTTATCCAATCATCTATTGAAGGACACTTTGGTGTTTCCATGTCTTGGCCACCATGAATAATGCTGCAATGAACTTAGGGGTACATATATCTTTATGGATGAATATTTTCAGATTTTGGGGGTAGATACCCAGAAGAGGGATTGCTGGGTCATATGGTAATTCTGTTCTCAATTTTTTGGGGAACCTCCATACTGTTTTCCAGAGTGGCTGTACCAATTTACATTCCCACCAGCAGTGTCTAAGGGTTCCTTTTTCTCTACAGCCTCTCCAACAGTTGTTATTACTTGACTTGTTCATAACAGCCACTCTAACAGGTGTGAGGTGGTATTTCATTGTGGTTTTGATTTGCATTTCCCTAATACCTAATGAACACTTTTTCAAATATCTGTTGGCCATTTGTTTGTCTTCTTGGGAGAAGTGTCTGTTAAGGTCCTCTGCCCATTTTTTAACTGGATTGTTTGATTTTTGGTGTTGAGTTGTATGAGTTCTTTATATATTTTGGATATTAGCCCCTTATCTAAGCTGTTATTTGCAAATATCTTCTCCCATTCAGTTGCTTGCCTCTTTGCTTTGTTGATGGTTTCTTTTGCTGTGCAGAAGCTTTTTAGTTTGATATAATCCCATTCATTTATTTTTGCTTTTACTTCCCTTGGCTTTGAGGTCAGATTTATAAAATCCTTTCTGGACTCAAGGTCCATAAATTTAGTACCTAGCTTTCTTCTATGTAATTTTATTGTTTCAGGTCTTACGTTTATGTCTTTGAGTTAATTTTGGTATATGGCGACAGATAGCAGCCTAGTTTCATTCTTTCACACGTGGCTTTCCAATTTTCCCAGTACCATTTATTGAAGAGGTTTTCTTTCCTCCGTTGTATGTTTTTGACTCCTTTGTTGAAAATTATCTGCCCATATATATGTGGTTTATTTCTGTGTTATCAATTCTATTCCATTGATCTGTGTGTCTGCTTTTCTGCCTAATAGCTGTTTTGATTATTGTCACTTTGTAGTATAAATTGAAGTCAGGGATTATGATACCTCCAGCCTTGTTCTTTTTTCTTAGGATTGCTTTGGCTATACGGGGTCTTTTGTGATGCCATACAAATCGGATGGTTTTTTGTTCTTTTCCTTTAAAAAATGCCCTTGAGATTTTGATGGGGATTGCATTAAATCTGTATATTTCTTACGGCAATATGGCCATTTTAACTATGTTGATTCTTTCAATCCATGAACACAGAATATCTTTCCATTTCTTTGTGTCTTTTTCAATTTCTTCTAATAATGTCTTACAGCTTTCAGTATATAAGTCCTTCACATCTTTTGTTAAGTTTATTTCTAGGTATTTTATTCTTTTTGTTATAATTGCAAAATTAATTATTTTTCATTTCTTTTTCTGAAATGTCATTGCTACTCTGGTTTCAATTCAGATCACATAAATCTTTCTCATTTTACCACAAGCTCATTTTTAAAAGCAATACCAAAAATGAAATGAAATAGGCATTTGGAAAGAGATAAACAACTTGCACAACAGAAATGGATGAAAGGTCAAGTTAAGCTAATAGAGGGGTCTCCCGTTGTACAAACTTGTCAACAACAACCAGCACTCACTGTCCCCTGAGCAGCCTGGCCCCTCTCTCACCCCTATATCTAAAGGTCCTGATAGTACTGCCATGGAATTTTTGTGATAAACCTTGGAGCCTTTTGAATCTCTCAGACGGGTGTTCAGAAAGAAAAGATGTTATAGCCAGCTGAGGGAAGCTGAACTCCAGAGCAAAAGACCAGACTGAACCTGAAATCTTGCCCACAATACTCTCTGAACTTTTCTGCTCTGTGAAATAGCCTCTTATACTGCTGGAAATTCTACTAGTTAAAGATGTTGATGTATTCTACTAGTTAATGCTACTAGTTAAAGATGCCTTTTTTAAAAGACAAATAATTCATGAGGATGTAAATACAGCATAGGGAGTATAGTCAATAATATCGTGATAACTATGTGTGGTGTCAGGTGGGTACTAGATTTATTGGGGTGATCATTTCGTAAGTTATATAAATGTCTAATCACTATGTCGTACACCTGAAACTAATATAATATTATATTGCAACTGTAACTGAAAAAAATTTTAAAGTTATTTTTAAAAAGTACAAAAACCCCCTCCAGGATGTTATTAGAGGTGTTAGCTAGACATTCACATATTAGTATAAATTTGTCTGTTCACTTCTCTTTCTAACATTTAGCTGAGATCATATACTTTAAGAGAAAGGGAGTTTTCATTAAGGATGAAAGTTAATAAGTGTCTTTATATTTTTCCATGTATATTTAAACTCTATATTATTGCTACTTCTGAAAAGGATTTGAGACAGCAAGTATTTTTGAATTTTGATTTTATGGAATAAGGTAGACTGATTCTGCTCTCCCCTCTAACTCCCATACATACACATAAAATAGTGATGCTGTCCATTGTTGAAGGTATAGTTGGAACATGGTGGGGGTGTGTGGAAACTCAAATTGAAGTGATCCCTGATTACAAAGAAATTAAACTCTCCTGCTAGTTAAACTACAAAATCCACACATATTGCACCAGAACAGAGTGAATGATATTACATCAACATTAAAGAATCAGAATGGCTTCCTAACAATTCTGGCTTTATGCTGATTGAAGAAATCAACACAGTTAGAATAAAAATGTATTTAGCAAAGGACCAGAAAGTCTAGGAAAGGGAGAATGAAAGAAGCAAGCCCTGAGTCCTGATTATGCCTGCTGTGGCTAGAGGGGAGGACAGTGGGGCCTAAAGATGCCCTGTCCCATTTTGCAACAGTTGGTGCTCTGATTTAAGTGAGGCCCACCACATAGCTCTTTGATCACTTGCAGATTTGTCTCCAAAGAGGAAATGCACTGGTAGAAATATGCGTATTCACAGGGCTCAATAACCAGCAATATTGGTGAGTAACCTGACATTCCGGATGGTACATCAAGCTGGTATAAGTTTGTTTAACATGGGTCAGACCCTGAACGCCAACCATTTCTGGCTGTAAGGCCACAAGAGGCTACATGTACAAGATCTGATTATTATAAACTGTGACTTAGGATTTGAACTGCTTTAACAAAGAGAGAAGAGAATCCCCCTTTTCTTCCTGTTTCTCTTCCTATCCCAGCCCCTATACTCTTTTCTGTACCACACAGATATTCTTTTCCTTGATCCCTCATTACATTACAATTCAGCTTCGTTATGGATAAAATGGCTTCAGAGGATACCCTGAGCCCCTCACCCCCACCCCCCATCCCACCATTTTTCCTATGAGAAAAAAAACACATTGTTAATTCCACCAGTTCATTCTCAAATGAATTTTGGACCATGACCCAGGGATATAACTTGGGGACATTTTGCGCCTGTAAATTGGCCGTTCTAGCCAGCATCCAGGAGTTGGCTGGGAAACACACTTAGTAAATCACTCCCAGTGGTTTGCAGAAGGACAGAGAAGGTTCTAGAAGAGATGAGTCAGGCTAGGGGGTGGATAGCGTGGAGGGGAAAGGAACAGGGAGCCAAGCAATATTCTGAAAATGGAATTTGTACCCAGCCAGAAATAACTGTCTGATCAGGTCTGGCTAAAGACTTTCTGAAATGATGAAGCAAATATTAACAGAGAAATCTTTAAAAGCCTCTCTCAGGGAAGATTACATTCTTCTTGGTGATAAGGCGGGTAAGTTTATAAATAACATGCTCTGCCAGGCAGTCTTGATACGGCCTTATTCTCCCCTCCAGAGCTGGAAATTGAAGTTTTATATCTCCATAAGATTATAGCATCTGACACAGTGCCTCACCCAGCTGCTCTTGGCCAGCGGCCGAGATGAACATGACGGTGCCATACACTGACTCTGACAAAACAAAAGGACAAAGATCAGCTTCCTTCCAAGCCCGTAAATGGAAAGGGTGGGCTGGGGTGGGAATAACCCAGCACCCCCTAGGCTACCTCTTACCTAGCCAAGGTGTGAGTATACATGTGTGGGCTTCTGTTTGACAGGGGTGGGAGGGGTCTGGGATGAACCAGAAGCTATAGAAAGAGACAAAAGTCAGAACAATGTATAGTTGCCACAATCCTTCTATCCTGAAATTAAGCATGAGGCTCTTTTTCAAGAAGATCATAATAGCAGTTCTGTCAGAGTGCAATAATTCTACATATTAAAAGATTCATTCATTCATTCATTGACTCATTCATTCGTTCAACAAACATTTATTTATTGGCTGTTTACTATGTTCCAGGCACCGCTGGTCTAAGAGAAGCAATAGAAGGTACACAGTTGCAATCTTGTAGGAAGAGGGAACGTGTCCAAGGGGCTTTGAAAGTTCAGAGGACAGAAACAAGCATCACAGGGGAGTGAAAATGAGAGATGGCCTCAGACAGGTTTAGCCCCAGATGGTTAATCACTTATAGAGAAGAGGAGAAGAGAGGAGAGGGGAGGAGAGGAGAAGAGAAGAGAAGAGAAGAGAAGAGAAGAGAAGAGAAGAGAAGAGAAGAGAAGAGAAGAGAAGAGAAGAGAAGAGAAGAGAAGAGAAGAGAAGAGAAGAGAAGAGACAAGAAGAGAAGAGCAGTGCCTCCAAAAAAGGATGGGCAGAAAGGCTAAATCTGATTGCACCTGGAGAGAAGAAAAAGAAACAAAAACACTCAAAACTGAACTCAAGCAAGCCATACCAAATAAACAGACACACAGGATGACCACCTTGCAATATGCACGTGTGGGAGCCCAGCAATGGCCCAAAGCAATAGGGACCTGGAGCTCTCGCATGGAAAACAAGGATTAGCCCGACAGGGGCAGAATGCACTGCTATTTTGACAGTGCCTGTCAACGTTGATTTACCCAGTGTCCCTCCACTTGAGAGAGTTGATGCATACTCCCAAATATTCTGACAACTAAGAAGACGTTGGCAGGGCAGTCACAGAACAAGAGAGACTGGTTTCAGTTTGAGACTAGGCCAGCATTCCAGCTCTGGGCTCAGAGTTGAGTTTTTAGCAGAGCTCTGCCACTTCCTGGGCCTCAGCGTCTTCATCTATAAAATGGGCAGAATAATAGTACCCACCTCTCAGAATTGCTTCAGAGCAAGGATTACATAAAACAATTGCTGTATCAAGCTTAGCACATAATAAGCAGTTGGCATATGTGAACCATTATGGTTACCAGCAGTAAAGGAGGGCTTCTCCTACTTGGTGTCTGGAAAGAGAGTGCTGCCCTGGGTGTCAATGGGATGCAGAGCTGCAGTTTGTAGATTCAACAGAAACAAGCCAGGAAAGGGGACTGCATTCCTGCCTCTGGGGCTCCTCACCTGCTCAAGCCCCTTCTCCTGGGGCAACTAATTAAGCAAGGAATGGTGATCATTCACGGAGTCCCAGGTCATGTGGGCTGGTTCTTCCAAAGACCCGCCCCTCCCCGGACCCACACGCACATACTTGCAGACAAATTTCAAGGCTGCTGTGGATAGGAGCAAGGGAAGGGAAGAAGAAAAGAAAAGCAGCCAGGAGGCATCTTTCTGAAGAGGAAAAGGGTTCTTCCTAATATGGGGGGAGGGAAAATGGTGGGGATTTGGCAAGAAAATGCCTCTGCCGATCTAATACACCATCACAGAACAAAGGCAAAGATACAGAGGACCTTTGAGGTCCTTGTGAGGAGAGGAAAATGAGGCTTAAAAACGAAAAGTCTTTCAGTCACATTAAGGGCCAGCCAGCTGGTCGGCTGACAGGAGCTGAGGGCCTGTGTCCTGGCGAAACCCCATCCCGAGTTCCCGTAAAGAGCAACAGCAGCAGGTCAGGAATTGTCTGGAATATAGAATTAGGAACGGTCAGAGATCTTGTGAAAAGAAATGGAGAGGATCTGGAAAGCATTCAAAGATGCATCACAAATGAGGAGCGGACACGGAGAATGGGTGGTAAATGGCAGGGCTGGGTCATCTCCCTGCAGGGGTCGGGGTGGGCGGGGACAAGGGTAGTCCAGAGCAGCCCCTCTGATTTAGAGGAACAGCAAAAATGATTCACACTAAGTAATCCAGGAGGGTTCTTTTGGGTTAATTCATTAGAGTAAGGATCTCCCTGAGAGTGTGGAAATTAATGTCAAACAAAGGATTGCAATGGAGATGTATGAACTAACTCAGATGGAGCATCTCAGTCCACTGTCTTGCTTACAGCTTCTGGTCCCCAACCCTGCCCAGGGAATAGATGTGTCACCTCCAGAGCGTTGCCAAGGCCTGCCCTACCAGAGCCCCTGCTGTACCACCTGACTGTTCAAACCCCCGAAGGGAAGGCAGGTAGATGGTGTTTGGATTCACAAGGCCTTACCAGGCACACCTGAGGGTTACGACTGAGAACTTTTGACCCTTCCTTTTATGTCTTCTAATAATCTGAAGACCCCATTAGAATCAATCAGTCCAATTATAGCCGGTCAAAATGTCAAGAAGAAGTTAGATGCCCAGAGATGAGTGTAGGGTTACAAAAAGAAAATAAATAAGTGCTATGGATGGTCCCTAATTAAAGTTTTTAATCATCTCTCATAATTTCCTATTTTTTTCTAATCCAAAGGATGTCAGTCAAGGTAAGAATCTTGACATAGAGATTCTTAGATAGAAACCTCTTTGTCAGGATACAGTAGTCAAAGAAAAACAGTACAACCCTTTGGCTTCCTACCCCCGTCCACACCCATTCCCCTACCCCCCCGCCTCCCCAGCCCCACATTCATTCCAAATCCTAGGTTTAGGCTATTTCCTACAGCCAGGGCTCACAGACTTGGGAAAATTTTTAGGTGAAAAATGATAGATATATTAGATTCTTCTAGAACTTATCTGAGATACCTGGCCTTTGCTAGTACCTCATAGTCATTTATCTTGAGGGAGGCAGAGCAAGGATGGGAAACTGGGATGCTCAAGACATACCCACAACAACTAATTAGCAAGAATGCCTATGCCTCTGATTCTCTACTTAGAGTCAAAAAGGAGAGAGTTCCAGATTTGTCAATGAGCCCTCGTGCCTTGTCCACATTCTCCTCATTGCTGTTCACAAATACTCTTCCCCTTCTGATATTGGGCAGCTTGGTACCACAGGGACTTCTCAGTCCCCTTCCCATGTACATGCATCTGGCCCCGGAGCTGTGTAGGCATGACACAACAGTTGCTTAACTTGAACACCACACAGTACATATTTGGACAATTTGAAACTCCAAGGAAGCAGGAAATGGCACCAGTGGAAGAAGCAGCACGTGCATCTGGAAGGTGAGATCTTCCTCATGTTGCTTTTACCGTTACATCAAGATTTTCAGAAAGGGTAGAAAGTTGAGTGTACATTCAGAACTGACGTGTTCCTTAAAAATATCGCTTCCATCTCACGCACCTTGAAGTAGAAGCTACAGTCTGCAACCTGAAAAAAGATATTCCTAAAAGCAGAATCTTTATAATAGGGAATTCAAGAAACTCTGATTATTTTTAAATGAGTAAGATGCTTCAAGATCTTCTTAGGGAGATGCATTATCAGAAAATATCCTGAGCCAGGAACCCTCTGCAGAATCCCCCAATAGAAGATGAGGCATGTCATACACCCACAGACTGAGAGTAATAAAGTATAAATAATTTAGAACTCCTTGATATTATCCTGCCTACTCACTACGTGTGTCTTTAATAATTAAATCAGCTCAGTCTTTAAAGAAATTCTCTCTACCTAACTTAAATCATTCTCTCTGTTTTGCCTGTGAACAACGAGAGATCATTTCCTGTCTGGACATGACCTTCCCAAGCGAGGAGAATTTATTTGCAAGGAGACATTTCCCTGCTGTTGTCGGTTTCCATGGATGTTTTCTGCACATGCTCAGTGAACATCTCCTGAAGGTACACACCGCTGTCAGGAACTGTTTTAATGTTTTATATCTATTCACGTAATTCCCACAGCAATCCTATTACCTTCTATTATTTCTCTATTTTACAGACGAATAACATGGTTAAATAACTTAAATAGAATGCTCCTTCACAGCAGCCCACCCCCAACACCGACAGATCATTGCCTGGCATATTCACCATGGGAACAAGGCCATATGTAACTCATATCATGGTGTACTGGGTTAATTTTCTAGGGAAAAAAAATGGTCTTGTTTTAAAAGATGCTGGTCCCTTTAAATATCTGATTACTGAGTCCTGCTAAATCATTCAGACCCAGAAAGCCTTGGGGATGGAGAAAGGAAAGTGACAGGGTAATTGAAAATAGCTGAGGTATAGTGACATCAAATGCTTCCAATATAAAACACAGACGGACACCAGCTGCAGAAGATTGAGAGTATGAGAAAGGGAACTGGAGCATGTTTATGTTTTCAGGAATGCAGTTTGCTTCAGACATGGAAATTACTCCAGGAAGGTTAGAGAGAAGTCAGTGCTGTGGATGGAAAGGCCAGAGTGGAGCAGAAACCCCAAGATTCAAAAAACAGTAAGATCAGGTAAATTCGCGACATTGTGACGCTACGTAACTTATCAATAGCAAAGTGGGACTTACATAGTATTTACACCCTGAGGCTTTGCCTCTTAAAAACGGCTGCGAAGGTCAAACAAAACAGGTATCACACAATGGAGTTATCATGGTAGGGATGGAGATTGTATGCTACCAATGGCATGTCTCCCACTTACAAAGGCTGATTTTATCAATGCTGCTGTCAAACGTCCAACCTGCTAGCAACAGTGACCAAGGATAAGTCCTTCATGTGGCACCATCCCTCAGGCAGGTCAACAAGTCATTTGATAGCAGGTTGATTACATTGGACCCTGCCATATTGAAAGGGACGGTGCTTCATTTCAACAGTAATAGGTACATATGCGGTTGGATGTTGGTTCATCTTTCTTGCCGACAGAGTCTGAGACAACTCTTACTACCTGAGATTTATAGAGTTAGCCACCACTTTACAACAAAGCATCTGTGAGTGGGCACATGACTGGAATCTACTAGGTGTGTCAAACGCCACATAACCTGGAAGGAGTTAGCCTGATGGAGCAATGGAATGACCCTTTAAAAACAAGCTAAAGTGCCAGGTTGGAGGTGCTACCTTGCAACAATGGGATGCCATCCTCCAGAATGCTGTGTACACTCTAAAAGAGCAACATTTCTACAACGTGGTGTTCCCAGTAGATTGAATCCATTGGTCCAGGAACCAAGGGATGGAAGGAGAAAAGTTCTCATATAACATGACACCCAATGACACACTGGGAGACCCTGTACTTCCCATCCCTGCAACTCTGGGTTCTGTGGGTGTAGAGGTTCTGGTTCCCAGAAAGGGAACCTTTCCACTAGGAGACACAGCAAGAGTACCATTGAACTATGGGTGCTGCCTGGGCATTTTATACTCCTTCTCCCAAGAGGCCAACGGGCAAGAAAAGGAAGCACGATTCTGGCAGAAGTGACTGACCCAGATCATCAGGATGAGAACAGGGAGGAAATATAGTTGACATCCAGTTGACCTATTTGGGTTCCTCTTGATAGACCCGGGCCTAGTTTTGGTGCTAAAAGCATAAGTGGAGCCACTTGGCCTGAAAAGGGCACGTAACCAGGGACTCAGCTCTCTCAGGAATGAGGGTCTGTCTGGGTCACACCGTAAGTCACCGCCCAGCAGTGTTGCTAACTGAGGATGAAGGCCATCCACACGGGTCATAGGAATGGGGAAGATGAGAATCAGTCCCAGCTCAAATAGCAGACACTGCAGTTTGTCCAAAAAGAGATCCATCAGAATTTTGGAGCAGCAATTCTCAAAACGTTATGATGAAGAGAATCCAAGTATTACACGGGTAGACTGTGCTGGAGTTATGCTGTGCCACTCAGATCCCCATTCAGGGCTGAAGGACTATTTCCCTGCTGTTGTAGGCGCAGCTGGAGGACAGCTTTTAGTTGTCAGCCCTCCCAGGAACTGCTTTGGTTGAAGAGAGGTGCCTCACCCCAAAGTCACACCTCCATCCCAGGCCAGCCCACATCCAATATGAGCTTTTGAAACTGGCTTTTTTTTCTTTTTTAACTCAGCATAATGATCTTGGGGTCCATCCAAGCCTTTTTATATTTAGAAAATTATGTTTCTTATGCTACTTGGCATTATTTGAGTTATCTGTTTATGTTTGATAAGAGCATTAACCAGCTTTTATTATTATAAATAAATTCTCATCTTGCATATAAATGAACTGGAGTGATAATTCCCTGGGTTTTAAATGTCTAGGCCTAGGTGCCAGACCCAAATGGGGGGCCCCATCCACTGCCCATGGCTGATGGACGAGGGAGAGGGCACCACATACTCCTTTCCCACTGTCACAATAATCGTCTCCATTATGACCTGTGATCCACAGGGCCTCCTGAGTTCATGTTGGGTGTATAGATTAATGACATAACAATGGAACCACTTGAACCTTCTCTTTTTATTGTCCAGGGATGGTGAGAAAAACAAATGACTCATCTTGCTTTTAAGAATGATGAAACAGTTTTCAGTATGGGGCATATTAATAACCTCATTTGTTTTTATCACTTTTGGAAGAAATTAGTATATCCTCTCTGAATGCAAAAGTGCTGGTGGTGCTCATTTTCCCGCAGGAGACAATATGTCTCTGAAACCTGGTGTTCCTCTCTGCCCTCCATGCTTCCCCTTTCAGGCCACCATGTCCTCGCACCTTCTCTAAGGTGTCTGCCATGCGCACTGAATCTTGAGCTTGGTTCTGTGGCTGCACGTGCTAATGAACAGCCTGGAAAACATCTCTGCCCTTCACTGCGCAAGGGACACACTCGGTGGTGTTTTATTTCAATTGATTCTCTTTGCGTTTCAATTGCATATCACAATATTATAGAAAGTCAGCAAAAACAATGCAAGAAGTGGATGCTGCCTTTCACTCTCAGTCAGAGTGATGGAGGGGAGGGAGAGGAAGAACCAAGGGGCTTTCTATGGTAGATGGTAAATGTGCCAGGAACAGACTATTTCTAGGTTATCTGAGGTAAGCATGGGGCTCGGCTCCATGCCTGGAGCCAAACTTCATGGACAATGGACCTGGAGGGCAGTTCTGCACCCAAGACAGCATTCTACATCACTCCCCCCACCCCCAGGAGGAAGGCTTCATGGATCTTCACTCTATAGCTGTCTAGTTATGCCTCCAGGAGACTGTGCGTCCCCTCTGTTGCTGCTCTATTTTTCTCTGCATCTCTACTTACACAGCCCTGTAAGTTTCTGTACTTCCTAGTTCAAACTTTGGAGGGATTTGAGTGGCTGAGCTAATCACTTCTTTTGGGGCAGCCTATGGGACAGCTGCTCTTAGGTCAGGTGTCTGCCAGATGTTTCCGAGTAGCCGGGAGAGGTTGCGTTGTATGTATGTGACTTCAAATGTGACACCTCCGTCTGCCGCCTCACCAGAAGCTGCTTTTCCTCTTAAATAGTCTATAGGTGTGGCAGTCATCATGGTTGACATGTCTAATATAAAAGAAAAAAAGAGAGGTGGATAAGCAGTTGGTTTTCTCTTTTTCAAAGGTTAGTTCCAAAGTGTGGCTCCCAGGGGAACGACAGTGGCTGTGAACGGGGGCTTCAGTGAATTGTTCTGTTCCTAACTCATGGGTAGGTATCTATTGCCCATCAACTTATGACTATAAGATTACCATCTTATAGTTTTCAAACCATCTTAAATTTTCAAACCACATTTGTGGTTTTTTAATCTACATTTCCCATGTGGATTAATCAGCTCTTTCTATAATAATGCTGCCTAGCAATTCCAACAACCTCAGTGACTTAAACAACAAATATTCATTTCTCATTCATGCATCTGAGTGGTGGCTCTGTTGGGCTTAGCTAAACTCACCTGGAGTCACGTAGGCATGGCCCTGAGCTACAGGTCAGAGTCAGGTCTGCTCCCTGTCTGTCATTCTGGGACCTAGGCTGAAGAAGCTACTGAGGATGTGTTCCTTATGTGGCGGAGCCAAACTCCACAAGCACAATTAAAGCATCTCCTCATAGTGTATCTGCCAACACTTTGGTGGCCAAAGTAGGTCACATGGCCAAGCCTAACATGGGTGAGGAAGTACACTTTTCGCATGGGTTAGCGGAAGGTAGGGGAGAGAGGGAGTACTTGCTGAATGATAATATAATCGACTAGACCATGTATTTTTCCCAACTGCCCTGAATCACAGTAAAATTGCCGAACAAGACAGTTGGTAGCACAAAGGCTGACACAGTAAACTCCTCAAAAGAAAATACCACATTCAACTTCTTTTGTGCCTAACATCAAAGTACCTAACCCTAAGTACCACTCTCCAAAGGTGCTCAATGAAATGTCCTTTAATTGATCAAAATTATCAGAATTCTGGGCTAGGATCTGTATCCATCAACATGTGACTATAGTCAAGTCAATGAATATTTTCTCTGCGTCGTGAAGGCCTGTGTATGTAGAAGATGAAATGGCAAAATGTGGTCGTTAAGATCATGGGTTCTGAAGTCAAAAGGCCCAGGTTTAATTCTAATTCACAGCTTCCTAGCTGTGTGACTTTGGGCAAGCTGCTTAGCCTCTCTGTCTCAGTTTCCTCATCTGTAGAGTGAGGGTAATAAGAGTGACTGCTTGACAGGGTTGTTCTGAGGATTCCAAGGGATATTCACGGAAAGCCCGTTAAGGGGCGCCTGACCTTAAGGAGGCATGGTAAGTATTGAACTGTTGTAAGCAAGCTTAAAAAAATAAAAAAGCAGTATCTGCCTTTTAAGAGAAGCAGGATGGTAAAGCTGAAAGAGCTGGGATTTGGACTAAAAAAACTTGTGTTGAGTCCTAGCTCTTCTAGTCACACCACCTACGTGACTGAGTCTCACCTGTGAAATAATGGCTCCCTCCCCTGCCGGTGTAAAGATGGTGTGACATGTGTGAAAGCACCTGAGCGAAGTGAAAAGCGTCAGAAAAAATGTGAGTTGCTTTTATCAAATTATTTCATTGTTTGCATTGCTTCTCTGATGACAACGAAGGGATGATAAAGGGTTCTCTGCTGGACATTCCTAATTCTATTTTTAGAGCTTGCCAATGACGTATGCATTTGGTTGGGTAAATCATCACCCTCCCTAATCTAACAGACACCCAGCAAGCTGATCCTCATAGATGCGCTTAGACCGAAGTATGCCTCTCTTTCTTGGGTGAATCCTTGGAATTCTTATAATTCTACAATATTTTTTTTTAAAAAAACAGTAGAATTAATATTTTATTCTCATTTATAATTGGATGGCAATTGAACATAATTTTCGACTTGATTTTTTCTTTTGTAAATAAAAAAAAAATTACAAGTTTTAAAGAGCCAATGACTGGTTATGTTTTCAGAAAACATAATTAGATTAATTCATTGATGGTGGATTCAAGTTTTTCCTTATTAGCTCCAGAAAATTCACCCACCTTTTGTCCATTTTTAAAAAATTGGAAGGTTGGCATGCATTTGACTTCACACTCTGAAGCAACATCCTGACAGTCATCCACATCTACTTCAAGGAACACAACATTGGAATACTTTTCAGACAGGGAATGAAAGAACGGCTTGATCATTTTGCAAGGCCCACACTACGTGGCTGAGAAGTCAACGACTACGAGCTGATTTCCTGCACTGCGCAAGGCTTCCTCAAAAGCCAACTTGCTCTCGATCTGCTTCACCATTTTGGCGGCTGAGGTCTGACGAACGACAGCAAGAAGCGATGAAAGTGGATGCAAAGGGCGGTACTAAGCTTCAAGTGCTCACAGCCCGCCTTCCCTTTATAGCAACCTCTACAATATTGACAATGGTTATCTTGATATTTTTGCCAAACTTTACTTTGTGCTACTGTTTGGCCTGTACCTGTTGTTTTCCCTTTCTCTCTTCCCAATCCCTTGTGAACCCCCTGCGTTTCAAATATTCCATTGCAGCTGCTCTTGTCAAGGTCACTGATGACTTCAGCATTGCCAAATCCAGTGGTCACTGCTCAGCAAATCTTACCCATCTTATCAGCCATGCCGATTTGAGAGTTGATTACTGTCTCCCTCTTGAAAGACTTTCTTCAACTCACCTCTGAGACACCAGCCTCCCGGTTCTCCTCCTTTCACCCTGGCTGCTCCTTCTCAAGCTCCTTTGCCATCCTCTAAATTGGAGGCTTGGTCCTCAGATCTCTTCTCATCTCTATGGACACTCACTCCCCGATCTCATTCAGCCTAGTGGCCTTGCATACCATCTCCATGTTGACAATTCCAAAATTTAATTCTTTAGCTCAGACACCACCTCCGAACAACAGAGTCATAAGTTCACCTGCCCTCTTGTCACTTCCACTTGGATGGCTAAGTAATGTCCCAAATGTGATGTGTCCAAAACTAAGCTCCTGCTGTCCTGACCTTGACCTGCTTTCCCCTAGTCTGCCACTTTTCAGTAACTGGCAACTCCATTCTTCTTGTTGCTCAGGACAAAAACAGAGGAATCATCCCCGCTTCCCTCTCTCTTACACCCCACATGCAATTCAGTAATTCTTTAGACTCTGCTTTCAAATTACATCCAGAATCTAACCTTTTTTTAACCACCTGTTTTCATTTGCATCTTCGTTGGAGCCAGCATCATCTCCTTGCTTGGATTACTGAAATGGCTTCCTGTTTCTACCCTTGTGCTACCCTCCTCTTCTCTCCCAAGAAGTTGTGTCCTTCTAGAAGATTAGTCATCTTATGTCACACTCTTGATGAATACCCATCAGTGGCTTCCTATCTCACTCAGAATAAAACCCCAAATCCTTACTGTGACTTGCAAGAACCTCTAAGTGCCGGCCCCTGTTTACCCCTCTGACCCCATCTTCTCACATTCTCTCTCTTGCTGTTGGCTTACTCTGCTCCAGCCACACTGGCCTCCTGGGACACATCAACCTGCTCTCACCACAGAGCCTTTGCACGTCCTGTCAAGTACTGTCCCTCTTTCAAAACGTTGTAGATCTAAACTCATCAGACAAAGAGATGAGTGTGTGCCAAGTGTGTGCCTCCAAGAGATAGGATTTTGAAAGTTACTATTTTCTCCTTTATGCTTTTTTAAAACTTTGCTAATTATATTTGGTGACTGCTACATATTTATTTTGTAATCGTTAAATAAGGAAGGTTTAAATGAAAGCCAAGATGGTAAAGAACAGTGCTGCACGTTTCAATGCTGTTGCTTAACGACATTGTAGAAAGGCTGCCTTTCTCCAGTGCAGCCTCTTCACGCAGCCCAGAGAGTGGATCCGCACGTGGGCCCCACGCAGCCCGTTGGTCCTCGCTGGGTCTCATCCTTCCCATCCTCTTTGCCTCTTCTACATGCCCCCAGTTCATGAACTTCACACCGGGAGGGTGATAACTGATCTCCCAGTGAAGATTCTGACTCACCAGATTAAATTGCAATGAAATGCTTTTTACTATGTAATCAAGGATGATACATAAATTGTTATTTCCCCCTTGTGAGTGGCATTACTTGTCATTCTAAAAATTAATCTTATTTACGAGATGCTGAAAATATGGAGCAATAGCAGAGTTCTGCAGCCCAAGCCGTTCGTGAGTAATTTAATCTATGAGTTATGACTCCCTATTCTTTCATTGTTATTTTCCTTTAGAACTATTAGTTACTCTCTCCTTCTTTCAGTTGCTACAGAGATTTACATCCTAATTTTACAGAGCTCTCTCTGTGAAATGGAGAAAACGCTATTGGCCTACTTAAACTTATAAACAAAACTGAAAATTCTTTAGGCATAGTCAGTAATAAAGGTCAAGATAACTTGGTTAAGGGGGTCTCCCTAAGGTTTGGTAGATGGGTGTCCAGAGCATATAAAAAAGGTGACTCTTATTTTCTTCGGAAGAAAACTGACTTGGTGTGCCAGGCATCGTAGCATTGTTAGCCGGACTGCATCCCACTTCACTTTAAAACATCACATGTGCCCTGGAAGATAATTAGACGAAGAATTGTAGCACGAGGTGAGAGATGGCATAGGGAGGTCTATTTATCATGGATTTCATTATGTGTTTCAAACCTTGCTGTGTGTGCCTTGGAAGCACTACCAAAATATTAAGCTGAATCTGCAGTTAAATGTCAATGGTCTTTATACTACTGCTCAGTCTGTTGTGTCGTTTAGATCTGTAGACTCTTGGTAGAGGAACAGACTTTTCAGCCTTTGTTCTCCAGGCCTTGTTCTGTGTTTGCACTGTGCCTACCACCGTGCTGCCCCAGCCACGGCCCTGGGGCCTATGACAGAAAGGAGCGAAGGTTTGGCTAGACTTAGCATAGCTCAGCTGTCCTGTGCTTGGAAATGGAATAGTGCACATTGTGGGACCAGACCTGTAGTTTACAGAACTCCATCTGACTTCACCAAAAGTTATTGATCCTGCTTAAAATAAACACCAAATTTGGAGGGTTTGTCTCCCTTTCCGCAGGGAGTTTGACCTCTCAGCCACTGTAGGTAGCTCAGAAGCTCGACTTTCTCGATTCAGAAATAGTCTGTGCTCCCACTCCCCCACCATAACACCAACCAACTCTACCGTGATGGCCCGTCAGCCTCCCAGGGACCATCTCTGTCCTGTGCGTCGTTGTAATCCAGAATCCAGTACAGAGTTTGGCATATGAAAATGCTCAGTAAACATTTGTTGACTAAATAGGTGGTTGAATGCTGTTATATCACTCTGCAAGTCTCAACAAATGCTTTCTCTGACTTTCCCTCCAGATTGCCAGCAGCTCTATACTGAGTTCCTACACAACCCAGTTGGAGGAGGAGGCTGGAACCTGCCAGACGGCCCACATTGGCTTCTCATCACTGTGTGCTTGGTCTCTGAATTTGCAAAAAGCACTGATCCTGTCATTCCTGCCCAGGCCTGGGAAACTTTGCATTGGACTTCCTGATGAAACTAAAACAAAAGCCAAGGTTTCAGTATCATGTAAACAGTATGCTGACAAATGACTCAAAATGCCCTGGGCACATACCCCAGCAGTGCCATCTAAGTCCTCATGGTGGCTCCTTTTCATTACCACAGGTGGCTGCGTGAGGATGATGCAGTCCCTTGGCAGGGATGAGGTCGAGCCACCCGAGAAGCGTCATACCCTACTCTTTGTTATTTGTCCTTTTCACTGCAGCACTCCACTATTATTATGTGTTCCTGAGTTCTTCATGTATGCTGGACATTTTGGTCTCTCTTCTCGTGTTCATTCTGCAACCAAGACCTCACTTTGAATGTGATTTAAATGTGATGGACTCTCCAGTTGTCATCACATGGGCATAGCTGTGCACACGGACTGCTCATTTCGGCAATGTCCTTTATTCCTGTGGTAACCCGTGGAGTACTTTGTCAGCCAAACCCTCTTGGGTTGAATACTTTGTGTTTATAGCGAATAACCAGTCCTGGTTTTCATTTAGCACTAAGTAGGAAACACTTTCACTAGTTATATATAAGACAACATAACAGTAACATCAATAATAATAGCCAGTACTATATAGCACTTACTTTGTGTCAGATACTGTTCTAAGTGTTTCGCATGTTAATTCTTTTACTTCTAACAACCTTAAGTGTTAGGTATTATTGTAATCATCCCCATTTACAAATGAGCAAACCGAGGCATGAAGAGGTAAATAACTTGCCAAACACATCTGGTAGGAGGCAAAGGCAGGAGACAAACCCAGACAATCTGCTGGGGTACATGCTGAGTCCAGGCTATACAACTCTGCACTTCTACACTGACCTAAAACAGCAGCATTCTTAGCACCCCACTCTTAAATCTTCCCGTCTCTGATCTACATATGGTGTCTTTTCCCATATGTCCCTCCCCACCTCCTCAAACGTACCAATGACACTAATACGCAGTAATGTTTATGGCACACTCACTGTGTGTCAGGCTATGTGGCAAATACTTTACAACTAATATCTCATTTGATTTCCATAATCACCTCTCAATAGACACTATTTTTGTCCCTCATTTCACAGAAGAGGAAACTGAGGCCTGTCAAGATGAAGTAACTTCCCCAAAGTCTCCGAGTGGTAAAGTGGCTGAGGTAGGATTCCAGCCCAGGTCTGAACAGCCCTGATCAGGTCCCTGCATTGTCTACAGAAGCTTCCAGAATCATATCCTCAACCCTGATTGCTAACCTGTAGCTCTAGGACAATCTGCCCTTTGTTAACTCTCTACGATATATTTATTTCTTTGTAGTCCATTGAGGTCTTTTCCCATTTGGATATTCTACCACCAGCCCCATTCACCACACTTAGTCTGTGAGCTACTAGAAGGTGAATCCACTATCTTACTTTTATTTCTT
Organism: Rhinolophus ferrumequinum; assembly: GCF_004115265.2. Lineage (NCBI taxonomy): Eukaryota > Metazoa > Chordata > Mammalia > Chiroptera > Rhinolophidae > Rhinolophus > Rhinolophus ferrumequinum. The sequence continues at coordinate 45,384,045 of NC_046290.1, read as the reverse complement.
TGTGCAGTCCCTCCCTGACAGTATTGACAGAGTATATTAACCAAGTATATAATGACTCAGTCACTTGGCCTGGTCACAACACAGTGAAAGAGGGACAGTTCTTGGGGGGATACACCTTCCCTAAGGCCCTGTGGTCTATTCCTTTTCTTTATTAGCTTTTCTTTCCTTGGTTCGAGGTCTAGCTTTACTGTCCACCTGCATAAATATTCTTATTCCTTTGCTGCCTGCCCAACTCCACCCAGTGGGGTCAGTGGGCTCTAGTCAAGAATGCTGGTGATCACCCCAGATCTGAAGACTTTACTGAAAGCACCTAGTGTTCTTCTCTCCAAAGTTAAGTCAAGCACAGTGGTCAGAGCTACTCTTCTTCAAGGAGGAAAGTCCCAGAGGAAATTGGCTTTAGGTTCCACATATGCAGGACAGAAGAAAGCCAAGTTCCACCACTGGTCCCCATGGTAACTACAGAAACAACCAATACTCCCCGCCAAATGGTGAGACTGGAGCATCCTCACGAGCAGGCAGCAGCATTTCCACACAGCACAAAACCAACCCCTTTAGGAAACTTCATATTGCAGATGCCCCAGGCTAGACACACGGCTGAGTTTCAAGTACTTCCACATACAAAAGGTTGATTTCCTCCCACTGATGCCTCCATTACTATGCACAAAACCATAAATATGTAAGACTCGAACAGCTTTTCTACTGGACTTCTCTATTCAGCAGTTCATTTAGTCACCTTGAGAAACTGGCCAAGTCTCACAGGCTTGTGCCTTCATTCGGGGGCACGTCCCATCCTCTCCCTGTAAGTCAGCCTTTCAGTTGCTCGATGGTTTATACTCTCATATACTGCTTGTTTAGGGATATACTTCTGCGATACGAGTATTTGTAAGAGTCTCTCAGTTAGCCTTGGCTATTCTTACTGACATGCCATAAAAACAAAGTCACACTCCACGTGACTTTTGACATCTGTCTCATGAAGATTTTGCTGCTGCAGATAAAGCAAGGCACATTGGCAGCTATTTTTGGTGCCCTGTGTATGTCAACAGGCTGCGGACTAGGACTCTTTACAGCGTTTAGAAGAGGAATCATTTACTCCAGCACTGCCTGCTTATCTCAGCTGCTAAAAATAAATATTTACCCAATAACATGGCAGGTTTATGAGCTGCATTTAATACTGTAATGAAAAAGCCTATCACTGTGTGTGAGCGAAAGAGAGAAAGGAGACGAGTTAAGGTTGCCATGGGAGCCTTTGGCACTTCTGGACCTTTATGATTACGAACAATAATTACATGTAATGCTTTATGGTCATGAAACACCTCATGGGCTCCTGATAATTGTAAAGTGTTGGCAATTAACTCACCCTCCCTGAGATTCAGGATGGTGTAATTAACCTCTCGAGGAGAAAGAGCCCCAGAGAATAGGAATCGCCCCGGGAGAGCCCCCCGCTTTGGGAGGCAGTCGTTACTCTGCACCATCTCCACCACAAATCGGCCCCACAGCCCTTCTAGGCCTGAGGCACTTGGCTCAGAGGACTGCGTAGGGTCAGTGGGAGTGCTGGCCCGCACTGTGGAGAGGTGCGTGGGACCCAAGTGCAGGCATCAAGCCCTCAGTGTTTCATTTCATCTGGCGTGGACATGCAACCCTGCAGAACTGTGACAAGAGGAGTGCAGACAGCCACCTGGGGAAGGGGAAGTTGGCGAAATGCTGCTTAGCTGTAGTTAGCTAAACCTTCGTGAAATATACTTCTTTCCTGTCTTCTCCGAGCAGTTGCAGTCTGGGGTTGGTCCTTAGTCTGCTGGCTTTTCTATTTATTGTCCCATGACACAAACATGCTCTTAGGTACCTACAGAAAACCGGGAAGAGGACGACTGCCTTAATGCAAAGTGTTAGCGACTATATATATGATCTATAGATATATGTGTGTTATATTGTCACATGTTATTATATGATATTTATTTTTATTATATATTAAAATATATGTTATTATACATAATGTGGTATAACATGTATGATAGTATATAAATATGTATTATATGCAATATATCATATACAAATAAATTATATATGTAGATATATATAGAGATAGATAGATTTATTTTTTATTTATTTATTTATTTATTTTTTGGTAAGTAAATCCCTGAAACCAGTGGGTCATGTCAATCAAAAACTAGATCTCCATTTTTTCTTAAGGAAAACAAAGTATAACTCTTGAAAATTTCAGGCAACACCCCTTTTTGTTTCAATTTAAATTTCCACGGACTAACTCAAACATTTTATTTTCTTGGTTGAAAGCTATGCATTTTGTATGCTGACAGATTGCAATGAAGGAATGTGCTGGATTACTGCCATTGACAAACCCCATTTCTCATATCCCTGTCCAAACTACCCACATAGTTCTGAGAGCGTTTGGTAATGGATTCTAGCGTCTACTCGAGACTTGAGGGTGAGACATATAGGGTTGGCATGGAGGACCATCTTGCCAGTGCTATGCCGAATGGGAAGATGACATGACTGTTTTCCCTCAGTGCAGAGGTCTCATTAATACCAGTAGGAATAATACCTGATCTCATTAGTGAGTACAGCTGCACTGGCCACTGAGCCAGAGATGGAGAGAACAGACTAGGTAAGCCATGTCTTTTGCTTTAGCCCAGGGAAGAATCTGCAGCACAAAGCCTCTAGTATATTTTAAAAGAATGTTTTGTACCATAAAAGCTAATTTGTTGTGATTAGTTCCATTACATTTGTGAGATTGTCACTCCCTTATTTGGCAGGCAGGTTAGAGTCCCTTTGGATGATTTTCCACTATGCACTGAAGGGACTCTCCGAAACTTGTAACAACAACAACACAAAACGAACACAAATGCAGCCATGAATACCTCCTGGGTCCTAGGATAGGAATGTACGTGTGACGAGAAAAACATAAACGTGGAGGGTGTGACTAAAATGGTAGTGATTCTAGAATGTGTTTGAACTTAAGCAACCATCACCTTAAAATAGACTGCTATTAAAAAAAAGGAAAGGTAACCAAAATCAAAAATCTACAAGAAAGATACAAGAAATTAAGAGAAAGGAATCCAAACACAACACTACAGAAAGTCATCAGCATATAAGAGAGCAAGAAAATAAGAAAGGAACAGAAAAGAACTACAAAAACAATCGGAAAACAATCAATAAAATGGCAATAATTACACACTTATCAATAATTAATTTAAATGTAAATAGAATAAATGTTTCAATCAAAAGAATGGATAAAGAAGTGATATATATTTATAAATATATACATATATATGTGTATATATATATATATATATATATATATATATATATAAATAAATAAAATGGAATATTACTAGGCCATAAAAAAGAATGAAATCTACCATTTGTGATAACATGGATGGATCTAGAGGGTATTATGCTAAGTGAAATAAGTCAGACAGAGAAAGAAGTATACCATATGACCTCATTTACATGTGGTATCTAAAAAGACAAATAATGAACAAACAAAACAGAAATAGACTCGTAGATGCAGAGAACAAACTGATGGTTTCCAGAGGGGAGGGGGTTAGGGGTGTGGGGGGAGAAAGGGGAAGGGATTAGAAGTACAAATTGACAGGTACAAAATAGCCGTTGGATACAAAGTACCGCTTAGGGAATATACTCAATACTATGTAATAACTATGTATGGTGCCAGGTGGGTACTAGACTAGGCAGGGCGATCAATTCTTAAATGATACAAATGTCTAACCACTATGCTGTACCCCTGAAACTAATATAATGTTGAATGTCAACTATAATTGAAAAAAAATTTTTTTTTAATTAAAAAAAAAAGGAAAAAGAAATACTCATGAGCCATGAAAAGAAGAATCTTGAGTTATTCGCAGTCACCTGACAGGCATTCAGAGGGTAGGGGAGGGAACGGGAGAACCACAAAGAAACCAAGTGCAGCATGAGGCCTGGAGCTGGGAGTGGTTGTTCTTTCTGCTTTACGTGCCTATTTTTGTATTGTTTGGACTCTTACAAGTTTCAGTTCATTGGTGACAAGAACAAATGTCGGTTATTTATGATCACACGGCTTTTGAGCAGCTCAGGGGTACACTGTTTGCTGAGCTAGTGATGAGACAGAAGATAGAGGCTGAGAGAATAGGGCCTGAGCCAAATTCCCAGATGAGATAGGAAGAAATAGAGAGGTTCTCTGGAAAGCCCTCAGAGTGGTGGACAGGAGCTAGGGAAGAATTAGACGCTTCGTGGGGAAGGACTGGAGAGAGCGGGATCCTGTGGCTGAACCCTGAGAACTAAGGCTGGGAAAAGCGAGACCCGAATGGAGGTTTTCCTCCCTCGCTCCCTCCTTCTTCTCTTTCTCTCTCTCTGTGTCTCTCTCCCCCTTCCCCCCCACCTTTGCTATGCTTTCTGGTCCACTATAAATCATTAGCGAAGTCTAATTTCTTACTAATGCCTTATGAGTGAGCTTTGTGTTTAAGAGAAACAAGAAAACGCTAAATCCTGCTTTGGGGGTGGCGTGAGAGAAAACAAGGGAACAGCCACATCCACACTCATCTGATTCCTACAGTCCTAAAAGATGGTTGGTGGAATTGATGGGGGTGGGGAAAGAAGATGGAAGTTGGCCCCCTGACCCCACATTTCTTTACACCTACTTAGCAGCCCTAACCTCTGTCCTTCACATTCTACAGTGCCCCACCCACCCACCTTTCCTATCCCAAGGGAAGCCCACCCACGTGATCATTCTCAGGGGCCCAGGGGCCCTGGTGAGCCCGGGCTACCCTGGATCTAGGGAAGCCCTGGATCCAGGCTTCTCTGGATCTAGGGAAGGCGGTCTTGACTGGCATGGTCTCCCATGCTTCGGAGAGAGCCACCTGGGCCTTTCCAATTCTGCACAAACTCGTTAGGCCCAGGCTCGGGTGGGAGTAAGAAGTAGGAGAGCTGGTCCAAATGCAAGCTTTCTTGGAGCCAGGAACAGGGGACAAGATGCTCTGAAACTCCTCAGGGTGTGCAGAGGCAGGCGTTAAAGGAGGCGGCATCTCCTACATATTCTTAACACGTCTTTGCAAGACTCAAGACCTTGCACATCCACTCATGGTGCTAATCGAAAGCTTTTTTGAGAGATTAGAAAAGAAAAGCCAAGTGTTCACACATGCAGGCCCAGACTGAGAGAGAAAGCACATCGGATTTTTTTGAAGCAGCTGTTCTCCCCACAGCAGTCTTTTCTTAGGGAAGGAAGGGGCAGGCTAATGCTCTCTGATTCTGTGAATTCAGAGAGAGGCCTCTGACTGCTTCAAATGGAGGGTAAGCTGACCTCTCGGGCAAAGTAACCATTCCCAGCACCAGCCACGTGGGCAGCTAGAATCACTGCACATGGAATTCACACAGGCCACGCGCAACACAAAGGCTGTCAGGATTGTTTACTGTGCCAAGCCCTGTGCTAAATTCATTGTCTAATTCTCTTGCTTCATCCTCCCAACAACTCGATTTTCTAACCGATGAGAAAATGTTAACGCCTGAGGTCACCTCGTGAGGAGGTGATAGAGACAAAGTTCAAAGGTAGGTTTGTCTGAAAAAGCCCCTCCATCTCATGGCTCCACGAGTGTGTTACACACACCCCCACTCAGCTTCCCCTTCTTTGGGATGTTGGGCTATTTCCAGTGCCGGGCATATCTGGGATTGGATTCAAGCTTAATAATTATGAAAATGCCATTTTTTATTGGCCCTCCCTCATGAAGCCATCTGTATCCCCAGGTCCCTCCCCTGTGCTCACAGCACACCCATGACTGACCCTAGCATGCGCTCACTTGCAGTTATTTATTCAATCCGCCTTTCCTGTAACACTGTGAGCAACTTGGGGAAAGGGGTGGGAGGAGAGCACACAGCACAATGTCTGATACATACTAGATGCTTATAGAATGAGTGAAGGATGTAAAATATTTCTTGAATAAATTATACAACAAAATTACAATGGAGTTGCTTTATGTAATGGTGAGAAGCACTAGATGTGGAATCAGAAATCCTGCCCCCAAGTCTAGCTCCCTTACTTAAAAGTCATGTGTCTTGGGACAAAAAACTTAGCCTTTCTGGGTTTCTGTTGCTTTGTCTACAGATCCACGCAGCTGGACTTGAGCTCCTCAAGGTCATATCCAACGCTGACACACTATGAGTTCAGGCTGAGCGGAGTCCATACAGCTCCTTCATAAAGTGACCTGCTCAGGTAAGATGCTCCAAGCTCGGCATGAAGAAATGCCCTTCCCCAGACCCAGTGTTCAAGGACCTATTTCTTGGACTGCGCAGCCCACAATCTGCTCTCCACCCTCCCACCCCCTACCCTCCATCCCTTTGCTACTTTTCTGCTCAGGTACCAACATGTCTGCCACATACCTTTGGCTTGATCCTCAGATCAGACTCTTTCTAATTCACCTTCCTCCCTAACTACTCACTTGTCTCCCCTACAGACCTGATCCTTAAGATATCCCTCCCATGGGTCCCACTCTAGTGGACAGGACCCACTCTGGAGCTTCAATACATCTAATTAGAATCTCAGCCTCCATTTTAAAATGATTCCCTAGACTTGTAGCCCATCAGGAAACATTCATGAAGCGTTAATTTTTAATTTGCCATTGTGAGATGTTATTAACGTATTTGAGCAAACAGATCGGAGGACATGCTGCAGTATAGCTATTACTAATTAACACCATTCCAGCATGCACGCTGTTAATTGGGCACTTCCTATTCTGGAATCCACTCCCTCCATCAAGTGGCCTTAATAAGAGAGTGTGAGAGCAGTACGGGAATGAGCCTGCAGGGCCACTCAGTCACCAGCCAGCACACAGGCAAGCAGCTGGAAGGGCAGGCACTGAGTGTTTCAGACACAAAGGTGCCCTTTCCACTTCCATCACCTGTGAATCTCTCTAGGCCAGGAACGTTTTGCGGTGAAATGAAGGCAGAGACATAGCAATTGAGTCAGCAATAATATGAGAATTCTGATTTCTAAACCTGATACACGTGGGAGGCAATTATTTAAATTTGTCTTTAAAAACTCACCTCGAGGCTTATTTTTGCAAAGGGCTTTGTATTGCAGGGATAAGAAGAAACCATAGGAAATGAGGATGCATAACCTGGAGAAAAGGGGGCCTACACAGGGGTACCCTCCCTCATATATGTGAGAGGCGGCATGAGGACAAGCAGCCTGTCTGTGCCCGTGGAGGGCACAGCAGTAAAAGGGCAGAAGACTTGGGCTCTACATGACAGAGCCCTTTAACGATTCAAGCTCTGGGATAGTGAGCTTCCTGTCCTGGTACGTGTTTGAGTCTGAGCAGCCACATGACAGGATTGTCATAAATGGGCTTCAGTCACATAGATAGGCTCAGATCCGGTGAACTTTAAGCTCTGACCCTGACATCTGGGCAGACTTGCTTGGCTTCAGAACTGTGCGAGGGCAATGCTGAGCCGGCAGGCAGCTGGGGCATGGGAGTCTGCCTTAAGCCTGGAAGTCTTTGTTTGTTTTTAAAATTGCACATCTTCACTGTTTGTGGCAGATATTTTGATTCCCAACTCCCCTTTCCCTTGCTGTCTTCCCTTACAGAAGTTGCAAGAGTTGAATCCTTGCGTCTCCAGCCTCCCTTGCAGCTGAAGGTGACTATATGGCCCAGATTTGGCCGTGAACATCAATGGAAGTTTCGGGGGAGGGTGGAAGCTTGTGAGGCCTATGGAACTAGGTTCCTTCAGGAGTCAGAGGACATACTCACGGCAGGCTCACTCGAGGAGGATTTAACAAAGGGATTACTTACAAAGGTGAGGGCAGGGACAGGAGACTATCAGAGTAGAGCAGTACCCAAGGCTAGTAACAGCAGAGCTGTTCACATCCCCAAAAGAAAGGCTGAGGAGAAGGGACAGTGACCAGACCCCGAAGGAGAGAGCTGTGTGGAAGGGGCTGCCTGGAGAGGAGCTGCGGCCTTTGGTGAGAAGCTTAGCCAGCCCCAGGCAGCTCCATGACACAGACAGAAAGGGAGAAGACCTGCCGGAAACCCCTTGCTGGTCTGGTGGACTCGCTAATTATTGGACAGCTCCATGGGGCCTGGAAAGCAGAGGATGGCCCTTCTGATGGGTTGTTAGCTGTGCACAGCCATCTGCCTCATCACCTGTGTCCTTCATTCACAGAGTGCACTCGTTCCACCAACCACTCACTGTGCAGGGGCACGGAGTGTTGGAAACCATCCTGGCCTCAACTGACTTAAAGTCTGAGGAGATACATGAGCATGATGCAGGGAAGAATTAGAGGGCATTCGAACATTACACCTCATGGAAGCAGCCATAAGTGCTATAGAAATGAAACGTAAGTATTGGTCATCAGGGACAGGCAGAGCAGAGTCCAAATTCCAGCCCCTCAGTATATTAATTGAGTGTCCTTGGAAGGTCCTTAATTTCTCTGAGCCTCGCTTTTTAAAAATCAGGAGAACGGGAATAAGAATATTCACCTTTCTGGACTGTTTTGAAGATTACAGATAATATCCGTAGAGTACTATAGAGTGATGATATTCCTTTAGTACTTCTTATAGGACGGGCACTGTTACACAGATTAACTCTATGAGGTAAGTTCTATTATCATTCTCATTATATAAAGCAAGAAACTGAGTCACTAAGATGCAAGTAACTTGTTCCAGGATAGCAGCTAGTAGGTGATAGAGCCAAATCTGTACACAGCACACTGGGGAGAAGCAGTGCTTCCCACTACACCACGCTGGCTGACACAGGAGATGCTTAATAATCTGTCATTGTTTCTACTAGGGTCACCACCTCCATCACAGCCACCATTACCACTAGGGTATGCTAGACTATTTGGCAAAGTTCCCATCAAGGGTAGCACCTGGGCCTAAAGGCCAGAGTAAGTTTTGTTCAGTAAGTAGGCAGAAGAAGAGAGGACATCCAGGGTGAAGGGACAGCAGGAGCAGAGAAGGGAGCTATCCTGGCCCGAACAAAGACAGAGCAGACCTGCCCAGCTGAAGGCTGGCATGGGCTGTGGAGCAGTAGACTATGAACCAGGTCAGTGGGGCTGGAGCCAGTCCTTGGAAACTCCTGAAAGGCGTGCAGAAAAGTCTGAATTCAGTGACAACCATGGCATGCCAAGCCAGTGCTCAGGCCGGGCAACGTGACATGTTGGAATAGGAGCCATGTTTTAGAACATCAACTAAACAGCAGAGAGACGAGCCTTCACAGGAAGGCCAGCGAGGACACTTGGTAATAAGGTCTATAGTGAGGAGACCATGAAATGGTAGAAGGGCAGATATGTGTGTTATTCCAAGGGTCCAAACTTGGTGACAGAGACAGAAGAGTGAATGAAAGGGCATAAGGAAGGAAACATTACTAGACACCCTCCAGTCTTACCAAGTAGAACCCTTAAAAGAGCTCTTGTCGTGTTCCTCCACTGTCGCTTCCTCGGATGGTCTCATTCAGGCTTGGCGCAGTGCAGCAAGCATTTATAAACACGTACGAAACGCTAGCCCTGCACGTGACGGGCACTTGGGGAGTGAGCACTGCAGGGAGGGTTCTCCCAGCAGCTGGGGGATCATACTGTGCCGAAGCTCTTCCGAGAGGTGGACTGCAAATCTGCAGTGACAGAGGAAACACGTACTCCCTAAAAATCTTTTGTGAACAGTCCTTTTGTTCAGAAATCATGATAGCTTGCTCTTTTGATATGACCCACATGCCCAAACATTTTTTTAAAGGAAAGGTGAGGGAAGAGCTTGTCCATCTACATCCAATTAGGTAAAAGATGACGGAGAGTATAAATCATCACCATTCTTAATTTCCGCCCTTGGTGAGACAAGAAATGGGTCAGGACATTCCCTACCCTGAGAACCCGATGGCAGTGTCAACGGTTGTAAACTCAGAGCTCATCTGCAGACCACTTGTTGCAAACCGTTCCCCAGTCTGTTCCTGTCACCAAGTAAGAAACCATTTTGGGGTTTTGAAACTATTTGGAAGGTTGAATGATTCTACCTTTTAGACAGAGGGTTGAAGCAATATGGAAAATACCTGGCACCAAATAAAAGGGAATAAAAAGCAAGTGAAACCCTTGGTTCAGACTCAGCTTCTTGGTATCTCCGACCCCCCATTTCTCTGTGGTCATGTACTCCTCGGGCAGGATTCCCCTTTTGGGGATGGGAGAGGCTGGGGAAGCTCCCTCCAACCTGGCAGCAGACTCCAGAGACACGGGGTCAAAGAGGACAAGGGTATCTCCACCAATGGAAGGGCCTGCCCAGTCCAGCAGAAACCCCCAGCCAGGGGCCTGTTGCCTTCTAAACAGCCAAGCCCGGCTCCCAAGCAGGGAGAAATTAGATTAGTCTGACAAGATTTGTGCTGTCAGAAAGCAAGTTTTATTTTTACCCTTGAGCCTGTGATCTCCTAAGTATCTGCAAATTAGGGAATTATTTTTACCCAGACATAGAAGTCAAGTTATTCCGTTTTGTCTTCCTGCCTGTACTTTCTACACAGTGGTGGCTCTGGTGGTTGAACCTGACTGACCTCTGCAGAGCCTGAACTGAGCTGGAATCTTGCCTGGGCCACTTACAAGCTATGTTAGTTAATCTGGGTGAGGGTTCCCCGCCCCCCATCTGGATCTCAATCTCCTTATCTGTAAAACACACAGGGTTAGACTAGATGGTCTCCACAGTGTGAAAGAATAAAAGGACAAAGGTTTCAAAACACTATATCTTTTTGACTGCAATTTGTTTTGTCTTTTCTCCTCGTCTATAAAAAAGGTGATATCTTATTTCTGCAGATCTGAGAACATGTGCACATTTTGGAATTTTATTATCATTGCCAACTGGAGGGAATGAGTAATGAAGGAAAAATAAATAAATAGATGAGTACAAGAAATGGTTTGCAGAGACTGAAAGATCCATCTTTTAGCTTCAAAGGCCCCATTTTGTACAACCCCCACTCCCCCACCCAGCTCTCTCATTTACACCTGGCTGGTGCACCTCTCAGCCTCTGTGGGAAGCACCCTCGGAAACCCCTTTGCTCAGGCTCTGCCGTCCCAGTGACTTGACACCTTCAGGGTTAAGTGCAAAGAATCAAGCTGCAGAGGACATGAGGTGGTCTTGCTGGGCGTCCCAGTGACTTGACACCTTCAGGGTTAAGTGCAAAGAATCAAGCTGCAGAGGACATGAGGTGGTCTTGCTGGGCCTTCCGAGGGAAATAGTGGCAGGACAAGAATTCTGCCTTCCTGACCAGAACACCTGAAATATAAAGGGACTCGCAGTAAGTACTGACTTTGTGGGACAATCACCAGCCCTTTAGCAGTTTGGAGGAGGGCAGTCAGGAGAGCTGGCATAGATGGGACACAGGGACTACCAACCATCTGCAATGCTCCAGAGCCAAGAAAGACGCATATGTTACTTCCAGAAACCAAACTAGTGGCCCCATAGTTCAGTCATGCCTTATTCCCCTTAAGACTCAGTAAGACCTATTCTGCCCCAGAAAGCAAGATAACGAGATGAAAAAAGCAGGACTCTGCCTGCCCAGACATTCCTTCCAGTGGAAAAGCTTGCAATTTACTATAGGACTAAAGTTCAAGTACTTTACTTGAAGGAAAGTACATGAGCCCCTCACTTAGCACCTAATTACTCTTGTTAAAAATTAACTTTATCGAGATATAATTTATGTTCACCCATTTTAAACATAAAATTGAATGATTTTTAGTAAGTTTACAAAGATGTGTAGCCATACTCCATTTTTAGAACATTTTCCTCATCTCAATAAAATCACTCATGCACTTGTATTTAATCCGGGTTTCCAACCCCAGCCAACCACTTGTCTACTTTCTATTGCCATATTTGCCTTTTCTGGACATTTCATATAAATGGAATCATGTGTAGTCTTTTGAGTCTGGCTTCTTTTACTTAGGATAAGGATTGTGAGGTTCACTCATGTTGTAGCATGCATCAGTACTTCATTCCTCTTTATGGCTGAATAATATTCTGTTGTACTGATATAGCACATTTATTTATCCATTCATCAATTGATAGATATTTGGATTGTTTCCACTTTTTGACTCTTATGCATAATGTTGCTTTGAACATTTCCATGTAAGTCTTTGTGTGGACACATGTTTTCATTTCTCTTGGATAGAAATCTAGGAGTAGAATTGCTGGGCTGTATGGTAAACTTATGTTTAAGCTTTTAAAAAGTGTCAAACTGTTTTCCAAAGTGGCTGTACCGTTTCACATGTTCACAGAAATGTAGGAGGGTTCCTATTTCTCCACATCTTCACTAGCATTTGTTATAATGTCTTTTTTATTATAGCCCTTCTAGTGGGTATGAAATGGTATCTCATTATGGTTTTAACTTGCATTTTCCTAATGACTAATGATGTTGAAAATTTTTTCCAGTTCTTAGTGATCATTCATATATCTTCTTTGTGGTAATGTCTATCCAGGTCTTTTGCCCATTTTATATAATTGGGTTGCTTATCTTATTATTATTGAGTTGTAGGAATTCTTTGTATTTCTCAGTATAAGACCTTTATCAGATGCAATTTGCAAATATTTCTCCCAGTCTGTGTCTTATCTTTTCATTTTCTTTTATTTTTCACTATTTTAAAAATAGTTTTCATTTTCTTAATGGGTGTCTTTTGAAGCACAAAAGTTTTTCATTCTAATGAAGCCCACTTTACAAATATTTTTATTTTATGGATAGCTTGATCCATTTGGGCTCCTATAACAAAATTTCACAGGTTAGTAGCTTATAAATAATGGAAATTTATTTCTCACAATTCAGGGGGCTGGGTAGTCCAAGATTAAGGTGCCAGCGAGGTTGGGTCCTGGTGAGGGCCCTCCATCTTATTTATACCTGGCACCTTTCCAATGTGTCCTGGGAGGGGAGAGGGAGCTTGTGGGGTCTCTTTTATAAGAGTACTAATCCCATTCATGACGGCTTCAGCCTCAAAACCTAATCACCTCTCCAAAGCCCCACTTACTCATTTTATCACCTCTGGGGCATTAGGATATCAACATACAAATTTGGGGAAGGACACAAACACACACATCTTAACAATGAATTATGCCAGCGGTGTCATAGCCAAGAAATCTGTGTCTGACTCAAAGTCTCAAAGATTTCCTCCCGTGGTTTCTTCTAAAATTCTTATAGTTGTAGCACTTAGATTTAGGTCTATGATCCATTTGAGTTAATGTTTGTATTCTGTGAGAGGCAATGTTTAAGTTCATCTTTTTTGCATGTAGATACCCAATTATCCTAGCACCATTGGCTGAAAAGATTCTTCATTGAATTGCGTTGCACTTTTGTCGAAATCAATTGACAATAAAAGTTTATTTCTGGACTCTCTGTTCTGTTCCACTGATCTATATGCCTACCCTTATGTCAGTACAACGCTGTCTTGATAATTTAGCTTTTAGTATGTTTTGAAATTGAGAAATGGAAGTCCTCCAACTTTGTTCTTTTGATCCTTGGGCAAAATTGTTTTGTTTATTTGAGGTTGTTGCTTTTCCATACAAATTTTAGGAGGAGCCTATAGCTTTCTGTAAAAAAAAAGGATGGGCTTGAGTTCTTATAGAAATTCTAGATCAATTTGGGAAGAAGTGCCACCTTTACACTATTGAGCCTTCCAACCCATGAACACGAAATGCTTCTCCAGTTATTTTGATCTTCTTTTATTTCCCTCAGCAGCGTTGCAGTTTTTAGTGTACAATCTTGTATTCCTTTTGTTATATTTATTCCTAATTATTTTATTCTTTCAATGATATTGTGAATGGAATTTGCTTTATTTTTTGATTGTTCATTGACCATATCTAGAAATACAATTGACTTTTTTATCCTGTGACCTTGCTGAACTTGTTTATTAATTCTAATAGGTTTGTGTGTGTGTGTGTGTGTGTGTGTGAGAGTGTGTGTGTATTCCAAGTTTATCTAATCATTCTTACTTTGAACACAACTGTAACAAGTTTAAAATTGCAGTTTTATAGCTCACAGCAGACTAGAAGTGACAGGTTAGGGGAATGAGCTGTCCAAGAAATAGGCACACTGGTGTCCCTAACAGATGACATATAGTCTTACAATAAAGAAGACAGAGGGGAAAAAGTAGAAGAAAGAAAAAAAGGCGTAAGAACTCCAGAGGCCAGTAGTCTAGGACCATCCAGCGTAGGCGTGAGCAGCACTACACATCTCAAAAGACCACGGTATTATCAGCCTGTGATAATTAGCCTTTCATAAAAGAAAACAAAAAATTTAAATTAGGTTCAGTAACTGCTATTCAAGAAAAATAAAGATGTGTGTATCTGTACACCTAAGTGATAATATTTTTAAAGTTTGCCATTTGCTAAAATACATTTTTCTCTTTTAGAAGCTTCACTTACAGATGCTCTCTTCTGTATTATTGTCTTCTCTTTCCTCTGAATCCAGTTGCCACCAGGACCATCAAGCATTTTCCTAGTGGTTCCTAGGGTCCCCTGTATCTTGGAACCTTCTCATGTTAATTTGCCTCAGAAAATCATCGCTGGCATGGAGGAGCTGTCTAAGCTTGGGTAGAGGTCTGATGCTGTCTGTCTGTGTTCTCAGGACAATAGGCTGTGAGCCAGGCCCAGGGAGGAAATTATGCAAAGGAAATTAGTACTGTGGAAGGGTCTCCTAACAAACCAGAGAAGGAATCCAGGCTGGAGCCATTAAAATGAGTTAAGTGCTCAAACACAGCACACTGTCCCGGCCCCTGGGGCAGGCTCTGTCTTTCTGCTGGCTTCCTGTCAGATGGGATACAACAGATGGGCAGGGCCCAAGGGACAGAAAGACCCAGGGTGTGCAAGAAGCAAATGTAAGTTGGCCCTTTGCAGAGCGACTAAGAGACTGCCCAGGAAACAACCCCTGGGGTGAGGATGGAGAGGCGGGCCAGCTGTTCCAGGAGATCCAGGGGTACTTCAGCTGTGTGCCTTAGAAGGATGGGTGGCAGTCAAAGGAATGCCTCTGTTTCCATTGGTGACATTCAGGGCATGAGCAGGGTGCTGCTCTCTGTTACTCTGGATTGCAGTCCTCTGAGAGTCAGAAAAATGAGAAGGGGGGAGAGGGAGAAGGAGAGGGAGAGAGAGAGAAAGAGAGAACAGTAGCAACAAGGATGCCATGTTGCTTTTCCTCCAGACAAGACCCTCAGCTCCTGCTGGCCGAGGTCCTGGGAAGATGCTCAGGCCTCCTCTCACCTCCTAGTCAAGTCTGACCCCTGTCTCCCCAGACCCATTCATACTCTAAATTCCCCTTTTGCCTCCCCAGAAAATTCGCTTTCCCTCAGAAGCATGGTCTCTCACAGACGTCTTATAGCAAACAGCTAGAGCAAATACCAGAAAGCAGTTCTCAGCAACCCGTGTGAATCTGAACCGCCCACCCGCAAGGAGCCAGTCCGCCTGCCTGGTCCCCTGTCAGCTGCTGAACCAGGTTTAGTCAGATCAAACAATGGCTGACTCCGGGCTGCAGGCTCTGGCACCCAACCCAGGGGCTTGGGAAATGCATGCTGCTTTGCCTCTTAGCAGGGAAGAGATAGTCCAGCAGGAGAGGAAAGGCAGTGTCTGGGGTGGTTGGGGTGGGGGAGGGGTTGCTTTCTCCCAGCTGTCAGCTGGGCCCTGGCAATCCCAGCTGCACCCTTCCCCAAGCCCCCTACGCAACCATCCCACGGTGCTGGCTGAGCGTTTGCTTGCCAGCCTGCCCTCCTAACACCAAACCATGGTCAGGAGAGGATGGGAGGGGGTGCTGGTCTCCAGGAGGGGAATCAAGTATCTCACAACCAAAGACAGAGCTACTCTAGATTCCCACCAGAAGGTCTTAGAGAAAACCAGAATTTAAAAACAGTTAGGCCTGCAAATAAGAAAGCAAGTTGACAGGTAGACAGGTTTCCTGAGTTGTGAAACTATGACCACCGTCCCTGGGTTTGAGGAGCATAGAAGGAGCGGGCTGGTGAAAGCACTAAGTCTTTGTTCTCATACGTTTGAGAATGACTGATTAACTGGAGATAGGAGGCAGTGGGACCAGGCTTGCTGGGGGCAGGGCAGATGAAGCCTTGGGCATCTGTGGGAGAGCTAAATATGGGAAGTTCAAACAGAAGCACAGCTTGTCCCCTGACAGTCAGCCAATCCGAGTCCTCCAAATAGCAGCTGTTTCAACAAAAATGTAGAAACCTTTCCTGCTTCCAGCATTATAAAGGACCAAGTTGTTCTCCATAAGTGGGATCTCGCTCAAATGGCGAAACTTTTTATATTAATATCTTTAAATATTATCCTTCAAATCGACACCTGGGGCTCGTACCATTAAATAAAAACATAGTCATGAAGGCTGTGATCCTCAAAACTCACTTATGCAACCAGTGAACTTGCACCAGCTTCCTATAATGTGCTAGGCACCAGAGTAGGAAAAGAAGGCCTCAAGCATGAACTCTGCTCCCTAAGAGCAGAGTTATATATAGGAGAGAATATAACCTGTGAGCATAAACAACCATAAAATTAGATAGATGGTAGTACCTAGCAGGAGATTTCTTATAGGAGAGAGCTGAATGAAATGCTGTGAGCATACGTGAGTTAGCACACATACGCGTATTTCATAGCTCTGTCCTCTGAGAATGGCTACAAGCAGTGACACTCCAATAGCTGCAAGCATGCCCAGTGCCCAGATCTTGGTTTCTAAATACCTTAATCCCATAAAAGGACCCAAGTCTATCTGGAGAAATGGTTGATTTTAAGGGAGTGGAGAAAAGGATGAGGGCATGTCAGAAGGATACAGTGCCAACTTGCAAAAGCTCTCAGTAGCCAAAGGTAGAACAACTTCAGCCACAAAATAAATAATGATAATACTGGATTATAACCTAAGAAGAAAATAAATATCCATGAGCCCATTCTGATATAAATGATTAAATAAATAAATAGATAAATAAATAAATAGGAGAGCAAGGACAAATCTTTCTTACAGAAGAATTCCAATGAATAAATGTCAGATGGATGAGCAAACAAGATCACCGTTAGAACACCACAGTAATCATGCTGCCGGGAGGATCCATTGATAAGTGCTAATATGAATGGGTGAAATTTTCAGGAGAAACATAGCCTCAAAGTATTTCTTCCAAAATTTACTAATTATTGTGGTGTTTTTAACATATAATCATAAATTCCTTGATACCCTGCCCTCCAGGAAGTGATGCTTAATTCCTTTCCCTTTTATGTGAGCTGGAAGTAGAGATTCACATCTAAGAAATTATTTGTGGAAGGAGAAATATGGTAACATTATATGGAGAAACCTGGCAAATACCGCCTTAAGAAAGTGGTCAAGGTTAATATCCCAGTGATAAATCATGCTGCTATCACATGCCCACTAATATCATGGGGTGAGAAGAATGCGCCTCCTCTGCGATATTTTTCCAAAAATTCATAACTTCAGCCTATTAATGAGAACTCACCAGATAAACTCAAATTAAGGGATGTTGTACAAAATACCTGACCACTACTCTTTAGAATAGTCAAGGTCATGAAAGTCAAAGAAAGACTAAGAAACTGTCATGGTTTAAGGGAGACTAGGAAGACATAATGTAATGTGGTGTCCTGGATTAGAGCCTGGAACAGAAAAAAAAAACATTAATGGAAAAACTGAGAAAATTTGAATAAAATCTCTAGTTTAATTAATAGTATTATGTCAATATCAATATCTTAGTTTTAATTAATGTACCATGATTATGTAAGATAGTAGCACACATGGAAACTAGGTAAGGATATAAATTTCTATGTGTGGGCCGACACAAATCCGGAGCTCACAGCCAAGTGTGCATGTGTAAAGCACACCCCAAGAAGCAAAGGCTTTGAAAACTGAACCATACAAATCACTGCTCAAGTCCCAGTCTACCCATGAGTGGCATATGCAAGGGATAGCCCCTAAAAGCATACCAAAGGTTTTGAAAACTGTATGGCCACTAGAAGTACCACTTTTAGTAGGTGAGACAGCACTCGTAGTCTAAATCTCTAATTGGCATGATTGTCTGCTAACACAAAAAGCTCCACATTCTCCAGAGGATTTTAACAGGACCCACAGTTTCACAAGTTAATATACAAATTGGCCTTGATACTATCCAAAATTATCCAACATACCAAGAGCCAGGAAAAGATAACCAATTCTCACAGGGAAGAAACAATCAACAGGTGCCAACACTAAGATGACCCAGATGTTGGATTTATCAGATAAGGCCCCTAGAGTGTCTCTTATAGTCATTCTCCATGAACTGGGGCTCCTACCCCAGCTCCTCTGCCTGACCCAGGAGCAAGTTTTTCTGTCCTATTGTCCTCCAGGACTATTAATAGCTGATACATAAATAGACTTGCTTTGTGCCAGGCACTATTCTAGGTCTCTCTCTCTCTCTCTCTCTCTCTCTCTCTCTCTCTCTCTCTCTCTCTCTGCTGTTTCTCCTATCTATCTTCTTCTATCTCCTATCTTTCTTCCATTTTCTGTCTGTCGTCTATCTGTGTATCTATCAATCATCTATCTTTATCTATCTATCTATCTATCTATCTATCTATCTATCTATCTATCTATCTATCTATCTTTACCTATCCATCCATCCATCTATCCATCCACACTAAATCTTCACATTGCTTCAATTGAAGTAGGTACTATTATTCTTCCTGTTTTATAGATGGAGAAACTAAAGCAGCAAGAGGTTAAGAGACTTGTCCCAGATGATATATCTAATGAGTATTGGCTCCAGATCTGGTGCTAGAATCTGAGTTCCAAACCATCACTGTCCTCTTCTCAGGAAGACTAACCCAGAGCAGAACTCTCTAAGACATTCCATGGGTCCAGAACAAAATGTACCCTGGCTGCCCTGACCCATATCCCACACCCCCAGGAGCATTTCTAACCAGGTAAAATCTGGTTGGAAGGTATATAGAGGGCAATTTTGAAAGGAAAAATAAGAAGGAAAAAGCTGATGAGAGCCTGAAAGGCCTGTGGTGAGAGGAGCAGGCACTGTTGCTAGGCAACCTAGTTCAGGCCTTCCGTCCTCTCAGAACTGGAGAGCATCCTCCTAGGCTCCTCTATTCTTTCTTGACAACAGCTGACGACATCAGCTCTTTCCCTTCCAGCTTGCTGTAAGGCCCTCCATCCCACTCACTACCATCCCCAGTCACGTGATAAAGGCAGCTTGGCACTGCTCCAAGAGCCCTGGTGGGAAACAGATAGGGAGCCTTCAGTCATTCCGGAGTCCAACTTCCCTCCTTGGGAAAGTCAAGTCTCCTCTGGCCACCAGGGAAGGGGGCCCCAGCCGAGAAGCGGGTTGAGCTGAGCATCCGCAAACCATTTTACAGCTCCAACCAGTCTGACTGGGGGGCAGCTTGCTGGTGGGATGAAGAGGGTTCTCGGGGTCTTGTTTCCCTTTCACCTTCCTCAAGGATACTTGCCGCACACCAACTCTGTCCAGGGATCAAGAGTGTTGCTTTTGGTTTGCCCCTTGGACTCAGCAGGAAGTCCAAAAGGAAGCGGATGAATCACAGTGCTCACTATACTGTGAGTCTTTGGAGGTGAAAGGCTATTTTCACCACTGACTATAAAAAGCCAAAAAAAAAATGAAATCATTGTGACCTAGCAAGAGGGGCAGACAGTATACCCTCCCCCAGGAAAGCATCTAATGCCAATGAGAGCTCAGAGTGCTTTCTCTGCCAACAAGCCCACTCGTATTGGCATGATTTATGGGTCACTCTCCCACCAGTGGCCTCCCTTGGTCCCCTCCACCTCCTCCAATGACATAATGAAGAGGCCATTTCTTCCCACCACTCTGCCCCATTCAGCTCACAAATCATTTTGCGACACCACTTTCAGTAACAGCCTCGCTGGATGCCTTGTACGGGCCAGATTCTTGGCTTTTATAACTTATGTTTGACAGCTAGCAACATGCTAGAAATCAGTCCCTATTAAATTAATGTCATTAGGAAACATGCCAATTTTTTTTCCACAGGAAGAACTAAGAAGTGGAGCCCAGGAATACAGCTCCCACCTTAAGCATAACTTAATGACAAATTGCTCAAATACAACTTTGCCGAGGTAAAGATGTTAGGTTGAGTCTTTATACAAACCAGGCCTGGAAAGGCACAGAGAAGGCCACGGCTGCTTTCTATTGAAAGCTAAAAGCATCCTTCAGCTACACTCTAACCTTTCTCCCAGACCATTTCCCATAGTGGGGTTCCAATGCCAGGGTCACTGTGGAAGATTAAGGGGTATCAAGTCCACTTTTCACTCATTTCTTTTGAGCACATCCATACAGTAAAATCCAGAGCTCTCCTGTTGGTCTTTCAAGGAAGGGGGAGAAACGCAGGTGGAAGAGGCAGAGGACAAGGTATGTGAGCCTCAAAACTATAAACATCTCCCGCTTGATGCAGGAAGAAGTTGTGTTTCTAACACATTGTCAGTTTGCCAGAAACCAGAAAGTAACTGTCTGCCCTTCCCCTAACCTGGGATCCCAGGTTTGGACACCTGCCCTGAGAGAGCTGGGATCATTTTCACTGGTGGAGTTCTCAGGAGGAGCAGACAACTTATTATTATTCCATTCTTCTGGTAACATGCAGAAAGGGCTAGTTTGTCTTGGTAAATGAAGCACAGAGTTCTCACTTGGCCCCACCCCTCGAGAAGCTATCTTGTTGGGTCTAGTAGTTCTGACGCTCTGAGTGGTTATGCTGAGTAATTTTCCACTGGGGTGAAAGAACGGGGAGTCCAACCAACTCCTGTGCGCAGGAAGAAGAGCAGGGAAGTTCTTTAACTTCTCTAATCTCAGAAGTATTCTCCTTCCCCTCTTCCATCACACACAGACATACATGTACACACCATAGTTGGTATAATAAACTAGTTTGCTTTACTAAGAAGGGCAAAATCTTCCTCAGTTCATCATTAGAACCCATTCTCTATCCTCCCCTCCCATGCTCTGAAACCATAAACGAGGCATCGGGAATTGAATAAACTCAGGTGGACAAAAGAGGTCATTCCTGTCGCTCACACCAATGGCAGAAATCAAGGAAAAGGGAAAGAGAAAGAATAAAACTGGAGTATGTACTCAGAGGTCTTACCCATAAGCTTCAAGAAGCCTCTCAGACCCTGGAAATAATCCGTTCCCAAAGAGACTGGTCAAATCGTGTTCAGAGATAAACACTCAGGTTCCTCAATCTCCATATATCACACTCACAACTCGTGGTGACATTTTATCATCTTCTCCAGATGCCCAGAAGAATCACAGGAGATTTGATAAAAAGCAGTACCATTTCCGACCATGTCTGATTTTATTCATGGTATCGACGATGAGATGTAAAAGATGATATCGGCAGGAGGAAAATTTCTTTGTTGGAGAGTAATAAAAATAATATTGTTCCAATTACCATTCCTGCATAACAATTCGTCCCAAAACTTAGTTCTTAAAAATGATAACAATCATTTATTTTGCTGATGAATCTACAATTTGGACGGCGTTCAGTGGAGCCTGCTCATTTCTCTCCATTTAGCATCAGCTGGGGCATCTTGACTAGAACTGAGTTTCCACTCCTACGATGGCTGTCAGTTCCTCCTCAAATGGGCCTCACTGTGGGGCGACTTGGGCTTCCTCACAGCATGGAGGCTGGGTTCCAAGTGTGAACATTCCAAGAGAAGCAAACAGAAGCTGTATCACTTTTCATGATATAGCCTCAGAAGTCACAAAATATCGCTCCCCCCATAGCCATATGTCCACTTACGTTCATGAAAAGACAGACCCCACCTCTTGGTGGGAGGAGAGTTACGGTTACATTGTAAGAGAAGCATGTTGCATGAGAGAAACTGTGGCAGCCATTTTGGGGAAATACCACCTGCTACAAACTTTAGCTATAACTAAAACATAATGATTTCTTACTATATTCCAGACTCTGGGATAAAGTGTTGAATATGAGTTTTGATTTTAAATCTCACAACAAGCCTATAAAGTATGTGTCAACAGACACAGGGCTGAATGCCCAGTGCAAACGAAGGAGATGGGACAGATCTCAGCCCCGGGATCTGAAGCAGAATGAAGTCTTGTCACCATGGCAACATGTTCTATGGAATACACAAGAAATGATGTGAATCTGAATTGTGTAAAAGAGGGATCGGAAACAAGAGAAGCCACTTGGTTGAGTCTAAGGGCTGACTTAAATGGTCAGGCCTTTCTAAACCCGCCTCTGTCAAAGGGTGGTTAGTATCTGGGAATACATCCCCCACAGAGAAGAAATGAAAGGAATGTAGGTTAAACAAATAATATGTTGTAGGTGCTGTATAGATGTATTATTTATTCATTGGTTTTTATTCAAAAGTCAAGTTTACTGTGTTCTTATCCTCATTTTGCATATATAGTTAAGCAACTTGAGTAAGGTCATTGACTATGAAGTGGAAGACACAGCACTCTAACACAGGTCTCCAGAACTCATGTGTTTCCACTGTCCAGTGCCCTGATATTTATCACAGTGTGTACATACCAAGTTTTGTCCTACCTCATAGGGGTGATTTAAGAAGACCAATAATGCAAGAATGACTATTATAATGTCAGCATGAAATACTAGTTCTACAACTGAGCCCTAAAAGAGTCACCCTTTAATAATTCAGTTAGGGTCTTATTTCTTCCAGTGTTCAACTCCCTTCTGATCATGGCTGAAAGAACCTTTGAAATTAGTAGGTTTCAATTCATAGTGATGGAGTAGTACAGAGAAATGAGTGGGCTTTGATTTTCCAATTCATCTCAGTCATCAAAACTTACCCTGCTTTCCTTTCTCTGACCTCTAGTGAAGTGATTGTCAAACTTTGGTATGCATAAGACACGTGTGATGAAATTGTTTAAAAATGAATGCCTTGGCTTCCTGCCCCCCCTTCTCCCCCCCCCCCCCCCCCCCGAGATTGAGGAAGTTCAGAGTGAGGGCAAGAATCTGCATTTTCCGCAAACATTCAGGTGATCGGGGAAATTTGAGTTTGTAATGCACAAATTTTCCATATTGCTCTTATTTTCCTGTTTTGTTTTTATTTGTTTGTTTTAAAGTCTCACATCCACTTGGGGTTGAGATTTCTTTTATAAGCCATGCCCTTTGGTTCTCTGCACCTTTAGAACAGCACTGCTCATGTGTGGTCTGGGCTTATAAAGGATCAGGACTAAAGCCAGAGAAACAGAGATAAGATCTCACAACCAGAGGCTCTAAGAGGGAAGATGGCTCAGTCAGGAGGAATGGAAGAGGCTGCTGAATAGAATAGTAGTGGTACAATATCATTCTGTTGGGAAAAAAATCGGCATATGTGTATAGTCAAAGACATACATAAAGAGGTGACCCAAACCTGAAGGAATCATGCCAAAAAGTTGAGGCCCCAGAACAAGCCGAGGCTTGCAGAAAATACTAAGGACAAAAACAAGCTTTTAAGAAGTTACACGGGGATCAAAAACAAAGAAGAAATGAAGGCCAGGAGCAGATGATGTAACATTGACAGATGACAGGCCAAGCAGCATTGCTCATTTCCTGTTTTTCTTTCCTACTCCATCAGGGAGGAGGATCTCCAAACTGAAAATTTGCAGAATAATCATGCCCTCAAGAAAATAGCATCCAAAGGTAAGAGAGGAGGTGAGAAAGAAGACTTAATGGCACAGAGTGCAACTTCCAAGACCAGATGAGTTATATCGCAGAGCACCAAAAATTGGCATTGGTGTTGTAAACGTGCTGTTGGTTATCTTTAAGGCATATGGAGAAGTACAAATCGGGAGTTACAAAATAGTCATGGGGATACAAAGTACAGTACAGGGAATACAGTTAACAATATGGTAATAACGATGTACAGTGCTAGGTGGATACTAAACTTATCAGGAGGATCACTTCATAAATTATGTAAATGTCTAATCACTAGGCTATACACCGGAAACTAATAATATTGAATGTCGACTATAATTAAAAATAAAATTAATAAAAGAGAAAGAGATAGGTTGGTTCTGGCACATAGTGACCTGGGGAAAATAGCAATAGGGGACCCACAGAAGAGGATGCAGATTAGATTGCCCCTGGAGCAAAGACTTTCCTCAACTTCATTTGTTAAGGGTGACTAACTCTTCTGTAGTGTGCAGGAACTGGAGACTTATGTGAAAATCCACTGTATGTTGTTTAAAGTTCTCACAATTAACTGTATGTACCAAATTGTACCTAATTTCCATTAATGATTGCAGTTATCGTCAACTGTGCCTTTCTTCATTTTCATGAACTCTTTTGAGTATGTTCAAATGGAGATACATGGTTAGGTGACTCCTACTTATTATAGTTAAGGCTCTAATGTCAAGAATAGTGAAATCCAGGTAATCTGAGCCCTCCCAAATCCACCCTCAAAATTCTGTCTTAAGGAGGCTTAATTCCCAAGATAACTGGGTCTTAGAAAATAAAAAGCATTGATTTTGGTTAGTTGGTCCCTCAAGAACCTTTCTATTTTAACACTTTTATTTACTTCAAGAACTTTAGACAGGAAATGGGAAGCAAGAAAGGAGTATTAGTTAAGGAAGTTGGTGATCAAGATGGCACTAGGCATTTAGAACTACGTGCTGTAACAAATAATATAAATGGTTCAGACACAATAGAAGTTTATTTACCTCAGTCCAAAGTGGTTGATCTTTCTGAGTTGGAGGTTGGCTTGCCTCCATCACCCAAGTGTCATTCAAGAACTCAGGCTGACAGAGGCTCTGCCATCTTTATCATATGGTTTCCAAAGTCACCATAATCATCTCCATCCCAAGGAAAAGAGCATGGAGGAATGTTTATGGGAGGTTTCTATGGGCCAGGCCTAGAAATGGGACATACGACTTCTGTTCACATTCACTTGGCTAGAACCTAGTCAATGGCATTATCCAACTGCAAGGGAAATTGGGAAATGTAGTCTTAACTATATGCCCAGGAAGAAGAGGAAACAGATTCGTCAATAGTTAGCAGTCTCTAACACAGAAGGTATGTTTATTTATTCCCCCTGTTCCCCAACCCTCACCCCAATCTGGAATACTAATGCTTCATTTCTAGGACCATTACAGAAAATCAAGAGATGGTTATATCTACTATAAAAAGAGTGAGGTAAGAGCTCCATTTACTGAACACTTAATGTGTTTTAGTACCTAGGTTAAACACACACCTTATCTTATTTAATCCTTACATCAGTCCTGATTTTGCAGACAAGGAAACTGCGGCTCAGAGAGGATAAGTCACCGACCCAGGATCTCACAGACAGTGACAGAGCTGGGATTTGAACCCAGGCTGTCTGACTGATGGATATGCCCGTAACCACCTCATTACACAATCGTGACCACATCACAGAAGGACCAAAATATAAATCGCAATCTGCTTCAAAGTTAAGCCAGGGTTCTTCTATTTTCAACACCAGAAGAAGGAAGCCGTGGTCTTCAGATTTTGAAAATCCTCAAGTGGATAAACTTAAAATAGAAAATCAGGAAAGTCTTTGGCCAAGTTTACAAATCCCTGGATTCTGCCATTGAAACCTTGCTGGAGCCCTTCTGGTTTATTTTTAGTTCTTACCAGGCACCATTTCCTGGATCATTGAAGCAAGTTTAAACCTCCTCATGAGGGTTCTGGACATAAGTGAGATTTTTTTTTTAACTGAGTGTGAAAGAAAGGCAGCTAAACCATGGGACAAGACTATCTAAAATAAATAAGAGCCCAACAGTTAAGCGGTACAAGGTCATACCTACCAATGCCAGTTGGGTTCCGCTGTGGATGGCCCTCCTGAAGGGTTGAGATCCCCCAGAAACCTCACTTACCCCTTGAGTCTACTGTCCCTAGCCTGAGCCTGCAACCTGAGGGCCCTGTGATTTACTTACACCCTTTCTCAACACTGTCCGAAACCCTAACGAGGACAACGCAAATCCCTAAATGCTGCAAATCCTTCTGTAATCTTTCTGATTTGGGCTTGATTTACTGCTTATGTGGAATTCAACACCCAAATTGGTCACTCAGGTCAAAATCAGGAGATGGAAGTAAAGATAAGTACCAGAATTCCCAAATGAGCTGGTTTAGCAAATTCTGTTCACCACAATCCACAATTAGCAGCTTTGGGCTCCTGTGCGCCCTAGGGCCAGGTGTACCCTTGGGTTTACTCTCAACATGTCATCATGGATAGTGGTCCATGATGTGGTCCATAGAAGGCCATTTGTCCTTCTTCTGGCAGCTTGCTCCCCTTTTGAAGCTGTTTGGGGAAAACCATCTCCTTTCACCTGTCCTGTGAATCCTTCAGGTACCACCTCTCTAGTTATAATACATGTGTGAACGTGAATAATACTATGAATCATGCTGTGAATAGAATTCTTGCTCTCATTATAACCATGAACAGAAAAGACAAACTTACCCTGTTACCTACTGTGACAAAATCATCTTTTTCTTCCATATAACTGTTTCCTCATGAAAAGGAATAGAGTGAAGTAAAAACATTATTGGAACATGGTAAACTATTTATCAAGCAGACTGGTGGGTAAAAGTGTGATCATTATGGAATTCTATGTAATCATCTCATGATTTTTAACATTTCATAACAAATCAAATATTAAAGGGAGATCATCTAGACTGAGTTTCTTGTTTTTCTTTCCTGCTCTACTACTCATGAGTGGATGCTAGGCCTTGGGAACACATAGATGGAAAGCGAGGTTGGAGTTCTCTGCTGAGTGAGAAGAGCTGACTGCCTCACCTGCTGGATATGTGTCAAGAGCCGTTTTCCTTCACACTGTTGTATATTCGTCATATTGTTCTAGGTGAGCTGGTTCTAGGTGAGCCCAGTTCAACCTCTCAGTCTATCCTGATATAGTTCTAGCAATCGGTATAATCATTTTCCTAGGAATAATTTCATAGGTAGACTAACAGGGCAATACCTCGGTTACTGAGCTAGAGAGGCATTCCCCTTTTCCTGTATTAAATTTTCTTCATGAAGATTATTAATATCTTTCATTAGATTTATTCATAGACAATCTTCTTTGTTAGCATTATAAATATCTTTATAAAAGTAAATTTGCAGGTAAATAGAAATGAAACTGACTTGAATACAGGTTTTTAACTGATAAGCTTGCTAAATTTTCATTAATTATAATAACTTTTCTTTGATTATTTTTGGTATTTTCTGTATGGAAAACTATACCATCTGCCAATATTGACAACCTTAAAGTCTTTTATTTCCTTTTTCTCTCTTATTGTACTAACCAGGACGACTAGTACACTGTTGTATAGAAGTAATGACATGCTGACTGAGCTTCCATGTCTTGTTTATAATTTTGTGAAAGTCAGGTGTATTGAGGTACAGCTTACACAACTTACACAGTAAAATTCATCCTTTGTAGATATATAGAACCTTGTGCAACTACAACCACAACCAACATATAATACAGTTCCATCACTCCCAAAATTTTTCATCTCTCTCTGTAGTCAATTCACTGCCCCCACCCCCAGCTCCTGGAAAGTACTAATCTGATTTTTGTCCCTGTAGTTTTGCCTAAATCAGAACTTCACTGCTTTTTATAATGGAGTGGTAGTCCATTTTAAGGATATACCACATTTTTTTTTTTTTTGGTCCATTTACCAGTTTACAGACATTTGGATTGTTTCTTATTTGGAGCAACTACCAATATGAATAAAGTTGCTATAAATATTCATGTACAGGATTTTTGTGGACACATGTCTAAATTTATTTGGGGTAAACATCTAGAAGTAGGAGATCTGAGTTGCACAATAAGTGTATGTTTAACTTAATAAGAAACTGCCAAACTGCTTTCCAAAGTTGCTATAGCAGCAAAGCGACATTTCTACCAGTGTGTTTCCATCAGCGTATGAGAATTCCATTGGTTCCATGTTCTCGTCAATACTTGGTATTTTCAGATTTTAAAAAATTTCACCCACTCTTGTAGGTAATTGTGGACACGTTCTTGTGATTTTAATTTTCATTTCCCTAATGACTAATGATGTTGAGCATCCTTTAGGGTATTTAATTGTCATCCGTATCTCTTCTTTGGTTAAGTGTGTATTCAAATCTTTTGTCTATTTTTAAAAGTTGAAAATTTTTTTGTTTCCTTGTTATTGATTTTTCAGAGTTTTTTTGTTTTAAAAATATACTCTGGATACCAGCCTTTCTCAGATTCCTGTATTTTCAAAATATTTCCCCCTAATTTCTGGCTTGTCTTTTCATTTTTTTATAGTATCTTTCAAAGAACAGAAGTTTCCACAGTTATTGTTTGTTTTATTAACTTTTTCTTTTATGGTTTGTGCTTTTTAATATCTTATAGGAAATCTTTGCCTAACCCAAGTACATAAAGAGTTTCTTCTATCTTTTCATCTAGGATTTTTAAAATGTTAGACTATACAGTACGGTGTATAGTCTTTTTCTTTTACAATGGATATCCAAATTTTCCAGCATCATTTGTTTAAAAGATTCCACTATATTGCTTTTGCAGCCCTGCTAAAAGTCACTTTTATAGACATAAATATAGATAGTGGTGAAGATATGTATGTATATTTAGATGCTCTATTTCATTCCATTGATCTGCGTATCAATCCTTTACCGTTATCACACACCACAATTACTATAGCTTTATAGTAAATCTAGAAATTAGGTAGTGTACATCCTCCAACTTTATTCTTTTCATAAATTATTTTGGCCATTCTAGTGCCTTTGCTTTTCTACATAAATTTTGGGATCAGATTGCCAATTACACAGTAACAGATAACTGATATGGTATTTGTATGTTGAAATGGGCAAGGCTCTTCTGTTAGGCAATCAGTTTAGGGGACTGGGGAGTTGTTGTTTTTTTTCTTTTTTGTTTTTTTTCACAGAATAAGTGTTTATTATCAGAGCACTGGTGGTCTGAGAAGGCAACGGGTTAACACCTCCAAAAACCGCCTTCAGCTGGAGGGTTTTAAAGAATACTTTTGCTTGAGTGCCACCCTCCGAGATTCTGATTTAACTGGTCTGAGCTTTGACCTGGATGTTAGAATTTTTTGAAGCTACTTAAATGATTCTAATGTGCTACAAATTTTGAGAATCATGCAAAGGTAGTTTTCCCATGTTTCCCTTCTTTTTCAACTGTCATCCCCCGCCCCCCTGCCCCCACCCCCCACACACACACCATTCTCAGATTCTCTCCTATGTATCACTACACTTCTCACTCACTTCAGACTGTTTGGTCTGCCTGAGTATGCATAATCCTTCCTTCCTTCGTACATATCCACACTTTAATACTATTTAATGTTGCAGTCAAATAGTATTGACAAACCCAGACATTTTTAGGGTGTCCCTAGATTGTGACACTTAGAAAAGGGATAAGTGGGTCTCTGTAACCCCTGCACCTTGACCCAGTGGTAAAGGTACAAGTTGGGGGCTGTCTGTCAGGAGGGAAGGAGGAGTTGGAAATCTGGGATGAGGTATAATTTTTGGCCCATTAGTGACACATCTTGGCACTGCTTAAAAAGTTGCAAGAAAATATCAAGTCTTCTAGCTTGTAAGTGTAACAAGTAATAGAAAAGAGCCACCAGCAGAAGGACATACAATACATGCTAGGTCTGTATCATTATCACCCCGTAACTGCTGGGTCTGAAAATTTGGGGAGGAAACCATGGATTTGCTTCTTCCCATCATCACGTAATGACTGTAACTTCCTCAGTGCTGTACTGAAGGACATATGTCTGTGCATGTCTGGGTGTCACATATAGAAATATCAATGATTCAGTTATTTTTACGAGTTAAGATCACCTGTGGCTGTCTTGTTCTGACAGACAAATGTGTTTCTGATTTGTCTTTGCAATACGAGTATATCAGAGAGGACACTGGGCAGAAATCTGCCCAGAGCAGTAGGATGGTTATGTTAATGGTTTGAGACCTTGAGCTCCCAGACCCCAAGGGTACAATAACCTGACTTGGGGGAGAAAATCCTGCCCTGGCTGGAGGCCAAAGGAATAGCTGACAAGGAACACAGCTTGCATGTATGCAACTGGCTTCCTGTTCTGCTCCATGACATCATGCTCTGCTGCCTGCCCACCCCAGAAGACCAATCTCACTGCCAGTCTCCAGACACTGCTGCTGACTGAATGATGACTGCCTTCTCTCCTCGACCCTTGATGCTAAACTATGCTAGGGGTTAGACATTGATTGATTGCTTGTTTGCTGTTAAAATTGGCCTATATGAAAAGGAAAGCAATTTTAACATACCTTGCTGTGAGAGTTTTTATCCCTTCTTAATCCCTCAGTTGGACAAAAGCACCTTGAGATTAAGACAGGAGTATACCTCACTCCCCACAGAGTTAAATTGCACTATGCCCTACCCAAAGTGCCATCTATCAGAGGCAGTAAAGCATGATGGATGGGAACAAGCACTTTGGCATTAATAGGACAAGATTTGCCAGCTCTGCCATTTACTAGCTTTATGACCCCTGGGGAAGATGCTTAACCTCTCTGGACCTCTGCTTTCTCATCTGCTCAGCACAGCACATGTTAAGTGCTCAATGAATAGGAACTCTTATCATTCTTATTTACACTTATTCACTCAGAGGTATGATCAGTCCAGGCACATATCCACAGACTGGGTTCCAGTACAGCCAGATTGGAAAATTATTATCTCTATCTCCCATCCATTCCTTCAAAGAGGTGGTCAATCCCAAGAACGCGGCCTCATTCATTCTTAGCTACCTATCCTTATTTTTCCATATATGGAAGTCAAAAATCCCCATTTGCTTTTAACAAGTACCTATTGCATGTGCAAAGCATAGCGTCGGGTACTAGAGGAGGCAAAAACGCATAAGACTTGTGAGTTTGGTAGTGTATCCTTCCCCATTCAAGCTTTCAGATGAGACCTCCGCTCTGATTGACATATTATTGGTCTCATGAGAGATCTTGAAGCAGAGTCCTGCCTGGACTCCTGACCTATAGAACCTATGAGATAATAAATATGTGTTGTGTAAGCCACTAAGTTTGTGGTAATATTGTTACTGGAAGTACCTGTCTGTAGTAAATTATAATCTAGTTGGGGAGACATAGCATGCCTACTATATGTTAGCCAACAGTAGGAGGTAGCATTTGACTAGTGGTATAAAAACATGTTGAATTCCCAAAGTGATCTATGGTTATATACATGTGAAATTCTTACTATTTAATGATAACTAATAAACCCTAAAATACAGTATTGAGGGGTTAAAAAAATTTTTCTAAACTTTATAACAGGTAGGTTTTGTGCAATCTTTAGTCATCTATTAAACATACAGAAGAAACAGATGCATAAGGTAAGATTTAAACATCTATACCTATGCAAATTTTCTATTGTCATACTGTTAGCTTTAGCTACCCACAATCTGGGGAAGAGTAGAGTTTTGATTTTTTTTTTAACTCATCAACCATTTTTTGACTAATTATATGCCTGTGTGGAGTCTGAGCCTTGATGGTATGGGGTCCACACTGAGGAAGGATGAGGGAAGAAGCCCTCATCCTAGCCTTAGCCTTAGCCTTAATTTGGGCAATGCAATGTGTGATAACTGGCCTCCCATAATCCTCTGCTAACAGTATTATGGAAACGATGGTAATTACTTCCAAGCCCCTGGTGAGCCCTGTGTCTTTGGTGTCGTTCATTGTCAATTCACCTCAGCCAACCAGCTGTCTTATGGATTTGTTTTCTGTACCAAACCTTTAATGAAACTGGCATTTGTGTCAATAAACTTTAAGCCCACCTTGCTGAGATAATTATCTGGGTCACTCAAATTTCAGCTACTTCAAATAATTACAGCCTTTCAGCTTCAAATATAAGGTGATGATTAAAGAAGGAGTCAGAGGTCCCCATGCCAAAGTCAATTAGGTGAAAATGCTGGCAGGTCTTGGCTCAGGCCTCTGATTTGAATACACAGCCTCTGGGCTATGTCAGGGCCTCGCAGAGAATAAGTCACTCATAAAATACACATTTGTTTGGCTGACCCATGATCTAATTTGTGGACACAACAATTTCACCATATAAGATGTTAAAGGGAAAAGCTATCTGATGAACACATCATAAAGACTGCTTTGTGGTACAACGTCATCAACAACCAGAGAACAAGCCCGTTTTCCCCAAGAGCAAAGATGATAGCAAAGATCACTGTATAGATGTCAAAGCTATCCATATCCAGGGGCTAAAGACGAATTTTACAGTCTCATAAGATTTCTTTCCCTTGGCTTGATAAAACTTCAAGGGGCTGACTTTTGGTCCTTTCATGTAATTGTCCCTATATTCTTAATGTAACAAAACTCACTAATTACAAAAAGACTCACGTTCTCATTTTGGTCAAACGCTTGAAATGTTCAGAAAAAAAATATCTTTGGAAAACAGGAAGTCTTGACACTTAAATCCCTTCCCTTCCACGGACTAGAAAGACAAAGCCCTTTATTAATCACCCCACCCCCATTTCCATCTTCACCTGTCAACGTTTAAAACTGGAGACTAATGGCCGAGAGGCTTCTCCTGCAGATCGTAATTGCCTTTCCAACAGAGAAGCTATCTCCAAAGCAACCAAGATATGAGGTATGAATTCAAGCTGCGACTCTCTATGTAAATTGCTTGCAATGAAATTGAAATCTCCCAAAAGAAAGCTGCCCTGGTTTGGTCTATTAAATGCATTCCTATCTCAGATCCAGAGATGTACTCTAGCAGATAGAAAGTTGTCCATACTTTGTACGTTGTACAGAGATAAGACCAACGTGCTTTATAACCTGATCTTAATTTTAAAAAGAAATCCTGTCATTATTGATAACGTAATTCAATAATCATTATTCATTATTGAAAGCATCCTGACTGTCCACAGCTGCCTACATTAGTCCCAAAATGAAATAATGGTGTTTTATACACCATCATCTCACATTGGCTTTTTTCCCCCCACATTAGCTTTGTCATGTTTTTGTGCAATGTATTTTTGGTCTTCGGCATGCCTTGACTATTCAGTATTAAAAGTTCCCATAAATTTTCCTGTTGTCTTGTTTTGTCTTCTTAATATTTTTTGCTGTGAAAATCTCTAACCCCCAAACAGGATCTAGTGTCAGATAATGTTCTATTATACTAAGCAACATTATTATTGTTCAATTAATAAAAAATTTGCCTAAACAAGTCTGTCAAGGGGATGAGATATGTGAACCCAAAGGGGCACCAAATTTGGTGAGCACTTGACATAGACTTCCAGATGACTGAACCACTCACACTTCATTTGGCCCACATCTGCCTCCATTGCCCATCACCAGCCCCTCCCTTTTCTGGGTTCACCTTACTTCCCACACCCTACATACTCAATACCTTAAGGCTCCCCCAAACTCTGTTTATGAATGAAAATCAAAAAAAAAATAAGGAAATAAACATGAGACTTCCCCTGGGTGGGGCAGTGTCCCCCAGTATTCATTTGTCCCATCTCCCATTACAATACAACACTTGATTTTTGGCTGGACACATGACTGCCTGGAATATAGTTAGGGATGACATGTGACTAGTTCAAGCCAATGGCATAGAAACAGAAGTTTCTTTTTGACAATGTTTGGGAATTTCCACTAAAATGTATCCAGCCTGGGCCATTTGCCCTCTTTCTTCTTTGTCCTTTTCTCCATCTTGCTGTCTGGTAGACATAGCTAGAGTTCTAGCCACCATCTTGATGCAAGAAGTCAAGGGCCATACCGTAGGTGTGGCAGAGAGCACGTTGGAACAGTGCCACCATACTAACCCTGGACTGTCTATCTCCAGATCTTCATGTGAGAGAGAAACACACTTCCATCTTGTTTAAGCCACAATGACTTGGGGTACCTGTTACTTGCAATGGAATTTGATCTTAATTATAGGCACTATGATTTCCATTAGTTCCAGGCTGATTTTGTTTGTGTCTGCATTCAGATCACGAAATTGTTTAAGCACCTGGTAAGATCACATTCTGAC
This sequence comes from Rhinolophus ferrumequinum, assembly GCF_004115265.2. Lineage (NCBI taxonomy): Eukaryota > Metazoa > Chordata > Mammalia > Chiroptera > Rhinolophidae > Rhinolophus > Rhinolophus ferrumequinum. The sequence continues at coordinate 45,350,105 of NC_046290.1, read as the reverse complement.
CAATGTTTGACAAACTAATTAAAAGAGTAACCCCATTAGTAAAGAAAAAGCTCATTTTATTCACTCAATGCCAAACATTGTCAGAATTCTAACAAATAAAAACCAAAAAAGCATGCCTTATTTATGGAATATAAAATCTAGGTTCCTAAGTTTGCTCACCAACTGTGTGATTTTACTTCCTGGGACTCACTTTGCTCATCTGTACAATGGGCCCCTTATCTCAGGAGGCAGGGATGTAGGGAGGGAGCAGGGCAAGAGGAAAGCCCAGTGGGTATACCTCCAGCCCTTCAGCCCCTGCTTCATCCCAAGCAGCTCCACCTTCAGAATTCCACATAAGATTTTGTGTTATAAAAGAGTTTCACCACGGAAATGACAATCTTAAAAATCACTGGACCAGATCACCTGTAAGGTCCCTTCCAGTTATGATATTTTATAATTAGAAAGGCACCCATGTGGCCAGAATGAGGATAGCGGTGACGCTGCTATGAGTTGAGTCAAACTGGGAGTGGTGTTGTCCTGGATGTGTGTCAAAGGCAAAGCCTGAGTCATAGAAGGCAGAATCGGGACGGGAAGGTGTCAGATCCAGGGGGAAGGCAACAGCACCGAGCTTTTTGTACGTTGTTTTTTCCTGTTTGGCACCAGTTATGCATTAAACACAAGTACTTCAAGTTAAAGAATAGACATTTGCTTAATAGACGCATAGTAAAGGCTATATATTGATGAGTTGTTATACATGTTACAATTGATCTGAGTAGATGCTGCCTGGATGTATCTCATCTCATTTATTCATCAGATGTTTAGCCAGAAGGAGTGGCAAGGTCTGAGTGGGGTAGAACCCCCACATGCAATGCTTGCTGGAGGTGGACCTGGCTAGAGATGTTCATGGTCCAGGGCAGGGATGTGGGAAGGACCCTGCCAGCTCCACTGCGGATGTGAAATGGACACAGGTCCGGAGCCAGGAGCCCCTGCCTGGTCTCAGCCCTGCTCCTACATCAAGTGATTCTCCCTCACTGAGTCTCAGTTTCCTCTTCTGTAAATGGGCACTTAGTCTAGATAATCTTTGAAGTACTTTTGGCTGTCAAATGCCAGGGTTTAATGTGCAAATGTGTGTGGGGGTGGGGAAGGGAGGATCATGCTTCTTCTCCACTTGATACATGTCTCTGGACAGAGGAAACTGCCCCAGTGGGACATTTCTGGACTCTCTTTACCCCTTGACTCACACCACATCTGTGTGAGGTGGGGACCTATCTGGTTGGTAACTTTAGGGGGAATGTATAGGCAAGCTCAACACCATCCTTCCTGCTTGGCACAGGGGACAAGCCGTTGTCTTCCACTGCTGCTCCAGGAGGCAGTGCCTGCCTGCCTCCAGCACTGCCTAGGACAAGGTAGCTGTTCGTCATGTGGCCTCAGCATGTGCCAGCCCTCTTGGCTACACTCCTAATGACACATCCTCCAACCTGGTCTAGGTGTGACTTCATTTCCTAGTCTGAATGTTGGGGGGGCCATCAGCCCTCGGCCCACATGCCAGCACCAAAGGGGGTCCCTCTATCCCATTGATTCTTTTATAAAACAACCTTGTGAGGGAGCTACAATTATCCCCATTTTATAGATTAAAAACCTGAGACTCAGAGTTTAATTAACTTGTGCAAAGGCTCACAGCTGGGTGATATTGTCTACCTCGTAGGGTTTATGTAAGAATTGTATAAACTGTTTGTGAATGTGGTTTTTGAGGTTGTGTCTTCAAGGCCTGGCTGTGTGACATGTAGGGGGATGTCATGCAGGGTGTGATGTGGGGTCTCTGGTCCCGCTCCCCACGTCAGAACACAGGACATGGAGAGGCCAAAAAGGAACACCCACGGAGCCATAGATACGGGAGTCATACCACTATATTCTCGCTGGCGGCTGGGTTGGAGACACAAGAAGCAGGAGCCACACTGTCCGCAACCCGCCGTCCTAACTGCAGTCCGCGCTTGCCAGCCACCATCTTCTTGCTAGCCCCCATTTGCTGCTAGCGTAGCCACGGCAGTTATACTAGTGGCCAGTGGCTCACTGGTTACAGCTGACGGCCAACTAGCCACCCGAGTGAGCACCTTTGCACGTGAGGCGGAGAGTCTGGAAACTGCGCTCCTGGCTCTGTCCCCACAGGGGACCATAGGATGCAGGCCTGTCCGGAGAGCAACGTCCCATCAACAGCCTGATGGATGAAGGGTCACTAGCTTCAAAGTCACATTTCCAAGAACCCTTCATCTACTGCTCACCCAGTCCCTACTCAGTAGCAGCTAGCTGAGCAGAGGTTCCCAGGGAAACCACTTCCCTCAGCTGACACCTGATGCCAAGAGATGAGATGGACAGTGAATTTGGATGTTCGGAGGTGGGCAGGCTTGCAGTCTGGCCATGCTTCTCTCAGAAGGTGCAACACACCTGGAAGCCACTCCTGAGGGCGGCCTCCGGCCCTCCCTGTCTGAAGAGAGAAACTTCCACCTGGTGCAGCTGTCAGCTGCAGTTAGAATGAATCATCTTCAAACTGCAGCAGCTCCTAGCTGAAATGTTACCCCCTCCAGAGGTGTTCTCAACTGTCTATATCAGCAGTTCTCAACCCTGAGGCCTACACAGAATCCCCCGGCAGGGCTTTAAAAGGCACTGATGCCTGGGCCCTGTTCCTCCTCCAGGGGAATTAGAATTTTTGGGGTCGGCTGTGGTGGACAGGGTTGGAAACTCCTGTTCCAGACAAAGCCCTCACCACCACTAGGCCCACATCTCACTTTGATGCAGTTTAACAAATGCCACAGCCATCATGTTTACTTAGATGGCTGCGTTTTCTGCTAACTTGTGACCTTGATAGCAAGGAGCATGAGGTGGCCTCCGCTCTAGCACTTGACAACATTTCTTAACATTCAGCAGCAATTCAAATAACATTTGGTGAATAAAATCAAATAGCAATAACTTGGAATTCAGGACTTTTTCCAAAAAAAGAAACCTCAATACAGTTTTACATTGAAAAAACTCAGTATACAGTATGTTTGCATATGTGTGTCTTACAGTCTTACAGTTGAAAAACGGCTCTATATTTCTTATATAAACATTCACGAACAGCTTATATATTTCTTACATAAACCCTATGAGGTAGACACTATATCACCTAGGTTTGAGACCTTGGGCAAGTTAAACTCTGAGCCTCAGTTTCTTCACCTTTAAAATGGGAACAGTGCATCCCTCCTAAGGTTGCTGAAAGGATTCAATGAAATAGCTGTAGCACTTAGCACATTGCCTGGCCCATAATGAGGGGTCAAGAATGCCAGTTATTATTATGACGATTATCGTTATCATTCCCCTCATGATACAGAGGGTAAACTGAGGCTCAAATAGGTAAAGTGATTTGCCCAAGATCCCACAGGGTTAGAACTCAAACCAAGGTTTGCTGACTCTCAATTTTGTATTCTTTTATATACTGTGTTGAGCACATTCCTTTGAGACGAGGAGAGGCAGGAAATATCAGCCTCGTTTTCCAGACGGGAACCTTTACGACCAAGAGCGAGACTTTCCCGGAAGCAATACAACTGATGGGTCAGCGCCATGCAGGGGGGACAGCACTAGGTCAGGGACTACAGATCACTCCCTGCTTCACCCAGGCCGACCGTGACCTTCAGCATGCCGCCTTTTCTCCCCCTGCCTCGGTTTCTGCCTGGAGATGGGGGACAGAAAAATGACTGCTAGGTCTTTCGCAGACCTGACAGTCCAGCACTGCATGCAAGCTGTATCCAGGGACCTCTCAGTACTGCGTGCGTGTGTGTGTGCGTGTGCGTGTGTGTGTGTATGTGTGTGTATGTGTGTTCTGCTCCCTCCCTTGAGTAGAGCAGCTTTCTGTCTCCCTTCCATCCACACTGAGCCCAAGCACAGGAGCAGGTAAAGCCTGCCCTACCCAGAATGTTTGACTTGCCAAGGAGCTGGGGGAAGAATGAAGCTGCCCTGGGACTCCTCCCTTCCCCCAGGCTGCCAGCGTCATTATGCACTTCCTGAGCTAGGAAGCTCTAGGGAGCCGGTTCCAGGAGATGACGGTCTCAGGTTCTTTCTCTAGAGCATTCTGCAAGGTGGTAAATAGACATTAACGAGTCTCTGGCTTTTCTGTGATGTGCCAAAGTGTCTCTCTCACTGGTTTTGCCAGTCAAGTATCACCATTTTTCTAGGGAAAGAGGCGCTGGCATTCCTCTAAGCCCCAAACAAAAGAAACTAGGCAGAAAGCATATAAAAACCCAGCAGAGAAAGAGAGAAAAAAAGACCCTGAAACCACATCAAAATATTTCCATTCATTATTTCCCAGTGATTTTTTTCTTTGTGTTGTCCTATGATATTTTGTAAATAGTGAGTAGGCTTTAGTTTTCCAAAGGGAAAAAATGTGTATGTTTACGCAGGCAGGAGTTCATGAAGAGGTGAATTGCTTCAGCTTCTTGTTTTCATCTTTGTTTCTGCCATGAGAATCTAAGTTGAGGGCAGGGAAGGTTAGCCAAAGAAGCCCAGCTCCTGTGCCCAGGCAGGCCCGTCTTCGCTGAGCCAGGCCCGTGACAGCCACAGGCCTGAGAAGCTGGACAGAGCCAGATGCCACTCATTCAGATGAGATGATTGGGACAGCCTGTCCCCCTGACCCGAGGCCACCTGTAGGTCAGCACATTTCTTCTCCTCTCCTACCTGGTACCTGGCTATGACTGTCTGTGGCCTGCCTCTGGCCAGGCATAAGCTGCTCTCCTGGGCCTCTTTCCTTTAGCCTTTCACACTTGCCAAGAGCATCAGGACACAACACCCACCCTGTGGCTTATTGCCAACCAGAGGCTTTAGCATTTTGTCTGTTAATTCATTATCTCATCTTCACAAATCCAGTGACAGATCTTCACAGGCCCCAGAGAAGTAAGGAAGAATGTCGTGTTTCCCCCAAAATAAGACCTAGCCGACCATCAGCTCCAATGCATCTTTTGGAGCAAAAATTAATATAAGACCCAGTTACATTATATTGTATTATATTATACCCAGTCTTATATTATATTAAAATAAGACCCGGTATTATATTATATTATATTATATTATGTTATGTTATGTTATGTTGTTATATTATGTTATATGACCCAGTCTTATATTATATTAAAATAAGACTGGGTCTTATATTAATTTTTGCTCCAAAAGACACATTAGAGCTGATGGTCCAGCTAGGTCTTATTTTCAGGGAAACACGGTGGCTACCCTACAGCACTCCCAATATAGGTCCAAGGATCTTTACACCTTCAGTCATTCATTTATTCAACAAATATCTACTACCTTCCTGCTATGGGCCAGGCATTACGCTATGCTTGGTGCTGAGGATACAATATTGAGTAACACAGATAAAACTCCTACCCATGGGGAGTTAATAGACTTTATCTCAAATCCTCTCAAGGAATCTGCATAGTTGATATTGTTATTTCTATTTTACAGATGAGACAACTGAGGCTTAGAGAAATTAAATAACTTACCCAAGGTCACACAGCCAGAAAAGAGCACAGGCAAGATTTGAACTGCGATCTATTTGAACTCCAAAGTGCACTTTCTATATACCATATCATTCTTTAGCAAACACGGGAGAATAGGTCTCTTAGCTCTGCATTGCTGGGGCTTCACTAACTAAATTGTACACACTGGAAAGGACGTCTTACATTTCTTTGTAATCGCATGGTGCTTAGTACATCTGTTACATAATAGATGCCTAATAAATAGGCGAATGAATTAATGCAATAAAATAACTCACTTTGAATCCCTGGACTCACCAACTCTTTCCATCTTCCTCTCTAGCCACTTCTCTCTTTCCTTCCAGCCATAATTTTAAAGAATTGTCTATAATCTGTCAGCGTTCTCACATGCCTTACTCCTCAGCCCTTTCTGGTTCTGGCTCTACTTCCCCACCACCAAACGTGCTCTCTGCAAGTGAGTCAGTAAATTCTTTGTCACTAAATCCATGGGTCCCTTTCCACGCTTGTCCTTTCAATACTTTGTGACTCCTTGAAATTGTTTTGCTTCAGCTGCCAGAACTTCAGCTTTCCTCCTACTCCTCTGGCTGCTTCTCCCTGGCTCTTTTTTTTTTTTTTTTTCTCTTTCTTTCTTTTTTTTTTTATCATTACTCTTTCATTGCTCCTCGGTTTAAGGCGGGCATCCCCAGGGTTACAGCTCAGGCTCTCTTCTCTCCTCTCTTTCTCCACTCTCCCTAGGCAACTACACTCACACTCATCTCCTTCAAATCTCCATCTCCTGCCAGACTTTGACCTAAAATTTAGACAGCAACCCTCTCCTCTAACTCAAACTATCTGAACATGAATTCAGTGTTCCCTTCCACAGAGCTCTTCTTCCTGTGCACATACAAGGATTAATGACATCCCTGTCACCCAGACACTGAGGCCTCCTCCTCCTCTCTCGCCTCCACATTGATCGGGCACCAAACCCGTCTACCCTACTCCTCAGTAATGTCTTAGTTGTCCACTTCTCTCTCTCATGACCACCACCTATTTTCAGGGGCTCGTTGTGTCCTACAATCACTTCATCACCCAGCAACTGATCTCATTTTCCTCAGCGAGTCTTGCCTCTTTCAGATCATCCTCCACCCTGACACTGGAAGAAGCTTTCAAAAGTTACAAATCTGTTCGTCACCTGCTTTAATTAATCTTACTGGATTCCTCCTTGATTTGAACTCATTATCACGGCCTCCAGGATTCTTGACGATCTTCCTTTCTAGCATCATCCATCACTACCCATCCCTATCCTGTGTTCAGTGCTCTGACTATATTAAAATAGATTATAGATTCGGTACCATGCCAAATTCTCCACCCCAGTATATGCCTTTGTACTTACTGATCCTGCTAGTTGGAAAGCCCTCCGTGACCCCTTTTATCCTTCAAGATTCAGTGCAGGTGTACTCTCCTCTAGGAAGGTTTCCTTAACGTTCAATCCTGGATTAGAGATTGTTCTCTGGGCTCCCGTTCCTCCCATACATTCCTTTCTCACAGCGTCTAGCACACTGCTCTATAATACCACGTGTATTTTCTCTCCTATTAAACTCTAAGGTCCTTAAGAGTGTGGTTGTCTTTTCCATCTTTGTACTTGGAGTCCCTCATGCTGCCACAACACTTGGTATATAGAAGATGCTCCATGGGAATATGGGAATGGCTTGGTGGATATGAATGAGTAAGTAGATGACTGAAACTCAGACGGAACTGGAATTAACATTGTCTGTCAACACCAATCTCTCAATCCCCCATCCCCTGGGAATGGAAAGCGTAAACTTGCAAAATTGTTCCAAAGCCCTGTGAGAAGCAAGATTCTAAGTTATCTGGGAAGAGTATATGGCACAGACAGAGAAACTGAACAAATAGTTTAATAACAAGCCATGATTTTTTAAGCGGGGTATTTCCAGGTTGGCATGAAAAAAATTCAGAAAATGTTGACTTTTATGTAAAGTTATATCCACATATACATTCACATAATGCAGAGAGCAGAGTTCTCAGCCAACAAATAGTCTAAATATTGCACTGGGTACAACTTATACCATTCTATACCAAGCCACAGGGATTTTTGACAAAATCTCGTAAAAATATCTAAGTACCTACTTTGACAAGAAAAACAAATCCATAATTAATTAGTATGTTGGAAAGATTTTTCAAAATCATAACTGCGATCTGTAGTCAAGGCCTGAAAATTGATGAAACCAACGACTGTTGCCATAACAACATAGATAGCGATATCACTATCAAGGACAATATCAAGTCTTTACTGGGTGTGGGACATGGTGCCTCCCTCCCCAAGAACTCAATATTTCACAAGACAGCCACCTTCAAACTTCTTCTTTCATCTGATCCTTATGACAACCCTGGGAGAAGGGCAGGACAGGGCTGGTATTTTTATCCTGAGTAAACATGAAAATGAATGAAAGGAAAGGAGAGGACTGTGAGCTTGGGGAAAACTGATGTCAAATTCCCTTTCTCAGCTCTAGTTTGGGGCAATTCGAATGGAAAGTTGCTGAGATGAGACCACAAGAGACTACCTGATAGAAACAGATGGTACTGTTTTCCCTGTGTAATAATGATGCCCGCCCCTCCCAGTGCTAAACTTGAAAGTTGCCTTCCTTCTCTCATCTTCTCCTTTCTTTTCCTTCTCTTGTATTCACTCTCTTTCTCACTCATAACTCTTTAGCTACTCTGGAAAACTTTGCTTCAATGTTAATCTTATTTCAAAGTCTGCATCTACTGTTCCCTATGCCTGGAACATGTTTTATAAGGAACTTTTTCCAACCCTTCAAGGGTTCAGATATTAGCTCCCTAGAGATACACACTTGCTAATAAGTAGCCAGACACCTCCCACCCCAACTCTCTTCCATCCTATTAACCTATTTTGTTTCTGCAGAATCAGTCGTGGGTCTAGAAGGGATCAGTTAGGCTTCCTGCAAATTCAATGTGGCCACTGTTCTCTCAGATATTATCATCCGCAACTGGGTGTATTCTCTTAGAGAGCATTTTGTGTTCTGGAAGAGTTCACCACTGTATGTCCTGCAAAACGATGCTGATCTCTCTAATGAGTCCTGACAGTGCTGACTTCCTTCTCTGTCCTTACTTAGATAAGTAAATTCTGTTTGATTTATCCTAGAATAATCAGAACCTGGTCTTTCCAGTAATACAGTCCTGTCATTGACATTGTCAGTACAGTAGTTGTGCAGTTTCCCAGCACTGAGACAATTCGTTGTCCCTCAATTCTGTTTTCTTCTTCCTTCATTAAAAACATTTTTTAGCTGGATACATGTTGTTCAGTATAGAGACTACACTTCCCAGACTTCCTTCCTTCTAGCTGTGGTCATGTGACTAAGTATTGGCCAATGAGGTGTGAATTAAGTTATGTGTACAACTTCCAGGTCATATCCTTTAAAAGGAAGAGGAGTGTTCTCGCTATGTCTTTCCCCTTCCCACTTGCCAGAATATAATCTAGAGGAGGTAATTAGCCATCTTCCACGTTGCTGATAACCACATCTAGTGATGGCAGATCAGCAAGATAGTAGGAACCTGGGTCCTTGACACCATAAAGCTTCTAATTATCCTAGACTGTTCACCCGCAGACATGAGAAAGAAATGAGATTCTCTCTTGCTTAAGCCATTTCTCGTGTGGGAGACCTGCTCGCTCCGCCATTTGTCGTGCGGGGCGGCCTGCGGGGTCTCAGCTCCCGCTCCCCACATAAGAACGCAGGATATGGTGCAGCCAAAAAGGAACACCCACGGAGCCATAGGTAGGGGAGTCATACCACTGTAGTCTCACTGGAGGCACTATAGTCTCACTGGAGACTGGATCCACACTACCTGCAACCTGCTGTCCGCTTCTCTGCCTGCCAACCAACCGACTGACCAACCAATGCAGCCGCAGCAGTTATATCAGTGGCTAATTAGCTAACTGGTTACAGCTGATGGTCAATTAGCCACAGCTGACAGCCATCTACTACCCGAATCAGCACCCCTCCACGTGAGGTCAAGAGCCTGGAAACTGCTCTCTGGGACTCTGTCCCCACACTATTGTTATTTGGATCTCTCTGTTACAACAGCCAGCCTATAATCTAATGACTAGAATCTGAAATTATCATATTTATTTACTTATTATATGTTATTTTCTATCACCTCTAGAAAACAAATTCAAAGAAGACAGAAACCTTTATCTTTGATCATCATTTTATCCCTAGAACTGGGAACAGTACCTGCTAGATAACATTAGACAACAAATAATCATCAGACAATAAGTAAATATTTGCTATGTGAATGAATAAGTGAAAATATTAAGAAACCACTTTCATTGGTTGACTGAGTTTCTTTCTGTCCAGACTTTTGCTTTCTCTTCCCTTTCTGGCCCTCTCTTTCAGCTTGTCTGCCCCCATGATAGCAGACATCTCAGTATTGAGGATAACCCCATCTCTTCCCACATACTTACCTGACCTTAATGTGAAGGAGGAACTTTTTTGGCTCAAGGGTCTGAACTTTTCTTTGCTAACCCAAGTAAGTTTGGAAAGACCTTTTGGTACAAGATCACTCTTCAAAGAAAGTCATCTGGGATATCCGTTAGCATCTGGTCCCTCCCTGGGTTACCACTATGGTGCTCAGTTTTTTCCCTTTCATGATGAAGTATCAAAACATGAAAAACAGGGGCTTAGCTACTATGCAATCTGTTGGATTTTTCTCTCACATCCCAGGTGTCTTGGGGTAACCTGAGGTTGTGAGTCTGAAAACATATTAGCCATGGTTTAGAGCAGTGCAATCCAATAGAAATATAATGCAGACTACAAATGCAAGTCGTATGTATAATTTTAAATTTTGTAGTAACTACATCCCATTTAAAAAGTAAAAAGAAACTAGTGAATTTATTTTAATGCTATATTTATGTTAATATATTCAAAATATCATCACTTCAATGTGTAATCAGTACAAATATTAATAAAATATTTCACATTCTCTTTTTGTACTGAATCTCTGTATTTTACTCTTAGAGCACATGTCAATGGAGTCTAACCACATTTCAAGTGCTTAACAGTCACATATGGCTAATGAGTGTCATATTGGGTGGCATAAGTCTAGAGGAAAAGGTATTGAATTAGACTGTGTTCAAGTTCTGTCTTAGGCTGATTCCCCAAGGCAATCTGACCTTCAGTTTCCTCATAGAGAAAAAGGGCGTAATGGGCACTGTTTCATAATGCTTTGGGGAGGAATTATAGAACTAATATAAGTGAAAGTGTTGAATAAGTATAAGACACTGTGATTTTTTTTGTAAAACATAAAGGCAGGTTCAGCACACTCTTCCTCTCCTACTCCTCTCTATCCACATCAGAGTTTTTCAGCAAAATAAAGCAGAAGGAAGAAGGACTCACTGTTTTGGTCAATGGTTGCACCCTCTATGTCTCCTACGGCCACTGTCAATCTCAGACCTAGGAGGATTTCAGGTGGGGGACACAGTATTAGTCAGGGTTCTCCAGAGGAACAGAACTAATAAGATATAGATATAAATATATACATATAGAGAAGAGAATTATTACCCATTGAGTTCCTGAATAGAACGAAATGTAGGGGGAGGACAAATTCGCTCTCTGCCTGAGCCAAGCCATGTATTTCCTCCTACCCAGGAAGCTGGTTCTCCTGGTTCTCAGGCCTGTGGACTAGAATTGGGATTTACACCACGAGCTCAGATGTCCACTCCCATGATCCTGGTTCAATCCACCACAGCACAGCTATTCCCCTCAGATCCGCCCTTACTGTCCTAGAAATGGAGTGGTTTAGGAGGCTCTAGAAAACACTTTGATTTCCAGATGTCTTCCCGCTGTGCCTGAAACGCACCATAATGATTCCTTCTAAATGGGTTTCAATCATTGTCCTCTGCTCACCACACCTCCATCCTTAAAATGTAAATACACCTGAGGATAACAACACTCGGGGAACACAGTAGTTCTTAAACTTTAGTCTGATTCAGCAAGTCTTGGTGAGGGGTCTGGAAATCAGAGGCTTAAACAGCACCCAAAAGAGATTTGTGGAGCCTGCTTTGAACAAAACTGTGCTTAAGCCACAGCGCAGCCTTGTTTCTCTAATGCTTTCCTCCTGTGGTAGCTGAGAACACAAATGGCTGGCGGGTCTGGCTTTTCTGACACTCCTGCCACAGAACAAGATCCTAGGGCACTGAGCAATAAGGACTCTGCATATTCATGCACACACACACACACACACACACACACACACACACACACCTGCTAAATAGTGTCCCCACAGCACCTGCTCTGAACCCAGACCACTAGCCAGCCTGCCTCTTGGGCCCCAGACCTTTCAAAAATGCTGGGTAGGTCACAGCCCTCCTCCTGCTCCCACAGACAAAAACACAGTTCAGATGCAGGCAGCAAATTCTTGCTAAGGACACGTATCCATGGGCTGATTAGATAAACACAGCTTAATTAAATTCAAGATGAGAACCTGTCTAAACCCTGCTGGCTGCCCAACAGAGTCGCTCATGAATCTTTCATTTTCATAAATGAGTGATTGTTTGCCTGCTTTGGGGCTTGCCCTGAAGGAAGAGGGGCCTCTAGGTAGAAATAGCCTCCTCTGGTCTAAGGAAAACAGTTACGGGATATTGTTACTCAGGCGACTGGGAGGCTTTGGAAGCTTCTTATGCTTTTGGGAGTGAAGTAAGCATCATGCCTGTTACTGGGCACAGGATGAGTGTGACTAAGGCTGCTTTCCAAGAGCGAGAAGGTTGTTAAGAGCTCTGGAACATTCGACCAAATGTATATTGAGAGGGAGCTACAGAGACAGAGAGTCAGAGATGGAGCGTTGGTGAATCTGCAGACTCGCTGCACATGAGACTATCATGAATAGGCTTAGGAAATTCAGAGAGACAGACTTTCCATGGTGTTGGTTGCTGCAAGGAATCAGCAAGGAGGTAAAAAAAAGCACCTGTTTCAGAAAATTTTCTCAAAGAAGGAGCCATAAGAGATAAAGAAAAGCAACCGTGAAGCCGTATGGGGCAGAAAGAATTCCTCTGCTCAGCAGGGCAGAGCCCACAGTTGCCTTCGAGAGGCTGGCCTTGGAGGGACAGGAGAAAGAGCTTCTCAGCATGACTGGACCAGTACGGTCAGGGGTGCCCCCCAAGAGCGTGGTTTACAGTTGTTGCTGTATGAGTCACCTATGCTGAGAGAAGGTGATAGAGGAGGGCACAGACACCACCACCCGCAGGGGAACCTTTCAAATGCCAGGCCCAATGCCTGCCCCTTGCCTTTGCCCCCATCTAAACATTAGATATGCGCTGACACTGTGCAAAACAGCCTGGTCTCCAATTAGCCCATTTGGGGGTCTCCTTCCTCTCTTCCTCTCACTCCAGGGACTTGCTTCTCCAGTCCTATAGTCTCTTCCAGAAGGCTGAGAAGGGAAGGACAAAGAGGAGAACTGCACATTTTGCAAGTTCCAGTGAAAGCCTTTGGGGAAGGAAGTTAAAACTAATGGGTAAGCTGTGGCTTTCATTCATCTAGGCGACAGTCACTTCCATTAGCCCGGAAATGTGAGAGGAGGACTGTGCAATCTATCATTGTCCTTTGTGTGTGCCAGTGACACTGCTGACGTGTTACTTTCTAGCTTCAAACTTACCCTCATCAGCAGGACTTTTGCTCCAAGTTCTTACAGAACTGATGCCTCTCATCGCTTTATAGACTCTTTACGCTCCACCACTGGCTTCCCACTTAGTTCATCTCTCATCTCCCCCTACTGCCAACTCAGAGTCAATGACAACTGAGGAGACATTGCTGTTCCTATAACCCTACACACTTGTTTCCACTGCCAAGCCCAAATCTGAGACTTATCCCAGCCTGGAATATCTCTCCATTAGCTTTATGACCAGTAGTAGAGATGTCTTCTTGTCATTCTGATAAAGTGCTCTCTGCCTAGTGACACCTTCCAGACTACTTCTCTAGCTCCATTCATCCAGGGATCCCAGAGTTGTAAGGATCAAATGAGAAAGTGCACTATAAACTATGGGACGTTCCACCAGACTAGAATCCATTGTCATGCGTCATGGCTGACTCTAAACTCTGAGTACATTAAAGAGCCATTTACAACCCAAAGGACCCAGAGCTTCTAATTCCGAGTGACAGACCCAGCCCATAGGTTTGTTTATCTCCTCTCTCTACAAAGAATCCAAGAGAGATCCATCAGGAGACTTAAGATTTCACAATCTTTCTGTAACATGCAAATATGCAAAGCAGACGGAGCAGTGTTAAGTCAGAGCTGAACAGAAGAGATACCGAGAAGATAAAGACAGTGGAAGGCAGGATGACAAATGAGAATAGAAACAGGGTCACTAATTGAAAGTCTGTATATAGAAAAACACCCCTGACATTTCCCTCCAACATCCCTGCTTGAAAGATGTCTGGCAACCAGGTATTTACATCCAAGCCCAGGAGAAAAAACAGTTAAAATTAAAGCTGAAATTTTGTTTCTACAAGAAATGCAAATGAATCTCCTGGTAAGAACCAGGGTATCCAGTGTGGGTTGTGCTTCAGCAAACCCTCTCATTCTGATATTCAGAGACCCTCCAAGGAACAAGGGGCTGCCTTCTCCCTCATGAAAGCCGAGCCCACCACAGTCAAGGAGACTTGCCACCATCACAGGGCTCCTGGGCAGCCTTGCTATCATCTCATTCTTAAGCAGCCACGGTCACCAGACTGTGAAACAGAAAGACCACGACAAATAAAAGATAAAATGACCTTGGAGGAAAAATAAAGAATAGAAGAAAATTAAACTGAAAAAAATCTCTATTAGTATTTCCAGAGAGAGCTGCATCCATAATACGTATAGAAAAGAAACCATCGGAGAAAAAGAAAAATTCTTAAAAAAAATTTAAAAATGATTGCTAACTAACAAGAGCAACTGGACCTGGAGCTGAGCTGCACCCTCCACAACTACGATTGAAAGGACAACAACTCGACTTGGAAAAAGTCCTGGAAGTACACGCTGTTCCCCAATAAAAGTCCTGTTCCCCTTCCCCAATCTTTAAAAAAATACATATATGATTGCTAAAAAATTTTAAAGTTAATAAACATTGAAAGATTAAATTCCTGAAAGTATCCCAAAGTGTAAAACATTAAGACAAAGTGGGTGAAAAAAAGGAGAGACAGAGAACAGGTACATAGGGCAATCCAACTAATAGGATTCCCAGAAAGTGAGGAGAAAGGAAATGAAAGGACGGAAACAATCGTGAAATAACAAGATAATTTCCCAAAGCTGAGAAAGGATGCAAATGTTTAGGATGAAAGGTCCTAAAGGACTGTCAGACCAGTCCTTTAAAAAAAGTCCTCTGTTAAATCACAGCACTGTGACATACTGGAACATAAAAGACAACAATAAAGTCTTAAATGCATCCAGAAAAAAGAAAAGAGCTTCTTAGTTACAACAACAACAAAAATAATCAATACGGCTAACTTACACAGGATAGAAATGCATGGAAGGATGTTGAGTAAACTACCTATTGATGGAATAGCTGTAGACAGAGGCTCAGAAAATAGGCAGAAACAAAGGGAGGCCAAAACACAAGAGGAGAGTCAAGGTCATGCCACAGAAACAGCCTGGTTGCAGTGGAGCTGCCACTACTGCTGGGCTCCGCGTCCTGCTTCCGTGATCACCACCACTGTCACTACCATTGAACTCTGAATACTTCCCCACCCAAAATACATTTTGCACTGTTCACTCCAGGTTCAAAGTTCCGGATGGGAGTATCTGATGCGCTAAGCCAAGGCACATGCTGCTACCCTAGCTTTTAGAAGTCAGAGAGACTAATTAGCTGGCCTTCTGCATGGAAGTTGGCCCCTGCCTCCCACCGAGACTCACACAAAAGTAGATTTTTCAAGCTTCAGAGGAGGTTCAGATGCCAGGCCATCAACACCAAAATAACCAATGTCCACTACATTTCACCCCTCTGACTCTTCACCGTCTTTATATACCTCTCTCCATATTTACGATTCCAAAACATACATTAAAATGTTCATACCTACAATAGGCAACCATCTTCACACACACCCCCCCCCCATGTAATAAAACTAAAGTTATATTAAACTTTGGTGCATCTGGCAACCATTCATGACTTTCTCAGTGATGTCCATTTTTCTTCCAGCTCTATCACAATCCCCTATTGATTTGTGAAAATTTGGGGCTGACGTACCTTAGGCAGGACAATGAGATAAAGAGAGAGGAAGGAAAAAATAACTTAAATTTAAATGTATATGAAATTTGGGTAAGTATTACAGTCTTCATTTCCGCAACTGGTCACAATGCTATGTGAACTCTACTCCTCCTCAGTTGGTAATGGTAGTAGACACATTGTAAGAAAAATAAATTTAAACTTAAGAATCAACTCCAATGAGGACAAACCACTGCCTTCCACATGAGAGAAAGAATCTAAAGCACTCAACCTTCCACATGGTGCCAGCTAACCCTCTCTGAGCACCATATTGGAGTCCCAGGGTTGTATTGCACACCGAGGGGTGGCAGTCAGCCGATCCGCCTTTGTACATGGAAGTGCATTTGTTCATCTGATTATTAAGAGCCCTCCTTGCAGCGAGGAGTCTTTGGTGAGCAGCCTCAAGGAACACAAGTATTCTCACACTTTGTTCATTTGGAGAAGCCAATGCGTATAACTCTTCTCCAAACCTTCCACTCTCCCACCATCCAGTGTTGCTCCTTTCAGATCCCCAACCATAGCCCAGAACACTATATGTGACACATGAAGCAGTGTACATTCTTTCCTCGGGCCACTCTCTTTCCATGCAAATGGACAGTGACATGGACTGTTCAAAACTCTGCCCACCAAGAGGTTCTCTTCCCTAATGTCCTTTAGGGCGACCCCAAGTGAAGCTGCTGTTCCAGCCTCCTTCTGGCTGATGCCAGAGCATTGAGCTCTGTTTGGTTATGCTGTTTTTCAATACTTGCTAAGCATCTTTCCCTCCCTCTTGCAGCCACAGACACACAGAGAATGACTTCTACCATTTTTCTGTTTCAAGTCCAGTCCCTGAGCATTAGGGGCAAGATTCCCCTTTATAGATACAAATATATTTGGAGAGGCTTAGGGAACGACCTTAGAATTCCTCTGATCCAATCACGCCCTGGCCATTCTTTCCTTCAGGCCTACACACAGCCCTCAGATATGGCTTTCTCCTCCCAACGAGCAGGAATCAAGCTAGTATTTGTAGTGGTAAAAATATCTTCTACATACTGAGTTAAGTTTCCTTTTTTGGACTATTCTGGAAACTACCACTAGGTATAATATTATTTTTGTAAGAAAATGAGTTCCTAGTTCCAAGCATCTATTTACTTAGCTGGCAATTACCTGTATGTAGACTCTGGTATGCAGGGCCCTGCCCAAAGTAAAGCTCAATAAATATTAGTTTACTAGAAATAAATAAAGGTGTTGACAATCTTGGATGTAAGTATATTCCATCACAAAAAAACAAATTGAACACATTCTGGTAGGTTTAGTAGCCAGACTGAGAACAGACTTTGATGAAAACATTCATCCATCAACTCAGAAGCCACCTTTTGTTATAACAACAAAAATCTTCCCAATAGCTGGAGGCCATATGTTAAATAAACTTGAAGAAATATTTTCATCAGTAAATGTCAACTTCTTACATCTAAACCTGTCAAAATAATGAGCTCTAAAACTTAATCTAAATTCAGTTTCATATTTATAAATGGAAGGTTATTTTTTCTGTTTCTGACACATGAAAATAAGCAAGTACACATTCAAGTTTGACCAAATCCCCTGGTTAAAATTTCAAATTAATTAATAAATGTCTCCATGTAATTTGTATAAAATGCTAGGTTGGCGCTGTTTTTCTTTTGTCTGAATATACACACAATGAAGATCATTCTTTCAGGGTCTTGTTTTTTTTTGTGGAGGGAGGAAGTGCTTTGGTTTGTTATTATTATTATTAATTACAAAATAAAAATATAATAATATTAAAATTTAAAAACGTGCTCATAATTTTATCACCTCTGCAAATCAAAATGTTTTTATTTCTTTAACTGAAGTTAGTTTTAAACTAAAACTTCCTTCTGGATATAGGCAAGACTATCACACACACACTGATGTCATTAACATTTTAATTATGTAAACATGTTCTTCTCAAATACTAACATGTGTATTACCGTTCTTCTAGCTTTATAGTTGAGAAAATAAGTAATATAGTTAGCGTGGAGCCATAGCATGATTCTCGACAAATTCACACGTGACCCTGCCTCCCACCCACTCAAGCATACTAGGGTCTCAGCAAGCTCTTTCTCTAGCTGCCTAGTAATTGTGCTTCCAGATGGCAGAGTCAGATACCTAAATTAAGGAGAGTCACACGAGCTTTGGAGCAGGCCTCCTGGCCATCAGCAGTGCAGTTATCTTTGGAAATTTAAATGTGACACACAGAACTGTCATGAACTGGGAAGTACTAAAGTGAACTCTGCCAATCAGAGTGATTGAACCTCTGGCTTAGCCTTTCTGCTCTGAGAATGGAATTGCACAGCCTGGCTGCACTCATTACTGTACTGTCCCTCCAGCCAATTAGTAAGAATGGGTTCCCTTTATAGGAGTGATGCTAACAAAGGGGTGAAAGGAAGAGAGAACACAGTGCCTTACACAGTCTTACCAACACATTAGATGCTTAACAAATGTCGGCTTGTTGACCTTCGTGTAGAAAAGAACACCATGAAAAAGCACAATAAATTACTCCAAAGTTAAGACATCCCGGTCACCACAATTCAGATTTAAAAAAATTGAACATTATCAGCAACCCAGAAACCTCCCAAGAGCCCCTGCAGTCATTGCCTTCTTTTCTCCCCATAGGTTAATACTATCCTAATTTCTAACACCATAGACTATTCAGTTCTATAGCCATGACACTGCAGGTGTTTATTCTAACACCATAGTTTAGATTTGCCTGCTTTTGAACTTTATATAAATGAAATTGTATAGTATGCATGTTTGTGAAATTCATCCACATTGAGGTATACAGTTGTAGTTGACTCATTTTTTTACCCTGCATGCATATATCATGCTACATACAAATACCTTTTCTACTGTAGAAAGATATTTGGGTTGTTTCCAGGGTTGGGCTATTACAAATAGTGCAGCAATGAATATTTTCATGCATGTCTTTTGGTTACATACACATGCATTTGTTGGGTTTGTGTTAAGGAGGTTCAGAACTGGCCTCTCCAGGATGAGCCACTTTGACCCACGAGACCCTGCAGGCTCACGAGAAACTTTTACTTCTCCCTTAAAGAATTTACATTTGGAGCCTTGCCCATAATAAGAGTTATTACCAGACATAACTTTCTACGATTTATGGCAGGGCAAACTTCTAGTTAAATTGAGTATCTGCTCTTCTTATTATCCTGCAAAATGACCTTCCTCCCCTCTGAAGCCCCAAGGCACCTACCTCATCCTCAGCC
Organism: Rhinolophus ferrumequinum; assembly: GCF_004115265.2. Taxonomy (NCBI): domain Eukaryota; kingdom Metazoa; phylum Chordata; class Mammalia; order Chiroptera; family Rhinolophidae; genus Rhinolophus; species Rhinolophus ferrumequinum. Next base: position 45,331,104 of record NC_046290.1, on the reverse strand, counting down.
AGAATGCCATACACACCTCATTTTAACTTCCTGTCTCTGAGGACCCCACAGAGAAAGTCTCGGACTTTCTCACTTATGTGGGGTTCCCATAACGTAAGCATGCAATTAAATTTGGTTATTTTCTTTTCATTAAACTGTCTCATGTCAATTTCATTATTAGACCATCCAAAAGAAGCTAGAAGGGTAGAAGAAAGTTTCTTCCTCCACTTTAGTATCTAAGAGTGAATTTCTAGGTCCTAGGGTAGATGTAAATTTAAATTTATTAGAAGTTGGCAAACTTTTCCAAGGTGTTTGTATCAATTTGTACTCCCCCCAGGAGTATGAGAGTTCTAGTGCTTCCATATCCTTGAGGACACTTGGGTTTATCAGCCTTTTTAGTGTTAGTCATTCTGGCAGGTGTATAGGGCTATTTCATTGTGGGTTTTAATTTAAACATCCCTGATTACTAAAATAACTAAGAAGCTTTTCATGTGTTTAGTGGACATTGAATTACCAAAGTTCCTTTTGAGGTCTTTCGTCCATTTTTTATTAGATTGTCTATCTTTTTCAGATTGATACAAGGACATCTTTTTTATATTCTACAAAGGATCCTTTTGCTATATGTACTGCAAATATCTCCTCCCACTCTGTGACTTGACTTTACAACTCTCAATGGTGTCTTTGATGAACAAAGGATGCTAATGTCAGTGTAGTTCAATTGATGAATATTTATTTTCTGATTAGTGCTTTTCGTGTTCTGTTTATCTTTGTCTTCACAAGATCATGGAGATGCTCTCAAATGTAATCTTCCAGAAGATTGTTGTTTTATTTTTCACATCCAATCTACAATCCACCTGGAATTTGTTTATTAGGCATTAAGATTTATTTTTTTCCAGATGGATGTCTAATTTGTCCAGCACCATTTATTCAAAACACCATCTTTTTCTATTGTTCTATAATCCCACCTTCTTTGTCATAAATAAAGTGTCCATATATATGTAGGTCTATTCTGAACTGCATTCAATCGCATTTGCTTTTTTTTTTTTAAATAGACGGTGGAGTGTGTTTATCTGCACTTATGCATTGCTTTTTAAACTGCATATTAAAACTTTATTAAAACTTAATATCCACTAAAGTAAGTCTTCCAACTTTCTTCTTCTTCAGGATTGTATTGGGGTGTGTTTTTTTTTTTTGGCCCTTTGTAATTGTGTAAAAATTTTAGAGTCAGCTGGTCAATTTCCACTAGAACAGCTGCTGGGATATTGATGGGACTACATTGAATTTATAGATCAATTTGCAGAGAATTCACATCTTTATGAAATTGAGTTATTTAGTCCATAAACATAGTCTATCTTTCCATTTATTTAGGTTTTAATTAATTTCTCTTCACAATGCTTTGTAGTTTTCGTTGTGGAAGTCTTATACTCCTTTATTAGATTATTATGTATATAATATATTTTGATGTCATTATAAATGACAAAATTTTTTAAATTAATTTTCTAATTCTTTATTCCTGAAATAGAGAAATGTTATATTTATACATTTTGACTTTTAGTCAGTGATCTTGCTAAATTCATTTAATAATGCCAATATTTTATCTGTAGATCCTTTTGTGTTTTTTATATACACAATTATGTCATCTGTAAATAATGATAGTTCCAATTCATTTACCCTTTCAAAAAATTGATATTGACACATTATGCTGCATAGAACTTCCAATACAATGTTGAATAGAAGTGGTAATAGCAAGAATACTTGTCTCATTTTCAATTCCTAAAGGAAAACATTCAATATTTTGTCATTAAGTGTGATGTTGCTAAAGGTTTTTGTACATACCTTTTGTCTGTTTAAAAAAATTTTCTTTCATTTTTAGTTTTCTAAGAAGTTATTATTATTATTATTATTATTATTAATGCATATTGAATTATATTGGATTGTTTTTTATGCCTATTGAGATAATTGTATTATTTTTCTCCTTTATTTTGTCAATGACATGAATTACATTGATTTTTAAATGGAAAATGAACCTCACATTAGTAAAGTAGAGTCATAATGTATTATCTTTTTATATATCACTGAATTTAGTTTGCTAATATTTTGTTTAGTATTTTTGCATTTCTGTTCATGAGAGAGATTGCTTTATAATTTTTATTTTTTTGTAAAGAACTTGATAGATTCTGCTATCTTAAAATGTGTTGGAAAGTTTTTCCTCTTTCTATTCTCTAGAAGAGCTTATGTAAGAGCAGTATTTGTTTGTTTATTTTAAGTAATTTAGAAATTTTATGATGAAGCTCTCTGGTTCTGGAGTTTTCTTTGTGGGAAGTGTTTCTTTATGGATTCAATTTCTTTTAGAGCTATAGAACTATTCAGATATTTTATTATTTATTCTATGTCACTTTGGTAAGTTGTTTTTTGATAAGTAGGAATTTATCCATTTCAACTAAGTTGTCAAATTTAGTGGCAAATTTAGTAGTTCATTAAATCCTTTCATTATCCTCTGAAAGTCTTTTTCATTCCTGATATTACTACATTGTACTTTCTATCTTTGTGATTGGTCTTGCCAACAGTTTATCAATTTTATCAGTCTTTTTACAGAACTAACTTTTGGCTTTGTTGATTCTCTCTCATACATTTTGACTATATCATTCATTTCTGCTTTTAATTTTTACATATTCTTCCTTATGTATTCTGGTTTAATTTGCTATTTTTCTTACTAATTAAGATGAATTGTACTTTAAAAAGATGAATTGAGATGATTGATTTCTCAGCTTCTCTTCTTTCCAAATATATACATTTAATGCCATAAATTTCTCCCAAAGCATACTTTAACGGCATCATGTTTCAATATGTCATATTTTAATTATCATTCAGATTAAAATATTTCCTTATTTCCATTGTTATTTTTTTCCTTGACTCATGAGTTATTTAAATCTATATTGTTTAATCTTCAATCCAAATACTTAGAGATTCTCCAGTTATCTTTTTGTTATTGGTTTCTAGTTAAGTTTTATTGTGGTCAAAGAACATACTTGATATTGCTTCACTATGTTGAGGTTTATTAAGACTTAATTTATTATTCAGCATATAATCTATTTTGCTAAATGTTTCATGTATACTTGAAAAGAAAGTACATTGTGGAGTTATTGGGTACTGGGTCACATGTCAGTTAGGTCAGTTTGTGAATCATGTTGCTTACTGTTTTGTGTGTGTGCGTAATTGTTCTATTGGCTACTGAGAAAGATGTGCTAAAAATGCCCACTATAATTGTGGATTTGTCCCTTTTGTTTTTGTCCTTTTTACTGGCGCTCTAGCCAATAAAATGGAAATAAGAGAAGAATTTAAGGCATAAAAACTGAGAGGCAGAAATAAAAACTAGCACTACTTGCAGGTGATATTATTGTTTACTTGGAAAACCCAAGGAAATCCATTTTTAAAAGATTACAAATAATAAGAAAATTCGGTAATATTGTGGAGTACAAAACTAATATAAAATAGTCAATAGTTAGAAGCTAGATGATTGTGATAGAGAAAATATTTCATTTACAGTAATAAGAACTACAACAACAAAAATGATAAATATCTTACAAATAAATTCAAGAATAAATATACAAGATGTATACTAAAAAAATCTTTAAAATATATCAGAAGGACACATCAGAACATATAAATAAATAAGAATGCATACCATATTTTTGGACAAGATGACTCAATCTGATTATCCTTTCTTATATCAAGAATATGCTGATCTTAATTTGATTTTTAAATTTAGTATAATCTCAATAAACCTGAAAATGGGTCGGGGTGAGGGTGTTAGCTAGACAAAGGAATTCTAAAGTTCATACTGGAAATTAAGCAAACAAGATTTTCAAGAGAAGCTCTGATAAAGAGATCAAAGAAGGAGGGTTGCCAATTGTAAAAGTATTCTCCAAAGCTCAGTAATTAAAGCGATATAGTACCAGCACATGAGTATATGAACCAACAGAATAGAAAGTAAAGTCCAGAAAAAGAACACAAATACTAAATCAGTGGGGAAAACTTAACTATTGAATAATGAGAAGGGGTGCAGTGGGTAACTAGGTAGCTAGCTGGGAAATATTAATGTTGGATTCATATATCACTCTGTGCTCCATGATATGTTCCAAATGGATCAAATCTTTCAATATAAAAAAATAAATCAATAAAAGTATTAAATGACTATATGGGATAATTTTTCATAATCTCAGAGTGTGGAGAACTTTTTAATAATGACCCAAAATCCAGAAACCATAAAAATATCAATAAATTCAATTATCTAAAACATTTTTAACCTCTGCCTGACAAAAGTAAATCCCTCAATTTAAAAAATGACAAACTGGGAAACATGATTATAACTCACTATAGACATAGAAAAATCTTCCTACTAGTATATAAAAAGCTCTGGAGATTGATAAGAAAAAAGGCCAATAACCCATTAGAAAAATGAACAAATCTAAACAAACCTACAATTCAAAGAATATGTAAATTATTCTTAAGTATACTTTCAAGTGCTCAATTTCACACATAGTAAGAAACATGCAAATTAAAACTTCCCTAAGATATCATTTTTCACCATAAAATTGGCAAAAATCCAAAATTTGATTGCATGTTCTGTTGCCAAGGCTGTGGGAAACAGGCACTGTCCTACCTTACTGGTGGGAGTATAAATTTGTACAATCCAGATGGAGGGCAATTTAGCAATAGCTATCAAAATTCCAAATGTATGTGCTCTGAGACCCAGCAGCTCCACTCTAAGGAGTTTACCCTACAGATATATTTGCATAGCTACAAAATGGCAAACATAAAGCTTATTTATTGCAGCATTGCAGTCAGCAGTGAAAGATTGGAGAGAATCTGATACTTGTCAGAGGGGTACTGGTTAAATAAACTCAATGAAATATTCTGTAATTGTAAAAAGAAATAAGGAAACTCTTTTATATAGTGATATGGAAAACTCTCTAAGACATGTTAAGTGAAAAGAGCAGGTACTGAATGCTGTATATAGCACACAAATATTTATATTGCAAAATAGGGAAAACAATATATTTGTATTATTATTTACATTTGTCTTCAAAATCTCTGGAAGGGTAAATAAAAGACTAAAAACAGGGGTTACCTTGCCATTGGGTCTGGGAACTGAGCACATGAATGACCAGTATGGGATGGAGATTTTTCACCGTAAGCTTTTCATACATCTTGACATTGTTACCATGGGAGTGTATTACTGTTCAAATTTTTTTTTAATATAAAACAAAGAATCATCCTAACACTATTGTCAAACGCATTTAATTCTACACATGGTTTAAACGCACTGTAGCTTTAACAAGGCCCTGTGTGCCTTTACTAGGTACATCAGTTAGGATGTTTTTGACTGTACATGGTAGAAGGCTTAAACAATAAGACAATTTATTATCCCAAGTAACAAAATATCCAAAGTTGGATTGTCCCAGGGCTGGGATTGCTTCTGTAATTTCAGGCATCACGTAGAGACCCAACCACGAGAAGCCAAAATGGACAATGTCCCTGACCTTCTGTGCATTGCCCAGAAGTCCCCTTTAGACTTCCTCTCAGGGCCAATTCACCAGTAATGTATAATATGTCTACACCAAGCTCCAGGAGATACTGGGACATAATAACAATAATAATACCAATAATCAGTAACATTTTTTGAGCACTTCATGTGAACCAGGTACTGGTATAAGCACTTTACAGGCATCAACTCATTTACTCTTCAAAGCCACCTGTTAAAGAGGTAGCATTATTATACCTATTTTGCAGATGAGAAAACTAAGGCACAGAAAAGTTAAATAAGGTCACAGTAAGCGGTGGAGCTGAGATTCACAGTTTGGCCATCCGGCTCCAAAGTCAGTTTTTCCAACTACCAAGTATATTACCTGACAATAAATCTTCAACGTCTGCAATAGCCAGAGGTTGATTCCACCAGCGAGGAAGAGGGGAGAAGAACGGCTATTGGATACACAACTAGCGGTGTTTCTCCCTAGGAACAAATCGCAGCCCTTGACTGGCATACACAAAGCCATCAGTGACAGACACTGGCCATTTTGTGAACACCTCCCCATGTTGTCTTTAGACCTGTGTCTCTGATTAATAGTCAGGAGGAAACCCTGGGCAATGACTGGAGTCATTCTAGAAGCAACTATAGCAGCCGCTCCACCTAGAGAAATCTCCAAACTAATATGAACATGCCAACCAGGGGACACTGGAGTGACTTCTGGGGAAGAGACAAGCTTTCTCCCAAGAGCAGAAAGCCACCGGAGGCTGGGGACCCCATGTAGGATTCGGAGGTGCTCTGGTGACTGCCACATACGCACAGCCCACCTGCAGTCCAGGCTGCAGTGCTTCTTTCTCCCCTGGCAGAAGTGGGGCTGGACTGCCCACCGGCACTTCACGAGTTATCCGCAGAGGTGCACCCTGGCAATCAAATGGAGTGTTTGGCTTGTGAGAAAACCAGCCCTGCCTGAACTTCACAGACAAAGCCCAGCCAGCCTGCTCTGCTGTCGCTAAGATCATCATGAGGCATTTTCCTACTGCAGAGTCTTCCCCTCTCTCTGTGCCTCACTTGCCCCTTGAGAGTACCCGCGGATAAATATGGCTAAAATACTCCAGGCTCCTTTTTCAAGTAAAACTTCCATCTTTTAGGACTTTACAGCCTCCTTTGCTAAAAATACCAATTTTTTTCCTCTGTCATTAATCCAGTAGTTTTTTTCATATATTTGTCTTTTCATAGAGTGAGAGATGCAGTGAGTCAGTTTCCTAACATCCCAGGCACATGGCCCAGGGAAGGCGGCGGATGTATTCTTAGCTCAAGAGCACTTTGCTCTGCCTTATGTAAACCCCCGCAGCTGGATGTCTCCCGACTCAGATAAAGAGGCGCCCAGCCCAGGTGAGCAGAAGAGACCAAAGAATGAAGCCTCTGAACACCTAGCCCATCTCCCTAGGAACCTGATTGCCGCCTGCAGATCTGAAATGGAGCCCCCGGCCTGTGGGACACCTGATTTCTCTCAGACAGGAGTGAACAGAGGGGGGATTCCTCTCCAGGTTTCTTCCCACGGATGTCTCAGCGCAGTTCCCGCAGCAAGGCCTGTGTTTTGATCAGCCTGGGAGGCCATGGCTATGCTGAGGAGAAGTGAAGGGATCTGGCCACCAGGGCACTGGGACTCCCAAATAGAAATTGTAAGAATTGTAAGAATAAGATGGAGTGTGTCTTGTTGGCTATCATGACCAACTATCCTCAGGCTGCAGAAAGGCTGCAGCCATTTTCATATATGCCCCAAGCCATAATATTTGAATTTAAATTTTCTAGAGCCAAGAAAGCCACCGTCACTTATTTCAAGACTGTGCAGTCTGGTTGAGCCATCTGCTTTTGCAAACTACGGGCACAAAGGCCAAAGATCTGAGAGACATACCCATGTTCTGAAAAGCCCCTGTCAGGCCTTGTAACAGCTGCTTTCAGAATTCTTCCGCTGTGGTATGGCCACTGACCTTGGCGATGTCATGTCCCCTGTCTAGGTCTCCATGGCCCCAACATGAGGGAGGAGGCAGATCCTGACCTCCAGGCACATATCCAGTCCAGAAGTTCTGAGCTTCAGAAGAGGACTTTGCTTCCCTTTGGAGCATGGCAGTGCTTATGTCCACTGCTGCATCTGCTTCAGTGTCCTTCACTTTCTCTATTCAGCCCCACCCAGCATCTAGTGGAAATGCTAAGCAGACACCCTGACAGAGGTCGCAACAGTTTCTCACTCTTGGATGGCCAAGATAATTGATGAATTATTTATAGAGTGCAGTAGGCCCAATAATGCCCGCTCCCAAGGTGTCCACATCCTAATCCCTGGAACCTGTGAATATGTTATATTCCTCACAAAAGGGACTTCGAAGGTAGAATTAAGGTTATTAATCAGTGACCCTAAAATAGGGAAATTATCCTGGATTGTTCAGGTTGACCCTATCTAATCACATGAGCCCATTAAAGCAGAAAACCTCTTATGGCTGGAAGTCAGCCAGATGCTGCAAAAAGGGAAAATTAGAGAGATTTAAAGATTGAGAAGAGGCCACATGTGAAGCATGAGATGGAAAATGAGCAGCGTTTAAGATCAGAAGTCCAGCCCCTGGCTGACAGCCACCAAGGAAACAGAAACCTCAGTCCAACAACCATAAGGAGCCGAATACAGCCAACAACCTGTATGAGCTCGGAAGCAGATTTATTCTCAGAGCTTCCAGAAAGGAACACACCCCTGTCAATACTTGTAGGGATCTAAGCAGAGAACCCATTGAGCCATCCTGTGCCCAGATTTCTAACCTATAGAACTGTGAGACAGTAAATGGTTATTGTCTTAATCCACTGAATTTGTGGTAATTTGTTATAGCAGCAATAGAAAACCAAAATACAGGGACTGTCCCTGACAATTGTATTACTTGAACATGAAAAACTTGTCCTTCCCAGATACCTCTTCCTGCCTATGGAAGCAGGATGGCAAAGCCTGGCCCAAGACACTGGGCTCTGTTTTGCCGCCAGGAATTGACACATATTAAAGGTTTGAAAGAAAGGACAAAGAATGCATGGAAGGTGGGAGGAAGGGAGGGAAGGAGGAAAAGAACTGGCCCTGATTTTGTTATTACTGTAACTCCCATAGGCATGAAAGTCACAACACTGCCCTCTTCATAATTAAGAAAAGTGACATTGGCTGCAGTGACCCTATGGAAGAAGGGCCAGGAGTGCTCTGGAATCCAGCAACTTAAATATCTGCAGAGAACATCTTGCAAGCAGCCCTTTGGCTGTGAAAATGCAAATGAGCCAAGCCGGCCCGCCAAGTGTCACTGGGAGGCTCAGCTGACACAGCAGTGAGGGCAGAGCTCCATTCTCAACTCTCTTCCCATAGAGCCAGAGCGGCAGGCACTCTGAGCGAGGTGCAGCCCAGAGCCCACCCCGGGATGCTCAGCCGGCAGGCAGGGCGCCCACACCGCCTGCAGCTCTGGGGCCGCTCACCTACCTCTGGAAGGAGTGTGAGGACGTGCAGTTGTCTCTCACCTCCTCCTCACTCACCTCCCTTTCAAGTTACAAAGTGAAAACTGAAAATTAATTTTGCCATCTCCCGCTCTCCTTTCTCCAATATCCTCTCATATTTATGTAATGAGATTGTACCATGAATTTCTATTACTCATAAACAGCAAAAGGAGAAAAGACAAAATGTAAGAAGTCAAAGATCATATATATATACATATATATTTATATATGTGTGTGTATATATATATATGTACACACATACACACACACACACACACACACACACACAGAGGCCCAGTATATACACATAGGACATGTCTTTCTTTAGTTCTGGAAAGCCACCCCACACCTACACAGACCATGTACCTCCACTTGCACTTGCCCTGAAACTCTGATCCCCTCTTGTTGCCAGCCCAGATTATAGGGAAGTGGACAGCTGGGGGAGCAGAGCACGGGTGACCACAGATAATCCACTATGGGGGGGAAAATGTTTTAAGATTATCAACAGCCTTTAGGCCCTGAGAGAGTTTGAGAATTCTTCCCATCTGGTAATAATTATAATGACCGAACTCATTCTGCAAACAGCCTACAGCACTCAGCAGGGACCCAAGCTCCATTTTAAAGGTCACAAAGATTGGGAATTATAGCCCATGACCTAAGTCAATGTTTCCTGAACTTTCAGTGGATGATTTGTTCATGAACTTCACATGGAGGAAACAGAAATGTGGTAAGGATTGGGGAACAGGAGGTTCATGTCCCTGGATGTTCCCCTGTGCATATAAATACCACTTCATCCAAACACTCCATCATCCCATGTAAATGTGTGTGCATGCCCACACGCACACGTACACACACACACACACACACACACACACACACACACCAGCCTCCTGCTTTATTCCTCCTAGCCCAAATCCCATCTCAGCACCAACCCCAACCTACCTGGGAATGCCACACAAAATGCCACCCAATCTGAAGGATGCTCAGCTTGGTAAAGAAGAAAGTTACCCACCTCAGAGACACCAGCAGAGCTAGAAGCAGAGCTATGAGCCAGAGAAGAAATTGAGAAATCAAAGTTGGTTCTGCCAGCCAGATCCATCTCCAGGAAGGAAACCCCTCAACTCCAGTGTACCCTTTAAAATCCGCCAAGCCCTCCTCGACCCCACAGACCTGCTGCCACCCAGCCCCACTGAACCCAGGGGCTCAAACTTCTGGTGTGATTTTACTCATGAGACTCGAAGGAGAAATCTGTCCCAGCATTTGGAAGAGCATGTCCCCTGGTTTGTTCATTGTTCTTTCTGCAAGGCCATCTGTTGACGGCTATTATTCCACTAAAACACAGGCTGTGATGGTATTCATTTCTTTTTCTCTCCTGCTTCCAAACCTCATGATACATTGAACGATTCTTCAAAAAGAGACTTTCAGCATTTGGGTCCCTGTCCTATGAAAAACAACATCACACCAAGCCATTATCAAGTGCCAAACACTGTTCCAGCACTTTGCAGGATTTAATTCATTTACTCCTCACAACAGCCCTCTGAGGTGGATTCCATTATTATCACCATCTGACAGTTGAGGACACTGAGGCAAAGGAAGTTAAGTGAATTGCCTGCCGTCATGGGGTTAGTACATAGGTAGCAAATCTGGGATTCGAATTCAGAGAGCATGGCTCCAGAGCCCACAGTTTTAAATCTTAACCAGTGTGCTTTCAGCATTCCCAAACATTGTATCTGAGGAACTGCCCAGCCCCTTGGAAGAACATAGTGAATAAACAACACAGACCAACAGCACATAGTCTATAAAAGAAAAGAAATGTGTCCTCTGCAACACATTCCTCCACATTCATTCTCTCTCTCTCTCTCTCTCTCTCTCTCTCTCTCTCTCTCTCTCTCTGTCTCTGTCTCTCTCTCCTCCACCCCCTCATACACACACACACACACACACACACACACACACACACACACTCCTGCTGTACTTGGATCTAGTACCACCATGAAATGAGATTTAACTTTGACTCCAAAGAGTGATTGAGGCTGCATGACACAGACACAGACTCTTCCTCACTCTGTCACTTTATGCTCCCGGGTACTGTGACGGTTCACCTTATGTGTCCACTTGGCTGTGCCATGGTGCCCAGATTCAAACACGAGTGTTGTTATACTACAACTATGTGACACAGGCACTGACAGTCCCAAGGGGCCACACTTTCCTTTCAAATCAGAACTTGCTTCAAATGCAGAAAAAAGGCAATGGCATTCTAAGGAACACAAACCACCAAGAGCTCTGTCACATCCTTTCATACGCGGGTTACTTGCCTGTGTTAATTGATCACATACTCCAAAAATAATGCATATAAGGGGAAAAAAGATAAGCCAATCAATCCATAGTTCTTTTTCTTCTCAGACCTTCCTTACTCACCAGTAAGCCAAAGGTAGGGAGTGTTGGTAGAATGTGCACAAATCAAGAAGTGAAATGAATAGTTGAGTTCATTTCGTGTAGCGTTTCCATTGTTCTGGTAAGAATGTAATACATATGCACGTATGAGCTATGAAATACAATTTGTATGATTTCGGAGACTCTGCATATGAGTTAAATGCTCTCATATTTGCATTTAAAACTAAAATTGTACCATATAAAAATGAACTGTAAATTCACGCTATCAATTTACATTTTTAATCTTTCTTCACTTAGAATGTCATTATAGCAAATTTGTAAAAAACGCTATGACAAAATAGGAGAGAGACTGTAGAAGAAAGGAAAAGAACCCAAAGCCACAGATAATAAGACCTCACAAAATTGTTGGGAGCACTAACTGAGGACTTGGTAACAGGCCTGGGACATGGTAAGTGTATGTTAACCGCCCCCATCCTGACCAACAAGATTCCAGCCTGACACCTTAATGAGAATTTGGGGATTCATGTACATTGCTACCTTTCTTAGGAGTATCTGCATTTTAAGCAAAAGACACAGGATTTCAGACCCCAGTCAGTTGAAAGATAATGTGGGACTCAGGGCTCTGTCCAGACCCTCAGATCATGAGAGAAAGCCATAGTCAACCCTTCCTACTCAAAAAAGCAACCAAACTCAGCATTGCCATCTTTCTCGAGCTTCTCCTCCAGGTTTCACTGGGGAAGGAATTCCTTGCTCTTGTGTCTTGGGGAACAATGGCCGACTAGCTCTGGTTTCAGGGCTACTAATGCCTCTTAATAAGCTCTTCCCTGGGGTGAGGGCTGGGCTTCCATCAGCTCTGAGGTCTGTTTCCACCAGCCCACTCGGGGAGTGTCGTTTAAAATCTGTCCACCTCCAAAGACAGCATCTCGTCACATGACAGCTGAGCCCTGGGAAGCAGGCTATTACCGCCAGAAGTGTCCTTTCTAATGACACAGGCAGAGCAGCAGGAAGAGCTCGCTTGGGAAGGGGTCACAGGACTGAGCAGTGAGTAACACAGTGGCCGGAAGAGCACAAGGCTGGAGACGGTTGCACTGAGAAACATCCTCCGATGGGCATTTAAGAGGAGCTGCAGATGACAATTTCATTGTGTTGACTCAGACCTTGTTTCCCAGTGTTTTAGTCTATAATCTGTTCAAACTCTTGTTATAAAAGGAAAGAAATTCTGCATTCAGGAAGCACTATCGATCCTGGCTAATCTGGTCTATAAGGGGCAATTTAAACAGGTTGCCATGGTAACACTCCTGTTTTATTTATGGTAACAAGATCAAGGTATGGGATGTGAGAGCTCATCTCATTGCTCTGATTTTCAACCTCTGTTCTGAGGAGTGGGAGTTTGGGGAAAACCTCGAAAGCTTTGAGATGGGGGGGGAAGTTCTGGCTCCCACCTCCATCATACCTAGATCAGCCTCGCTTTGATCTCTTTTACGTTTTAGGATTACACTGCTTTTAAAAATTAACAAAAAAAAAGAAAGAAAGAAAGAAAGCCAGAGAATTATCATAAAGAGCACTAGATCAGAAATTAGGAGACTAGGTCCTCATCCCTTCCTCCCCCAAACAGGCAGAGCCTGATGCCCAGGGCGTTTCCCAGCCCTAACAGCCATCCCTAATGCCCTCATGCCTTTGGCCTGACCTTCAACCCATCTAAGACGCCCCTTTCTCCTCGGGCGTTGTGTCACAGAGGTGTTTCTCCTATATCTCCCCCCAGTCCCCGGAGGTGGCAGATGGGGCAGGCCTTCCCCTTACTAACAAGTCTGGCGGAAACCTATCTTATGCCATAATCTCCTCCTTCACGTGACAGCCTTCACTTCTACCTTCCCTGAGGCTGAAATGGCAGAGAGGAAGCAGAGACAGAAACTTAAACAACAAAGGGAAGAATCTATGCTCTTCTCCCTACCACACAGGCCTGAGTGCAGCATGTGTCAAATCAGACTCTAGATGCAGAGCTCCGTGGGTGGCAAGTGCAGCTTTTCTTCTCTCAGCCTCAGCTGCTGAGGCTTCTTCTTCCCTCCACCCCACCCCTCCTTCTCGTTCTCTTCCTCTTCTTCCTAGGTATCAAGAACATCCTGATTCACATGGATAAACGGTTGAAAGAAAGCAAATTTTATAACAGCTCATCCTGTAGTCTCGAGATTCTCCTTCATAAACAGAGACGGCAGGAAAGGGTTTACCCCCAGGGTCTGTGCAAAAACAAGTCTGACATTGCAAGGTGTTGAACTGCGCATATCTGTCCTCCCACTAGGGAAGGAAAAGAGGTTGGGTTGGCGCAGAAATCAGACCTAGCGGCAGATCTGGGAGCCACGCTCAGAATAGCCTAGAACAGAGGTTATGACTGATGCACAGGCCTCTGCCTGGGCCTGAATGAGGGCAACTAAGTAAAGGACCCTGATTTGTAATGTTTGCCAGTTTCTGTGGTGTATGTATTCCTACCATGGTCAATTTCAGCTACCCATGTGATGCTGCCAAACGTGGAGTTGGGAAGAGATGCACAATAACATCATTATATAGTATTTCTATCATACAGATGCCGTAGGCGGAAGTAGCACCAAGGGCAGAGATAATAGTAAAAAAATTGTAAAAAAAAAATTAGGAGTGAAATTTTGTGTGTTTATTATCTTTGTTTTAATATAATTTGTTGAATTGTAAGCTCATATAATTTAATTTCTAGTAGTAGCCATGTTTAATAACTGGCTTACAAGATGCTCACAAAATTTAACAACTGGCTCTGATGAGCCCACTGCAGCACACCACTGCCCTGACCCTACCCTACTGCCCACTCATGTTGCAGGGTGGAATTTGTGCAGAAAATTCCCTACCTCAATGATAAAAAAATGTATATGTAGTAACAAAAAGCTACAGGGATTTTCCCAAGTCTAAAGAGGTAGTATATTGATTTCTGATCCAATGTGTATTGTCCTGAGTTTTGCCTGTTTTTTGAACAAGCATCTCAGTTAGGTCTCTTTTAGTATTCACCTTAGACCAGGGCAATCAGCCCCTGCCCTGGATCCTACACTTTGGAAGGCCCTGCTCTGGCCCTCCATCTTTGCCTCTCCCTGGATGAGGAGTTTGTGGGGCTGAGGGGACGTCCCCTCAAGGACCTCATGCCTCCCCTTCCAGCCCACACCCCGCACATGCAGGATTCCTGGCCCCAATGGCTGTGAGCCCACTTCAGAACTCTGTGAGCCTCTTTCCTGAATCTGTCCTCCTGAGGGCAAACTCCATGGCTGCTTACCTGTGTGCATACACATAGGCTTGAGTGATGACCAAGGGGAGACACTTTGCGGCCAGGGCAGTAGATGGAGAGTGGACGTTCAGACTGGGATGTCATCAGCTATGTTGCAATGCCCCTTGTAGTGCTAGATGGAACTGGGGATGGCACGAGAAGGGGGTCTCTATGTGCACTCTTGCTCTGGGTCCCCACAGGCAGGCATGGGCTTCTTGCATAAGCCTCCAGGCTCACAGGACCCATCTTTCTTACTTCTTGTCCCTCTCATGACTAGCAGGACAACTCCACAAATATCAGGGAAGGAGACTCAGCCAAAAGCTGAACTTGATCATTTTTTTGGTATGAGAATCTCATCTCAACCTTAGCAGAGCTAACACGATTGCCCTTGAAGAACAGATGATGACAAGTCTTACTGATGCAATGACAAGCTGTCTTAACCAAGCCTACAACTCTCATGAGGCTGAAAAGGCTGCCCTGAAGGCCCCAGCTTCTCTAGCAGGATGAGAAATCTAAAAATCTATTCACTTCAAACAGCATTCGCTGAGTACCTATTATAGGCAAGGCACTTTTTGTCACTACTTTATGCCTAATCATGTGAGAAAGACATTAGGTTCTGCCATTAAGAAATGTATCATCTAATAGAATGGAAGAGTTAGGGGCTGATTAAACTTGCACAAAGAAAATTATAACAGCAGGAAAAATATTATGATAATAGGTTCAAAATGCATGAGAAATTGCCAAAAACTAGAAGCAACCAAGATATCCTCTAATGAATGAGTGGATAAACAGACTGTGATATGCCCTTAAAATGGAATATTATTCAGCAATAAAAAGAAATGAGCTACCAAGCCACCAAAAAAATATGGAAGAACTTTGAATGCATAGTGCTAAGTGCAAGAAGCCAATCGGAAAATGCTTCATATTGTATGATTCCAACCGTATGACATTCTGGATAAGGCAAAACTATAGAGTCAATAAAAAGATCAGTGGTTGTGTAGGGATTCAGAGGGAGGGGGATGAATAGGAGGAGCACAGGAAATTTTTAGGCCTGTGAAATTATTCTGTAGGAAACTGTAATTGTAATAGTGGATATATGACATTGTGCATTTGTCAAACCCCATAGAACTGTATATCACAAAGAGTAAACCTTAATGTAAACTATGGACTTTAGTTAGTAATAATGTATCAATGTTGGTTCTTAATTGTAACAAATGTACCATAGTAATGCAAGATGTTAATAATATGGGAAATAGAAAATAATGTGTTGGGGAGGAGGTGGGGGAATTGGAGCACTGCTAATGGCAATGTCAAATGGTGCAGCCGCTACGGAGAACAGGATGGAGGTTCCTCAAAAAATTAAACATAGAATTACCGTATGATCCAGCAATTCTAATTTTGGGTCTATACCTAAAAGAATTGAAAAGAGGGACTTGATCAGATATTTGTACACCCATATTCATTGCAGCATTATTTATGATAGCCAAAAGGTGAAAACAACCCAAATGTCCATCAATGTGTGAATGGATAAACAAAATATGATATCTACATGTATGGAATATTATCCAGCCTTAAAAAGGAATAATATTCGAACATACACTACAACATGGATGAAATTTGAGGACATTATGTTAAATGAAATAAGCCAGACACTGAAGAACAAATATTGTTTGATTTCACTTCCATGAGTTACCTAGAATAGGCAAAAATTCATAGAGACAGAAAGAAGAAGCGGGGTTACCAGGAAGTGAGGGAAGGAGAAATGAGAAGTTATTGTTCAATTGATACAGAGTTTCCTTTTGGGAAAATCAAGCTCTGGAGATGGGTACTAGTGATGGTTGCACAACAATGTGAGTGTGCTTAATTAAAATCACACAGAAATCTACACTTCAATATTATTAAAATGGTAAACTTTATGTTACATATATTTTACCACGATACATAAGAATAATAGGAGAAACTGTGTAGTGGAGGGCAGAACTCTCTATACTATCTGCTTAACTTTTCTGTAAACCTAACTGTTCTAAAAAGTGAGGTTAGTAATTTTTTAAGTGCATGAGAGTACAGGTAAAACTAATACAATGTTATATGCCAATTATGTCTCAATTTTTTTAAAAAAGCGAATGAGAGGTCAACGCAAGGAGATGTATCATCTAATCAAGGGTACAGGCCAGGAAAGACTTCGTGGAGAGGACGGTTTTTGAGACAATACTTAGAAGGTGCTAGGATTTCAACAAAGGAAGAGGTGGGAGAAGGAAGCCATTACAAAGAGAGGTGACGATGTGTGCAAATGTACAGAAAAAGAAAGGATAGATGTGTGGCATGGATATCTGCAATTTGACTGCAGGGTATAGAGATGTAGGTAAACAAGGAGGAAAATACTTGGGAAAGTAAGTACATTCATTTATTAAACAATAATTAGTTAAAACTTGCTACATGCCAGACACAGTTATAGGTGGTGAGGATGGAACAGTAAAAGTCCTCGTCTGCATGGAGTTCATACTCTAGCAGACTATATCATAGAGGTTTTGAATGTCAGATGATATATGATGAGGTTTTGAATGTCAGATGAGATGTTTGTACTTAATTCATCAATCAGTGGAGAACCAAAGAAGGTTTTTGAGCAGAAAAACTAATGCACATTCTTTTCTGTGTAATTTCCATGATAATCTAAGAGCAACAAGGTTAGAGAGTATTTTACTGTAATACGACCTCATGAAGTGTACTGGCCCCTGAAGACTGTGACCTCTCTATAGAAATCTCATCATGTCTCTCTTTTAAGCATAGTATGAGAGTTCAAAATCATTATACAAGTGATTCTCAACTGTCAGTGAGGGGCAAGGTGTTTCCCCACCCAGTGACGTGAGGGGAATCTTGGAGAGATTTAAAGGCATG
This sequence comes from Rhinolophus ferrumequinum, assembly GCF_004115265.2. NCBI lineage: Eukaryota > Metazoa > Chordata > Mammalia > Chiroptera > Rhinolophidae > Rhinolophus > Rhinolophus ferrumequinum. The sequence goes on along the minus strand of NC_046290.1, from coordinate 45,313,522 downwards.
TATGCCTTTAAAGATTCTGAGATACCTCTCTAGGAAGACCATGATACCCTCCCGTACACATACTCTATAAAGCAGGATTTGGTCAGAAAAATAGGAACCACTTAAGGTATTTCAAGGAAGACATGTAATTCAGGGAAATGGAGGCTCACAAAACTGTTGGAAAGGCTGAGGAAGCAAAGGTTGGGAAAAGATGTCCCTCGCTTCCAAGGAGTTTCAGCAAACTATCACTGATGATCTCAGCTTGTTACAACCCCAAAAGAGACAGTTTGCAGGAGGACACTCAGAAGTTACTGCAAAACCTCCCACGTGCCATCAATCAAAGCCTATCCGTTTGCCTGCTGCTACCACAGGAGCAAAAACAATTTCATTGTATAAGTGCCTCTTATTGGCAGAAAAGAAACCAGAACTCTGATACTCAGGGATTCTGAAGAATGTAGTTCTCAGGCTTGTAGTCCCTGCAATACAAGAGAAAACATAGATAGAACGAGGGCTGAATGCTGCTTTCCAAAAAATACCTCCTATGATGGGTTGAATTGTGCCCCCCAAAAAGAAATGTTCAAATCCTAACCCCTAGAACCCATGACTGATTTTATTTGGAAATAGGTTTTTTGAAGATGTAATCAAGCTAAAATGAGGTTATACCGAATTAGGGTGGGTTCTAATCCAATGATTGGTGTCTTTATACAAAGAAGGAAATTCAGACACAGAGAGGGGAGACTGCCAAGTGAAGACAGAGGCAGAGATTGGAGTGACACATCTACACACCAAAGAATGTCAAGGACCACCCAGAGGAAGCAAGGAAGGATCCTCCCCAAGAGCCTTTGAGGAGACATGGTCCTGTTGACATCTTGGTTTCAGACTTCCAGCCTCCAGAACTATGAAACAACAAACTTCTGCTGTTTTAAACCACAGTTTGTGGAAATTTGTTACAGCAGTCCTAGGAAATCAATACCCTTCCCCCCTCCACACACACACACACATTATACACAGCCCGGTGCCCTAGTGAGCCACTATTACAGATAGAAGTATGTTGGGAGCGGAGGTTGGGAGTGAGAAAATTGAGAGATGAACACCCAGTTTTTTCACGGTGTTCCCCTACACTTAGAAGACAGGTATCATTGAAGGGACAGGAAGATAACAGCCCTCCCCCACAAAGCCATAGCCCAAACTGGATAGGAGTACCTAAAATATAATCCTGGTTTCACCAGATATGGAAAGTTGGTAACTTTTTTTACCCTTGATAATTGCTAAAGAAGCTGTATATGGCTGGAACAAATTGGCACACAAAGTATCTTTCATTGATTTACTCAGTGTACAGCTCTGCTGATTTTAAAGCAGCTAGCAAATCTGTTTCTAAAATAAAAGGGCTGTCGTCTAAAAGCATATCTAGTTACCAAGTTCATAATATTCTTGGACCAAAGTGGATTTAGGAGGAGAAGAGCCTGCCTTTCTTTTCCCGTCTTTCCCTCAAGCCATAGATCCTTGAGTCCTTGGGCCCACTCTTCAAACACCTCCCCAGGACATTTCAGCATATCATTTGCTTCAAGGCCCATCCTTTTCTTAGACAAGTTTCCCAGAATTTAACAGAAGAATCCTTGGAGTGGGCAGGTTGGCAGGAAGAACAGAGAAGGCCTGTTTGTCTGTGCCACGTGGGAGGAGGTAAGAAATAAGATGATGCCACAGACCTACAAGAGACGTTAAACCCTGTTCTTAAGAAACCCATTTTCCTGGACTCGTGTCAAAGAGACTGTTTTGTCTGCATTTTTCTGGTCAGTATTTCTTCAGTAGAGTAAATCTCAGAAATTACAAAATACAGATAAGTAGCAACTATATTCCTAGTCTTGGGAAGTCTGAGCACCCACTTTTATTTGCCTAGCAAGAAAGGTGACTAAGAAATAGAATTGAACTTTGTATATTTGGCCTAATCTGAAAGCAGACTTGCCTGAAGGGCAGGAGACTGAAGCTATTGAGACCTGGGGTAACTTTCCAGCTGACTGTGATGTGTGTTGGATAATACTAGTGGTTTCTTCTTTGTCTTTAGCAACAGAGCAGCTTGCACATTTACTAGGACCACCTCCTAAGTCACGTGGTTGGTCGTGCTCAGAGGTGTTCCACGGGCGGAAAATCTTCCTGCCTTTTCCAATTACGTGAAACTTCATGTCAAAAGACTGACAGATGTGGTGCTTTGAGCGGCAGAATTTTCCAACTAAATCCTAGCAAGGCCAAGTACATGCCTATTCCTGCCATTCTGACCTGTCTCTAGTGGGCTGGCAGGAAAAGGCCGCTCAGCAATGAGCTCTGTGACACTTGGCGTGTTCTGCCCTAAGCCACACACTGAGATGCTATGGCTCCAGGGCTCCTCTTTGCATGACATTTATCCAGGTTTAAGTCTTGAGTCTCCTCTTTGACACCAGCCCAGGAAAATGTAGAGGCAAAAACCAGGCAGTGACTACACATTTTCAGGTTTTGCCCAGAGGTGATTTCTTTTCTCTCATCAGAATTCATTACCATCAAGATGGTAGGTTTTCTCATTAATAATCATGACAGTGATCAGCCCTCTTCGTGTATCAATTTATTGCGCATCCCAAAATGTCAAGTGATCTAACACGATTAGGTAGTTGTATGCAGTGTCCCCTCTCTCAGTCCTCTTCTGGACAATCTAGGAGACAACCCGGCTTTGCCTTTGCATAAAACTGAGTGATCATTAGAGAGTCCACAGGACTATGAAGTCTTGGGGCCCAGGAGAACCTCAAGCTGTTAGTCAATTCATTCTCCCTCTCTCTAGACAAAAATGCATGCAAGTGACTTAGAATAGTCGTCATAGTTAATCCACAACTGCAAGTAAGGAGACTATGTAAAAAAAAAAAAAAATTAGATAGATCGACAGAGAGATATAAGTAAAAGAAAGATATCTTGTATTAATTACTTTACATGCATTATAACTACTTTATGAAGTATCACTATTATTATTCCCAGTTAATATAAGTATAAATCAAGGTTGAGAGAGATTAAATAAGTCATCCAAATTAGTGGCAGAAGTGGGATTTAAACACAGACATTATTTGTATCCCAGAGGGTCCTTGTGACTAAAAGAATCTTGTTCTTACTATTGTGGTTGTTCTTTCCACATGAATCCATAGAGAAGGGGAAAAAAATTTTTTTTTTCCTCTACCCACTTACGTTCTGTGTCTGAGGCTCTGCAAATTAGACTGACAAAAAACAGATTAGCAGGAGAAAAGCCTTATTATTACGTATGCATATGCATATGGAGGACTTCATAGAAAAGTGGAGACCCAAAAAAGGCAGATGAGGGGAAAGGGGGTCCAATACATGGTGATGGAAGGAGAACTGATTCTGGGTGGTGAACACCTAATGTGATATATAGACGATGTATTACAGAATTGTACACTTGAAACCTATATAACTTTACTAATATTAGTCACCCCCAATAAACTTGAATTTAAAAAAATAAAAATTAAAAATAAAAAAAGGTAGATAGGCCTGAGAGCTTATATACCTTTTAAACAAAGAACAATAAATTGTGGCGCCTTGACACGACAAAGGAAAAAGGGGTTTGGGCTAGGGGTGGCAAACTGTGGAAAAGTGAGTAGGAAATAAATGAGGGAAACTAATGGAAGATAAAGGTTATTTTAGCAAGGTTTGTTTGCAGACCCATCCTAGTGCCGACTTTCTGTCTTCTTCATGGCCATGAAACTCCCCCAGGAGAAGAGTTATGGCAGCCCTCATTTCTCAGAAGTTTCTGCCTCTACTCAGATAAGAACAGATCTGAGAAGGTTTCTTTCTGCGTCTGTTGATGCTCACTGGCCGCCAGCGCGAAACAATCCTGCCGAAGTGGCGTATTTGGGGGCAGCATGTCCTGATCCCCTTCAAATCCGTGCCATCTTTCAGTGCAATTTAGCAAGTATTTTGAATGTCAAAACAAGATATACATTCTTTTCCTCAGTTTTTTAACCACCAGGAGGCCACAAACACCCTTTCGCCTGTATCCTTGGTGCTTCCCAACCCCTTCTATGAGGAAGCGCTTTCTACACTTTAATTTTAATGCCTCCCATTGTAATGCAAGCCCACTCTCTCTGTTCTGTCTTGAGGGAAAGCAGAACAGAGGTTTCCTTTTTTTTTTTTTACATGGTTGAAGATTGCTGACTGTATGTGTGTGTGTGTGTGTGTGTGTGTGTGTGTGAGAGAGAGAGAGAGAGAGAGAGAGAGAGAGAGAGAGAGAGAGAGAGAGATTTTTCTATCAGTAATTCAGAAGAGAACTGCCCTTGGCAGGTAATCTCCAGCTTCTTTATATACTCAGATTTTTCACTTGCATTGTTAACTGTAACAGTCAAAATGGAAGATGTAATGTGACATTTATACCACCCCCCCTTCTGAGATTCATAAAGTGCCAATGATACTCTTGACTTATGAATAAATAGTTTCTAGTCCCCATGGTCTGCGATTCATGGCCCAGACTGATCAAAGTGAAAAAGTTTAGCATAACATCCAAGCTTTGAGAAATGAAGACTTAAAGGAACCTCAGAGAAACCATTTGTCTCTGAAAAAGTCTTCCAGGAATCAGCAGAATTAACTTTATCAGAAGCAACCACAGATGCATTTCAAAGTAGGACGAATCTCTGAACTTCTTTATTTTAACGTTAGAGACATTTCAGCAGGAGGAGCATTGCCTTTAATGACTCTGATTTTTAAAAATCACTTGAATTGTTTGTTGAATTACCTATTTCTATAGAGGCCTCTGGAGGGCTAGCTAAATAAATGTTTACAATTTCTAACAGTTCTGTACCACTTGCAGTAGCTATATACTAAGTACCATAACCAATTCCAATTCTCGTTCAAAGTGCTAACATATCATGGAAGGTTTCACAGGCCAACAACAGGTTCATTTCAAACACCCAAATGTAAGCCAAGATGATGTTCTGCAGGTGTTACGGAACACTGAAGTTGGTCCTTTGAAACACATGGAAGCAGAAACACAGCTATTCTCTACAGCCAAGAGAGCAGTGCTATAGGTCAATTTTTATCTTTAGGGAACAAATTCACTGAATTGTGTCCAGCAGTTTTTAACTTTATCGCTCCATCACAATAGGACTATGACCATTGTGTAGCAAGGTATTTGTTCTCAAACTGCGTGAATAGCAGCATAACCTGAAGAACTGTTTTTTGGAAGTTCCTCCAGTAATTTGGATGATCACCCAGGGTTGAGAACCATTATTCAATGATGCTGCACAGACCGAGCCGTCCCTCAACAGAATTGAGACCTGGGCCAAGGGAGGCATAAGGACCAGCAAGTTTGTCTCAGGAATAGGGAAGACCTGGAAAAGATGGGATGGGCAGGTGGAAGAAAGAGGGGGCTGAAAGGGCAGGGCAGAAGCCAACTTTGGCCAAGCATCAACTCAGCTTAGGAAATGCACAGCCTTGGAGCAGGCTCAGCAGTTGGGGGATGATCCACGCACATGATTCACAGCCTGGAAGGCAGCTCAGTGGAGGAAACCGGCAACGTGGAGTCAAACAACCTGGCTGTGAATCCAGGCTCTGCTCCTTGCAAACAGTGGGACCTTGGGAAAGTTACATATCCTCTCTAGGTCTGTGTCCTCATTTCTAAAATGGGGATAACATAGTAGCTACTTTAAAAGGATGTTGAAAGGATTAATAAGAGCTTGAAGTGTTTAGCACAATGCCTGGTGCCCAGCACTCAGAAGCTACTGTTATCTCTCCCCATCATGACCAAGGCATCCAGCTGTGATATTAAGAGTGGATCTATGTGTATATAAACTACATCCAAAGACTAACTGACGCGTGTTGATGAGCAAATCCATGGCCTGGACCTCAGGAACAGCTAACAACCCACTGGACACTAGTCACCAATATGTGAAGCACGTAGATCACAATAGAGGAAAAAAGGTTGAAAATTACAGTATCTTGAGGAACGTGGCAGTTTCTCAGTTAACTCTTTGGAAAGTGTATCTCATAGAGTGAAGGATATGGATAATTTGAACCGAAGGTCTGAAGCTGCCTATACTTGACAGTTCACTGTTCTCATGGTCTAGTAGAGGGCTCGACCCAGTCAAATCACTGAACGCTGCACTTGTTGGGGCTGCATTTCCCTCCCACATAGCTTATGCATCATTATAATACTTTCTGCAGAGCACAGTGAGAGTTAAATAGTGACAGCAAACAGAGAATCTGTGAGAAATACGGGGTCATTGTTAATTTGGTCGCAGCATTATTTTACCCAGACAGCCATTCAGAGATTCCTGAAATAGGAATTTAAAGTGAGCAGGAAGTAGTCTGTATATCTCCAGTGCTTAGTAACGAACACCAGAAAATGACCAGAAAAGCTTTGTTTTAATTATTTCTGTGTTTGGGGATTTTTATGTGTTTTGGTTTTTTAGAAATGGAAGGAGGAAGGGATAGGGGAAGGGAGAGAGAGAGGGAAGAATACAGGAAGGAGAGAGGGAGAAGCGAAGATGAAATATTTACTGACAGCCAATGGGCTATCCCTAAGAAAGCTATATGGACCAGGGAAGCAGCAAGACAAATGTCCAGATTCCATTTCTGCCTCATTCCTGGGGACCAGGGTCATGGTCCCCACGGAGGAGTTTAGGCCTTGGGCCAACCGGAGCTACAATCCAGGCTCACTCGGGACTATTTATAGTGCTGGGCTGCTGGGCAGATCTCTTCTGAAGCTGGTATTTCCAGCTCTTTCTAATTCAAAACAGCTCTTCACAGCCCTGGGCCATCTCACTGTATATTTAAGCGTTTGTACAAATCAATATCCTGGGTCTCACTGGATGCATAGATTAAAACATGTTAGTCATTCCAGTTCACTCCTCAGAGTAAAATAAACCACTCAGGAGTAGCCATGAATTGTTCTCCTTTGTATTGGAAAAAGGTTTAGCTCTGTAGTCGCTGAGTTAGTCTTTCCTACTCCTTGTAACGATAAAATCTAACTGTAACAATAGCTTCAGCTGTACTTCTTTTAAGCATGTTTTAAGATTCCTCTTCCTCCTTATTAAAATTCTGAGATAACTGCGTCCTCTGTCCAGTTTAGCTGGTGTTATGAATTATGGATACCCCAGCCACTATGAGACCCACCAGTCACTGATATTGAACAGTTCTGAGGAAATACTGCAGCCAGGTTAAATGGTTTTCCAGAGACTCAGAATATTGATAAAACAGGTCGCCGTTCCAAAGCCAGGCCTTAGAAAGAAGTGCGCCTTTATTTGGTGAGTAAATATGAGTTTGGTAGAGTAGCCTTGGATTATCACCAAAAATGAAGAAGAAAATGGAGGTGGATTGTGAATGGGGTCAAGAATGGAAGGCTGTTAAATTTTATTTCTTGGTATTTATCTTGAATTTGGGGGGATGGGAGGGGAAGAACTGCAGTTGTCTTCAATTTTTTCCTTCTGGCTACAGAAGATAAAAATATTCATTAATACCATCTTTTGACACCAAAATGAATTTCTTAATAGTAAGAAAGTATTATATTGAGAAACAACTTTTTAAAAGAGTGGCCTAAAATCTCATAAGGCTTTAAATACTCCTGTTATAGTATAAGGCATTGTCCCAATATAGGGCTATACTACATACCTGCTATAGTCTCTGTTTTTCTAGAACTCTTATGTAAACTTGAGACCCAGAGCGTAGAGGTCTGCCAAGTCATGGAGACCTTAGGTTTCCTTCATTTTCCCTTATATATATATATTTTTCTTTTTCAATTACAAAACTGATACATGTTCAATGTAAAAAATTGGAAAACGTAAAAGGTATGAAGAAAAAAATTACCCATATCCCTACACCTAGAGGTAACTAGTGTTAACATTGTATGTCCTAATCATTTTTCTTAGCACATACACAGATATATGTGTATATTTTTTACAAAACTGTATTTTATTTTACGATACTATGTATTTTATTTTACATATTACTTTTGTCACTTAGCAAAGTATCATAAATATTTTTCTGAGATGGTAAATTTGACTTTTAGTGGCTATATAGTATTCCATTACATGATGTACCACAATTTACTTAACAAACCCACTATGATTACATGTATTAGACTTTCACTATTATCAAGATTTTATGAGGAACATCTTTCGCATATATATTTGGCCATAACTCTGCTGATTTCTTCAGGATAGATTCCATGTGGCATACTTTTACAGCTTTTAGTCATAATATCAAAATTACCCCCAGAAGTGATGTAGCCAGTAACCTTTCCCCAACTATATATGGAAGTGCCTGTTTTGGCAACACCTTCACCATCACTGGGTATTAAAATTTTTAAATAATAATTTAAAATGGAAATAGTTATCTCATTGCTTTCACTCCCTTTTTTTAATTCTTAAACACATTTTTCTTGTATATACTATTAATATTTTTTCTTTTGTGATTTGTTCATGCGTGCTATTTGCCATTTTTATACTGACCTGTTTATACCTTTCCCATAAATTTGTAAGAGTTCTTTAAAAAAATATATCAGTGTTTTGTCTATCATTAATTTTATAAATATGTTTCCCAATTTCTGTTTGGTCATGATGCTTTATGACACCAAAAGTTTCTAATTTTTATGTGTTTAAATCTATTATTTTATCCTTTCTATTCCACTTTACATAGTCCTTCACTTTCTCCACCACAAGACTAAATGATATTTATCTAATTTTATTTTTTCTTATGGTTTTATATGTTTATGCTTAATTTTTTTATCAGTTAAGAATGTATTTTGGAATAAGTCATGAGGTAGGGAAGCTAACTTGATTGTTTCCCAGATGATTAGCCAGTTGCTGAAAAGTTGTCCAAGGGATAATCTACGTTTTCCTTTAATTTGAAGTGGAAACTTTGTTGCATACTAACTTTCAAATCCATATGTAAAATCTGTTTATAGACTTGAAGATTTTCTTTCTTTTTTCTTTTGCCTATTTATCCATCAGTAAAAATATTTAAACTATATGGCTTTTGACATCTGGTGGTGATAGATATCCTATTATTCTTATTTTAACATTTGTTATTATTTTTCTTATTGTTTATTCTCACAGATAATTCTCACTGGACAATCATTTTCAAGTAAAAAAATAATGTTTGGATTTTTATTGAAATTCTGTGATTAATTTATAAATTAATTTTGGGAGAACTGATATCTCTACAATAGTGAGACTTACTATCCCCCATTTGTCTAGCTGCTTTTAAAGTTTTGTAGTTTCCTTTATATAAGTGCTTGCACTATTACATGCTTTTTCTCCCCTAATTATTTTATATTTTGGATGGCTATTGTGAATGTTAAGAAAACTATTGATTTGGGCCATATTGCTATATTCTGTTATTAATTATGAAGAGTTTTTTCATTGGTATTCTTGGATTTTTCCGGGTGGTCAATTATATAATCCCATAAAAAATGATGATTTTCTTTTCCAGTATTTGACCTCACTTATTTTTTTATTTTTTAGGATTTTTCTTTTTTTTCCCAAGTCAAGTGGTTGTCCTTTCAGTCTTAGTTGTGGAGGGTGCCGTTCAGCTTCAAGTTGTTGTCCTCTCAGTCTTAGTTGCAGGGGGCGCAGCCCACCATCCCTTGCGGGACTCAAGGAATTGAACTGGCAACCTTGTGTTTGAGAGCCCACTGGCCCATGTGGGAATCGAACCAGCAGCCTTCGGAGTTAAGAGCATGGAGCTCTAACCGCCTGAACCATCGGGCCGGCCCCCTGACCTCACTTATTTTTTATGTCTATTTGCTTTTTATCACTTCTAGAATGATGTTGAACAATATGGTTAACATTCTTGTAAGGTTTTTTATTTTAACAAAAATGATAATAGCTAATATACTTGAAGGACTTATGATATGCAAGGCGCTGTTCTAAGCAATTTAGATGTTTCCTCATTGAATCCAATAGCACTTCAAGGTAAGTACTATTATTATTTCCATTTTAAAGGAAAGAAACTGAGACACGGAGATACTGAGCAAGTTGCCCAAGGTCATACTGCAAGTCACTGGCAGAACCAAGACTTGAGTCCAAGCATTCTGATGAGCGAGGTGGTGATGACCCACAGTGTGCTATATCATAGCAATTTATAGTCTCTCTCCTGCCAGGGAGAGGATGCAGGCTGAAGAAGGCTACAGGATAGGATACAGGCTGAAGAAGCTCCACTGGCATTAGCAGTATCCCTAGTGCCTCATGCTGCCAACACCAGACTAAAGAGAACAGCCATTGGGCCCTCTAGTGTCAGTGGGAATGAGATTCCAGAAGAGCAGAGACCAGGGTGTAGCACGTAACCGTCAGAGCGAATGTGAGCCACAGTTATCATGAAAACAGCAATACCACAAAGACAGCTGGGGTTGCCATAGTATTCCTGAGGACAAGATAGATGGTCACCCAACAGTGATCTTTATGATCACAAGAGATTAAAAATGGATTAGTAGAAAGCTGATATCAGCCACCCCAGTGGAAGTTCATAATGACTCAACCAGTTTCCAGACCTGAGTCATTTCTCAGATCTAGAACAAATCAGTGGAAGGAGTGGCTGGGTCCCCTTGTGCAGAACTCTGCAATGTCACAGCAAGTGTATGAAGCAGTGGTTCTACCAGTCCTTCTCAAAGCAACAAAGCCATTTATCTGAATAATTACACACCAGAGAAAAGAGAATATCCATATGATTTTTCAAGGGCTATTGGTTATAGGATATGAGTTGACACTAATACTTAGAGGAACAAAATGCCATGAGATCCCTCATGTAATAGAGGTGGTATTGGAGTCCAGGTGATAACAGAGTCTGGACCCTAGTCTGTCTTATTATAGATCCAATGTGTTTGTAGACCCCTCTCCCCGTGTTCAGCGCCCTGATTCTTGAGTTCATAATCTGCATGAACACGCATTGGTAGAATCTAATATTAGTTGGCCTCACCTCTGGAATAAGAACTCTGCTATTAATTATTAAGCTATAGACTCTCACCTTCAAGCCTACCCTCTGCCTTCTATGTTCTCCTGTGCTGTTGGGGCTGGGGCTCTGCAAACCACATACATGCTTTGCCAGCTGACTCCATATCTGACTCTTCCATTGGGCACACTAGTAGGATAAGGAGACTTGTGTTTCCTATTTGCTTCATGTTCCTGTCAGCACCACCTGAGTCTCATCCTCACTGTGACATTGGCAGTTGGTTGCAGTCACAGCCGTTGCATCCAGTTTGCAGTTTTTCCAACACTTGCAGGACCAGCCTCATGGTGGCCCTCAAAAACACCAGCGGCAGCTGGCCAGGGCCTCCTTCTCAGAGTTCTGGACCACAAGCCCAGGGGCGGCACCTTCGAGCTCAGAGCCATCAGCAGGAGCTAATAGTGGCCACTTTCAGAGCCCCAGGTTTCAGCTCCTACTCCAAGCTTCCAAGTAGGAATAATTCCAACTTCTTCCACTGTCCCCCAGACATGACAGTTGTAGCTGCTCCCTGAAGTTTCTAGGACACCTTAGTGTTTTCTCTTTGCCTTTCCAGTTTTTCAATAATTACTTCACAATTTTTTTATATTAAATTCTCTCTTTTAAAATAACAAGTGTGATATCTGTCTCCTGACTGGACCCTGGCGGATACATTATAGGAAAAGCAGGTGAAAACCTTGAAAGTGCTCTGATGGCCACTGACAAGACAATCAAAAGCAATGCTCCATTATAGGAAGAATAGGAGAGATTAGGGCCACCTTAAAAGACATAAAGGAAGCTGGCTGGAGTGGTGGTCCCCATCACATTTCCATTTCGTTCACCAATCTGTCCTCTAGAAAAGCCAACTGAATCATGCTGCCGATGGTGGACTACCATAAACTTAACCAAGTACTAACCCAACCACAACAGCTGTCCCAGATGCAGTATCTTTATATCTTTATTTACTACGACAGATCTGCATGGCTTCTGGCACTCGGTATGAGGCTATTGAATTGGAAAATGTCTTCTTTTCAACTCCTATTAGAAAGGAGACTCCAAGGCGGTTTGCTGTCACTTGGAACAGACAGAAATATACACCCACTGCCCTGCCTTCAAGGCTGTTAACCTCCCTGCTCTATGTCACAATAGAGTTTGACAGGATCTTGATCATCTGGATATTCTGTAGAAGGTCTTACAGTTTCACTCACCAGTAACATCATTTTTAATGTGCCTGGGGAACAGGGTGTAGTAAATACTCTGGATGCAAGGGTCAGACACATGCGGATCAAAGAGAGGGAGATAAACCTCACAGTCAAGGGCTTTGCCTTCATCAGCACAGGTTTTCACAGGTCCCGTGGTCTGGGACACGCCAGGTGACTCCCGGGAAAGAACAAGTTAGTATACTTTCCACCTCCTACCACTAAGAAAGTGGCACAATGCTTGGTAGAACTAAGTTTTGAAGATTGCATCCATTACACTGGACTACTGCTCCAACCTATTTATCAGTGATTCCAAAGGCTGTCAGTTTTGAGTGGGTACAGGGATTGCTCTGTGTCCCCCCAAATCGATATGTTGAAGCCCTAACCTCCAGTACCTCAGAATATAACTATATTTGGAGATAGGGTCTTTAAAGAGGTGTTTTAGTTAAAATGAGGTCGCTAGGGTGGGCCCTACTGCAATCCGATGGATGTCCTCATAAGAAAAGGAAATTTGGACGTACAAGGAGACACCAGGGGCTCATGCACAGAGGAAAGGCTATGTCAGGACACAGCAAGAGGGTCGTCATCTGCAAGCCAACAAGAGGCCTTGGCGGAAATCAAACCTACCAACACCTTGATCTCAGACTTCTTGCCTCCAGACCTGTGAGACAATAAGTTTCTGTTGTTTAAGCCACCCAGTCTATGGTGTCTGGTTATAGCAGCCCTAGCAAATGAGTACAGTGGGCATGGAGCAAGAGAGAGCTCTGTAGCGGGCTCAGGTATGCTACAAGCAACCCTAGAGCTCCGGCTCTGTGACCAGGTAACCCTACGGTGCTAGGCTCTGTACAATCTCTGACCAGCCTCAATGGGAGAATCACAATGCGGACCCCGAGAGGTACTGAGCAAGCCCATGCCAGCTGCAGCAGAGAGCTCTTCACTGCTCAGGGCCCATGGAGTGACTGAGCACCTGAGCATGGCACATCAAGTGACCACGCACCCACCACGGCTTGTGTGAGAGGGATATTATCAGAGCCACCAGGTCATAAAGGTTGCACAGAAGAAATGTATCATAACCTGGGACTTAGACCTCTCAGAAATAAAGATCTGATTGCTCCACCAGGCAAGCAACCTAAACCCACAGAAGTGCTGGTCAAGGAGGAGGGGGCTCTACAAAGTGTGGGAGAGAAGGGACATAATGATGAGCATCTTGGGACAAACGGCAGCAGCAGGGAGACCTTGGCCCACCAATCTTCCTGTTACAGATTCTTTTTCTTTTTTGTGACCTTGAAGAATCCGTGGTAGGGTAGAGGAGCGTACCACAGGGCACAGGGAATGTGAGTGGTACAAAGTCCGGACTGTAGTAGATGCTGTTCAGACCCCCTTCGTCCTTAATGTTTCAGAACACAACTGTCTACCTGTCAGCACCTAGATTTATTTGCCTGGGGTCTTCTCAGGCCTACGGAGCAACTCTACTCCTGTGCACAGCAGGCCAGATGTGCCAGAGAAATGACAGCTTGCCCCCAGGAGCAGCCTTTAACTAATAAGCGATGGGACCTGGTGGGTAAATATCCCAGCGCCCTCCCCTCTTAGGCGGGATGACTCTGAGGCCCGTGCCTCAAACAGGCCCTCAGAGCCCCCCAGGACTAAACTCCAGTCACCTGTAGTGCTAACTGGCTTGAAAAGAACCTTCACTTACTGTCCTCTCTTCCCTTCATTTACTCCTCTACCAGACTTTCCTGTGGTCATTTCCAAAGTAAATAATTTGCTCTATTGTCTCGATGTCTGCTTCGGGGGGACCCCAATTAAAATAAGACAATGCACCTATCAAAATATAGACAATTTTCTAATTAACAACATTCCTAATTTCTCCACATTGTTGTCTGGGATTGCTCTCTCTTTTGTGTGCCAAAGGAAATGAGGTAGTGGGCTGGAGAAGTGATGGAAAAAGACTACTTTGGCCGCTTAATGGATTAACACCTGTAAGGTAAGGCAATTGCACTGTTTTCCGGTGGGTACAATCCCTGGGTCTCTGCCTAAGGCGGTAGAGAGTGGAGAATGTATTGTCCTTATATTTTTCAGTTGTCACTCTTGCGTGATCTAAAACCTGGGTGTGCCATAAGGCATTCCTTAAATCTATTCCATTTGCCTTTTATATAAAGAGGGACTCCTCCAAGATTCTGGCATTTGTTGTCCATCAGTGTTCCTTTTAGTCATCATTGTAAATTTCCACATTTTCCATGCCTTCATTTGCTGTGCTGTCATAGGTATTTTAATGAAAATTGAATGACACTGCATGATGGAGGCTGCTGGCCATATGGTATTTTGATCTGAACATCTGCAATATTCTATCTCAAGAAGCAGTAAAGTAATGAAATGGAAGATGAAATTCCAAAGGTCCAGGGAGGCCATCTTCCTGGAATAAGACCATCTTTCCATATATAGCGACAGCAGAGAGGTAATAGTAAGAGACATCAAGTAGAGAACTAGAAATTCAAGTCCTCGTTAGCATGATTCCTCAAATGATTCCTAAGAAAATTATGAGCTTGGACAGAGAGAGAGAGAAAGTGGGGGAAGGGAGGGAAGGAGGGGGAGAGAGAGAGAGAGAGAGAGAGAGAGAGAGAAGGAGACAGAGAGACAGAGAGAGAGAGAGAAAGATGAGTCTACACTTCAAAGAGGCCTTAAGTCATAATTATTTCTCCAGAGACCTAATGCTCATTCAATAATGCTTGAGATAGAATATTTTGAGAAGAATTAAAAAACTATTTCATTTTAAAGTTAGCATTCTGAGTATTATTTCATTCTGTAGGTGACATTTTAATGGCCAAACAATTACAGTGCTGCAATAAACTCTGGAAGTGTAAGGGTTATTTTCCTTTTGGGCGAGGTCATGATTTGAGTGATTTTTCATTGGTTAAGTTCCATTATTATCTGAGTGACACTTCTTGTAATAATAATCTTGCCTTGTTCCCCATCTTGTCAATTTATCTTTCTTGACCAGATGCCACTCACACCCGACCCTGATAGTAGCTAGTCTGCCCTGACCTTTGCAGCTATTAAACCCAAAGGGGCTAATAAGCAACCAATCCATACCAACCCTAATCAGCCATTTCCAACTGCTATAGGAAAGAGGCAGTTCTTAGCCCTTTCCATCATAAAAATTGAGAGAAAGTTAACATAAGCTGGAAAGGAAAAACCAAAAGGAAAACACCTTGGAAAACCCAAGAAGCTTCTCAGCTAAACTGAAATCCCATTTTAGCACTTCCAAAGCTTTCCAGAGTGACTCTGAATACTTATTCTAAGGATGATGGTATTCGTTTAAAAATTCAAATGCAGGGCCGGCCTGGTGGCTCAGGCAGTTAGAGCTCCATGCTCCTAACGTGAAGACTGCCATTTCGATTCCCACATTGGCCAATGGGCTCTCAACCACAAGGTTGCCAGTTCAATTCTTCAAGTCCAGCCAGGGATGGTGGGCTCCGCCCCATGCAACTAAGATTGAACACAGCACCTTGAGCTGAGCTGCCACTGAGCTCCCGGAGCGCGTCTTCTCAACCACAAGGTTGCCAGTTCAACTCCTGTAAGGGATGGTGGGCTGTGCCCCGTGCAACTAACAACAGCAACTGGACCTAGCGCTGAGCTGCACCCTCCACTACTAAGACTGAAACGACAGCTTGACTTGGAAAAAAAAGACCTGGAAGTACACACTGTTCCCCAATAAAGTCCTGTTCCCCTTCCCCAATAAAATCTTTTTAAAAAAATAAAAAGATTCAAATGCATATTCAGTGTGATGTACCGGAAATGTGCTAGGAGCTGAAGAATCATGAGACCATATAAATGAGCTGGGATAGCAAATAAGATGCATTATACATTTCAATATAAAACATTTGGGTCACCTAGATATCTAATCTTTCTGAAACCTCCAATTACTATTGTCTGAGAACATGCTTTGAAATTATGTCATAGTTATATCTTTTTATTCAGCAATGAAAATCCCATAGAACAACATTTATTTAACTTTCATGTGCATTAAGGTTGCCTGGAGAGGTCATCTCAAACCTCAAACGGTCTGAGAAGAGACCTAAGAACCTGTATTTCAAAAAATATAGACCAAGTTTATCTTGAATTATGCTTTTAAATGTTCCAGTAATAAAGGTTGAAACAGAATTGTGGTAAAACCCAAAGCTTCACCATATCTTCGCCAATGGGGAACAGATACTCAAATAGAGCATTTGAGACGTCAGGATGAGACAGATTACTCTAGCTCAGAAGCCCTATGGCTGTTGGAGTTTTGTGTGTGTGTGAGTGTGTGTGTGTGTGTGTGTGTGTGTGTGCTTTTTTTTTAAAGATTTTATTGGGGAAGGGGAACAGGACTTTATTGGAGAACAGTGTATATTTCCAGAAGTTTATTGGGGAACAGTGCGTTTTTTCCCACGACCCATCAGCTCCAAGTCAAGTTGTCCGTTCAATCTTAGTTGTGGAAGGCGCAGCTCAGCTCCAGGTCCAGTTGCCGTTTTCTATCTAGCTGCAGGGGGCGCAGCCCACCATCCCATGTGGGAGTCAAACTGGCAACCTTGTTGTTGAGAGCACGTGCTCCAACCAACTGAGCTACGTGGCTGCCCCTGGCTGTTGGAATTTTTTCACATTTTTCAACTGGCCATTTTATATTCAAATGGCTTTCAATGTAAAAATTATCCCTAGACTAAGAATACAAACTTATTCATTGAGCACCTGATTTGCCTAGCACTGTTCTAGTTATTACAGGAAAGTCAGAAGGAGAGGAAGACATGGTCCTTGTCCAGGAAATAAGGAGATTACCTTATCCTCCTGAAACCAAAAAAGACAATGAAATGCTAAATAAATCCCTGCACTTAAGAAGAAAAATATTCATGCAGGTTACAGTGCCTAAAGAAGGTTTCACATGAGGGGGTGGGAGGTGCACGGGCATTTGACTTGGGAAAAACTTTGGATTGGATTGGGGAAAAGAAGGAAGAACAGAAGCAATTATTCGATATGTGGAATGCACACACACATCAGAAGTCAAAGCCATATAAGTCAGACTGGATGGATCCTTGGGCCTCAGGTTTCACATAGCTTGGGAAGTGAAGAACTCTTAGGGGATGGGAGATGTACTTGAAAGTAATTTGGGGAGGAGAAAACAACAAGTACGTGGCCGGAATAAGGACTGGGTTGGGCTCTAGCCCCGAGTCCTACGCCTGGGTCTGCTGTTCCTGCTGTGGCACATGGATCTTACACGTAACCCCTGTGTGGCCTGGCCTCCCCTCGTGCTGGCCCTCCCAGATGGGGCCGACACCTTCTAAGGATTACCTCATAAGGATCTTGTTGAGTTCTGAATAAATGAGACAGGCACCTGTGAAGGGCTGAGGAGCAACCCATAGAAAGAAGTTGAAGAGTTTCCAATAACAAAGGGACATTGTGAGCGTAATTGTAGTGAGGGAGGAACTCCCTGAGGCAGCCCAGCGGCTGCTGCGCTGACAGAGCTGGAGGCAGCCTACAGGCTGGGCTGGGACGGGAAGGGAAAGCCAAGTGCCCTCTCCCTGGGCACAGCTGCCTGAGAGGAAGGAGGTGCCTCTAAGAACCAGGTGCACAAGCCTTACATGTGAGCAGGAGAATACTAAAGCAATACTTTGTCAACATCTTAAGAAGGGACCCCTTGATAACCGTACTGTCAAACTGGGAGGACAAAGGATGTGTTTGACAGCTGGTGGTTAAAATGGGACTTCGGGGTTTGCTGCCAGCCTCTAGCACCCCACGGGGGGGTCTTCTCTCCTCCCCTTATGCACAGGATTTTCACATATCATTTTCATTAATGCCAAATGAAGCCTAATCTCCAGTCCTACTCCACTCCTCCATGGGAATACAGATCCAAAGGGCTTTAAGTAGCTAGGACAAAATAGATCATACAAATGTCTTTAAAACAGAAAAGCTTTGTCTCCCAATGTAAATCTCAAAAAGGGTATTTCAAAGAAGCTCTCAGACTTTCCTTTTAATCTTAAGCCCATAATATTTTTAATGCGATTTTTCCTAAATAAATCTGAAGGAGAAAATCACAGGCAGTAACACGATGACATAAGCCTCATTTTAGAGTTTATTTACTTCCTATGAATTGTCATGCTTGCAAGTGGGTATTTTAACCCAGTGAGTGGTGGTGGATTCGTTATATCTTATGGGCAGAGAAGGACTCAGTATATGTAGGCAGTAAGTTCCCCCTTCATCCTTGTAAATCTTATTTGCAGTGAGACCCATCAGCAATGGTTTGACAGGCTCTTACCATGAGTGGATCCCACCTGTCTATACACTTCTGGATGGAGCCAAAGACTCTGGGCTTCCATCAGACCTACCCACAAATTGTCAGTGGAGTAGCTGATGAGTCCAGGCTCAGAGCACTTGGGGTTTACAACCTTCACACACCATTGTCAAGCTGCCTGCTATTCTCAGGGCCAAGAGAGAAAGCCCCATACTGAAGACTGGGTGTTAGTTCAATCATTGTTTTGCTCACTGAGTATTTGTGGGCATGTGCTATGTGTCTGGCATTATGTTAGTTGCTAAAGACACCAGGGTGGACAAGCTATATTCAAAACTGTGTGTTTTCTCCTGAGGGCAATGGGAAATTATTAAAGGAAATCAGCCTGGGTAGTAAATTTCTTAGGTCTGCATTTTAGACTTTCATTTGACTACAGATGGTTGGAGAGGGCTTTCCCCTGCCTGCATACTTGGAGAACATATGGGCAATCCTGAGAGTCCTTTTCAGAGGGGACACCTCCCTCACACAGGTGAGACTTATACCCCTGAGGGGTGCAAGCAGTTTCCATCCACTGCTATACCTTCCTGTCCTCCACAGCGTCCCTATATTTTGCACTGCATCTAAATCCGCTAAACTGGCAGAAGATAAGCAACCCAATTACCTATGGTTGGTTACTCAAAATAGTTGTTATGGACTGAATTGTGTCCTCCCACAATTAATATGTTGAATCCCTAACCCCCAATGTGACTATATTTGGTGATTGGATCTATAAGAAGGTTATAAATGTCAAATAAGGCCATAAGGGTGGGGCCCTAATCTTATAGGGCTGGTGACCTTATAAAAGAGACACCAGAGATCTCTGTCTCTGCCCAGGCACAGAGGAAATGTCATGTAAGGACAAGAATGCTGCCATCCATAAGCCAGGAAGATATGCCCCACCAGACACCAACCCTGACGGTGCTGTGATCTTGGATTTGTTGCTAACAGAACGGTGAGAAAATAATTCTTCACTATTTAAGCCCTTCAGTCTGTGGTATTTTGATATGCCAGCTCTAGCCGACTAATACGGTTTTAAGCTGAGAAAACTATAAAAGTCTTCTATTTCATTTTCTGTGATTATAAATACTTCCCCCAAGTTACCCTTATGATGAAAGGGAGTGGAAACGTTGAAGAACTATTTATTTTTCAAGAGGAATGGAATTCTTTCTAAACTAGTGAGGAAGGAAGGTGGGCAGGATTTCTAGCTATTACACTATTTTGGTGGCGGTTACAATCATTAAAAAATCTCTTTAATGAGATTACCCATGACTCTACAGAAGCTAAATCCTTTGACAAGTGAGCTTCAAGTGTTTGTCACACTGAGTCAGTTAAGAACATCTACACAGAATTAAGCAGACATGTGTAAAACGAATGTATTCTCTTTCCTGCTTTTTTTTTTTTTTGTTTTAAAACAAGGCCTAGCAATAGAATATTTACTATCCTCCATTTAGTTCTTAAAAATTCAGGGTTAAATGTGTTGTCACACAGCAGCCTAGCCGACTGTCCCCCGTGTCTTTCCTTGAGGAAAGAAGGGTCTGTGAGACTGTGCCTTTCTGGGACTTTGTTTTATTTTGATGTTTTACACCTTATGTCTCTCTGTCTGGTCCCCAAAAGACGGTTTGCAGCCATTGACGAGTAAGATTCCCCATGGGGGGGAACAACTCAAGCCAGGTGGAACCGTGTGGGGACCCCCAATGAGCTGCCGTGGAAGATCTGGGAAGGGGCCTTGCCTCCCCTTCCCCCTGCCTGGAAAAAGCCGCTGCTGACTCCGGCTTTCCCCTCTCACCTGATTGAGAGAGAAGTCATGAGAGCGATAATATCAGCTCTCCCCTCTAACCCTACAATTAAGTGTCAGCATGAGATACCTGTCCCTAAGGAGGCACATACCGCCATTGTTAAGACATCATGGGACTTTCTGTTTTGGCTGTTTACAGGCAAGGGTGATTGGTTTGAATCATTTTTCTGGTATGGTGTATGAGATTCACAGACTGTGGAAAAGACAATGCAAGTGCCTTGTATGATAATCAATAAAAGCCACCAGTCAGCTCGATTCTGGGCTCCAGTCTCTTGTCAGGCCGTGAGACCTCCTGGCCTTCTGAGATTCAACTGCATTAAATCTCTGTTTCTTTCTTTCTTAAAACTTAACCCAACGCCGCCCCTTCTTGTTCCCTTACTGCCCGTGTTGCGCTGGACGCGACATAAATGGAATCAGCAGTGAGCAGTCAGAAACTGGTTAGGAGGTATCCTAACTTCCAGCTGAAGAAGTCCTAGTTATGACAATGAATGGGTACCCTGAAAGTAAGGGAAGGTAATATTAGCAAGTAAGTTGATTGCAGTATCTGTTGGAATAGACTAGGTTAATGCTGTGCTGCAGTAACAAAAATCTCAGTAAATTAATCCAACCAAGGTTTATTTCTCACCCACACCAAGTCTTTCGGGTCTCTGTCAGCTCCGTAGGGCAGCTTCCTTCCAAGGAACAACTTGGGGTTCCAGGCTGATGGAGGCCCCACTATTTTGTAGCAGCACCATCTGCAACACGAGGCTCCCACAGCCAACATGGTAGAGTAAACAAGCTGGAGAATCATAAAGGAATTTTGCACTGACTCAGCCAGGAAGTGACATGTCACATTTCATTGGCCAGAACCATCTCAAGGCCCCTCCAAACTTCAAGGGGGTTGGGAAGTATAATTTCCCATGTGCCCAGAGGAGGCACATGGAAACAGATCTGATAACACATAGCTTTTTCTCTGCCACAGCTGCCAAACAGTGAAAACTACCAGATGGAAAGAAGCATTTCTGGTTATCAGACCTGAAATTGAGTTTTGAATAGAATAGTTCTTAAATGTATGGTTATAGAGCTGAGACTCAGGATGCCACTCACTCGCCTCCCCTCTGAGGATCTGGCAGGTGAATTGCCTACACGAAAACCACTAGACAAATAAAAACGTAGTATCTAGTTATCAATAATGCAGCAAGCTCTAATACCCCAACACAAAGCTTGGTCAGAGCTGGATAGAGAACACATCTTAGATTGGAGGTTGAAATGGGATCCCTTATTCCTGATCCTTCTTCCCTGAATCTAAATCTTGAGACAGAGAGAAAGTGACCCAAACAGCAGTGTGGACAATGGCAGCAGACCTGGCTCATCCAGCTGGACAAAGTCCCAGTGGAAAGAACTGGGAGGATGGCCAGGTGCTACACAAGGTAGGTATGGTAAATCCTTGTGGGCAGGAATGGAGTAGAGCTTAGAGAGAGGAAAAGAAAACATAGAGTCTGCGTCATGCCTTTAAGGCGCAGTGAACCTCCCTACAAGTTAAATATGGCCAATTGAATGTCCTACGCATTGACCAATCAGATTGGCAGCAAGGGAGGATCATCTAAAGGAAGGATGGAAGTTGGTCCCAAAAGTATTCTCTCCTTCACTTCTTTGAGGAAAGATATGGGGCAGAAGTTCATTTCTCTATGGGTGGAGGCCAAAGTATAAAGGGGGGATGAGAGAGATAGAGAGAGAGAGAAAGAGATTGAGAACGGTTCCTCTCCTAACAAAAAGTGGGTGACATTTTTTCATGACAACTTGTGATTCCCTTGTTATGACAGACTGCGTCCCCTATTTGAACTCAGCAAGGCCACAGTACCCATGGCTACAGGCAAAGGCATCTGACCACTCCACTCTCTTTTGCCATAAGTGTAGCAGCCTCAGCAGGGAAGGCTGACCATTTGGAGATTTCGGGTACTCGCTCCATCAACAACCCAGGGGCTCTCTCCATTTTGGTGTCCAAAGGAAGTAGATGATATTGGTTTTCAGGTCTTTTCATTTCTGTGTCTCCAGCACCTAGCCTATGGGGTATCTATTAGATAATCAATAAAGCAGGATTTGAATAAATGAAGGACCAAGGGAAGAGAATCGTTTCTCTCTCAGGATAGGAGACTGCAGCAAAAGAAAGGTGTCCTCTGGAGGCATGTACGATATTTTCCTAGTGGAAGAATTACCTTCTGTGCAGCTGACAGCTGGGCTGATAGTAACAATCACCTAGGAATGGCATCCCCTTGGGAGCCCCCCAGGCCTGCCTGTTATCCAGCCCATGTGACCAGGGTATCCATGGGTCTGCAAATGGTGGCAAAAGTAGAATCCTAACCCAGCCCAATGCCCTCCTCCTCCATGAAGTAGTCTCTGACTATTCTAGGGCTCAGTGAACTTTGAACTCCTACTAATTTTCATCTGCTCTGTCCTTTTAGTTTTCATTGTACTTTACCTGTGACTTTGTTCATATTACTAGGTTGTACTCACGGTTGTTTTGTTTTCTTTCGTGTTCCCATATTTTCTCTCCCCAACTGCCGTTAATACTTCTTGGTATTTCTACAATGCATAATATTGGCAGGCATTTAATATATATTGGTTGAATTATAATAACAATGCAAACTTGATTGAGTGTTTATTACATATAGGCACAAGAAATAGTGCACTTACTATATTACTTAATTCTCAAAACAAGGTACAGCAGGTCCTCAAATAACGTCATTTCATTCAATGTCTTTTTGTTATAATGTGGATGAGACGCCATCTTAAGCCTTGTGTACATCAATTAGCCTGTGGTAAATTGATTTCATCGTATTTTATTTCACTTAAAGCTGCAGAATCTATCAAGAACATTAAGTAAGGACTTACTATAACGGCTACTACCCCCATTTTACAGATGCAAAAACTGAGTTAAAGAGGTAACTTATCTACATTCATACAGACGGTCAGAGTAAAGCTAAGATTTGAACCCACAGCTGTCTGACTCCAGAGTTCACACTCCTAGTCATGCTGCAAATGGGTGGATAGAAGGAAAGATTTCCTGCTTGAGATAGTCTTCCATGGCTTTCTCTAAGTGTAAGCCAGAAAACAGTCCTTCTAGTTCCATAAGTCACAGAGAGATACCCACAGATTTGTGAGTGACATGTTGAGTGACAAATACTGATATAGCCTCTGGGCTTAATTTAGCATACACCTAATTCAGCACCTGGGCCACTCAAATATTAGCTTCAGTCACAACAACCCACAGAAGCATAGTTTCTCACTTTCCAACCTAGCAGTCAAGGAAAATTATTTTTCAAGTCCCAGATCTTTATAATCAACTGAACTATTGTCTGATGAAATCATAAAGCAAAACAGCGTTAGAAAAAATAAACAAAAACGTACACTTTGTGCTGTTACCCTGGGTCAATGAATGCTTCTGAGTTCAAAGGAGCCACAGTTTTATCTCCCTCCACATCTATGTTTAGCCTGTTTCCTGCCCTTTGATTCACTTGGCCAACAGCTCCCAGAGTTCCTTGGCTGGGAGGCCAGAGACTGAAGTAGCTGTAGCCCACATCTCCACTGCAGGGACGAACACATGCTCATCGCTCATCCAGGGTGGATCCGTCCCTCCCGTGGCCAGGAAGAGCCAGCTCAGAGCTGCGTTTCAGACGGGTAATAAAATCCAGATGGGGAAAAACCACTTCCAGCTGAGGGAGCTGGCTGCACTGTCTGATCGTTCCCCCAGCAGAAGCAGGATGAAATTCACATCACCCTCGGCCACCGGCCACCCGTGGGCCTTGTTGGCCTCTGTCACAAACAGTAGGGCAAGGCTCTGATGACCAAATTCAGCCTCTTTTCCATTCTGAAGGCTCCTTCTGGGTGAAATGCAGGACTGTCTCCACACTAAAATGAACATTTGCTCGGGGGCTCATTTTCACTACTTACTCACCTGATCCAGAAATGAACCATGCCCTAAAGTTGGGCCATAATCTGTTGTTCGCAGGAGGAGAGCCCTGAGTTGACTCCTTGATTCACGCAGGCCAGCTTCTGACCTGCCTTCCAAATGAATTCTTGGCAAAATCTGATTAGCTCAATATACATCATACGTATGGCTAGAAGCATCTACTCAGATAAATCTCAGATAAATAAAGCTGATTCTTTTTCAGCAAGGTAATAGGAACAAATTGTTTTGGTTTCCTGAGATATTATCTGTTGCAGAGGAAAACCTTCATCTGTGTGCTAAAATACAATGGACTTAACCAGTATGTGTCTGATGACTCATCGTCCAGTCAGAGAGACCAGGCCGATGAAGCTCACCGTTCTACTTTAGAGGAATGGAGTTCTGATTTGTAGAAAAATTCATTCGTAATTTCATCACAAAGCAAAACATAATTAGAGGACTTTCATTATCGACTTGCATGCCTAAAGCTGAGGAGAGTGCCAAGTTATTAATATTTTTTTCCTTCGGATGTAGCTTTTGGCAGGTTTTATGCCATTACAGCACCTTTCATTTTAGAACTCAAAAGGGCTGCTCAATTTTTCATTAATTATGGGACAGTTGCTATTTATCATGATAGGGAGCCAGTATCAGAACTTTCATTTTTCAAATTAAAAAAACCTAAAACGCAATCAAGTTCAATGGCATAGCCAAAGTCATATACAAAGACTTGCTCTCTGGAAATACTTATCTTTCAGTTTCTCAATTCCTTTCTGTCTGGAACGTTCTTTGCACCCTCCCTCCCCATCTTCTATCCCAAGCACTTTTTGCCTGGTTAACTCCTATTTATTCAGATCTCCGTTTAAATATCTTTTTCCTTATTGTATGCTTTCATACAACTGTGTACCTATTTTTCAAAGCACTCACTATAATTTGAAACAATACATTTCTTTTTGTGTTTATTCAACTAGCATGTCTCCCCCACTGACTGTAAGTTTTGGGGGGCTGGGACTCGTTCCATACTTGTCCATCACTGCATCCCAAATTCCCAGCATAGTACCAGATGTAATCGGCTCACAGAGTATGGGTTGTGTGGATGGATGGAGGCACAAATAGATGGATTCGCTCTCTGAGTAGCATGCAATTTTGCACAGCAGAACTATATATTTAAATGTTACTGTGATACTAATCAAAATGTATGCACCACCTCCTAACCTTGATATAAAAGTGAAAATAATGATTTCAAAAATAAAAGCCAATATCACTACCCTCAAACAACACTTACTGATTGCTTGCCACTTTGTCATCGCTGCCATGAAAGAGCCCTTTGTTAAAGGGAAAAGATCACTTCTCCAAACATGAACACATGGCGTTTATACACATAGAATAACACTGTAATATCAAATCATAAAAATTAATTGGCTAAGTTTCCAGGTCTTCAGAGATATCTACTACCATAATGCTTAGTCAGAGTGGGTGAGCTGCACCACGATGTGACAGAATCACCCAAGTGACTTCTCAAGTAAGTGAGTATCTCCAAGATTGTATTGTGCCCCAAGAATAGTAAATACGTCCTTATTTGTCGTGTTTAATTACTTCAATATCCGAAGGTCGCTCATGACAATACAAGTCAGCTAAGTAAACAAGGTCTCTAGGAAATCTCAATGAAGAATTTGCAGTCGAGACAGCAATGTGAAAGCATGTATTAAGCTTTTGCCTTCCCCGTTTGATGCAGACTTTCCTATGCCAAATACTGAGCAGACTTAGTCCCTAACTATATTGAGAAGTGAGTGCAATTTGCCTTAGATCCTCTCCCACCTCTTTCCAGCAACCCTCCACCCTCACCTTTTTATGTTCTCTGCACACTCTGTTCGTCTCCTAACTCAGTGCTGGCCCCCGACCCCACGGCTCAGAATCCCTTGCCTACCCCATTCACCCCCCCCCCAAACTAACCTGCACCCCCTGGTCAATAACTAAGGCCTGCTCTCTCCATCAGTGCCTGTGTGTTAGGTCTCATCCACTTCTGTGTTGTCCTCTCCTGCACCACTCAACTTATTCCTAGGAAACTAAGCCTTGACCAAGTGTCAATAATTAACAGCGGCTATGTGATACCCATGACTGTATTTTAATTAGAGAAGTAGTCCTCCCAAAGAGTTATTTTGCTAATGGTAAGATACCAGGCATCAGTTTTTAGGCAGTATGTATCCCCAAATTAGAATAAGCTGAGATCTAATTTTCCTATACTGAAGACAATTTCATCAAACTCAAAGAAAATTCTCTCTGGTGTAACAAAGGACCAAAGAAACTGGAATTACATCACAGTTTTACTTCTGAAATTTGCAAGATTTTTTTCCAGCTGTAGGATACCCTGAGAAGACCTACTAATAAAAAACAAAAAACAAAGAATGTGCCTGTGTCCTCAGCAACTCCCTCCATCCCCCTGACACTGGTATTTATCAGGTCAAACTATTTAACAGCAATGTGGGTGGGGGTGCTTTCATGTTTATCACCTTAAAACACCTTTCAGCTGAGAGGATACAACACAAGAAAGCTAATGAAGCTAATGTCACCATGCAATGAGAGTGGCAGTTGGCAGTATGCCCTCTGGTAAAACAGAAGTCACTGCTGCTATTTTTCCTGGGTGTGGTTCTGACATCTTTGAAGGTGAAGTCCATTTCAGGCAACAGAGAACAGGGTTCATGCAAGGTTAGGTGAACTGTTCCTCTCTGAGCCTACCAGTGCTGGCAGAACAGACAGACTAACTGTCTTCGTGGAGAGTGGTCCAGAGAGCACATCACTCACTCCCGCTCTTTATCTGCTCCCAGGTCAGTAACCTCCAAGTCAATGCCTTGCCATCAAACCAGGGACTCTCCCATCGACCTCCTCACCCATGACCAACATGATCTGTCTAAATACAGCAAAGGAGCCAGCACAGTAGAGGATGAGAGTAAATGTCTACTTGCTGGTTGAGTGAATAAATGTAAATGGATAAAACCTTGCACCAAACCCTCAGAGCTTTCTTCATCTGAAGAGTACATTAGTTTCAGTTTTCACATCTCTGTTGAACTGGTAGGTGAAAGAGTTGCAGTTTGAACTAGATATTCCTAACAACTGCATCATGTCTTTAATCACCAAAACAGTATGCAAATCAGATTTCCCTCCAGCACAGGACGAGGTTCAGAGAAGCTATTTGGGCTGGAGCAGTGTTAGGGAGGGGGTTTTAGGTGGGGTGACGATTTCTGTTGTGTATATTACATGGGCATTTTTTAAAAATCCTAAATAGGCAACGCATTTTTATGGTTCAGATATTTTTATTTTAAATTAAAAGGTCTACAGTGAAAAGTCTTCTGTTTATTCTATCTACCTGTTTTCTACCATCCAGATAACTACTATAATTATTTTCTTATGAATTCCTAGAGTTTCTTTATGCATGTGCCAAGAATATATATTATCCCCACCACCACCTTTTTAAGCAAAAGTAGCTGACGATAAACACTGCTCTGCAGTGCATACTATATACATTGCTCTGCAGATTCTTTTTCATAATGCATAGCATTTTGTTGCATAGATATACTATAACTATTATTTTATGAATGAATATTTCTGTTGTTACGAATCTTTTATTACAAATTGTGCTGCAATGAATAAGCTTGTACAAAATCATTTTGTTCAAATATATGGTGATGGAAAGAGAACTGACTCTAGGTGGTGAATACACTATGTGCTATATAGATGATGTATTACAGAATTGTACACCTGATATCTACGTAACTTTACTAACAATTGTCACCCCAATACCCCAATAAACTTTAATTGAAAAAAATTCATATTGCATCTGTGCAAGTATATCTGCAGGATAAATTCACAGAAGTATAATTGCTGTGTCCTTTTTTCATTTGCTTTTAGTGGACATCAAAACATCCCTGGCTCAAGATAACTGCTTCAAAATAACCACATCAAAGTGTATACAAGGTGGGAAAATGATTTTAATGGTACTGATCAGTGTTGGAAATGAAATTGGTTAATTTTCACCTTCTTCGAATCCCTTTCTTAAATGTTGTGGTCATTTATTGTTTTTTGGCTACTCAGAATCAAAAGCCTTAAAAAATGGCCTGGATACCAAACTCTAAATAGTGCACCTCCTGTTTACATTTCTCAGAAATAGAGATGACCTTAGGCAAAAACCTACACTGAATCACAGCAAATGCTCACTGGTTCTTTTGGATAGTCAGAGACTTGGCAGGATCAAAATAGGAGAAGTAGTGAAAAGAAAGGATGCTTGGAGGAAACTTATACAGATAAACACCTGAGACTTAGGCCCAGAATATGAGACTATTTGTGCCTCATATGTGCACATGCTCACTAACAGGTATCAGTGTAGAAGCATTCTTTAATAACCAATTTATTCTATGTATGCTATAAAAATTGAGGCAAACATATAAAAGAAATCTTTATGATTCCCAGTCAAGATGGCTCCCCAGTCAAGGGTTTCAGTACTGGGAAGAGAAATCTCCACATCTTCTGGCTGTGAAAACCACTGGGGACTGTGGCTGAGAGAGAGAGAGGGCAGCTAGAGTACAGGCACTCCTCTTAAAGGACCCATGCAAAGACTTACTCGCTAATGGACTTACTTGCTCTGAGCTCTACCACTGAAGCAGCAGCTCGAAAAGCACCAGGAACATACAGGAAAAACTGAATTGTCTGGCATCAGGGCAAGGACTGGAGAGGCAGCTTTGTCCTGGAGAGAGGAGCTGGTGGGAGCCATTGTTTCTTTGTTGAGCCCTCCCCCTTCCCAGCATGCAGACTCTGGTGACAGCCATATCTGAGTCTCCATCAACCTCGCTAACACCATGTGCTCTGCTCTGCTGATTCCCTGAGACCCCACCCCACCCAACTTGCAGGCCCACCTAAGCCACTTCCAGTAGCTTTTCCATATAAATGCCTGTCTTGATTCATGCTGCGGACGTTCCTAAAATCTCTCAAAAGTTCACAAAACCCAAACATGAGCATATGGCCTTAGCATGTCCCATACTTGTTGCTGAGCAGCCCCAAGCCTGGCAGTAGCAGCAGCCAGCCTCGGTTCAAAGATTGGCCTCTTGAGGCACCTCTAAGCCCAGCAAAGCTGGCCATCTGTGGATTGCTTTGTGGCTCATGACAGGTGGCCCCAGTCAGGGCACAGGATGCAGCAGAACTTGGCCTACAGCAGGGTCCCTCCCAGGAAGCCCTGGGACTGGCACACTTGGTGACCAGCTTGGGGCCAAGCCAGAGCATCACCCAGCTGCCTCCGAGGATGACACACCCAAAGGGTAGACAGGGCAGGCACCAGAGCCCTGCTAAAGTGAATCCTGATCCATAGCGTCAGCCCCTGCACAACAGCTCCCCCACTATAGACAGAGCCAGTCCTCACAACTAATCAACCCAAGGGTCAATCCCTTCCACTGATGTGCAAACAGCAACCAAGGCTCAACTACTACAGGAGGGCACACACAACATACACAAGGGACACACATGGAGCACCCAGCTCTAGTGACCAGGGAGTCTGAGCCACTGGGCCCCACAGGACACCTACTACATAAGGCCACTCTACTAAGACTGGGAGACATTGCAGCCCTACCAAATACATAAAAACAAACACAGAGAAGAAGCCAAAATGTAGAGACAAAGAAACATGTCCCAAATAAAAGAACAAAACAAAGCTCCAGGGGGGGGGAAATACTAAACAAGATGGAGACAAGTAATCTACTAGACAACGAGTTCAAAACACTGGTTATAAGGATGATCAATGACCTCAGGGAGAACTTCAACAAAGAGATAGGAAACACAAAAATGCATATAGAAAACATAATTAATAACCAGTCAGAAATGAAGAATATAATAACTGAAATAAAGAATATATTAAAGGGAATCAACAGTAGATTAGATGAAGCAGAGGACTGAATCAACAATTTAGAAGATTAAAGTAGCATAAAACACCAGAACGGAAAAAAGGAAAAAGAATCCAAAAGGATGAGGACAGTTTAAGGGACCTCTGGGACAACTTCAAGCATACCAACACTCGCATCATAGGGGTACCAGAAGGAGATGAGAGAGAGCAAGGAATTGAAAAGTTATTTGAAGAAATAATGACAGAAAACTTCCCTAACTTGGCAAAGGAAATGGATATTCAAACCCAGGAAGCTCAGAGAGTCCCAAAAAAGATGAACTCAAAGAAGCCCACACCAAGAAACATTATAATTAAAATACCAAAGGTTAAAGACAAAGAGAGAATCTTAAAAGCAGCAAGAGAAAAAAAAGGAGTTAGTTACACAAGCAAGCTCCCATAAGACCGTCAGCTGATTTCTCAAAAGAAACCTTGCAGGCCAGAAGGGATTGGCACGAAATATTCAAAGCAATGAAAAGCAAGTACCTACAACCATGATTACTCTACTTAGCAAAGCTATAGAATCAAAGGACAGATAGCTTCCCAGACATAAAAAAACAGCTAAAGGAGTTCATCACCACCAAACCAGTATTACAGGGAGTCTTAGAGGAACTTCTTTAACAACAATAACAACAAAACAAAAAATTCAAAAATATGAATAAGAAAATGGAAATAACTACATATCTATCAACAACTACTTTAATTGTAAATGGATTAAATGCTCCAATCAAAAGATAGTGTGGCTGAATGGATAAGAAAACAAGACCCTTATATAGGCCTACAAGAGACCCACTTCAAATTGAAAGACACACACAGACTGAAAGTAAAGGGATAGAAAAGGATATTTCATAAAAATTGAAATTTAAAAAAGCTGGGATAGCAATACTTATACCAGACAAAATAGGCTTTAAAACAAAGGCTATAACAAGAGACAAAGAAGGACCCAGTAATCCTACTATAAGGTATTTATCCAAAGAAACCCAAATGCTACTTCTAGAGGACAAGTGCATCCATATGTTCATTGCAACATTATTTACAATGGCCAAAATGTGGAAGTAGTCTGGGTGTCTGCCAATAAAAGAATGGATAAAGAGGAGATGGTACATATATATAATGGAATAGTGCTTGGCTATGGAAGGAATGGGATCTTGCCATCTGCAGTGGCATGGATGGATTTGGGGGTATTGTGTTGAGTGGAGTGTCAGACAAAGATAGATGCAATGTGAATTCTCTTATATGTGGAATCTAAAGAACAAAATAAACAAACAAAACAGAAACAAACATATAAAGACAGAAAACATTTTGATGGTTGCCAAATGACAGTAGGGTTGGGAGTGGGTGAAAAAGAGGAAGGGATTAAGAAGTACAAATTTGTTGTTACAAAGTAGTCATGGAATGTAGGATATAGCATAGGGAATATAGTCAATAATATGGTAATAACTATGGATAGTGCCAGGTGGGTACTAGACTAGTCAGCAGAATCACTTCTTAAATTATATAAATGTCTAACCACTATGCTGTATGCCTGAAATTAATATAAAATAATATTAAATGTTAGCTATAATTGAAAAATTAAAAAGGGGGGAGGTGAAGGGGAATAAGAGGTTCAAATTTCCAGGTATAAAACAAATAAGTTATGGGGATGTAATGTACAGCACGGGGAATATAGTCGATAATATTGTGATAACATGGTACACTGTCAATTGATTACTGGGCTTATCTTGGTGATCACTTCTTTAGGTATATAAATGTTGAAAAACTATGATATACACCTGAAACTAACATAATATTGTATGTTAGCTATATTTTAATAAAAATATTTTTTAAAAAAATAACTTATAGTGCCTCAAACGGAAATCAGAACAGTGGGGTTAATAATAGAATATTTGCCATAGGATTGTTTTGAGGGTTAAATAAATCATGTCCACCAGAAAATAAGTTTCCAATAAATGACACTTTAAGTTATTATACAAGCTCTGTGGCAGAACAAGCTCTGCAAGTGCCCTAATTTAAACCCGGTCAATACCCCTAAGCCCCTTCCATTTAGAAAGTTTGAGAGAACCTTTGATTTCGACAGAATTTGCCAAGCATTTTCTGGTTTTCCATGGTCACCTCTCTCCCAGCTCTCAAAAAGAGATGTCAGTTTGCCCATGTTGTAAGATTGTCTGCACAGACACCCTCTACCTGAACACAGTAGGCACTCAGTAGGGAACCAAAGAACCGAAGATCACAGGCCGTGCTGCCACCGAAGGAACACCAATTCCTGGCCTGTGAGCAATGGTAAAGGTAGCAGCTTCCACTGGAGTCTTGTGCTGAGTAGAAATCAGCCATCTTAGAGTGTAAATTTCCATGACCACCTCAATCCCACATTTTCAAAACCCCAAAATGTGGTCTTCAGGGTTGCTGCTTGATAAGACTCACCAAAGTGTGCAAATGCAACTGATACTTGTGGCAGCTCCCATTTGTCACTTTAGTCCTAGATAGTAATGCCAAGCAACTCCTTCACACATCAGTGTCTCCAAAGCTCTGTGCCCAAATTTCAGACCAAGGGCTGGAATTTGATGGAAACCCCATGTAATCTTAACCCCACACCTGAGTAGAAACCCTACTCAGGTTTCTAACATTTAACCAACGTTATCTCATTTGGATGAAAGGAAATTTTTATTTATTGCAGAATTGCATTGCATTCTAAATAGATTAAAGGATAATTTTTTTGTAAATTTGGCATTTAGTCTGGGCCATGAGAGGGCCCCTTGCCCCACAAGAATGCACCTCAAGAAGAGAAAGTAGATTGTGAGGCTGATATTTTGAGTGTTCTACCCAATCCAAGGGACAGGGAGGGGATCTGCAGGCACAAAGAAGCAATTCTACTTAGAAATGTCACACTGCAGGTTTTCAATTAAAAACTTTTGTTGAGATGCAGTCAGGCATGGAAGATGCCATGTGCTGTGAGAAGATTTAGAGGCACCTGTGTCACTGGTGTGTGGCTTTCTTCCACCGGCTTGGGCACTCCTTGTAAAGGGGGGACGGCATTCCTGCCAGTAACTCTGGGATTCAAAGAAAGAGTGTCAAGGGAATGAAGAACACCAGCCTGAAACTCAGATTATTATCCTACGACTAATTCCACTATGAAACAATCAGTTCTCTGGGCCTAAGTTTATCTTCTGTAGAGTGAAGGATCTGAGCTGGAGGATCTCCAAGGTCTATAACTCCAGCCACAGGGAATGGAAGCCTGCCCTCTTTCACAAAGACTCTTTGTTGTGGAATTCCTTGCCGCTGACCCTCCAGACCCTATGCAAGCACAATCTTTAGAAATTAGCATTTTATTGATTTTGACATGTGCTATTATTGACATTCCTATTTTATGTGTTTTAATTAAATGTTATTATTTGCCACTGTGTCCAGAGGCCATGTGCTGGGAATGGGTGAGATTACATAGATCAGATCTGGAGTTCTGTGTTGGGAGTCCATGGACTCATCTCATGATGTCACTGTAATTATTTCCCTTCGATCAATAGAGAAGCTTTGATGTTCTCTTTATAGCCGAGAGAAGGCTTCTTCTCATTTATCTCCCACCTTGTTGAAAACGCACAAAGCCCTTCTCTAAAACCCAACCTCCTCTGATGTAAAAATGAGCATTTTGTTTTGTTTTCAATGGTGTTGCTATTATTAGATGCCACCATCTTTCTCAAAGCCACCTCCACTTGGAGCCTGAGAGCTCATTTTACTCTGTGCTATGAAGTCCTGACCTGCGACTGTGGTTTCTGCCTGTTCCTCTCTCTGCCCCTATTTTGGTTCCCCCTTTGTTCTCTACACACTGTGCAACAGGTTCTGGACCACCATTAATTTGAAACTTCTTCTGGATTCTTATGTTGCGAGGCACGTGACTTTTATTACTCTCTCTATGCCCCACATGTCTGCTTTGCACAAAGTTAGTGCTCAATGCGTGTTGGTTGAACTTAGTTGAGAGGAGAGAGAAATTTGCATTTTTCACAAGTAGAATCCTCCTAGAGCCAGCTGAGATTCATCTCAGAGCCTGAACCCCAACAGACAGGAAAGACCACGGCTAGAGAGCAAAGAGGCTATAGTCGTTGGGTTTTTCTTACAACATTAATATGTGTGTTAAATCCAAATAATACTAGTAAATAAAAAAGTCTGTTATATATAATGAATTCTTAGGATAATTTGGGGGGTAGGAGGTGGAGAGACTGCTTATTAACCATTTTTTACTCATGCTCAATAAATATTTCTTGAATAAATACATAGAAATTAGGGGCCAGAGCAAGTACAAGCATCTGCTCAGACTCCCTTCTGTCCCTCAACCCAAATCCCGCCTCCTCCAAGAAATAGGGCCTTCCCCCACACTAACATTTTCATTTTTCAGGCTTTCTAAAGCCACAAGTTTTTGCTTGATTATACCTTCATTTATTTAACAAATATTTATAGAGCACTGTGTTCCAGGCACCATTCCAAATCCTCCATATATATTAACTCATTTAATCTTCATAGCAATCCTACGAGCTATGTGTTATTACTATTATCATTAATCTTCAGCACAGTGATAAGGAAACAGAAGAAAAAAAAAAAGCTAAATAACTTGGCCAAGGTCACAGTTAGCAGGTACCAGAGTCAGGATTGAAACGCAGGGAGTTAAGCCCCAGTTTCTACCCACTATTCTAGACTCCACCTTAGCTGTGGATTGATCTTGGTTTCTTTGTGTCAAGCTGGGTTCTCCAATGGTACTGCGAGCATCCTGCTGGATGGGTGAGACCACTACTGTACTGCTTTTATTACATCCTCCCACCATGTTCATTCAATAAATATTTATTAAGCACCTCTTCTGTGTCTGAAATGATGTAGGTTCTAGAAATACAGCAATAAACCAGACTGTCAGGATCCCTGCCTCATAGAGCTTACATTCTAGTGAGAGGAAACACACAATAAAACATATAATACCGGGGTAAACAAGCCAACTAACCAATTGAGAGGACAATGAGAGATCACCGTAAGTGTGATGAAGGGAATAAAAGACAGTAATGGGGTTAGGAGGACTTGAGGCAGAAGAACCGCATTAGATTATGTGGTTCTCAGATGCGCTCTTAGAGGAGGTTACATCTGCACTCAGTCCTGAGGAGAAACAGCCAGTACTGTGAGGATTTGAGGGAAAAGAACTCCAGTCAGAGGGCTGGCAGGTGCTGAGGCAGAAATGGGCCTGGCAAATTCAGAAAGAGAAAGGTGCATGGAGAGTAATAGTCAAGGGGGAGAGGGGAGGGAAGCAGAATTCAGATCATGCAGGTCTCAGAATTTGGATTCTTTGTGCCATGTTGTGAGAAGTCATGGGACATGGCCCAGTGCTGAGTCCGAGATCACCAGACGACTCCCACACTTCCACACCTGCATGCTCTCAGCACACTGACCGACCTGGAACCACTGAGCGCTGCCTCCAGGGTGCCCAGTTATTTCCGCCTCCCATTCCCCTCCCCCATCCAGATGTGGAGTCCGATTTCCTGGGTTTTAATCCCTGCTCTCCTATTCACTAGTTGAATGACTTTGGGCAAATTATTGAACATAAGCTTCAGTTTTCTGGCCTGAAAAATGGAATGATAAAGTACATATCCCAGAAGATTACTGTGAGGATTAAGTGAAAGGATGAGTGTCACGAGCTCGGCACAGAGCTGGGAGGTAGGAAGCAAGCAGTAAGGCAGTTTTTATGTTGGGATGGTTAGTTTTATTAATCTTGGTAGGAAATCAGCCCTGAAGTGTAAACAGTGCCTGTTAGAAAGTGTTGGAATCTCTGGTACCAGTTCTATTGGCTTCTGCTTTACAGCAGCGGATCACTGAAAAGGGTCTGAAAAGAAAAAAATAGCATAATCCAAAACATTACTATTTCCCGAATAACATGATCTCTCCTAGTTTTTTTCATGCAAAATACTGGAAAGTGCTAACTTCATTCATTTAAAATCCCTCTCCAAGCCTGATTCTGTTTTATGTTAGTGTTTGTACCAAGACAACAGCAGACACAGAGTGACCTTCTCATAGAGAATCACTAACTGAAAATATAGGGCACCATGACAAGAAACTCAGTTTTAACCTGATGAAAAGAGAAGAGCATTTAACCTGAGGAATGCAAGGCCAGGATTTCTGTTCA
Organism: Rhinolophus ferrumequinum; assembly: GCF_004115265.2. Taxonomy (NCBI): domain Eukaryota; kingdom Metazoa; phylum Chordata; class Mammalia; order Chiroptera; family Rhinolophidae; genus Rhinolophus; species Rhinolophus ferrumequinum. The sequence continues at coordinate 45,277,323 of NC_046290.1, read as the reverse complement.
GATTTCCTGAGAAATAGAGTTGCGTCAAAAAGCAATTACTCTAAGCATTTGCTTTTCTTTAGTGTTCCAAGGAACCATTAAGAACCAAGACCTAAAAAAAAAAAAAAAAAAAGAACCAAGCCCTGGCGCCATCTCCTGGCAGTCTCCAAAACAGATGCTAAATATGAGGGACCCCCACCCTCCTTGACAGAAAGAAATTAAGTTCAGGGGGAAAAAAACCAAACTGGTAATTTTATAGTAACTTCTGTGTTTTCAACCTCCTGTTAAATATTTGAATCGAGAAGAGCAGATGGTAACAGTCTCAGCCACTTACAGTCCCCACAAAGGACAGTGCCTGCTATGCCACTACTTCCTTTGTTCCTATAAGAGCTTGTCAGCCAACAGCGGTACCTACAGATCAGAGGCAGCATATTTATTTTCAATGGGCCCGCGCTCGGCCCCCCTCCTGCCAGTGCACCCAGTCTTACGAGAGGATAGTCCTTTGCCCAAATTGACATTCTCGAATATGCCACTTGCTGGAGATACTTGACACAAATAAATCATGCATGGAATATGCCTTCAAAGAGTTGGGCTCCCAGTTCACTACAGAACTGCAAAGCTAAGTTCACCTCAGTACCCAGAATCTCGCACTAACAATCAGTTTGGGGGCTGCTCTTCCTGGGGACAAAAAAGATGGCCACCCTTGTTATCACAGCCACTTTCACTGTCCAAGGCTCTGATGAAAGCAGGTGCCTTCCTGTCCTGGGTAGTTTCAGCAGTTTATACTCACCTTAAAGCCAGACAACTTGTCATCAACAGGCATAGAGCCTGAAATGGCTAAGACAAATACATCTGCAGGGTTGCTGACCGAGGAGTGAAGCAATATCCCAAAGAATTCTGTTCATTACTCCAGGGTATAAGCAGGATAGTTTGGAACACAAAAAAGTCCCTGGCTGGGCTGGTTCCTTCCTTCTCTATTCAGGATTTATATATTTACTTATTTAAAATGCATTGAGCCCCTTCTGCTTGCCAGATAATGTGATAAGCACTTTATAAAGCTCCTCACTTAATCGTAACAACAACCCATGCAATTGGTAACATTTTTATTTCCACTTAACAGATAATGAAAATAGGCTTAGAAAGAGCTTAAATATAACTTGTCTATGATCTTAGAGCAAGTAAATAGCAGAAGCAGGATTCAAACTCATACATCCTGATTGCTTTTAACCCATCTCATAAAGTATCTATCTTACAGAGATGAAGGACTTGTGTTTTTCACAGGCACTGCTGAAAATACAGTCACTCCTGATATTTGCAGGATGAATGGAGTAATTCTACATAGATTAAAGAAGGCACTCTCCAAAGCCCTGTGAATGTGTGTGGTGGGAGAGAAGGAAGTGCATTCGCATCAGGCACCACCTAATCTTACTTCTTCTTGAACAGCACACGCCCAGTATAAATTCTTCCCCTGACTCGTCACACACTTGATGCAGTTACTCAATCGTGGTCATCATCCCCAGCCAGTTTTCTAGGCCCCCGACAGTAATTTTCCCACACCGTCCATGCCTAACGATTGATTTCTCATGGTTATTTGCAAAAGCACAAATACAAATGCTATTACACAAATACAAATGCTATTAACTGGTAATAAAACTAGCCAGCTGTTTCTAAAACCCAGATCTGGCAACAGCTCTGTGGTCTTTGGGGATCCTTGGTTTGCCAGATCCTGCTAAAGCAAATATTTCTTTTTGACATTAACATGCCAAGGGAGGCAACCTTGTCTTTTGCTCTTTCAAAATGTATAGAATGATTAGGTCTGGTTGGGTCAGGAGTAGGGAGGCAGTCTTTTAAGAATCATAGAAAGCTTTCAGGATTTCTGATTTCAGAAACTACCCACCAGCCTCAATATATAGAATTCGTATTTTTTCCAGATAACATTGTTTTTTTAAATTAAAAAAAAGGTTTTTTAAAGAAAAAATTATTTTTTAAATAATAAAAAGCATTCATTAACCATCTATTGTGTTCCCGACACTGTGCCAGGAATCGTGGATACCAAAGAAAGGTCCCCATACCTGCCCTTAATAACTAGTTACGGAGGCATGACTCCCACATGAAGAAATTCAAGAATAAGACAAAGCAGGACACAGACTGGTGTGAAATGGGAAGGTACAGGTAGCAGGGACTGTCATGTTCAGAAATCGAAATGGTCAGCCTGGTGGGAGCCGTCACAAGAGAAGCCCACCAGTTCAGCTACTCACTAACCTCATTCACCTCACCAGGCCTCAGTTATCACATCTGTAAAATGGCAGAGTTCAGCCATTCATACAACACATTTGTTTTGAGCACCAACCATGAACCAGGTACTATTTGTGGTTCTGGTGATATACAGTGTTGAACAAGATAATGGCCCTGCCCTGATGGATGTTTTGGTCTGGTGCGGGAAAAGGGAAGGCAGAGAATAAATAGATGAATTGGAAAATACGTTACATGGCAGGTAGTGACAAGCACTATGAAGAAAAATAAAGAGGTTAGCAAGTGGCAGGAGGTTGTGTCCAGAGGGTGAATGGGGGACGTCACTGATCAAATAACACTGGAGTACAGAGGTGGATGATGTAAGAGAGTGACCCAAACCACCGTCTATGGGAAGAGCATCCCTGGAAGGAGAAACAGCAAGATAAGGCCCTGAGATAGGAATGACTTGAAAAGGTTGAGGAACAGCAGGGACGGCAGTGTGATTGGATTCCCATGAGTGTTAGAGAAGTGGTGGAAAATAAGGAGCAGCCAGGAGCCAGACCATGCAGAGCTTAGCAGGCCAAGGTCCAGAGTTCTTTGGGAAGCCCTGTAATGCTCAAGAATGTGTACCTGAGTATCCAAACCATCTCTGATTCTAAGGGGTGGGACTTGAGCAGGGTGGTCCTGACTGGATAAGATCTAGAATGGAGGAGTCCAAATGCTAAGTACTCAAATTTAAGATGATATAGGCCCCTTTGCATTTGGGAAGTAATTTAATTAGGAAAGTGACCAAACTAAGGGGAAAAATATCAGGGGTAGAAGTGTGGAGACCAAGGAGAATCTCAAGCATTTCATGAGAAAATTGGAAAATATATGGTGCCTTTGACCCTCTTTAGGCAGCCAGCGACCTGATGTCATCCTTCTTCTGTCCCAAGACTCCCAATGGGATGCCCTATTAGGGCCATGTGAGGTCTCAGCCTCCTAAACACCGGTGCCATTCAAAACTCACTAGTCCCGTGTTTCATAGCCACTGTTATCCATACCATAGATAACAGATAGATGCTAATGTTGAATAAATCCATGCTCATTGGTTGGTGCTTCTCAAATTTCCTACTTTCTAGTTATTATTTCTCCTAAAGTAGAAGAAAGAAAATACATGGCCCCAGATTGTCTGGAAGTTGTCAGGTGAAACAGTCCATTGCAAGCAGGAAACTAAATTGAAGATTCGTGTTTTGTCTTAACATTCATGTGACTGCTGCATTCTATTCAAGATCTACTTGGAAGAACTTAACAGCAATGTTTTATATTATTCAAGGAGCAAATGTGACCCTTGAAGAAGACATGCCACATTTATGCTGTGTGTTCCCACCCACCTGGCACACTATACCATACTGCTAGGGCTGGACAAACTCAACCTGGAAAGCATGAAGTTTATAATGAAACTTAACCCCATTGAAACACTCTTCTTTCTAAAAGGACCACAAGTATTGCTAATATTTGGGATTTCAAGGATCATAACTCACTATGAGGGGTTATATATGAGGCAGAGAGCTCCTAAAGCAGATCTGGGTATCTTCTTAAATAAAGTCCTTAATACCAGGCCTGGTTCCACAATTATTTATCTTATGAAAGCACGAGCCACTTCGAATGTGTGTGGCATCGCTATAATAATACAAGCTGGAAACATTCTGCCTCTTAACCATCTCTGAAGATCAGCAGGCAATATGGGAAGAGCATGTCCATAGCTATTACACAGTCTGAGTAAATCCCTTCAATGTCACGTGCTCTTAGGAAGTGATGCTGTTGCAATAAATAAGAAAACATTCTCAAAGAAACCGACACTTCTTCTGTTACCTAAATGGGAGTTTACAGCGTCTGAGGGGCTATGTTTCTCATATTGTGTTTATTTCATATGTGACAATATCTTGGGTCATACTATAGTGGGTTTGAGATAAAACGATTACTTGTGTATACACGGTTGCCCACACAGATGGGAGAATGTTTATTTGAGAGAGAAAAAGAAAAGGAATAAAAATCTCCGTAATGCATGCATCAATACTACTACGATTAAACAATGCTGTATTAACAATATGTTGAGGGACTTACACTAAATCACCGTCCTCCCTTCCAATTCAGAACCCACGTAATTACAGCTTCCTGGCTACCAGGAAAGGAAAGGATGCCATATTGAATGTTGCCCGTGCAGGGAGGTTGTGTAGGCTGCTACTGCCACACAGTGAGGGCTGCTGAAATGGCAGCCGCAGGAAACTTCACCTACTTCCAGCCAAAGGGAAAATATAAACTACAGAGGGTACAAAAAAAATGTATACACATTTCAAGTAAGGAAAAAACTGTATTAAAATCGTAGTACTCAATACCATGCTGTCCCAAAAACAAGACCTAGCTGGACAACCAGCTCTAATGCATCTTTTGGAGCAAAAATTAATATAAGACCCGGTATTATATCATATCATATCATATATCATATCATATCATATCATATCATATTATATTAAGACCCGGTCCTATGTTACAGTAAAATAAGACCAGGTCTTATATTAATTTTTGCTCTAAAAGACTCCTTAGAGCTGATTGTCCAGCTAAGTCTTATTTTCAGGGAAACATGGTATATACCGATAACAAAAGATGAATGTGTATACATTTTTTCGGCACCTGTGGTATTTACTTTTATGCAATTTCTATTTTCAATACTCTCACATTTATAGCAATTATAATAAGTAACAAACAGTATTCTTTATGTAAAGAATACTGCATCGTACAGCACAAAATGTATTAAAGATAAAGTAAATATACAAACATATCATTTTATTGTTATTTTACCTTATTCCCTAAATATCTTATCTATGTTGTATTTATAGCATAGAGTACTTTTATTTTTTAAATTTTAGGTCTGACATATGGTTTTTATGCCAAATTAAAAAAATGAATAGCCCAAATCCAAATAATATCTCAAATCTTAAAGCATTTTTGCTTTTGGGTACAAAAAATATCTCATTATGTGATGACAGTTTGTTCTCCCTTTTTGATTAAGCTAGGCATCAATTTTAGATAGAGTCTACCTATCTAAAAATTTTAAGAATTCTTATAAATTAAATGGAAGTCTTTGTTTAACACATAAATTACTTTTTTAACTGGATATTAAAAGAATATCCTAATGATGCCCTTCAGAAATTGATAGAGGCAGATTCAGGATTGGGTTAGCTGGGGCGCTTTCCAGGAAACCAGTTAACATGGAGCTTTGAAACATGAAGGAAACTGTAACAAAATAAGAAAAACTGAACCTATTAAATCTATTTTAGATAGAATACTGTATCTAATCTGAAGGAATACTTTGGATAAACCTTTTGGATTTGGGAGGAGAACCCCCAAATAGAATAATAAAGTTGCCTTTAAGAAGACAGTTTAAAGTACCTAGTACATTGGAAATAGAAGGTCACTTTTTTAATTTGACAAAGGGCTAATTTTTTACCCACTATCTTTAGCAATTATCATATTAAATGGTGAGATATTAGGAGCAAGATATTAGGAGCAATGCAGAAATGTTTGTAATAGTGATGGAAAATATCCATCAACCAGAGAATGGATCATTAAATTGTGTTAATTAGCAATGGAAAAGTAAATAGCAGTTAAAATTAATTAGCCATTTGGATCTACATGGATAGTGCTTGAAAATGCAACATTTAGTGAAAAAAGTCCGTTTCAGCATGTTAAATGCAGCATGCTATCATTCATGTAAATTAAAAAAAAAAGACACATAGCATCATTACATTTTGTTCACAGATTCATAAACATATAAACACATGGACTAGATTCACAATGACATTCATGATAGCATTGCCTTTGGGGTGAGGGGGGTAATATATGGGCCTTCACTTTTATGTGTAATATTTTATTCTACTTGAAAAGAGAGAGCGAGAAGAAGAAGCTAGAAAGCATATAAGATCAAATATTAAATATTGTTTTACTTGGCATGGTGGTGACATAAGTGTTTTTCATACTATCCTTCCTTTATTCCATTGAAAAGTAAAGGCAGGCGATCTAGTTCATCACAAGATCTTTGTTATACTGAGTTTAATGTTTAAGTTAAGGCCTGAAGTAAACAAACAAGGGGTCCCACGTGTCCTCTTTCTCCTGCAGAGTGCTCAGCCTTTCCTCTAAATAAATTCAAATCAAACATTTACCGAGAATACTGATGTGAAGATATGTCAAATCATTATTCTGCCCAGAGTGCGCTCATGTCTCCTCCAGCCCTTCTACTGAAACATTCAGTCTCAAAACTTAAGGGGGACGTAACCATCAGCTGTTTTGGTCCCGAGCAGCCCTGCTGGTATCCTGAAACTCCTAAGTCAACAACTGAAAACATTCTAATAACAAATTTTCAGAGATAAAAATAAAGAATAAAATAGAAGGGCAAATGTTTTCAACTAACATATGTACACACATGTATATTCATATATAATCATCTTATGTAAGTAAAAAACAAAAAAGGAATATGGGGGCAAAAAAACTTGTCACTTTATCTTCCTTAAGCATATAACCATTGACTGAAATTCATTAAATTCCTAAACTCCCACTCTGACCTCAACGACTAGTCATAGGGGGGAAAAAAAACGAGGGAAAAAAATCCTTGAAAATCTTAAAAGCAGCAAGGGAATGGAGAAAGATAGGCTTCCCATCAACTGTTATTCTTATTTGAATTATCACTGTGTGTTTTAGCAAATAGGAAAATTCCTAATTTGTGCTCTTGTTCTAACTCAATAGGATGCAACGAAAACAGTTTTATAGACTCCAGTAACTCCCAAACACAGCAGATTTATTCAGAACAGGAATTTGGCAGACACAGATAGAGGAAATTTTAATTTAATTCATACCATAAATTACAAAAAAAAAAAAAAAAAATGTGTCCGTGCATTAGCAGCTCCTTGGAAGGACTATTTCTTTGAAAATAAAAAGGAAATGTGATTTGGGAGAAATGTATTTTAGATTATTATTTCTCTGTGTTAGGAAGCTAACGCTGGCCCCCAAAATAAATTTTGCAGTCTAGACTGCAATCTAGAGAGAAATGAGACTGTAAGCTACACGTTCCTCTTGCTTTCACAGAAGCATCACTCACAGTTGTGCTGACAATTATCCCAAATTATAAGGCATAAAAACTGGCATTGCCTCACATGTTATTAGTCTATTTGCAGATGGCACCACAATTTACAACCCAGTCCTATTTCAAGAAACACTGACTCCGCAAATACTCTGTGAGCAAGAATGGAGCACTTACAAATCACAGCAGTGCCATATTCTGTCTAAGCTTTACAAGATTTACATTAAAACTGTTCTTGAAAGTCATAGGAAATAACTCTATCCTCTTCAAGTCATTGAAAATCTTTGGGAATCAAAAGTGGATACAAACCAATAAATATCTTTGTTGCTCTCTAATTTAATCACAGACAATTACACATAATTATTTCACAGAGTGGGAATTTAAAAGGACCTAATGTGTTAAACAACTAGCAAAACATAATCAGCAAAACTTTAGTTAATTAAGATTATTTTAGCATAAAGTAAAAAAATATTGACTGTGGAGCTGCCAAATCCAAAAGTAAGCAATCTTACTGACAACAGCAAAGAGGCTACTGGCAGATTAGGAGATTCATCTCAAATGAAGAAAGACTGAGGATTCCAATTCTCTGGTCTTTTTTCTGACATTTACACATATGAGCTCCCCTAAGTCTACAGGTTTAACATGAAAGCCAAAATAACCAGTCAATTCCTTATATTTATATTTACTGTTTGGACAGATGGAAATTCAGATCACCCTCACAAGCCCGTCATTTTTGATTTAACAAACAGTTACTGAGGGCCTGCTGTTTGCACAATCTCCAGTATAAGATATATATCTGCATAAATCCTACCACAATTTCATTACCGCCTCCAGCAAGACTTTCCAGCTGTACTCTTTCATTTTGCCTGACTTGTGTTTAATTCAAGTTTGTTTCATTATTATTAAATAATACGTGCTCGTCACAAGGATCTTGGAAAATACAGAGAACTAGAATAAAGGTGGAAAGCCATCCATTAATCTCACCAGGTAGAAATAATTATTAAAATCTTTATGATTTCCACACAATATTTTCTTGAAAATTTTTATAATTTCAATTATGAAATATATCCAAGATTGTGCACATTGACTTTATAAGTAATATACAACATCATAAAACAACCAGACCTAACAGAACACTTTACCCAACAACAGCAAATATACACTTTTCTCAAGTGCACACGGAACATTTTCCCAAATAGACTATGTGCTTAATAATTTTATAAGATTGAAAATAGAAAGAATATGTTTTCCAATGACAATAGAATAAAATTAGAAATCAATGACAGAAGAAAATTTGGGGAATTCACAAATGTGGAAATTAAACAACGCACTCTTAAATAACCAATGAATAAAAGAAGAAATTACCACAAAGAAAATTTGAAAATACTTTATGATGAGTGAAATATTTTAAAATGCATATGAAAACTTTTGGGATGAAGCTATAGCAGTGAGGGAAAAGTGAAGACAACCCACAGAATGGGAGAAAATACCTGCAAATCATGTATCTCTGCTAAGGGACTTCTACCTAGAATACATAGAGAACTCTTACAACTCATCAATAAAAAGACAAATACCCCAAGTTTTTAACGGGCAAAAGATTTGAAAAGACGTTTATTCAAAGAAGAAATACAAATAGTCAAAAGAACATAAAAAATACTCTACCATAAGCCATTAGGGAAAAGTAAATCAAAACCATTTGTTACACACCAAGATGGCTAAAATTAAAAAAATTAAAAAGCAGAAAAGAACAAGTGATGGCAAGGGTGTAGAGAAATTAGAATCCTCATGCACTCCTTGTGATACCGTAAAATGGTACAGCTGCTTTGGAAAACAGGCAGTTTCTAAAACTGTTAGACATAGAGTTACCATATGACTAAGCAATTCTACCCTAAGCATATACCAAAAAGAATTGAAAACTATGTTCACACCAAAACTTGCCCACAGATGTTCATAGCAGCATATTCAAAATAGATGAAAAGAGAAAACAATTCAAATATCAATCAACTCATGAATGGATAAACAAGTCGTATGTCCATACAATGGAATATTATTTGTCTATAAAAAAAAACTAAATCTGACACATGCTACAACATGAATAAAGCTTGAAAACAGCATGGTAATTTAAAGAAACCTGACACTAAAGGTCACATATTGTATGATCATTGATATCAAGTTCAAGAATAGGCAAATCCATAAAGATAGAAGTAGATTAGTGGTTTCCATGGACTAAGGGGAGGGCAGAATAGAGAACGCCTGCTAATGGATATGGAATTTCTCTTTGGAGTAATGAAAATGGTCTGTACATGGACAGAGGTGATGGTTGCACAACTCCATATATAGTAAAAACCACCAAATTGAAGACTTCTAAAGAGTACATTTTATGGCATGTGAATTATTAAGTTGAGAACATTTAACATGTAGTAATTTTCAAGCACAGTTAACACTGCAACAATCAAAGATCATAGACAGAAAATAATATGCAAAGGAGTTTGATATCATATCTGTCCCTGAATCAAGTATTCTTCTTTCCCAATTAAAAAAATAATACTGAAGTCATTCAGGATGAGTTATCTTTATCATTTACTTTGTTAGGTTTTCCTTTCAAACTAAAAAGGCAACGCATACTTTCATTGCCTTTTATTACAATCCAAAATAAAAAGTCCTAAAGGCAGCAAAGAAAACCCAACAATATTCCCCTTCCCCATAACCCTCACTGCCAAGATCACCTCTCCCTGTAGACGATAAATGTTAACAGCTTAATGTTCACATTCTTCTCTATATTCATAGCAACGCCTCCAAATGAAAACATTCACACCAAAAAAAGGTTTTTCTCTGATTTTACAAAAAGAGGCTCATTCTACTTACATTTCTCTACAACTTGCCTTGTTGTGGCCTTTCCCATGGATCAATACATATAAATCTAACCCCTCCTTTTTGATAGCTACAGAATATTTCAGAAATATGGACATACCACAGTTTATTCAAACGCTTTCTATCGTTAGCATTCAAGTTTTTTCCTTTTTTTCCGACTCACTGTATATCTTTGTATGTATACTTACAAACCAATTCTTTTATTTCTATAGGATAAAATTGTTTAATCCAAGTTTAAAAGATGCAGAAAATCCTTACTTTGCTAGGCAATAAAAAAGGTTTTAATGCGGCATTAAACGTCCTGCTTGGTGGAAATGGGAAAATGTATTTAGTTCTCAGCCCTGAGTCACAGCCCTGTAAATAGATTAGGTTTTGTTTGCAAATACATTTTTTAAAAAAAATACAAATTACAAGTGTTCACCAAACCAAGCCTCAGATTCTATCTGTATGAGGGGACAAAGGATGTGTCACAGCAGACACGTTTCCTGATACAGGAAAATGAGCAGCTGAGGAAGGAAGCAGCTTAGAGAAGCACCGCTGGACCAGGCTTCACTTTTTAACTGCAAAATTCCCCCAACACCAGAGAAATCAATGAGGTTCCTAGGTTCAGGGTTGTCTTGCGGTTAGGCTTAGGTTAGAGGTTAGAGCCACAAGTCCTTTCAGACCATGGGTCCCCTTATTTAGCTCTCCACCTTGCTTCTTCTCTTGCTTGGTTGGCTGAAGCACTTTTTTCAAGACGGGCATGTGAGTGGTGTAATCCTGCACCCTTACATATCTAATAATAACTTTCTATTGCATCATATACAAAAGTCAACTCAACTTATTTTAAATGCTTGGGTCACAGCTGTTTCTTCCTCAAAATCCTGTAGATAGTGCAGTTTTAAAAGCCTTCTAGATTATAGCAATCCTGAAGACAACCCGATTTGGGTTTCTTTGCTGGTGACTTGTGTGTGTGCTTGTGTGCGGAATACAAATGTAGTAAACTGTAAATGCACTCTCTGTCGTCAGAATGGCCAACGGCCAAACTGTCTGATCTGATATAGTCTCAGCTTATCCAAAGTGATAAGACAAGGAAGGAACTCCACATGAACTACGCCTACAGCAATCTGACCATTACATCAGTAATTGCCAGTCTTGAAGGCCCCAAACAGTAAGGCCACAGCCAATTAGCCTGAGGTGATCAATTAGAGATTTGAGTTTATTCTTCTCTTGCTTTACGTTATCCAATGCCATCAAAAGGCATCTACTCCACTCACTATTCCGGAATGCCTCATACCCTTTATTTTTGGGCATCTGCTATTCACTTTGTCAGAGCGCCACCCTCTGGTGTATCTAGGGAGATCATTATAGTTCTGTTGGTGTACACTGTGGGTTCTTGGGACCTGCCCTACGAAAGGAAATGTAACTGCCGTCTTTCTCATTCTGGCCAGTTACCCAGTCCCCCCAAATCTACATTTCTCATAGGGTGTGTTGCCAATTGCAGCAAAAGTTGAATTTACAGAAAAGACATGAGAATTCAAAATCTAAAAGAAAGACCAACGGGCTTGAAAAGACAGAAACAGAGCCACTCCTAGAATTTCAGTTGGTGGACCTGACAATGGACATCATGCCATTGTAACGAGGGAAAATGAGCAGAAGCAACTATCTTCTGTCTTTTTGTTAACTCTGCTAAAGTTCCAATTCCAGAAAGAGACTGTTCTATTAGCCTCAGGTCACATTCCCACTTCTTGGCCGGAAAGGAAAAGTATCTGACAGTTCCATTGTACTGACTCAAGTCAGGAAAAGGCAATTCCCCAAAATAGTATCAAAGTGCTTTTAGGAAAAAAAAAAAAAAACACTCAATTTGTCCCTCCAATTTATAGATAAACTGCTTTTTCTGAATAAATGTTTGTAGGATTTCTTTCAACTCCTGTAATTCAAAATTTTTTCTTTGGATATATCTAGATGTGGATCTCTTCTATTTTTGTCTGAAATGCAGTGAGCCCGGTCAGGCTGTGTTAGGTTTTATTTCATCCTTTATTATTATCGCTTCTAGTTCCTTTGTTATGCTGTCTTCCCCAAAAACACAAGAGATTCATGTTAGACTCTGGCTTTCATTTTCTGTTTCCTTCTGCTTGTGCTTTTTGTCTGCATCCTAGAAAAGCTTCTCAAGTCTGTTCTCCACATGACTGATTCTGACTTGCATGCAGCCAGTCAGGGTCCAGTTATGTTATTGTGCTCTTGTTTCTCTTGAACGTCTTTCATACCTCGGTTATCTTTTCTTCTCCGCTTGTTCTCCTTTCGTGGTGTGCTATCTTGTTTCACATTCAGTGTCTCCCCGAAATCTATTTTATTGTAGATTCTAAACAATATCTTACAATTTTCTTCTGGATCCTTTAGGCTCTTCAGAGATAGGGAATTCCTGTGAGGTCCCAGGATACTTTCCCCTATCCTTTGTTCTGCAGGGTTTTAACTGGACCCATATTTTGTTTTTGTTATGTTTACTCATTCTCAAATGAAGCAAGATCTATCCAGACTCATTGACAGCTAGCTAATAGCCAGGCATTTGCCCTCGACCCCACTCTTTGTCTACTTAGGTATGAATCAAATAACCTACTTAAATCTATAACTAAAGGAGAGACCAATGTGTCCAGTTCAAAGCTTACTTCCCAGACAGTTATCTTGAGCAAAAACTGGCTGGTGAGGTCACATCTTTCCCTATACTCACAGTTGTTCTCTGACTGACCAAGAAGGAGACAAGCTTGCAGCCCGTAGGTCGATTGCCATTAAATTAGTATGAGTTAGCCCCTGGAAGTTTTCAAACTGGGTGTACTCTTCTTGTGCAATCTATATTCTATCAGGCATCTTTTTCTAAAACTGAACTGTTGCATCTACATTAAAAGTATCTTCAAGCAGATGTCATCCCCCTCCTCCTAACTCCCTTCTTTCCTTGATGATCTCCAACAGTATTCTAAGGAATTTTTAGCAACCAGAGTGTAGCAGACACTGTGATGCTCCAACCAGAACTCCTCGATCTCTTTTACAATTTCAGTGCACGCTTCCAGCTTCTGTATGTTTTTGCTTCCAACAGCCCATGTCTGTGACTCTTTTAGGGGACTGCCATTTTTAGGCTACAACAGCCACTTTGCTCCAACAGGCAGAGACCTGGAAACACTTGAGAATTTACATCTCCCCAAGTGACCCTTAGTCAATGACTAACTTGTATCAAATTATGAAAAACCAAGCTCCCTGGACAAACTCTAAAGATAACTTATGCTTCAGAGTCCCCCTAATAAATCAAGCTGAAGCTACCCTCCGTAAGACCTTACCTGACATAGCGTGCTTCCCTTCCCTGTCCTGCTTCTGCCACTCCCTTTGCAGTTTCTCTTGGAAACCTCAAGGTCTACATCTGGGAAACCTAACTTAAGACACATAATCACCACCCTCTCCGCCATCAGGATTTAATCTGATGTTGTGCAGATTCAAATGAGTCTTGGCCTTTTGGAGCCATCCAAGGCCTGCAGAGTTTGCAACAATATTTTCAGCAACAGCACTTCTGCCGTAATTTGAGCTGTACTTTCTCAAACCAACTCCTCGTCCTATCTGACGTTAGCAATAGAACAGTAGGCTTTGATGTCGATGCTAACCCTAGGGCCACTGTTAAGGAAACTTAGTAATTTTTTTATTTTTCTTGGGAAACATGGGATTTAAAAATTGTGATTTCTATTTATTGTTCTTGAGTTCCCATTGCTCAGAAAAAGAATTATACAAAAATTCAATGAGAGACGAGATCATTTAATGTTTGTCAAATTCCAATGAGAACTCTCAGACCAGAAACTATGCTTGATGACTAATTTAATAAATACATTTTTTTAAATAAAGAAGGAAGAAACTGCACATTAAATGTGCTTCAAATGAAGTGGTAGAGTTACACTTGGGTAGCCCCAAATGTCACCATGGCTCGTCATTTCTTCCTAGGAAAGAAGTAAAAGACATCAGAGCTTCTCCTATTCTGAAGGAGTCACTTGGTTGTGTCCACCCAAGAAACCAATAAGCAAAAAACAAATAAACAAATGTACTGTGACATTAGAAAAAAATTTATCCCAACATAAGCTAACCAAAAAACAATGGGATAGCCTCTGGGTGTTATTTACCATTGTCTAGTGTAGAGAAGAAACTTGGAGGAAACCCTTTGGTGCAGTGGCGTGCTGAAGCCAGCTCAAGCCAACTTCCTGGAGCCAGTTGTACATGTCTCCTGCCACCTCTCAGGTAAGGAAAAGATATTAACAGCTCGGCTCTTCTCCTTTTCCTCTGCTCTGCTACCATTCTACCCCCTAGCGTCTGTCAACCATTTATTTTGTTTTGTTTTTAATGGTCAATTATATCCAAAATTCATGTGATTTTTGATCATTTGTTTATATTCAAGGATGGGAGACTAGGTAACCACCAAATATTTTTCCTACTGCTCTGTATATAGGTCTGTTTTCCTGTTAGGTGTCTCCCGCCAACAGGATACTCCATGTGTGTTAGTGGAGCTTGACAACGAGTCAACTTTCCTCTAGGGGAGACAGCTGGGGCACTAGACCTGGACATCTCCATATTGGCATCCACATCGCCATCATCCACATCACCATGTTGGCATTTACATTATAAATATTCCAGTTGTAATAGTAATAAAACCATCACAATATGCAAGATATTATGATGTCATACCAGAGATGCTTCCCAATTTCCCATAAAATATCCAACAAAAATAAAAGAATTATATTGGTAATAATACTGTAACTAATGATATGGAAAGACCATTCACAGGAGTCCAGTGCCCCATCAATAGAAATGAATTGAGAAACAACATGCTGGGCTTTAGCAGACCCACAGTCTCTCACAGAAAGCAGAAAGAGGCTCTGGCAGGCTCCCACAGTCAGACATACAAAGACTCTGTTGACCCTGAATTAAATGGACATCCACCACTGCACACAAACTGTCTTTTGAACTGGTGGGTGCCACATCTCTCCACCCCGCCACCTTCAGCCGTTTACACTATCACACCTATTGATCAATTGTAGTCCCTATCAAGATATAAACAAAGTCGTACTTGTACCTATGCTAAGCCAAGCCAGGTGACCAGCACCACCTGTCCCAATTATCAAAACATATTATATGACCCGTACTCATTCAGATAGTCCTGAAATACCTTCCCATGTGTACAGTCGGGAATGAAGAAGATGGAAAGTAACAACAGAAATCCAGTAGTCATGAGCATGAGACTCACTCTTTAAGAGTCTTTCATGAAGCAATTTTCTTTTCAGTCAGCGACAATAAATTACCTTAGACTGAGTGACTTATAAACAACAGACATTTATTTCTCACAGTTCAGAGGCTGAAAGTCAGAGATCAGCGTGCCAGCCCCCTTCCAGGTTGCAGACTGTTGACTTCTATTTGTATCCTCACACAGCAGAAGGGGCAAGACAGCTCTCTAGGTGGGGTCTCTTATAAAGACAAGAGTCCCATTCATGGGGCCTCCGCCCTCATGACCTAGTCACTTCCCACCTCCTAATCCCATCTCACTGGGATTAGAGTTTCAACATATGGATGTCAGTCCATTGCAGCAATCATGTATTACACACAAAAGAAATTAGAATACTAGAAGTAGAGAGAGCAAAGAAATTTCTAATAACAAAAATCACCAGCTGAAACATCTGTATGAAAAACTAAATACCACTAGACTCACTTAGCTTTGGGGGATTCTGTTTCTCAGAACAGAGTTGTTGCCTCTAGAAAAGATAAGCCCCCAGACAGCTTGCAGTGTCCTCTTCCTGCTGCAGAGGGCAGTGGAGGACCAGTCTCTCAGTGCCCACTACAGGATTCTAAGAGAACAGTACTACTCAAACCACGCCGTTGTTTAAAAGCCACTGTCAATGTGACAACTCTTTCTACCACAGCAGGTTCCTGGTGAGGTTAAAGACTCCTGTGGCCCCAAAGACTGAGCCTGCTTGCCTGTTCTTCCTGTATGAGTCAGCCTTTAAAGAGCGAGAGCTGGTGAAATAATCAAGCCCTGCCAAGCTCTGTAAATCTGGAAGTGATGACTACTCTTGGGAGTGGGGGTTGTGGAGATAAATCTGAAAGGAAGTTTTCCTGCCTCCTGTCTGTGGCATAACCTTCTTCACACTCGAGAGTGATACCTTTGTTCCTTTCTACACACATAAGATTTTAACCATAGTCTCTTTTCTTAGAATATCTCAAAGGGGTTCAGAGCATGCAACTCCAAAATATGCCACTCTGGTGTAAAGATTGTTTTGAGCTGAAGGCAATTGAGAAGAAGCAGACACAAGAAAAATTCCTGCCCCCCACACAGCAGGAAGGGCAGGACTATTCCTAATCACCAGAGACAACTCTAGACTCTTATCAACCCAGAGCTGGACCAGAGAAATTTACATAACACACCTTATTAAAACAACCTTTATCTTCCATTAGTTTCCCCTATATATTTACCTTCCCATAATTTGCCTCCTCTAGAAGCTCACAGTCTCTTTCTTTGTCTCATCACTTCCCTACAAATTGATTGTTCTTTTGTTAAGATGCTCTAGAAGCCCAAGTTCTAACCCACCCTTTGAGTTACTCTCACTGACTTCTCCCATGTATACTCATACGCATGCATTAATAAACTTTTGATTGTTTTTCCCGTTAATCTGTCTTTTGGCAATCTCATTTGCAGAGCCCCAGCCAGTAAACCTAAGATGGGCAGAGAAAACATATTTTTTCTTTCCTACATCCCGCTCCCATCCTGCATGCCCTTCATGCTAAACAGACTTTATCATTATTGTTGTCTCCCTAACTTTCCAGCTGAGAACTGATCGCCTTGCATCCAGGGCAGGCACGTGGCTCCTGAACAGCCCTGGATGCTCTGAGTGGGAGGGTGCTGGGGGCAGCCTGGGGCGGGGGGCTGAATGGGGCTGTCTGTGCATGTAGAGTCCCGAGTGGCATCCATAGAACTGATTTCTCAATGTTAGATTTTTTTAAATCCATCTCTTTCATTGTATTTATTTGCTTTTTGAAAATTGTTATTCACATTTAATAACACAAGGAAGCACGAATACATTCCCACAGTAAATATGTTAAACGTTACACAGAGTTAACGCTTTCCCAGAGCCCTGAATCCCAGGCCCTCCCAGAGGGAACCACCATGGCAGTTGCCTTGAATCCTTCCAGCCAATATCTATGCATGGATATTTACACAGGCACACTTATCAAAATAGTTTCATTTTGTTGTTGTTGTTAATCATTACTTTACAGAAATGACATCAAGCATGATCTACTGATCTGTGACTCTCCTTTTGTTCACTCAACAGTAGGTTTCAGATACTGCTCATGCAACCTATAGCTCTACCTCATACTCTGCGCCTGCTGTGTAACGCTCTGTCACATGTATTTAAGCACTCGTCTGTTGATGGACATTTAGATTATTTTTATTTGTTTTTGTTATTGTAAATAATGACTAAGTGAATAGGCATGTATGCGTAAATATTTTGCTACAATAAAATCTAAGAAACAAAATTTCTGGGCAGAAGATAGGTACATTTAAAAGTTACATATGGTTTTAAAACTCTCTCGGCCTGCCCTTGGGAATGATGAGCGAGGGGCAGCTGAAGTGGAGAATTCCTTCACTCTAAAAATCAGGACATGGCAGCAGGAAGCTACAGTTTTGCCGAATGTGTGAGGCTAAGCCACCTTTCAGTTGAATTGCCCAGCGCTCTCTCTTCAGAACCGAGCCATTTGCTTAGAATGAGACCATTGGTCTTGGACTAATTGGCTATTTTCTGGATGATCCTGGCTGTGGATATGGATAGAGCCCAGATGCTTTGGGTGTGGACCCATTTGGAACACGAGAACATGGCCATTGTCGTGATGCTGACCAGCCAGCTTCTCAGCTGCCAGATCTGGGACATGCCGAGGACCTTACAGACGGGCTGCCCCAGGTAACCACCATCAGCTGTACTAGTTTGATACTGACCTATAAACTACCCATAAAAGAGACAGGACAGTGGATGTGGGGACTAACTCCAGGAAAAGGATGCACAAGAATGGCTCGTAAGATGAAAATTTTTAAACCCTAGCTTTTGTTTAACAAAATAATCAATTTAAAATAATTGTAACAGTACTGACTTTGCTTGCTTTGAAGTGGCTTTTTCATTGTTTAGAACAGTGGTTAGTTTTTTTCAGTTATAGTAAACATTATTGCTAACAACAATTTCTAATTTTTAAACAACCAGTAATAATGTAAAATAGAGGTTGGCAAACTAAGACCCACAGGCCAAATCCAGCCCACTCCCTGTTTTTGTAAAGCCGCTGAGTAAAGAATGGGTTTTATTTACATTTGTTAGTGCTTGGGGATAGAATCAAAAGAAAAATAATATATCATGACATGTGCAAACTATGACATCTAATTCATAATGTCCATAAATAAAGTTTTACTGGAACCCCACCTTCCTCACCAGCCAAGACATTATCTGTCTATGGCTGTTTTCATGCTACAACTGCAGAGTTCAGTGGTGGTAACAGAAATTGTATGGCCCACAAAGCCTAAAATATTTACTATCTAGCCTTTCATAGAAAAGGTTTGCTGATCCCTATTGTAGACCACTAATTCACAATTATTTTAATTTTATTTTTAAAGGTCCAATATTGTGTGGGCTCTTTATATAAAATAGACAAATCAAAATGTTTCGATTAGCTTTCTTTTTTTTAATGTGCTTAAAATAAGCAATTGGTTTGGGTCAAAAATTGTCTGAAATATGTCCAGGTAAGGGAAAATAAAAGACGTTATTTAGAATCTTGTATTGGACAACTTACCAATTGCCATTGATTCCAAAGCTGTTCTAACCTGCTCTGATAAGATGCTTCAAAAGAAAATGAAGTTGTGAAATAGTTCTGAATCAGAGTAAACATTTAAGTGGACAAAAATTTTAACACTAACAAAACTTTTACTATAAATTGATAAATTACCCTCCAGAATACAGTATAATTTACAATCCCACTGGTAGTATATAGTGTGCCCTTGTATATATCCATTTCCCCATATCCTTGTGAACATTAATTTTTACCAATCTGACTGGTGAAAAATAATGTCTTTAAATTTGTAGTTCCTGTTTACTAGTGATAAGGAGCATCTTTTCATGTCTATCGGTCACTTTCCATTTTCTATTCTGTTAATTGTCTGTTAATATCTTTGGAATGTTAAGAAAATATACCTTATTACCTTTTAATTTGTATTTCCTGGATTCCTGGAGAGGTTAAGCATTCTTGAATGTTTACTGGTCATTTTTTATTTCCTATTCTGTGAATTGTTTGTTTATATCCTTTGCCAATTTTTCTATTGTGCTGCTGCTTGTCTTGTTCTCATTAATATTGAATTCTTAAGATTTACTATTGTTTAGAGGTCTCAAAGTACAGTCGGTTTTCAGAAAGCAAACATAATCTGATACAACAACCTAAATTAAACTCTTGTCCGAGCCAGTCCTGGGGTTAGCATATTGCCCCTGGTCTGTGTTGTACACCTACAATAAAGCACAGCAAACTGACAAATGATACATTAGTTATCTTCTCCAGCAAATGCCACAAGCCTCTTTCCTCTTTTAAATAAGCTGTTCAAAGAAAAGAGGAAACTGATCATTAAAAATAGCTGCCGGCACTACTAGCAGCAGTCAATAGCAGTCAGAATCCATTTGGGGCTCAGACAGCAACGGCATGTTCCTCTGTGTGCAACAATGCTGATGATTCCTTAAGAAGATAGCAAAAGACTTTCTAGACCCCCCTGCTGGGGGTGAATGTGTAGCAGTGGTATTAAGCAAGATCAGACCAGCCTGCCAGGGGAACAGATCCTAGAAGGGGTCCAAGTGAAAGCCCTTAGAGCTGCCATGATCAGTACAGGAAACAACGATCAGTTAACAAGTCCAGAGGGCAGGAACGGGGCCAAAGGTAGGGGACAAGCTGAGGCTTAGGGCCTGGATGGATCTGGAAAGAAAGGAGAGGAGGGAGTGTAGCTAGGCAAGCCCTGGAAGTTTGCTGTTCCAGAAAGGAAGATCCACAATGTTCTGTAACAGCCACGAGACATCATCCATGAGTCCTCCGGTGGAGTGACTTAGAGCAGATTCTCCATTCTCACTGTGTAACCCGTGGGAGCTTGGGTGCCTCCACCAGAGAGATGGATTCATTGGCCTGGGGTGGAGCCCAGACATCAGTATTTTTTAAAACCTCTCAAGTTAACCTAAAGCTAGAGTTGAAAACTACAGGATTAAAGAGTCCATCAGCTGGAATAGAAGGAGGAGATGTGGCCACAGTCCTGTACATGTTATTAACTACTGTGCTCAGAAGCCCAGCCCTGAGTTAAGAGCTGCTCTGGGCCACCCAAAGTCAGGCCTGAGAGGGAAATCAAGTCCACATACCACAAGGGAAGAGTCTTATGCCTAGAAGAACTGTGGTGCCATTAATTAATCTAGGAAATATGGCAGAAGTGGCTGGTTTGAGCAGATGTGTTCTGTGGGAGACCTCCATCAGTGTGTGGGTTAACTACATGTCTGTTTGTTTCAGTTGGAAATATAGATGAATTGCTCAAGAGAGAACTCTTGGCTAAGGATGTACATTAGGAAATCACCAAGAGCTCCTACAGACTGAATTGTGTCCCCCCTAAAATGAATATGTTATAGCACCAACTCGCAGTGTGATAATATTTGGAGACGGGGACTTTGGGAGATAATTAGATTTAGATGAGGTAACAAGGAAGGGCCCCTCATGATGGAATTAGTGCCTTTACAAGAAGAGACACTAGAGAACTTGCTCTCTCTCTCTCCCCTCCCTGTGAGGACACAGCAAAAAGGTGGCTGTCTACAAGCCACACAGAGAATCCTCACCAAAAATTGACCAAGCTGGCAACTTGAGCTTAGACTTCTAGCCTCCAGAACTGTGAGAACATAAATTAGTATTATTTAAACCAATATTTTGTTATGGCATTTTGTTATGGCAGCCCAACCTGACTAACACGAAAGCCATTGGAATGGACCAGCTTATATAAAGAGACTCTTGGGTAAGAGCGAGATGAGAAATGCATCTAGACTAGAACCTTGGGGAGTCCTACATCTAAGGCGGGGCAGAATAAAGAGATCCAGAGAAGGTACAAACAAGCCTCCAGAGGGACAGAAATAAAACTAGGAATGTACCAAGAGAGAACAGATTTGAAGAAAGCAGAGGTGCTGTGCAAGGAACTGCAGAAAAGGGCACAGTGGAGGGAAGGGCGAAAAGGCCCTTCAAATCTTCCACAATGAAGTCATTGGTTACTTCAGACAGACAGTTTCAGGCAAAGGAGAGAGGCAGACAACAAGATCACAAGAGAGACATTTTTATTCTTCTCCCTGTTGTAGCACTCGATGCCTGTCCCTGATTAACCAGCTATGGGACCTAAGGCTTGTGGGCTGGAAAGTATATTAGGAGCTCTTTCTACACCAGCTGGGGATTTGGTGCTGCCATCCCATTGGTACTAGTCAGTCCCCTTCTCCAGCCCACCGCTGCCCCGTACCCGCTTAGGCTTTTCCCTGCCTCCTTTCTCTCTGCCTTGGGAGTCGCAGCCATGCCAGGGGGTTGGAGGCCACAGCACTGATGACACACGCATTCACACTTTGTTCCAAGGTACTGTCCTTACTGGCCTTTCTGAGGGCCTTGATGCCTCTGCCAATACGGGAGCCCTTTCATCACTTTTTTTTTAATAACGTGAACAGACATATCAACACATTTGTCTCAATCACAAGTCAACAAAGAAAATTCAAACGCTTAACAGAGTAAATACGAGAACTGTCTCCAGGCTGCAATAATCTTGCTGGAACTCAGACATAACAAACCACCTCTCATCTGCCTCCCACCAAGCCCATTGCCTGTCACTCCTGGACCCTAATGATCCCACCAGTGAATAAACAATTAGGCTTGAAGCAAGTTTCTTGACCAAGCTGAGCCCATACTGCCTGTGGCCTGATCTGTGATGAATGATCAAGGATCTTAGAAAACTCTGTGCATCGTATATCACCCAAGGAACAATTTCTTGGTGTCAACTTTTTAAAAAGTGATTTCCAAGAGGGCTTAAAAAAAAAAAAAAAAAAAAAAAGCCCACAAGACATCACCACCCTCCTTCAGTTTTGTAGAATCCTTTCATATGGTCAGATAAAAGAAACAGTCCTGTGTAACTCATCGAAGCCTGCCGACAATCCCCTAAGGCCTGAAGGGTATTGGGCCAAGCATGATGGATGCAGGGGCAACAGCACAGGGTATGCAGCCCTGTTTGCAGACAGTGCCAAGGATAGTTAAATGAGCCCTGTGTCTCATGTCACCTTTCCCCCACAAACAGGGCAGAAACGAAATCCAAACCAGGGGCTCTGTTAATAACCTGAATGCACAGAGAGGATGTGATCATCTCTGGCCCTGGCAAAACTACTAATCTGCCTCAGTTTCTCCACTGGGATTGAAGATAGATGCAGCTTGGAGCAGATGCAGTATGTGTCTATGCTGGTGCTGTTCTATGCAGATGCGCTCATTTGTTCCCACTCCAGTCCCCTCCATCCTGCCCTTAGCCACTCCATTCCTGGTGAACAGCCAGGAATGGTCAGGCCATTAATCCAAGTATCAGTATCTCCAAGAAATGATGTTGGACCTCCTTCCTCAAAGACTGGATGTTGCTAAGTACCTCCAATAGTCAGATTCTGTCTGTTTCTTCAGGTCCTGAGTCCTGATCTTTTATTGCCCTATCCCATCACTCTCAGTTGGGTAAAAAATACAACATCATATAGAAATACAGATGACACGTCCCAGGTAGTCTGCCTTACTGAACTATACTAACGATACACACAAGCATGTGTCCGTACCATCGCAATGAATACAGCATCAGGACCAAACATATACCAATTACTTTCTGAGTTGCCTGGGCCAGAGGCTCATTAGTGGAAAAAGTGGTTCTAGTGACAGCAGAGAACATGCTGCCCACTGCCCACAGGTAACAGCTGCCAAGCATCAGAACGGGCCAGTAGGAGGCAGAGGGAACATCGAGTCCCAGTCCTGACTGTGTCCCAGGGGCACTCGGGGACTTTGTTTTTGCTCTGCCTCACCTTCCTTCTCTGTGAGAACACTAGCTGCCTCCCAGGGAGACCGGATTGAGGAGTCCCTAATGAGGGACTTGGCAGCCGTTGATAGCTGTCCTGTGGGGAACAGCACGTCCTTGTTAGCCCACATCTCCCTCCTCCCCTCCGAGATATCAGAGGCTCACAGCAGGCAGCTCAGCTACAGACACCCACAGACCTGTCAGCTCCGTGAGGCCCCCTGCATGGTCTGGAGGCTACTCAAGGATCGTCACTGATCATATAATATAATGCCTGTGCTTCTATTTCCTCCAATGATAAAATTAATTTACTTAGGATACTTAATGAAAACCAGGCATCAGCACCTCATCGCTAGTTCACCGAACATGGTGGCGTTCATTGCACCAGTACTGCTGAGGTTTTCGCAGAGTTTGTGTTAGATTCAAGGGGGCTACAGAGAGGCTCACAGCCAGGGGAAGTGAGTAAGTGGTCAGTGAAGACTGCCTGCCCACAGGTTGGGAAAAGTTCAGCTATAGGCCAGCCTTTTAACTTGTGTCTCCACACTTGTCATGCGTCACTTAAAATAAGCCGTCCCTCTCTTGGGTGAAATTGGACCTGCTTTGGGTCACAAAAAAAATGTTCTTGGCGGTAACCTATGGAACCTGCATCAAGCATTCAGGGCTTGATCATCAATGCTTGATGATCAAGCATTCAGTAATGGGCTGCATCCTGATTTCAAGAGCCTGGCCTCTGGCAGCTCACCATCTCACTCCTCCTTTTTCTCCCTATTCCTTCTCCTTCAGAAGCAGCAGTGATAGCCACTCACTGCTGGAAACCACAGATGCATGAGTTTTTACTTCATAACGATTGTTAGGAGGAAGGCTGAGGTTGTTTTCACTCTACTCACGGTCACATGATCAGAGACTCAGGATTCACAAGCTCTGCCCTCCAATTCATCTGCTCCCTATAGCAAGAGTCTAGGAAGGTATATACAGAGTACAATAGCAGAATGAGAATAAAAAACCAATTCAGTAATAGCTCTCAAATCCCTGACATTCTGAAAAGAGCTCGGTTAAAAATGCTAAATTAGGGGCCGGCCCGGTGGCTCAGGCGGTTGGAGCTCCATGCTCCTAACTCCGAAGGCTGCCGGTTGAATTCCCACATGGGCCAGTGTGCTCTCAACCACAAGGTTGCCAGTTCAATTCCTCGAGTCCCGCAAAGGATGGTGGGCAGCGCCCCCTGCAACTAAGATTGAACACGGCACCTTGAGCTGAGCTGCTGCTAGGCTCCCAGATAGCTCAGTTGGTTGGAGTGCATTCTCTCGGCCTCAAGGTAAGGTTGCCGGTTCGACTCCCGCAGGGGATGGTGGGCTGCGTCCTGAAGCTGAACGGCACCCTCCACAACTAAGATTGAAAGGACAACTTGACTTGGGGAAAAAAAGTCCTGGAGGTACACACTGTTCCCCAATAAAGTCCTGTTCCCCTTCCCCAATAAAATTTTAAAAAATAAAATAAAATAAAATGCTAAATTAGAACAGGTAGATTCTACTTGAGAACTTAACATAACTTACTATTTCCCCTAAATTTGAATCTAGAGCCTAACAAGCTCACATGTGTTTATGAAGAGGGATAAAGAGAGGAATAACCCTCAGGGTCCCCCCAGGGTTCAACCATCCAACTCCTTGGACTCAACGTGAAAGAGAAAGAAATGACAGTTTACCAATTCTATACAATAAGGTGAATGAGAAAAAACAAGAGGAGGTAGGAGACCTAAAGATGGCACTTTCAAGGCACATTGTCCCCACCCCTCCAGTAAATGGGACTCTGTTCCTTTATCACATTAGTAAGTCTTTAGCCCTTGAGAGGCAAACAGAGGTCAGTGCTCTTGAGGAGAGTGAAGAGGGAGAAGTCTTCCTTCCCTTACAACTGACAGCATCATTGTGGTTGTTATCAAGCCTAGATATACCTTTAATCTCTAATCCGAGGCAAAACTGATACCATGTGACCCGAAACTCCCCTTATAAATCACATTGTTGACTATCTTGTGGCCAAAGCCCCTGAGCAAACGAACACACTCCTATCAGGCAGGACTTTCCCAGGGCCTGGAGATCACCCTCCAGTAGCTGAGGGAAAAGGCCAGATCTCTCTTTAGGGAAAACGAATTCTTCACTACACTGGAAGGTTACAGTAGGCCCATGTCACTGGCACCCCTTGGCTCCCAGCATCGACATTTTAGGCGAGCAGAATTAAGGTCAACCAATAAACTCACAATTAAGGTTAATCAAGCACTTGAGAAATTAAGTCATCATGTGTGACACTCAATGGAAATAAACAATAGATTTAGACTTCTAAAGGCTGCAAATATCGGAACTGTCAGACTCAGAATGTAGAATAGCCAAAAAACTATTTAAATAAATAAATAACAGAATTTGAAATATGTATAAAAACCAAGATTCTATAAGAAATAACAGGCACATTCGAAAAAGAACTAATTGGAACTTGGAAAAATAATAAGGGGACTAGTACACTGGAAAATACAGGTGAAGAAATTATCCAGACTGCAGCCCAGAGAGATAAGTATATGGAAATTATGAACAAGAAGATAAGAGGTATGCAGGCTAGATTAAGAAAGTCTAAATGTTTTTAAACGTACCCGGGATTTGTTTTGGTATGTTAAGAAATGCAGACACAAATGCAGGTATGGTAAGAAATGGAGACACAAAATGACTGTCATGAAGGAAGAAGTTGTTATATTCACAGATTCCCACAAACAGGAGGCAAAGGGCCACATAGGGCCACTTGGGGAAGCACCAGGGTTAGTCAGAAGGCAGAGGAAGTGAGGGGAAAATGTGGGCTGGATTCTTTACTGTGGTTTCCATGGAAGGAATGGGCAAGTCAGAATAAGCAGGTGTGGGATCAGCTGCTTTGAATAATTTCAGCAGGCTCTGGAGTGGAGGGGCTGTCTCTAGTTGTCTGGAGCCTGGTCCTGGGTGATATTGGCCCTGAATGTGAGCACCCAATGGAGGAGATAGCAGGATGTGTGAGCTCTGGATTGGTTAGTTTGCACGTGAAAGGCACATTCCTGGGTGAGTCATTTACTATCTCTAGGAATTGGTTAGCCCTGGGAGGGGCAGTCTCTCCAAGGTCCAAGATGTCAAAGCATTAGAAAATACAAAAACTAAAATGCATGGTTAATACACTAATATGTGTCTAATATGAGTCTAAGGAAGAAAAGAATAGAAAAGATAGAAAAGAGAGAGTTTTTGAAGAGATAATGACTAGTAAATTTCAGGAACTGGTGATAATCATGAATCTACAAATCCAGAAGATACAACATATCCCCAAATATAAAGAAATCCAAACCCAGATACACCGTCGTGAAACAGAACAAGCAAGGCAAGAGAAGATACTGAAAAGTAGCCAGAGAAAACTGACAGCTTTCCAAGTAATGACAATTTGACTGAGAGCAAATTTCTTAACAGCAACAATGAGAGAGAAATAACTATCAACTGAGAGCTGTACTCCCAGAAATAAGAGTGGGGTCCCAGCTCTAGAAAAGGTGGAGTGAACACACTTGACTCTGTTGCTTTCACTGAATGCAAATACAAACCATGAACAGAATGCCGGGAGCAGGTATGTGAGGAATCTGAAATGTAAATAACACAACAGGAAGACTGTGGAATGAAGCCAAGATTTCAAGAACTGAACTGGCAGTGAGTTTCCCTTTTTTTTTTTTCTTTTCCAATATTACTATGCCTGGACTCAAAAACAGCCAACCCAAAGCTTTTTGAAAAAAAGAAGAGCTTGAAAAGAAGCTCTCTCTTTCTGGTCTGAGAAGTAGGAAAGGGAATTGTAAAGGTCTAAGAGAATAGGAGGAGGGGTGGACGGGTGGCTCAGTTGGTTAGAGCGTGAGTTCTGGGCAACAGGGTTGCCAGTTCGATTCCCACCTGGGCCACTGAGCTGCGCCCTCTGCAACTAGAATGAAGACAACCAGCTGCCACTGAGCTTCCAGGTGGCCAGATGGCTCAGTTGGTTGGAGCGTCCTCTCAACCACAAGGTTGCCGGTTTGATTCCCGCAAGGGATTGTGGGCTGCGTCCCCTGCATCTAAGATTGAACAACAACAACTGAACTTGGAGCTGAGCTGCACCCTCCACAACTAAGATTGAAAGGACAACAACTTAACTTGGGGCTGATAGGTCCTGGGAAAAACACACAGTTCCCCAATAAAGTCCTGGAAATACACACTGTTCCCTAATAAAGTCCTGTTCCTCTTCCCCCATAAAATCTTTATAAAAAAAAAAGAGAGAGAGAGAGAGAGAGAATAGGAGGAAGCTCATATTCTTTTTGTAGTTATTTTAAATTTCTTTTAATTAAATTTCTTGGGGTAACATTGGTTAATAACATTATATGTTTCAGGTGTACAGTTTTATTATATCATCTGTATATTGCATTGTGTGCTCACCACCCAAAGCCTAGTCTCCTTCTATTTCCATATATTTGATGCCTTCCCCTCTCTTCATGTTTTTTTTTCTCTTTGCCATTCTCTCTCACCCCAGCCCTCAGGGACGGCACTACAGCAGCAACATGATGGTAGCAGTGGCCAGACAGGCACTTACAATTACCAGGGAGAGGAATATTTCTCTCTGGCTAGAGGAAGAGAATAGAGTGAATTCCTGTTTCTTTCTCTTTCTCTCTCTCTCTCCTTCTTTTGCTTGCCCTTGGATGGAGATGTAGTCACTGGAACTACACTGCAGAAGGGGGAAAATAAGACCCCAGATTTCTGGCCAGAAGACTAGGAATGGGGACCCCAATCAGCTGGAAATTGTGAGAGAGATCAAGAAGAGAGGATGCAAGAGAGAGATCCCGTAAAGTTGTAATCCACATAGATTAAGGACTCAAATCTGAAAGGCCAAACTTCAAAAGTATTAGAAGAAAACAAACAGTATATTATTTGAACAAAATTAATAAAAATTTTTTTTTTAAAGCAAGGGAAAGAAAAGCAAAAGATTTGGCACAGTGGCTACCTCAGCGGATAGAGAGGAGGTATAAAGGTTAGTGTAATATTACAAGTGTGTGCTATTTATTTATGCTTTATAAATTACATACAAGTCATATTATATCATTTTTGTGTATCACATATATAAAAGATAATAGAAAAAATAAAATATAAAAATTAAAATAATATTATGAAATACATAATCCCAAATAGTTAAAAATATATGTATTTACATATATTTACAAATAGTTAAAAATAAATAAAAGTCTGGAAAGAAAAAAAAGTCTGGAAGAAAAAATAGCAGAAAGTTAGCAATGGTTATTTCTGGGTTGTGGAGCTTGGATATGGCTGTTTTTCTTTTTGTATAATTGTATGCTTTCTACAATAAATATGCAATACTTCACAATTAGACAAATTTGCTTCTTTTTATGTTAGCACATATGGGATTCAACTAGCTGTACTCAGTTATTCCCCAAACCCTCCGTGTATCTTTACACCACCTCAGTACAAAACTTAAAAAGGACCCATCTCTATTCTCTAGAATAGATGTTTCAGATGCCTTTTCATGTTTTTATTAATGATAATAGTAACAATGACAGCTGACGTTTATTAAGCACCTACGATGTGTACTTTGTTCTAAGTATTTAGTGAATAAATTCAGTTAATCCTTACAAAAACACAATAGTTGGGTGGAATTATTTTCTCATTTTACAAATGTAGAAAAGGAGGTATGGCACTTACTTAAGTAGCTTGGTTAAATTGTTTACGCAAAACCACACAGGTAAGAAGGTGGTTTCCCATCACCATCAGTGAAAAGGAAAGCAACACTTGGTGTTTCACATCTGGGTCCTGTTTTAGGGCCCATTTTCTCAGAAATAGCTTGGTGAAATCATTCTACCTACCAACAAAAAGTGGGGAGAGAACTCATGAAAAATGTATTAGATTTCCTGATCTAATAAATTAGAACAAGCAATTTTAATTACTGGCGATGACAGAACTTCCTGGCCAAAATCAATATCTGTCTCAGTGAGCAGTGTTTGGCTATTCTCAGTCTAATCAAGACAAACAGAAACCTGGATGACATCAGCAGTGGTTAGACTCAAAGGAGCCCTCAGCTTCATTAGGCCCTGGGGTCTCCTGCAATTTGGTTCACCTTCCAAAGAAAAGAGACTAAAATTCATTAGCTGTTCTATTGACTGTTAGAGAAAGTTTCAGTGAGTATTTCCCTCACTCTCAGTGTACATATGTATATGTTCCATGCTGACATAATCAATTACCTTACTGGCCAAATACAATGGAAAATAAATACTATTGATTTCTCCTGGCAACATCATGCTGATACTGAGGCCGTATCAGTCCAGAGGCGTTATTTTTCAACCACAAGTGGCCTGAGACATCACTAAGCAGCTTATTTAATTTTATTCTACTAAAACCCCCAAACTCCCTTGCTTTTAAAAAATATTTATTTAGATTCATTTTAAGAAAATAAGCACCTTATTGGAAAACCCATGGCTTCAAATCCGTGATGGCAGCAAAGTGTGTTTGTATTTGTGGGGATCAGCTTGAGCAACCTGATCTGACCAGGCTGGGAGTGACCACAGTGGCTGACAGCTTAACTCAGCTGCCAGGAAGGGCAGAGCCACGCCCCAGCCCAGCAGCTGAGGACAGAGGAAAAACAACACCCGATGAGACCAATTATTCACAAGGTTCTTAAAAGTGGAAGAGGAAATTAGAAGAGGGAACCAGAGAGATGGCAGCATGAGATGGACTCCTCTTGATGTGGTTGGCTTTAAAGATGGACGCAAGGGGCCAGAGTCAAGGAGAGTGGGCGGCCTATTGAAGCTGCAAAAGGCAAGGAAATGGAGTTTTTGCATTGATTGTTAGACTCTGCCTATGAACATAATTCACATTCTTTTGTGAGCCACACACACAGCTCCTCATAAAAGCATTCCCCACAATTCCATTTCCTATGCTTTCCTTTATTTCTCTATTTCTCCGAATAGAGCAGAACACAAAGGCCTTCGTCCAGCTGTTTTTCAGGGACCCACAAAAACACAACTTATCCTTGGCCATCTGCTTCACCCCAAAGCCCTGTACTTCCTCAACTATTTTACTCCTCTGATTTTGAAGAACCCTGAGCCACTTAAAAGTACTCTCTCATACAAATATTTATTGCACTTCTATCATGTTCTAAACATTGTGCTTATCTCCGGGGATCAAGTGATGAGCAAAACAGACATTGGCTTGGCCTTGGGAAGCTATTGAGGAAAAGAAGGAGTGAACAATTACATAAAAAATAAAAGTAAATACTTAGATAGGCACTATTTTAAATACTTAACACACATTAACATTTTCTTTTCCTAGCAATCCTAAAGGTTATTATTTGTGTCCCCATTTTACAGTTGAGAAACATGAAGCTCAGAGGAGTCAAGTAACTTGGCCAAGGTTATCTATTTAAGTAGCAATGGAACTAGGATTCAAACTGGGGCCATCAGCATCCAGATTTGGGGTTCTCAGTCTTTTTAATGTATCACCTCTTTGTGACCCTATAAATGCTGTACTACCCATTTTTCTTCCGCAGCAAGATCTATTTTTATCTAGAGTGACAGATCAGAAATAAGATTGCTAAAAAGCAGGACAAAGAAAAAGAAGAATCAGAATCAAATACCTGACACCAAGACCAGAAGCCTGGTCTAGTTTTGGGGGAACCTGTTGTGGTCCTAGAAATGAACACCAGTGTTGGATCCCACTAACCATATATCAAAACTCTACCATTTGCAGTGGCCTTGCCCCTGAGAACTGTGACTGCTCTTCAGGTTGCAGTTCTTGATAAGCCTGCTCTGGCCCCAAAATGGATCCCTGCCTTTACCTGCCTTCATCAAAACCAGATTCCACCTATCACATTCTCTCCTAGTGCAATAGCTGGGATCTCAGCCTGAGACTTTGCCTACAAGGAAATGCATCTGCACTAATAGTATGAGACCACTAAGAAATCTACCCTCAGCCAAAAAGCACTTCCTCTCCTCTCAAAACTCACATATGACCAGCTCCATGGTGGGCATTGCCCAAAAGCATCAGCTGTAGGTGAGGTTTGAACTGTCACTAGAGAGTTCTCTCCCAGTGCAGGAGCCTCTTTAGAACTTTCCTCCTGAAGATATTCCCAGCTCATACCCTCTCTTAGTCCCGGAGATCTGCAGAATACACCAAAGTGTAAAAAGGAAAGAAATAGGAAAAAAGTGAATGAGACCGCCTAAACTACCCAGTACCTACCTAGTAAGGCCAAAGAGAACCCAACTAGGTCTCAATAAGAGAAATAAACATAGAGGATAAAGTTAAACCAGTATTGCCAGATGGAGCTTTGCCCCATCCTTCTCTATGGAACCCTGAATGAATGAGTAGACTAAACCATATTTCAGAGGGTCTTGCTTTGGCTGATCTAGATTAGCCTGAGCAGCCCGAGTCAAAAACCATTTGAGTGACTTCCTTGTTCCACTGTCTCTAGGCTCATACCTTCTCTTAGTCTTGGAGACCTCACCAGTGGTGAGAAGAGACAAGAAAAAATAAACCTGTGCAAAAACACACCCCAAAAAGGGGTAGTCTTTCTTTCCCTTAAGGTTCCCAGTATTGGCCTAAAGCTACCTACCTCGAGGTCTTCCTAGGGCAGAGAGGAGGAAGAAGTGTCCCAATAGACAGAGGGTCCAGCCCATCTCCCTGCATTAAGAGAGGGAGCATTCCAAGGAGACAGTTCCAGCTAGAACACACACAGGGAACGCCAGGAGTCAGCCTCATGGGGAAGATTCAGGGAGGAAAAGCTCCCCAAAAGCTTGAACAATACATAGAAGTCATGACTTTCTTATTTTCTATTTTACTCATGATTTATGAAAAATAATAATAGAGTTAGAAATGAAAAACTAAAAAAAAATTAAGAACCTAGGACAGTGTTTATTATTCAAATATTTGTTGGATGAATGCATACTCCCTTCTCTTCACTCAAGAAAAATTGCCAAATTTCCAGAACAGTTTCAGGATCCTATAACTTCACACTGGATCCAAAAGGCTAGTAAAAATTTTGGCATATTCAGCCTCAAGCTGCCCTGCCTGTTTTGATATTGCACGTCCCGTTTGAGAGACTACTTCCAGATGCCTATCAGCTTCTTCTTGCTAAGATGGCAGCAGTGACCTGACAGTTGCTCAGATGCAATAGTGAAACTCTACTGTTATGTCCCACAACTTCTGAAAGAAATTCTACAGCAGCCAGGGACAATACACAGAGCCTACAAAATGATGCAGACTTTCCTTTATTCTTGCAAATAGCTAACTTTTGCTAAACACTTATTGTGTTCAGGTACTTTTCATATATTTTAACTCATTCAGTCTTCCTTGGGTCAACAAGGTCAGATCAAATGGGGAAAAAATACTACTGCCTTCTTAGATAGCAAGAGTCACCTAAAGAGGGCTCAGTGGCTTTACAAGACTATTTTGTTGTAGAGGGCTGTGTCCGGTTCTTGGAGTCACATTTTAAGAAACACTCCACCTGTACTGAGAAGACATCCTAGTAAAGGTGACCCCATCTCATAGCTGAGAGAATAAATAGGCTGAATGACAGCCATGTTCACATTATACTGACACTGACATTCAAACAGCATCTTCACCTGCTTCCTTTTATCCCATTACGCTTACTTCACCTCCTCTGTCTCTGAGAAAGAAGAGTTCAAAGGAATTCAAGGCAAAACACCCACCCCGATTTATTTATGAAATATGGTCTGTCTCTACCGAGCCTGCATAGGAGGGCGAATTATTTTTCTCTTTTCCTGAGGGACATCATTAGCATAGTGATAATTAATGAAAAGCAGCCACCGGAATTTGGTAAATTATTAATGGTTTTAATCATCCAGAGAGCAGACAGCCCCTGCGTGCCACGGTCCTTGGTGATTGTGTGGAAGTGTTCTGGGGAAATAGGGACGGTGGGTGCAGAAGCAGAGGATGTGTGCGTAGCTCTGCCTTCCAGAGTCTGCACACATAGGTCCAACCTTGCTCTTCCAAATGGACTGAGTTTTCATGCAGAAGTGTTCCTAGATTAAAACTGGGAGTAGGTCCCTCTGGCAGGTTGTGGATACTATCAGATTCTCCCTATAGAAAGGCTAAGTGAGAAATAAGCCTTGTCTCCGGGACCTGTTGGAAAGTTGGGGAGAGGAAGAGACAGGTCTCTTAGATCAACCATAGAGATTGGGAGCCAGAGAGTAAAACTGAGAACTGCATTATATCAGTGCCAAAGTGTAGCTGGAGAGTGTATCCAAAACGGGTTATCGGAGCCAAAGGGTTGGAAACAAATATCAGGTGAGATACACAGACAAAGGGAATCACACGCAACCTGGCAAAATGAGAGTGAAGAGCATCATGTGGGAACGGGTGAAAGAAGAGATGATCTGGACAAATACCCAGGGGAGAAGGATCCAATGACACAGTAGAAATCTTTCTCCCTTCCTCGGTCTTCCCATATGGGTCCCACTTAAAAAAAACTGAGCCTTCTTGTTACATAAGATCCTAAGTTCCTTGAGGGTGGCAATCTTGACTGTTTTCTTCTCTGCTATATCCCTGGAGCCTAGCACAATGCCTGACACAGAGTAGGAGCTTACAATGTTTGTTGAATAATAAAGTACAAATGAATGGATACAGCTATCTTATCATGCTGGACACTGGCTAAAGGAAAGAAATATTGAGAAGCACTTTTTTCAATAAAACCACATCAATTGTTACTTTGAGTAACAAAGAATTTACTAAGGAATTCATTAGAGAGCAGGAAAAGAGGTTTCCAATATACACAACCACACAGCAAATAACTGGATATGTGCTCATTAGAGATATGTGTTTCCCTTAAATTCCTTTTCCAAATGTTGTTTCTTTCAACTCTTCCCCAAGAGAGAACATCTTTCTCCCTGCTCTTTACTAAGTGTAAAGTATATACAAAAAGTTCTCTTTATTATTTCATATGTTTTAAAAATCAGTCCTCTTAGAATCGTGATGTGATTTGAAGAAGGAGAGGTATCACTCCTACATGTCATCTCAGGGTCCTTGCTATCTTCCTCCTTATGGAGGTGAGTGTGAGTTTTTGAGATCTCCAGCCACTAGCACGTATCCATAGACCTCTTCTGGAGGCTGGCTACTTCTCCAGGACGTATATTAAGTCAGATTGTGCATAGATTCAGAAAGATATTAATAGATTATGCTTTAAAGATGATTATTTCAATAAATGCAGAAAAAAAGCCTAAAAATTAAATATTCATCTATGTTTGAAAAAACAATTTATCAAATCAGGAACAGAAGGAAATTCCTCAATCTAAGAAAGGTGTGTTTAAAAAAATATATACAAAAAAAATAAATTTTCTGTTAAACTTTAGAAGCATTGTCACTAAAGTCAAAATTAAGAATGCCTGCCATTACCCTTATACCATTGACATTATACTGATAGATCTATTCAATATAATAAGATAATAAATAAAAGTATAAGAATTCAAGAGGATGAGAAAACTATCCTTATTTTCAGATAACATGATTGTCTACATAGAAAATCCAAAAGAATATATGTAAATATTTAGAACTAATAAAGTTCAGGAATATTATAGGATATCATTAATATATGAACATAGTACATAGATTCCTATATACCAGCAAACCAATTATAAAATATGATAGAATTAAAAAACATACATATCAGCAATAAAAAGTAAATACCAAATAATAGATCTAAAACTTAAAAAAAAAATCTAAAATCTAATAAATCCAAAACTATGTGAAGAAAATTATTAAAGTTGTTGAAGAACATTTTAAAAGATCTAAATATCTGGAGAGACCATACTATACTCATGGATTAAAAGATGAAAGAAGATAAATATATTCATTCTTTCTTATTTAATTTACAAGTTCAATGCAATTCCAATCAAAATCCAACAGAGCTTTTCATAAAATTTTACAGGCTGATGCTAAAATTCACATATAACAGGAAGAATAACTGCAAGTATTTTGAAGAACTGTGTAAGGGTGAGGAGGGAGAGGATTGCTCTACCAAATGAGACATCTGTGAACTGCTCTGCTGCTCACAGCTGGCCTCAGTGTTGTTGGAAGCTAGCCTGGTGCTCACAGCTGATCTATGTTATGCTCCTGGAAGACATACACCATCCCATAGAACACCAATCTCAAACAAGTTCACTCTGAGACCCTAATAAAGTGAGTCAAAAACAAAGCCACTTGATTATTTTGCCTAAGCACAGATAAAAATAAGGTTCCTGTGTAACCCATAAGATATCAAGCATTCCCTTCTCTCAGCTAAAACAAGTAACTACTACTTCTTTACGAGGTACACTTTTGTCCTTACTCTAGCCTGCTCTCCCCAGAGATAATAATTACTGAAGTATCCAATCATAGAACTGTCTCCACTTCCTGATGACACTCAATCTAGAGTGAATCCCCTCTTGCTCAGGCCATTCCCAGAAACATCAACAAAAGCCCAGATCCTACAAAGAGTTTTTTTTTGCACACTCTTACTGAGATGCCACATGGTTCCCTGATATCAACTGAAACTAGTAATAAACCTAATTCGTTTAACTATAGGTGTGTTCCTGGAGGTTTTTGGCTGAAGGATGTTGACAGATATCAAGACTTATCTTGGAGAAGAGATCCAAGATGGCAGAGTAGATATACACTGTGTCTGCTTCCTTCTGTGAACACATTAAAATTACAACTGAATTATTTAACAATCAACCTGGAGAACCATCTGAAGTCTGGCTGAACAGAAGTTCTATAACTAAAAATACAAAAAAGAACACGTCCAAATTGGGAGAAGGGGCAGAGACTCAGAACAGGCCCCATACCTCTGTGTGGCAGTTGAGAATCAGTAGGAATATCTTGGCCGTGGAGTTTCCCCTTAGAGGATCGAGGGACCCCAGCCCCCAACACCAGGCTCCCCAACCCTGAGTACTAGTGCTGGAAAGAGGAGCCCCACAACATCTGGCTATGAAAAACAGTGGGGATTCTGAATGTCCAGGTGGGACAGAAGGCTGCAGGAAATCCAGACATCCACTTAGACAGCCCACGCTCAGACTCACTCACTCATAGGCACTCACCTTGGGCTCTGGTGCAGGGACAGTGACTCAGCAAACATTGGAGACATGGGGGTGGGGCTGGTGGGACAGACTGAGGTGTGTGGCTTCGAGAGTAGGACTGGAAGACAGTTGGCATTTTCCCGGTAAAGTAGTCCTCCTTCCATGCAGCCTGTAGGTGGGTGCCATCTTGCCTGTATTAAGCCCGCCCCCCACAAGCCAAATCTGAATCTGATTGGTCTGGTGAACTCCACAGCTCAGCCCCGCTGACTCAGGTGGGACCCACCTGACCCAACTCTCAAAATGCTGGAGGCACTTTCTCATGAGCAGCCAGCCCCACCCACATTGCACTCCTTCTTGGAAAACTGTAGGAGTCTAGCAGGACCCAGGTGGACAGTGACTGGCCCCCATGTGCTCTGAGACTTTTGCTGAGTCACTCCAGGCTTGGTACTGGTACCAAATTGGAATCTACATTAACCTGGTGACCATAACTCTTCCCACTTTAGTGACTCCCTGAGACCCTGCCTCACCCAACTTGCATACCTCATGAGGCTATATCTGCAGCTGAACCTTAATGGAGCTGGCAGGTAGCAGCAAACTACCAGATGTCCTGGCTTTTTGTGGCGATACCTCAGGCCTGGTACTTGTAGCAGCTGATTTTGGTTCACAGTGAGGCCTCTCCCACGTGCCTCCAAGTTTAGCACAAGCAGTGAACAACCACGGATCACTTTATAGCTCCTATCAGGTAGTCCCCACCCAGTCACAGGCAGTGGATGACCTTGGCCTGCACCAGAATCCCTCCCAAGAGTTCCCAGAATGAACATATTTGGAGGTTGGCTTCAGACCACAGCAGAACACCACCCAATTAGCCCCACAAGAAGCACACACAAAGGGTGGTCTCAACAGGCACCAGGTCTGCTGGGATGAATCCCGCTGCACGTGGTAAGCCTCCCACACACACACACAGCAGCCCATAAGCTGTGGACATGGCCAAATTCCACAGCCAATCAGTCTGAGGGTCAGTCCCACCCACTGATGTGCCAATAGTAATCAAGGCTCAACTATAACAGGATAGCAACAAAACCAACACAAGGGACACTCCTAGCGCTCCCAGAACAGGTGACCAGGGAGACTGTGCCCCTGGGCCCCACAAGACACTATATAAGGTCACTGGTCAAGACTGGGAGACATAGCAGATCTATCTGATACATAGAAACAAACACAGAGAGGCAGTCAAAATGAGGAAACAAAGAAATGCATCCCAAATGAAAAAAGAGAAGAAAAATTCAGAAAAAGAACTAAAGAAAATGGAGGCAAGTAATCTACCAGAGACAGAGTTCAAAACAATGGTTATAAGGATGATCAAGGAATGTAGTGAGAACTTCAACAAAGAGATAACAAGCATTAAAAAAAACATAGAAACTATAAAAAAAGAACCAGTCAGAAATGAAGAATACAAATAATGAAATGAAGAATGCACTAAAAGAAATTAACAGCAGATTAAATGAAGCAGAGGATCGAATCAGAGATTTGGAAGACCAGTGTTACAAGGAATGTTATAGGGACTTCTTTAAAATGGAAAAACAGGATGTCATAGGAATGGCGGCAGCAAGACAGACTTTTTGAGTTCTCCTCCGAATCTTATCACAAACGGGACATCTATAACCCATCAAAGGACTCTCTGCTCATCACACAGAACAGCTGAGACTCGTGCAAGGATTACTTGAAGCACTATACACAATAGCCAAGACATGGAAACAACCGAAATGCCCATCGGTAGATGACTGGATTAAGAACCTGTGGTACATTTATACAATGGAGTATTACGCAGCCATAAAGAAGAAAGAAATCTTACCATTTGCAACAACATGGATGGACCTAGAGAACATTATGTTAAGTGAAATAAGTCAGACAGAAATACCATATGATCTCACTTATATGTGGAATCTAAAGAAAAGAATAAGTGAATGAACTAATCAGAAACAGTTTTGGAGACATAGAGGAAAAACTGAGGGCTGCTAGATGGGAGGTGGGGTGGGGATAAGGGGAAAGGTGAGGGGATTAGAAAGCAGTCAGTAACCACAAGATGGCCACGGGGATACGAAAGTTAATTTGGGGAATATAATCAATAATGTTGTAAAGATTTTGTAGGGTATCCGATGGACACTTGTCTCATTAGGGAGACCATCTCAGGGAAGATGTAGATGCCTGACCACTGCACTGTACACCTGAAGCTAAAGCTGAACAATAATGAATGTCAGCTACAGGTTTATATATATAGGTTTATATGTGTGTGTGTGTGTGTGTGTGTGTGTGTGTGTGTGTGTGTATACTTACAAGAAGCGGAGTACAGCATTAGGAATAGAGACAGTGGAAATGTAATGGCTCTGTGCGATGTCAGAGGGGTAGTGGATGGGGGAAGGGAGGGTTGACACAGTGTGAGGGATATAAATGATAGACGTCTAAGTATTACTTTGTCTTGTGCACTTGAAACTAATTTAAAAAAGAGATTAAAAAAAGATTAAAAAATAAATAAAATGGAAAAACAATTTCAAAATTATGAATAATAAAATGTCAATAGCTACATATCTATCAACAACTACTTTCAATGTAAATGGATTAAATGCTCCAATCAAAAGACATAGGAGGGCTGAATGGATAAGAAAACAAAACCCTTACATATGCTGCCTACAAGAGACTCACTTCAGATTGAAAGACACCCACATATGGAAAATAAAGGGATGGAAAAAGTTATTTCATGAAAATGCAAACGAAAGAAACAACAAAAAATCTGGGGTAACAATACTTATTCCAGACAAAATAGACTTTAAAACAAAAGCTATAACAAGAGACAAGGAAGAACCCAGTAACTACACTTCTGGGTATTTATCTGAAGAAAATCAAAATGCTACTTTGAGGGGACATGTGCATCCATATGTTCATTGCAGCATTGTTTACAATGGCCAAGATGTGGAGGCAGCCTGGGTGTCCATTGATGGAAAAATGGATAAAGAGGAGGAAGTACATATATACATTGAAACATTACTTGATCATGGAAGGGAGTGGGTTCTTGCCATCTGTGTCGGCATGCATGGACCTGAAAGGTACTGTGCTGAGTGGAGTATGTCAGACAGAGAAAGACAGATGCAATGTGATTTTATTTGTATATGGAATCTACAGAACAAAATAAACAAAAAACAGAAACAAACACATAGATACAGAAAATAGTTTGATGGTTGCACTAGAAGGAATTAACAGCAGTGGGAGGGGGGTTGGAGGTGTGGATGAAAAGGGGGAAGAGATTAGGAAGTACAAATTGGTTGTTACAAAATAGTTATGGGGGTGTAGGGTATAGCATAAGGATTATTGTCAATAATAATGTAATAACTATGTATGGTGTCAGATGGGTACTAGATTTATTGGAGTGATAGATGGGAGGGGTTGGGGAAAGGGTTAAAAAGATGAAGGGATTAAGAAATACAAATTGGTAGTTACAAAATAGTCATGGGGATGTAAAGTAAAGCATCAATATTATGGTAATAACTATAGTGCCATACTAACCTGGTGAAGGTTATTAGGTGGGTACTAGACTAGTCGGGGGATCATTTCTTAAATTATATAAATGTCTAACCACTATGCTGTACACCTGAAATTCATATAAAATAATATTGAATGTCAATTGTAATCGAAAATTTTGAAAAGGGGCAAAAAGGTGAAGGGGAATAAGAGGTTCAAATTTCCAGATATAAAACGAATTTAAGTCATGAGGATGTAATGTACAGCATGGAGAATACGGTCAGTAATATTGTGATAACGTGGTACGGTGTCAGGTGGTTGCTGGCCTAATCATGGTGATCACCTCTTTAGGTATATAAATGTTGAATAACTATGGTGTACCCCTTAAACTAATATAATATTGTATATCAGCTATATTTTTAATAAAAATCTTTTTAAAAAAAGACTTATCTTAAGTACTGTATAAATAGTATGTAGTTGTGGCACCCAGATGAACTAATTTGTCAGTGGAACAGAATAGAGAGTCAAAAAAACCAACCCACAAATAAAAGAAAACCTGAAAATTGATAGAGGTTATTATTATATGTTTATTATTATATTGTATGTCAGTAGTGAAAGGTAGAAACTTCAATAAATGCTGATAAACAATGACTCTTTCATATGAAAAATGGAATTAAATCCCAAACTTATACCATCATACACAAAAATAAATTTCAGGTAGATTAATAATCTTAAAGTGTAGTACAATATTCCAAATCTTGTAAAAAGTATATAGGAATGTCTTTATGATTCCAGATCATGTTATATCTTAAACGAGTCACAAAACATGAAAAGATCAACTCATTTGGGTACATTAAAATTTATAACTCTGCACAACAAAAAAACTCTATGGTAAAAAAATATGCCACTGATGAGGAGGAAATGTTTGCCGTACATACAGCCAACAAGGAAGGAGTATTCAAAATATATGAAGAACTCCTACAAATTGTTTAGAAAAAGATAAGCAACCCAATTAAAAACCAGGCAAATACAAGAAGAGAACATTCACAAAACAGAGGATTTGAATAAATATAAAAATATATTCATCCAAAGTTGTGAGAGGGATACAAATTACAATCACAATGAGATACCATTGGTACCTCACCAGCAAAGTTAAAAATTTAACAATTCCAAGCATAAGTGAGGTTTTGATGCAATGGGAAGTCTTGTGTACTGCTGGTGGGAATATAAATTGGCACAGCCATTTTGGAGAGAAACCTGATAATATCTTGTAGGGTTAAAGATATGCACTGCACAATCCAGCAGTTCCACTACTAGATCATAGATAAACCTACACGAAGCAAAAGGAGTGGGAGGGGAGGGAGAGGCAAGGGAATGAGAGGAGAGAAAGAACATTTGTGAGTGAGAAAGTAGGACAGGGAATGAAGGAGAGAAAAAAAGACAGAGGAAATGACTCCTACTGGCTTTGGGATCCAGTTCATTTCCTCTGCCTACATTTCCTGCCCTCTAATCACCTTACAATAAATTTCTCCTTTAGACATAAACTCAGAATTTGCTTATATTTTTTTGCCACCAAATGACATGTCCTAGGTGACTTAGCTCAAAAGGAAATCAAATTTTAATATAGACGAACAGGAGATAGAAAGATTAATATAACATAATCAAAAAGGGTTTATTTCTCCCCCAAACACTTCTCAAGGCATTCTCCCAAACTCAAACAGTGCTCTTCCAAACAGGAATTCTGTTGGATAAAATGTCCTACAACCGATTGAATATACTCGCAGACTGATTGCTTAACTGAAGTTTCACTTGGTCACCATAAGGAATGGATAAATTGGTACCTTTAGGGCCTTTGTCTCCTCATTTATAAAATGAGGTTTAATTAAATGACCCCAAAGTTCCCTTTCAATTCTGAAACTCTGTGACCAATCCCCAAATTAAGACAATTTATAAAGTAGGTTTAGCAAACTATACAGCAATAATCACAGCAAACTCCTAAGAAAACCCACAAAACACAACCACTTCAGAGGATTAATGTAGACACTATATATCCTGAAACACAACAGAATGTAAATAGTGGGGGCTCGTGAACCCTCAAATCCCCAGTGGAAACATAGGAGCTCAATCCATCAGAAGTGTGGCTTTAAGACTTCAGAGCCCTAGAAAGCATTTTCTAGTATAAAATTTTCCAAGTTAAAAACATTCTCTAGTTATATCTATACAGAGATTTTCCAGTCTTTATGAAGAGTACATGAGTGTGCTTCCTTGGAAAGTCCCAACTGGGTCCTAACCACCAATACAAACTTGGAAATGAGAATACAAAAGGAAGTAAATTATACTGTGCGTGTGGAAGCAACTAATGTATATAATTTATATACATATATGATGTACATGAATAATGTATGTTTAAAATATAATATTTTAAAACATATTATATATATTATATAGTTTTAAAATTATATATAATGTATGATAAAAATTATATATTATACATTTTCTATAATATTAATATGTGTTTATAATTTAAATATATAACTATAACATTACATATAATTTTTACATATAATATATATGTATATAATTTAAAAGCAATTCTCTTCAAGTTCCAGAAGTGTAGGGTTAGTCACACGATTGCTTAGCATTTTAAAAATCCAAACTTATGAAATTGAGGTGGCTTTATGGTTTATTCTTTCTTGTTAAAGCCTACAGTTCAAGTAAAGTCAAAACCAATTTGGGCTGGAACATATTTGTTTTACTTCCCAATTGCTCAAACATAGAATTTTAGAGATGATCAAATAATGTAGAGTGCAGTCTCAAAATACCTCAGCTGGAAAAGGGAATCTCAAGTGTCTGCCTCTCTGAGGCCCTGTACAATTATGTCACTTGCTTTAGGTCACACGGCTAATGAGTGTCGGAGGCATGACTGGAAAGCAGGCTTCCTGCTTCCATTGCAACACTGCTCTGTACTTGCCTCCATTCTGGTGAAGCCACTTCTGGATTAGAATCTAGAGGAAACCTGGACAAGCTTCAGGTCCCTTAGGTAGTCCAAATTTCAGTCCTCTCCCTGCTACAAGCATCTGCGCCTGTGTTTCCTTTTTCTGGCATATACCATCCCCCCAGCATTTCAAATTCCTGATTTCGTAAGTCTCCACGAATTCAATCGTTGGCAAATTTTTGGATTGTCTAGACCAAATTTCCCACATAACTCTG
Organism: Rhinolophus ferrumequinum; assembly: GCF_004115265.2. Taxonomy (NCBI): domain Eukaryota; kingdom Metazoa; phylum Chordata; class Mammalia; order Chiroptera; family Rhinolophidae; genus Rhinolophus; species Rhinolophus ferrumequinum. The sequence goes on along the minus strand of NC_046290.1, from coordinate 45,234,216 downwards.
GCATCCCAAAATAAAGACATTAAATTTTGTTTTGTTGATGGAAACCTTAGGAAAACAACTACTATCATCTCATAAAAGAAAAGACATTTTCAACACTGAAAATGTAGGGAGTGTACACTTCAAAAGGATGGAATTTTATTATATATAAATTATACCTCAATAAATCTGACTTTTTAAATGCAGATATGCTAAAATTTGAATTAAAACAATTAGCAATTAGATTTATCTAACTTTGCTCCACGCAATTTTACCCGAGATGAGGGGAAACATCACAGACTAGAAGAGTTTGGGGGAACTACTGCTTCAGACTCTTCCTGGACAATGTCTTCTGCATTCCTCCTGTCCACCCTCACTACCGTATCCATCCAGACCCTCATCACTTCTTTCCCAGGCTACTGTAGTTCCTTCCTGTCTGCACTTTCTGTGCCCGCATCGCCCTCTCTGGTCCCACCTTTAGTCATTTGTAACTGCCTTCTCTTTCCCCTGCGTAAGGTCATTCACACTATTTCTCACACCTTAAACACATTTTCCCCAATCTTCTTCTTTTGAAATATTACACATTCTTCAAAGAATACTCAGAGACCTCTTTGCCTATGATCCTTGACAACTCACCCTTTGTGCCTCTAAAGTCATCTTTCTCTCTGTCTAGTACTTGTATCATGTATCATGTCTTGTTATGGTGACTCTCTCACCTTACGGTGGAGGTTTGGTTGTCATCGATTTCTATATTGTGTATATGTAATTATTGAATGGATAATTTGCTTCACCTCTTTCTCAGACAATAACTTTATATGCTACATCCCTTGGAAAACAGAAGCCATGAAGGCACTTCCTGCCAACACACCTACAAATTCTCCTGCATCATTATATATTATACATCATTATACATTATGCATTATGTGCCCTCCCACCGTCTTCCTCCTCCCCCAAACTAATCTTTTTCCTGGCTCCAAATCCCATCCTCTCACTCCTGACAAGACCCTTGCTCCATCAATTATCTCCTCTTTCTTTCACATTTTTAACTTTTTCCTTTCTGCTAATTCCTTTTCACAATAGTTCAAGGAACTTGACAAGTTCCTTGGAACATCATAGAATTTCTCATGCCTTATAATTTGTATTTTGTTTGTTTCCTATTAATTGTTCTAATCACCAGACTATAAATTCTATGAGAACAGGGATTATGTATTCCTTGTTTACCATTATATTCTCAGCACCTAGCACACGAAAGGCACTCAAAAAAAAGTGTGGAATTAATGGACTATATGAAAAACTAGCTCAGCATTGCAGTGGGTCTAGGGTAGGAAGCTCAGCAGAACTGCTTAAGGATCTTATTTAAACTACACAATCCTAAAACCCCTTCCGTTAGCACACTCCACTAACTGTCAAAGAAAAACCAGATCTGGATAATAGTTAAAGCCATAAAACAGATTTTATTCAGTACTATTGCAATAGGGGGGAACAGACCTCAGTATAGAATGGGGTTCAATTCCAAGTACAGTATAGGCAAGTAGAAATACATAGCAAAAGAGTAGGGTGGGGGTCAGTGGATGAAAATTACTAAGAAGAAACATCAGGGGTAAGTGAAGATTCTGGGTAAACTCACCTAACAGGATCTTTGAGGAAGACAGGTTAGCGTGAACAGACATCACCTGGAGGATGGTGGAGGATGAAGAACCTGATCAGATATTGAGAGTGGGAGCTTCTTGATAAACTGACTTAGCTGGGTTCTTGCTAAAACTGGATTTTACAAGCAAGTACACACATAGGCCTAGGAGAAGCTTCAAGAAACTGACTGAAATTTGGTCAAACAAAAAATCTCTGTCGATACCCAGATTCAGATACACCATTGGGAGGGAGTATAGGTTTACAGGTACACCATGTGTTCCTCCAGATTCTAGCAGAGGGTGAGGAGTGTAATATTAGTAATTACTGTGGGAAGAAGAGTCCTCCAGTAACTTTCGTACGTCATCTCCAGGCACTTGAGAGACCCACTGCTCTAGGTACCTCATCCTTATGCCTTGTAGCAGTCCCCAGAGCTTTAGATGTAGTTGCTTGTCAACTCTCAGACCCCAAATCTTTCAACCAATCTCAAGAGGCCTCTGAGCCTCATATGTGGATGACTACTTTTCTCATTAAAATTTTCTTAATCTTTAACTTTCTTGTCCTCAATCAATAAACACACTAAGGCATTCTATTTGAAGAAAAGCTCTAATATTGATAAAATGAGAAGACTAAGTTACTTCCAACAAGTCACTTAAGATTAAATATTGCCATCATTAGTGTGGAGTGGTGTTAGCACAATAAACTTAAAACCTGGGTCTCCAGACAAAACTTTTGGGAAAAGCCTTTTCATACCTAGGCTACAGATTCCCCATCAACAATCTCCCATAAGTCTATACCTTTTAGTTTTGTCCAACAAGAAAGAAGGGGTAGGAGTATGGGGAACAAGTTAAAGGCGTTTAGAGCAGAGTTCTTGTTCCTTTCTTTGGACTACAAATTCCTCCAGCATCTCTTGCTTCCAGAGAAACATTCAGGCTGAAATAGGAAGCCGTTCTAAGTATTATCCCTGAGGGTCTTGCCTGTGCACTAGTAAATGATTAAAGCAACTTTCTGATCTTATTTATTTAGGGCTGACATGAATGGGAACAGTTAAGAGACTCAAGAAGAAGGTTAGCATTTTGACTGAAATGCTCTCTGAAAAGTAGCAGACTATGAAACTATTAAATAACTCTTTGCAGTTTTTAAAGATTGATATAATTTTAATCACAACTAAGCCTGTCATGGAGGAATTCAAATGGAAATGTGACCCCAAAAAATAAATTGGCACCCCAGTGAGCTAATTTATGTTAGAGAAGAAGAGTTTTCTGGGGAATATGGGAGATCAAACAGCCTGTCCAAATGCCCAGAGTGACATGAAGGGAAGACAAACAAGTCTTTGGAGTCAGAGGGGTTAGAGCTACAATCATGATTTAAAATCAAGTGCCTTGAGTAAGTTCCATCAGCTCTCTTGGTCTCTGTTTCCTCCTCTGAAATACGGTAATCATATCTATCTTGCAAGATTATTAAGGGAATGAGCCATGCTATTAGGTTGGTGCAAAAGTAATTTCAGTTTAAAGGGTTAAAAGTAATTGCAAAAACTGCAATTACTTTCTCACCAACCTAATAATAGTAATAAGAACACTCAAATAGCGATTATGTATGAGACTATTTTCTTTCAGCATACTTTATCTCCCCATGAATCAGAGAAAGGACTTTCTTTTTCAATTCTACTATTATTCAGGTGCCTCTTGAGTTTGCATTAGGAAGCTGTAAGCATCTGTTCCTGTCATGATGCTGCATCTTAAATGTTAGTCTGGTTTAAACCCTCAGAAATGTGACCTCAGGTAAGCATTTAGAAATATTGAAAGGCTACTTTACATTTAAGACTTTTTGTATTTCTTGAGTTGAATCTGCTCCCATCAATTTTCATTTGTTTCCCCTCAAAACTCTACTAAAATGACCATTTTTCCTTTGAACAGATAATTTTTCCAAAATTGTGTATTTACCAGAGGGAATAATTGAGTTTCACAGCCTGGTTGTACCTAATATAGCTATTTCTCTTGGACAAACAACAACCTCGAAAGAGTCCATTTTAAAAAAATAAATGTATGTTTTCTAATAATAGGGTTGCCAAAACAAAAGTCCTAATGTTTCAAATTGCTTTTAATGTGGCTAAAGCAAAAAAAAACAATTTATCTTTTATTGGTCTTACTGTTAAAATTAAGGGATCTAGCTAAAGGTTTTAATAAATGAGATCATATCAGCTCAGCTCCAGCCATCTCAATCTCATCTCTCTCTCTCTCTCTCTCTCTCTCTCTCTCTCTCTCTCTCTCTCTCTCTCTCTCTCTCTCTCACACACACACACACACACACACACACACACAGCACCACTGCAATAAAAAAAAAAAGAGAGAGTGTGTACAAAAGCTTGTGTGGCAAACTCCTAATTAATGACCAAACTCCGTGGAGTCAAGGTGCTGTTCTCCCAATAGACTGCTGTTTTTTAAAATATTTCTCTTTGAAAACAACCGCATGATTAATCCCACCATTCCTACTTATGTAGAAACAACAGTGTACTGTGAGCAATTATTAAAAACACTTTATTATGTGTAATTTGTACATGCTTCGATTGCTGATGCTTGGGGTGATTTATTTTCCAGGTTGTGATATCATCTACCAACATTAACGAGATCTAATTTTCACTCTGTCATGCACACATGAAAATACAATGTTCAAAGCAAAGTTCCCCTACTTTACACAAAGATACACAAGAGTTTGTCAGACAAACAAAATAAGAAAAGAATACTTTGCACACGTGTGAACACCATACGAGGCATTATCCTTCACAAAGTAACATCTACTGTGTTCTTTTATTTGAAAACAGCAGGAAAAGAGCCCCTTCGCCCTCAGAGGGAAACGCAAATTTTGTTGCTAAAGCCCAACTCCGGGGATGAAGTGGTCCTCTCCGGGAAATACGGGGAGTAGGGACTGCTGGAGGAGGGTGGCCGCCTCACAAGCACTTCAGGAGGAAGGAATTGCAGGAGGTGCCTCGGGGACAGTCGCACAGCTTCCCGATCCTCGCTCCTTTTCGCACTGCGCACTGCTCACCAGCGTCACACTGCAAACAACACAATGCGTGGTCGCCCGGCATGCGCAGACCCAGCTCCCAACAGGTACCTCTCCCAGCAACACAAGTCCTGCCTCGTGGGAAAGCTGGATGGACCCTTTCCTCATCACCAGAGGTCTACGTAATGTCAGGCCTGAACCGCAGAGAGCCTTGCGCTTACAATTTCAGTGCGAGAACTTAAAAGAAATGTACATGATCGAGCCCCTCCTACATTCTTTCCCCTTTAGCAGGTGGTAGATGACATTTCCTGACTCTTTTAATGGCTCATCTAAAAGGGAAAAAATCAACCACACCATTTTTTTCTAAGGAATAAACAATAGATCTGTATTTTCTCAAAATCCTTGCTCCCCACTTTCGCCTCCTCATCCCAAGAAGGAAGATTTAAGTGTGTGCGTGCGTGTGTGTGTGTGTGTGTGTGTGTGTGTTTTCTCCAAGGAAGGTGACAAGCCCTGGTCAAGAATTTTGACCCTAGAACTCAAAAAACTAACAGTGCTTCGGAAGGCAGGAGGAAAACTGGAGGAACGAGAACTGAATAAATTTAAGGGCCCTTCCCCCTCAGCATTCTTCCGGAGGTGCGAAAAGCTCATCTTCAGGAAATGGTCCTTTCCACACAGACCCGAGCTCTAGTTCATGGCACAAGTGTTTGAGCCTCCAAAATGGCCCGTCTGTCTTTTGCCCTTAGAGACCACGGGGCAAGGAGTGACCGTGGAAACAAAGGGGAGCCCAGAGAATCTGCAAACCAATTACCCGAATTATTTAGCCACTCCTAGATCCAAGGTGGTATATTTCCTCTTGGAAAAATATGGGGAGGGGTGACGCCCAAGCCTTACCATGGGGACTTGTCCGTACTTCTTCTCGTAGACGGGAATACGCTTACTCTTGAGCTTCTTCAGGACTTCCTGCAGCGCTTCGATCTGCAACACACCGCCCCGGAGCCCGAAGTTGCCGCCTTGGCTGCAAGCCCAGCCCAGGTGCTCACTTCCAGCCCTAGTTATAAGGAGCCCCAGAACCACACACACTCCGCCCTGGGACTCCGCAGACAGAAAGGATGCTGGAGGAGTGGAAACTTAGGGAGCGCTGTCCCAGGTATTGACAGCAGGTCCCGGAGCCGCTGAGGCTCACGTCGCTCGGAAGAGCGGGGACGACAGATTCGCTCCACAGATTGCCGGGCGCCTGTGGGCTCGAGGGGGTCTTCGGATGACAGCGGGAGCCCGGACTTTGCGCTCATCTCCCCGCGCCCTGACTCTGGGAATGGGGGTGGGAAGGAGGGAAGAAAGGAGGGACGCGTACAAAGGAAGGGACCGCCAGGCAGCCCAAGGGAGTCTGGGGCGTGGGGGATACTAACCAGCTCCTTCTCATGGGAGGCGTCCTCCACGGCGGAGTAGATGTCCAGGGCTCTGGGCTGGAGCTCGGCGTCCTCCTGGGCACCGGCGCCCAGCAGAGGTAGCAGCACCAGCAGGGCGGCTCCCAGAAGGGGCAGCAGCCGAAAGCGAGGGCTCTCCATGGTGCTGAGACTGGGCGCTGCTGGGGCACCCCGCGCTCCCGCCTTTTATACCGAGCCGGAGCCCGAGTGCAGGAAAGGGTGGGGAGCAAAGGAGGAGGGGGGTGTGGAGGAGGGTCCAGGTCAACCGTCTGTAGGCAGCGATCCGCCGCCGCTTGACGTCAATGCCCGCCGGGCTCCAGGAGCCCGGGAACGAGGCTCTGCGCGAAGATGGGCAAGAGCGCCGAGACCGGAGACCCTGCACCCCAATTACTGTCAGCCCCTCGGCAAGGAACGCTCCCCAAGGGGCATGAGCTGAAGTGGAGGGGCGAGAGGTGAGGAATGGAGAACGGGAGGGGGTCAGGAAATGGAAAACGCCTTCTAGACAAGGCACAAGCAGAAGAGTCCCTCCCCGTCACCTAGCAGCCTTGCCTGGACTCTCATCCCAGCCCCACACGTGGCAGGAAGAAGGGAGCGTTGCCTCCAGGTAGGCATGTTCCCTGAGCACCTTACTAGGCATAGGAGAGACGAATATAGTATATAAAAGAAAGAGAAATTGCAGCCTTCCTCACGATGGGTTCTTCAATGGAAACTGTGTGGTAATAATGAGAAAAGGGAAAACAGACTGACCCCGATTCAGGGATAGTGTGGAGAGCGCAGAGAGTTAGACTCTGGTCCAGTCTTGGCTCCCTCACTTAGAAGCTGTGTGACTTTGAGCAAAATAAAGAACCTCTCTGAGCGTCACCTTTTTCTTTTGTAAAACTGGAATTAAAAAGAGGTACCTCACAAAGTTATCAGGAGGATGGAATGAAAGATTAGGTATATAAAACCCCTGGCTCTTAGTACCACAGCACTAAGCTCCCTACCTCTCCCATCGAACTTTGAGACTGCCCAGGTAAGTGGCTGGTGCAGTATCTTCATAAGCCCTCCTCCAATCCACCACCCACCTCTGATACCCAAGGAAGATACTAAAGGAGGGAAAAAATGTAACTTCCTGTTTATGGAAATACCTCCAGAGATCAGAAGTCAGTGGTGAGCCAGGTCCTCAGTGACTTGTGAAGACACTGTTTATTTTTTAAAGTTGGGGTCCCTATAGCCTGAGTGCAAATGAAAGTTCCTGTAGAAGAGGTGATGTTTTCCCACTTAGCGGCTCATCCTACCTGCCTGCCTACATGGCTTCTTTCACCACACGCTTTCTCTCAAACTGCTCCTGAATCCACCCTCTCTCCACCCTCTCTTCTCCATGCCCTTTACTACCACCCCAGTCCTGGACAGCTGCCCCAACCTACTTCTCGCCTACTCCCAACCCCCGTCCTTTCTTCTCTTGCCTTTAATCCATAACTCATCATCAGCCAGAGTATTTTCCCCCTTAAAATACACTAAGGGCTTTGTATCTTACTAAGTACTGAATCTAAATTCCTTGTCCTGACTTACAAAGTACGACATGATTTGCATCTCTCTTCAATCTCATGTCCTACACTCTGCCCCAGGCCTCTCCACTCCATCTTCACTGGCCTTTTTTTTTTGGTTCTCTAACAAGCCACGCTCATTCTCATTTTGAGGTCTTTGCACTTACCTGGAAAGGTCTTCCTGCATCTCCAAATGGCTAATTGCCTCTTGTCATTTAACTCTCCATTTAAATGTCTTAAATGTCTTTGACCACCTAATCCAAAGTATCCACCAATTTGTTCTCCACAGATTTATTGCTTAGTAGACGAAGAGAGTCATTGGGATAGTTAATACATAATATGTATCTGGGTATTTCATTTATCAAGTACTTAATTGTTACTCAAACGCACAGGGGGAAGCAATTCAAGAAGTAATATCTCTTCTAATGAATAGCATACATATTAACGCATCAAAATATTTTCCCTTGGCATAAATCCAACTTGAAAATTTATCTAACACCTCCTCCAGCTCTGCGTTTCACACATACCTTTTGATTCTATACAACAAAACTTTAGTGGCAGCACATTTTACTGTTTAAACCTGACAGACATATTGGCACTCATTGCAAAAATCATTTCCAGTGATCTCAAAAACATTCTAAGCTTCGGAAGAAAAACAGCCCCAAGTAAGATTTTAGCCCATCCTTCTGCAAAGATAGAGTATTCCTAATGCAACACTTTCCCCCAAATTGTGTTCTACCCTGACACAAGTAATAGCTTTCCCTTTGTGCCACTTCTGTTGGACAAATGACTCAAAAGTTCAAGTCCTGCTGATGTTGGGTGGGTGCTACCATCTTCATGTAAGCAGGACACCACTTTTAGTTGAGGCTAGTAAAGGGACCCTTGGACATCCTGTGAAGCAAGGGAGGGGCATTCGGTTATTTACATATCACAACACTTTGTTCACCTTTGAACAGAATGACTTGAGAAACTGTCTTTAGGAAGCATGGTACAGTAAGACTTAGGCCATCTTCCTCCCAAAGACAACTTATTTAAGTTATAACAAGGGAGGGCACAAAAGCATAAAATGTTCTGCAGTCTTTACAACATTCTCTGTCAGGAGAATTTATATCTTCTTGCTACTTTGTAATGACTCCCTTAGAAAGAAAAACTCACCTTGATGCCCCCAAACAAGTGAAGAAAAGTTATAACTCGATTTAATCACTACTTCTCATATCGGTATAGAAAAGGAAGGAAGGTCTCCTTGCAAAAGAAAAACAGTGACCAAGAGATTTACTGTGGACAAACCTCTCTAACCATTCCTCTTAAGATAGAGTAGGCCTTCAGTTCTGCTCTTTGGAATAGCTCAAGGAGAGAAATCTCATCATCAAAGAGCTGAGAAACTAGTGCCCACAAGATCTACTTGTAACACACTACTATCTGAGAAGAAAATTTAAAACACTGGGAAAACCTCTTCTTATTGATGTCTATCTCTTGGAGTTCTGAAACTTTCACTATAAAAATAACCCATTAGTTGATTTGCAACTTGGCAAGAGAACAGTCTACCCTGCTTTGGTCTAAAATCCTTTAAAATATAGGAACTGGTCAATATTACTAAATGATAACTCTAGAGCCCTAAGATGTGAATAATGGGAAAACCAAAGAGAATCAGACACTAAAATGATGTTTTTTCCAGCTCCAGTACTGCCCTCTCTGTCCCTCCTTCAAATTTTGAATAATTTCTTTTTCTATATGGCCCTGGCCTTTTGGGTTATCATATTGCTCAACTGTCAGCTTACTTTGTTATCTGTTAGCCTCCTCTCCATACCCACCCCCAGCCAAGTCTTGTTCAATAGCAAAACTTTCTCAGTTTCACTAACTTCTTAAATATTTGTATTTAAGATTGTTTCTCTTGTGTTCACTGTGTATTCCTCCAAGTTAAACTTCACTCAGTTTTCTTTGGTACACATTTATAATCTCTTAAGCGGTACACTTTTCATTTCTCTATGGTTTGCTCTCCATTCTCCCTGCCTCCAGAAGAGAGATTAATTTCCATTGACATTCATTTTCTGTTTACCAGCTTTCAATCCATAGCCTTCCAAAGGGACTGGTGTTCAGTCTGTTCTGACTAAATATCTTTGTAACTATCTGGAAGAAAATAATCTGTTTAAGTAAAGGACACTTGGCATTGCTGCTCAAGTGGGGGGACGTGCTGGAGATGAAAGCGAGAATATGTTCTTGAAGAACGATGTATCGTGCCAAGTGGGTATGAGACTAATCGGGGGGAATCACTGCATAAATTATATAAATATATAACTACTCTGCTGTACAAACTAATATAAAATAATATGGAATGTCAACTGTGACTGGGAAAAATAATTAAGAAAAAGAATATGTGCTTTACAGACAGCCTTTGAAGGAATAAAGCAGGGAAATTAAACAATGCTTTCTCTTAATTTTTTTTAAGCTTTCAATTAAAAGGCTTTCAATTTCAAGCTTTGAAATTTAAAAAGTCTGAATTCCCAATATTTCACAGCACGGCTAAGTGCCATGAGGACCACTGAGATCACCAAGACACAGTTCTTGCTAGTGAACTTTGCACCTGGTCTTGCCCGCAAATACCTATAATGCGACAACTCAGTGAGGTGAGGGCTCTAATAGAGAAAAGGCAACCCAGAGAAGTCATAAATTAACTCCCTCTAGAGTAGAAACTTCATGAAAAAAAAAGTGGCGTAGGAGCTGTTGGGTCTTAGAAAGGGGGTAGAATTTCAGCGGTAACAAACATCCCACTCTGGGGCATTGGGTGCCAGTGGGCAATATAAGTGAAGTCACAGAGGCAGGGACTTCTTGGAAAACACTGACGGGCCTGGGTTGCTAGAGAGTAAGGTACCTGGAGAATATGAGAGGTAGAGCTGTGCAATAGGAAACTGTAGAGTTGAGAAAGAAAACCCAGAGCAGCAAACCCTGTGCCAATGAACAGGAGGTGGGAGCATTGGCGAACACAAAGGATTGAGTTTTTCAAATGCTAACACAAAAAGCAAGCTTTTTGACCTGTAAGGTTTAGCCTAAGAAAAGTAGCCTGTCAGATATAGGGAGGTGTCACTGATGAAGAGACACTTGCCCCTGTACAAAGAAACTTTCTCCGGTTTCTTTTGGCCAGCATACCTGCAGTGCAGCAGCAGGAGTGACACGCCTAACCCACACTCCCTATGCCACATCTATTAATAGCTCATCTTCCCCTGTGACTTTTCTGGATCCAGATCTCCTGAACTTATAGGATTCACACGAAAGCACCAGACAAGGATGCTCCAAGAGATGAACAATATGACTTAACAGAGAGCAATTTGAATCCTTCAGTAGCTGCTCATTGCCTATAGTTTCAAGTTAGTGCCTCAGTATGATGTCAAAGTTTCTCAAAGTTTGGTCCTAACCCATATTTCTACTTCCAACCAGTCCTGTACAATATCCTATATTTTATTTTGCAAGAATACCATACTTATCTCTTAATTTTGCACTGAATTAGAAGAACAGACTAAGTTATGCAGCCATAACAAACAACCTCAAAATCTCACTGACTTGAAAAAAACAGATATCTCACTCACATGTGCCTCAAGGGTTGATAGAGTGTTGTGTTTATCATGGTCACTCAGAGACCCAAACTGACTAAACAGCCACCATGTCTGATGTTGCTGGTTGTGTTCTAGAGAGAGAAAAAAAAAAGAGCTCTGGACAGTGTTGAACAAAGTTATTAATAGCTTTGGCCCAAAAGTGATACTTCACTTTTGCTTCCCACTCATTAGCCTGAACTAGTCACATGGTTCCAAAATAAAAAGGATTAAAAATGGCAGTGCTACCGTGTACCTGGAATGTATTAATGACTGCCACATGCACTCTGCATGTTTATTCCTCTGCCTTTGTCTATGACCTTCCTTAAAAACCCCACCTTGAACATATAAAAAGCTCATGCTTCAGGACACATCCCATCTGAAGCCTTCCTCATCCACTGCTCCATCACACCACATGTTTTTGTTTTCATAAAGCTTTATACATATGCTTAGTAAAACACCTGACATGTATTATATCATATTGTCATATGATGTAATCATAGCTCACTTGCTAAACAAGGAGATCCTTGAGGGCAGAGACTATATCTAATCACCTTTCTATTCCCAGTATTTAGTTTGGTGCCTGATCCACAGACGAGGAAGGGAAAGTTAGTTACTATGAAATAAAGATAACATTTACACACTAACTAGATGACTTTTCCATAAAGTATATAATTTATTAAGGATAGATTCATTAGACAGTTTAAAAGCACCGCCAATTTACCATCTAGAAACCCTTATATGAAGGAGAAATGTGCCAGAGAGGGTACAACTGTTTCACAGGTAGTCAGTTTCAGAAATAGGATTTCTGAGGTACAGACTATGACCTCTCTCAACATTTCCTCTGATACTAATGGCACTTCAGTTGTAAAATGGAAAATTTTTCCCAAATGCAAAACTTGTATCACTAGAAAGAAGGGTATTGTCTCCACATTCCTGTTACAGACTTGTACGTCACTCCTTTTCTCTCACACTCTCTATAGTACAATATGGGAAGAAAACAGGGACAGGACCACATCCTAAGAAACCTTGGACGTTTAAAACCTGTCCCTAATCACCAATATCCAGACTATAGATGTAAAGAAGTGACTCTTGTGCTGGGCAGATGTTTGCCTTAAATGACATCTAAGATCACTTTTAAAACCACAGTTTTGGGGCTTTCTATGCCTCCTTCAGAACTCATCAAAGTGAAGTCTATTTCTTTTGACATAAACTCTCACCTCAGGAGAAACAGAATACCATCTGGCATGATCCAAAGAGGCAGGGCCTGAGGGCAAATGTATATTTTATAGGAAGAAGGATCCTCAGTGAGTCTCTCCTTTAACTTTTTAGGGGATCTCTGGCCCTAACATATCTCTATTGTGCATCAGCCAAAGTTTAATCTGGTTCTGGTTTTAATGACACATCCGTCATGTTGGTTTGGCTTATCAGCTAAATCAGGCCCAACTTCTCCTGCTCTGCACGCTAGATGTACTGACATTCAGATCTTTGCACTTCCCATCAAACTGTCTCTCTAAAGCCAGTCTGGCAAGGCCTCTGAGATGGATGGGCTAGCAACCATTCCTTAAGCTCCTCCAACATTTGCAGGAAGTCCACAGAGACTGTGCTTATTACTCAGGAAGGTGAGATTACAGTGGGACTTTGAGGAGACTGAAACCCACAGAATGGCAGGCTTGCCGAAGGTCGTGTGTCAAGTTTTCCTCTCCTATTAACTGACGGCTGGAAGACAGCTGTTTGGAAACCCAGTTTAACTTTATGAACAGGATTATAGACAAGGGAGGCTGTTATATTTATATACAGAAGAAGCTTTATGAGCTTAGGAAAGGTAATCCAATCTGAAAAGGGGTGCTAGGGTATATGTCTTAAAGCTTCATTTGTCATAGAGAGTCACTGTTTTAGGGGGACCTCAGGGTAGTAACAATGGAGATTTTGAGAATGCTAAAAAAACAAACAAACAAAAAACCCTCAGCTTTTCTCAGCGCCCCATATCCCCTTAATTTTCACCCTTCTCTAGGAAAGATAGCTATTCAATTGTACTCTCCTCTTTTAGACAGGCTCTGGGGCCACTACACCCATTCATCTGAGGATGTGAGCTATTCCTTCTCTTTTCTGTACATCATGGCAGTCTGTGGAGACCATTACCCCTGACCCACTGTACGACTGTACTGTGTTACTATTCACAAATATTCAGTGCCACTCCCTAGAGGAGGATCACACTTTGGGCCCTGTTCAACACCTAAGTGGCCATGTGACTCACTTTCACCAATGAAATACAAGCAAAAGTATGATGTGTTGCTTCCATGGGAAAGCTTTAAAAGCCAGTGCTCTGTTTGTCCTCTTCCATGATGATTGGCAATGTTCCAGACAGGGGGCCTCTGTCAGCCTGAGTTATAGAGGGTGTGGAGGGAAGAAAATGTTGAGCATGTCTACAACCAGCCTTCAATGGACATACAGTGTGAGTGAGAAATACACTTTTGTGGATGTAAGCCACTGAGCTTTGGGGGTCATTTGTTTCTACAGCATAATTTAGCTCAATCTGACCAATTCAGGCAGACAGACTATCATGTCCACCAAACCATCTCAAAGAAAGTATTAGTTCTCTATTGCTGCATAACAAATTACCCCAAAGTTTAATGGCTTAAAACAACACATATGTATTATCTCACCATTTCTGTGGGTCAGGAATCCAGGCATGGCTTAGCTAGATCCTCTGCTTCAGAGTCTGTCAGGAGTCTACGATCAAAGTGTGTCACAAGGTTGCAATCACAAGGTGTTGACGAGGGCTGCAGTCATCTCAAGGTTCAACTGAGGCAGGGTCCACTTTCAAGATAACTCAGTAGTTCTTGGCAAGATTCAGTTCCTCACAGGCTTTGGACGAAGGCCTCAGTTACCTGCTGGCTCTTGACCAGAGGCTGCCCTCAATCCTTCCAGGTGGCCCTCTCTATCAGAGCAAGCATGCGAGATGGGCCTGCGAGAGAATGGCAGCAAAACAGAAGTCACTATCTCTTCTAACCTAATCACAGATGTGACATCCCGTTGTTTTGGTACATTATATTCACTGGATCCCACCCACATGCAGGGGTTTTCATAAGGGTGTGAATATCAGGACACAAGGATCTCTGGGAACCAACTTAGAAACTGTCTACCACAATGACTCTTTCAAAAAGAAATAAAGTTAAATGAACAAGAATTGTGCAAGAACCTAAGCTTGAGTGGTGAGGTAAGAAAAAGAAATGTGGAGTTTTATAGCTAGGGCTCTGAAACCCAGAAAGGTTAAATACATTGCCTCGGGTATACAGTTAGAAGTAAAGCCAGAACTACAATTCAGGTCAGTGCTATTTTCACTAGACAGAGATAAGTGAAAAATTAAATAGCAATATAAGACAAATTGCATTCAACTGAAACAGAAGCTAGACCATCAATTGCTAATTGAATTGTCAAATAAATCATCCAGACAATGAGTGAATTAAAAGTGCAGCGAAGGCAAGCTCTTTAGGCTGGGGCAGTCACAAAGGTAGGTCATGATATGAACTAGGCTTTAAAGGGTAGAATTGTTGGAACAGAGAAAGGCAAAGTCTTCTTGGCAAGGGACTGGCCAAGCTGAGGTTTCTTCAGGGCTACTACCCCCAGGTAGTACATGGGAATGCTACTCTTCTCTCTTCAATCTCAGTTCATCGGATGACATTTTCCAAACAGGCTGTCTCTGGCACACTGTGCATCCGAGACAAGGCCAGATAGAGACCCTTTAATTTACCTTTAGAGAAAGGGGTTCCCAGGTTGAGGTGGAAGTATCAGAATCAACTGGAAATTTTTGTTCACTAAACTACATGTGCTAGTACCCCAACCCCAAAATGTGGGATACCAGAATTTCTGTGGAGAAGGGCAGTGAGTCTAGCTCATGTCATTGGAAAAAGTTGCCCCAAGTGATTCTGCTATAACCTGATGGATATCACCCCCTGCTGTATCTGTCAGTTGAGGAACACCACTTAGGGGATCTTAGCATCATCTAGTGAGCTGTCAGGGAGCACACTTTGCCCTAAAAGATCTCCAAGGCCAAGACTTTTCAGGATTCTAATACCCTTCCCTCTTAAAACATGAGTAGCTCGATAGCTAACACAGTATGGATGGATGAAATCAAGTCACTCTCAGCTCAACAGGGATCTCTGTTGTCTCCTCATTTAAAAGGTCATGAACAGGGGCTTTCCAAGGGTGCCTAACATGCAGAGATAAGCCCCCAAAATAATAAGTAATTAAACCTGATGGAAGACTTACTTATACTCACCTTGAGCAGATATTGTGTTCCAATTCTGTACGTGATAAAACTGATTATTTAAGTAACTGGATCCAGGTCCCCAGGTGGGTGAGAAAGAATTGGACCCAGATCCTTTGAAAACTTTGTTTTCTTATTTACATTGTTCTGCCATTTTATCAACTTTATCGTTTTTAAAAAGGTGAGAAAAAAGAGTAAAAGAAAGAGAAAAGCTCTCTTTTTCTCACCTTTTTTAAAACGATAAAGTTGACAAACTGGCAAAACAATGTAAATAAGAAAACAAAGTTTTCAAAGGAAAAGAGAAAAATAAAACTTGAATTCTAAAATAATTTCTAAATATTGTGAAAGATAGTCCCTAATAATCAAAGATCCCCATTACTCCCTGAAAAATCAAGTCCTTTTCCATTGAAAGCTGCAGAAATGTAGGTTGAGTCTCCAAGTGCAAGCTCTGACTTTCTAAATGTGAAAAGGGACTCTGTCTTATGACTGAGATCTTAAATTTTGGACTGAGATCAACCTCGATGCCCCTTCGGAGATCTCCCAGACAGACTGCAGAGGCCCTTGAGGGCCTTTTGGTTGATGTAAGAGCAAAGACTTCACCCTGTGCTGACACAAACGCTTCATGCCTGACCGATGAGGAGAGACCCTGAGGAGCCATAGCTACAAACAAATATGATGCTTTTGCCCAGATGCAAATGTCATTTTCTGCCATTTGCACTCTTAGCCAGGGTAGCCCTGGATGAAGACATCACTGATGGACATGGCCTTTTCCCAGAGCCCCGCAGCGGGGATTGGAATGAACTATAACCGTAGCTTTGCCCACAGCAGTCATCAGATACCCGCAGAGACCAAGCTCTCCCCGTGCTTGCTAATGAAATTTCTCCTCGGGAATGAAAAAGACTTCATAGAAACCTGTCAAGTTTGTTTTATTTTTTGTGTGTTATGATTATGTTTTATTTCTGAAGCACATGTGTACGTGAGAGCAAGTAGCTTCTAAATGTCATTACCTGTTTCCTAAGAATCTTAATATTTGCCATAAGATGGTATTGATGTTTGAGCATTTAAAAGGAAAACTTTGAAATATTTCTTTATTCCTTTCTCGTCTATTCTTTCTCCAGAATTCTGTGAAAACACATCTGAGCTTTGGAAGTGTTGACATAAACATTGTAAGGGCCCAGTTACATGTGAGTACATCAGGATGAGGTGAATGAATGGAGCTGCCCAAGAGGTGCCCGGAGACCTATGAAAACAGCAATTTTGCGTACAAGACTTCATAAACCCATTTCTCTGAAAGAGACCGAAGGCTGGCTGCTAATTATGGGCAAATCTAAGCAGAGCTTCCTAAATTGTTGCAGATTAGAACCAGCTTGGGAGCTTTTCAAACAATATCCCCCTTATAGATTCTGATTCAATCAGCCTGGGGTGGTGCCGGGAAAGGGTCATTTGAAAGCTCTCCCAGTGGAAGCCAGAAGTCTTTCCCTCTCAGTGATCACTATGATTGTTCTGGTGCCTACTCTGAACTGGGCATTTGGCTTTTTTTGCTTTGCTCTATCCTAGGGGTTGCAAGCTCAGACATCTATGGGGGCCGGCAAGCAAGATAAGGCATGAAGGGGGCCAGATACAAGGCAACAGAGAGTGGTACAACTTTTTCAATAGGAGATGGAAATTTGGATTCGTACATGACACTTCTCAATTTTAAAGTGTTGACAACTGATTTAAAATGAAACTCTTTGAAAGTGCACAAGGCAGCAGCCTTGGTTCCCACCAGTAGTGTTTCCTACACTTGGTCCTGAGATGACCTGGGTATATCTTTCTCTTGGTTACAGTAAACTAGAAAATTAAGATAAGAGTGAACACATCTGCAGAACTTGATTGCATGACCTGGTAAATAGTGCCCCGTCAGTCGGGGGTGGGGAGTGGTTCTCATTTATACTCATGTATCTTTAATTGACATGCAACAAGACTGTGGTTATAGGGAAAGCACAGGAATATCCCCACGACCAAGATGCATGCCCCTGACCCAAGAGGCTTCACCAGGCCTTAGACAAGGATATGCCACTGAGTCCAGGACTTCAGAGTAAAAGCAACAAAAATAAGAAGAATAACTCTCCAAGAGATCGTTGTTGAGCCTTTTTGTTAAGCTCACTGATCTGAGAGTATGGTATATGGGGAAGAGCAGGCCTTGAAGCCAGATACCTACCCACGGGATAGCACCTGGCAAACCAAAGCATCTTCTGAGCCTCAAACTCCACATTAATAAAATGGGCAGAAAAACACCTTCCCCAGAGAGTTGCAACGATTAAATGGAATGAATATGGAGCACCCAGCACAGTGCCTGGCACATAGAATGCATACCATACATTCCCAATCAGAAAAGGCCACCATTTTCATTCCTTGGTAATCTAACTAAACCCTCACAAGTGAAAAGTTCTTCCAAATATTTAATTTAATTCTAAATTATTTTTGTTTATCTGCAACAGTTGACAATTACACATTTTTTCCACATATTTTAACACAGGTAATAAATGTCTCCTTTCATCAAAGCTCTTTCTCTTTCCAGTGTTTTTCCAAGGCTCTAGTGATTCTGTTGCCCTCTGAATTCTGCCCACCTACCACATACCTCAAGTACAAACTCTGACAATTAAGTTCGCGAACCTGCCACCATGTGCTTACATTGGCAGCACTGTATAAACAGCTGGATAAGGTTTCATAACCTCGGCATATCAGTGTCTCACAGCTGTGTTCGTGTCGACATGTGGCGGTGTCTTGCTGAGTGGCATTCATTATTGTTGTTGTGTGCTTTTGTGTGCCGTCACAAAAATGAGCTTGAATTAGAGCAATGAACAAACATTAAATTTCTTGTTAAACTTGGCAAGAGTGGAAGTGAAATCAGGGACATGTTAGTCCAAGTTTATGGGGATAATGCCGTGAAGAAATGGCAGTGGACAAATGGAGTAAACATTTTTCTGAGGGGAGAGAATGCATCACTGATGAAGAGAGGTCAGGGCGGCCAGAAACGAGCAGAACTGACAAGAATATTGCAAAAATTCATCAAATTGTGTGTGAAAATCATCAGCTGACTGTGAGAAGCATAGCAGACCAAGTAAGCATCAATAAAGAAACAGGAAAATCTTAACTGACAATCTTGGCATGAGAAAGGTGTGTGCAAAAATGGCCCCAAAGGAGCTCACTGATGAACAAAAGTAAAGGAGAGTCAAAGTTTGCCAAGACCTTTTGGAGAGGCAAGACGATGTTTTGGGCCATGTTATCACTGGTGATGAAACATGGGTGTACCACTACGACCCTGAAACAAAGTGTCAAAGTGCACAATGGAAGTCAGCCAATTCTCCACAATCAAAAATCTTCTGTCAGTTCAAATCAAGAATCAAAATGATGTGGAGAAAAGGGAACGCTTGTGCACTGTTGGTGGGATTGCAGACTGGTGCAGCCGCTATGGAAAACAGTATGGAGGTATCTCAAAATTCTGAAAATGGAACTACCTTATGATCCAGTAATTCCACTCCTAGGTATCTATCCGGAGAAATCCAGAACTTCAATTCAAAAATCTTTATGCACTCCTATGTTTATTGCAGCACTATACACAATAGCTAAGACATGGAAACAACCAAAATGCCCATCGGTAGATGACTGGATTAAGAAACTGTGGTACATTTATACAATGGAGTATTATGCAGCCATAAAGAAGAAAGAAATCTTACCATTTGCAACAACATGGATGGATCTAGAGAACATTATGTTAAGTGAAATAAGTCAGACAGAGAAAGATAAGTACCATATGATCTCACTTATTTGCGGATTCTAAAGAAAAGAATAAGTGAATGAACTAATCAGAAACAGTTTGGGAGACAATGAGGAAAAACTGAGGGTTGCTAGATGGGCGGGAGGGGTGGGGGGTGGGGGGGAGGGTGAGGGGATTGGAGGGCAGTCGGTGACCACAGGATGGCCACGGGGTTTGAAAATTAATCTGGGGAACGTAATTTGGTGGTTACCAGAGCGTAAGGGGGTTGGGGGGTGGGGGATGAGGGTGAGGGGGATCAAATGTATGGTGATGGAAGGGGAGCTGACTCTGGGTGGTGAACACACAGTGTGATTTATGGATGATGTGATACAGAATTGCACAACTGAAATCTATGTAATTCTACTAACAATTGTCACCCCAATAAATTAAAAATAAATTTAAAAAAAAAAAAGAAAAAAAAAGAATCAAAATGATGTTGCTAATTTTTTTTGAAATCAGAGGGATTATTCATTATGAATTTGTACCAACTGGACAAACAGTTAACCAAGTTTACTATTTGGAAGTGCTGAAAAGGCTGCGTGAAAAAGTTAGATGAAAACAACCAGAACTTTTTGCCAAAAATTTTTGGCTCTTGCATCACAACAATGCACCAGGTCACACGGCACTGTCTGTGAGGGAGTTTTTAGCCAGTAAACAAATAACTGTATTGGAATACCCTCCCTACCCACCTGATTTGGCCCCCAATGACTTCTTTCTTTACCCGAAGATAAAGGAAATATTGAAAGGAAGACATTTTGATGACATTCAGGACATCAAGGGTAGTATGACGACAGCTCTGATGGCCATTCCAGAAAGAGTTCCAAAATTGCTTTGAAGGGTGGACTAGGTGCTGGTGTCAGAGCATGGCTTCCCAAAGGGAGTACTTCGAAGGTGACCATAGTGATATTCAGCAATGAGATATGTAAGACTTTTTCTAGGATGAATTCGCGAACTTAATTGTCAGACATAGTATATCACAGTATTTATCACCTGCCACTAAGCATACCATAATGTGAAAACATCACAACTTAGCATTCTGCATATAGTTGCCTGACATTACACTTAGGCAAGATACTGTGTGTTGTTCATTTTTTCATCCGCTTCAGATATAGAAATGTCACCCAGGAGATCGAAATGTCACCCAAGGCCTTTTCTCCAGCTTCTTTCTGCAAAGCCCCATCTTGCTTCTAGCACCCACTGCCAGTTATGAAATCCCATTTCCCATCTTGGTGGGCTCTGCATTCTGAAAAGAAGCTACAGGCGTGGCTCACCATTTTCCAGGACATCTGTTTATATTCAATTTAATTCGACAAACACGTAGTGACTTCTCTACTGAAGCCCCAAGGAGGAAAAGCTGAACAATACACAGCTCTTTGCTGAAGCTCCCACAGTACAGAGATTATATATCAAGTTTGCTTGAGGGTGTGACACACCCATCAGTGATTAGGCAGCTTTTATTAATATTTCTCTGTTCTGTATCTCTTCACCAAGCCATCCATCTCTGATTCGGATTCTCTGGCCCAGAAATAGAATGGGTATGACTATTAACTAATATAAATGATTATTTAAAAATAAAGAGCTTCTTTGTCCAAATAGACCTTGAAAGAGATCAGGATATGCTATCCCAAAATATGCCACCTTGACATAAGGATTATTTGGATAAGAATTGGAACTGAAGGCAATTGAGAATCAGATACAGAAGGAGATCTCTGCCCTCCCCTTGTCTGCCTAAAAGCAGGACATAAATTTCGCTTAGTGAAGGTGTCCCCCGCTCCTGTACCAGGAAGCGGAGAGTGACCGCTATCACCAAAGATGAAGAGCACCAAGATGAATCTATAGAAATAAACCTTACTAAGATAGCCCTTATCTTCCATTAGTCATTAGTTTCTCCCTGTATTTCCTAGTCACTTCCTCACAATTTATCCTCCCTTGAAGCCCTCTTTCCTTTGTTAAGAATGGTATATAAGTCCCGATTCTAACTGCTTCTTTGAGTTTCACTGCTTTTCTATGGACTCCCTGCACGTAAATATTAATAAAAATTGTGTATCTTTTTCCTGTTAATCTGCCTAATGTCCATCAAATTCACAGGCCCCAATCACTGAACCTAAGAGGGTGAAGGAAAAGTTTTTCCTTCCTAACAATCTCCTTAAAAGCAGAGGATTTCGGGGACAGTATATGTACATCCCAAACCTAAAGACCTGCACCCCTTTCTTGGAAGGTGCATTGTAGTTGATCTCCTTAGCAAACAATTATTGAGTCTTTGTGCAGGCAGGGCTGCAGATGGATAAGAACAAACACCTCATTGCCCTTGAGCAATGGCGAGGGTGTTGGGGGTGGGGTGAGGGGACATCCAACAACTTACATAGCACAGTGTGAGATAAACTATAAGAGAGGAAAACACAGAATACTCCACACTGGAACTTGCAAGCTGTGTTTGTAGCCCCTTCAAATCCCATTCTCCAACATAGCAGCCATAGTGTTCTTTTTAAACATAAATTGAGTCTTGTTCCCCTGCTTAAATCCCTTGAACATTTCCCTTTACACCTAGTATGAACTCCTAACTCTTTTCATGGTCTACAAGATGCAGGGTTATCTGGTCCTTGCTACCTTCTCCATCCTCATTCACTGGTTTTTCTGAGCATCTACTAGGCTGTAGGTGTCAATTCATTTCTTTTCATGCCATTCCCCTTGACCCCAACCTACTCCTGAACTGTTTCTTCTCGTCCTCTAGGTCTTTTGCTCTAATGTCATCTCAAAGAGTCCTTCTCCAACCACTCAAACTAACTGCTCTTTGTTATTCTTTATCACAGAACTCCATTTCCTGCAGAGCACTTATCACTGTCCATAATTGAGTAAGTTGTTTCCTTCTTAAATGTTTATCTACCTCCTTAGACTGTAAACTCAGTGAGGGTGAGGATGTGGTCTGAGTAGAAGAATGCCAGCCACAGAGTCCAGCGAATGAACAGTTGTGTGTGACGAAATGAGCAGAAGGTCAGCGTTCAGGGCCACCCTTCTCCTCACCCCCTCCCTTGACATGCTGGGCTGGTGCTGTCGGCAGCCAGCCACCCCTCACCTGGTCATGCCTGGCACGTACAGATACTCCCACAGATGCCTGGCACACCCAGCAATAATTCAGGCCCCTTTGCAGCTACATTCTTCCTTTCCCTCCCCTCCCCAGAAAAGCTTTTAGAAAGCCAACTGGGTGGAAATAAAAGCCTGTTCCTTCCCATCCCTCCTCATCCAATGTCCCATGCTGACAGTCATGTGTGTACACCGACACACACACACACACACACACACACACACACACACACACACACACAGGAGAGGTATGCCTAGGGTTCCACTGACAGAGACACAAACTGCCAAGAGCATCTCCTATGAAGTGCAATTATGGCTTTATTCTAAGATCTTTAACTCTTGGTCCTTCACTCCCAAGTTGTTTCCTAAGGGAGTCTATGCTGGGCCTTGATCTAGGGCTCCTGCTGAAAGCCACAAGTCAGGCCTGAGGACAGGGTTGTGGCTGTCACCCAAAACATCAAGTGTGACAACAGTTCCCAACAGTGCCCGTGAGTGACTGCACCACTGAGTGATATCATACATGACTTACCACTAGACTCTCAATGCTGCACCGCACCGTCTTCATCATAAGACCTGGAAAGTACAGATTTGATGCCTCCAGAACAAAATAGCTAACATCTCTTTTCCGAGGGGATCAGACAGTTTCAGCTGAAATGGGTGCTAATAATACCCACAGATTGCATCTCAAGGACCATTTCCCTGAACTAAGCCTGGGTGTTGCTGTCAGAGAAATTACTCCTTTATAGCTGCACCCACTGGGGAAATTTCAGTTCTAAAATTTATAGCATTAGAGAAATGGGGAAAATAAAAACCTGTTACAATTGTATAATAAAGAGGTGGGGAGAGTCATTAAGAGATTTAGATAAACATTGTGTCTGTGTCCTACAGTGAGCACATTAAAATTACAACTAAATTATATGACAATCAATCTGGAAAACCATCTGAAGTCTAGCTAAACAGAGGTCCTATAACTAAAAATGTAAAGAGGAAGCCACACTGAAACTGGTAAAAGGTACAGAGATGCAGAATTGGTCCCAAACCTCCATGTGGCGGTTGAGAATCTGGAGGGATGTCTCAGCCATGGATATTCCCGCTGGAAGAGCAAGGGATCTCAGCCCCACACACCAGCCTCCCCAGCCTGGAGCACTGGTGCCGGGAAGAGGAGCCCCCCATCTCATTGTGAAAAGCAGTGGGGATTCCAACCATCCGGGTGGGACAGAAGGCTGCGAGGAAACCCAGACATCCTCTGAAACAGCTTGTGCACACTCTCACTTGCTCGCATGCACTCACCTTGGGTTCTAGCAGAGGGAGGATGGTGACCTGGGAGGCGTCGGAGACAGACGTGGGAACAGACTGAGGTGTGTGGCTTTTGGGGGGAGGAAGGAAGGACATCTGCATTTTCCCTACATGAGGTCCTTCTCCCATGCAGCTGGCAGGTGGGCGCCATCTTTACTGTGTTGAGCCCGCCCCCATCACAGCCAAATCTGAATCTGATTGGTCTTTTGAGCTCCACTGCTCCACCCTGTTGACTCACTGGGACCGCGCTCCACCCAACTCCTACTTTCTCTGTGAGCAACCAGCCCTGCCTGCATTGCACTCTTTCTTGGAAAACTATCAGAGTCTGGCAGGCCTGCAGCAGGCAGCAACTGGCCTCAGTGTGCTCTGAGACTTTTGTTGAGTAGCTCCAGGCTCAGCACTGGCACCAAACCAGAATTTACATTAACCTGCTGACTACAACTCTTCCCACTCTAGTGACTCCCTGAGACCCTGTCTCACCCAAATTGCATACTGCACAAGGCTCTATCAGCAGCTGAACCTTAAGGGAGTTGGCAGGTGGAAGCAGGCCTCGGAGTGTCCTAGCTTTTTGGGGACCTACCCCAGCATGTAAATGAATTAAATGCTTCAGTCAAAAGACATAGGAGGGCTGAATGGATAAGCAAACAAAACCCTTACATATGCTGCCTACGAGAGACTTACTTCAAATGAGAGACACATACATACAGAAGGGATGGAAAAAGTTTTTTCATGAAAATGGAAACAAAAATAAACAAAAAGCTGAGGTAGCAATACTTACACCAGACAGAATAGACTAAAACAAAGGCTGTAAGAAGAGACAATGAAGGACCCAGTAATCCCATTTCTGTGTATTTACCCAAAGAAATCCAAACACTGCTTTGAGGGGATGTGTGCATCCATATGTTCATTGCAGCATTGTTCACAATGGCCTAGATGTGGAGGCAGCCTGGGTGTCCATCAATGAATGAATGGATAAAGAAGAGGTGGTACATATATATAATGGAATATTGCTCGGCCATGGAAGGGAATGTGTCCTTGCCATCTGCAGTGGCATGGATGGACCTGGAGGGTGCTGTGCTAAGTGGGGTATACAAAGTCTGACAAGTAAGTTCGCGAACTTGTTGCTACCCTTTTTTGCTATCAGAGGGATTATTCATTATGAATTCATACCAACTGGACAAACAGTTAATCATGTTTACTATTTGGAAGTGCTGAAAAGGCTGCATAAAAAAGTTAGACGACCTGAACTTTTTGTCAACAATTCATGGCTCTTGCATCACGACAATGCACCAGCTCACTCAGCACTGTCTGTGAGGGAGTTTTTAGCCAGTAAACAAATAACTGCATTGAAATACCCTGCCTACTCACCTGATCTGGCCCCCAATGATTTCTTTCTTTACCCGAAGATAAAGGAAATATTGAAAGGAAGACATTTTGATGACATTCAGGACATCAAGGGTAATACAATGACAGCTCTGATGGCCATTCCAGAAAAAGAGTTCCAAAAATCGCTTTGACTAGGCACTGGCGTCAGTGCATAGCTTCCCAAGGGGAGTACTTTGAAGGTGACCATAGTGATATTCAGCAATGAGGTATGTAGCACTTTTTCTAAAATGAATTCGTGAACTTAATTGTCATGCCTCATATTAGACAGAGAAAGAAATATGCAATGTGATTTTGCTTATATGTGGAATCTAAAGAACAAAATAAACAAACTCATAGATGCAGAGAACATTTTGATGGTTGCCAAATGGGAGAGGTGTTGGTGGTGTAGGTGAAAAAAGGGGACGGTATTAAGAAGTACAGATTCATTGTTAAAAAGAAGTTATGTGTCAATAATATTGTAATAACTATGTATGGTGACAGATGAGTACTAGATTTGTTGGGGTGATAGATGGGAGAGGGTTGGGGGTAAGGTGAAAAAGGTAAAGGCATTAAGAATTACAAATTGGTAATTACAAAACAGTCATGGGGATGTCAAGTAAAGCATAGCGTATAAAGTCAATGATATGGTAATAACTATGTATAGTGCCAGGTGGGTACTAGACTAGTCAGGGCAATCAATTCTTAAATGATATAAATGTCTAACCACTATGCTGTACACCTGAAATTCACATAAAATAATATTGAATGTCAACTGTAATGGAAAAATTTTAAAAGGGGGGAAAGATGAAGGGAGATAAGTCCAAATTTCCAGGTATAAAACCAGTAAGTCATGGGGATGTAATGCACAGCATAGGGAATGTAGTCAACAATATTGTGGTAGTGTGGTACGGTGTCAGATGGTTGCTGGGTTTACTATGGTGATCACTTCTTTAAGTCTATAAATGTTGACTATCTATGGTGTACCCCTGAAACTAATATAATATTGTATGTTATCTCTATTTTTAATAAAAATCTTAAAGAAAAAAAAGAAATGAAAACAGGAAAAATTTTTTAAAAATAAAGCTTTTGTCATTAAGACAATGAGGTATTATTACCACAGGATAAGCAAATACACCGATGGGGGAAGAAAAACAACAAATAGGCCCACACACATATGGAACCTTGATATGTGAGAGAAGTGGCAGTGTAGAACAGTGGAAGAAGGATCTCAAAATCATCACACACACAAAGAATTAATTACAGGTGGATTTTCACATTAAAGACTTTATGTGAAAAACCCAACTTGGAGGGCAGGGAGAGATGAATAGGTATAGCACAGAGGATTTTTAGGGTAGTGAAAATACTCTGTATGGTATTATAACGATGGCTATATTTTATTTATATTTGGCTAATCCCATAGAATGTACAGCACCGAGAGTGACCCCTAACGTAAAGTATGGACTTCATGAGTCACAACGATGTGTCATTGTAATTTCATCAGTTGTAACAAATGTACCCCTCTAATGGAGGTTAATGGTAGGGGGGAGGCTATGGATGTGTGGGTACAGGTGCATGTGGGAAATCTCTGTATCTTCCTCTCAATTTTGCTGTAAACCTAAAACTGCTCTAAAAAAATTGTGTTTAAGTCAAAAAACAAAACATAACTTGGGTACTTTCTGGAGTATGGAAAATTTTCTTAAATGAGAGACAATGTATCTAGGGCCAGTCCGGTGGCTCAGGTGTTTGGAGCTGTGTGCTCCTAATGCTGAAGGCTGCCGGTTCGATTCCCACATGGGCCAGTGGGCTCTCAACCACAAGGTTGCCGATTCAACTCCTCCACTCCCGCAAGGGATGGTGGGCTCCTCCCCCTGCAACTAACAAGGGCAACTGGACCTGGAAGTGAGCTGCGCACTCCACAATTAAGATTGAAAGAACAACTTGACTTGGAAAAAGTCCTGGAAGTACACACTGTTCCCCAATAATGTCCTATTCCCCTTCCCCAATAAAAAAATCTTAAAAAACAAAAAAGACAAATGTTACCATAATTAAAAAAGAGAGAGACAATGTATCTAAATAATAAAGAAAAATATTTACATAAAAAAGAGGTGGGGAGGATGACTAATTGTTAGGATAGCATAGAGCTTCTCATTGAACAGCAGCCCTAAAGAAAAACGCATTAGCACTCTTGGAGGGGGTGGGACACACTCAATAGATTCTGAAATCAGAACCCATCATGTTTGCCAATGGAGCCCGAACTCTGGGCCAGGCGCTGAGCAAAGCACCTGACAGGCATCTCTCATTTAAACCGAGAATCAGGAATTATTCCCCGCTTTTCACCTGCAGAAATTAAAGCTCAGAGAGGTTAAGTAGTCACACAGCTTGTAAGTGGTGAGTCTGAGCCCTTTGCCAGATGACTCCATCAGTTCTTCCTGACATCATCTATGTGCTTTTGCACTAAAAGGTCAACAAGAAAGCCAGAAATCCATCATCCACTGTCACGTTGTCCTCCCTCTGCTTCCACGTAGGTTGCCACATCATTAGCTGCCCTGGCAGGCGGCTCTTAAGGCTGACACCTTAAAATAGAACCTGCAGGAGCCGTGAGGAGAACAAAGAGCCTAAGGGCAAAAGCCTCACAACCTTGACCTGCCACCTACTCACAGTGCCCCAGTCACCCACATCCACAGCCTCCATCACACAGGACACCGATGACTTGGCTTTGAAACATTAATAGTACCCTGCATTAGTCACCACAATCTTACTAAACCTGAAAACGATGCACTTTTTAAAAGCTACTGTTTTTCAAAGCTCTATAGACAGAGCTGAATATAATGGGTGCCCTTTAAATAT
This sequence comes from Rhinolophus ferrumequinum, assembly GCF_004115265.2. Taxonomy (NCBI): domain Eukaryota; kingdom Metazoa; phylum Chordata; class Mammalia; order Chiroptera; family Rhinolophidae; genus Rhinolophus; species Rhinolophus ferrumequinum. Next base: position 45,206,419 of record NC_046290.1, on the reverse strand, counting down.
AACCTAGCATAGATAGGATAGCAATAACAGTAATCATACTAATAAATTGCCACTGTGTACTGAAGATCTACTATGTGCCAGATACTTTACATAGATAATTCTCTTCAATAGCTGTATCAGGAATAACATACACTAAATGAACATTTTAATAGTGATTAATTTGGTAGTTATTCATAGTATCTTAGTAGTATGAATACACTATTAAAGTATTTTATTTATCCACTTTAAATCATTTGCAAAAATAACCATTTCATTCTTTCAGACTTTCATAGCAATTACAGGTAAAACCCACTGTCACACAGTTAGACGAGTGGTAGAGGCAGGATTTGAAGCAGATCTGACCCAAAGCCCACATGCTTTCTACTCACTACACTGCCTTTCTGGAAGAATATGATGAGAAAGGATTTCAGTTCTGTTTTCCTATTAAACCTGGAATTTATGTTAAAAGCTATTAATCAAGGGAGGATAAACACACCTAACACTCATACAGTATAATTTATTTGTCATTCTTTGCTCTATTAGTTTTCTATCCTTCATAAATTTTGTATCTCCGGGGTTTTTTATAAATCATATTGGTTATCATTAAAAGGATTGTCTATTTCATTGATTGGTTTTAGTGTGAAATTCTGTGAAGTGTGCTATAAGTTTGGATTCACATTTTGCAGCATTTCTTTTTAGTTTATCATAGACTCTCCCTTTCTCCCTTGTTTTCTAAATGGTTTATTTTAAACCAAAATATATAGCAATAGAAACAAGGGGTTTTGCGGGAAACGTATCTGTGGATACTGTGGATACTATTATTAATTTATTGTTTATTCATTGTCTATTCATTGTTAATTCATTGAAATCATGAACCTTACTCCAGAATTCTGGATAAAACATGGCCTACAAAGCAGGCAAGGGAGAAAGGGGAGGGAGGAGGAAAATGTTTAGACTTCATCGCAGTTGGGTCACGCAGACAAAACAAAATGCCTGTAAACTGCATGCCTTCCTTAAAATGCTTTATTTAAAAGCACAATTTGTTTTTCTTTGCCTTTTACCACATTTTGAGGCAAGTTCTAGCCTCCCTTTTGCTTCAATTGGCTGGCTAACCCTGAGGTCATTCAAGATAACTTCCCTGATGTCAGACTCAGACAGAGCAGAAAAGGATAATGGCTGTAAGGTTAAAGATTCAGGCCGCTCCTCCCGAGAACTGACCTACCTTGAGTGGGGATTCTGGCTGCCTCAGCCCCCCACTAACTCGAAGGAGCAAGGGACCACTTGGAAGGAAGGCCTGCTCTATTCTCTGTTGTCTGTCTGTCTCTCTCTCAAACTACTTCAGAGACTTGGGGTAAGCTTAGGACCAGGGATTGGACTGAGCCAAAGCAATGCCCTGAATTTTTACAGGCTGAGACTATCCCCCTTCTTCCTCTACAATCGCACTGAAGTGCTCTTCTTCGGTCCCAAGGAACCATAATGGCGGAGCATTTTCTGGACATCCTGTGCTGAGCCTCACCCACATTACCTGGTACCTCTAGGGAGTGAGTGCTCTGATTTGCACCCTTGCCCAGATGAGGAAAAGGAGGTGCAGGCTGGGACTACAAAGCCAGGCAAGCTGCCTCCAGAGCCCACTACCAAGGACACAGCTCTGCCAGTAGAGCACCCCAGGACCCCAGCAGGGATCTGGGCGCATTGGGTAGAATAATGGAGAGTAAGAAGGCCAGGAAGCCCAGAGCAGGGGAAGGAAGACCATGGAAAAGGCTCACAATCTGTACCTGTCCTCAACCCTCCAGGTCTCAAGAGGCAAACATAAGCTCCAGACCCACCTGCAGGGCTGCAATCTGGGTCCTCAGAGGCCTCAGAGGAAATGAACTTTCAAATTGCTTTCTGGGCCTGCTGTAAGCTAAGAAAATTCTGCTTGAGGGCAATGACAGAGTCAGCCCCTGGACACGGACCTTACGGGAAAGGACAGACAGGCCTCTCTCCTGGGTATTACACTTGCTTCCACTAAACCAGGATGTTCTGCTGATGCCCCAACCCCATCAGCACGGAAGTCCTCTCTCCTCTTCTCCTGTCTGCCCCTTTCTTTCTCCTTCCCTGAAAGTCTTTACTAATTGGACATTTTGAAATATTCCACCACTTGTCTAAAACTTAGTCACACTATCCAATAATTCCTTGAGCTCCTCCATATACAGACAATTAAATAGTTCTTGGCTCAGTAATAAGACTTACTCGGTCAGACTTAAAAAAAAAAAAGGCCTCAAAATGGCTTGTCCCCACAAATCACTCCTCTTTCAAGCCTGAAACAAATGTCTACAATTAAGTGTCCATTGAATAAATAAAATGTAATTTTTTTTTCTCTAATAAACCCTAATTCTTGGAGCAATAAAAACAGTTCATGTTGACAACACCCTTGTAAATCTTTTCTGTTTTTTCCTGTTGGTCTTGTCTCACATTCAGCTAAATGCTCACAGTGAGTTCAGTGACGGAGTGAGGAGACTTTCAATGTCTCCCCGGACAGGCCCCCTGGATGACTGCTGCCTCCCAAAGACAATGTTCATCTCTGGGGAACTTTTCCATTAACCACGGGTCATCACCATTCTCAGAATTTATTATGTGTGTCTCTACATATGACTCTGTAAGTGAGGGAAGCATAACACAGTGCTTTGGCATTAAGCAGCCCTGGGTTCTATTCCAACCCAGCACTTCTATCCTCCCATGTGCGCATAACGAGCCATGGACGTGGATAAATATTACAGCATTGTTTTTAATAGGAAAACATAGGAAACCACCTAAATGTCCATTCCCAAGGAAATTCATTGATATAATATTACACAAGAGTTAAATGAAGTGATCTGGATAAACACAATAGCTCACATTTAAGTGCTTACAATGGAATAACTGGACAAATTTCTGTTCTATAGCTAATAATTTCAAGTCCACCCCCATGCAGCAATGTTGGGAATGCTTGAGAGCACAAGAGGGATTCAGTGGAAATCTGTAGCACCAAAAGAAATAAACAATTCAACATGTTTGTCTTAGAGAGGACCAGCCGGTGGCATCTTTAACAACAGCAACAACACAAACAGCAGTTACTGAGCACTTCCTGTGTCAGGTGTTTCTTTACATGTTTCAACTATACAACAACCCAATAAAGTAAAGACTATTTATTAGAGCCCACATTTCACAGATAAAGAAGTTAGGACACAGAGAAGACTGGAAATTTACCAAAGTCACCTAACTCGTAATGGTAGGACTGGAATTCAACCCAGGCAGTCTGATTCCAAGTCCTGTGATCCGAACCTCTTAGCTCTGTTTCCTACGGGAATCAAAATGGATAGATGCCAAAATAAAATCTGAGTGGGGAGGAAAGCAGGATGCAGAACTTTATGGAAACTTTATGAGCACATGTATATTCTAATAATACTATGTATTAGCTACTAATATACAAATGTATTATGTAAAAGTTTTTTTTAAGTGGACTAGAAGAAGCTACACCTAGTTCCTGAGAATGGTTCATTAGGGAAATAGAGGGAAACAAGACATGGGGAGGGAGAAATGAGAAAAGATTGAATATCTCTAATATTTTAGTTCTTTAAAAAGATTTCCTAAACTTTGATGTATATGAAGTCAATATACTACCTTTTTTAGCTTTCCCAATACTTTTACAAAATGTGCCCATATTTTCCCCTCTAACTCCCCATTTTTACTTGCAAAGCCCAGAATCATGCTTTAATTTTAATCCTATCAGTTAACATTTGCATTATTAGGAGAGTGATGAAATGACATTTACTTTTAAGCAAATTTTATTAAGCTATGCATTTTAATAGTGTGGAAAGATAGAAGGAAAAACTCAAATAGGTTAAAACAAACAAATTTTACTTCCTTATAAAAGTGATGCAGGTTCATTTTAGAAACTTTAGAAAATTCCAATATGCAAAAAGAAGACACTTCACCAGTATGCTACTGTTTATATTCCCATGTATATTATTCCAGGGTTTTTTAATGATTAAATATACATACATAATTTTTATACAAATGTTTATATATTATACTGTATATCTATCTCTATAAACTGCTATTTTCCACTAAATAAACAGCAAATGCCTTTAAATATATTTTTGCATTATTTTAAACAGTTGCATATATTTCATTCTATGGATGTACATATTGTTACTTCCCCACACACAATACACATACAAAAAGAAAGTTTTCCATTTTCAGAAAAAGGGAAGCTGGGAGAATAGTGTCGCAGATCTACACTACAAAAAAAATGTTAAAGGAAGTTCTTATGACTAAAGGAAAATCAAACTACACAAAGAAATGAAGATCATCAGATGGTAAATATGTGGACAAATTTTTTGTTGTTTTTTTAACATTTCTATAAAAGATAATTTACAATTTAGAGCAAAAATGAATAAAAATGTATTGTGAGTTTTATAAAACGTAAAATTAAAAGGTATGACAATAATAGCACAAATGATGGCGGGGGAAATGAAAGCAAACTGTTGCAAGGTTCTTATACTATTCACGAAGTGGTGTAATATTATTTGAAAGAAACTATGTTAAGATGCACATTGTAAACCCTAAAGCAACCACTACATAATTAAAACAAAAGATGAAATAAGACAGTAAACACATGATTCAAACCAACAACTGGTATTCAAAGAAAGGAAGGATGCTTCACTGAGAGACGCAGGCCAACTTCTCCACTATTTTCACTTGCTGCATTCCAGAAATAAAAGTGTCCTCTAACAACTGGACTCTGGTCTAATTCCTTAGTCCACCTATCAACTCAAAATTTGGAGGCAACCAAATCCACCTGAGCAAACTCCAAAGGAAACTGGATATAAATAGCCCAGAGGGGTCCACAAAGAGAATTAAACTAGATGAACTCCAAGCATCCTTGTCATAAGCCAGAGAAGCTTGGGATCTGAAGCCTTGACATTAATCACCGGATTTCAGTTTTAACAACATTATCAACCAAAGTGGAACTATGCTGGCATGTTCAATATTGAGGGATCAATTTTTCTAAGGTTTGGTTCCTTGTTGCATCCACATGCCCACAGAGACAAAAACACAGTGACTTGGGCTTGAATGAGCCCTTGAGGGAACATTCAGCTTTTGATGCCAAATACATATCAGAGCTGTGGTGACGGAAATCAAACAGACTTTCTGAATCATCCTAGCCTGCTGCCTAGATCCAGGCATAGCTCTGAGCGTCTCTGAGGGGCAGTGAGGGCCAGCCAGAGGCTGCAGGGCTCTCACAGCTGGGGTTTTTAAAATGGTCTGTGAATCTCAAAACACGTATTTATCACTCCAGACCCATCCTAGACTTCCTTTGTGGCTTTGGGCAAGCCACCTAACCTCCTAAAATCTTGTATTAGTCACCTGGTAATTATTATATTAATATTATTTAACACTTAGGGCTTAGTATTTGCCCTCTATGGACTTTAAGTGGTTATAATATATAATCACACATATATAATCACATATATACATATATGTATAATTACACATCTATACACATATGTATAATTATTCATATATATGTATAATTATTCATATATACATATATGCAAATATAACAATATAATAAATAATATAAATAAATAACAATATATATTCACTTAATCTTCATAGCAGATAATGAAACTGGGGCAGAGAGAATTTGAGTAACTTGCCCCCAAATTACAACTAACAAGTGATGGGGGCAGCCGGATGGCTCAGTTGGTTAGAGCACGAGCTCTGAACCACGGGGTTGCCGGTTCAATTCCCACATGGGATGGTGGGCTGCGCCCCCTGGAACTAAAGACTGAAAACGGCAACTGGACTTAGAGCTGAGCTGAGCCCTCCACAACTGGATTGAAGGACGACGACTTGGAGTGGATGGGCCCTGGAGAAACACACTGTTCCCCAATATTCCCCAATAAAATCTTTAAAACAAAAACCAAAAAAACTAACAAGTGTGGAGCTGCTGGGACTTTAAACCCAAGACTCGGCTCCAAGTGTCCACCTCCATACTACATGGCCTCTGGTAAAAAAATGAATGGTGAGAGACAGACATCATGCAATCAACTCCTAGCAACCATTCCAAGGGGACAATGGACAAACACTGGGACAGAACACAGTAACCTCACTTCTTGCTCATGTCCCTACCAATCTGCTGTCCCTACAGCCTCCCCTGGACTGTCCCAAGTGTTCATCTTGTGAGCACTTCCCCAAAGGGTGGTTGGGGATAGACAGCTCCCCCAGTCACTCCGGAGAGGCCCAACTGTGCAGCAGATCCTATTCTAGGTGCTGACTCATTGAGCTAAGCTGACGTTCTTACCTTTAAGGAATGCATTTATTTGTACAGTCAACAATTCTTACAGCACCTGCGAAGTGCCAGGCCAGGCACTGTGCTAAGGACAGTGTCAGCAAACAGGTATAGTCCTGGTCCTTGCAGACATATACTCAAGTAACGGAGACAGAGGGTGAACTCACAATTATAACTGCGGAAGAAGGAGGGCAAAATTAGGGACAATGTGATAGAAGAGCCAAGATTTAAGCAGAATTTTGAGGGAAAAGTGGGAGTTTGTCAGTCAGAGCAGGAGAATAAATTTCCAGGCAGAGAGCAAGCACATGCAAAAATGTGAAAGAAAAAAACAGATTTAAGGGTTCCGTGACTGCTGGATTGTGGACAAATGATGATAAAATACGTAGGAAGCCAGGGGGAAGAGATCAGGCAGGCTTTGACTGAGGAAAGCCAAATAAGCAAGGAGATGTGTCTCCTCACCCTCTTTACACACCAATCAAATCAAGGAAAGGAGCACAAAGGGAATAAGCTGGCAACAGATATAGACAGGAGGTTATCAGTGGATATAAAAAAGAATTCATCAAGGTCAAAAGTTCTGGAAAGGGTATCGACTCATGAAGCAGAGTAAAGGAAACCACACTATGCAGAGAGTAGCTGCAACCAAGTTCAGAGCTCTTGACAGATGTCTAAATTTGGGGTTTCCCAAAAGTAGACCCTCAGACAAAGACTTAGATACAGGTAGTTTGCTTGGGAGGTGATCAAGCGGCAAGATCCTTTCAGCAGCTCTGTCACCCTCTATGTCAGCTTCATCCTCCTATAGCAAGAAGGCGCCACAGATCCCCGAGTTACATCTCCACCCAACAAGATACAGAAAAAGAAAGAGATCAAATTTTCTGGCTTTTCCTTGGAGCAAACAATATATATCCTACTACCAGAAGCAACGGCATCAACTCATTAGAAATGCAGAATCTCAAACCCTATTCCAAACCTACTGGATTAGAATCTGCAGTATACTAAGATCCGCAGGTGATTCATATTCACATTAAAGTTTGAGGTACTGCCCTACAGCATCCTGACATCCGGGCTCCTCTTTAATCTTTCCTGGGACAGGCTAATCCATAACCACACAGCTCACAGTACTAGGAAATTCTTACTACAGCTTCCCTAATCATTCCACACTTCCCCTCATTGTGCCATCTCAACTTACAAATGACAACCCATCAGATCTGGGAAACACCTATTATATCTACCCATAGTCCTGTCTCTTTAAGCGAAATATCCACTTCCTTCAAAATTTTCCACGTTGTTCATGTCCTCCATACCAGTGGTACCCAAACTAAGATGTGCATTAGAATCACCTGAAAATATCCAGGGGTGGATCCCAGAAACCTGTGTTTTTTACATAGTCCCTAAGTATAGCCATGGCCCACTTCTCGGGCCTTAGAACCACTACCCTGCATGCCCTGCTCTAGTTTGTCAATATTCTTCATGGAATATGGCTTATAGCACTGAAGACAATAGTCAGCCTAAAGTATAGGCATTATTATGGCCCATGATCAGGGCGTTTTTAAAATCAGTGCAGCCTAGAATGTTATAAGGAGTCTCACCACACTGTTAACCTACATAGACCCTGTTAATAACCAAAATTCCAGTTTTGTTTTTTTTTATGTAAACTGCTGCAAAGTCAGGTTTCTCTAGTTCTGTACATAAGACTTTATTTTCCTAAATTTAGATGTATGACTCTGTATTTATTACTCTTAACTTTCCTCTTGTTGTTTTGAACCCTTGATTTCACCTCCAAGAGTTCTGAATCTTTATTCCATCCTTATTGGATGGATGTGAGTGCCCTGGGAAAAGTTGGCCTCTAGAATCAGATGTACTTGGGTAAAATCAGATTTATTGGAGACAAATGGCTATGCAGAAGACTGTAACTTAAGAGGCCAGCTTAGGGCCTGACAAGAAGTGTTTGTGCAATATAACATTCGCTGGATGAGTTAATGAAATAATGACTGATGGCAGTGACAACCAGGGACGTGGGTTAGGAGTCTCTAATACTGATCCAAGTGAGAATAGAGAGGCTGATTGAGGCTAGTTCAGGGATTAAATAAAAAAGGATTTAGGGAGGCATGTGAGAGGTAGAATCAATAAGGTTTGTTGAGCAACTGAACGTCAGGGTGAGGAAGAGGAGAGAAGCACAGTGACATCCATGCCTCTGGACTGAGCAGCTAGGAAGATGCGGCTGCCGAGAGCAGGCCTGATGCACACGGCCTCCGCCCTTCCCAGGGCCGCCTAAAGGCTCCCGGGATAGCAGTGTCTCTATCAGCTGTGTGTTTGTTTAACTGAAATAAGATCAACACCTTTATGGACCTAATTCAATTGTGACATGGATACATTTGACCAAAAAAAAAAAAAATCTCTGCATGAAACTTGAAGACATCATGCTAAGTGAAATACGCCAGACACAAAAAGAACAAATACTGCATGATTCCCTTATACACACAGAATAGGCGAATTCACAGAAAGTAGAATAGGGGTTGGGGAAAGGAAAAAAAGGGGAGTTACTGTTTAATGAATACAGAGCTTCAGTTGGGGGTGAGGAAAAAGCTCTGGAGATGGATGGCGGTGACACTGCCCAACAGTGCGAATGTCGCTAATGCCACTGAACTGCACACTTAAAATGGTTAAAATGATACATTTTGTGTTATGTGTATTTTGCCGTAATAAAAACGTTTTAAATGTAATTTCCAGTTATCGAGCATCCGTGTTGATGAATATTCTTGTTTTATCTAGTCACAGTTGGTTGGCCGTGAGGAACTGGTAGAAGTCCTTGGAGACTCACGTCCTCATTTTAATCCACTGAGATGTTGCAACAAAGGCACCAGGGCGTAAAGAAATGAGTCAGAGAAAAATTCTGTACAAGCGAAATGTCCACTGCCGTTATGGCCCATTATGCAAAAGACTTCTCCTGTTTTTGCTTGTTTTCTTTTTGCTCTGATCTTATTTCTTTCCATCCCCTTGGATAAACCTCATTAGCAACTTTCAGCTATTGGTAACAACTTTTGATAGTTATCCTGAAACGAGGTACATACAGAAGTCAAAATAAGGCAAACTTTTATCTAGGCTGTTAGCTACATCTAAAAAATGCACACACAATTTAAATTTAAGATTTTAAATTCATGGAAGTGTCTTGAAATGAGCTCCATTCATTTCAGCTGCTCCATTCTGAAATCTCCCGATCTGGCCTCACCCAGAGAAGTGACTCTCAGCTTTGGCTGCACATTGCAATCTTTTGAGGAAGCTTTAAAAACTGATTCCGACACCTTAACCTGAGTCTGATTAAGTTGCATGGAGTCCGGCCTGGGCATCAGGATATTTCATAAGCAAAGTTCCTCAGGTGAATCTAGGGGTCAGTGGGGCTGTGAATCACTGACCAAGAAGTTAAGACCAATTCACCCCACATTGAAAATGGGGAGGAAGGGAAATGTAAATGACCTAACCAAAAATACATAAGAGTGATAATATCAGCAAGGCAGAAACTGATCTTGGAATCCTAAAATTATAGAGCTAGGAAGGAGCTTCAAGATCACCTGGAGCAGTCAGGGTTTCCCAAAGTGATCCCAGACCAGGGGTATCAGCTGGAAACATGTTAGAAACGTAGATTCTGGGGCCCACTCCAGACAAATGATGTCAGAATCTGGGCTGGAGCCCAGCAATCTGTGTTTTAAAAAACCCTCCAGGCGATTCTGAAGCCATCTGCATTTCGAGAATCATTGTTCTAAAGCAGTTACGGGGAACTCTAAAAACATCCCATCACTCCCCACAAAGATTGTGATTCCAGCGGGGATTGTTTTAAAAACTCAGCTGATTCTAATTTGAAACCAGAGGGAAAAACCACTAATCTAGTTCCACCCCCGTATTAAGAGATAAGGAAAGACTAACCCAAGATAAGACAGCTAGTTATTACCACCATCTAGACAAGCACCAAGTTCTTGATTTAAAACTGAGCTCTCTGTCCAGCAAGTAATTCTCGATCTCTTACTCAGAATGCTAAATCCATTCTGGTATAGATTTAAATTATGCCCCAGTTCAGACTCCATTGTTCCTTTACGTATAGTGTTCAGCTCTAGAACGTGATCCTTTAGTTACCTTTCCTATAACCCTTGTGGTGGAAAGAGGTTAGAAGATGGGCACACAAAAATCAAGACAAAGTTAAAATAAAAGACACCAATAGCTCCAAAATAAGAATAGGAGCCTCACAAATACTTGCAAACATTTATATAAAAAAGTGTTCACATATCAAAAGAGATTATAGACAATCTGTTTACCATTCATAAAAGACTTATGAATGTCTTACTTACACAGTACAAAAGTACTGTGGTCTTACGGCTACCCAAAAGGTCCCTTAAGGCTACATAAGAAGTCAGTTCTACCTTCTGTCTCTTGGTATGGCTGTCTTAAAATTATCCCCAGTGAGAGACTGTCAGATATGTTAGCCAGATTTCCAATTAAGAGTAACTTAAAATCTTGCTCAATGACATATTTCAATGATCATAAAGGTTGCAATAAATCGAGTTTCTCTTGTGGCAGTTTAAACACCCGATCCATCCTCACTATTGATGGTAGTGGGACAGCACATCCTCCTTTGAATGCTCTGTGTATCTGAAGGGCCAATATCCTCAGTTTACTCTTCTGTTTCCATTATCTTTTTGACTTAGTTTCAACGTTCCAGTGGTTTCATTTCTAAAAAGCTTTTTTTCTTTTTAATGCAGGCACTGAAGCTTTCACCAAGTTTGAAAATATAGAGAAACTTATTTTAACCTTTGACTTGCAGGGTATGCTACCAGTTAGTGTTTGTTGCTACAAGCACAGAAGCCTGACTCTGGCAAAATTTTTTTTTAAAGAATTATTGGAAAAATACAGGATGCCAGGATACCTCAGGCTCACAAGGTCTCAGTAACTAGAGTGCCAGGGAGCCCAGAGCAAGAATGGACAAACAGCCTCTAACAGTCCCCTGGAACAACTCAGGGCCAGTCAGCTTCCATCTTTGTACCTCTGCTCAAGAATCAGACGCTGGAGAAAGTCAGCCTGGTTAAGGCTCGGTGAGGTGTCCAGCTCTCGGCTGGGACCAGGGCTCTTTGCTTGACACTCCCCAAGACTGCACAAAACAGGAGAGGGATAGCTCCCAAAGGAGAATGAGGGTGCAGTTACCAAAAGCTAGAGGGGTCCTGAGCAGGTGAAAATACTCTCAACTCACCTGACTCACTGCTGCACGAAGTTAGGCACCAGGTCCTTAACTCTGTGTCCCACCCCAAAGCCAGCCACATAGTAGGCTTTCAGTAGATGTTAGTTCATTTGAATAAAATAAACACTGACAAAACTGAAGAAGGCATTATCCTGGTAAACAGTCTCCACCATCAGTCTCACCAAGCCATCTGATGCACTATGTGTAGAATTAAAAAAGCTCTTATCACACCCTACTTTTTTTTCCCTCTAGCTTCTGACAAGTAATTCTGTGATGTTTTCTCTTCAGTAAGTTTTCTATTAAATCCTCACCTTCTAAAACCCTCCCATCCCTCCAATTCTCAGCCCACTTGCCCCAGTCCTGGTAGAAAGAAAGAGGATGCCAGGAAATGGAAAAAGAAACATGGACATCTGAAAAGAGAAGGAAACAACTGCTAGGTCAGAGAGGCTGATTTTTCCCTTCCCATCTTCCTCAAGTTCACACAACTTTTTAGTAGCAGAAGTCGGGCTGACCTGTTCTTCTCCCAGTCTAGGTTTCTTTCCATGACCATGATGCCACCCACACATTTGTGCTGGCTCTGCACAATTTGTTACGAATGTGACATTATCATCTAGACACAATTTTTAAAAATTAAAGGAAATACTGGTTTCCTAAACAATTTAATTCCACTGGAAGTTATTTCAGTATAGGAAAGAACCAGGGTCATCATTATATCCAGCAATAATTGTAGCATAAATGGACATAATAGAGCAGAATTTAGCAATATGCCTTAAAAAGTCTACATATACTTTGATCAAAAAATTCCACTTCTAGGAATTTGTACTAACAAAATAATAACAGTTATGTAAAGAAACTACAGGATGTTTACTGTAGCATTATTTTGTAATAGTGGGAAACCAGAAATAACCTAAGTGTCCAACAATAGGGGAGTGGCTAAATCAAACTGGCTAAAATCAATCATACAACATAATATCATGCAAAACTAAAATTATTGTAGAGGAAATGTTAAATAACATGTAAACATGTCTATACGTTTACACTACATTGCAGATTATAACTTTTTTTGCAAAAAAAAAACTTCTTATAGAGGAAAGGGAATAGTACACAAAAAATATTAATAGCAGCTGTTATTTCTGAGTGGTGGGATTATGTAGAATTTTTACTTTATTTTCTTTACTCTCTAATTTTTCTACAAATAACCTTGTTGGGTTTTAAATTATAAATAATTTTAAAACAAGTTAATTATCTTATAGCTATAGAAATATGATGAATAGAGACAACCCAATTCACCTCACCTCACATGAATAGAGCTGTGGTTGAAATGTCAAATACAGTTTCTACAGAACCCTCTCGATATTAGTTTGAGTACAGTAAGTCCTCACTTAACGTCATTGATAGGTTCTTGGAAACTATGACTTGAAGGAAACGAAATATCACTAAACTTATAAAGACCCAAAACACTTCTAATATTAAACAGTGAAGTAAATGTGAACTAGACATACATTTAAGAAAGATTAATAAAAACAAGTAAGATAATTCTTCTCTTACCTGTTTGTTCCAGTTCAGGGTCACAGGTCACTGGAGCCTATCTTGGCAGCTCAGGGTGTGGGCACAGGCACTCACACATACACAGTTTTTCTATCTATCTATCTATCCAACCATCCATCCATCCATCCATCATTTATCTATCTCTCAGACTGGGACAATTGAGACAACCCAATTCACCTCACCTCACATGCACATCTTTCAGATGTGGGAAGAAACTGGAGTCCTGGGAGAAAACCCAAGCAGGCAGTGGCCCTGGCCGGGAATCCATTTTATTTCCCCATCAACGCTGTAACAAAACGACTTAAAACAAAATGATGAACGAAAAGACATGAAATGACATTACTCGAGGAACTGTTATACTCCAAAATTCTATTTGTTCACTTCTTACAATTAACACTGAATAGCACATTAAAAATATCTTTTTTTCCAGTTTACTCTTAAGAAGTAGTTCTGGTCACAGTTTCTCTTCAGTAAGTTCTCTATTAAATCCCCGTCTTCTAAGACTTTATTCTCCCTCAGACACTTCTCTTCCGTAACATAAGGAGCTGCACAAACCTGTGACTTGGGCCACCTTTATGAAAGAAAAAACTGCCAGACATACTGAAATGCTGGGTGCTACAGAAAATAAAATTGCTCCTGCACTATGGTAAATACTTTTCTTGAATCAATTAAATGGCTCTTTAGAATGCTAATACATATTATGTGTTTGCTATCATACCGAAATCTATAAAAGTTACAAAGCAGGCAGGAGGCTTCTAGAAGCTGAAAAAGGAAATGAATTTTTCCCTTCAAAGCCTCCAGGAGGAATGCAGCCCTGCTGATTGAAATGAAAACATTTTATATTCTCTTGATGACCTCCTCCCACATCCTTCTAAAAATGCAACTTACCTCTGAATTGAGATCATCTATTGGCACCCAACTCAAAAAACTAAATTGACTTCTAATACACAAATGTAACTTAATTGAACATCACACAGAAATGTTTGAAATACTAATTTTATTAGAAAAACATTTGATAGTTGTATTAGTTCATATAACTTAATTTTAAAGTGACGTGGCCTCAGGATATCAATTAAAATATGGATTTTTTTCATTAATTCAATAAGTATTTGAGCACCTACAAGTGCCAAGCACTGGAGACACAGGCTAAACAGGAAGATCCCTGCTCTCATGGAGCTTACATTGTAGCAGGAGGGTAATATTAAAGAAACGTTTGTATTTCTTATAAACATGTAAGACAGAGAAGTGACAGGAAGTGGATGGTGCTTTACAAGAGCATAATGTGGGTGACTAACTCAGCCCAGGGAAGTCAGAGACAGAAAGATAAGTGTGTAAGGGACACTAGAAGAGTTCAGGCAGCAGGGACCTTGCAGACGCTGAGGTGGGAATGACTTTGTAGGTTCAAGAAACTAGAAAAAGTCTAGAATGGCTGACGCACCAAAGTGTGAAAAGAAGAGTCAAGGAGATGAGACTGAAGAGGTGATGATCAAGATCACAGAGGGCACTGGGGGTCTAGCAATCCTATAGGAACCAGTGAAAGCTTTAAGTAAGGGGGTAACATGACCAGATGTGCATGTAGAATGGCCATCCTAATTCCAGAGCAATGGAGAGATTAGATTAGGTAAAGCTGAATGAAGGTAGACCACTCCTAGGACTCAAGTAACTGGGGGAATTTAAGTGAGAGTTAGGAGGCAAAATCAACAGAGCTTGCTGACAATCTGCAGTTCCTCTAAGATAATCAATGCAGATATCCAGGTCTGAAGCTCAGGGGAGAACTGTGTTATGAACTGTCGACGCGGGAATCAGCTGCATTTATATGGCAACGGAAGCCATAAGAAGGGTTGAAATGGCCTAGCAAAAGTAAATCAAGCCATGAGAAACACATATGTTTAAGAATAAGATGTGCCAGGGGCTGGGGGCGGGGGGTAATGAGGAGTTAGTGTTTAATAACAACGTTTCAGTTGGGGATGATGAAAAGTTCTAGAGATGGAGGGTGGTGATGGCTGCACAACAGAGTGAATGTACTTAATGCCACAGAACTGTACCCTTAAAAGATGATAAAATGGTAAATGTTACGTCATGTATATTTTCCACAATTTAAAAAAGAATGGGGAGATACTTCCGTGTTACTTGTATCTTTCAAAGTAAGACTGTACCCATTATTACTAGTGAAAAATCAGGACAAATGGTGAAGCGGTGTCAGAATCAGCAAAGGAAGAGTGGCCTGTGAAGCAAACTAAATGAGAATGGCCAAAGAGTTTGGTAGAAAACCTAGAGTGTCAGGAAATGGAAGCTAAGGATAGCATTTCCAGGAGGAAGTGTTCAACAGATTTGAATGCTGCACAGAATTAAATCCAATAAAGGCGGAAAAGAACCCACTGGCTTCAGCAACATGGAGCTCAACGGTAGCCTTTGAGAGGGCTGTCGGCCAGCGAGGGGTAGGGTGAGCAGAAAATGGGCACGAAATAGAGTCTCCAGTGCAGTCAGCAAGAAATCTGATCATTATCAGAAGGAGTAGGATAGTGGCAGGAGGGAAAAGTAATAGATGCTTTTAAAAAATAAATGTGTTAAAATGTCATGCATAATCATAATCAGCAAAGTAATCATTTCGGTGGGAATACAACTTTATATTAATAGTCTCGATAATACCTGGAATTTATAGCTTATAGGACTTTTCATACTACTTGTGCTTTAGAAAGGATAACTGTAAGTTATTCTTTTTATTTTATGGGTGATAAAGCTGAGGCACTGAAAAATCTCTCCAAGAAAATTTACAGGGAATTGAGGTTCATCAAATAAATATCTTCACTGATTTTTTTTAAGGTAGAAAAGTACAGTGCACTGTTACAAAAACAATTTTACTGTAATAGTCACATGCTGAAAAAGTCTAAAATTTTAATGTTGTGAATGTATTAATTTTTGGTACATGGCCAATAGAAGATGCTTCATGTTCCAGTTACATCCTCAAGGTGCCAAAGTCAGTCTTCTGGATTGGTGCATTGAGGGCCACACTAAGACTGAGACCCAGGACCAGTCTGGTGTCCGCTGGATCAATAATCCCATCATCCCACAGCCTGACAAAAGAACAAAACATGAGTGATTAGGAATCCACCACCAAACTACCACTTACACACTCCCTGCCCAGAAATGGCAAGTTGGTTTTTCTTCAGGTAATATATGGATCTACTGATCAGATCCTGTGGACTCTAATCTCACTGCTGAAACCATGTTTAAGAGAGAGGGAAAAGGGAGAAAGAAAAATGAAATGGCTTTCATCCCACGCCCCCACAGAATGTCAAATCAAGCTTATGGCTTTAGGAACAGCTTGTTACAAGAAACTACAAAATAATCCCTGGTCTAAAAACATTTTTACTTATTTCAGGGAAAACTTTCCTGTCCCTCTTCGGTCCACACAAACATACAAACCAAGGTGATGTATTCCTGTTAATATGAAGAGCCACACAAACCCAGGTAAAGTCTCTACTGGAAAAGGTGTATTCCCCAAAACTCCTCCTTCAGAAACTATAAACATTACTGAACAGACTTCAGTATATTTTATTAATAAAACAATACCTGCATATGTAGTTCTTTATTTTTTGCTATGATAGGAAGAACAAGAAATAGCTTTAAATTGCTTTTAGAAGAAACTTTTAAGTAGAAATTTTAGTTTGCTTTTCAATGACAACCTCAAATTTATAAGAAAAATGAATGAGAAATACTGCTTTTTTTAAAGGTCATTAGTAGGTGGCAGTTTTGCTTTCGTTAAACAAACTGCCTTCAGTATCTGGACATAACATCAATTATTAAACCATACTTACATTGACAGATAATGAATCAAATCTCTGCTTATAAAACATTCATAATAGGGACCCTGCAGTATCAATAGCCAATTTAAAAAAGGCCACTCATGTAATTTGTAAGCAGGTCAATTGATTACACTACCCCCTGAAGCCTACAGCGGAGTGACGTAGCACAATGATGAGGGGGTGGGGTGGGATGGGGGCACTGCTTCATGATGGTCATTAAAAAAACCGCTCCAGATAAGAGGCCTTAGTCAAATGCCTGAAAAGTCTGATTATAAAAACAACTGAGCAGAACAGAACTGGCATGCTGCATATGTAACATGTAAGGATTAAGAAAAACACAGAAGGTTATAGTAGTAGATGAAAAGATAGAGGGAGCCATGTGAAAGCCTAAACCTGAAATTTATTAAACCCAAGGAAGGTGCCATAAATTGGCTTGAAAATCCTTTCATCTTTGAAAGAAAGTTGCTGTCTCCATGCCACCAAATGTTTCAACAGAAGGGTTAAATATCTACAAAGTAACAGAAAAACCTACTATCTTTCAATATGTCTTTTCAAAGATAAGTCTATCTGGGCTATTTGTTCTCCTGCCTTGAAAATAATCCATTAAAAAAATAATAACGTAAGTATGACAGTAATGAAGGATTTAATCTTTCTTAAAAGATGGCTTAGTCAGGGCTGAAAACAAAGTAATGGCTCACACCAAATATGCTATTTTTCAAAGTTTAATATTTCAACTGTCCTTGTAAATTTCAGTTAAAATCTTATGCTAAAAAAGCTGTAGGTGTGTTTACAATATACATTTTCTCTTAAATCTTTTATATGGTTTTCTAGTTCCTCTTTGCTTCTACTGGCTACAGTATAAAGCAGAACATGTTTAGTTCTCAAATCAAAGACTATGAAATATTTTGTTCTTAATTCCACGAATCAGTGACCCACCCCAACAAAATGTACCTGTAAAATTGCTTATAAAATAGATATTAACAAAACGAGAAACAGGCTTTTAAAAAATCCCAAATGGTATTATTTGAAGTCTGAAACTAATTATGCTCTTAAAATAAGTATGTTCAGTCTTTGAACATACATTCAAGTGATTGAAATGGATTCTAACTTTTGATTTTCTTTTCTCCCTCCTCTCCAGTTTCCCTTCACCAGGAAATGGCATAAATCACAGCATAAACTAATTTCAAAAGATACAAATTGTTATTTTCTTTTTTCCATCTGCTCAAGGGATAAAAGGAACCCATGAAGCTTACTCTTCAGAATGCAAAACATTGGAGTTGTTGGAAAAGCTGTCTGAAAGCATATGCCAGCAAGTGTCCAGCTGGGACAGGCCGTGATAATTTATTACCTTATTAAGTGGGATAAGAACCAAACAGAAAACTAAGAGCTACATAGGTGTATGAGGTAATTATTTGATGCTGACACATGGACCCTGGCTGTGACTGACTAATCACTTTCTGAATACACTGGTTAGTAAGCGACAAAAAGTATTCAATCTTGTGTTTAAAATGAGGTAAAAACAAAATAATCAAAGAGAGGGAGGATGATAGAAATCCATGGGTTTAGCAAAAACTATAACAGAACTAATTCCTGAAAACGACACAGCCAGGATTCTAACTTAACTTCCCAGCCCCAGTGTGGCCCACCTCTGGCTGTATGCAGCGTCACTCAGATCCCAGACAGCTCGAGGAGAAATGGGATAAAGGAAGAGGAGTGAAGAGTGGCAGCGTCAGACCAACAGTGGGAGAAGGGGCTGCGTTTCAGCAGGACACATTCCCAGGATAGGGAAGACGTACAAAATTGTGTCTAAATATTATTTTTTGGTTCCCACAAAGGCTGGACCATCCCGACTGCCCAGATCTCTGGAAAGCTGCAGCCCTGTCCACATGTGCCTATCAGAGTTAGTTATTCTCTGGCTCCCACCTTGCACTGGAATAGTAAGGATTTCCTTCCTCTTCAAACCTCTTCAAGATGGGCTCTTTTAAAGCTGCTTCCTCAGCACTGGAGAACTGAAAGCAAAGGAACCACTAGTAAGTCTGCTGTAGTAGAACAGATCCACTCAAGAGAACCTCAAGAGAAAAGGATGACTGTCGTGAATATTGTTACAACCAACATCTGCACAGTGATGTACAGATTACAAGTGATGCCTTAACATACAGAATCTGAGACATGAGTATCAAATTAATGCACTGTAACAGCTATATACAATGTCAGCTATATACAATAGCCGGGGCGGGGGGCCGGGGTTTATCACTTTGTGAGGGGTATAATTGTCTAACGTTGCTTTGTACACCTGAAACTAATAAAAAAAAATTAATGCACCATCATCTCCCCCTTATCAGAGACAACACCCTGAGGCTGGCCGTTCAATATAAGGTCAAAACCAAGGTTACCACATAGTCCAGCAGGGACAACATTGGATGTGAATCATACAATGTAACAAAAGGGTTACGTGACATTTAGCAGCTTCTGTTTAAGAAGGTGAAGCAGGGAATTTTCATTCAAAATAGCCAAACTTTTAAACATTTTAAAGCTTAAACCTTTTCAGTTTCCCAGATAGCTGAGAGATATTTTTCTCTAATTAAAAATTTAGAAACAAGGTATAATTAATTCAGATGTAAAAGTATTTATGCAGATTAATTCTGAAATGCTGAAAAGTAGTTTCAACTTAAAAAATATTCCACAGCAGAAACAAATGACTTATTTCAAATAAAGCTAACCTTCTTTTACGTACTTCCATCGTTTAATATCATTTATTGGTCAAGAATTCAGAGGGAGAACCACTAAAATCCTGTACTTTCCTTTCATATATAAAAATAGATGAATTCATGCATCGGTATATCAAATTAATCAAAGAACAATTATTTAATAAGAGATCACCATGCTGGGCTAGAATTTAAGACTTATCTTCAAAATATTGGAACCTTCACACACACCCCCACATAAAGCTTTCCTTTTGCTTGGACACGCGTCGGTATTAATCTGAAACCTCAGTTTAAGTCTGCAAAGTGCCTGCTGCTTAGAAAACACAACTGGGGATGTGAGGCACGGGTGGGGTGTATCCAGGGAGGCAGGGACCACCCTCTGGCTCTGTATTATTCCCGTCCCACAGACTAGGAGACGGACCAGATGCTTCCCACACAGCAGGACTGAGAGCAGGAGCAGACAGGGCCTCCTCCATTGTTCGCCTTGTTATGATGAAACAATGCACCTCGCAATTTCAGGAACATGCATTTCAAGGCTTGATGCTTATACAAAATAGTTCAAAGCTAAGACTAATAAAAATGAGTGCAAAATTTCAGAAGAATCTCTAACGAAGACACAAACAAAGGAGTTCATTTACCTGCTTCTCATGAAGCTTCCGGTGCCCTTCCCATTTTTCCTCATTTATACTATCACAGTATAAGAATGTTAATCAACTCTCATAAGATGACTGAGTACTCCCACTCAAAGTATCCTTAATGACAATTAAAAGTAAAATAGAAAAAACAAAATTCTGCTGCTTTAGGTCATAAAATCCAAGAAGTAAATCACATTTATTTAAAGCTCACTAACTGCGAATGACGCAGACTCAAACATCTTTACGCCTTAGGCACTCGCAGGCAGTTTCTTGAAGTGTGTTCTTGGGATTCTGAAAATTTTGTAAATTACCACAAGAAGGTACCTCAAATGAAATGGCTCTACAAAGAGAGACAGAGAATGTGTTAAGTCCAAACTCCTGAAACAACTTCCATGCCAGCGTCTTCTCAAAAGCTGAACATCCCTGCACGTTGGACCCCGACCCACAAACATGGAGGGAGTCTGAGGGCGCTGCATCCTGGCTTCAGCGTGTTCACTGGTGAAAGCCAAACTCTGAGATGGAGGACAAATGGCATTTACCTCTTTCCCTTCCCGTGCTCTTTGGTCTCTTGCTATTGTTGCCAACACATTGGCTGCCTGCTCTCCTCCCATCACTGAGATACGAGCATTTGGCCACAGGTAAAGAAATCTTGGGCTATGGAAGGAAAAAAAAGAATGATCAAATTAATTCACTGTTTAACAGATATTTTCAGAAGTCCATGTTTACCTTTTAGACGAGTGGTTCTTCATTCTAGCTGCACATTACAATCATCTGCGGATTAAAAAATATTACAGTGCCTGGAACCCACCTCACACTAACCTCCAGAGGTGGTGCCTGGACCTGGTTAGGACTTGAAATTCTCCAGGTGATTCTGATGTCTGTTTTGATAAACTGTATTTTTCCATTTCATCTAAATTCATTTGACATAAAAGTATTCAAAATAGCCTCTTCTTATCTATGGTCTTACCTATTTTCCATTCCTGATACTGAGTATATGTGCCTTCTCACTTTATTTTTTTGGTGAAAAGTTGCTTAACCTTTCAAACAAAGCAATTTTGGGCTTTCCTGATTCTTCTGTCTTGTGTTTGCTCTTTACTATGTCCTGTTTCCTATTTTTCTTTTGTTTAAAATGTTGTTCTTCTTTGAACTTCTTGAGCTGGCTACTTGGCTCACTGATTTTCAGCCTCACTTCTTTTCCATAACATACGAGTATATAGAAAGTCTACACACCTTTCTCAAAACAAGATGTTAGCCACATCACACAAGTTATGATATATAGTATTTTCATAATCAGCCATTTCAAAATATTTCTTGATTCCCATTGTGGATTTCTTCCAAGGAGTACTTTTAGCACTAAATTTCATTTCACCCCTCCAGATGATACAAATTATGCTAAAACTGATCAAGATTTGTGAATGCCATTCTATATTTCAAATAAACCTGACCACTTATACTTGAAGTGTGATTCTTTCAGAGAAAAATAAAGACAACCACCTACCTGTATGCTCTGCCACACATCCCGTAGTTCCCAGCCCCATAGGATCCCCCGATGATGAGAGTTATCTTAGGAACATTGGCACAGGCTACAGTGGCCACCATCTTGGCACCATCCTTGGCAATTCCTTCAGCTTCATAGTCTCTACCAACCATAAATCCTAACAGAAAGAACAGAAAGAGAGCCTCTGGGTGACAGGATTAATGTGCAGAAGTCAATGCCATCAAGGTATCGGAAGGACAACTTATCAAATTACATTTCACTATAGGCCTCTCACCCTAACAAAATATGTATATGTGAAATACACCCCCTAAAAAAATTTGCTTTAAAATATAAAATAAAATTTTCTCTAATCACTTTAAAACTTTTCTTAAAATGGTTCATTTGGATGCACACAGAGATCTTCGAACAAGACAAGGATGCAATTTATCTTCAACACATGATCTCAAAACAGTAGCTTGGTGATGAAAGAGTGACAGGGCAAGCTAAGGAAAAAGGACTGTGGGCAGCTGAACTGTGAAGGGCTGTAGTATTCACTGACCTGGTTTAAAAAAACAGACTGATCCTTCTGAAATGCTGCTTTAAAACTTGGATGAAATAAAAAGGAATGTTTCAGAGATGTTAAGAGTCTGTCAGGGACTCGATACATTATCATCACACGACCCTTCTAATTGTTCAAGCTCCCAGCTCTGTTGGATGCTCAGAGCTGCACTGGGCCTTCCGGGCCTTGGGCTCCTTCCTCTTCACCTAAGAAACACCCAATCAGGCTTCCCGTGTCTCCCTCCTCACCGTGTCTCCCTCCCCACCGTACACTCGCTAGCCTACTGGACTGTCACTGCTCTTGCTTTGCAAATCTCCAGCATCAGATCATCCAATTGAATTCAACCAGTTCTTATGGAGCACCGGTACCTGCTGCGGATACAAAAGTGGTGACAGGACAGCCCTGGCCCTCACCAGGTACCACCTACTTCCTCTGCCCATCTGAGCTGGGCCATCAGAATAGCTCAGAAATCCTTTATCTACCTTATCTTGACTCACTGTAATATTCCCACAATAGCTATCTCAAATGTCAACTCACCTCCATCCCCCCCACCACCCCGCTGCCCCTCTAAGGCTCTGTAGATAATTTTGCCTTCAGAAAACAAAACAAAAAAAAAAGACTGAGGCTATCTCACTTGGCTTTTTCCGATCCTTCTCCTTCCCACCTGGAAAAACAGTATAATTATACTCCATTTCTTCTTACTGTCATCTCTGTGGAAGAAATTAGAGCTACTCCCAGATTGTCCCTCTTCTCTTCCCAGAGTATTTTTATCTCTTCCCACAGCCTTAAATATCATCTCCATATTCTGGTGATACCTACACTTTCACCTTCAGCTCACACACCTCTTCTGTGTTCAAGATTTTTCAATGGCCTATTATATATCTCCAGATGGATGTCATACAGGTCCCTCAATTGCAACGTTATGAAACCAAACTCAACCTCTGCTCTCTGCCCCCAACCTAGATAAAATAAATAAATAAATAATATTTTTTTAAAATGTAGGAATCTCCCCAGCACACAGTTTAACTTACGGGTGGTTAATAAACTATGCATCATTATTAGAAACAAGGCTGTTGCACCAGTGACACTTCAGAACACTTTATATCTGCCTTTTTATGAGGTTTGACACATAGGGCCCTCTCTCAGGCTGCCGTCTGGATATAACTCCTCTCAAAACCCATCTAACCAAGTATCTTAAACTTAAGATGTTTTACCATCAATACTGTTTAAAGCCTTGTGCCTGTCAAGAGCCAACTTCCTCTTCTCATGAAGGTCTGCCTGATCCTAACAACTAGTTAAGAGCCCCTCCTTCCTTTAAACCTGAGATAACCATGGGTGATTTAGAAGACTGAGTGAAAAAAGAAGTTTTTCAGCTAGCCTACATATTTAAGCGCCTCCTATATGTCAGGAACCACACAACATACAAAACAAGTATCAATAAGAGAATCATGGAATTCTAGGAAAAAGAATTCTAGAACCATAAGATAAGAGACCTTAAAAAATCATTTCATCCATCATGTTAAGATCATCTATGGAACATGAAATCCAGAGAGCTGACATTGGTCATACCATTCTTTGGAGTCAAAACTTAAATCCCCAGACTTCGGTTTAGGATGTGCATGTACATTTTAAAAAGATGTCGCCTGAGGTAGAATTAACTGCATAATAAAAGATGAGAAAAAGCAAGGACCATGGCAGGTGCTTGAAATCCTTTAAGGGGAACAAAGTACTAAGAAAAGGATGCTGGGCCAGACAACATCCTCTGGCAGTGGTGAGAGAGTGTCAAGAAAAAGCTCTGCTGCTCTCTGGGTGTGCGGGTGTGCTCGTGCAGGAGCAAAGGGAGGCCACTCAAATGCCTGTGATACCGTAACTCAGAAACTGCCTCACTTAAAAATGTGGATAAACTCCCCAAAATATTTACGATTCATGAGACATTAACCTTTAAAGAGACTCTAGGAAGAGTATCACCAATAAAACTTTCTGCTATGATGGAAGTGTTCTATGTCTGCTCTGTCCAACACATGAACCATCCTGGACAGTGCAGCTCTAGAATAAGCGCAGCCAAAATGATTACGCTATTTCCTTACCAGTAATGTTCTGAAGGAAGAGCAGAGGAATATTCCTTTGGCAGCATAACTGGACGAAGTGAGCCCCCTATAAGCAAGTAAGATAAAAATCTTTGTAAAGGGGGTGAACAAATCTGTAATCATCTTGCAGCCTACAAATACCACACTTGGGTCAAAGAAAAGACCCAAGATTAGCCTTTGCTTGGCTAATCTGACCTCATAGTAACAGTAACAATAGAACTACTGTGCAGCCCCATTATCAATGGGACATGTGGCTGTGGTTTGTACTGCACGTGTTGGGCACAGTCACGTGTGTGACCACTGGCACACGGCTGGAGGACACGTGCTGTATCAGGGATCAAGTCAATCTAGAACATTCCGAACAGCAAGTGAAACCTCAATAATACAGAAGAAAGAAAGGATTGCTTGTCATGAGGATTTCTGAGCCTCACTATAATTCCCTAGTTCAACACTTTACAAAAGATAGAATATAATCTCTTTAGGGAGATCTATGATGACATTCATGTTTTCATGATCCTCTGAAGTTATTTCATGCACCAAGATTAGAGTAATATCTTTCTTACCAACATACCCCCAAATAAATGGGATTTTAGATGAGTGCTAGAGACCTTCTAACCTTGAGTTTAGGAAATTAACTATTTGATGACATAAAAATATAACTATTCCTTTCCCTATCTTCTAAAGATTATTTGAGTAAGAAAACCTTTATAAACCATTTCCTTTATATTTTACTTTCTATCTGCAGATCCATTTAACTTTGCAGGAAATGCTCTGGCAAGTACAAAATTGCAAAGGAATTGCTCAACCTCAAGTATAAGAATAAGGAAATCACACAGACCTTTAGGGCTTACTTCTATAAATGAAAAATCAGATTGAAGCCAAACATAACTCCTCCCCAGTTTATTTGTGCCAAGCCACCAAACCAAAGTAGGTGGATTTTCTTGGCCTCAGTCTGACATTTCCTGTATTGAAATAAGTATATTATATATTCATTAAAAGTGATTATTTCAGGAATATTTAACATTTTAGAAACACTATACTATACATATTATTAAATGAAAACAAGCAAAACCTCTATATGCAGCCGGCCCTCTATATCCACGGATTCTACATCCACGGATTCAATCAACAACCATGGATCCAAAATATTAAAAAAAATTTTTTTTTCACTTTGTTGCTGATGTGTACTACGTAGTTAGGCCTATGGTGGTTGAATCTGTACTGAACATGTACACTTTTTTCTTGTCATTATTCCTTAAACAATACAGTATAACAACTATCTACAGAGCATTTGTATTCTATTTGGTATTGTAAGTAATGCAGAGGTGATTTAAAGTATATGGGAGGATGTGCACAGGTTATATGCAAATACTACACCATGTTACACAAGGGACTTGAGCAACCAAAGATTTGGGTACCCGTGGAGGGGGCGGGGGTTGTGGAACCAATCCCCTGCAGATACTGAGGGGCAACTGCATACGGCAACACCAATTTTATTTTTAAAAAGGTAGGAGGAGAGATAGGAAAAACTAAGGAACCATAATAAAATGTTACTCAAGGTTATTTCTGGTGTGAGTGTAGGTGATTGTTATTTTCCATATTTTTACTTTCTTGTTTTTGTTTTATAGTCACAGTGAGGAAACAATAACGGATAGCAGGATGTAGAAACTGATTTTACTGGTAAAACAAAGACAAATTCTTTGTTGGTTTTTTTTTTTTTTTTTAAATTTATTGGGGTGACAATTGTTAGTAAAATTACATAGATTTCAGGTGTGCAATTCTCTATTACATCATCTATAAATCCCATTGTGTGTTCACCACCCACAAAGTCTTTGTTTTACCAGTAAAACAAACATAAATTCTTCCTCAATTAGGGTCTGAAAGAGCTTAACTGCCTGTTACCTGCATCAGTAAGAGACCCTTAACCTTGTTATTTACTGTCATTTGAAGAGGAAACACAAGGCTTGACATATTTTTTTCTGAAGAAAACACTACCAAGTAAGTACATGAACTACATTTATTTAAGTTAGTTATTTAAGTTTAGGTAAATCTGAGACAATGATGTATGAAACAGAATACTAAGCCAAAAGATATTCATGAATTCCCTCATTTAAAACCAGAGCTTCAGTAAGAAGACCCATTATCTTTCCTTTTGCAAAAAGTGAAAATAGTATCAAATTAAAGTGATGATGGGATAGAATAAACAGATCAATGATCTCAGAACCATCTGGAAAGTATCTTTGAATCCCTCAAGTACATGAAGCACTAGAGAGTAAAACACTTTCAAGACAAGTATTCCTGCATTCTTAAAATATGTATATATTGCCCACAAAAGTTATAATTCAAGTAGCCTATAAGAACTTTCCCCCCACAAAATTTAACTTTTAACGGTGCTCAAGATGGTTCAGCACGTTCATGTAAACCTCCACAAAAACTGTTTCAAACACTACCATGTTTCCCTGAAAATAAGACGTAGCCAGACAATCAGCTCTAATGTGTCTTTTGGAGCAAAAATTAATATGACACCCCTTATTATTTTACTATAATATAAGACCGAATGATATGATATATGATATGATATGATATGATATGATATATGATATGATATAATATAATACCGGGTCTCATATAAATTTTTGCTCCAAAAGATGCATTAGAGCTGACTGGCTGGGTCTCATTTGCAGGGAAACGTGGTAACACACGCGCACACACAGTGTTCTGTTTGCTAAGGCATCTGGTTAAATATCTTAAAGCTTTTATGCAATAAATTTTCATACATTACCTGATCTTGAAAGTTCATTATGTTTTAAAACAGACAATCTTGAAGCATGTTTAACAGTACTTACCTTTTTTGCAGATTCAGAAAAGAGAACTCCATTATTTCCAATGATACCAACTGGGTATCCAAATATTCTAGCAAATCCTCAAAAGAAAATTGAAAAAAAGATTTATGTATTTCAGAGGACTTTTAATTCACGGCAAACAGATATATTTAACATTCTGTACTTCCAAGTCAAAGTTTAAAATAGAGATTTTGTCTATGGTACAAAACAGCTCACGTCACATTTTGTTTCTCAGGTACTAGAGTCTAGGGTTTTTGCTTTCTTGAAAGGGGTGTGTTATGTATCAAGTTATCCACTTGTCTGGCTGGTTGGATTACTGGGTTAGTGTGTCATCCATTCATTCATGTAACAGGTATCTCAGTGCCCACTATGCAACAGACATGAAGGATATTCTGAAATAGAACAAATCAAAGATGCAGAGCCTTTTAAAGCTCAACGTTCAGAGCTATTGGCCAGTTTCAGGTGACTTGCTTGCCTGAAAATGCCTGTGGTAATGACAGGCCTTTCAAATACTGAGGATACATTCAGCAAACGCAATTTAAAAAAAAAAAAAAAAAAGCAGGAACACCATCAAGCCTGGTGGTGACCAAATTTGAAATAAGAAATCCAGTTGAAGCTCAGAAGAATGAATCAGTCCACCTTCGTCTTCTCCAGGTCTGCATCTTTTTTTCTTTCTCCCTTCCACAAGTTTCATTTATATCTCATCACCACTTCTACTACCACTCCAAACACCCACTACACACACACACACACACACACACACACACACACACACACACACACACACGAGAAATAAGGAAGAAGAAAAAGAGGGGGGACACTTGTTATTTTATAAGGTAGACACTTCAGGTGATTTTAGGAGGCTAATTATTTTGTGAACCTGAAGAACTTCACTAGAGAGACCTTCCCAAAAATGATTTTCAACAAGCCCACTTATGACTATATATAGATGTCAGATACTTGGAACGCAGAATCAACGAGCTGTCTAGTTAAAGTGGGTCAGAGAAAGCACGCTACCAAACTGGAACCAGACTCTGTCTCCAAGCTCAAGCCGGACAGGCTGCTGCTAAGATACCCACAGAGCGATGCCTGATACACAGCAGGTGCTCAAAAAATTAATGGGTAAGAGAATGTCAACCTGTTGATAAGCCAGAATGCTGAATTTTTAAAGATTTGTTTTTAACTTTGGTCTTGTCATGATTTATTTTTTAATTATTGTGTTTATTTAGTGTGGTAAAATGAAACACTGATTAGATGTTCACCCAGATTTCTTTTCGTCTTTCATAGCATAAAGTCTATGCTGCACACCCTAAGTGCACTGCCACTTACAGAGGCAATGCAGAGAGAGGTGGACTTCCCAGAAGGCCTAGCGATCCACTCGGAGTCCTGCCCCACCCACCAAAGGAGCTGGGAATGTCACCTATCTCTCAGCAGTAAGGTGCTACAGTGAAGCTATACTGCCCTCTAACTGCCCTGTAGCTATTTAGACTTTCAACCCACCCCTAGCCCTGCCTGGGATCTCCAGGCACAGGACCTGCTGACTAGGGTGCTATACTAGGCACAGCCATGGAAGGAGCACCTTCACCAGCTTCCCATGGGCCAAACAGGAAAGCAAAATGTCCAAGAAACTACTAGAGCCAACACACGGCAAGTGCAAACCCCTGAGAGCTGCCAGGGACACCTGATGCTCAGAAAACTCTGTTCTTCCCCCTCCTCACTCACTCCCCCCTTATAGCTCCCTCCTCTCACCCCCCTCTCACTCTTCCCCTCACCCTCTGATCGCCCCTCCATCCCCTCCCCCTGATCTCCCTCCCCCTCTCATCCCCCCTTCCCCTCGTTCCCACCTCACCCTCTCAATGCTCCTGCACCCTCTCATTTTCCTCCCTCCCCCTCTCACTCCCTCCCCTTTCCCCAACCTTATTTGAATTCCAGTACAGTCAAGAAGAGATAGAGGAAACTGGATATATCCCTAGTGTTCCAGTGAGCAAAGATGCCACAAGACTTTTAGCAAATACAGGACACACACGTCAAGATAGATGACAAAGACAGCCATCCATCCGTGAGGAAGCAGCAGGAACAGCTCTGACTTGCTTTAAACTGCTGCACAATGAGGGTTCCATCCTGAACTATTTAGTGACAAATCCTGTCTATATATCAGACAAAAGCCCTTAATCACTTAAACACCAAAATACAACAACATAAATTCCACTCTCAGTGTGAACCCTTCTCTTGCTCCTAAATCAGACCAGGAGAAAGTGCTGTGACTTATCCTTAAGCCTCAAAGTATGTTTGCAATTTGGAATTTGGCAGCTAGTTGTTTCTTCTACCCTGACATGTTGTCTTCAGACTAACAGCTATATTTCCAAGCTTTTATAAGACCAAATAAAATGCCCACATTTGTTTTGCCATTTGTCCAAAATAGATTATTATGTGTCTAGCATCTATGTTTCAAATATTTTTCTTCAAAGGCCTACAAATTTAGCACTTCAAATGAATGAATTAACTTTTATAAACATCCTTATTTTGTTTTTTCAGGCTTGGTATTCTGTCCTGTATTCTTAATCTAGTGTTTGCATAAATCAGCATAAAACCTACACTTAACTCAGTCTACACCCTTTGGAGAAGACTTAAATATCATATAAAACTTGCCAGGTAAATTGGAGACTAAAGAATAAAGTAAACAGTGCTGAAATTTTCAAAATAAATATAGTTATCCAGAAAAACAAAAAGAACTACAAACATTTCTGCTAATTTTGCTATGATAAGAAACTTTTTATACAGCTAATGCCACAAAGTCACAGATAAGGGCCTACAGCACAGCATCTAAACATCATCATTTTAAACTCTCTGGATCCATGAAGCTGTTCAGCTACAAATGATCTTTACAAAACAGCTCCATTGAACACTGACTCACACATTTGTACTGCTCTAAATAACAAAGCTCACGTCAAGGGCATCAAAGCTTTGAGACAAGACATCACTTATTTTCCAAGCATCAGAGAATGTTCACATTTTCAGTTCTTCGTCTTTATACCTGTAACTAATGTGTCTCCATATAAGGCTTTGAACTCATTGAATCTGCTTCCATCCACAATTCTAGCAATGACCTAAGAGGAAAAATAACAATGTCCCTGAGAAATTATATTACAAAAGAATTGTTGCATTAAAGTTATTTACAAGGAAAACAAATTCAGAGTGAAGCTGTTACTTTCACAAAATTTCACCCCACACAGAAAATCTCGCTAGTATTTCACTCTGTATGCATGGTTAATGCCCTGAAGTCATTCTGGGCTCAGATTTTACACTTCACCATAAAAGCAACAGCACAGTGTTGCATACCAGAGAAGCAGAGAGACTCTGTGGGCTGGATGCTAGTCGCAAAGCCTCAGTGGCTGTTCAAATGTCTTGGGTGAGGGTCAGGGATTCCATCAGAAAGCAAGGTATGGAGCTTACACTCAGAAGACTGAGGCTCCAACCTAAGGTAGCGCACGTCATTTGTGTGTCCTGGAGTAAGTCATCTAACCCCTCTGAGTCTCAGCTCTCACTTCTGCAAAGATGGGACAAAGTTGTGAAGATGTGATGACCTAGTAGTAAAGGAACCGAAGAAAATAATGCTGAGATGAGGAACCATCTCTGAATCCCTGATCTAGCACTGAGAAACAAGAGTCACAGGCTGCTTACCTAAAATCCTCTAAGCCTCAGTTTCCTCATCTGTTGCTGTTGTTGTTTTAAATAATAATACTTAAAAAAGTGCTAACTACAGCACACTTCCTGGCTGCTACTAAAAGGTAGCTGTTATTATCAAGCCTTTGAAGAGGTTCAGAACAGGCCTCCCTGAGATGTCCTACTGTGGCACGCGATTACTTTGAGCTAAAGGCAACTGAGACCCTGTGGGCTCATGAGAAACTTTTACCTCTCCGTAAAGAATGTAAAGTTGGGGCCTTGCCCATAATAAGAGTCATCACCAGAAATAACTTTTTATGATCTATCTATAAGACAGGGCAAACTTCTAATTACTGAACATATGTTCTTATTGTCCCGCAAATGACCTTCCTCTCCCATGAAGCTCCAAGACACCTTACCTCATCCATAGCTCAAAATGCCACATATACCTCATTTTGATTTTTCATCCCTAAACCGGTCTCTGACTCTCTCATGTATGTTGGGTTCTCCTATGTAATATACAGAAGGTGTCAAAAAAATGTACACACATTTTAAGAAAGTAAAAACTATTAAAATTGTAATACTCAATACATACCGATAACAAAAGATGAATACAAGTCACATCTGACTTCTGCAATTACCAGAGGTGCTCAAAGTGGTTACCATCAGTGTCCAGACACTTCTGATTATGGTGAACTACTGCTTGAGCAATGCTGACTGAAGTGTCCACTTGTACACATTTTTTTGGCACCCCCGCAGTACAATTAAATTTAGTTATTTTTCTCTTTTTGAATCTCATCTGCCCCATGTAGATTTCATTCTCAGATCAGCCAGAAGAACCTTAATCGGTAGAGGAAAGTTTCTTCCTCCCTCACACCTTCAATAAAAGTTCATTGATTCTGAATCTGATATAACCAAATGATCACCCCACATATACCAAGGTGCCAAAAAATGTATACACATGACTTGTATTCATTTTTTGTTATCGGTATATATTGAGTACTACAATTTTAATATAGTGTTTTCCTTTCTTAAAATGTATACACATTTTTTTTGGCACCCTCTGTATATAACTAATCTAAAAGGAGTAGAAATTACTAAATAATTTATCCTTGGGGTTCATCATTATCCATCAGGGCTATTTCAAAGAGTTCCAAACATAAAGCATATTCCAAATTTCTTCAGAAACTATTTTAGATGATACACGTCATTTTTCTATCTAATTTGAACTTCCTTTTTTCTGTTTACCACATCACTCTAATTTGCAAGACGCAAAGGCTGAAAAATGAGTGACTGCTTCCCAATATCTTTCTTTCCAAAAAGCAAAAGTTTCTTTGAATTATTTTTTAGTTATTTTCCTAAAAGGTCCAATTATATAATGGAAATATTAACAGTTATCTGTTCTAAGTGCTATGTACCACCAAAATTGCATCTTTTAAAAAACAATCAACACATAATCACCATTCTTCCCATCAAAGATAAAGCAGCTCAAAGGGCACAGCAACCTAGCACCACTTAGTGTGAAACTACTTTCTAATTGCTTTACGATGAACACCACTCAGCCATATAAAACATAGTAACTCATCTTCACAAAGACTCAAACTTCAGGAAGTAGACACAGTACATATTAGTAGTACTCCTATTCCTATATGTAAAAGCCGAAACCAATGCTCAGGGTTTCCATCCCAGTGCCACTGACGAGGGAGACGAGGACTGGCGTCTGGGCTTTCTGACTCCTATTCCAGTTCTACCCCACAGATCCATATACTAGAAAGACTTCCATACAGAGCTAATTTGCTAGTACAGAAAAATGTAATAAATTATCATTACAAGGAGGCACATGAGCTAGCCGAAGGTTAAAGTCCAGGATACTATTTAAAAAGGCAAGAGACTATCTTTATAAGAAGATCTCCATTAAAATGAAATGGAACTACTTGGAAGGCATGGATCTGCATCTGTTTTTTTGCTCATTTCTGTGCCCCGGGTACATGAAATAATACCTTCATAAAAAAAGGACTTAATAAATACTGTTGAATAAATGAAAAAAAAGTGTTTATGCTTAAGAGGCTGAATTCTTAGCTATCTAGAAAATTCGGCTATCTGGAACTACTCATTTTTCAGGCACATCAGATTGTACCATTTTTTGTGTGCCTGTAATCAGTTGGAAAGTCAAATTAAAATCCTAATTCTAAAACTTACAGTTAACTAAGTCATCTTGCCAAACCGAAGCTGCATAAAAATCCAGGATTTAAGACCCTCTAACAACAGTAAGGTATTGCCTAAAATAAGTAATTCTATATATCTGTAAATGGGATATTATAGCCATCAATTCATTCGAAAAAAATATTTACTGAGTGCCTACCATGTAGCCAGGTACTATCATAGGAATTAGGACATAGCCATGGAAAATGTTTCATGAAAAACTTTTAAATAATGGGCAAACGTTCATAATTTAAATTGGGAAAAGCAGAATTCATATATGTGTGTGTGTGTGTGTGTGTGTGTGTGTGTGTGTATACACACACACACACATATAAAATCTCAACTACATAAAAATGTATACACATTAAACCAAAATACCAAAATATTACCTGTGTTCTCTGGATTGTAGTATTATAAGTAATTTGATGTTTTTCTATATTATCTACATTTTTCACAATTAGTACAATAATAGTTTCATAGTCAACGGAAAAAGTAACAAAATATGAAGGCAGAATCTGGTATTATGGTAATTTTCTAATTTAAAAAACATTCTGCCAGCTCTGGATACTGAACAAAATGAAAGACTTCATGCTATTATATATGCAAACATTAAAAATTGTCAATCTAGGCTAGAAAAGACTAGGTCGACTATCTGTAACCATAGCAACATCCACTGGAATCAAAAGTCTAATCTTTGCTAATGTAATTATTGATCTAAAAGGGTATGTTTATCTTTCAACAACTTACTGACATTTCATCCATTTCCTGAAATAAGAACATTGAAAAGAAATGTTAATAGCTGAAGGTGCCCTACATCATTCCTAATGTTCACAGGTACCATTTAGGAATAAACCAAGCTGTCATCATTGTACAATGAAAACTTTCCAATAATTAAGAATTCCTCACCCCCTTTCTTTTAGTATGTATGTGTACCAATGATACCTACACTACGGAAAGATACCTTTTCCTTAAATGTCCCTCCTGACTGAATCCACCACAGTTCCTGGGCATGAACATATCTAAACAAACTTTAGTTTTAAAAATGGATACACACATAAAGAGACTGACAGAAAGGTTTACAGCTCAAGGTTTACATGCCTCTCGGACATCAAAGTTCCTCTTAAGGTTAGCACCAACTATTCCGTACAATTCATCAGCAGGAAATAAAGGCTCCTCAGAAGGCTCAATGGTAACCTGCAGAAAATAGAAAAATCATATTAACAAATTTAAGACATTATTTCAAGACAACTTAAGCCAAAATGCTTTTTAGGAAACTAACAGATAAAAGAACATATCCTACTCACATCCAATTTCTTCTGATAATTTAGATTCCTCACAATCTTCCTAGTTAAGTGAAGGGCGTGATTATCATCCAAAGCGTAGTAGTCAGTGACTCCAGACTTTCTACAAAGTAAAACACACTAAAATAATCAAAAAAGGAAAAGGAAAATAATTAAGTATCTTAAACCCCAAATAGCTTCTCTCATCTAAGGATGACATTAATTTTTACTTCCAAAACACTTCAACAAATGTTACCTAATTTGATCTTCATAATGTCCCTGGCAAACATGGTGATGTCCCTGGTGTTATCCTTATTTCACAAACAGGAAAAACCAGGTACGCATAAGAACCTTGCCCTAGGATCACCAGTAGCTGCATAAGAACCCCCGCCTCCTATGTCTCAGTCTTGATCTCCTTCTACTCGACCATGGCCTTGCTGACGAGGACTTCTATTTAATGCTCATGCCAGGCAACTCAAATACAACTCTATGTGATCAAGTTCAACCACAGATGGCACAACGTTGTGATGCTGTTGTTAACGAAACGTGTTTTTTCCTGAGTTCCTAATGAAGATGCCAGCTATGGTCTCTCGTTTCTGAGACACTGCTGAGCCCCCTCTTTACAAAGTTACGCCCAGAGTAAGCTGCAGTAGGGTAACAAACACAAAGGCTTCAAGACATTATCCCTCACTCCATGGCTAAAAATGGGTATTAATAAAGTGCTTCTGTGATAAGGGCCATGGACGTTCCAGTTCAATTTCAAGTTCA
This sequence comes from Rhinolophus ferrumequinum, assembly GCF_004115265.2. Lineage (NCBI taxonomy): Eukaryota > Metazoa > Chordata > Mammalia > Chiroptera > Rhinolophidae > Rhinolophus > Rhinolophus ferrumequinum. The sequence continues at coordinate 45,171,327 of NC_046290.1, read as the reverse complement.
GTGTGAATGAAGCCAGGGGCTTGCTCTGGTTATTAGTTCTGTTCTGATTACATGGCTTGTTATTTCAGATGTAGATGTACTATGACTTTCTAATAAAGTATAAGAAAACCATAAAGTCGGGCAAAAATAGATACTGAAAAAAAATCAAATTTGGCTCATTTTATGAATAAGGACTAAGCTGCTGTGATCTAAATTTTGATGTCTTGGCTAGGGAAAATGCTAAATCCTTGGGAGACATTTCTTAAAATTGGGCTCTCATAGTGGTTTAATGTTACTCTCCACCTCTGAATAAGAACAGAGACCATATTTACTCCTCATTATGGCCCTCCAATGGCTTTGCAAATGGCAGCCCCTTCTGTTTCTTTAATACAACATTTACAATCGACCACATCTTTTAAATGCTACATACGTAATGCTAGCTACAATTGCTGACTTTTGGCTACACTAGTAATCCAGAAAGCAAATAAAAGCAGAAAAAACTGCTTCCAAATTAGTAAGCGTTTAAAATAAAATGCTTTCTTTTAAAAACTGCCTAGTATGGGGCGGCTGGATGGTTCAGTGGGTTAGAGTACGAGCTCTGAACAACAGGGTTGCCAGTTCGATTCTCATATGGACTAGTGAGCTGCACCCTCCACAACTAGATTGAAGACAATGAGCTGCCCTGAGCTGCAGGAGGGGCGGCTGGGTGGCTCAGTTGGTTAGAGCATGAGATCTCAACAACAAGGTTGCCGGTTCAATTTTGGGATGGTAGGCTGCACCCCGTGCAACTAAGATTGAAAACGGTGACTGGACTTGGAGCTGAGCTGCGCCTTCCACAACTAGATTGAAGGACAACGACTTGGAGCTGATGGACCCTGGAGAAACACACTGTTCCCCAATATTCCCCAATTAAAAAAAAGTAAAATTAAAATTAAAAAAATAAAAACTGCCTAGTATTAGGTCACAAAATAAGCCTCAATAAATTCAAAAAGACTGAAATTATATCAAGCGTATTTTCTGACCACAATGGCATGAAATTAGAAATGAACTACAGGAAAAAAGAACTGGAGATTAAACACCATGCTTCTAAACAACCATTGGATCATAGAGGAAATCAAAAACTACCTTGAGGCAAATGAAAATGAAAACACAACCTTATAAAATCCATGGGATGCAACAAAAGCAGTTTAAGAGGAAAGTTTATAGTTATACAGGTCTATCTCAAGAAGTAGGACAGCAATCCCAAATACACAATCAAAACTTACACCTAAAGAAACAAGAAAAAGAGGAACAAACAAAACCCAAAGTAAGCAGAGGAAGGAAATAATAAAGATCAGAGCAGAGATAAATTAAATAAAAAAACAGAAAACATTAATGAACCTAAGAGCTGCTTCTTTGAGAGGATAAATAAAATTGACAAGCCTCTAGCAAGACTCCTCAAGAAGAAAAGAGAGTAAAACAAATCAATAAAATCAGAAAAGAAAGAGGAGAGGTTACAACCGACACCACAGAAATACAAAGGATCATTAAAGAATACTATGAACAATTATATGCCATCAAATTTGACAATCTAGAAGAAATGGATAAATTCTTAGAAACATACAACCTTTCAAAAATAAAGGAAAAAACAGAGAATCTGAACAGGCCAATTACTAGCGATGAAATTGAAGCAGTAACCAAAACACTCCCAACAAATAAAAGCCCAGGACCAGATGGCTTCACAGGTGAATTCTATCAAACATTTAAAGAAAAATTAGTACCTATCCTTCTCAAACTATTCCAAAAAATTGTAGAGGAACACTTCCAAACTCATTCTACGAGGCCAGCATTACCCTGATACCAAAACCACACAAAGACTCCACAAAGAAATAATTATAGGCCAATATCCCTGATGGAAAATTCTCAACAAAATACTAGCAAACGGAATTCAACAGTATATTAAAAAGATTATACACCATGATCAAATGGGATTTATATGAGGGATGTAAAGATGGTTCAACATCTGCAAAACAATTAATGTGATTCATAACATCAACAAAACCGAGGATAAAAATCCTATGATTATCTCAATAGATGCAGAAAAACCATTTGACAAAATTCAACACCCATTTATGATTTAAAAAAAAACTCTCAACAACATGGGTATAGAAGAATCTTACCTCAACTTGATAAAGGCTATGCTATGTATGACAAACCCACAGCTAACATCATACTCAATGGTGAAAAGCTTTCAGTTCTAAGATCAGTGGCCAACAAACATATGAAAAGATGCTCAACATCACTAATCATCAGGGAAATGCAACTCAAAACCACAGTGAGATACCACCTCACACCAGGCAGAACGGCTATTATCAAAAAGTCAACAGATAACAAGTGTCGGTGAGGATGTAGAAAAAAGGGAATCCTTGTGCACTGCTGGTGTTACTGCAAAATGGTGCAGCCCCTATGGAAAACAGTATAGACATACTGTTTTCAAAAAACTAAAACTAAATATGCCCTATGACTCAGCAATTCCACTTCTAGGTATTTATCCCAAAAAACAAGAACAGTAATTTGAGAAGATACGTGCTTCTCTATTTGCTCTGTAGCATTATTTACAACAGCCAAGATATGGAAGCAACCTAGATGCCCACCGACAGATGAATGGATAAAGATGTGGCATATATACTGTATTTTGCTGTGTAAAATGAGCACTTTTCTGCCCAAATTTATGAGGAAAAACTAAGGATGTGCATTATACATGGGTAGTACTGATTCCATATCTGTATAAATGTTTTTAACTCTTTTATTTATGCTTATCAGTTAAAAGTGTAACTTTAGAAATCAATAATGATATCCATGTGCAAAATAATACTCTGGAATACGATAATTGGTTTTGTTGAACTTACGACGAACTTGCAACAATGAAGAGTTCTTGACCTTCTATGATGCATAAATATCGTAAATTTGTTACCGGTACCTAAAATTTCTTATACCTTGTATCTGTTGTTGTGTTTTGTAATTATTTGTTACATAAAATTTCTTGTACCATAAAATGTTAAAAAATAATTGCTAAAATTCCTTTATAATACAAAAAACAAGTACCTAAATGTAAACAAATAAAAATTTGAATTAAAAAATTAAAACAAAAGATTTTTTCCCCTGAAAGTTTGGGCCAAAAATATGGGTGCAAATTATACACAGGAGCGCATTATATATGGCAAAATACAGTGTGTGTGTGTGTATGTGTGTATACATATATATACATTACATATATGTACACATATATATGTATATACAGATGTATATATGTTTATATACACACATGTATGTATATACACACAAACACAATGGAATATTATGTAGCAATAAAAAAAGAATAAAACTTTGCCACTTGCAACAACATGGATGGATCTAGAGGGTATTATGCTAAGTGAAATAAGTCAGAGAAAGACAAATACTGTATAGTTTCACTTATATGTAGAATCTGAAAACAAAACAAACAAACAAAACAAAAACAGATTCATAGAAACAGAGACCAAAGGGATGGTTACCACAAGGAAGGGGGTGGGGGGATGGATGAAAAGTGGAAGGGGAATACAGTCAGTAATATTGTGATTAAGTTTACATGATGACAAATGATTACTAGAATTAGTGGGGTGATCACATTGTAAGGTATAAAAATGTCGAATCAGTATACTATACATGTGAAACTAATATAACCAATATAAGATTATATACCAACTATACTTAAATAAAAAAATAAAATAAAAATGAAAATATTTATTTATTTATTTGGAAAGAACGAAAAGGAAAGAAAGAAAGAAAGAAAGAAAGAGAGAAAGAGAGAAAGAGAGAAAGAGAGAAAGAGAAAGGAAGGAAGGAAGGAAGGAAGGAAGGAAGGAAGGAAGGAAGGAAGGAAGGAAGGAAGGAAGGAAGGAAGGAAAAGAAAGAGAAACTGCCTAGTAGTTAGCGATAGAACAAGAAAGAGAAACCTTTGATGAGGCACTATATTATGTCTTTGTGTTCAATTAACTCCTACGGATGACTAATCCGAGAGTTATAAATATGTATTTATAAAGACAGAACTCAAAGCAATTTGTGACTAGTAAATTTTATGACACTATTCCCCCAAAAAGAGCTACCACCACCTAATCTTTGTCCCATGATTTTAATATTAATAGAGTGTTCAGTATGCACCAGACACTGTGCTATGAGGTAGGAACTATTCCTATCTTCATTTAACACATGAGGGAATAAAACTCAGGGAGGTTCAGTAGTTTGTTTGGTCACAAGGGTAATAAGTGAAGTAAATGAAAGATGACTTCTAGAACCTACACCCTAAATTGATATACTGCCTACAGCTTTCATGGGCACAGATTACTTTTTTTTTAAACATTCAAAATTTAAAAAAAAAATAATGCTCCTCAAACATTATCTTCATCTACTTTCCCTGATTAAGCACCTGCAAACAATGGCAGTCCACTCTGTCCTGCACCCCACTCACCCTATTCTACCTGTGTCCCCTTTCTGTCCAGGTGAACACATCCACTCCACTATCTCCCTGTGACAGTCAGTAAATGACCAGATAAGAGAGTATCGCTGCATCTCCACTCACACAGTTGTGCTCACCTAAATGAACAAGTATTCTGTTCAGACTCAGGTAGAAACTCAAGCTCTCCCTCTAAGCTTTTCTGTCTACCTCACCTCCACTCCAGTCATTCCCTTACTCATTGCTCCTTTTGCCTCTAGTTGTGAAACTAGATCAGTAGTGATCAGTAGTCTCCCCTGCCTCCTAGCACCTGCATGCCTTATGCACCCCTTAGATAAGACCCCCATGGGGCTTACCAAAACCCCACTCTTTTGGTTTAAACTGACCAATCCGGCCCTAGCCCAGGGACCCCAAAGCACTCCAACCTAGGACCCTATTAGAAACGTGTGCCCCAGGCTCCCTCTGCCTCTCCCTCTCTCCATGCTGCCTTGACCTTCCCGTGTGACGACTCGAGGCATGCCATGTACTTCCTCCAGGACCTGTGAATAATAAACTTCTCTACTTCAACTTCTCTTGTGGTCTGTTGTTGAACTGTGGCTCCCGATCCAGCACCCTGTGCTCCACTTAACAAATGTTAATTTAACAAAATCATAACAGCTACACACCACTGGGCCTGATCGACCTTCCACATGCTCTCCCTACATTTCTCCTTAGCAAGCCGTTTCTCATATACGCGTTTATATAGTTTTTTGGTAATTATCTGTTTATTGTCCCCCTTCCTGACTAGAAGGCAAACTCCTTGAGGTCAAAGACAATGTATATCTTATGTCAAACATCTAAAACAGTGCCTGGCACATGACAGGTGCTTGACGGATGTTTGTTAAATAAGAAACCTACCTCCCCAGTCTTTGTATAATGAAAAAGCTGATGTTCTAGCATAAAAATGCAACTCTACAGTTCAAAGAACTGAACCCTAAAACAGCAGATCAACAACAAATAAAAGTGTGGTTTGTCCGGCAAGTTTAATACTTGGAAAAATACTGTAAAGTTTTTTAAAACAAGTGAAAATCAATCCTGGAAAGAAACAACTGCTTCTGTTTCACCTGCAGTGAAGATCAGCACCTCCAAGATCCTCCGCTGACACCTCTTCTCCGGTTGCGGCTTTAACCTACGGCAAGGAGAAAAGTCAATGGTCAGTCAGCCCATCTGAGATACACAAATGCTTTCCTAACACGCACCTCCCAACCTGCCTATACCTACAACTTTCTTTCACAGAGCTGAAGAACATTTTGTTTTCTAATTCCACCCACCTAGCAAACCTAGATCATATTTTCTCTTGTCTACAGATGAAAAATCTGAACCCAGAGTCACTGTGGAACTTGCCCACAGATCCTGAGCACGTGATGGACCTTGATCTGAACCCAGGCACTTCTGGCCGGAAAGCCTGCCCTCTCCCGTACGTATGTTAGGCTGCCTACATGCACGTCACAGCCTTCTTGTCTGGGCAAGTGCTGCTGCCACTGCCTAGGCTCCCTTCTCCCTGTCGCTCACCTGGTGAATCCCTGCTTATCCTTCAAGCCCCACCTGCTCTATGTGGCTTTCCCTGACCCACCCAGACCTTTTCATCATTAATGATATTGCACAATATTAATAGAGCAATGCTTGTTTATCCATCGTTCAAGAGTATTCCACTTACACCTCCAACATGGCACTTGCCAGACTGTTTCAGTAATTTGCATGTGTCTCTGTCATCTCTATACTGCGAGTTCCTTGATGGCAGGAACTGTGATTTATTCATCTTTGAACACTCAATAAATGTACTGAAGTAATGACTTTATTTCACCTATGCTGAAAAACTCGTCTTAAAACAAAGTCTTAAAGGTATAATATCTTTAAGATGGGAAAAAATATCTAAGATTACTCACATCTAAGATTCAGCAGAATATGACCAAAAAGAAAGAAACCTCAAGTAATAAATTAAGCATGACTTAATTACAGCCTGAGAAATTCTAACAGGTAAAAGAAAGAGAAATCATTTAGTTCTAAATGCCAACGTGATCCTGTAGGAATTGCTTATTGATTTCTACTTCTTTGAGTTGATTGATCTGTTTCTTTTTCTTCAAACAGGAAAAACTTTAATTAGAATAATGAACATTAAAATACACCATAGAAATGACTTATTCACTACATCGAAAGCTCTGTCTTAAATAAAAAAGTATTCCATGGGGAAAGGAAATTAAATTTTTTATCTCTAATAATTCCATAGGCAGACCTAAATTTTTGGTTCTCTGCTTCCCCAAAAAATTCAGTGTAAAATAGCATTCAGACCAGACAATAACTAATTATAAGAGGTGTCTGGATATTTAAAATTGTTAAAGGAATAAACAACCAATATACTATGTTTATTTTCAGGGATGTGACTAAAAAAATAAAAATTTGTCATTGGTTAATATTTATTGAACACCCACAACATTTGATACTGTGATGGGTGCAAAGAGAAAATTAAAATAGCTCATTCTATTCAATAACAAGTTCAGAAGATAAACAAAAGACAGGAAAACAAAAAGCTCCTTCAAAAACTTGTCTTATAACTATGCTTTTTTTCAATCATTTTAAGCTACTGAAAACTATAGCAACTCAACCACACATTATGTGTGAAACCTACAAAGCCTTTTCGCAATTTTCAGTAAAAGCAGTGTCAAAATTTAGAATTCTCAGGAAGATGAGGCTGCTGCTACTTGTCTTACGACCTGCAAACAAGTCTTTTGATGGTGGACTACTGAACGAAGGACTACTGAACGAAGTTCAGTTCTGGGACAGAACTGCAGACTTCTCTGGCTGCTAAGTTACTTCTTTCTAAGGTACAACTTACACCTGAATCCACTGACAACTGCTGACTATTAGACAAAATCTCTGGAAAACAATTAGCATTACTCTATGATGCTGCTGCCTATATTCCCAAAAAGATGTTTAAAGTTTTACTCATATCTTTACTCATTCTCTAATAAAAAATAAACAAGAACTACTCATGAAAATTTGTACCCTTTACTATACAAAGGTAAATTTTCAGTGAATCTTCCTCTCATTAACTAATGATAGCTATCACATAAAGCTAGAGAAGTATTAAAGAATAATAAACATCACAGGCTTTTTGAACAATGCCTTGAGACTTTTACCACATTTGAAATGGCAGCTCTTCACACTTACTTGATCCTCAAAAGTTATCAAAAATTAACAGGATCATTTGGAAAATACACTTATTTCACATCAAACCATAAGCTCTTTTTAACATTCTTTTTAATAAGTGTGTGTTAATATTCCAAAACCAAAGATTCTTTGACAGACTTTTGAAGCAATAAACTTACTTTCTGAGATAGAATTCACATACTGTAAAGTTCACCATTTAAAGTCTACAGTTCAGTGCTTTTCAGTATATTCACCAACTGTGCAACCATCACCACTACCCAACTCCAGAACATCTCCTCACTCCCAAAACACACGCCGTACTCACGAGCAGTCACTCCCCACTCCACCCTCCTCCCAGGACCTCGCAACTACTACGTAATATACTTTCTGTCTCTATGAATGTGCCTATTCTAAATATTTCATACAAGTAGAACTATACAATATTTGTCATTTTGTTGTCTGGCATAATGTTTTCAAGGTTCATCCATGTTGTACCATGTGTCAGAACTTCATTTCCTTTTATGGATGAATCATACCCCATTACCTATAGATTGTCTACTATTATAAATAATATTATTAGCTATAGTTTATAGTTTTATAATGTGACGTTTCTTTTTACTGATTTAATATTCTTGGATTTTACTTACATAATGGGACATTTTGTCGTAAGGTGCAGTGATGACCTGTGTCTTCACCTACCCTCTATCCCTTTGAACTCCAAGATCGTATTGTGACATAAACACAGCAGAGTGATGACTGCGGAAAATCACTGGAATGGAGCTGACCAAAGGGGAGGTGAGGGAGAGACAGGATGATATAATCCAGTCTAGTCCTGCATCACAGGCCCGTGACCAGTGAGGATGCACAGGGTCCCCTCTCGGAAGGGCCCTGTGCTAGGAGTTTAGTGCTCAGTAGTCGCCCTACTGAAATTCTAATTTATCTTCAAATTTGTGTGGTGTAAGTGAAGTCTGACAGGGCAACGGGGCATATGTGTTGGGGTTTAGAGCCTCAGCCCTTGGTCAGTCTGCCTCCTATCATCTCCCGGGGATGGGTTCTTGGCTCCCTGCTAACTGATGTCTGCGCCTGCGGCCTGGGCCCTGCTGTACCTTCTCCTCCCCACCCCTGCCTAGCAACTGTTACATCTGCCGCCACTGAAGGCCTGGCACAGCGTGGGATCAGGGGCCCCGCATGCACCCCACGGTGTCACAGGGTGGACAACAGCACGTCATCACTGTTCTGGGCTGGCGGTGCTGAGTTATGTTCTCCAGCAGATGACCTGGTGTGGGTATGAGCTAAGGGCTAGCCTTTCACCCACTCCCCATGTAGGTACCAAGCAAATCCTGGCATGGAGGCTGCCTACCCTTGGGGGGTCACGTGTCCACTGTGAGTTGGGATAGAGGGCCCACTGAAAGCAGAGATAACCTGGGAGGGAAAAGATGAGAAAGTTCTGGAGATGGGTGATGGTGATGGTTGCACAACAAAGTAAATATACTCAATGCCACAGAAATGTACACTTAAAAACGGTTAAAATGGTAAACTTTATATTATGTATATTTTTATTCAATCAACTGAGATTATGTTCTTACCAAGGGGGGTCCTCCCAAGAAAATGGTACCCTGCTTGCGTACAATGACATTTTCATCAGCCATTGCAGGCACATAGGCACCTCCTGCTGTACAGGAACCCATGACCACCGCTATCTGGAATCCAAGCACACAAGAAACCCATGAGTACAGCTCAAACAGTGAATCATACAGTTTCTGGATCTAGTCTCATAAACATTGCAGTATCAAGGGATATTACTAACTGGTCTCTGTACATCATTTTAAAAATGGAGTCTACTAAACATTTGGAAAAGTTTCTTAACTTATTGTATCAAAGTATTTTCAAGGGCTTATGTCATACTTTCACAAAGTTTATGGACAATCTCCCTGTGAGGAAGAAGACTGGCAAGGTAGACCATTAGCCTAAGCAACTAATGGAGAGAAGAAACTCACAACCTACCCACAGATGAGCAAAACTGTATTAAAAGGATAATTTTTAAATCAAATAATAAGTCCTGTAAAAAAAATGCCACTTAGTCACAGGAATACTGAAATTTTCCAAACGAGTGTTGTTAATACTTTGTGTTATCCTGAATATGATATAAAAGCTTAAAAAATATTCTTACTTAGAGATTAGTATGACAAAAAGAACAAAAAATATGGGTTTGACAGATTACCCCTAGATAGGAATAAATAATATCACAAAGAAAATTAAGCGAAGTATGTAATGGATATTTTCTTAAATTATCACATGAAAGCAGTTTTTGCTACTAATTCCAATATTCCATCAGTTTTCCTTCTGGTGAAACAAATATCTGTTTTGAAAACAAAAGACCACACTAGTACTAATCCAAAAACGGAAGGCAGCACAAGTTCATGTTTTTATATCTAAATGGCTATCACAAGAGCATTTTTTCTTATTTAATGTATGTTACTAAAAATGGCTGTAATATTTCTGTCAACATGCTACAGAAATATTTATAACTTATTGTTTCTGCTTATCAATCACCCAGAAGTTTGTTTTCAAAATAGCAATGGCTAGAAAAACTCTTGCCAATGAGCACAAAAAAACATTCATCACAGCAGTGTTCATAACAGAAAAAATATGCAAATAACCAACATGTCCATCAATACAATATTTTGAATGGGTAAATGAATTATTGATAAATTCTTTAAAAATCGGAGGCAAAAATAACAAATGAAATGTTAACATTTCATAAATCCAAGCGGAGGGTACGTGACTGCTCTGTTCTATAAGTCTCTGTACTTTCTACATGTCTGAAATATTTTATGGGCTTTTTCTTTAAGGTTCTATCAGGAGCAAAGGACAATTTCACCTTCTCAGCTTGTTCTCTCAAAACTACTTCAGTACTAAAAAAAAAAGTCAAGGAAGTAGAGAAGAGTCACAATTAAGTAAGAATCTAGAAGGGGACAATTTTCAAAAGTAAGAAGTAAACAGGCATAGCAGGGTTCCAAGAAAACAACCAGAGAACAAAAGGAAAGAACAGAACAGCACTGTCAGCAAGTATTCAGAGACCAAGGATGGGCGTGTAGGTGGAGGGGGATGGAGGAGACCAACAAAGAGGAATCAGTCTGTCAAAACGTAGTAAGACAAAAATAAGAAAGATGTATGTCAACTCTATAGCAATAAAAAAATTTTTTAAATGAGAGAAATAAAACTGAATGCCATCATGCCATCTGGGGAGAGGAGGAAGATATACCAATTTAGTAGAAAAGTCTCACAAATGAATAGCTGACAAATTATTAGTACATCTATGTCAGAGTTTTACCACATTCCAAAGGGGACTTCAGATGCATTTTCTCCACAGTACTTCTGAAACCAAAGAAATCAACAATCCACTTCTCTGCCACCAGCTAATAATGGTCCCCGATAATCCCTGACTCTGGGTATTCAAGTCCAGTGTGCTCTCGTCCCCTTGAGTGTGTGGAAGATACGGTGATGTGCTTCTATCCAATGGCAGTGCTACTTCTGTGATCAAGTTGGGAGACTGCGTCTTCCATCCTGCTGGCCCTCTCTTACCCACTCGCTTGCTCGCTCCGATGCAGCCAGCTGACATGGGGTGAGATGCTCTACGGAGAAACCCACGTGGGAAGGAACCTGGGGAGGCCTCCGGCCAACAGCTCCTAAGGAACTGAGTGAGGCCTGCAAAGATCTGAATCCCGCCAACAACCACGTGAGCGAGTGAGGAAGAGAATCCTTCCCAGTCAAGCCTTGAGGTGACTGCAGCCGTGGGAGAGACCCAGAGCTAGAAGACCCAGCTAGAAGAGCGCTCAGACTCCTGACCCACAGAAACTGTGAGATAATAAACGCTGTTGTTTTAAACTGCTCGATTTTGGGGTAATTTGTTCTGCAGCAATAGATAACTAATACAAACCATCTACTGTAAGTGACTGCAATTGAAGCATATCTGAACATTTGGGACAGTCTGTTTACAGTACTTGGTTGTTGTTGCTCTTCGATGTATCTATCTGAAAACCAGGTCCTGCATTCCAGATGGGAGACAGGCCATAAATAGAATTCTGTGCCATCCCAGACAGTGACGGAAACCAAGAGAAGGACACAGGTAAACCGTGAAACCCGTCACAAAAGACCGCACATTGCATGATCCCATTATATAAAATGTCCAGAATAGGCAAGTCTATAGAGACAGAAAGTGGACTGGTGGTTGCCAGGGGCCTGAGAGACTAGACAGAAATGGGAACAGCTACTAATGAATAAGGCATTTCCTTTTCGGGTGATAAAAATGTTCTAAAATTGAGTCAACTCTGTGAATATCCTAAAAACCATTAAATTGTATATATTAAATAGGTAAATTTTCTGATACGTGAATTATATCTTAAAAGTTGTTACAATTTTTTTTTTAAAAAAAGCAAAAACTAGAGGTACTAAGTACACCAAGATCAAAATTCTCAAATTTACCATCAATAAGAAAGGCTATTCCACTCAGACATACCTAACAAGAACAAAATTTAATATTGCTAAAGCAAATTCTGATACTAGGAAAAAAAATTAAATAAAAGAACACTGACAAGTTGCTATTTGTCATCATTTCATTCTGAGCCATTCGCTCATGCACAAAATAAAGTGAATGAGGTGTACCAAGAGCTCTGCCACTGTGTCTGCTGCTGCTTCTCACAAAGCACAGGGACCCCAGGGCCAAAACAGCACCGATGACTTTCCAAGTCCCAAAGCATCAGTCTGTGGTACAACAAAGATCTTACACTGGGCCATGCTGGACAAATGATATGGAACCTCAGGAAGGAAATTCTGTTGTTTTCACTACTAAAAGGATATAAGATGCTTGACTATAAACTGTTCTGATGACACTCAGAGGCGTGTGGGGGACACAACACAGCCACTGTGCCAGGAGAGACCCTCACCTGCATCAGGACAACAGATGACTCCCAACACCTGGACTGAGAGGCTACAATCCCCCCAGTCACCAGTGAAGGGGGTCCGCTCTGTGACATGGACAAACCAAGAGATCCCTCTTGCAGGCTGAGGAAGTCCCTGGTGATTCCATAACTTGAATCAAGAAGGCTAAGAATGATGTACACCTGACAGTAACGATATTTGTCATAACCACCACAGAAAGCACAAGCAGAATTTTTGAATAAATGAGATGCTGCAAAACAGAGGTAAAAGTCTTTCAAAAACTTTAGACAAAATTTCATTACCCTCCAACTCTTGTTTGAACAAATAGAGACTGGGTCTCATTGCACCCAAACTGTCTGCCCTATGGAAAGGGTCTCTGAAAGGCAGTCAAGAGGTTTTATGCCGAATTCTAAAAACTGTGTGAACTCTAGACCTCCATCCTTCCACTGGAAAATTGCAGAAGACTATCCAGTTCAAAGGCACACAGTGATATAAATGTATTATAACTTGGATCGGGGGAAAGTTCCGGTTGGTTACTTGATGAAAAGCCATTAAAAATATAACAATGGTTTTTAAATCTCTCATCTTCTTTTTCAATTCCAAGTAACTGTGGAAAGCAAATACTTCCTGTATCAAATTTTTTTGTCTTCCTGTACTTGAAGAGCTGCCATTAAAAAATAAAAGCCACAAAATACACATGTCCATTCTAGAGCCATCCAGTATTTAGGAACATTATTAACTATAGAGACTGCTCACACCACTGATTCTAGAATACTCATGCTAATCTGTACTAACTGGATAGGCTGAAATGTATATGGAAAACAAAAAGTCCATCTTACCCAAAACATTATGTTTCTTCCTCAATCTTTCTATCAGAGACTCAAAGCAATCTTTCCATCAGAGACTCAAAGCAATAAAACAGGCCCTATCTGGCTTCATGAACAGGTTGAAATGCATTTTTAAAGTAATATGATATACAGTGCCTGTCCTAACTAAACCCCAACAATCACCAACGTCTGAAGCAAAGAAAATAAATTTCAAAAACAATGAGCTAATGAGGGTGGCCGGTTGGTTAGAGGCTGTGCTAATAACACCAAGGTTGCCGGTTCGATCCCTGCATTGGCCACTGTGAGCTGCGCTATCCTTAAAAAAAAAAAGCGCTAAGCCAAGGTGGGGAAGAGGGAAAGGATAAGGAAAAAGGAAAAGAGGGACACCTGAGAATAATTTTACATCCCAAAAAGAGAACAAATAGGCAGAAACACAAAGAAAAACAAGTGAAAGACCTGAGGAGCTGCAACTAAACATGGCTCAATGAATAATGCCTGTCTCAGAAGAAATAAACTGTTAGTATAAACAAAAACACATTGTTGCTGGTGTAGTAAGGATTACAGTAAAACAAGGAAGAGAACTGATGCATCGGAACAAAAATCGCTCTAGACTGGACTACCACTAGATCATAAAAATTAATGGTAATGTGAGACCTAAAAAAATAAATACAAAGATCCCACTTTGGAAGACAAGTGTCTCACATGTAAAAAGCCAGCAACATGGAAACAATCAGGAAAACAGAAGAAACGTATTTCCAAGGTCATCAGGCATTGATGGATCTGGAAAAGGCCCAGGAAAGGTATCCTCAGGACGTGAGAACCAAAAATTAGGACAACCAGACATCAATACGCCGTATCTTTAAACTTCAAAAACAAACAAGGCATCCTAAGACCTACCAGAAAGGAAGGAAAGATGGAAAACAAGAGAATACGAAGGTAATACTTCATTTAACTGTCTTTTCTCCTCGAGAGCAAAAACAAAAATTTTAAACATGGAAGATGTGTAGGAATCTGTCTACACTTTTACAACTGCAAAAATATAGAAAATAACAGAAGTCTGATTGTCGAAAGACACACAACTTAGAAGTAGGATATGTGGATTTACAACAGGCAAGGTTAATAACATTAAATAAAAACCAACCCTGGGAAGGAAAACAGGAAATGAACCAGTAAGGAAGGCTGTGTTCACTATCAAAATGCACACGTAACATAACTGGAGTTACAAGTGACTGTTTATATAATAACATATAGAAATTGTTTTTATCACCCACCTAAATCTAAGTCTTATATAAATAATAAAACAATAAGTTAAAATATGGGAAATAGAACTACTCAGTATATCAGATATCACTTTAATAGTCATAAGGAATTTCACTCTTTTGATAAATAGTAAGTACCTTCTCAGGAAAATGTGTGAGGATATAAACATTCACCTAATATTGTCTCTAATCTCTAGTAGCTTAGAGTCTAGTGAGGGAAATTAGTTAGGATATATCTAGATAAAAAGGATAAATGCCGTTAATAAGGTATAGCTCAAGAATTATGGGAGATGGGAGAAGGAAAAGATTACTTCCAGTAAGGGATTCTGGGAAGCTTTCCTGAAAAAGGTAACACCTGAGATGAGCCACGGAAAATGGGTTGGAGAATTAGACTTCAAGAATCGGGGGAAAGAAGGCATGGCATGGACTTGGGCAGACAGTGATAAAAGGCTACGGTGCACAGGTACAACAGTGAGTGGTTCAGATTCACGGCAGCTTACCGGGGATGAGCAGTAAGGCCAGAAAGTTAGTTTACAACTAGATCACTCAGGGTCTTAAGTACCAGGCTGAGAAGTCTGAAGTTCGCTTTGTAGAAAATAGGGTTTGGAACCAGGGAACTAAATAAAGAATAACCTTGCAGTAATGTGTACAATGGACAGAAAAGGAGAGACTCGGCAGACAGGACACCAGGCCAGCATAGCCCGTGCCACAGGATAGTACCAGGATAGCTGGTAATGAAGCCGTGAACTACCCATGGTGACGAATGGAATGGAGAGGAAAAATCGATAGGACTTCATTCGCCAAAGGGTTTCTATGTGTTAATTATCTGACCAGCATCCGAAGAGCTCCTGGGGATACAAAAATAAGGACGATACTATATATATATATATATATATATATATATATATATACACACATATTTTTTTTTTTTTTTTTTTTTTTACCTACAAGAATTAAGTAGGGGAAAAAGCAGAAAAGAGTCCAGGATGACATCAAAGTTTCAATCCTAAGGAAAAGAGCAAGAAGGAAGTACCATCAATAGCAAACAGGAACACAGGTGAAGGAACAAAAACCAGCGGGAAAGCAAATGTGCTCAGTGTCTAGTTTGAGCTGATGGTGCCAGCAGAAAATCCACAGAAACAGAAGCCCTAAGTGTAAGCAGAGGTGTGAAGGGAGGTCAGGACTTGAAAAAGATCACTGAGGTGGCAGGTATGTCATGAGATTTTATTAAACCATTAAGGTCAAGTTCTTGGGTGGGGTTGGGAGGATCAAATAGATAGAGTGGGAGAGTAAGGAAACCCCAGTGGCATGAAGCCTAAGGAGACTCTCAGGAAAGGAAACAATGACGATACCATGAGGTTGTGCCAAGTGAGAATCTGGTCTCTAGAAGGTTAGCAAGACCATCTGTGGGCAGTAAGGCTGTAAGGAGAGCGAGCAGTCAAGAATGAAGATACTGGGCCAATCCTTAAGAAGTTTGGTAAGTCCAGGAAGGAGGGAAGCTTCGAGGACGAGCAGAAGCTAGAAACAGTCCTTTTCTTTTGGCATCATTTTTGGTACTTTTTCTTTTTCCTTTAAAAAAAGAGAAAGTCAACATTAACTATTGGCTATGAGGGGGAAAAATAAGTGGATGAGAAAATATTTAAGTAAAAGAGAGAAATGGTATAAAGTACAAATGGTGTAAAGAGGGGTTGATGTTAAGATTATGACAAGTTTAGCCTTGGAGAAGAGGGACAATTCTTTCTGGGATAACAGACGACAGAGTAACAGTATTTTCAATAGAAAGAGCAGCGCTCACACATAGCCTGACTTTTTCAGTCAAGTACGTAGCAGTAGCTTCAGTGCAGATGTCACGTTTAGAGTTCATATACTGGGGGAAAGATCCGAACGGGCAATATGAAGACTAGTATATAATAAAAATTATTTTTTTTTAATTTCAAGAGGTTCATAAGAATATCAAAAGGCAAATCTCAACCATAAACTTCCTATTGGAGTGCAATAGAAAAAATATGTTAAGAGTAATGGCTCGACTAAAGAAATACTGATGTGAAAATTTTTAGGAAACAAAAATAAAATAGGTGAAAGGAAGGAATTCAGTCAAATGACCCTCAGACATTTTAGACTTTTTTTTTTTTTACCATAGGCAGGTATTGCTTATTCAAAAATATATGGACACTTTTAATTTTAAAACAACCTGTTTTTAAAGCACTTCAAGCTTTAGGTTCCACAGGAGCAGAGACCCTACGTGGTTTTATTCACCAGCATAGAGCCGTCTCAGGGAGCATGGTCCTGCTACCACCTTGACTTCAGACTTCTAGCCTCCAGAACGTGAGAGAATACATTTCTGTTCAGTTAAGCCACTCAGTTGGTAGTAATTCATTATAGAAGTCCTAGGAAACTAATGCAAGGTTAGTACAACTATATAAATTATAATACCAGATTAAATGGGCTAACCTCCCCTATAAAACAAAAGATCACAATAACAATTTCATACCAGATAATTGAAGAGCCATTTATGCAAAATTAAGCAAAGCTGGTTTCTATTTAGATAAATAAAGCATAGAGATATAGGCAAGGTCACTGCACAACAGTAAAATATATAATAGTAACAACATACCCTATTGATAGAAAAGAAAAAAGAAGAGATGTAGTAATTGCAAGTGAAGACAAATTAGAAGATTAAAAATATTACAAACTTAAAAAATCCAGTAACAACATAAACAAAGGAGTAGCATCAGTATTATGAAATATTTCAAACATGTAAAAACCATTAAAGAAAAATAAATGTCCTTTCACCTAATACCAAATCTTAATAAATCTTGACAATCGGCCAAATTTAAATGATATTTTTAAGGAATAAAGTATTTCAGATATAATTAAAGCCTCTACATACCTCCTACCTGACCCCTTTTTCCTCCCTTCCACCTCAAAGGTAATCATTGTTTTAAAGGTAAGTGTATCATTCACATGTACATGTTTAGCCATATAACAGACAGTATTATTTGATATATTTAAGCTTTACATATATAACAATTGGCTGTATATTTATTCCACTATTTTTTTCTCAACATACTTTTGAGACTTATTTACGTTGATGCATGCAATTCTAGTTCATTGACTTTAACAGTTAAAAATTGTATTATTAATCTCCCATTAACGATCATTTAAGTTGCTGTTTAACTTTTGCTGTAACAAACAATACAACTTTCTACTACATGTCTCCTCACACATATACTAGCGTTTCAACAGAGTCCAGTCCTAAAAAAATGATTACTCAGAGCCCATTGTTTTTAAAAACTCTTTTTCTTTGGTGAATAACCTTTATAACAGTATAAGTGTATTCCCATAATTAACAAAAGTATCTAACTAGAGGTAACCTTAAGATATTTTCTATGGAAAAAAACTAAACCTTGAATTAACTTCTGTTTTAAGTTATCTCAGAGTACCTACTTAGTAAAGTCATTTGGAGCAAAAAGCAATATATCTCATTAATGAGAAATTACCTGTGCAATATTTTTAGAAGACATAATTGCCTGATTATAAAATATACGGCCAAAGTGATCTCGATCTGCAAATTCCTCTGCTTGTCGAGGTAAGTTTGCCCCTCCTGAATCAACTGAGAAATGACAGAAATAAATACATCTCTATGAACAAAATATGCGACACACAGGAAGACTTGTATCAATGACAGCAGCAGTTCTTAATCCCATTCACAAAAAACTTGCCCTATCGTTCTAAACTATTCTGCAGCACCTTTCTCCAGTCCCCCAATGCAGCCAAAAGGATTCTCTGTTTTTTCTTCAAGTCCATTTGGCTCTCCTACCCCTGCACAAAACTCCACTTGAAATGTGTAGGACATTCTCTCCTTTGAGGACCAGCTAAAGTCCCAGAAACACCATATATGCTTAACCAGTTCAGCTAAAAAAAGTATCTCTCTTTTAAATTAATACAAAAACCACCTATGCAATTCATGTGACAATTTATCACATATTGCCTTTTGGTATTGTTTTCACTGCAGATTAGAGTAGTGGATAAGAATATCAGCTGAGTTCAA
Source organism: Rhinolophus ferrumequinum (assembly GCF_004115265.2). Lineage (NCBI taxonomy): Eukaryota > Metazoa > Chordata > Mammalia > Chiroptera > Rhinolophidae > Rhinolophus > Rhinolophus ferrumequinum. The sequence goes on along the minus strand of NC_046290.1, from coordinate 45,152,613 downwards.
AACAGAGCTCAGTTACTATATACAGGCCTTTTTCCTAGACATTCTATGTCTTGGTTTCCTCATCTGTGAAATGAAGGTAACAACAGTAGCTATCCCATATAGTTGTTACTGGGATAACACGAAATAATGTGTGTAATGCACTTAGTTCAGCACATACTGTGAATGCACACAGTAAAGCTACAAAAAGTTAGCTAGTCCTATTCTTATCACTCTTGGATACAATCATAAGGCTCCTATTGTTAACAGATACATTATATCCTGACTCCAATCAAGACAGAAACAACATAATACTCTTCACGGCCTCCCCCACAGAGTTGGCACAGCACCTGCAAGCAGCAGGGCCTCATTTGCTGTATTCTGTATGTGCAAAGTACTTCATAGTGTAAGTCAACCAGGTAAATTCACTTTCATAGGGAAAAAAAAATCTCTGCATCAGTACCTGTTCAAATACCCACATAAATGAACAATATATATTGGCGTGTTACCAAACTAAACCAATCTCCATCCAGAAGTGGCAATTCTATACTGCCTTGCTTTGATATTCTTTTTTGAAACATCCTCAGATTTAAATCTATTTTAATTTTAAATATAAATTTATTTTTATTGAAAATTAAATTTCCTTACTAGATTTATTGGGGTGATCACTTTGTAACGTCCAATCAATATTAATATCTAATCACTATGCTGTATACCTGAAACTAATATATTATATATCAATTATAATAGAAAAATAAATTTTAAAAAATTACATTTCTTTAATATCTGCTCAAATTAGAAACACACTCAAACATTTAACATAGCATCTGGCACTCAAGAGATCCATAAATATTAGCCACTATTTGTTCATAGTTTGAACTCATTATGGTTAACAGAAAAACAAAATATACAGAAAAAAAGAAAATACACGTGTAGAGAAAAAACTGCCATGCACCAAAATACTGTCAGAGGTTATTCCTCAGTGAAGTTATTATGGGTAGTCCTTGTTTACTTTATCTCCCAGCGTTTCCAGCAAAGAACATGCATTTCTTTTGTAATAATGGGAGAAACGAACAATTATAAATACTAATTGATAATGTCATATAAATAGCCTTCTAAACAGTCTTATATTTTACCAGCTAAAAATAGTTTATTTTACAACTACTGTGACTTGCCCAAGTAGATGCAAGGGAGTCTGTTTTGCATTGCAATTTCCTGTGCCCGTAGATGTTTTTTCACAGTCACTGGGTAGTAGGTACCTCCTTTGACAGTGGCATCGTTGGCAACAATCATGCATTCTACTCTGAAAGGCAGAAATTTCATGGAAAGAAAATGAGAGATTTCTTCAAAGTTAAAGACCAACTACACCACATTCCATGACACTCCACTGCCACCTTCAACTTCTAGTACATATCACCAATGACAGTCATTATATCACAATCTTGGGATACAAAAGCAAGATTTAATCACAATTCATATGTTCATTTATATAATATAAAATGATCGCTTTTAACAAGTTTACAAACTCACACTTAATTTTTATAGAGTCATCAGTCCTGTATTAGTAGTGAAAAATTAACACCCTAAGCCACATTTCATAATGCTTATTTGAATAGGAGGGTATTTGAACAAGATAATAAAAAAAAAAAATCCAAGTCTCAAGAGTGAGAAAACCTATCATAATAAACCTTCATGTTTCCTTTAAGGAAGGTACTTTGCCAAAATGAAAACTAACCCATCACGAGTATTTCTTTTTTACGTTTTCAAAAGTTCACCAATATGGCCATATGCTTTTCTATAAAACTAAAAGAAGTTTAAAATACACCATTTATCTTTCTCAAAGTGACAACAGACGCAAACTTTAAAATAGTATATTGGAAACATATACTACAACGTGCCCTTTCTCCTCAAAACCATGCTGATGGGTACCTCAGCCCACAAGTCACACACTGAGCAGCAGAGTGGGGAATGCAGGCGGCCAGTTAGAGAAACTGCATAACTTGTCAGGAAACCTGAAGATCAGAGGTTCACTTGAAACTTGAAAGAACAGTGTCCTCTTTACAAAACTTAATCTTCTTTATATTGATGATGTTTCTGCGATCACATTTTATATTCTCTAGAATTCTAAAAAAGTAACTCATTGAATCTCTGTTGAAAGTAGAGAACAGGAACTGAGCACACAGCCTGGGCTTGTGCAGTGCTTCTCAGATTAGGGTACGTGGCCTGCAGTGCAGTGCTCTCCAAAGCGTAACAGGGCTGCTCTCCCTGGAGCCTCAATTGTATTCATTAGATCTGTGGGCGGGGAAAAAGGGGCTCTATGGAAAGTAACCTCACGGGGGATCTGATCATAAATTCCTCACTGGGCAAGTCATGGCAGGCAGTCACACCCCAGGCATAAACTTTTTAGTAAAAGGTTTATCTTTGCCTTAAGCAAGCTCTGTCCATTGTTTCTATGCATCTAGGTGAACACACCTAGAAATAAACTGTAACCACCCTCCAAAAAAGCACATAATCTTGTTAAGTATCCTGTAATCCAATCCCCACCTTGCTTTTTCCCCACCTCCATGTAATCTTCCTAAATTCCTTCCTTCATTTCAAATGTATTTTTAAAAAGCTGCAAAATTGTCATTCTCTGGAGCATTCGAGATAGTGTGTCCTGGCATATGTTTGTCTCAAACAAACTCTTAGATAAATCCTCTACAAGTTAGGACATTTCTTACCTGGACAGGTCATATAAAGCCTTTTTCTATGACTGGAATGCAAACTTTTCATTACTTTAACATTAAACAAACTAGACTTGAAAGGGAATTTAGGCTTCAGGCTGGTGGCTGCCCTGCGGTGCTGCAGGAAAAGCTTAAGAAGCTCTGGTGATGGGCGGAGACCAGGCTGTAAAGTCAATCAAAGCTTGGCTGAAATTCTGGCTCCGCCACTTGCTACGTACATGACCTTGAACAAGTGACACAGCGACTATTACTCTACTATTAAAAGGTCACAGACCCGTTACAGAAGGAGAAACAAAATCAGTCCAGAAAAGTATCGTATTGTACATCTATTGGTTTGCCTATCCAGCATCTCTTATTTTGGCAACAGAATGAAACTTTCTTTCAGAAACAGGCTCGTCTCTAATTTTAACGCTGTGCTCTATTTTTTGCCCATGTGGGTGGGACTTGACCCCAAAGCCCATCTTCAAAGATGGGCACAGGAACCAGGCCTTCTACTCAGAGTCCACACTGTGACCGGGCAATGGACTCAGGCCCCAGGCCTATCCCCTTAGGAGTTCCCCTACCATTGCAGCTGCTAAGCTTACACAGTAGAAACCAGGAATGCCTGGGACCAGCTCTGCAACAATGGTGAATGGCTATAGTTGCACTTCCTTAGAGGCACAGAGCTGAGGAGAAGGTGGAGGAACACACACCGCCCACCGGCTTCTGAATCAAACGCAATTGTATCAGGCCAGAGTCCAACTGCCTAAGGTCAAAGCTGAGCTTTGCCAGTGGCTTGACCTTGGACAAGTTATTTCACACTCTAAACAGTTCCCATATCTGCAGAATAATGATGACAGTAACACCCATTCTCACTGAGCTGTGGTGAGGATGAAAACAACTAATCAGCAGGAAGTGTTTATCACAGTACCAGGCATGGTCACTTCACAGAAAACATGAGATCATACACAAATATATACAAATGCATTTAACATCTAGATTCCCTAAGTCCACAGTGGTTTGAGAACACCGACTCCAGGGGCCCACCCCCAGAATGTGACTTAGTGCCTCTTGGGAAGACCTGATAATCTACATTTCTAACAAGTTCTCAGGTGATGCTGATGCTACCTTGGAGAGCTACTCCTTACTTAGAGAGCTGCTCCTCTAAGACAGTGGTTTTCTCCCTAGATGTAAAGAGATCACCGTGGAGCCTAGAAAACCATACAAGCCAAGCCCACACCTGGAGGTCTGGATTGGGACCCCGGGATCTTTGCTAGGGTTTTTTTCCCCTCAATTTTTGTCTCTAAAGCTCCACAGATGAATCTAATACATGTCTCCATAAAAAGCTTCAGTCCTAAATAACATCAATAGCATACAATTTGCATGCTAATATGCAAAGCAGTGAGTGGTGGATGCCTGTGCCTTGTCAATCTTCTTCCTGACCCACAAGATTGAGTGTAAGTGGAATACTCACCCTGATACTCTCCCAATGCCTGTAATAATGCCACCTGCAGGGACCTCCTCATTACCATATAACTGGTAACCTGCAAACTGGGATAATTCCAGAAACGGAGACCTGAGGGGAAGAAAGGATATTGTTTGGATTAAAGTTATTTTATATATATATATATATATATATATATATATATATATATATATATATGTATGTTACACATACATATTATATATTTATACATTATATATATTTAAACAGTATATATATGTACATTATATATATATATATTTAAACAGTTACATGTGGAAAAAGAAGATATTTTTCTTTAATGAGTCAATGTTTCAAATATGCATGTTGTATATAAAATCTACAAAAAGAAGAATATCTAAAACAAAATCTAGTGTGAATACTGTGGGGATTTATAAGGTATAGCCACACAATAGAACACTAGGTACTTATTTTAAAAGATGTTGTACAAATGTATTTATTAACATAGAAAGAGACTAGCACCTGAAACTTACGTGGCACTTACCACGTGCCAGGCTCTCTTCCAGGACTTTTAGACGCCTAACTCCTTTACTCCTAAGAACTATCTTCTGAGGTGGATCCTATTATGATCCCTAGTGACTGATAAAGAAACTGAAACACAGAGATTAAGTCACGTGTCTAAAGTTTCACACCTAGCTAAGTGCCCGAGCTGGGTTTTAATAGCAATCTAGGACCAGGCTCTTACCTACTCCATTATTCTAGCTCGCTCTTACTTAAATGTTCAAGATACAGTAAGTGGCGGGGGGGGGAAGGTTATAAAACCTCACATTTAGTATGATTACATTTTTCTTTTAAAAAACGATGTGTCTAACACACATATGAATAAAAACGGTCTAGAAGGATATATGCTGGGTGTTACTAGCAGTGTTTATCTCTGGGTTGGGTGTGTGCATGGATGTCACGAAAAATACTTTTGGAATCTTCCTTTCCTTCTCTCCAGCACCCCACAAGCCAGTCCTTCAGGAAATCCCGTTGGGCCAACTCTCTTGGCAACACACCCAGAACCTGACATTCTCATCATCTCCACCACTCGTACCCTTGTCCAAGCCACCAGCATGTCTCTCTTGAATCACTTCAGTTGCCCTCTAACTGGGCTCAGTGCTCCCACCCTTGCTGCCCAGTCTACTCACAACATAGCAGCCAGAATAACTCTTTCCAAACATTAAAAGTCCCACAAAAACTCCCCATTTCTTTCAGAGTCTGAGTCAAAACTCTTACGCTGGCCGATACAAGATCTTAAGGAATGCGACCCATCTCCTAGGTACTACTCTCCCCTTCCTGTCCTATTCCCAACCGCACGGGCCTCCTGGCTGCTTGGGCATATCAGCATATCCAGTACAGTCCTACCAGGGCCTTTGCACTGCTCATTTCCTCTGCCTGCAACATTCTTTCCCCAGTATTTACAGGGCTGTCTGTCTTCACTCCTTCAAATCTTTGCCCAAACGTCACCTTCTCAATGAGGCCTACCCTAAACACCCCATTTAAAATTGCAACTTGACCCTCATCTGTTGGTCCTTTACTCTAGTCTACCTTTTCTTCTTCCTATGACATTTACCAGTTTTAACATACTGCATAATTTACGATGTGTATCATTTATTTTCAGTGTCCTTCTGCTACAATGTAAACCCCAGTTGGGCAAGGATCTTTGTCTATTTTGTTCATTGATGTATTCCTAGCACCCCACCTGGAACAGTGCCTGACACACAGTAGCCTCTCAATAAACATCTGTTGTTGAATAGGATACTAAGAACCAGATTTTAAAATCACTGATTTATAAAACTGTCTAAGAAAGTACCATAGAATAGAGAACACTGAGCTAGGACTTCGGTATATACCAACCCTGGGTCCAAAAGACCATCGACTCTTTCTCTGGGTAACAGTTTTCCTCTTGATATGTGACGTTCTCGGGCTTTCTCACCACCTCCTATGATAAATTAGGATATGATAAAACAGAATTGGATTAGATTGATATATAAGGTCTCCATTTAACTTAATGCCAGAAAAACATATAACACTCGATCCAAAATATAGAACTTTTAAAAGTTCAACGTATCCTGTGAGAAATGGCTAATTTTTCAGATCACTCACTTTACAAGCTGCCAATTTTCTGAAGTAAATAATTAAAATGGCGTTTTTAAAAAGTCAATCTATTCCTAATTTCACAGCATATCATACACTTTCTGAATTCACTAGTAATTACTTAAAGAAGTAATATAGTATTTTTTCTGCAACTCATGCATTGCAAACACTGCCTCATCTCCACATTTATTAAATAGCTACTCCAAATATCTAACACTGTGCTATATGACATTTGAAAACTTCCTAACTTCCTCTGTACCAGGTAAAAAGCACTATTTTAGAAATGACTTTCATAAGCACAGCGAAACTTACCTAGGGGGGCCATTAGTGACCCATAACTTTTTAGGCTGTCTCCAAACTGGAGAGAATGTAACACCTTCTGCAGCAGTTTAAAAGTCCCCTTTTTTTGTTAGTGTCTTGACTCAGAGATTGTCTTTGGTGCTTCCTGACATTGTTCCACACAAAGAAAATTACAATACTTCAAGAGTCCGCTGAGGCAGCCTGATGCAGCCGCTTGGGGTGAGAGGTACACCAAACCTCGCCCACCTTGGAGCTGTGGGCTCCGGGTCTTGGGAATACCAATAACCCACTCTCGGCAAACCAAGGTAACAGATAAGGAGGATCAAACTGTACCTTAAAATGCTTCTTTTTCCCTGTTGCCCAAGAAGTTCATCCTAATATACTCTAATAAAATGTTCAGCTATGTAAGAAAGCTGTTTCTTTGCTTTTTAAGTGAGAAAATAAGTCATATCTATTTCAAATAAGGTTCCAAGTATGACTGTATTTTTCAAACCAGTACTCTTTCCTGTATCTAAGGGGATTTTTTTTTTTCCTGAAGAAGTGGATGGCATACTTTTAAGATTAAATCTGCCTTAAAGTTACAAATAATTCTGGAAGGGAAAGATTTAGATATAAAATAGTGTAATCAAGCCAACGCTTTTCTTGTTTCTCCCAACCACAGTTAACACAGAGTTCCCTACTGAAGTGCATTTAAGGGTACAAGAAGGAGTGAGGGGGACAGGGCGAGGGTGACAAAGGGGCAGAGGAAATTTCTGGGAGTGAAACGTTCATTGAGCCGATTGCGGTGATGGTTTCATGGGTGTATACATCTGTCAAAACGCAAAGTGCACTCTTTAAATGATGCAGTTCATCGTATGTAAATTATACCTTAACACAGCTGCTTAAAAGTAAATAGTAAAAGAAAAATGAACTGAAAGCACTCTAAGGAAGGCCAGGCCCCCTGGTGAGGGTCTTTGGGAGTCAGGTGACATAAGTGCCCACTAAGGGGCTAGCAGGGGAAGAGGTGAGAGGGGATGGTGGGGGGACAATGAGATGATAAAAAATTTTTAAGCACTTAAGACAACATCATTCTTTCTTAATTCTGCCTAGAGATTGAATTTGCAATTTGGAACACCTAGTGAATTCTGGTTTTATTAAGAAAAAACAGAAAGTGAGTAATCTGCTTATCCTGATGCAGATTCTCAGAATTAAGGTCTTCTGGCATTTAAACTGGCCTACGAGATGTGGACCTGACAAAACGACAGCGAGACACAACATCTTAGTTTTCCAAGGATTATTCTCAAAGATTTTGTGTTAATGATCTCCATTCCCACAAACTCAAGGCCAGAAAAGCCAGTTTCCTTCTATCTCATCCATCATACTGCATCGTTTCTAAGACATACAGTTTGTTCACATTTAAAGATCCCTGAAATGAGAAAGCATTTTACAGTTTGTAGCATCTTTCAATTGCTGTCACCAGGGGGCAGTCATGACCCAGCTGTCTGCCTCTGCAAGCACAGCACAAATATCTATGGCCACTTCAGCTGTTCACCTGCATTGTTGGAACTACATGCATGGAATTTAACTTCCACTGTAAAATGTCTTCAAAAACTACACATGCCTTACTTTTAGGTCATTAAAAACCCCTGTTTCAACCACCAAAACTATTTGTGGTTTTTCTGTATCAATAAAATTATTACCCAGCTTTATAAAAAATAAGCACTTCTGAATCTATCAAAACACAGCCCTTCAATAAACTTGTGTTAATCAAAGCACTTAGTTCTGAGTATTATGAATAATACGGATAGGTAAGTAGGAGAGTTACTTATAGAAACAGGGTTAGTGGACATTTGTTATTCTTTTTGACCAGACAGATCTTGAACCCCTCTTCTAATGTGGGGAAATAGTGTTAAAAAATGACATGAGTTTTGTCTATTGGATATGATTTGAGAGGCAAAATATCCTGCTGGTAAGCTTCTCTGAAAGATAACTGGAATCATACTCTTGAAGCTATTTTGAACATTCAGATGAGCGTGATGCTGTGGCTGAAACAAAACTTTAAGAAGTAATAGTTTAAAAATTGATGAATTTGAATTTCTACTTTCCCCCAAATAGTGGAGGTGCTATGTGAGCAGAAAAACTGGCCAAGTAATGGGAGAAAATGTCTACATACCAACAAATGCAGTCTTGAGGAGTTAAAAGCTTAATGCTACCAGTTTTTCCTAAAACCAGTAACTATAAAGGGACATTTTAATTAAGTGTGAAAAATTAATGTAAATGGAGCCACTTCAAAATTGAGTTGGAGCTGCTATTTCAGACAAACTGCCTTGCACATCTTACTCCTCAAACCTTTGGAATGTAAAAAGTAGGCAACATTATCTTTGGACTGGGCCTAAAGCAGCATTATATTGCAACTATTTGCAAAGCTATCAGAAAACCAGACGTGACTACAGGACTGAAAATTAAAGACAATCTTTTTTTTTTTTTAATTGGGCAATACTGGGGAACAGTGGTTTCTCCAGGGCCCATCACCTCCAAGTCGCGGTCCTTCAATCTAGATGGAGAGGGCGCAGCCCACCATCCCATGCGGGAATCGAACCGGCAACCTTGTTGATGAGAGCTCGCTCTAACCATCTGAGATATCCGGCCGCCCCTAAAGACATTCTTTAGAACTATCATCACTATGTTAGCTTATCTGTCTCTATCTATAGAAGGTCCTTCCTTAGCTTATGAACACCCATAGAAATTCTTTCCTTCTGTTTCTGTAATTATTCCCCTTAACTTTCTCATAAATACTCCTTATCTTCACCACCTATTTGGAACACTATTTGGGTTTCAGCCTGAATCAGTACGTACTTCCAGAATAGCTATTCTTTTGATCTCAAATTAATGCTTGTTGCCTCTCACTTTGGCCTTTTATTTTTAAGTTAATAAAAGCATAAATTGAAGAATAAATGAGTATTTACCTCGTTTTATCTTCTGTGCTCGTTCATGGAGTTCATTTACTAGTGCTTTCATCTGTTCATAGTTTTCCTAAAACAGAAATAAAGAGTGAGACTAGAAAGCAGATACCTTTTTTTTTTTTTTTTTTTAACCAAAATAAGGGTTAAGGAGAATATCATGTGCCAAACCCATGTGGTCTCCATGCTGGGCTAATCCATTCTATGGAAAAGATTAATTCCTGCCTCTCTTCTATCTTTCCTCAGGCTCTTTACTACCAGCACTCCTCTCTGGTCCATGTATCCAAAGCTCACCCCTCTTTTAAAGCGTAATTCATGTTTCTCCTCATCTCCAACACCATTTCTGGCCACTCCTACTCATTTTAATATCTTTCTCCCTCAAACATCTACTGAACTTAATTGATCTCTACTTGTTTTCCTATTTTAACAAAAATAAGCCATATGTTCCTTAACTTTTAAGGGTTAGAATGACATCTTATTTTTCTGTCCCGTCTTGAGGAGGTTCTACCCAATGCAGAAATACTGGCTTACTGACAAATTACACTTAAAAACAAAGCCTAGGGGAAAAGAAGTGTATCCTATTTCATGTTTAAATAGGAACAAAACTGTTTGCATATGCTTGGAAATTTTCTAGAGTACATACAAGAAAATATAAACAGTGAAAAGTGGAAAATGGGCAGAGGTATTAACTTTTCACCATTCTGTATTATAAATATTTTCAGTACATTACTTTAGAACAATACTTACGTAGCTAATTATTTTTGAAAATTCAGAGTTTATCCCGCTAACACATTTTGCTCCCCATAATGTGATCAACACATCTGGTGCTGTAATTCCCTTTATGTGACACAATACTAAACAGCTTTCCAACTGTTCAAAATTAGATGAATTTACAGTCTTTATAATATATCTCCATTATTTCCTATTTTCTACAGCTCCAAGAGTTCCTGAGGTCAAGAAACATTCCATGTTTAAAATTGATAAGATAAAGAAAAAAGGTTTCAGTGACATCACTTGGGGCTAATTCACCAGCAAGTCCGTCCAGTCATCATGACATCCTATCTCCTGCCCAGTCCTATTTAGCTCAACAGCACTAGAAAATGAAGGAACAGGCAGGTTACATTAGGCAAATTACAGAGTGGGGGGTTTCACTAACACGTTCAGCGCCCCCTTTAGTGTGGTTCGTTGTCATTGCTGTGAACTTTCTTTCATGGACATTTTCAAACATATAAAAAAAGAAAAAGTCTAGTATAATGAAATGTACCCAATGCACTTCAACTATTATCCATAAATGGCCAGTTGTTTCCCTTATGCCCCCCACCCTGAATTATTCTGAAGAAACCCCTACATGTAACACTCATCTATAAGTGCTTCCAAATCCCCAAAAGGAGCATCGTTACATGTCAATAATCTGTTAATATCATCAAATATTCAATTAGCGAAAACATTTCCCCACTGTCAGACAGATGTTTTTTTAATAGTTTATTTGAATAGGATCCTATGGAAGGTCTACATACCCACAACTGGCTGATGTATTTCTTAAGCCTTTTCTAAAGTATAAATTCTCCATCTTCTTTGTCTTCAAATGTTCTGTTTATCCCATGGATTTTTCCCACAGTGCTAAATACATCCCCACAGGGTCCTCTAACAAGTTCTTCTTCCCTTGTAGATCTAGAGGCTGATGGGATTCTGGAGTGCCTTTAATTTTTCATTCTTTCTCCTCCCGCTCCGCTCCTGCATCCTATCTGCTGATCTGCCAACTTTGCAAACCACAGGCACCAAAGTTTAGAGCTGATGAAAAACAGTTCACATACAGAGAAAATAAGTAATCCTCTATTAAAGCATAGCCAAACCCCAAAGTACAATCACTGCAGCCAATGAGGCTGCCCAGTTTACAAGAGCGTCAATGAAAGCTAAAGCTGGTTATGCAAGGGATCTTTACCCTAGATAAGCCAGCCTCTCATTAAAAAATAAAGGAAAGTGTCACTACCTGCCAAGCCTTTCTGAAACACATGGTTATGGGAGAAGTGAGAGCAGGCAGTACGTATTACTGTTCTAACATGCGTGACTAGGAAAATTAGGCAGAGAGAAACTGGACTGTGGCCAGGGCCCCTATGTGCCATCTCTCATCCAAGGCATGGCTTTATTTTTTGTCCCCCTTTTGTGGGTTGTTTGTATCAAAGTTTACTACTTGTAGCTGGAGGTCCCAGAAGATACGGATGCACCTAAGTGAAATCTTTTAACATCCAACATAACTTACGAAGAACACACCCACTCTCTCCATGCTACTTATTATCTGTGGCAGACAGTATTAGCTGCATGTCCATGTCCATTCTTCCAGTCTTCCATGATGATGGAATCCCAGTTTTATTCAAGGTGGCAACATGCCCAGCTGGAAAAGTACTATATCCTGGCTTCCTTTTGTAGACAGGTATGGTCGTGTGACTAAATTCCAACCAATGAAATATAGACAGAAGTTGTTAGGTATGACTTCTAGAAAGGCTCCTTAAAAAGCAGACAAGCAGATGAAGATGTCCTTTTGCCTACTCACCTTCCTCCTACTTTGTGCCTGGAACTCAGACATAATAGTTGTAGCTTAAGCAACCATCTTAGGTAACGAGATTAATTGTATTATTTGTTTAAAATTCTTCCCTCCCATCCTTGCCAAGGCTCACTGGGAGATTATACTTCCCCACCCCACAGTCCATGAGCGTGTCCACATTACTTGCTTTAGTCGGTGGAATGTGGGCAAATGTGATGTGTACCAATTGCAAGCAGAGGTCACCATGTATAGTGTCAGATAGGTAACTAGACTTATCAGGGGGATCACTGCCCTGATGTCTAACCACTACACTGTACATCTGAAACTAATATAAAATAATATTGAATGTCAACTATAATTTTAAAAAGTCATGGGGATATGTAGTACAGCATAGGGAACATAGTCAATAATCCTGTAATAAATATGTACAGTGTCAGATGGGTAATAGACTTACTGGGGTTATCACTTTGTGAGGTACATAAATATCTAATCACTATGCTGTTTTTACACCTGAAACTTAAAAAAAAAAAGAAGAGTTACAAAGTGTTTTCATACTCTGCTCTTGTGCCCCAGCCTTCCACTGTGAGAACAGCATTCCCCCAGTACCCACTGTCCCTTCAGCCTGGGTCCTGGAATAAGAGACAAGTAGAGCAGACCTGAATCTCATGCACTGCCTAGACCAGAACTGCTACAATCAGATCCAAGAGCAAAAAATAAATACTTGTTATTTTGGACACTGAGATCTTGGGATTATTTGCTACACAATATTACTGAAGAAAAAGCTGGCTAAAATACAGATCCTGAGATGACTTTGAGGAGAGGAGGAAAAGCATCAAGAACTACAGTTTCTTGAGGGCTTATTATATTCCAGGCATTGACCCAAGCAATCACTAACTGTCCCAATGAATTCTGTTAGATACCCGAGGCACAGGGTCACTCAGCTAACAAGTAGTATAGCTAGGATTCAAACCAAGGCTCACTAGCTCCAGAACCTTGTTCTTAAACCAACGTGCTACACTGCCTCTTCTGCCCACTGACAGGGCCACTGTTAACATTTTAGGGTATTTCCCTCCAGGTGTTTTCCCCCCTATGGAAATATGTTGTTTGTTAGTTTTTAATATACATGAAATACAGACTAGTGCTTTTTCCACCACAACTGCTTGCCTGTTTTAATTACTGGTGCAAATTAGAACTGAAGATAAAAACATTTTACATAGAAAAAGAAGTTATATTCTCAGACCCACATCCCTAACCCCTAGCTACAGCCACCACCAGAAACATCAGCCCAGACCTGACGTCAAAAAGATGGCAGACCAGGAAGCTCCAGGCCCTCATTGTCCAACAGAGACATCACAAAACAACCAAAAACTGGTTAAAAGAACCTTTTAGGGGCTCTGGAAAACAGTAAAAGGCCTAGAGCAAACAAGAGAACACCCAGCCAAGCAGCAGCCATATTTATTCAAAATGGCAGGCGATCCACCCTCCACGATGCCATCACACTGAGGATTCTATTTCCACAGGATCAGGCCACTTCTCTACTTAAGTATCTTAGCAGACCGCCTGTAAAATGAAATCTAAAGGCGGCTTATGCGTTCAAGGTGCTCCTTTATCTGGCCACATAATCTCATCTACTCCACTGATTTCACACCGCAGCCATGACTTCCAAGTCCTCACACCCACTATATATTTTCACAACTTGGTACCTATGTTCTTTTACCTCCCTTCATTTGTAGTCTTGCCTCCCATCTTCTCCCCTGAACCTGGCCAGCTTTTACCCAGCCGTCAAAATCCAATTTGTTAATTATTTCCTTTCTGCAGTTTTCTGCAATCACCTTTTCAAGCTTTAGACCCCACTTATCACAATGTACTATCATTAACCTCCTTCCTTGTCCATCTCCCTCACAAAATTATGATTCTATTCCCATACATCTACCAAATACCTAAAATAATGCCTAGACCAAAGTAAAAAAACACTTAATGTTTCTGAATTAAACATTCTCTTAACCCCAAGAAATCTAAGGACTTCTGAAAGCCTCTCACTAGATATGGTTCACATTGTCTTTCAATTTCCTTGTTTTCCCAGGGGCAGGAATTCTTTAAAATGTCTTCTCTGAAAGTTATTTTCCCAATTTAAATGCTATCTGTAAAAGCTTAGAAACCATGGCACAGGGTGAAATTTTCCAGCTGTGACATTTCACAAGATGCAAATTATTTTTTATCTTCTAATATCTCCCAGTTCCAAAAAAAAGCCGCTCAAAGATATCCTAGGGATATTTTCTATTAACATTAACAACTATTTAACTTAAGTCTGATAAGCACTACCTCCAAGGTTTGCAGTCCTAGGCCAGTAGTTCCCAAAACTGGCTGCCACCACGCCCTCAGGACATTAACCACGTAAACACCAGAACCCCACCCTAGAGACCCAAAAAGATCCAGGGTGGAGCTTAAGGCAGCTGTATATTTATCAAGCTCCTAAGGTGACAATGCTAAGCCAGGTTTTGAAAACCACCGGTTTCAAAGACACAAAGTACAGTGCTGATGCTAAAAGTGAACTACAATGAACTTGATCTAGAATTTTTTTTTTTTAACTTCATGACCCCTTAGTGCGTCCCAGAGTCACAACTGGGGCTCCAGAGAAAAGAAAAGCAGCTGTAAAAGTGTGCCCAACCTCCACCTGTTTCCTACTCCGGCCAGCGCTTACTCCCGTGGTTATGGCACTAGCGGACGTGATAAAGGAAATCACAGACTCGGCGCGGGGGCTCCAGGCCCAGGCCCCGAACCAGCCTACCTGGTAGATGGCAGAGCCGGAGTCTGGCTGGGTGCCCAGCGTGGCCACCGAATCGCCGTGATAGGCGCGCCGCCCGAAGGCAGCAGCGCGGGCGCACTGCCACAGAGCTAACCTCCGGGTGGCCCACATGGCAGCGGGCAACGAGCGAGGGAAGAGCGCAGGAGAGCTACCGCGCCGGCCAGGAGCCGGTGCTTTTACCTCCGGCTTCCCTGCTTCCGGCTAGGGCTCAGCGGACGTTCGAAGTCCCAACCCGACGCCTGAAACATCCGAGTCCCAGGCCAGGCCCGGGACGGGCCTGTGCATATCTCCCGTGATTGGTCGGCACTACGCACCACACCCCCCAAACTCAGCCAATAAGGGGCAGATGTGCAGCCACGCGAGTCCCCGTTCATCGCGATTCCACCCGCACTGCGAGTCCAGGGGTGGAGCGACCCTTTCCTGGCGGTCCTGCCTCCCGGGGCGCTGAATTGATGAGCTAGCTTTGAATTTCCTTAGAATTGGTTTCAATTCATTTTCTATTGTTTTTTTCTTCGCGTGCTAATAAAAAGGGCATTCCAAGACTTGAAAAAGCATATCCTTGTATGACAGCAGGAAACTGAACAGATACTAAGTTGCCTTAAGAAATAAAACTCTTTAGAGGAGATACATATTTATTCATTCAACAAATGTTTCTTTAATGTCTCCTGTGTAAGGTGCTCTTCTGCTCTAGGGTTACAGTGGAGAACAAAGTGTCTAATTGTATAAAGCGGCGAGATGATCAATAAGTAAGCAAAAAGAATTCTAACAGTGATAAATTACAACTTAGATGTACAATTATTATCCACTTGTAAAACTTTGCCTCTAACAAATCTGGACTTCCTCACACTCTCTTACCTGCTGGACAATAAGAAAAAATAGATTCAACCAAGCACGGATCCAAAATATTAAAAAAAAATATGTTATGTAGTTGCTGGCGGTCTACGATGACTGTCTGTATTGAACATGTAGAGATTTTTCCTGTCATTACTCCCTAAACATACAGTATAACTGTTTACATAGCGTTTACTATGCATTAAGGATTATAAGTAATCTAGAAATGATTTGAAGTATACAGGATTGTGTAAGTTATATGCAAATACTATGCCATTTTATAAGGGACTTGAGAATCTTCATATTTTGGTACTTGTCCAGGGTTCTAAAACCAATCCACACAGATACCAAGAGATGACTGTACTATATTTTCATGGAAAGAAGAAAGTAAGTATAAGCTATAGGTGAAACACTACTAGTTTTGGTTAACTAAACATTAAGAAAAGGACACAACAAAAATAGTATAAAATAACTTTTATTTACATAATTTATATCTATAGAACATAACTGCTTTCTTTAGAACAAGAAAATTTACAAATGACAGATACTGCTTTTTTCGTCTCAGACTTCTTCAAGCAAAATAGTATACATGGTCACTTCTATTTCAAATAACACGGTGGTAAACAATGGATATTCATATTTTTATCTGTGCCTCAATCATTTACCAACAATTAGGGTTTTATATGTTGATCATTTGCTAAGACGGAAATGTTCAGGAGGATAAGTCACGATAAAAATAAAGACCTAATTTAATCATATCTCCTTTAAGATTTACAAAATACAAATTCTTCCAGACATCATCATCTTTACATGAATTAGATTAAATACATTTGTGAGTGAACAAGTCTTCTCTACCTTGTAAGGTAAATACACTGATTAAGTTTTCTTTTCCCAAGATTACTTTTAAGTATATAATAGTAGGATAATTTACTGGCTGACTTGATTCTCTAATACAATGAATGCCCCAAGATAAAATTACTCTTTATACAGTAAGAAGTTACATCTTTCATAAAAGTAATTCACTCTGGGGGCAACCGGGTGGCTCAGTTGGTTGAGAGCGCAGCGCTCATAACACCGAGGTCACCGGTTCGATTCCCCTATGGGCCAGTGAGCTGCGCCCTCCACAACTAGATTGAAAAACAACGACTTGACTTGGAACTGATAGGTCCTGGAAAAACACACTGCTCCTCAATATTCCCCAAATAAAAAAAAAGTAATTCACTCTGGAACAAGAGACAGATATTAACAAAGTTAAAAAATATTACAGAAGGGGTTGTGTAACCTAATATCCAAATCAACATTAATCAAATAAGAAACCTATTCAGAATATGAAATTTTTAAAAATTTATAAAAACACGGCATTAAAATAGCAATGTGATTTACTACCATGATTTTTGTGATATATTAATGACATGAAATAAATAAATGCATACCTATAGAGAATTTCTACTCAGATTTATAAATCCTCCTTTATGACAAAAAAGTTAAACTGTAAATTTCACTATAAGAAAATGAAGAACTGCTCTAATAGCATCAATTGTTTTAACAAATTAGGATTACTATTGTACTTCCTCCTCAGCCATATCCTATTTTACTTATGAACTTGAAAACTGGCGACCATTTTATTTCAATACACAAACACAATTATCTAGACATTAAAATATCTCCCCAATTGAAATACTGAAGCTTTCATAATGCAATCAACACAGTTTTAATTGTTAGGCACAACTTATAACTTCAATGACAAATATCTCATAGACAAAGACATCAGCACGTGTAGGTAAGAAGATTACTATCTATCTCATGTAGGGATCAAACTAAAAACCCAATCCAGACATGTCTATCATCTTAGTATTGTCTGTGGCTGTTTTCAACTGAAATGGCAGAGTTGAGTATTACCAGAGAGGCCATCTGTCCTAGAAACTTGAAAATATTTTGTGGAGAATGTTTCTGACTCCTAATCTAATGCATTATCAACCCAGGAGGCTTTTCAAATAAAAGAATAAATCTTTCAGAAATTTAATTTTAACCACCAAAGACTTACTCGGGTGGAAAACAGAATAACACTCACACATATATAAATCACAAAATAAAAAATAACCCTTAAATTCATATTGATGATAACCACTGATTTAATAAAGTCTTATCTTGTTTTTAATATCACAATTCTGTGCTTAAAGGCCTAGAGTTCCTTAAGCCTCCTTAAGAATTTAATGGGGGGAAAACTACCAAGAAATTAGTTTTTAAAAAAAGGAATGTGTACATATAAGTGTATGTGTGTGTAAAGGAGATTGAGTTTTGTATGGAAATTTGCCTCATAAATGAAGTTAAGGGTTTTTTTCCCCATACAAATCCTGAGATTATCCAAGAAATAAGAAAAACAAAAAATTCACAGTACAAAGTCAATATACTAAACTATGAGAAAAATGTATTCAAAACATATACACTATCCAAACACTTTTAATTATATGACTTTAAATATATTTAAAATTAAAGAGGGAAAGGAGACAAACACAAATTTGTTAATGCCTTCTTTACCCATAATCTGAGGGGTGAAAATAATTAAAACTGAGTATTCTTTTAAATAAAAAATTTAAAAATAAATAAGCTTTTTGATGTTTCATTTTTATAAATAATAAGCTTAAATACTAGTTCTTCAATTAGGACTAATGTTACATCATGAAATAGAAAAATACACATTTTTCAGTCAGTCAAATAGCTGATAATAGAAAAATTTTTAACATTTATAAGTGGTGTTTCACAATTTGCTGTCGTGTACTTAGAGACAATTGTAAAGACCTTAATCATCAAAAACAAATCCAAACAAACAGAAAAAACTTTCACAAAAGTAGGTCGATAAATGTTAAATTCACCTCCATCTACGCGGGCACTGTGATTTAGAGAGATATTTATCCACGCACGACATTCCAAAATGTCCATGTGTGTTCAGCACAGGAAGAGTTGAATGTAAACAAGAGTTGCTATTCTGTCCAAGAAAGCAGTCATAATTGCTTGGTATTTCCAATATGCTAAATTAATTAGAATGAAAGGAACCTCAGTAATGTTTTCCATTGATTATAAAAGTTTCAAATCAAGCTCATTAAATATTCAAAATCAACCTAAAGAGAGATACAGTGATGCTTTTTTTCCAAATACCATTTTGTTGATATAATTGACTCTGAAAGTCCTAAACTTAAAAAAAGAAAAAAGAAAAAAAAAAAAACCTTTATTCTGTTTCATCCACTTCAATAAAGATATCATTAAAGAAATATTCAGAGACTGTAGCTGGCTCCTCTTCAAGTGCCTGGTTTTGGACACTTTTACATACTTCTTTCGGTAAGGAACGATCACAAGCAGCCTAAAAAGGTAATGAAAGTAAGTATGCAATAAAACGTTTATATATTTTGTAATGTTAATCTACATCAGTATCTGTTTGAAAAGCGATATAGCATAAATATTAAGAGTTTTAAATATGCTCATACTGACCAAAAAAATCCATTTCCATGCTATTATATTAAGGAAATAATACTAATATAGTTTTATGAATAAGATAACTTTTGTAGCATTACTTATAATAAAATTGGAATCAACAAATATACAACAGTAGACATGATTAGGTTAATTACAGTGTACAGTATACATGATCCATTACATCACCCTAATTTCCATGAAAAAATTTTAATATAGTTAAACATAACATTGTTAAGTCTATAATGAAAACATTTTAATAACCAGTATAAATATAGATAGACCAATGAAACAGAAGAGTACCCCAAGAAAACATCACAAATGAAAACAATCTTATCAAAAATTTTCATACTTATATATCTATAAAAATTAAGACACCATGGTATAGGCACAGGAAAAGACACATAAATGCCAATGAAACAGAAGACTAGCAATATTCCCAACACATATAGATGGAAATTTAGTATCTGATAAAGTGACATTTCCAAATAGAAAATGAGAAAAGTTGGATTATTTAATAAATGATATTGGAAAACGACATCTCAGGGAAAAAAGTCAGAACTGTGCCTCACCAAAATAAATCCTATATGGATCAAAAGATTTAAATTTAAAAGTATGTTTTTAGGGCCCGCCCGGTGGCTCAAGCGGTTGGAGCTCCGTGCTCCTAACTCCGAAGGCTGCCGGTTCGATCCCCACATGGGCCAGTGGGCTCTCAACCACAAGGTTTCCGGTTCGACTCCCGCAAGGAATGGTGGGCTGCGCCCCCTGCAACGAGCAACTAGCAACGGCAACTGGACCTGGAGCTGAGCTGCGCCCTCCACAACTAAGATTGAAAGGACAACAACTTGACTTGGAAAAAAAAGTCCTGGAAGTACACACTGTTCCACAATAAAGTCCTGTTCCCCTTCCCAAATAAAATCTTTAAAAAAAAATAAATTAATTAAAAAATAAATAAATAAAAGTATATTTTTAAAGTCTAGTATAAAATACCATGGGAAAACTTTCATAATCCTGGAGTTGGGGAGAGGGAATGCCTTTAAAATGGCATGAAAGCCAGAAGTCATCAAAGATTGGTATATTCGTCTACATAAAAACAAAAAACATCTGCATGGCAAAAACCATCATACACAAAATCAAAAGACAAATGACATACAAGGAAAAAAATATTTGTAGCCTATACCACAAAGAGTTTTCTTTAATATAATAAGAGCTTCTACAAATCAATATGAAAAAGACTAATAACCCAATTTTTTAAAAAGTCAAATTATATGAACAAATGGTTCACAGAAAAAGCATAAATGATTCAAATACATGAAGAGATGCTCAGTCTCACTCATAGGTGCTCAATAAATCCACGAAGAATGTCAAAAGTGAAAAAAATTGATAACATGCTATGGTGAGGAAAAAAGCTAATAATAATAGAAACTGTTATATGAGGACAATCAGGCAATATCTGTCATAAGAATAATCACTCCTTTTGATCGCCAATTCTATTTCTAGGAATTACCTGTAGATAAATGTTCAAAATGTCTCATTTATAAGTTAGCTATTACCACACCGTTCGAAATAGCAAATAATTAGGAATAACCTAAATGCCTACCAGTGTGAGACCAATATCACTTTATGGTACATTCAAACAATGGAATATTATGTCACCATTAAAAATAAGGAGGGCACGCTTGTGTACTCATTCCTGAAAAACAAAAACTTATGTCTATACCAATACCAGTATACGAATGTCCATAGAAGTTTTATTCATAACAGGCCATGAATGAAAACAACCCAGATGTCTTTCAATGGGTAAATGGATAAACAAAACTGGTACATCCACACTATGGAATACTATTCAGCAATAAACAGGAATAAACTAGTGATACACAAACCATCTGGATGACTCTCTAGGGAACTATGTTGAATGAAAAGAAGCCAATTCCAAATGTATGATTCCATTTACATAACTGTATATACAAGTCATTTATATCACTTTCTTGGAATGATAAATTTAATGGAGAACAGGTTGCCAGAGAGATTAAGAGAAAGTAGAGGTGGGAGGGAAGTGCGTGTGTCTATAAAGGGCAACACAAAGGACCCCTGTGGTGACAGAACTGTTCTGTGTCTTTACTGTAGCAATGTCAGTATCCTGACCGATACTGTACCACAGGTTTACAGATGCTACCAGTGGGGAAGCTGGATAAAGGGTACATAGGACTGTCTCTGTATGGTTTTTACAACTGCATGTGAATCTACTATGACCTCCAAAGAAGGTTGAACTTAAATTTTTAAAAAAGAGAACAAGAGAGAGCAGGAAGCTCTTTATTTAATGTTTTGCAAAGATCTCCAAGAAATATTGTCAGGTGAAAAACAGCAAGAAAGAGAACAGTATGCTATTATTTATATTAAAAAAAAAAGAATGTTTATATTTGTGTATAAATAAAATATCTCTGGAAAAGTAAAACAACAACTAATAATACTATGTACCTGTAGAAAGGGGGAACTGCGAAGCTAATGAACACATGTGGGAAACTTTTTACTGCAAAGTCTTTTTTGTAGATTATAAATTTTAAAACATATGGAATATATTACTTACTGAAAAACTAAATAAAATAGCAATTTGTGAATAACATTTAGTTGAGTCTTGCGCCCCACCAAATATACCTCACACTATATACCACAGTCAATAACCATGAGTAGAATTATTTTGAAAACTGATTACTGAAAATTTTGTACCTCTGGAGAAAAACCTAATCATAAAAGCAATTTAAGAAATTGCAAGGAAAAAAGTAATGTATTTGACTAAACATTTAAAACTTATGTATATCAAAAAACCTCCGAAATTTAAAAAAGTAAATAAACTTGGAAAAACTACTTGCAGCAAAGAGCAAAAAGGTACATGGCTTTTTTTCACATACATAAAAATCTCACACAAATTGGTAAGAAAACACTAAAATCCCAAAAGCTATAAATCAGCAAAAGACGGGAACAAAAAAGAAAAAAAAAAGAATATCTAGTAAATATATGGAAAAAAAACTAAGTCACTAGAAACTTAAAAAATGCAAATCAAACAAATGAAATGACATGTCCACCCCTCTACCATTATATAAGAAAAAAAATTTATTTTGAAGAGTTAATATCTAATTCTGGCAAGGATGTGATTACACTGGCACTGCAACCCTGCTGGTAATTATAACAGTTCTCCAAAGTAATTTGGCAATAATAATAAAGACTCATAAAATCTTGGTCTCAGAAGATAATTCTAGGAAATAATATAAAATATTTAATAATTTTTTAAAGATTTTTTTAAACAAAAGTACACTTTCCTTTGAGTCTTAGTACCCAATAGATGGTCAATTGCCTTTTTTTTGTTGAGATCTTAAGTCAGACCAATATTCTTCTGAAGTCTTTGAAACAGGTTCACTGATTTTCCCATCCCAGTACTTGCCATATAGACAGCTTCAGAACACATATAAATAAAACATGCAAACAAATTTGAATTTTACTGTTTCTTGAATTCATGTGGGTATCGGGACATTTCTCCTAAAGCAAATAAAATGCAAGCACTGCTTTGGGTCACAAGGGTCTTTGCTTTAAAGAAATGGCAATTAAGTGTCCATTTATGGCTGGTTCATTCAATGGCTCTGTATTAAGCCAGAAGTAACTTTCTAATTCAACACCTCATCTTCTTCCAATATAGTGGGGTATGATGGGAGGAGATGGATAGGAGCTGCTCTGCAATAATTTCTGACACCCGAATGAAAATAACAATTGTCATCCATGGTTTTCCTAGTTGAATCTGATATCCAACCCATTCTATACAAACAGTAAGATAAGGAGTTATCACATACCTGAGTTGCTGAACTGCTAATGTTCTCAGAACGAGTATTAACAACACCACTTGGAGATGGAAGCAGATCAGAGGGCTCTTGAATTTTTTTCTGACTTTCATTGAGTGGATCAGATCTTTTCAAATTCCGTCTTGATACAGGTATAAGAGGTTTTAGGCGTTTCTTACTATGAACCTGAGTAGGTTCATCAGATTCCAAACTATTCTTTGAACATATTAAAGACAAAAATCCCAGGGGTCTTCTGCCAGGTCTAGAAACGCAAACATAAAGATATTCAAGAATATCTAGGAAGACACATTCTTTTATTTTTTAATTACAGTTGACATTCAATATTATATTAGTTTCAGGTGTATAGCATAGTGGTTAGACATTTATATATCTTACGAAGTGATCACCCCATAAGTCTAGTACCCACTATTATTGACCTATGCTGTACTTTACATCCCTGTGACTATTTTGTAACTACCAATTTGTCCCTCTTAACCCCTTCAGCTTTTTCACCCAGTCCAACTCCCCTCTCATCTGGCAACCATCAATTTATTCTCTGTATCTATAAGTCTGTTTCTGTTTTGTTTATTTTGTTTTTGAGATCGTAAGTGAGGTATTTGTTTTTCTCAATCTGACTTATTTCATTTAGCATAATACCCTCTAGATCCATCCATGTTGTCTCAAATGGTTAAGATTTCTTTTTTTTTTTTTTATGGGCAACTAATATCCCATTGTATATATGTACCACATCTTCTTTATCCAATCATCTAGTGATGGGCACTTAGGTTCCTTCCGTATCTTGGCTATTGTAAATAGTGCAGCAGTGAACATAGGGATGTATACACCTTTTTGAATTGGTATTTTGGATTTCTTCAGATAAATACCCAGAAGTGGAACTGCTGACTCATAAGGTAGCTCTACTTTTAATTTTTTGAGGAAGCTCCATACTGATTTCCGTAGTGTTTGCACCAATTTGTAATCCCATCAGCAGTGCATGAAGGTTCCCTTTCAGAAAGACATATTCTCAATACTAACTTCTTTCCATTAATCGTAAAATGGCACATGTGATATCTCATTAGTGGTATCAGCACATCTACTAAGTACTGATACCACTAAGTACTGATATCACTATAGCATGACATGTATTTGTGACAAAGAGCAAAGCTTACTCAGAGCAGCACTTCTTAAGCTGAAAAGTGCACACAAATCCATGGGAATTGTATTAATGATGATTCTGACTGAGTTGGTGGGGGGGGGGGTGGAGCCTGAGTTCTATATTTCTAGCAAGTTTTCAAAGGATGTCCATGATCACCAGACTTTGATTAGCAAGGCTCTAAAGCAGAGATCAGCCAACTGTGGTTCACAGGCCAAATGCAGTCTACTACCTGATTCTACAAACAAGTTTTACTGGAACACAGCCATGCTCATCTGTTTAAATATGACTGCTTCTGCACTACAAATGCAGGGTTGAGTAGTTGCAACAGACATATGGGCCACAAAGCATAAAATATACTATATGACCTTTTACCAAAAAAGTTTGCTGACCTTTGCTCTAGAATACCGCTGCTCAACTGGTTTTAACCCAAAACCCCATGATGCTTCCCTCATTCTATTTTCAGCATTTCTCTAAGGCCAGAAAAGATATTGCTGAGATTTATTTTCTGTACTTTATATAACAGAAACAATAGATTCATTAAATATGCCTTTTCAAGCTACACATGCCCTTTCCTCCCTTTCCTTTAGTGGAGGTTAGTGTACATTTTCCCCACTTTAACTCACCAACACCATGTTAATGATTTGAATGCGACTGACAAGTCAACAATTATCCATCACCTTGACGGCTGGCTTCTAGAGTATGAGGAAAATAACGTGGGAGAAGCTGGCTTTGGGCTTGAACTTCACACTTACTCTTATAGGGAGAAAGCCATGGCTTACCTCTTAGGTATGCCACAAGGGAGAAAAATGTACACATTATTTGGAACCTCAATAAAACAACATCCAGAGCTACTTCTGATGTTAGATCTTTATTTCAGACCATCTACATCTGCACTGGCAACTACTATATGGTAGAATAAATAATGATCAAAATTAATAACCATGGACAAGCTGAAAAACAAAGTGTACAATACTAAATTCTAAAGATTTTCTATCTAAAAAGTTAGCTTCAGCCTTAAAGTTAAGCTATTATTATATGGATTGTATATTTATCTGGAACAGTCCTACAAAAATGTTTGACATTACTATATTTCCTTCCTTTTACATTACCAACAGAGGGACATGTTTCTAAAACAACATCCTTAGTATTGGACTTAGTCTTTATAAATAGATAGGCAGATATAGATACCTATATATCTATAAATATAGACATAAATATAGATATAGATATATAGATATAGATAGATATCTGCTCCATATAGGTTACATTTATTTACTGAGAGAAAGAAATGGAGAGGAACATTTATTAAAGATTTTCTCATGATACCTGGATAGTGAGGTTTTTGAAGACGATGTGGTGCTATCCATTTGTTTAGCCTTAGAAGCTGCACAAGTTGTTTCTTCCTTATCAGACAAAATCATCTCATCCTGAGGTAACTGAGGTGTATTCTTTTCTGTATGTGTACCTATTATTTTATCAGAAGATCTAGATCCTATACTCTGAAAAGTTGGTTCAAGTTGCTCTTTCTGAAGTCCTGGAGTTGTACGTGTGCTTTCTGAGGTAGGGAAGATATCTTGTCCCTTATAAGACTTCCCTTAAACAAAAAAGAAAACAAACGGTAAGCACACATATTGAAATTAATACATCCAAATGAATTGCAACATTTGAAGGAAAAAATCCACAGTGTTCTATCATAAATGTATACTAATAAGAGTAAGCTAAATTATAAATTAATGGAGTTATCTGGACTTTTAAGAATATTATAATTGGTTAAAAGCCATGGTAACAGCTTCTGCATTCAGATACAAAGTAGTCATATCAATATATTTGCACCTAAAAAGGTCTTTCTTTACAAATATTTCTTGAACTAGCAACATGAAAGAGTGATCACTTTCTAATTTCAGGGTACAGCTAAGAACCTATTAAAAACTTTATACCCAGTTTTCTAATTCCTAAAATGCAGTTATTGAGCTCGTACAGGAAATCCCATAGACATATGATTTTCTATTAATTACAGGAAGAAAGTAGCTTCTTATGGCTACCAAAGGGCCATATATCCAAGGTCTCAGCAGGGAAGAAAAAGTTCTAATAATAAAAGCATGACTCTTAGCAAAAAGTGAACAAGACTGCTTCAATCCCAAATTTGAACAAGATGCCTCAAAAATAATCAAGGGTACTTAGAAAAATATAATCACATTAAAATTTATTTTACTCACCTCTTTCCTCAAAAACCTTTATTAATTCCTTTGAGCACACCTGTTTTAAGAAAAAGTACCAAAAAAATTTGAAATCCATTTATCAAATAAAATTAATTTTCTTTCTTTCTTTCTTTTTTAAGAAAACACGTATCAACCCAGAAAGCTCTAGGGTCAAACATTTATGAAAAAGACATTGTTATTATTATTTAAACTATTCCAGAGCACAGAAGAGGAAAAGTTTCCAAAAATCCTTTTATAAATAAAGCACAATATTGATACCAACTAACCAATCTCACATCGTGCAAAAATATCAAATGAAATATTACAGGCACAATTTAGCTGTACTCAAAAGACCAATACAGCATGATCAAGTAGAGTTTGTTTCAGAAATGCAAAGATGACTCAATATTACAAAATCTATTAATTTAATTCAATGGATCTTAAAAGAAAAATATTATCTTCTATTATAGGAAAAGTACCCAATAACATTCTTTAAAAATTTTAAATTGAGTAGACATTTTCTTAAAACCGTAAAATACAACTACTGTAAACCACAAGTCAACAATCCCACTTCATAAACACTTGAGTCAGGAACATTAAAGTCAGGAATAAGGACAATTTTCAGACATTTTTTTTAGTTCCATTAGTCAATATAATTAGAAAAGAGAAATTGAAGGAATAAAAAGTAAAGGGGAGGAATTACAGTTATATTTGCATATGATATGACTGTTTACTTAGACAAGCTAAGAGCATCATTGAAGAATCAATGCACTCAAAGAAGGGAATTCAGTAAGTTCTTTAGATAGAAAACAACTCAATGATAATAACAAAAAAGATAAAATTCTTAAGATAACCTAATAAGAAATGCACCAGATTTACATGAAGAGCTTAAAATACCATTTAGACACACAAAAGGAGACAAACAATGGAAAGACACACCATGTTTTTGGATAGAAAATTCAACATCACAATGATGATGTCAATTTCTCCTATGTTAGTCTGTCAAGTAATACAATACTGACACAAGTACCAATAGCTGGTTTTTATTAAAGTTCTGAACAAGGTAATTCTAAAATTGATCTGAACTTCAGGACATATAAGCAACTAGGAGGAACCTGAAAAAAAAAGAAAATTGTAAGGGGGGGAGAGGCTATCCCTTTAAGATATTAAAGCACTTAAAAGCTACAATAATAAAAACTGTGATACTGGCCCCAGGTGAGTCAATGTAGAAGAAAAGAACATTCAGGAATATACCCAAATACATGTGGGAATTTAATATCAGATAAAAGTGGAATTTTATATCAGTGGAGAAAAGATGAATTATTCAATAAATGGCGCTGAGACAACTACATAGGCATCTGCGGAAAATTAAATTGGTTCTACTCTTCCTAACAGCAAAATAAATTCTAAGCAAATCAATATTAACTAGAAGAATTTATTTTAAAACTCAAGGTAGATTTTCAATGTATAACATAATCACCAGAAGCCATAGATACAAAGACTGACAAATTTGATCACAGAAAAATAAAAACTGTTTGCATGTCTACCTGAATGCAGTAGATGTGCATTCTAGAATTTAAAATTATAACTCTGATTTTTACAAGCAGTTTTTTATTGTTAAAACTTGGAAATAAGGTTTAGAAAATAAAAATCACAAATAAGCCCAACAGACATTGTACTTTTCGTACATATATTTAGTCACACCAATGTACATCTATCATTTTTAAATAGCATATTAAAAACCAATGACCTAGTTTTGTATATAGTAAAATACGGAGATCCACCACTCCCCTCTCCTCCCCCCCCCCCCCCGTCATTAAATATACTTTTAAAACAAATGAAACAATGTCTGCATGGAATGCTAATAAATTGTTAAATTTGAGTGACTGGTACATAGGGATACACTGTACTATCCTGTCTACCTCTTTAAATGTTTGAAAATGTACATATTAAAAAGTTAACCACACTAAGTCTGCAGGAGAAAAATCAGAGAGTCAAATAACCAACTGGGAAAAAATATTTGCAACTCCTATCACAGACATACATAACAGAGTTCCTCTGAATCTGTAAGAAAAAGCACAACACCCAACTGAAAAAAATGTTAAAGAATATAGAGTCATTTCACAGAAAAGGAAATAAAAATGGCTCTTAAGCATACGAAAAGATGTTCAACCTTACTCATGATAAGAGAAATTAAAACTATTCTGGGATACCATTTTTCACCTATCTGATATACGAGGACACACTGCCTCTGCTGTCTACTGTCATGTAAGGACGATAGGTCTTCAACTATCCCTTTGAGAATAAAGATTCTAAATTAACTTTTCCATGGTGCTGTTACATAATGTAGTACAAGAAACAAACACCAGAAGGTGCTAAGAAACCTACAACGTGGTGGCTGCTAATTGAATCTGTCTAGTATCATCAGGCTTCCCCAAGGTAGTGACAATTGAGCTTAAGTAATTTGTATGTTTTTCAAGGAAATGCTTCAGAAATGAGACAGCAAAAGAAATGCCCTAGGATATGAAAGAGTACAGTGCTTTTGAGAAACTGAAAGATGGCCAATGTGGTAGAGAGCGAGGGAGAGATGAGACTAGAGACAGAAATGAGCCACATATATAGAGGGCCTCAGAGGTTCTGGTTTTATTCCTGATCGCAACAAGGAGCTTTAAGCATTGTGATAATGGTGGTGCTGATATCACTATCACTATTTTACACAACAGGAAACTCAATCTGAGGTATCTTGCCTAAGGGCTCATAGCTGTTATGTGGTACTGCCAAGATCCAGATCTGTATGATGCTTTAAGCTTTATTTTTAGCTAACGACACAGAGCTGGGCATGGATTTCCTGATTAAAGCCCATCAATTTTCACCTAGAGCAGGTTGAAAGTGAAAATACAAAACCAGTTTTACCTGAATTATTTATGATGAAAAGTATTAGAACTATCTTTATAGAAAGAATTAAAGGAAAAAACAGGAATTTATTTGTTGTAATATGGCCATCTTACTTGCTTAATTAAGCTTCTCTTACCTCAGAGGTAAATTTTTGACAATCATCTCTTGAAGTGAATGAACTTTTTTTGGCAGGAGGAACATGGTCGCTTTCATTAAGCCTACAATGAAATCTCTTCCTAGATATAAGATCCAAATGAGCAGGAGGCTTTTCAGAATCATCTCTTCCAGAATTAGATAAACACATGGCATCCTGACCAACTGAAGTTACTGGAAAACTCATACTGCATAGAAAATACATACATATTAAATCAGTGAATTAGAAGTTACTTAATGAGGTTAAAGGCTGAACTATTCCAATGCAAACTGCTAAAAAAACTTCAAAGTAACATAAACACAGCTACAGCCACAAAAATGTTAGTTTTGAGCTCCATTCATACTTAAAGGCTCACAACTTAAAATAAAGTAATACTGAATTAAATCTGAGGTATAAAAAATGTTTTCCTTGTCTGTAAAGTTAAATTTTAATCTAAAATGTCTCTTCCTAATATAAAAGCCCTTAATTGCTAAAGCTACTTAAATGACAATTAAGCATCTTAACCAATGACTATAAAAATAAGAATTCTAAAAAATTAAAATGGATATCAAAAATACACAGAAATGTTACCTCTCTGTACTATTCTTGCAACCTTCTGTGAATATATATTCAATTCAGAATTTAATATATATAAATGTTTACAGCATAACCATACCTTTCATACATGCCATTTTATGATCCAGATTGCTAAGTATTTTTAGCTTTCAAAATACTTAAAATACCAAACAAATTTCATATAGAAGTATCACATAATACATTTAAATGGCATATTTATCAGATATAAAATAAATGATTTCTTCTCTAATTTACCATATAATTACTAAATAAGATCTCCAGGACAATTATAAATATTGTCGGTGAATGACTCGTTCAATCAGTATTATTCTATTCATAAAGCACCTTTCCTACTAGCAAAAACAGCTTAGCTCATTCATTACCTCATGTCACCCTTTTCTTCCGTATTCACTGATTTGACCAATATGGGTGCTGGCAGTAAAGGGTTTGGCATTAACTGTGTAGTAGTATCAGTAAATTCTTCCACTGCATTGGTTGGAATTTCCACCAGAGTTAAAATGAATGCTTGTTCATCCTCACCATCGTGGTGTACGTTAGCAACTAGATTCACTATCAAAGTTTAAAAGTTAGTAATGAAAAGCTGAACCATGAAAGAACAAACAATCATTTATTTCATTTCTAAAAGAGTCTCACAACAACTTATCACCAAGAATAAAAAAAACTGAATCACATCCAAAAAAAAAGTAATTTCATAAAGAATAAAGATGCTTCACTATGGAGATTTATAACTTTGACCAACGAAGCTTATACACAAAATACTTCAAGTTGTTTTTCTTTAATTCAAGGCCATCATAAACAAAACAAAAAAAACCAGAACTGCTTTGTTTTCTCAAATGGGGGTGGAGGGTTAAAACTATACTGTTAGGTTCTATGACACTTTATTGAAGCAGATTATCATACCTGTTAAATCTTGAGGATTGATTACACTCTCTTGTTGGACTTCTGGAATACTAGTTGGTATACACTGCCATAAAAATTAAAATGAGAAAGTAAGGTTAACCAAATCTCAGTTTTGGAAAGGATTCCTGACAATTTGATACAATGAACAGTTACTGTTTCAAAACTCAACAACTTACCTAACCATATGCAATTTTTCAAGTGTTTTGAAAATTTTAGTTGTACCAATAAACTTCTGGTTAATTTAAATATATATATAAATACACACACACACCCGAAGGAATTCAAACTAAGTTGTACAATGTGTATGTACAATCTATGAAATGATTTTTGAAGTAACAGGAAAGGGAGATCCAAACCCCTCAATCTTCTCTCTATTCCCATCATAGTAGCTGTTGTAATATTAGTAGGTGATACCTGAATAGAGACAAACTGGTCTGCCTTCAGCAAGGCTCCCTCCAATCTGTTTTCCACAAAATTGCATTCTTTTCTCTAAAATGCAATTCTGATTATAATTCTCTATTGTTTAAAATCTTAAAACTTTCATTTCGCAACTATGATTGAATCAGGCAAGAATAATTAACAAATACTAAAACCACTGGTACAAGGCTGCTAGGTCTCATTTGACAAATTACTTGTTAACTGGAAAAAATGCTGTTATAATGGAGAAATCTGGCAGGCACCATTCTAGCCAAGTGATCTGTCAGCATCACCAATAATGGGACAAACTGCTATTGTACGTCTCCTGATGTGATACAAAAGGAAGAAATATCATCACCTATGTAGTAATCTTGCCAAAAAGTGTTTAACCTGAATCTAATAATGAGGAAGCATTAAAGAAAAAAAATCCAGATTGTGAACTAGCCTAGACTATTTTAAAATATCAAGTTCACAAAAGATCACCCACTTCTCCCAAGAAGACATACAAATGGCCAACCAATATATGAAAAAATACTCAACTTTACTAGGTATTAGGGAAATGCAAATCAAAACCACAATGAGATACCACCTCACTCTTGTTAGAATGGCTATTATCAACAAGACAAGTCATAACAAGTATTAGAGAGGTTGTGGAGAAAAAGGGACCCTCAAATACTGCTGGTAGGAATGTAAATTGGTATAGCCACTCTGGAAAACAGTATGGAGTTTCCTAAAAAAATTACGAATAGAATTACCATATGATCCAGCAGTCTCTCTTCTGGGTATCTACCCAAAAAAATCTGAAAACATTTATCTGTAAAGATATATGTACCCCTATGTTCACTGCAGCATTCTTCATTGTGGCCAAGAAATCGAAACAACCAAAGTGTCCTTCAATAGATGACTGGATAAAGATATGGTATATATTTACATATATATATATATACATATGTATATGTATATATATATAATGGAATATTACTCAGCCATAAGATGAAATACTGCCATTTGCAACCACATGGATGGATCTTGCAGTTATCATGCTAAGCGAAATAAGTCAGACAGAAAAAGTCGAGAACCATATGACTTCACTCATATGTAGAATATAAAAGTGAAAGCAACAAACAAACAAGACAAACAAACAAAACCTCATAGACACAGACAACAGTTTAGTGGTTACCAGAGGTTAAAGGGGGAGGAAGATGGTAGAAGAGGGTAAAGGAGGTCAAATACATACATGGTGATGGAAGGAGAATTGACACACCATGCAATATATAGATGATGATGATGTATTACAGAATTAATTGTACACTTAAAACCTATGTAATTTTACTAATCAATGTCACCCTCAAAATTTAATAATTTTTTAAAAAGCTCTGTAAAATAAACAGATGACATCCATAAAAAAAGTTCACAAAAGAGGAAAAAGGGCAAGAGAACTACTCTAGATTAAAAGAGTAAGAAGAAATGACAAATGTAATGTACGCATAAAAGTCTTGACTGGAATTACGTATTACAAAATATTAAATCAATGTTAGATAGTACAGTAACATTAAGTGGGACAACAGTACTGTCATTCTCTGTATGAGAATGTCCTTGTTCTTACCAGCTACAAACTAGAGTATTTTGGGGTGAAGGCTCATGTCTACAACTTGACTTTCAAATGGTTCAGTTTTTGAAAAGTATTTAACTATAGAGATGGAGAGTGAGACAGACAGAGAGTGGGGAAAGCAAACGAGGCAAAATGTTAACAATGAATGAATCCAAATGAAAGGTATACGCGAGTTCTATGTAACATTCTTGCAGCTTTTCCTCAAGTTTGAAATTATATCAAAATAAAATATAGAATGTGGGGGGTGACGGGAAATCCCATAAACTTTGGATGTAGTCCAAACTCAACAAGTCATAAAAATTCCTTTAACAATATGTCTCCAAGCTACCTATTTCTTCATCTCTAACCACTTTCTTCATTTATATCCCACTCATAACTACTTGTAGTCACTGAACATGTCATATGCCATTCCTCTCCCTTTTAAAAAAAAGTGCTAACGCCTGGGCCCTGTTCCCCCCAGAGATTGATTTCACTGGACTGGGTTGCGAACCTCTCCTACAGTCTTGTGCAAATCTCTCTCACAGCACCTACCAGCCTGAGTTTAATCATTCATTCACTCATCTGTTTCTCATAACTCTTTATCCCCATATCTCACATAGTGTTGGACATGCGGTAATAACATCTCAATAAACACATGCTCTATGAATAAAGTTCACAGATCCAGGGGCTAAGAAACAAGAGGTGAATTTTCTGTGTACAAAGCTTTTACAACAAAGTTAGGTATTGGTTAGGTTATCTCTGCTCCAAAGCCTAAAAACACACTCAATAAAAATTCTACCACAGGACATTCTTGCAAAGACAAATATAGGGGAAAAAAACAGCCCAGTGGTTGCCAGGAGCTGGGGTGGGAGGA
Organism: Rhinolophus ferrumequinum; assembly: GCF_004115265.2. Lineage (NCBI taxonomy): Eukaryota > Metazoa > Chordata > Mammalia > Chiroptera > Rhinolophidae > Rhinolophus > Rhinolophus ferrumequinum. The sequence continues at coordinate 45,118,875 of NC_046290.1, read as the reverse complement.
GGGATGACGAAAAAAAGCGCACTGGAGAATTTGGGTGGTAATGGAACTGTTCATGTGCTGGTTACAGGACTGTACATGTTTGTCAAAACTTACAGAACTGCACACTAAAGAGGGTGAAGTTTACTGCACTTATATCTAATTTTTTAAAAACGAGGAACAAACAGCTAGCCACCACTTGTTATATTTGACATTCTTTTACCTCTGGCACATAAAGTGTAAGCACACTGTCTCCATCAGAGTCCTTTCTCAGGGGCTCTCCAACAGAACTCTCACCAAGACCCCTACCCAAACCAAGTGTGTGGGGCCTCGTCTCGGAGGAAACAATTGGAGCAACTGACAGTATCTGAAGCTCTTGAGATCCCTCTTCTCGATCTTCCTTTCTGAAAGAGAAATTAGTATGTATTAAGAGTTTTAGTATGTATATGAAACCACGTGGACAACCACACAATAATGTTTAGAGCTAGGGATGTCAAATTCATCTAATTTTATGTTTTTTAACTTTGTTATATTTAAAGCAACAGAACCCGTTTTTCTATCAAATTCTTACAGCTTATGGCTATAGTTGAAACAGAACAGAAACCAAATCCCAGAATTTCTTTCCTTTTACCTTTCAGTTAGGCTTGTTTCCTGCGAAATACAGGCCTCTTCAATACCACATACATGAGACAATCTGCTCTGCTCCTTACTCTCTGCTGCTGTAACTGATCCAAGGTTTTTATCTTCTATTGCTTTAGAAGCATTTTTCTCTGTTTCTTAAATAAAAAAACATATTTAAGATATAGTCCAAAATAATACAGCTAAAATCTCCATATTAGAAACATATTCTCGCTTCAAAGGCAGATCACTATATAGTTAGTGGCTCTTCCAAACTTCTCTTAATCCAAAAAACAAGCTTATTCACAAAACAGACGGGTGGTGCTGGCCAACAAAATTTCTGGACAGTAAAACAGATGATTAACGAATCCCATACTGCACATAATTCACTTCCAGCTGCCACAATAATTGTATCCCCACTTTATGGTAATAGCAATATAATTAGCAACCCACATAAAAGAGAGGTTTAGAGGTGGATACACATGTGGTCTGGCTAGTTCCACCTTAAGAAAAGTGTTGGAGAGGGAGCTATTCTACAAAAACAAAAGTCACAAAGGAGAAGAAAAGGGCTTCTATATAGAAAAGGAAACTTGATTCTACATAATGAGAGAGCTTCTGGGTACTGCTCAAGCCTAAGTAAGTAATGAATTAACTAACTGAACCACAGGCATTGCTGGTTGAAAGAGAAATCCCGGAAATCAGGAATCCCAAAACAGAGAAAAGATGACGCTAATTATCCAGATCTTCTACATATGGGGTTTAATTCAATCTTGGTGAATACACTAACCACCACTGAATTGTACAGTTTAAATGGGCAAATTATGATATATGACTTATCTCAATAAAACTGTTATTTAAACAAGTGCTGAACAGTATACAGTAATGCATATATTTTTGTCCTTTCTGAAATGAATATACATGTATATGTGTATATATACATATATATGCCTGTATATACATGGATGCATGGTATACACACACACACCCTCATTTAGATGCTTATGTATAGCAACTATTTCTAGAAGTCTACAACAAAATCTGTTAAAAGGAATTTACCACTAGAACTGGGATTAGAGAACTGGACAGGGGGAAGGAAGGACTTTTTAAATTTTATGCCTTTTGGACACTGTCTTATTTTTTGCCACATGCAAGTATGCCTTTCTAAGAGATGCATGCTTGAGTCTTCATGTTTACACATACACACACACACACAGAAAAAAATACATACGAAGAGAAAGTTTGATCAATATATCAAAATGATAGTAATTACTGAAACTAATAGGAGGATTTTCTTGGGTGTTTTATAGCTCATTTTACTTTTTATATGTTTGAAATTTTTTAATAGTAAGTTAAAGTAAGTTTAACAACTGAATATTCCATTTGAAATGCTAACGTAATTTCTTGTGTCAAAGTAATTTTATAACTTGCAAGAGAACAATAAAATTTACCTCTTTGAATTTCTTCTACTTCTCCTTTAGTTACAAACAAACTGGGAACTTCCTGATGAGCACCAAATTTGTTGGTCCCTAAAATCTTCCTAAGAATTGGCTTAGCCTTGGCAAATCGATTTCTTAAATTATTGGTCACTTCAGAAGTTGTATTCCTAGAAAAAGAGAGAAGAGAAAAAAAGAGAAATTTGTCAACCCCGTAAGAATACTCTCTCACATTGATACATTCCGTCTAGCATTGATAAAATTATGTGCCACCTTCTCAGGTGCCACGTTGTTTATAAGTGTTCATTTCTTACTGGTAAAATTACATGGTACTAACTTTACTAAAAGTCTTGAGAAAGGAAGAGAATTGGACCATATTTGTACAACAGACTATATTTATATAAAACTATTTCATTAAAGTTTCAGACACACATATTACAGTAATTTTAATATGCAAACCAACTAAAATCAAAATCAGCCAATCATTACTTTAAAGAGGGAGAAATTAGTATTGCCTACTTCGCATTTATACAAGTGTTATTCAAGCTATTAATTAAATTGATAGTTGGTTTAATTATATTTATTAATCGAATACTGTAATTTATTTTTTAATAAAACTCAAAAGAAATACTAGTGTAATAAAGCAAAATAAACCTGGTTGTTAAAGTGTTTCCCTTTATTTTCTCCATTAAACCAATTTCTTCATTAGTACTTTGTTCCTCCAATACAATCTTGTTTTCTTCTATCGGTGAAGGAGATGTACTATTGACAGGTGAAGAAAGCTCCTGACATTCACGAACAATGTTGTGGTTTACATTATCTGGGCTAAAAGGAATATGGCTTTTATCCTTTGAATGAACATCAGGAAGTACACATACTCCTACTGCAGAAAAAAATAAAAAATCAAAATTGACCCAATACAAATAGATGTCCAAATAAAATAAATCCTTCAAAATTGAGCAATTATAAAATTCTATATTGTTGTTAAAGTTTGCTCTTTTTGGCTCCAAATTTAAATTTATGATCTCATATTTCATGCCAGAGATTTGACTTACTCTAAAGCTTAGTAATTCTTACAGACTGAAATTTTGGTGCCATTATAAGTAACAATGAATCTTTTTGTTACTTTCAGTAACCACATAAACTCAAATGAATTTCAAGATAGGATCACCTTCATTTACAATTTTTTAAAACTTATATTTATGTTCTAGAGATTTGTAACAGGGTCCAAAGCAATATTCTACTATTGAGAAATAAGCATTACAGGGAACATAAATCAGAGTGTTTCCTGATAAATACATAGTTATGGGCCTAAAAGTCTAACATCTAAAATAAATGTCAGGCCACTCATCAACAGTGAAAATAATTAACAGGAATATAATTAACATGATTATCCATTTAACATACTTAAAGTAGAACATACTTAGATAGTAAAGACTATAGCTTCTCTAGAAGGTCAGACAAAAATATTAAAAATCTCGGTTGACATATCTTTTGGCTCAGTCTAAACTAAAAGAACAGTCTAAACCAAATGCTCTCAGTGACCGCTATTGCCCATTCATAGTGGATTTGACTGTCACGTAATTCTGAAGACTATCCGAAGAGGCAACTCCTTTGCTGAAGAAACATGTATAAAGTAATCAGTGATCTATGAGCTCAGTTAACCAATGATGTTTATAATGACAAAGGTAGAGGATTCACTAGATTACTATTCCACAAATACAAATTATTCATTATAAACAAAGTACACTATCTCGAAATGGTGGCCACTACATCTAAAGGGGATAAGATGGATGAATCGATACACACATATTGCCTTTTCTGGAAAAACAACAAAGTGATGTCAACTTCAAATGTAAGCAAGTATTCACTTATTACTGAAATGTGGGTATAATTTCTTAAAAGTTGCAATTTAAAAGTTTCTTTGTTGAGAACTTGTCTTTCATTCTTACCGTCACTCTGTTCTGTACTGATCTCTGATTGTAACACTAGATCTCCCATTGTAAGTAAAGTTATGGCAGCTTCGGTGCTTCCATCATTGGTACCTTGTGAGAAAATATACCAACGTTAAAACAGAAGAATAAATCTTGAAACTTAATTTTGTTTACATACAAAAGTGTTTTTAATTCAGATATTTATCCTCTAGTAACAAGCTTCAATATCCTCTGTACACTAATGTTTTTGTTCAGCTTATACACTACAAATAAAGAAATCAACTGTTGGCTTTTACTCACTGAAAATGCCTCCCTCTCAATTAAATAACTTAATACCTTCAAAGAAAATGCATCTGTGCAGATCAGAGGCAATAAATACTTCTTTATTAAACATTTAACTCTTAATTCACATTCTAAAATAACATTCCAAGAATCCACATTTCTCCAAAAGATAGCAAATTCAACAGCTGAATCTTTTTGTTCAACTCTCCATCAAAATGACTCATTTACTAACTACCACCACTACTAAATCATCATGCTAGTATTAACCAAGTAGTTTTAACAGTTTCCTCATTGATAGTTACCTGTTTCATCTTGGGTATGTTCACCTGTGGTCATTTCCTAAAAGAGGAATAATAATATATTACATATTTTCCCAAATATATGTTCTATATCTCAAAAAAGCACTGTTTTACAGGTCTTTCTATGTTTTGATTATGACGGAGTGGAAATTGGTGTTTCCCCCTTACTTTATAATTATTCATAAAATTTCATAAACAACAAAAACCCAATTCTTTTGTATCTTGGTTCTTGTTTTACCTTTTCCTTGCATTATATGCAAAAGTTAACTCTGATCATATTGCAATGTGCATCTACCATTCTTACTTTACTTCTGCACTTTCAAAATCCTTTAACTTCAGGCATATCTGCCACTAGTTCCAACCCAATGGAAACCATGGTCTTAAGAATACTGCCAATTGTTTACACTACTAAGAGGTTTAAAACTTAAATGAATTTTAATAAATTAAGAGGTTACAGCATCAATGTCCAGCATGAGAACATGAGGAGTTCTGCTGACCCTCTCCCATTGGCACTGGTGAAGTTTATTAAAAAACAACCATTAAAGCATCTGGAAATGGACCTATGGGAATAAGAGGGAGAAACATCTATTCAAGAAACTAATGAAAATTCAGTAACAAAGGTGAAAGTCTGAGGTATTTGAACTACGTCTGCTCTCTCCTTCCTCCATCCCAGCTCAGCAAGGCAGAGACTCCATCTCAAACTTCTGCAGCCAAGAAAACAGGGCCCTTTCTCCCGCAGGTCCCAGCTGGACGGTTTTCGTCCTAGAAGGAGCAGGGCTTCAACTTCTAACACAATAATCTGGTGTCAGACTCAAAATAGATAATAAACCATTATCTATTATGAATATGGACACAAAAATACTAGTAAACCAAATCCAGCAACATACAAAAATTACACATCATGACCAAGTAGGATTTAACCCAGGGATACAATTTTTGGTTTAATATCCAAAAGTCAATCTATGTAATACATCATATCAATACAATAAAAAACAAAAATCATATGATCATCTCAAAAGATGCAGAAAAAGCGACAAATGCAGATACGACAAATTCCAACACCCTTTCATGATCAAATACACAAACTAGGAATAGAATGGAACTTCTTCAATTGATAAAGGGCATCTATGAAAAAAACCACAGCTAACATGGAACTTAACAGTGAAAGACTGAACACTTTCCCCTAAGACCAGGAACAAGACAAGAATGTCCACTCTTGCCACTTGTACTCAGCATTGTACTGGAGGGTCTAGCCAGGGTAATTAGGCAAGCAGAAGAAATGAAGGACATCCAGCTTGGAAGTGTGGTAAATCGAACTGTGTCCTCCATAAGATATGTTGAAGTCTTCTTAATCCCCAGTACCATGAACATGAAACAGGGTTTTTGTAAATGCAATCAAGTAGAGGTCATACAGGATTAGGGTTGGCCCTAATCCAGTATAACTGGTGTCCTTATAAGAGGAGAAGAAACACAGACATACAAACGGGGAAAATGCTATGTGGTAATGGAGGCAAAGGCTGGAATTGCGCTGCCATAGCCAAGGAATGACAGGACTGGCGGCAACTGCCAGAAGGTAAGAGAAAGGCTGGGATGGTTTCTTCCTCAGAGCCTCTGGAAGAAGCCATCACTGACAGCACCTTGATCTTAGAATTCTGGCCTCCAGAACTGAGAGAATAACTTTCTGTAGTTTTAAGCCACCCAGTTTGTAGTAGCTTGTTATCGCAGCCCTAAGAAACTAATACAGAAAGGCAGAAATAAAACTCTCTCCGTTCACATATGCCATGATCTTGTATGTACATAATCCTAAGGAATCCACTAAAAAACTATTAGAATAACTCAGTTCATCAAAGGTGCAGGATACAATACCAATATACACAAATCAATTGTATTTCTGTACACTTGCCATAAATAATCCAAAAATGAAATTAAGAAAACAGTTCCATTCATAGTAGCATCAAAAATAACATTCTTGAAAATAAATTTAACAAAGGAAGTGCAAAGCTTATACTCTGAAAACCACAAAACACTGTTGAAAGAAATCAAAGACAATCTAAATAATATCCAATGTTCACGGACTGGAAGACTCAACATTATTAAGATGGCAACAGACGTGCCCCCTACCACCCCACACACAAAAAAACTGATCTACAGATTCAGTGCAATCCCAATCAGAATCCTAGCTGACATCTTTGTAGAAACTGGCAGGATGATTTTAAAATTCATATGGAATTGCAAGGGATCCACAATACCCAAAACAATCCTGAAAAAAAGAATGAAGGTAATTTACACTTCCTAATTCCAAAACTCACTACAAAGCAACAGTAATCAATAGAACTTCACCTGCACAGAGACACATAAATCAATGCAACAGAAATGAGTCCAGAAATAAATCCATACATCTACCGCCAATTGATTTTCAACAAGAATGCAAGATCATTCAATGGGGAAAGAATAGTCTTTTCAAAGAAGGTGTGACACTGGATAGTCATATGCAAAAGAATGAAGTAAGACTCTAACCTCACAATATATACAGAAATTTACTCAAAATGGATTAAAGACTTAAATATAAAGCTATAGTTAAAACCATGTAACTTTTAGGGGCTGCCAGTTAGCTCAATTGGTTACAGTGCAGTGCTCATAACACCTTCGACTCCCACGTGGGCCAGTGAGCTGTGCCCTCCACAACTAGATTGAAAACAATGACTTGACTTGGAGCTGAGCTGTGCCCTCCACACCTAGATTGAAAACAATGACTTGACTTGGAGCTGAGCTGTGCCCTCCACAACTACGTAGATTGAAAAACAACGACTTGGAGCTGATGGGTCCTGGAAAAACACACTTTTCCCCAATATTCCCCAATTAAAAAAAAATAAGTAAAAAATTAAAAAATAGATAAAAAAATTTTTTAAAACGTGTAACTTTTAGAAGAAATATAGGAGTAAATCTTCAGGAACTGGGCTTTGGCAAAGGATACTTGGATACAACAAAATCGTGAGCAACAACAAAAAAATAGATACACTGAAGTTCATAAAAATTAAAAACTTTTGTGTTATAAAGGGAACCTTCCAGAAAATGAAAAGACAACCCACAACATGGGAAAAAATATTTCAAATCATATTATCTGATAAGGGACTTGTATCCAGAATACAGTAGTCCCCCCTTATCCACAGTTTTGCTTTCCATGGTTTCAGTTACCCACGATCAACTGTGGTCTGAAAATATTAAATGGAAAATTAGAGAAATAAATAATTCATAAGTTTTAAATTGCATGCCATTTGTGTAGCGTGATGAAATCTCCAGCTGTCCTGCTCCAGCCCACCCAGCATGTGAATCATTCCTTTGTCCAGCATATTCATGCTGTGTATATAGTACAATAAAATATTTTGAAAGAGAAACAGATCATATTCACACTAACTTTTATTACAGAATATTGTCATAATTGTCCTAGTTTATTATTGTTGTTATCTCTTTCTGTGCCTAATTTATAAGTCAAACTTTACTACAGGTTTTTTTGCTTGTTTGTTTTGTTTTTTAAATTGGGAAATACTGGGGAACATGTGTTTTTCTAGGGCCATCCGCTCCAAGTCGTTGTCCTTCAACCTAGTTGTGGAAGGCGCAGCTCAGCTTCAAGTCCGGTCTCTATATTCAATTTTAGTTGCAGGGGGAACAGCCCACCATCCCATGCGGGAATTGAACCGGCAGCCTTATCTTTGAGAGCTCACACTCTAACTAACCGAGCCATCTGGCCACCCTACTATAGGTATTTATGTATAGAAAAAATATAGAATTAGGTTGGTGTAAAAGTAATTGAGGTTTAAAAGGTTAAAAATAATTGCAAAAAACCGCAATTACTTGTGCACCATCCTAATATCTATATGATTTAGTGCTATCAGCGGTTTCAGGGATCCACTGGTGGTCTTGGAATACATCCCCTGTGGGTAAGAGGGGACTACTGTATATAAAAAAATTCTTACAACTCAGTAATAAAAAGACAAACAGACCAATAATAAAAAAATGGGCAACGGCTCTGAACAGACATTTCTCCAAAGATTATTTTAAAATGGCCAATAAGTACATGAAAAGATGCTCAACATCATTAACGATTAGGGAATGCAAATCAAAACCATAATGAGGTAACATTTCACACCCACTCGGATGGTTAGATCAAAACAGTCAAACAACAAATGTTGGCAAGCACATAAAGAAACTGGAACCCTCATACATTGCTGGTGGGAATGTAAAATGGTGCAGCAGCTTTGGAAAACAGTTTGCTGGTTCCTCAAATGATTAAACATAGTCATCATACAACAAAGCACTCCTAGGACTGTACTGAAGAGTAATGAAAATATATGTCCTTGTATATATTTGTACACAAATGTTTATAGCAACATTATGTATAATAGCCAAAAGATGGAAACAACCTAAATGTCCATGAACAGATGAATGGATAAACAAAATGTGGTATATCCATCTGTACTATTATTTGACCACAAATGAAATGAAGTACTGATACGTGCTACAACATGACGAACCTTGAAAACATTATGCTATGTAAAAGAAGCCAGACACAAGAGACCATATTATGAGTCCATTTATATGAAATGTCCAGAACAGACAAATCATCAGAGACAGAAAGCAGATTATTGGTTGGCTACGCCTGAGGAGGGTTGGGAGAAAATGGGGTGCAACTGCCAATGGGTTTCTTTTTGAGGTTATGAAAATGTTCTAAAATTAACTGTGATGATGTTTGCACATATTTGTAAATATACTAAAAACCATTGAATTGTACACTTTAAATGTGTGAATTGTAAGGTGTTAATTGTATCTTAATAAAGCTGTTTTTAAAAAGTTGTGATTCCAAGTCTTCATTTGCAAAAATAAGATAAATACCAACCAAATAAGGAAGAATGCTAAACAAAATGCAACTAAATATATTCATTCCAAATAATTTATATTTAGTATAGACTTAATGCAACAGAACTTTAACGTAAGTCTCTGATGATATAAAGAGCTATACACAAACACACACACACACACACACTCACACACAAATCACTGCTTTTCAAGTAAAATATAATACTAGTGAATGGATTATTCACTAGTTTCTATTGTTCATACTTACAGCTCCCTACATGCTAGAAATTATAGCTAAGAACTGCTTGTAAACAAACCAAAAGCTTCTAAAATAAACTTTCAGTCTTTTGAAAGTAAACAAAGAATTAAAACATGTTAAAATGGATGCTTACAACTGGTAATGCATTCAAATTTTCTTGTTTCATTTCTTGCGTGGTCACATCTGTGTTTGAGAATTGATGTTCATCAACAGTTATGAATCCCATGTCTGGAACATTCACGGTTATTTCAAGCTGTCAAAATGAAGTCTCATTAATTCATTTTGGAATACTAAACACAGCAAAATGTTAAACTGACGAAATAATCCATATTCATACACGATTAAAAAATTGAAATATAGTCATTCTTAAAACTGATTTGACATCAACTTGGCAAAAGTAAAACATTTAAGGTTTTTGAGGGGTCTGTGATTCTTATAACCAGTAAACAAAATTTCCAAGGCTAATCTTCCTACCTAGCTTTCACTTTCCATTATCCCCACTTTGTCCTTACTTTCGCATAATTTCTCTCATCAGTTTGTTGACATTTATGGAGTGCTTCTGCAGGTACAAGGATACAAAGCTGAAGAAGACAAGTTTGGCCCTGCCCTTGAGGAACTCACAATCTAAGAAAAACAGATATGTATCAACTAACTATACACTGAGATGAGTTGAAAACACTTAAAAAGATTTATTCCCTCCCCACCAAGGCAACTACCCTCTCCCACAATTCCAAAACCTGCATCACTCTTGACAGCCATGTCAACAGCTATGTAAAATAATGGGTTCACTTGCATTTACTTATATTCATTTAGCAGTCTTACTGGTTAAAGATCCCTATAGTCCGGAGACAAAAAAGACTCAGATTTATCTCCTAGACTATATACAAGACAGTCTGGCTCCTATTCCCTTATTAACAGATAAGTATAAAAGACTGATTCAGTAGAAACTGAGTAGAGACTCAAGTTTGAAAATCTGCCTTCAAGACATGTTTATCATATAGTTAACACCTGTGTGTTCGGGTTTGTTTTCTCAGATGCAAACATTAGGGAAAAATCTTTGCTAAGATCTTATATCCCTGGGAAGATTAAAAAGTTCAAGTGATTTGAAAAGATAAAATATTCTGAGAAGTTGGGTAGAAAATGAAAATATTCCAGATAATTGTTAAGTTGGTTGATTGAGCACTACACATTTTCAAAGCTCTACGTTTTTTTTTAACAACTTTATTGAGGTACAATTTACATACCATAAAATCCACCCATTTAAAGTGTGTAATTCAACGTTTTTTGGATTGTGCACAAATAGGTACAACCATCACCAGTCACTTTCAGAACATTTTCATCACTTTAAAAAAGAAACCCATACCCATTAGTTATCCCTCCCTTAACACTCATCCCCAAATTCCTAAACAACCAACCACTAATCTACTTTCTGTCTCTCTGGATTTTCCAATTTGGGACATTTCATATGAATGGAATCATATAATATGTAATTTTTTAAACTGGCATCTTTCACTTAGCACAATGTCTTCATTCAAGGTTCATGTTGTAGTGTATATCAATACTTTATATCCCTTCATGATTTAATAATATGCCAGTATTAAATGCTTTTTAAAGGAAACATTTTCTAACATATAAACGATTTAACTGCCTTCGTAATTTGGCTATAAGAAATGTACTTTAAGCTTTCTTTATTCAATTATTATGATTAATGTTTTTTGTTTGTTTTTAGCAAAGAGACCATCCAAATTTTATTCTTTATACTACTGACACGACTTTGGTACATGGTATTAGTATTTTTCCTAGGAGCAAAAGTAGCAAGTTCTACTTTTCTCAAGGCCTTTCCCCCAACTTTTCTGGAAGTAAACATTATTTCCAACCTTCAAATTAAAATGTTACCCTCATAAATATTGTAACAGGTTGGTATATTCACATATATCCTTTCCAATTTCAGGCTAAGCAAAGACATGCATTTAGAGCTATATTAACATCATTAAAGCAAAAAACAATCCAACTTAATGTCAAGAGAAAATGTGACCTTCCATGCAGTATTTGATATAGAAAATAATTGATTTTGCCACATTTTATTCAAATACCAGTCTGATCACACATGGTCCAAGAACATTCAAATAATAAACTAAAAAGAAACAGATGTTAACGATTCGTCTTCAAACATTATGATTTCGCCCACATAAAACCACATCCACACCTCAGTGGCCGCCAAACCATTCAGCGGAGCTTCCTTAACTGTGAGCTATTTGCAGCTACCAGTTTGAGCACTACTGACTTTTTTTTTTTCAAGCTCTGAGTAGCCATAGGGATCTCAGCAGGTTGGAGGAACCAGCTCAACCTTGGCATAGTGCCAAAATGTGGCCAATCAAGGCTTTGAGTAAGTCACAGCAGCGTTGACCAGCACCGGGGCCTTCTCTGAGAGGTTATGGACAAACTGGGCCACGGCTCTAGGATGGAAAGTCCATGGCCTCGAACAGACAACTGAATGTCACCCCCCGGAAGGACCCCTGATTAATGTTATTTAAGAAGACATTGTGCAATAATTGAGGGATGAATCCTAGAACCTGATTTTCAGAAAATTCTGGTATTAGTTTTCACTAGCAATTTTTCTTTCACACAAAGAAATTTGTAAAATACAAAACATACAGCTAAATGAATTCACATGTGGTATTAAGCAGCTGTCCTTCCACAAAGTTAACTTTCCTTTTGCATTTTCTTAGTTTCAACTAAAACTTAAATTCACTATCTTTACTTTGAACTTTTAGTTATAAGAAACAGCTTCATTTTGCGTCATTTGTATTTAGCTTCGACCATTCTAACTCATTAACTTTACAACATCCAGCATGTTATTATTAACAGTGAACAACTGACGGTGGCTTTGGACTGCCATTCATAAATGTAAATTTACAAATGCAGTAATCCATTAACTCTGGGTTAACTTAATATTACTTGAATTATTTTATGTTTCCTACTTCTTTTATTATCATCAATACCATCTTGGTTAACTCCTGATTCTGTTTTAAATGACTCAGAAATTATCATGAATATTTACTACAAAACTGGTTCATATATGCTGCCCTATAAGCCAAGTAAGTTACTGAAAATGGAGGCAGAACAGAAAAGTTTGTAGTTACAAAGTTGGACTACTAGACTAAGAGGCAAAATGATAAGAAGCTTTTATAATAAAGTTAAGTTGAAGTAATACGTTCCTTCACCTCAGATCCATCATGACAGTTATTATCACAAGAAAGAAAAGAACACGTGTTGGTGAGGATGTGGAGAAACGGGAGCCCTTGTACACTACTGATGGGAATGCAGCTGCCATGGAAAACAGTACGGTGGTTGCTCAAAAAATTAAAAATAGATTTACAATTTACCATATGATCCAGCAATCCCACTTCTAGGTATATGCTCCAAGAAATTAAAAACAGGAGTTAAAAGAGATTTTGGACACCCATGTTCATAGCAGCAATCTTTCTAATGGCCAAAAAGTGGCAGCAACCCAACTCTCCACAAAATGTGGTATATGTACACAATGGCCTATTATTCAGGCTATAAAAAGGACATGCTACAACACAGATGACCTTGAAAACATTATGCTAAGTGAAATAAACCAGTCACAAAAAGGACAAATACTGTCAGATTCCACTTACATGACGTACCTAAAATAAAGTCACAGAGACAAAACGAGAATGGTGGTTAGCACAGACTAGAGGGGTGGCGGTAATGGGGAATTACTTTTTAATGGGTATAGAGTTTTAGTTTTACAAAATGAAGAAAGTTTTCTGGGTGGATGGTGATGATGGCATAGCACAATAATATGAATGTACTTAATGCCACTAAACTACACACTTAAAAATGGTCAAGATGGTAAATTTTATGTGTATTTTACCATAATTTTTTTAAATGTCCCTCCTACCTTCTGTACCAATCAGAGCTCAGCCTTATCCTACCACAGTTAATAGAAAACACCTGCCAAATTTTTTTTTCATTGATCAGAAAGTAGACCAGATACAAATGCAATCATCAGATTTCTATCATTATTATTATACTGATTACCTTGTGGTGGGCCTGGGCTGTAAGGGCTGAGTAATCACAGGAGATCCCATAAGCCTACTACTGATTCCTTAGGCTTATCCACCAGGCACAAGACAAATTACATTTGGTAGAGGTCATTTAAGAGAATGAACTCTACAAATCCTAGTAATCACTAAGAGAAGAAAAAATGATCCACTAAAAGAAAAATACAAGTAAGATAAAGTTCCAAGCATTCAAAGAAACAAACTACCTCTTCCATCGTTTCCTCGATCTGAGCAGAAACAGGTTCAGGAGATCTGAGACCAATAGGTACAAACACTGGAGCTTTGTTTACTTCTTCTGGAGCAAGATGATAGCTTTCTTCTTCATAGTCAGACTCTAAATCTTCAGCATCATCTTCGTCCTCTTCCTGGGAAGCCCGAAGAGTCACCAGCATGGCCTTGGAAGCTCTAGGTTCCTTCTTAGAGGTCTTACTCCGAATTCGTTTGGATCCACGCCCTTTGGTGACATTTGGTTTGATCTTTCGATGCCTTCTCCTTTCACTATGATCTATCTCACACCCAGGGGCAGAAGAGATAGTTGTTCTTCGATTCAGAGCAATTTTAGAGTAATTTGATTTTTTTAGCAGTTGTGAACAGCTGGATGTTTAATCAAAACAACAATATAGTCACTACAGGCACAAGGTTAATTTTGATAACCAAACTTTTAGAGTGAAATCCCAGTTCAAGCCATTAAGTGAAAACTCCCAGAAGAAAGGAACTATTAGTTTCTCATTCAGAGTTAATTCTTAGTTATCTACCTACAAATTTTCCATAGTAAGTTTTTATTTCTGGGCCATTTTCCCCTTTGCTATTTAGGTGGAGATGAAATACAAGGCTGGCAAGTATCAGAAGAAAAAGGAATAAAGTACAATGGGCCAATACATACAGAATATGGGGTCAAAAAGTGATAATGGTTTGTATTACTGGGTAAACATATTAGTATATAAGGAAAAAGAGGAGGCAGAAAAATCCATCAGAACAATGTTGTTTTTCAGAACGTAGGTTCCCTTCTACTTTCCTTGAAAACCACGGAAGAAGGGTACCCTTCACTTGTGTTTGTGACCCCAATTGAATTATCATTCAAATTATTTAGGCACTACTCTTCGGTCACGCTTCTGTTCATGTCTAATATACTCTAGAAATTTTAAATGTAGGAAAATCTTCCTAAGATCAGAAAAAAGTTAATTTTAGTAAATAAAAATCAAAAAGGGGAAACAGACCTGTCAATAAAAAAACAATCTATACAAGCCATATGTCACTCTCTCAATATATTAAGGTAGGGGGCGGCCAGTTAGCTCAGTTGGTTAGAGCGCAGTGCTCTTAACAAAGTTGATGGTTTAATCCCCACATGGGCAGGCCACTGTGAGCTGCACCCTCCACAACTAGATTGAAACAACTACTTGACTTGGAGCTGACGGGTCCTGGAAAAACACACTTAAAATAAAAGTTTAAATAAATAAACAAACAAATAAAAATAAATAAAGGTAGGACATCCATAAAGAGTAAGTTTCTATTTCCTATTCTGAAAGTATTTGTTAAATAAAACTTTACCTTGCTAGTTTACTGAGATACTGCTCTTCAACGACTGAAGACATAGAATTATCCCCTACAGTTTTCTGTCCAATGCTTGCTGATGGTCCAACTTCTGACTGAGCATCTTTTTTGACCAAACCAATCTCTTTGGAACCTACACAATCTTTTCTTGCTGAAACTCCCAGGGATGTCAGAAGCTCAGCCTTTTCCTTAAATTTAAGAAGAAACAGCAAGTAATATTACCATGGAAACAATCTTGATGGTAATTTGGTTTGACAGTTTGGCCTAATCTTACACACACACACACACACACTCACAAATGGTTTCTAAAGTTTTATAATACTAGAAAGTCACTCACTTTTCATGAAAATAGTTAAAATACAAAAGGCAAAACTATAGATTTTTTAAGGCTTTCCCTCACAATCAGCCCACTGATAAAAATTATGTTTTTCAAACTTACTTTTTGAAGGAACTGGGTATCAGAATCTCCTTGCTGCAGCAAATTATCTTCTGGCTTCTGTGACTCACTAGGATCTGCTCTGGTTTTTTCTACACCTGATTCCTCTTTCTTACTGTATGCTCTTCCCAAATTTGGCTTAGCCTTTTGGAATTGCCTTCTTATCGATTGTGCTGGACTGGGAACATACGTTTGATGTTCATGTCTAGAATGAAATACAAATCACGCAGAAGAAAAAAAATCAGAATTCCTTCTTAATGTAACAGCTGTTAAATCAAACAATTTTTCACACAAACCAATTCTATGTTCAAAGGACTACATATAAATTGGCTACAAAACGAAGCATGTAACATGAAACTACACATGCTGATATAAAAGGAAGA
Source organism: Rhinolophus ferrumequinum (assembly GCF_004115265.2). Lineage (NCBI taxonomy): Eukaryota > Metazoa > Chordata > Mammalia > Chiroptera > Rhinolophidae > Rhinolophus > Rhinolophus ferrumequinum. The sequence continues at coordinate 45,102,759 of NC_046290.1, read as the reverse complement.
ACATAAAAGCTTTTATAACTTCCATTTTCTGTACAGCCTGGGGAATAGTTTTACAATAATCTTTTTTACTTTCATTCCCTGATTCTGGTTTGTGGTTTCATTCTACCGTAAGATATTTTCAGAGTAATAACTAGAAACAAACAAAATAATGCCAGTAGTTGAAGATGGATTTCATAATGGAACTTTAACAAATGCTTCAACTGGGCTCTGAAGCATGAACAAATATACAATGGTCACAGCAAGCATGGTTCTACTAGTAGTACAAGAGCAAACTCAAAAGCTAGATGGTCTCCTAGCATATGCCTGTCATCTCATAGTAAAGGGTTTATTGACAGTTGGTGTCATAAAGATCTCAATATAACCCATATATAACTGCCAAATCAGAGAAAGACTAGGTTTTAACATTCAACAGAGTAGCCATAGCCTCCCAGGCAACCTGAACAGCTGTCTTAAGGTCTCCTGGGAAGAAATAATTGGCAAAGATCTGAATTCTGAATTAGAAGGCTTAAAACTAATATAAACTTGGATATTTATGAAGAATAACTGGATATATAAGTATTCATTATGAGTTCTCTGAAAGATCTGTATTAAAGACTAATCTTAAGTAATATTTCTAATAAATTCCCAGAAGAGAAAGTACTTAGTTACATTTTCAAATGTTCCAACCTGACTAAACTCTTCTGGCAGTAAAATAAGGAAGTTCAAAGAAGTTCTAACAAGGTTATGATATTAATAGGCTAATGTATTTGGGAAAACAAATTATATTTAACTTAAATATAAGCTATTTACAATCAAGTGTGATTCTACAAAGGTATTTAAAACTAAAATATATACATAAGTGACAATGTGCTAGCAAAGTCAAAAGCAACAAGAAAATGCTGGATGTTAGAGTAAGCTAATTTACAAACTGTACAGTATACTCTGAAGAAAGTATCAGTCATGATACAGCTAACAGCTGGAATAAACCTCATGAACAGAAAAGATGAAAAAGGGGGAGAGGGGAGTTGAGTAAGGTATAGGTTTCCATATAGGAAATTTAAAAGTTAGATCTCTCCCCCTAAAACATGCAAAGACTAAGCATAAAATCTCTTGACATATGTAAAGTTTCTTTCAGGAAGCCCTGCCTATATAACTATAGGATTTTGCTAGTCTGAAAGTCATAAATCCTGAAAACTTAAGTTTAAATACTACATTGCCAATGTGACTTTGAGCAAGCTATTTAATCCTCTAGGTCTGTTCAGTCAATTAAAGACGAGGGCATTAGGGAAGGCTGACCTCGAAGGTCACTAGTCTTTAAAGGCTCACTTAGAGTAAAAATCAAAATCCTTACAAAGGTCCACATAATCTGCCCTTCCCCCTACTCACTTTTGCCTTTCCTTCATCTACTACTCTTCCTCTCTTGTTCCCTCTTTCCCTAGACCTCCCCTTGACTTGCTCTTTCACCTCTTTTAGGTTTTCTCTCCAATGGTGCCCTTTCAATGAAGCATTCTCTGATCACTGCTAATTAAAAAGTAAATACCCAATCATGATACTCCTCACTCCCCCACCTGCTTTATTCTTCTCTACTTACTTATTACTGATTTATTCAACTTACTTATTTTGTTTACAATCTGTTCCCCCAATGAGAATATAAGCTCCACAAGGACAGGATTTTTTTGTTTGTTCCTATGTTGTCCTATATTGTCAGTACCTAGAACAATGCCTGGTACATAGGAAATGAATGAATGTATAAGGTTCTTTTTAGTGGCAAAATCATGTAATTCTGTAAGACCAAAAAGGGATTAAATTATACACGGACCATAAATCCATAAATAGTAATTAGGAAAAGGCAGAGATGGAAACAGGTTAATCTTTAATGTTTGGGAGTTAACATCTCAGAAAGTGTTCTCTGGCATCACTTTTAGAGATGAATTACTCAATGGGATCAATCACCAATCTAATCCAATATATAGCACTTGTAATACAAATGTATCTATAATGCATTTTAGTGAAAATATTTTTAAGAACCAATCACTTTATTTAAACATCCAGTTTAAAGAAATGAAGAAATGGCTGAGTAAGAAAACTTGAAATTAAATTTCCGCCATACACACACGCGGAAACAAATGAGAGAAATTCGTACTAAAACAGTAAGAGCTTCATATAAGAAGAAACCTGCCTAAATGAAAACAAACTCTTTAAAGTCATCCAAAATCAACAGCACCACTCATGCAGTTAGATGACAAAGCAGGCCCAATTCTATTTCATGGCTTCACAAAAGGTGAACAAAAAGATACAGTAACATCTCTTCTGCATGTTCCAAAAAATCAAGTTAATTCTACGTAATTAAAGGAAGCTGGAATGATCAAAAAGAATTACATGTTCTGAAGACATCCTGCAAAAAATTAATGAATACTTCACTAAAACATGTCCTAGTTACAAAGATAGTATAGTAAATTAGATGGATCGTGAACTATATCCAGAAAAGGAAAGGTGTTTTTATTTCCCTCGTATAATAAAAAAGAACCTAACACAGCTTGCTTTAATATCAACAATAAAGCAGACTGCAAGTCATAAAAATGGTAATACTGATATATCTTCACCCTTACAGCATATCTCACTTAAAAGATTTCGGTTTTAAATGGTTTGTGACACAGCTCCAAATATAGCATATAGTAGTCCTTCATTGCACTACCTATTTATGAATTTTAGTCAGTAGGTTATAAATTTCTAAAGATACAAAGAACTTAAGAACCTCTGTCACCAACAAAGTTCAGTTTTAAAATAAAAATGAGGATGCTTGCCAAATTTTTCACACAATTTACAAATTAAGAGAACATCAGTCATGCAATTCACACAGTGCTAAAGAAGCAGATTTAAAGTATTCTAGTTTCATAATCATTATCCTTTCATAAAATTTTCAAGATGTGAAGTTAATCAATTATGTAAAACCCAGCCTTTGTCTTTGGAAAGTTTTATGCTTTTCTGCTTGAAAAGGAAACTCACCTCATCTTTTCATCTAAAACATTAATTTTGTTAACATGAAGGTTTTCTGCAAGAACCACGTGACTCTGATTTTCATACATTCTGTCCTCTGAAACTTTGGAGGATACAACTTCAATTTCAGTTCCAATTTGAGAACTTGGCTGAAATGACAAAACCACACTAGTATTTTTTTTTTTTTAACAACAGAGCATACCTCCTAAAATATGTCAATTATTAAGAAAGGTATTTTAAAATTATAAAGTTTTTAAAAATGAAGACTCAAACTGGGTATGCAATATTCATGTTTGCTACCCAAAACAAAACTGCCTAACTCAGAGAGGAAGTTTCAAAGATTATCGCAGTGATATGTTTTAATGCTTTAAAGACTACAATAACTATCTGTTATGAAACCAAAGAAATAAAGTTTAATGATTTTTTTTTAAAGAGTTGGGAGGTTCAAATAAGGATTACAATCGCTTTAAATCTAGATTTTCCCTTGGTAGACAGAGAAAAGGACAGAAAAACAAGAACTGTTGAAATCGGCATTACACTACTTAAATTTATTTTTAATATCAAAAGATCCATCAGTAAGAAATTGGTTAGACTGGCATTCAAAAGAGCACAATGTTATGCAGCAGTTAAAAATAATGTATTACGGGCCGGCCCGGTGGCTCAGGCGGTTAGAGCTCCAAGCTCCTAACTCCGAAGGCTGCCGGTTCGATTCCCACATGGGCCAGTGGGCTCTCAACCACAAGGTTGCCAGTTCGATTCCTCGACTCCCACAAGGGATGGTGGGCTGTGCCCCTGCAACTAGCAACAGCAACTGGACCTGGAGCTGAGCTGCGCCCTCCACAACTAAGATTGAAAGGACAACAACTTGACTTGGAAAAAAGTCCTGGAAGTACACACTGTTCCCCAATAAAGTCCTGTTCCCCTTCCCCAATAAAAAAAAAGAATCTTAAAAAAAATAAAATAATGTTTTTCCGTATTCTTGACACAGAAAGTCACTTAAGATATTAAGTGAAAAACAGTAAGTCACAAAATCACATGTATACAATGATTTCAGTATTTAAATTTACATAAGTGTGCACATATGCATGCATGGAAATAAATCTGCTAAAATTATGTCAAAAGGTTTACAGTGGTTATCTCAGGGTGGTGAGATTTGGAGGAGTTATTATATCATTTTGTATTGATTAAAGATTTTCAAAATGAATAGGTTCATTAGTTAGGAAAAAAATAAATCTATATTCACTTGTTTAAAAATTCAGAATGGTAAATACGAAACAAAACTAGATACATACTGTATTCATTGATTGTCAAATGCCTATATTTTAAGTCAAGTCTGAGCTATCATTTGATATGTTAATATGCATTAAAAGGCTCAATTTAATTACATAACAGTAACTCACCACAATCAGAAACTTCTTTTCAGTTTTATCTTTTTGTAATACTGTTCTTTCTTCCTTAATTATGCCTTTGGCTCCACCTTTTTCCACTATTTGCCTCTGTCCAGCCTTTCTTATGTTTGGTCTGGGTCTCTGAAGTCGCCCCCTTACTGGTCGAGCAGTTTGGATAACACTTTCCTTCATTTCTTGTTGAAAAGTGTCTATATTATGACTCCTAAAAAGGAGGAAAGGAAAAAAGAGAGGGAGCTTGACTGTAAAAAGATGAAAACTACTTAAAAATACAAAATCTGAATCTCCTCTAATATACTCTCTATAAAAATGTTTTATACCATGAAAGGAAAATTACTTTCTGAATATATCTTATTTTATAAAAGAACAAAAGTTATTTCAATTCTTAAAAGGTAATGAACTTGAATGAGGTACCTAGAATATTCAAATTCACAGAAAAAAAGTCCAATTGTGGTTTCCAGGAACTGAAAGAAGTAGGGAATGGGGAGTTATTGTTTTATGGCAGGTTTTCAGACAAAACTTCTGGAGATGGATGGTGGTGATGGTTGCACAACAGTGTGAATGTACTTAATGCCACTGGACTGTACTTAAAAAATGGTTAAAATGGTAAATTTTATATGTATTTTACCACAATTTTTAAAAGGCAAATAATACATATCTTATATACATATATTTTTAAATACACTGCTTTGTGTAAGATCTTAAGCAGCAGCGAACAGTGAATATGAGCAGGGAAGCATTAAAAGGTGTTTAACTCAATCTGACTTTCAATTTTAGGCAGTCTGCCATATGAATAAAAATAAACCAAGTACAGTACTCTTTACATTCATTTTTAAAATACATTAACACATTTTAATAAAAATGAAGAAATATTTGAAAGAACTCTTATTTTAGATTTTCAAAGGACTATCACTGTTTACCCTGTAGAAACAACTAATTCCTTTTTCTGGACTTGTGCACAAGAACTTGAAGGCGAAAGGTCCTTTTCAGTCTGTATACACGGCAATATCATAGCCTCATTCTCCCCGTGACCTGATTTGTCTTTTTCTCTTGATGTCATTAGGGAAGCCACATCCTAGAAGGCAGATAAAATAAATTTCATTGAGGGTTGGTAGAAGTATAGGGAAATAGGAACTTACATATGCTATTAGAAGAATAAATTATTATAGTTTTTGTAGAGGACAATGGGACAGGTCTATTAAAATTTTAATTCCCAGAGATTCCACTTCTAGACATGTGTCATAAGAATACTCAAATAAGTATCTAGAAAATAATATACAAGGATATTTATTACAGCAATATTTTTACCCCAGAAGAAAAACAAACAAAAAATTGGTAATAGGACAAATCTATCAGTAGGGGATTAAAAAAATAAATTCAAATTTCTTTATAATGCAACAGTACAGAGCCATTTAAAAGAAGATAAATTTCTATTTACAGATCCAAAAAGATGTTCACAATATTGTGTTAAGTAAAAAACCCAGAAGGCAAGTTATGACGTCATTTTTGTAAAACAATGAAAATACCCTCACATTTTATTATTTATATAAATAAGTATCTATACAGAAAAGTCTAGGTGGATATAATGAAAATTGCTACATGATTAACTTGGGCAGGAGAGATGGGGCATTATAAACAACTTTTGCTTTTTAGATTATATATTTTTTCTAATGTGAAATATTTATAATCAGAAAAAAATAGGAAAAAGTGATTTACCTTTTTAAATACAAGGAGAAAAAAGTACAAATGTTCAAGCATAGTAAGAACTATGCTTTTTTAAGATGCAAAATAAGGATTTTAATTCAAAGAAGTACATGTTTACAACAATTTATGACTGCTATCACTGTATTTCAAAGTTTTTGATGCTACATCATACAATCTTACTCTGCTATGGACCAAGTAAATAAAATATCTCCTTTCACTCATATCAAGCTTTAACTTTTTACCTTCACAACAGAATGAAAAATGATTGTCATTCCCATTTTTCCTATGAAGAAACAAACTGCATCATCTGGCTATGGTCACATAGCAAATAAAGGTCATAACTTGAACTAGAACCCAGGCCTCTTAAATTCCTTCCCATGACACAATTGCCCATCATCAGAGATTTGAGATTCTTACACAAACCATGAGGAACAATGAAGCACATTAAGAATAGCTATAACACCACCACATGCAGTAAAAATTATATGAGGAAATATGGTGTTTTACTTCAGTAAACATAATAAGTAAAACAAAAACCTCCATCTTAAAATATCACTCACATGTTGAGAAGAGAGAGTATTCATTTGTTCATCATCCTGTTCTACCATAATAGTTTCCGTCTTATCTGTTTCCAATTTCTTCCCAGATACATATTTTTCTAGTCCCGTAGTCTCTCTCTTTAAAGCTGCTCTTGATAAGTTTGGTTTTGGTCTTTTGAATCGAATTCTCACAAAAGGTGCTGGCTTGATTTCAGATGGCTTCTGTTCTTGAGGAAGAGATTTGCTTTTGGAACAAGGATTATCAAGCTTTAGAATGAACTGAAGGGCAGTGGGAGCGGAGTCTTAAGACAACTTTAGAGATTGGCAATATACATTTAATTCTAATTCCTAACAGGAAAACAGATCAGACTATTTAGTAGATCCTGAAAAACATGAGTGGTACAATCCAGATATAAGCCTAGGAATTATCCTTGCACAAAGAAAATACAGGTTTGTCACACTCATATTGACTTAGGAGTGTGTATTACATACAATTCCGTATGTTATTAATTCTCACAATCAACTGTCAGAATGACTTCAATCTTCACTCCCACTCTTCTCAAAACCACCTTCAAATATCTAACACTATACTATAGATATTATGTCTTAAGACCTCACTTAACATAATCTGCAAATATAACTTTATGTGCTCTTTCTTTAAAAACACACAGATCTATATACTTGTACCTTAAATTCATATCTGAAAACTTCTCAGAAATATCTGGAGATCGCATCCCATGGTCTTCTGTTCTATCATGTTCAGAAGTCTGTGAAGAAGTCTTCAAATGACTCAACTGACTTGATACTTCCTTTTCAGAATTTCTGTTTTCTTCTACAGATGTATGGACCATGGATGGTACTTCACTGTTAATGTTCTGGAAAAATAGTCACAGTAAATCAGCACATATACAAAATTCCTTAAGCATTTCAAACAAAAGCCTACTACATTCTCACCATTTTTCTTTAAAAATCCAGAAGTTTGTTTTTTATTAATTTTTAAATAAAATTTAATTTACAAATGTTAAAACATAAAATTCAGGAAGAAAACTCTTTTTATATTGTGTATTACGATTTTTCCTAACCACAAATGCCATTATTACCTACCCAAACAAAACAAGTTAGAAAAAAAGAGCCCTTGAAAACGTTAGAATGGCATGAAATTCAAGTAACTGAAACCTTTAATAAAAAGAACTTTTAAAAATGGAGTAAAGTAGGGTGGGACAGGAAAAAAAGAAAAAGTGATTGATGGCCAAAAGAAATAATTCCAGTGTATGTTTATACTAGAGTTAGCAAATTCAGTCCAATTTCCTATATTCCTTTTATTTAAAGATTAACTTCAAACTGACATTAAGAATAGTAACTTTTCTACAATTAAAATTTTTAAAAACATTTTTTAAAAAAGAATATATAGTTTCTTCACGGTCCTGAAACACAGAATTAAGGGCTGGGAAAAACTTTAGGCTCTTGAGATTTTAAACATTGTTGAACTTAAGGGTAATAATCATGAAATTATTTTGATAATGTTTCTCTGAAACAGTATTCAAAAAAATTTTAACGGACAGAAAAATACATACTGTTATATTCAGTGGAGGCAAAGCGCCACAGTCCCCACTGCTGCTCTGCATTGAATCTGTCTCAGTTTGTCTTGAGGTCCCAGTCTCCTCTGGTTCATTTTTCCTTAGAGAAACGTCTATTTTTCCAGTTTTTTCCAAATCTGCCATTTCCTCCGTAGCACTGATCTCTTCTGATCCACTTTCCCTCAAGGAAATTTTTCTTTCAGTTTCTTTCAAATCTGCCTGTGTTTCTTCAATGACAGTCATCTTTCCTGATTCCTTTTCCATCAGGGAAATGTCTCTTTTTCTAGTTTCTTTCACATTAATCTCCATTTCCCCTGTAACACTGATCTCCAATAGCACCTTTTCCCTTGGAGAAATTTCTTTTTCAATTTCTTTCAAATCTGTCTCCATTTCACCTGCAGTTTTGACCTCTGGGGCCTTTTCTTGTGTGGATATTTCTCTTCTTTCAGTTTCTTCCAAATCTGTCTCTCTTTCCTCAGTGACATCAGTCACCTCTGGTATCTTCTCCCTTGGGGACATCTCCTTTCCAGTTTCTTTCAAACCCGTCTCCCCTTCACCTACAGTGTGGACCTCTTCTGGAGCATTTGCCTGTAGGGATATTTCTCTTCTTCCAGTTTCTTCCAAATCTGTCTCTCTTTCCTCAGCGGTATCAGTCATCTCTGGTATCTTCTCCTTTGGGGACATCTCCCTTCCAGTTTCTTTCAAACCCATCTCCCCTTCACCTACAGTGTGGACCTCTTCTGGGGCATTTTCCTGTAGGGATATTTCTCTCCTTCCAGTTTCTTCCAAATCTGTCTCTCTTCCCTCAGTGGTATCAGTCATCTCTGGTATCTTCTCCCTTGGGGTCATCTCCCTTCCAGTTTCTTTCAAATCTGTCTCCATTTCCACATTGATGTCAATCATTTCTGGTATTTTCTCCCTGGTAGAGATGTCTCTTCTTCCAGTTTCTTCTAACTCTGACTCCATTTCCTTAGTAGTGTTACCCTCCACTGGTACCTTCTCCTTTGGTGAGGTTTCCAGTCTTGCTGCTGTCTTTTCCCCAGAGGCAAGAATATCCTCTGATACCTCTTCCTTTGATAAAATATCTCTTCTTCCAGGTCTCCTTCCTATATTTGGCTTTGGTTTCTGAAATCGATTCTTTACAATTGGAATTTGTTTGAGTATATTTCCTTTACTATTCTCTTGAATACTATTTAAAAAAAAAAAAGACATACAATCAAATTTTAAACCAGACTGCCTGTTGGAGAGATAATGTTAGGAAATGACGACTAAAATACCAGGAACTATCAAAAAAAAAAAAAAAAAAAAAAACAAACAAACTAAAGAAGCACCAAAAATATCTGGGTACAATTTAAAAATTAAAAGGGAAAAAACAAATTCCATCTTTTGAAATTATGGTAAAATTTTGAAATAATTAAACATATCTAGTAACATAGAAATGTAAAGAGAAGTCCATCAATAAGGTCAATTAGAGTAGCTGCCAACTAGCCCTCAGTAGTTTCTTCCTAATTGTCAGCCACACCATCCTTTGCAAATACTGGTGAGAAAGACTCTCCAGTTCTTTACATCGGAGCTAGGCCAATTTGTGTCTGCTATTCTCACATCTTGCTCCCACTATCCTTTACACAGATATATGCGTTTCCATAAGAGTTAAGAACCTCATTTACATGGCCAGACTTGACTAGCATCTTAGACAGCTGGATGGAGGCATGATTTGAATAAGATACAACCTTATGATTAAGAACTAGGTCTGTTACTCCTCACTTTTTAAAAATAATTAAAAATGAGATTTCCTGTATAGACATTTCTCTAAGAGCTGTGATTTCATAATACACATTGGGAATACAAGCAAAGATTAAATAAACAATATTTTGCAGTTTGCTGAATGCTACTGGGCATAAAACAATCACTACCTAGAACAAGCACCTCATTCTCCAGAAAAGCAGCAGCACCTTGGTTTGCATTTTATCACAGTACTAGATGGAAAAACCAATAAAAATATATAAATGAATGAAGAGCTCTTAGTGACTGGTTAAGAAAGATCATTAAATCTCAGGCAAAAGCTAGTTCAAATGAAACACTAGATTTATTCAGCAATGTTAGTCTGAATAAGTGTATACACTTAACAGCTTTTAGAAAAAGATTTAAAACAATATTATTGCTGTTTGAACTCGTCTAGGTCCTAACCTATCTTTCTTCATTGAAACAACAGTTTTTCATAATGCAATTTTTGATCACACAAGGACGTTAGGAAAAAGACTGCTTTTCAAATTGTACTTATTTATATAATTGAGGTGCTTTATATTTATCAACTTCAGTAACTGATAATGTTCAGTGCAAAAATCAATAAAGGAAATTTAATTTGGTTAGTCCTCAGTGGATTTCATTCTGTTTTCTGACTTACGATACTTTTCATCTCCATCCAGAAATATCTAACTTTTAGTGAGGTTCCTGTGCAAGCAATCTTGGTTTGGTCATCATGGGAAAAGATAAAGTGTCTTTATAAAGTCGTATTTTAAATACTAGCATATTCTTAAAACACATAAATGCTTTGTAAGCAAATACCTTATTAATAATTTCATTACTTCAATATCAATTTAGATTTTAAGATACAAATATGGAATGATTATATTCTATCTGCTAAGATTGTCTCTAAGCAATAAAAGGACTTTAATAAGCTTAACTTTTATGAAGAAATAATAAATATCATATTACTTAGAGTTCATGAACAATCAATAAACATATAGTTCTAAGCACCTATTACATGCCAGAAAGTCATGTGCTAGGAAGTGGGAATACAATGGTGAACACTACAGAACTTCTTTCATAGAGCTCATATCAGCCGCACAATTAACTGAAGGGCAGTAACTCAACTACATTATTTCCCAACTTAAAACATGCAATGGATACACTCTCTCTCCTCAGATCACAAAATTTAAGGGAAAAAGCAAAGAAAGAAAGAGGATCACAATTGAAGAAAATAGGAGAAGGCATGTGCACGAAACTATAAATCTGTTCCACGGCCCACATATGTTTTTCTCAAATAAGAGTTTAAGAATCTACAAAATATTTATAAACCTCCATAAGATAACTCACCAATCATGACTCTAACCCCAAAACATTTACATGAAGTATACAGGATGCAAAATTAGCCTAGAGGAATAAGCTTCAAAAATATATTCGCTACTTTATCTAATCAAGTAGAATTTTTAATGCATTCTTCATCTCAGAGTCTCTTTATTTTCTCCTTCTCTTACATAGCATCTTGAACAGTTCAAGTGTTTGGGGAGGAGGGAGAACTGCCTGTTAGATACCGTATTTCCCCGAAAATAAGACCTAACTGGAAAATAAGCCCTAGCATGATTTTTCAGGATGCTCATAATATAAGCCCTACTCCAAAAATAAGCCCCAGTTAAGATCATCAGCCAGACGGATGCATTTAGTATGTCCATTGCAAAACACGACGGACGTACTGAATTATAAAATAAATGATAATATAAATTACAATTAAGTATTTGTAAATACCCAAGAGGACACCTTTGGACAAAAGGTAAACGCCTATGCAAACAGATGAACTCGAGACTTATTGCCAAATAACCAATCAGAGTACAGACACAACACACGAATAACGTGCGCACTTAATGAATGGATGCGGTTGTGTCTTATATGAATCTTCATAATTCAACATGTCGTGTGTTGTAACGGACATACTTAATACCCTCATGTGAAATAAAGAAACGTTTTCTGAATTTTGGTGCCTGCAATTTTTCGTCACTTTTGTGTGGACCATCATTCTTAAAACTGTCATCATTTTTGTTGCCATTCCTGTCTCGTAAGTTTTCAATTAACACTTGATTTAATGGTAGATTTAAAGGGAATAATATTTTGACCCCCAGAAAGATGAGTACAAGAAAGGAATCATGGAGGACTCCCGGGGCAAGAATCTTACGGCTTTCTGCAAAGAGAAGAAGGCGGATCTCCGAATGGTCCAAAAATGGCGAGAAGAGTACGATAACCTCAGTCAACAGGTGGAGAGGGAAACGCTAAGAAGCACAAGTGTGGATCAGGTCGACAACCATTATTTCCTGAGCTGGAAGACATCATCTGTGATTGGATTGCCGACAGGAGAGCAAAGGCTTTGGTTGTGCGCAGGGGCTGATATTCAAGCATTTGCCCTTGCAATGGCACCACACTTAGAAATATCCCCAGAAGAATTCAAAGCATCACAACACTGGCTGGATGGCTTCCTTCAGCGATATGAACTGTCTGTAAGATTGACAACACTGTTCAAGCTGGAAGATACTGAAGTTATTAAACGTGCACTTGCATTCAAGTCCTTTGTTGATGGCATCGATTTTTCTAAATACCAGCTCTCCAACATGATTGCTATGGATGAAACTGCAGTGTCTATGGGCCAAGGATCTCAAACGACAATTGATCACAGGGGTGCCTCATCAATCTACATTCCCTCCACTGTTTACGAAAGTGCACGTGTTACCTGTATTTTGGCAATTCGCCCGGATGGAAAGAAATCCTCCCCTCTACTCATCACTAAAGGGCAAGAAAGATAAGGTTGAATGCGTTTTAGGCATTTATGTTCTTGAAACCGAAAAAGCCTGGTACACACAAGCAGTTATAAGGAAGTGAGTCGATTTAACGCTGCTACTTGTTTTGTGAGGTGGCCAAAGAGGTCTGCTAGTCTGGGAATCAGCCAGCACTCACCACGCTAAAGACATGAAGAGCTTCCTTGCAGAGAGAAGAATAGCTCAAATAATGATTCCCGCAGGAATGACTGCCTATCTCCAGTCTCTTGATATTGCAATAAACAAGCCATTCAAGGAGCATTTGCGCATGGAAATCAATGGCTACATTGAAAATAGAATGGAGAGAAATCAGTGTGGAAACTTTGTGAAGCCTAGCCTGCAAGAGATCGTTACTTGGGCAAAGAATTCATGGGATAAAATCACTGACAGCTGTGTTGCCAATGCACTACGAGCAGGCTCCATGGACAAGAAGTGCTCATTTAAGGAGAGCTCTATTGCTGGACATGAGAGATTGGGGCCAATGGTTCTACAGGAAATGGAGTCGCAAGAAATTCAAGCCAGAATTCGGGGTTTGGAGAGTTAGGACGATGCTCTAGAACATGACATGACTGTGTTTGAATAATTATAGATTTTTGTACGTGAATAAATGGATAAATGTAGATTGTTGTACATGAATAAATGTAAACTGTTGTACATGAAAACATAAGACATCCCCTGAAAATAAGCCCTAATGCGTCTTTTGGAGCAAAAATTAATATAAGACCAGCTCTTATTTTCGGGGAAATGCGGTATAAAGAGGCACATGATTTGATAAAACACAGAATCTTAGAATTGTTTTTAAGGATGTGGGAGATTCAAAGACCAGAAAGATCACATGATAAAACAGAAAGGACACTTGGAAAGGAAAGTTGTTGACATCAGACTGGATAGTAGTTATAAACAATATGCATCAGGGTTCTAAAAGCCAAAGACCACTAAAGGAAAAACTTAATTTTCTACTAAACCACATGAACTATTAAATAGAGTCCAGTAAACTGAAAAAATATAAACAAAAAATCCAAACTGTCAGATATCTATAACTAATATCTGTATCCAAGATATATAACAAGTAATGCTATTGCAGAGAGATTCTGTGGCAGAATAGTAAAACAGTTTGGGAGTGGAGGAAAGGGAAGGAAGTAAGAAGCAAAAGAGAAGAGAAAGAAGTGAGGAATAAAGGAATTTTCCTGTTTTCTAATAAAAATCTTTAAAACAGTTCAGGAAGCCTAGCTTTCACTCTCAGATTAGGTATTATTTAAACAGCCTAATACAGCTAGTATAAGAAAGTACAGGATAGGCCAGACTTTAAATGTAAAGACTGGAAAAATATTATAATTGTAGAAACTAGACAATAGGTACATGGGAGTCCATTTTCCTGTTTAATGTGCTTTTGTACACATTAAATATTCCCAAAAGGAAAAAAAAAATTTAAGTACACTAATAATTCCATCAATCTAGTTTGCTGCTCTCCAGAGGGGAAATAACAAATATAAAAAGCTTTGGCTATGAGAAGTATGGATCTTTACATAGGGGTTTTACATAAAATTTATGTAAACCTTAAGTAAAGACAGTATGTGATCCATCTAATCCCAAAGAAACAATAAGAAAATTAGGATTTTCACATTTGGACATAGACATCTAATTTAATATGCATGTTAAGTGATAATGCGACCCATATTAACTCAAGGTCTATTTTGTGATAAGTAGCTCTCTTCAAATCTGGAAATAACTAGAATTCAACATGAAGGTTATGATATAAATTGCCTTGAAAAATGAAGTTATATTTATATGTATTATATAACTTGATATACAGAAAACAAATCAGTCTGATTTGCTTTTGTTTTTAAAAACTGATTAACAATTTTTAAAACTTTATACAAAATTCAAAAGTTACATAAACAGTAAGATGAGGCTTACCTTAGACATTCATCAAGAGCCTTGGGCTCATCCAGTTGCACATTTTGAAAAGAAGTATCTTTTTTTTCAGATTGTGATGTGATGTCTTCACACTCAAAATTTTTACATAACTGATCTTCTATTTGTTCAGGAGTCTTAATAACAAACACATTTTAAAAACAGTTTTAGGTTTCAAAATGAAACAACCATTTATAAAAGAGTTCATTTTGTCTAATTTGAGTACAAGGAAAATGGTAAACATTTCAAAATTATAAAATGATATTCAAGGGACACTTTTTAATGTTTTATTTTAAGATATCTTAGCAAATTTCATAAGCCACAACTTTTACCTCATCTCAAAGCCCCCCTTTTCCTCCCAGTCAGAAAGCAAGTTACTGCTTCAGTCTCATCTGTAAAAATTATTCCCTAGGGTCTCTTTCTGTATCATTCTTATTATTATAATCACATTATAGACCTTGGGAACTAAGGGAACTTATAACTATAAGTTCCTTGGGAACTTATAACAAAAGAAATTAAATTCTCAAATTATGCCACCTGTTACCCTTATCACGAAGACTAGTTATATAAATAATCTAAACTCCATAATCTTCATTCTTAGAATTATATTTTAGAAGCGTGCTTTTAACACTTTATTTTGTTTAAGCCAGAGTAAAAATTCATATATCTAGCTATTATTTTCAAAAGGGAAGAGTAATTCAAACACCTGCTGAGTAATGGGGAAAAAAATCCAAACATGCGGAAAGAGGGAAGGTGAAAGCCAATGATGTATCACATAAGTGATCAAAATTCAGAAAGCTGGGAGTTAAATGGCTTTACAATTAGTAAAGCTTCTGGCTATGAGATTTTGGCCTTATATTTAATGAACAATGTACATAATTATATAGTATTGCTGTTTTTAAAAGGGAGTGAAAGGAGGCTTACGTACTTAAAAAAAACTGGGAGGAATCAGAGTACTTACATCTCTATCAATACAAGATTCATTTTCATTCTTTTCTACATTGGCCCCAATTTCTTCCTGTGATGCAAGAATTTCTTTTCTTTCAGCAGCTTTATCTACATTGGGCTTTGGCCTCTGAAATCGGCCTCTAATTAGTCGTGCAGGTCTGAAAGCCTTTGGTTGATCATCTTCCTGCAGACATATTTTTTCACTCAAACTAGAACAATTACAAAGGAATAAAATCAATGGTTATTCTGAAGTCACATGCTAGCTTTTCAGTATTCCCTTCTCCCAGATATGAAGTAAACCATTTGTAATAGATATTTCATACTTATACACCTTAACTCTTTGGAACAGACATAGTCCTGGAAGCCTGAGTATAAAAAGCGTTTTAAAATCAACTTTTTCAGGGCCGGCCCGGTAGCTCAGGCGGTTGGAGCTCCATGCTCCTGACGCCGAAGGCTTGCATTTCGACTCCCACATGGGCCAGTGGGCTTGCAACCACAAGACTGCTGGTTCGACTCCTTGATTCCCACAAGGGATGGTGGGCTCTGCCCCCTGCAACTAAGATTGAACACAGCACCTTGAGCTGAGCTGCCACTGAGCTCCGGGATGGCTCAGTGGTTGGAGCATGTCCTCTCAACCACAAGGTTGCCGGTTCGACTCCTGCAAGTGATGGTGGGCTGCGCCCCCTGCAACTAACAACGACAACCAGACCTGGAGCTGAACTGCGCCCTCCACAGCTAAGATTGAAAGGACAACAACCTGACCTGGAAAAAGTCCTGGAAATATGCAGTGTTCCTCAATAAAGTCCTGTTCCCCTTCTCCCCCCCAAAAAAATCAACTTTTCATCACAAAATTTGAAAAAACCTACACCTAACAAGCATGTAATACTATTTCCCACTCAGGATACTACGGTGTAATGTACACCTCCAGGGCACTGGAAACAGATTACGGCATAAGTGTACAGTCATATCCACTGGTTCAGATTCATCCTGGAGCAAGGCCTATTCTGGATGTCCACTGCAAGTTAAATATTCCTATTTGAAACCTCTTGATATAAACAAAATTATTCAGGAATATATATCTTAACCATTAATTTATCTAACAAGACTGTTAATAATTTTGTTAATAAGTTGAGGGAGAAATGTAATTGCTAGCTCAATGGATCCATATCATAATTTATTTCTATAGTATTAAGTATAGCATCATCAAAATATTTCAACAACACCTATAGTTAAAAATGGACTTAGAGTACATTAGCTAAAATTAAATTCTGACATTATCAAATAGAAAACTAGTTGTTACAATCATTCCTAAGAGTTACTATTTTTATTCTACTTCCTAAGTACTTACTTAGATACAGTATCAGCTTCTGAGTTCTCTCTCTCTGTTTTCTCCATTCTAGAAATGTCAGATGTTTTCATTTTATCCTTTTCCATGTGAGTCTACGAATTCAATTTTTTACATTTAATCTACTTAACATAAAGTTCAAATTTTGTAATTAAATAAGTGGAAATTAAAACAGTAAAATTTCCTTTGTACTTCTAATTAGAAGAGTTTTAAAATCATACATACAAATGTAAGTATTATAAAACATAATCTCATACATTATGGACAGAAGTACAAATTGGTATATCCTTTCTGGAAAGCCTTTTGCCAATATTAATCAAGACCCTTAAAAATGTTCATACTCTTTGACCCAGTAATACAGTTTCTAAGCCTCCATTCTAAGAAAATATTTAGACAAAGATTTAAGTACAAGGGTGTTCACTGGAAAATTATGTAAAATAGCAAACACTATAAATAGACAAAATATTCAATAATGAGTAAAGGGTTAAATAAATTCAATCACATCCATTGACAGAATATTATAAAGTCACTAAAAACCTGTTTTCAAAAGATGTTTAATGATATGGAAAAATATTTATGAAACGTTACATACCAAAGAAGGATACAAAACTGAATTAATACTAAATTTTGTTTGGGAAAAAAAAAAAAGCTGTAAGGATTAGATGTTAAAAGGTTGGTTGCATCTGGATAATGAAATTACAAGTAGTTTTCGTTTTAATTTTTACATGAATCTGTATTTCTCCAATTTCCTAGAATATAAAAATATCTTGTAAGATAAAAATTAACTATATTAAAAGTATGATAAAAAATATTTCACATAAGAGGGAAAAAGGCAGACTAACATTTTTAAAAGTATTTTAGCCAAAATAAAAAGTTTATAACAATATCATGCTGGCAGGACTATAAGGAAACAGGAACATTCATTTAATGCTTGTAGTAATGTAAATAGATTCATTTATTTGACTGTCAGTTTGACAATGCTTATTAAGAGCCATAAAAGTATGAAAAATGATATTCTGACCCATTTAATCCCACCATGCCTGGAAATTTATCCTTTGCCTTATCCTTAAGAAAGCCCTATTTACAAAATTGTTTGCTTTTATTTCAAGAGTTAAAAAATATGGAAATAACCTAAACATCCACCATTAAAGAAATGGTTAAATTAATAATACATTATCCTGATGCAACTATTTAAAAGATCAGTTAACCCCAAAAATGTATAAATGGTTTCACAGAAAAAAGTTTTAAATTTTATGTGTTATGAATAAAAACTACATAAATGTTTCCATACATAAAAAGATAAAGTTTATAAATGACAAACAGGAATGTATGTGTGTTTAAATGAAAGGGTTGTGGGAATTTTATGTATAGCTGGTTTAAAAAATATTTTGAATAAAAATTTTATATATTTAAAGAAAAGACAGATTTGTCATTATTGAGGATGTTTGAAGTTTGCCCTTGATTCTAAAGAAAATGCATAGACTAGAAAATCGTAGATTAGTAAGACAAACTTAATACTCATGTGTAATTTCATGTATCTTTGTTTTAGTATCAATAACATCACTTGGTAATTATAGCTAAACATTTTTAGTCCCACGATTTACAGAAAATTGTTATAATTTTAATTTCCATAAAGTCTCTTACTCCATACCTTTTCAACTGAAGTTTCTGGATGTAAACGCTTGCTCTCTGCATCTGTTTTACCTTGTGAAAGAACTAATTTCTTCCCCACTGCCCTTGACAAATTGGGTTTAGGTCTCTGGAGTCGTCCTCTAGCCATCGGTTTAACATTTTCTATTTGATCAGTTTCCCTAAAAAATTAACATTATTTAAATTGCACCATCATTCAGGCATATTAAATTCTGAAAAATTCTTTGAAAGTCCACTCAGAGTCAGAAAAGAACTCCTTTAAGCTAACCTATGGTAAGAGTGGCAAAGAAATTGAGAAAGAGCAATAAAGGGGAAATAACTTGTTCTATCGAATGTTAAAAATATACTATTAAGCATCAATAATTAAAACACTATGGTACTGATAGATGAATAAACAGGTAAATGAAACACAAAAGAAAACTGAGATGACTCCAAAATATACATGATTTCAGTATACAATAAAGGTAGCATTTCAAACCAGGATTAGATGAAATACCAAATAATATATATCCTTAAAAATAAATATTAAATTAAATGATGATAGAAAAATGGGGAATAAAATAAAATTATCTCCATTCCGTACAGTGCAATTACATATTAAATGGTCTACAGTTCTCTTCTACTACCTAAAGGAGCAATGTTATAAATTCTTACATGATAAGAAATTATTGAAAATAAATTTTAAAATCCTACCATATAAAATACTCACAGTGATTTATTTTTTAAGTCAGTATTTCCTTCTTCTGTACAACTAGTCTCAGCATTATTCACTTCACACAATGCTCTAATTCCAACTTCCAATGAATCCAAATCTGAAATGCTCGATTCTGAAGTCTCAGTTGCTACAGAAATGGCATCAGTTTGACTACTAAGAAAATGGAAACATCAGGAGGAGAAAAATTCTTAGTAATGCATAGTTTATACTAATTATTTAAAATATTTTTTAAAATACTGTATACGAAACCAACATTTTGGAAGATAATCCTTCATATTATGAATAATCGAAATGGGTATTTTGGTTTTTCTATGATCCTACTCGTACCATGTTATTCAAAAACCATTCCTTCAAAGAAAAGTAGCCACCACAAATTAACATGCTTGGGAAAGTGCTCAAAAAGTCACAAAAGGAAAACCTCTTAATTATATGGGGTTCACAAATCAAATCTATGTTTAAAATCATAATAATTTTTAGGAATTATCTTTTGTTAAAATTTTATATAGACAGTCCTTGCTTTGCATGGATTTATACTGTTAACCAAAGTCGAGTAAATCGAGGACATAGTTCCAATATTCCCAAGTTGCAGTTAACACAGTACTATGCAAAGGGAGGACTGTAGTATTATTATTTCAATTAACAATAATATAAACTATGGCCATGTACTAACTAGCACTCAGATTCAACACATATTCATATTTAGCCATACTTTTTTTATTTTCGCTCATTTTTTTCTATTGGCATTCTCCAACTAATTAGCAGGAGCTCTTTGTTCTTTTTTGATTAGAAGTTACATATAAAACCTCCCAATAAATAGCTAGCCTTTTACTTTCTTTAGAGCCTTTTGTCAACAGAAGTATTTTTTTACTATAAATTTATTAATTTCATTTATTAAAGTTTGTGCTTTTTATGTCTTAAAAACTCCTTGACATCACAAAGATATTTTCCTATATTTTCTTGTAAAAGTTTAAAGATCTGCTTTATACATGTAGTCTTTATCCAGAAATTAGTGTACAGGGTGAAACAGGGATCTAATATTATATTTTTCATATCTCAACACCATCTAATGAATGGTTAGTTTATTCTTCACCCACTAATTCCTAATGCTACTACCTCTGCCATATATCAAATTCCTACACCTCTTCTTAGACTCTACATTCAGTTCCTCTGAGTCAATCTGTCTCTGTACCGGTACTATATATACTCCTTTAATTACTCTAGCTTTAGAAGTCTTAATACATTTCCTCTCCAGAGCTGTTTCTCAAAATGGTCTTTAATACTAACGACCTTTTGCTTTTGTGTATATAACAACTTTAGAGTCAGCTTGTTGTTTTATTAAACCTGTTGAGATTTTAAGTCATTACGAGGTTCTTTTTCCCCTATATTAGAAAAACGAATCAGTATTGTTTTGTGCATAGTTTATGAAATTAGTTGTATCTCTGACGTCATAATGTGGAAGTCTGTCACCTAGCAATCAGACGTCCATGGCTCAGCTTCAAAGAAACTATTAACATTCTGAGCTGTATGAATAAATTGGCGTATATGCATATGTGTATATTTCTACATGAGATAAATAACTTTCATCAAATTTTTCAGAAATCAGACATGCAGACCGATAGAACAGAATAGACAGCTCAGAAATAAACCCACACATATAGGGTCAAATGGGTGCCAAACTACACAAGAGGGAAAGGATAGTCTTCAAATGATATTGGGAAAGCTGGATATCCACATGCAAAAAAATGAAATTGGACCTTTCTTTATCTTATACCATAAACAAAAATCAACTCAAAATGGATTAAAGACTTAAAGGTAACACCTTAAACTATAAAACTAGAAGAAAACACATGAGAAAAGCTTCATAACATTGGTATAGGCAATGATTTCTTGGCTATAACACCAAAAGCACAGGAAACAAAAGCAAAAGTAGACAAGTGAAACTGTATCAAACTCAATAGCTTCTGCACAGCAAAGGAAATAATCTAACAGAGTCCAAACGCAAAGTATGGAATGGGAGAATATATTTGCAAACCATGTACCTGATAAGGACTTAATATTGAGAATATAAAAGGAACTCCTACAATTCATGGCCAAAAAACCAAATAACTCAAATAAAAGATGGGAAAAGAACTTAATAGATCCAAAGAACACATCAAATGGCCAAAAGTTACATGTAAAGATGCTCAACATCACTAATCGTCAGAGAAATACCAATCAAAACCACAGTGAAGTATTATCTCAAATCTGGTAGGATGTGCATTATTTTAAAAAATAATAATAATTAATAACAAGTGTTGGCGATGATATAAAGAAACTGGAATCCTTGTGCACTATTGGAGGGAACATAAAATGGAGCAGCCACTATGGAAAATAGTATGGAAATTCCTTAAAAAATTAAAAATAGAACTACCATATGATCCACCAGTCCCTCTTCTGTGTATTTATCCAGAGAATTGAAAACAGGATCTCAAAAAGATACTGCACTCCCATGTTTATTGAAGCATTATTCACAATAGCCAAGAGATGGAAACAACTTAAATGTCCATTGACAGGTGAAATGAATAAAGACAATATGATGTATACATACAATGGAATATTATTCGTCCATTAAAAAAAGGAAATCTTGTCATATAACATGGATGAACCTTCAAAACATTATGCTAGTGAAATAAACCAGTCACAGAGGGAGAAACATTGCATGATTCCACTTATGTGAGGTGTCTAAAGTAATCAAACTCATAGAAACAGAAAGTAGACTGGTGGTTGCCAAGGACTAAAAGTTAAGAAGGAAATACGGAGTTGCTGTTCAATGGATATAGAATTTCAGTCACAGGATAAGAAAAAGTTCCAGAGATGTGTTGTACAACATTATGCTTATAGTTAACAATACTGTAGATACACTTTAAAATTATGTTAGAAGAGATCTCATGTTATGTGTTTTTTACCACAATTTTAAAAAGAACAACAAAAAAACTTACCAGGATACATCACATTCAAACTCCTAAAAACCGAAACTAAAGAGAAAATCTTTATAGAAAATGATAAATCCATGCAAACACTATCACAAGAAAGCTATAGTGGCATAGTAAGCACCAGAACAAAGCGCAATATCAGAATATCATGATAAAAGGGCAATTTCGCCAAGATACAACAATTCTAGATATGTATACACCTAATAACAGAGCTTAAAAATACATTAAAAAAACCAAATATAACTGAAACGAGAAATTAGCCAATTCACAATTACAGTTGGAGACTTTACACTCCTCTCTCAGTAACTGACGAAAGATGCAAACAAAGTCAGGAAAAAATATAAAATACCTTGATGAATGGATAGGGCCAGTTTTCTTCTCCACTTTGTCACTGGAGGATAAATCCGCAGTGTCATCTGTGTTCTGTACACTGGAGAGCTTCTGTTCCTTACAGCCTTCATCTTCATTTATCTCAGGCCTTAAAGACTGACATTCATCTATGAATGCAAAATGCATGTTAGTCTAAAAAATGATAGCAAAAAATCTATATTTTAAAGTTCAAAGGACAACAATATACATGGTGTTGTAAAGTTTACATACAACACCATCTTTTATAAATCATTCATCCATTCAACATTCTAGTTCCTATATGCAAGGAATAGATTATATTTTTAGAGTTATTAATAAAAAATCAATCACTCATAACTGTTTGTGTTTTGAGGATCAGCCCAAATTTCCTGAGCAGTTTGTAGCATCTTCCTTTATCTTGCTTAAATTTTAAGTGGTTAAATTGACTTCTTTTGTATGTGTCTAGTTAGGAAACTTAAAGTGGAGTTGGCTATTCTGCTCCTTCAGAAGTGTCGTAATTAGTAACACAATAATAGTGATCACTTATTGAGTACTCACTAAGTGACAGAAACTCTAAATCCATCAGATGAATATCGCATTTAATATTCAAAACAATCCTATTAAGACATATTAATATGAACACCATCACAAAGAAAAAGAATCTGAGTTCAAAGATCTTAAGTGATTTGAACAAGGTCACAGTTGGCAAAAAAAGAGCTAGACTCTAAACCAAGGTCTGCTTGATTTCCGAAGTCCAATTTCTTAATCATTGAGCAAATTTGCTTTATATGCAATGTCTTTAATAATAAGTTAGCCACAAAAGAGCATAGTATTTTGGTGTCTATAAATCACACTATGCTACCTACCAGGATTCATTTATTAAAATCATATTGGTGAGGCTGAACTACATAAAATTTAAATTCTATAAAAAGGTTATTCTGGTCTGCTAGTATCTTTCTCTCCTCTCTACTTGAGTATCAGCTTTAAGTAATCTATACATGAAATCCCAAGGAAAGAGGCCAAGACTTGCCTAAATTCTTAGGCCTCATTCCCTAGCAACTCATAAATATCAATACATCTACATTCTAAGGAAGTTAAAAAAAAAAAAAAAGTGGAAGGAATACTTATTCCAGTAGCTCTTTTACAGAAATTAAACGACTTATTGTGGGTTCACAGAGGTGCTCTGAAGGTAACATGAAAACCTGTCATTTATTAACAAGACACAAGCAATACATATTTAACTACAGTAAGTCCTCACTTAACGTCGTCAACAGGTTCTTGAAACTGAGGTGAAATGATATAGAACAAAATCAACTTTACCATAGGCTAACTGATATAAACAAGAGTTAAGTTCCCACAGCACCTCATCACGCTGTAACAAAATGTTGAATGAAATGAAGTTATTCGAGGACCTGCATTATATCTCTGTGACTTCTAATTATTGTTAATGGGAATACACAGCAGGTAATACACCTTAGAAACAAACTTCAGAAAAAAAAAATCTCCCCATTTCACTTTGTTTTTTTTTAAAACAATAAACACTTTTTTATATGAATTAAAAATAAAAGGGTTTAACATGGTACATTAATTCAGAACAAATTAATAAGCATTATTAATTGCTACTATCCAGAAGGAAGTCATTTAAGTTATACACCATATACATAATTGTACATATGTTCTCCAGTAATACAGGGGTTATTAAAATACGTAAGAAACTCACTTTTCTGTTTTTCTCCTTTAGAACAGCCTGGCTGAACAGTGGCATTTCCTGAAAGATTTTTTACTTCTTGTTTACCAACTTCACCCTGATTCTTCCTTCTCCTTTGCTTTTGATTTAGGTCTGGTTCTAATGCAATCTGATCTGAATCCTGTCCTGATAAAGTCAGAGACTGTTGTTCTTCAACTGTCTGAGCATCCTTTTGAGATTCTTCTGTGTCTGAAATTTTAGCGCTCATAGACTCATCTGGATCATCACTCACTCCTTCACTGGCAACTTTTTTCACTGACAATTAAGAGAAATGGTTATTAACAAATAAAAAACAAACAGAAAAATTCTTAAAGACTGAGAAGATAAATACTCAAAGACATCTTCTGCAATATTATCTGCATGAGCAGAATTTTGAAGACAACATAAAATGTCCAACAGAAAAAAAGTTAAGCTATAGTATTACATTTATGCTATAAAAATCCATGCAATAAATAATAATGAGGTAGGCTTACATGTAGTAATGTAAAAGATTTCAAAAAATATTGTTGCATAAAAAAAAAGAATCAAGTTGCAGAATATATAGTATAATTTCATTTTTATTAAACAAAAACAATTATATATACTGTAAGATACACACACACACACACACACACACACACACACACAGGAATTCAGTTAATAGTTATCCCCAGAAAATCTGAAGAATTTGATTTGAAGGCAGGGTAACAGAGGGAGTTCAAGAATTTTATTTCCTGTGTCATTTGTTTTTCAATAAATAATCTTTTCACCAATATTTTAAAACAATTTCTAGTGCCTTTTGTTTAAAAGCATATTAATAGTCAACTGTATCAAAACATAAAAACAATTTTAATTAAATTTTTGAAATCAAAAATAGAGATCACCATGGAATAGCATCCAAACTAAAAAAAAAAAAAAAACCTTAACTTCACAACCATGGTTGATAAGACATCTCTAAAAATATCTAATCTTAAAATATACTAAAACTCAATGTCATTACTTTTGTTTAAAAAAAAGGCAAAACAAGATTTTTAAACTGAGAAAATAACACTTGATTTATTCTTTATCAGAATAATCAGCAATTTTTAAATTCTAAGACTTGTAATAATATAACTGAAAATATCTCACATTAAATAAGATACAGTGATATAAAGCAACTAATTTAATAAAATCACTATTTGAGGACTTAAAAAAGAGATAGTGGGTTACTGTAATATCACCTATAAAATGATAACCACAAGATTAATGTATCTACTTTAATCTTCTAGGATTACATATAGTAAGTAAAAACAATTGACTAAAGAATGAAATAACTTCGGGGCTGTGGGATTGCTCAGTGCTTAGAGCACAGTGTTCATAACACCCAGGTCACCGGTTCGATTCCCACATGGGCCAGGGAGCTGCACCCTCCACAACTGGACTGAAAACTGCGACTTGACATGGAGCTGATGGGTCCTGGAAAAACACACTGCTCCCCAATATTCCCCAATTAAAAAAAAAAAAAATTTAAAGGAAAAAAAAATGAAATAACTGCATTTACCAATACTACTTTTAAAAAGACATAAGCACCATACACCAGTAAAGGAAACTCTAGATTGGCTCTGTGCATAAGAGAGTTAACATAGCAGGCCATTCTTTGAAAGATCTACTTTAAAAGGTTGGCCCTTTGGCTGTTCCCATCAGCCTAACTGACAAACATGGCTCACTATACCTAAATTGTACAAACAATGTGGTTTATGTTAACAACTGCTTTCCTTCTGGGAGTCTTAAAATCTAGTACATGCTAGGCACAGGGTGTCTATAAGACAAACCTCCAATAAAAATCTTGGGTACTGAGCTTCTAACAAGCTTCCTCAGTAGATGTTTTTCGTATTTCGTCACAAGTGGTAATGGGGGAATCAAGCACATCCTGTGTGACTCCACTGGGAGAGAATTCCTGGAAACTTGTAAGTGGGTTCCGCTAGACTTATACCCATGCGCCTTTTCCCTTTACAGATTTTGCTCTGTATCCTTTTACTGTAATAAATCTCAGCTGTTAGTACAACTACAGGCTGAATCCTATGAGTCCTCCTAGCAAATAATCAAACCTGGAGGTGGTCTTGGGAACCCCCAACACAGGCTCTCACAGTCCTAGGTTTGAGTCCTGCCTCAGCCACTACTAACACTGTGACCCTAGAAAAAAGTGGCTTTGGATCTGCAGGGCTATTTCTGGGTGATTAAAACAAACAGAAAGGGACTGGGATGTGGAATAGCTCGCATACAAGGTTCCCTGTAGTTCCAGGATTCTTTGCATTATGTGATTACAGCTAAACATTGTCCTCAAAGATCAGAGTTCAAATAATTAAAAAAATACAAGCTTAAAAGTAGAAATATGTACATATAGTTTTCTACCTGGTACAAGTCAACATTAACCCTCAGAAATAAGTTATGCTCACACAATACAATTTACAATCTTAGTTACAACTTCGAAATATTAGAATTCCTTTTTTTTAAATACTAGAATTTTGTGCCGGATTTATTTTACAGATGAAAATGGTAACAAGTAACCAAACAAGACATTCCAAAATTCTGATGCTCTTTTCTTAGCTACAACTATGCTCTAGAATCAAAACAGGTATCAAATAGCTCAGCCATGCCAATTAAAAAATTTAAAAGGAATCTGCTGTTTTGAACCAGATAATTGGAAGACTGAAGAAAAATCAATTCCCTCCCAGTGGATGCCTCAATGATGTCAACTACCTGAACTACATCTGAATGCTCAAAGACTTGAGGGACAATATTGCAAGTATATTAAGTAAAATAACACACTTTCTTTTAAAATAAATACCTTTTATACTCTTCCGTGGTTTGGAGGATTTCTTCTCCTTTAAACTCTGATTTTTAATAGATTTTTGTTTTCTTTTCTCTTCTTCAGCGAGAACTTTCTGAAGCAAATGAGCAAAAAAATCGAAGTCAAAAGGACGCTTTTCCTCTGTTTAAAAAAAAAAAAAGACAAAGTTGTTTTATTCGTTTTTATTTTAAAAAACAAACGAACTTTCAAGTTTTTTTTAAAGTATAACATCAAAAGCAAATGGACTTATCAACAGGAGAATGGATAAACAACTCTAGTCACTATAGTAGTTACACAATAGACCACTGAGCAATAAAAAGGAACAAATTCTTTTCGTTTAAAAGAAAAAAAGGAACTACTAATACAAACAATAAAACAGGTGAATCTCAAAAATATGTTGAGTGAAAGAAGCCAGACACAAAAGAGTACATACTGTATGATTCCATGATAAGACATTCTAGAATAAGCTAAAATAATTTATGATGATTCAAATGAAAATAGTGGTGGTCCTGGGTCGGGATAGCAGCAAAGACTGACTAGAAAGGAAAATAAGGGGCCTTTCTGGAGTGATGGGTTATAGAAGATTTATATCAAATAAAGTATAATTTACATGATTACAAAGTTTCCATTTCCACATAGAGTATTCCACCTAAACAGTTTCCCAGTCATGTCAAGTGATTGTATCTTCTCACATTGCAAATGAAATGCTGATGGTCTAAAAACTAGACAAGAAGCTAAGGTATCATCGGCAAGTTCTTTCAAGCTGTCAAAGGTCACAAGTTCCTATTTTTCTTGTTTGTGATCCCAAGCCGGCACCATTTTCATCTCATCCACTCTGTTCTTATGGATTTGAAAAGCAGGTGAAATCCACCTACCCCAGGAGAACTGCTCACTGCACCAATTCAAAGAACCCAACTTGACACTGCATTTGGGGCAAAGAAGTTGTCCATCCATCACCGCCAACAAGGCGGATCCCATCCACTGCACCGGTACAATGAAATAGGACATCCACTGGGTCAGACTCCCTGTGACAGGCATGAGGGTGGTGCCATCCTCTTGTGGGGAAAGGCTGTAGGACCACTTCCCTCACTATGATCCAAAATCCTACAACTTCGAAATAAAGATCGCCTGCATTTTCTACATTTGTGGAGAACTTCAATCCTTGTGAAACAGTGGTTGGGTCAACAGCCAAGAGCTCTTGAGGTAAGTTCTGCAGTACTACATGACAATTAAAATGTATCCATTGGTTGGAATCAACTCTGAATAGTTCTCTGTAAGCTTCTGTAAATGACATTGCTTATAAACTGCACTAGAGATATCTACTTCATATCCCATGGTCTCGTATAATTTCAGTTGCCACGCAAACCCCTCATCATTCATCTTAGTCTCTGGTTTGATAGTCTGGAGGTTTTCATGGGTTTTTTTTCAAAGGTAAGTTGGTCAGTCTTCATGACAAAAGCAGTCATTACTGCCACACTTCGACTCACTCCTGTGTGACAGTGCACCAGCATCGCGCGGCCCTCGGCACCGGCCTGGCCCAGGAAGGCCACGCACTGGTCCAGGTGGCTCAGCAGGTCGGTCTCGGACTTGTCCAGCGCGGGCACGAAGAGACTCTACAGGCCCTGGACCTGGAAGTCGGGCTCCTCCGAGTCCACCAAGAGCACGGCCGTGATGCCCACCCGCTGCAGGTGGCCCGGTTCCAAGACGACCGCGACTCTGCCCGGGTACAGCATCTCTGGCGGCGGGCCAGGCGCTCACAGCCCCCAGCTTCCAACATGGCGGCGCCCAGCGGACGGCGGCCAAGGCCCTGTTTTATTGTAGACCCTGCCTTTATTTGTTCTGACCTTCCACAACAGTAACTGTGAAAAATACAGCACTAAAATCCACAAAGGTTCCTAGACGCATTTAAATTTTAAGTGCTAAAAAACACCATTTAGGTTTTAATTTTTTTTCACTACAAAGCACCAAAATCAGTGAATTTTAAAGGTTATCTACTATAATGGTTTTAACAATGATTCTGCACCTCATGAAGACTGTTTATAGATTTATGAATTCTTTTCTGATTTTAATGAGTAATGAAAAATTT
This sequence comes from Rhinolophus ferrumequinum, assembly GCF_004115265.2. Lineage (NCBI taxonomy): Eukaryota > Metazoa > Chordata > Mammalia > Chiroptera > Rhinolophidae > Rhinolophus > Rhinolophus ferrumequinum. Next base: position 45,073,440 of record NC_046290.1, on the reverse strand, counting down.
CAGGACCCATTTTCTAAAACAAAGAGGATTCAGGACCACAATCTTCCAGCTCTTCCAAGAGCCATTCCTGGAAGTGGTTTCCCTGAGGACCCAAAGGAACACTGGGTATAGGGTACACTCATTTACCTTAGTGTTTATTCATAAAATAAATGTACATGCTACATAACCTAAGTCCTACCTTTAGACTTTTTTCCCTAAGGTTAGCACTTCAGCAAATACGTACTGAACACATATATTAATCATTAGACAGTGATAATTATCTTTCAAACAAATAATATAGGAACTACTTTAAACAGTACATTTAATTCTGTTTTTCTTTATAGATCCCTGATGTCTTACTCTGGACTTAAGAAGGAAAAAAATGTTAATTTTAACGAGGCTATTAGAAGCCAAAAGATATATACATAATTCCTTCAAATCAGGTCTAAATTCAAATGTCATCTCTTCAGATAGAACTTCCCTGAACACATCATCTAAATATCCACCCTATAACTCCCTTTTTTTCTTCTTCTTAGAAATTAATCACTATGTGAAATTATGATGTTTACAAACTATATCCCTTCCCCCTCCCTATTAGACTCAAGGCTCTAAAAGCAGAATTCCCATCTGTCCTGTTCACCGTTATGTCCTCAATGCCTAAACAGTGATTATCACACAGCTGGTGGTCAGTATGGTTGATTGAATGACTGACTGACCACTGGAAGGAATCATCTATAGTATAATATCTTCCAGAAACAACTCCTTCTTGAATACAATTCTCTCAGAACAAAGAGCACTTAGAAATTGTATCTTCAGTCCATTTGTAACCTCCTGGACTCAACTCTACTTACTTGGTTCTTGATATTTTAGATCTCCCTTGCCTATAGACCTGTATTAACTGCCAGACCCGCACTGCTAAAGAGAAAATTTCCAGTCTTATTCTTCCTGTGACGATATAAGGAAAAAACAAATCTAAAACACAGACAAAATCTGAACCAAAGACAAAAGATCGGTCACTTTTTAGGATCTCCAAATGATATGTTGTAAAAAAGGACTTAATACTTACGGAATGCTTTGTCTATTCTCCATCCATTTGTTTTCTCTTCCCGTTTAAATTTATTCTGTTAACAAAACAAAAAAACCTATAAATAAGTGAGGATTAAATAAGTGAGGATTATGTTTTTTAAAAAAGCATTAAAATGGAACTCTTATAATAACATGATTCCCAATAAATAAAATGTCTTTGGCAATAGGCAAGTTGCTTTAATCTTTCGCTTTTTAAAAATAGAGATGAAAGATTTTTACTAAGCGTCCTGATCCTCATTATGATCAACAGTATGAATTAGTAACAGAAGCTAGATTTACAGAAAATAGAAAAAAACAAAGTCCGCTAGCACACAGATAGACCAAACCTACAATCATTTAAGCTAACCAGTATTAACTAACTCTTTAAAAACTAATATATCGTATTAAGTTAAACCTCTTACATTATTATTCTAGTATGTTTTTAATGGCATGGAGGGAAGACTGTAAAGAAACAACTAAGCAATATTTTAAAGGTGGCCAAGTTTATCTTTGGAAACTTCTTTACATTAAGGCACATTTCCTCATACCCCATTCCCAGTTCTACTCCAAGTTAACTCCATTACGATGGAGATGGTTATGGTTTAAGGCACAATCGATCCTAAGGTCGTTAGGACATCTGAGAGCATAAGTTTGTGTCTGAGAATGTCTAATCATGTACATACATCCCAGGAGAGGGAACAATTAGCTAATCTCTCCTTTGTACAGATCAGTGGTCCAAAGCTTTTATTGGAAATATAAAAAATAAAACTTTTTATTGAAAAAAATAGAGAAAAGCACACAAAACAAAGGAACTACTTTATGGTCCACGTCGTCCCTCTGCAAAAATCTAACCTGACTTTTAGAGCAATTATTTTCTTACATTTCCTTACTGTTTATCATTCAAGGATACATTCTTAGACTTCTATAGTTTATCCTTGCCCATTTTTTTTTAATTTCATGACTTTAACATCTTTTAATCTACAGATTACCCCTCCTTTCCATTCTTTATTTTTCTTCATAAAACTTATTACCAAGTAATATAAAAGTTTTCAAGAATGATCATCTTTCTCCCTTAAAAGATATTATTCTTTAGATATCTCAAAAGTTAACAAAAGTTACATCCATATAAAGTGACAGGCTATAATCACTAAATTAAACATCCTGAGAGAAATGCCAAGACTTTAGGCATTATTCAATTCTAAAGTATTCCTACATCATTTTTTACCTAATTGCAAATATAATTCAGAACAATTTAAGTTTTTTGAAGAACGTACTGATATTAGTCATTGATTTCTGACAGGAACAAACAACTGTACATCAAATCTTATGACCATAAAATAAGTCCCTTAATTTCCACCTGTGGCCCTGACAAAGTAACTTGTTATAGGCTTGTTCCACATATCCAACCACACTGTAAATAACTTTAACAATGAACAAAATGAACATACCAACTATTTTCAAGCACTGGACAATATAAAGAACAAGAAAGACTAAATCCCATAATCACGGAAAAAAGGGAAACATACAAGAAGTACTAACGTTCACCCTGGCTCTGTTCCTGAGTTAAATTTCCTAACCAATGAAAGGGAGATAAAGGCCAAAGAAAAGCACAGAGATACCGTTGAGCTGAGGAGGTAGACAATCTTTAGGCGCAGGGTTCTAGAGAAAAAGAGCTAATTAAAAGGGAGCCTCACAAGCCTGGTGGAAGTACCCCACATCTTCGTCTATATCTGGGTTGCGTATGTCCAGAGCATAAGGCCTAGTAGAGAACAGCTACTACAGGAATAAGAAGAGAAAGAAGGTACTATAAGTTACACAACACAATGAGATGACAGAATTCTAGCCCACATGAATGGAAAGATGTCATCAACACCCAGACATTTACTTCAAACACCAGAAAAGCCACCACTTAAGAGATAGGGATGGCACTCTAGAGCTACCTTTCTCAATCAAGGTTCTAGCATGAGAATTAAGCCCTAATGCCCTAAAGCACCTACCATATGTAATGAATTACCTTCTCTCCTATACATTTGAATAGTACTACTATGACCATCCTTGGAGAACTTGGAAAACAGTAACTCAAATTATTTTCTGTTGTTCAGATGGAAAACCTAGAGTAAGGACCAGTTTACAAGTGCCTTAATGAAGCCTAAAACCAAGCCTTGTAGGAACAAGCAGAGTTATACTAACTGCCTTCCAAAAACAAATCTCAAACACTTTTTAAAGGAAAAAACAAACATAATCCAGACACTGTACACATATCATCCACAACAGCCAGCATACAATTAAAAAAACCCCACAAGACATGAGAAAAAATAGGAAAATGTGACGGACTGTCAAGGAAATAAAAAGAATGTCAATAGAAACAGATTCCCAACATGACCCAGGTGTTGAAATTAGTGGATGAGAAAGTTAAAGTACCTGTTATGACTATGTTCAAAGATTTAGAGGAAAATATGGAATGAACAGATAAGTAAATCTCAGTAGAGAAATGGAAACTAAGAAAAGTAACCAAGTAGAAATTACAGAAATGAAAAATATATCATATCAAAAAATATAATATCAAAATGAAACATTAACTGAATGGGCTTAACAGCGAATTGAGGATAGCAGAAAACAGGTTCAGTGAATTTATAACATGGTAATAGAAACTAACAAAGTTGAAATAGAGAAGAAAATTGGAAAAAAAATGAACAGAGCTTTAGTAACCTGTAGTACAATTTCATGCAGAGAAACACAAGTAAGCAGAGTCACAGAAGGAGAGAACAAAGCAGGCAATATTAAAAAAAGACACTATCCCCAGGTAAATCATAATTACACTGTTGAACATCAAAGTTAAATAATAAAATCTTGAAACCACCACAGAAAAAAAAATTCATCACATACAGGGAAAGAATGGTATCAATGATGGTTGACTTTTTATTGGAAACACTGGAGGCCAGTGGACAATGGAATGACATTTTTTAAACACCAAAAAGGAAAAACTGTCCAACCAGACTTGTATATCCAGCAAAAATATCCATCAGAAATGAAGCCGAAATGAAGATTTTCAGATAATGAAAACGGAGAAGAATTTTTCAACAGCAGATCTGCCATTCAGACAGATTTGAAATGAAAAGCATAAAAAATGCTAAGTGACTAAATATTAAAGACTAGTTTATTTTTTCAACTCAATTTTCTCTAAAGACAAAAGACTTTAAGCTAAAATATGTAAAGTGGTGTTTATATGGCACGTAGAAGCAAAACATGTAATAGCACAAAAGATAGAGGGTAAATGGAATTATACTTAGAAAGAGTTTATCATTTGTGAAGTATGAAGAGTAAAATGCACCCTAATAAATTTAAAAAAAAAAAAAGAGTAAAATGGTACAACAGAGGACATAAAAAGTATTACTAAAAAAAATTTGATTAACCCAAAAGGCAGCAGGAAAAGAGGAATAAAATACCGATGAAATCCATGGAATATAGTGAGATGGTAGGCTTAAACACAGCCATACCAACTATTACATTAAATATAAATGAACTAAATTATTACACAGAAATCTAAAACAGACATTTTGTTTTATTTTTATCAAGGGTCAACATAAGAATACAATGATCATTTTCTCATGTCTTACAGAAATACATTATATAAAAAAATTAAATTAAAAGGCAGAATGTCAGACTGGATAAAAAAGCATGACCCAAATGTAAATCTAAACCACAATGAGACATCACTTCATACCTGTTAGAATACCTATTATCAAAAAGACAAGAAATAAGTATTGGCAAGGACATGAAAAAAAGGGAACGCTTGTGACTATTAGTGAAAATGTAAACTGGTGCAGCCACTATGGGAAACAGTATGGAGGGTCCTCAAAAAATTCAAAATAAAATTACCGTACGGTTCAGCAATTCCACTTATATTTATCTGAATGAAATGAAAACACTAACTGAAAAAAGGTAACTGTACGCCCATGTTCATTACCGCATTATGTACAACAGCCAACACATGAAAACAACCTACGTTAAGTGTCCATTAATGGATGAATGGACAAAGAAATTGTGTATATACCTACACAATGGAATTATTATTCAGCCATAAAAAAGAATGACATCTTGCCATTTGCAACAACTGAGGGTATTAGCTAAGTGAAATAAATCAGACAGAGAAAGACAAATACTGTATGATCTCTCTTATATTGGAATCTAAAAACAAACAAACAACCCAAGAGCTTGAATACATAGAGAAGACTGGTGGTTGCCAGACTTGGAGGTAAATCCATGATGGAATCAAAAGGTAAAAAAATAAAAAAATAAATAAAAATCCTAACCCCCATGATGGTATTAGGAGGAGGTGGGGCATTTGGGAGGTAATTAGGTCATGAGGATAGAGACCTCATGAATGGGATCAGTGCCCTTAAAAAGGGGCCTCAGAGAGTTCTGGCCCTCTTTCCTCCATGTTAGTGTACAATGAGAAATCCTCAATCCACAAGACAGCCCTCACCAGAACCTGACTATGCTGGCACCCTGGTCTTGAACTTCCAGCCCCAGAGTTGTGAGAAATAACTGTGTTGTTTATTAAAATGAAAAAAAAATTACAAAGCAACATCCCTCATAAAGATGTGTACCAAAAACATAATAGTGAAAAAGGGTAGAATGAAATTTAAAACAAAGGTTAAAAAAAAAATATTAGTAACTGAAATTAATATAAAATAATATTAAATGTCAAAAAATAATATTAGTAATTTTTAGTCTTTCCAATAAATAAATGTAATGGGTTTACTTTACCTTAATTTCTATCCTTGCTCTGTGAGGAAAAAGCTGTCCAATCATAGAAAAGTCAGTTCCTACCATGCTGATGGCTAGAAAAAACATATCTGTTTCTGTAAAAATAAACATTTAGAATGATTGAAAATTAACCTTCTCAATAATTCAGAGAGAAAAAAAATCTTACCCCAGTATATATTTTGAGTTAAAAATAAATTTGACAGTACTTAACATTTTTTTTATTATAGTCCAGTAAATCTTCAGTCATAGAACTATGTCTATATACAAAAACATACGTATTTCAATGCAAAGAACTGCATGGACCTAAAAACATCCTCTTTAAACTTTTATACAGAAACATGGTATAAGAAATTTGCATGCTCATACCTAACAGCTGGAATTAAAAAAAAAGAGAGAGACATTCTGCCTATCTGGTCTCAAAATCAGTCATAGCCAGTACAATTATTACCGCTATGTAAGCAACTAAGATGTGTTTAGCGCAGTGGTGTCCAAACTGCAGCCCACGGGCCAACTGCGGCCCGCAATCCATTTTTAACTGGCCCGCAGCAAATTCCAAAAATATATTTAGTTTACTTCAATAAACCAGGTGAGGCAATACGTACTTCACCTCGAGTGAGTGGCTCAGCTGTTTGTGTATTTTACTGCATATGGCCCTTGGTAAAAAACGTTGAAAAAAGTCTGGACACCCCTGGTTTAGCGGTATGTGAAAGAAAGTAGCTAGAAAAATACATAAGAAACTGTTAACAGAAGTAAACTCAAGAAAATAGGATTAGGAAGTCAGAGAAATATAAAATCTTCTTTTTTGCTCTATTATTATTCTATTATGTATGAATTTTTTCCCAAAACAAACTGTATTATGCCTATAATAAAAACAAATAAGCAACAGCATGTAATAGTGTTATATACTTTTTTAACAGCATAATTTTTACTTTTAGAAATTTTACTGTGCATTACTATTGGAGGTAGAACATTATTATAAGCATTAGAAATACTGTTAATTCTTCATTAAAACAATATTTGTTGTACATGGATTTGACAAAGAGAAATACTCCGGCCAAAATGTCTATAATGCTAATTCCTAAAAAGATTTCTAAGATAAAGTCAGAGATATAGTTCATGGTTGGGAGCAGGGGGGAGGTGCTAATAAAATTATCTAGAGAGAAACAACATGGTTGTTTGCATTTTATTTACTTAGGGGAAACCTGGTTTAATTCAGAAACAGAGAAAATAATTCACTTCACTTCAAATAAATGACCTACACAATTTAAAATGAAAATTAATTACCTTTATTTGACCATGGTTTAGAGTAATAGTTTTTCCTAAAACTGGAATATGTAGTTGTAGAACCACGCTCAAATATGGGATCATTTTCCTCAACAACACAGGGACCTTTTGTCCTTAAAACTTCTACAGTTAAACTGAAAGAAACACATTTTTTAATAAGTCCACACTAAAAACAAAGAAACAAATAGTAAACGATATTTTAATAGTGATATTTTGAAATTTACCATAGCAGAGTCATACATTTGAGGTATGCATATTTTCTATGAATTCACTCATTTTCACTTAAAATGTGATTGCCAGGGAGTAAAAAAAAAAATATATCAATTTTTTTTTAATCCTTAAAAGCAATATAAAATTTAGAAACTATCTTGGGGCAACCCAAAAAATTATTTATTTGACTGACTTCTGCATGCCTCCTATATTTAATATATATTATTTTATGCTAGACACAAGAAATATTGAGAAATAAAAACATTTTATATTTGTTTTACATTCCTGCACACAAAGCAGTTAAGTATGCCTTTGACTATTTAATGACCAGTAAAATCATCATCACAAAACAATGTACAAAAACTATTACTGACAATATTACATTTACTGACAATATTACATTTACTGACAATATTACATTTACAGAACATAGAATTTATGTTCTGACTTTTTTTACAAATTAAAACTCTCAGAAGACTTTCCATCCCTCTTTCTTATTTACTTAACAAATCTTCTTCTTTTAAAAATACACTTTGGACAAACAACTAAATTCCATAATACCAAATTTGAGAAATGAAATGTTTTAACTGAGAAATTGAACCAAAAAGAGAATTAAACCTCACCATAACAAAAGCCAGAAAATGTTAAACCTCTGTTTCATTGCAGTTTCATTAGTTACCACCATACACCAAAATATGGTATTTGTTAACAATATGAAAATTTGAATATTGACTTTAAGACTGAATCAATATTTGAAACCTATCCTCAGGAGAGGACAGCATGTGATTAGCTCAATAGCTCCTTCCAATTACCAGTAAACTTGGTTAAACAATGTTAATAGGTTAATGGATCAAGTCAGCAGTGCCCACATACAAAAACATACAAAATCTTCTCATACAAAATGCAGAATTACAAAAATTGCTAAAAATTAAAATTGAATATAACACACAATTCTATTTACGACATCCACTATGCAAATATAAACATTAGAGTCTAAGTGACAATGACATACAGAAACTCAATCTCTCTCATTAGACAAAGCAATTTAGTTCTCATGAAACCACAACCTCTCTCACTTTTTTTTTAACTTACCTTTCTTCATCCAAAATTATAGAACCATCTTCTGCCACTTTCACTCGGGGAACCAGCAATGGCCCTTCATCCATTTCTTCTTCTACTTCTTCATTATCTTCAGCATCAGGAGTACTCTTATCTTCTTGCCTACCAAAGACAGATTAATTCATATATCCATGAGAAAAAGTGTTTCCAACTACTAGTATGAACTTCTAAAATAAATTACTGCAAATTCAACTTTGTAGATATTTCCAATTTTCCCTATAATCTAATTGAAAATACTTCCTTTGTTAAGGGCATAGTTATAAGATTTTCTCAAATTTTATCTGGTAGCATTTAATAAGAATTCTTCATTCTCTTTGAAAATAAAGAGAAATAAATGCTCATCTTTTCTATCTCAACAGAGTATGAGAGTAAACCATCCAGGTATTACAGAATTAACAAAAATAACCATTACATTTATGTAGCATCAGTTTCCAGATCATTTTATTAACCCTTCAAAACAATCCTTGGGGATGAGTGTTTTCATACTCTTTTGAGGCTTGGAGAAGATAAGTACCTTTTGCTCTAGATAACACAACAGTAAGGGTAGATCAAGAAGCCAAACACAGTTTCCAAGTAATGACTCCAAATCCCATATACTTTCTAATTAATTACATTGTCCCCCTTAAGGTTTTACTGAAGCAAACATAGCTTATAAATCTATAAAAACATAACAGATTTGTAGCTTGACAGTACTGTTTTAAAACAATATGGATTCTAAGCAAAATAGTAATCATTACTTAATAATCCCTGAAGCACCTAACCACAAAATCCCAATGTTTCTGCTAATTTTCCACAATCCCTCATGTTGAATTATAAGGCTACCATAACTTCCTAAGAGGTCTCTTGGAGGGCTTCTTTGGAGTAAACTAACATGACAAGGCAACAGGGAGCTTGTACAAAAAAAGAGACTCTCTAGTGGCACCAAAACTGTACCTATTGCTGGACTGTATACACAGAATGCTAAAACACACACACACACACACACACACACACACACACCCCAAAAACAAAACAAAGGGGGAAGGGAAAGAGAGAAAAATGGAAAGGAAAAATAAAAATACTATATACATGTTTGCTTAAATAAACATAGAATGATATATCAAAAAATTGGTAACATTTGTTGCTTCCAAGGAGAGGAACTAGATGGCAGAAAAACAGAGTTGGAAGACTTCACAGTATACTTGTTATTTTTGAATTTTGTACCATGTGAATATATTATTATTCTAAAACAAAACAAAACCTCTTTAAATTATAAAAGCTTTAATATAAAAGCATAAGATTCTCAACAAAATATTAGCAAACCTAATTCAGCAATAATTTAAAAAGATTATACACCACGACCAAGTGGGATTCATTCCTGGTATGCAATGTTGGTTCAATATCTGCAAATCAATTAACATGATATACCACATTAACAAAATGAAAAATAGAAATCATATGGTCATATCAACAGATGCAGAAAAAGCATTTGACGAAATCCAGCATCCATTTATGATAAAAACTCTGAGCAAAGTGGTAACAGAGGGATCATATCTCAACATAATAAAGGCCATAAAAATAAATTCACACCTAGCATCATACTCAATGGGGAAAAGCTAAAAGCATTCCCTTTAAGATCAGGAACAAGACAAGGTGTCCACTTTCACCACTTTTATTCAATATAGTTCTGGAATTTCTAGCCACAGCACAAGAAAAAGAAATAAAAGGCATCCAAGTTGAAAAGGAGAAATAAAACTGTCATTATATGCATATGACATGGTACTGTATACAGAGAACCCCGAAGACTCCACCAAAAAACTATCAGAGCTGATAAATGAATTTAGAAAAGTAGCAGGATACAAAATTAATATTCAGAAATCAGTTGCATTTGTATACACCAATAACAAACTATCAGAAGGAGAAATTAAGAAAACAATCCCATTTACAATTGCTTCAAAAACAATAAAATACTTAGGAATAAATTTAACCAAGGAACTAAAACACATGCACTTAAAAAATTGTAAGACATTGAAGAGAGAAATTAAAGAACATACAAATAAATGGAAACATATACCATGCTCATGGATAGGAAGAATTAATATAGTTAAAACGTCCGTACTTCCTAAGGCAATATATAGATTCAATGCAATCCCTATCAAATTACCAATGACATTTTTCACAGAACTAGAACATATCCTAAAATTTATATGGAACCATAAAAGACCCCAAATAACCACAACAATCTTGAGAAATAAAAACAAAAGTGGGAGGTATCATGCTACCTGACATCAAATCATATACTACAAGGCGATAGTAATCAAAACAGCATGGTACTGGCATAAAAACAGACACATAGATCAATGGAACAGAATAGAGAACCCAGAAATAAATCCATGCCTATATGGTCATTTAATCTAAGACAATGAAAGCAAGAATTTACATTAGGGTAAAGACAGTCTGTTTAATAAATAGTGCTGGGAAAACTGGACAGACACATGCAAAAAAATGAAGCTGAACTGCCTTCTTACACCATATACAAGAATAAATTCAAAATGGATTAAAGACTTAAATGTAAGATCCGAAACCACAAAACTCCTAGAAGAAAATACGAAGTAAATTTGTAGACATTACCCTTGATAATATTTTTATTGGCATATCCCCTTAGACAAAGGAAGCAAAAGGAAAAATAAACCTGTGGGATTACACTAACTAAAAAGTTTTTTTTCATAGAAAGGAAACCATAAATAAAACAAAAAAGCATCCTACTGAACGGGAGAAGACATTTGCCAATGATACATCTGATAAAGGGTTAATATCCAAAATTTATAAAAAACTCACACAGCTCAACACCAAAAAACAAACAACCCAATTACAAAATGGGCAGAGGACACGAAGAAACATTTCTCTAAAGAGGACATACATATGGCCAACAGACATATGAAAAAATGCTCAACATCACTAAAGAGAGAAATGCAAATGAAAACCACTATGAGATACCACTTCATCCCACTCAGAATGGCTATCATCAATAAACCAACAGAAAAACAAGAGCTGGCGAGGATGTGGAGAAAAGGGAACCCTCATGCACTGTTGGTGGGATTGCAGATTGGTGCAGCCACTAGGGAAATCAGTATGGAGGTACCTCAAAAAATTGAAAATGGAATTACCTTATGACCCAGCAATTCCACTCCTGGGTATCTATCCAAAGAAATCCAAAACACTAATCTGAAAAAATATGTGCACCTCTATGTTTATTGCAGGGCTATTCACAATAGCCAAGATATTGAAACAAACGAAATGCCCATCAATAGATGATTGGATAAAGAAACTGTGGTACATTTATACAATGGAGTATTACTCAGCCATAAAGAAGAATAAAATCTTACCATTTGCCACGACATGGATGGACCTAGAAAATATCATGCTAAGTGAAATAAGTGAGATGGAGAAAGACAAATACCATATGATCTCACTTATTATGTGGAATCTAAATAATATAACAAACGAGCGAACAAAAAATGGACTCAGATATACAGAAAAAAAACAACTGACGGTTGCTAGATGGGACGAGGTCGGGATGGGAGTGAAGGTAAAGGGATTAGAAAGTACAAATTAGTAGTCACAATACTTCCACAGGGATATGAAAGACAGTTTGGGGAATATAATCAACAATGTTATAAAGATTATGTAGGGTGCCAGATGGGCACTGGACTTATTAGGGAGACCACATGCAGATGCCTGACCCACTGCGCAATACACCTGAAGCTGAAGTCAAATGTCAACTATATTAAATATATATGTATACATATATATGTGTGTACACACACACACACACACACACATAGTCACGGGATGTGGAGTACAACACAGGGAATACAGTCAATGGAATTGTAACAGCTATATTCAATGTCAGAAGGGAAGTAGATTGGGGGGGGTTCATCACTTTTTGAGGGGTGCAAATATCTAACTATTACATTGTTTTGTACACCTGAAACTAAAAAAAAGTAAAAATAAATAAATTTTTAAAATCATAACATTAGCCATTTATGTATGTAATACACAAATAGCTTGAGGCTTTCTTATTGATTTAAATCAGGCAAGAACTTTTATTCTTGTTAGTGACTCTATTTAAAAATTCCTGTCCCATGTAACTTGACTACAACAGGAAGTATCATTTGATTTCATTTTTTTAAAAATGTACACATACCAGAATATATTCAAAACAGAATACGATAAGATGCTTACACTCTTGTCTGGAGTGGTGTCAATGATTTTTCAGTTTTCTTTTCTTGCTCCAGTGAAGAACTATTAAACACAAACAACAGAACACTTTTTAATAATTTACATCTTGCCAATTCTATCTGTAGGCAAGAAGGAAATCATTTTAATTTGCATTTTTTAAATGATATACCGTAACATTAGTATTGATATTAATGCGTCTCAACAAGATAGTGTGTCTGAACAGACAATTTTTCAGTCAAAAATTTTTGTCAAGTATAAATAATTTGTTTGGCCCAAAGTGGGGAACTCTCTTACTCTCTAATTCCTCAGTGAAGGGAGGCTCCCAGTCCCAAGGCATGAAGCAACCTAGTGGTTCGTCAAACACTCAAAACCTAGGTTTCTGGCTCTTCCTTCAACTAGGCCAAAGACCTAGTGAACCTGAAAAAGTCTATACTGAAAATATGCCACTACTCCTACATCCATTGGCTAAACCATCAACGACACAACACTGAAGAGATTTATCATAAACCCTCTGCTTCCCCAGGCTAACTTTGATCAAAGAAACTTTGTTCTTGGAGGATTTATTAATCAAATGCCACTGCCTTTAATTAAGAGACAGGACATAAAAAGTAGATTACCCCTTTCAGTCAGGTTATATATAGTGTGCAAGAAATAGAAATTGCAATCATGATAAAGCTTAGTTCGTTTTACTATATCTTAGTGATATAACCAAGGAAACTTATTTTTAATCTCAGAGGTGAAGGGCCTTACCATTCCAAGAATGCAGTTACTTGAAATATCACTAATTTTTGTTGTAAAATTCTATTTAAAAGGACATCAGATGTGCTATAAATTTTGTCAACATGCTTTTGGAAAACATGACACTGTAATCTAAAAATTATACTTAAATCACTACATACTGAAACAAAATAAAAAATAAATAAAGTTTACTTACATCATTGGATTCTTATCTGGCAGGTAATATATGAAGTCTCTCATAGTCATTTTTGAACGATCTGGTGGCCTCTGACTTTCATTTATGGCATATTTGTTTTTCCATTGCTTCTAGATACACACACACACACACACACACACACACACACACAAAAATCCACTTTTATTTCATAAATATAGAATTTCAAATGTACTATATTCAAGTACACAGCCCACTGTTGCAATCACTGCAAGTGTTTAATATCACTCCTACCACAATTATGCCTAATTTTAGGAAATATTTTATAAACTGAGTATTAAAGAGTTGTAGCACATTAAGGAATTTTAAAAACTAAAGTGACTGGGACTTGATAAAAGCCCAATGCTTAAAAGCATGCTTACTGATGCCTTTTAACTACAATAGTTTACCAAAAATTTATAAATGCATAGCTTTTGTTTACCCTGCAGTGAACTGGAATTCTGTGTATTTCATAAAATTCTTGAAGCAAATGCTTAATTTTCAATTGCCCAAAATAAACCTAATTAATCAGATTCTACACAGAACATTTTCAGAAGCCTAGATTTTAGAGGATATGGATTCAAATCCCTTATCTTCCACTGATGTTTGACAAAAGAAATAACCTGTTTGAGCTTGTTCTCTACTGTATAAAATAGTAATATCTACTTCACACAGAATTAAATAACAAGTATAAAGCACCAAGCTAAGTGTCTTCCTCTTAATTAAAAAAATAATTCTATAATTAATAATAAGAGTTGACGTTTGTTGGGCTGTTATTATTTGCCAGACACTAGTCTAAATAGTTTTGCACGTATTAACTCATTTAATCTTCACAAACCTCCAATGAGGTAGATACTATCAGTAGTTCTACTTTAAACATGAGGAAATAGACATAGATTCAGTTGCCTAAAGTAACAGTCAGTAACCGATGATTCAAACTTTAAGTATCTAACTCCAAAGCTTGCATGCTTCACTATTGTTACATTGTACTCTCAGAAAAATAATCTTCAAGATCAAAAAGAACGTGGACTCTATGCAAACATGCAAATTTTTCCCATTTGTAATTTTCCATATTGTCTGTGTTTTCTTGCATCTCGTTGAGTTTTTTCAGAACTACAATCTTGAATTCTCTGCCATTTAAGTCACATATTTCCATATCTTTAAGTTCCTTTTCTGGAGACTTTTCACTTTCTTTCTGAGCTGTCTTGTTGCCTTGGTTATTCATGGCAATTACTGATTTATTATTTCTCTTCCTAGACATCTACAGGAGTGGCTTCTGCAACAGGTTGATAGGAAGAGGTCTTTCTTTTGTTTTCCAGTACTTGTTGGTAGAACGTTTTCTTTTTCTCTCCGACCGTAGCCTTTTTTACTCTCACACACGGTAGTGCTATGTTTTCTCTGCACTATTCCAGCTTCTCACACAATGGGGGGATTCCCTGGGAGACGGGCTTCTCCTCTGTTAATAGTTTGCCTGGGTCACAGGGCGCAGTGTCCAGGTGGGTATGCGGAGAGCTTTTGAAGTTCCAAAGCTCTTCCTGCACCAGATTCAGAGCCCGTATGTTCCAGCAGTTCTGTTTACTCCTGCAGGGATCTGCCCAGATAGGTGGGGACAGGGGCGGGGTGAGTTGTGAGAGGTGGCCCAGAGCAATGGCAGCGACCACCACCACAGCCGGTCCTGCTTCCACAGCTCCCTCCCCTCTGCCGGAACTAGTTGGGCTGCGAATCTCTGTCTGTGGTCCAGTTCTCAGAACAGCAAATATTCTGTTCTTTTGATCTGACACTGCTACTGTTATGCTCCTAGCACCGGGCAGGTGGGGGCGGGGCGAGCTCTGGGAGGGTAGGGAGGGGGCGGCTAGTCTCAGTGTCTAAGGCTTCCGTTCTCTGCTCGGCAGTCAGGGCTTAAACCACCGTTTTCAGCATTCTTACCTCAGTCTTTCCTCCGAGGTCTCTGCCGTGAGCGTTGGGTTCAGCTGTGTTATATGCTGCCCCCTCAGCCCTGGGGGCCATAAACGGAGCCCTGGCAGTCCGAGTTCTTCCCTCTCCCCCAGCTGCGGTAGTTCCAGGATGCAGCGAGCTCGGAGCACTGAGCTAGGTCTGTGTCCTGTGCCTGCCCGCGCGGCTCCATCTCCGCACTTCTCCCTTCCCTCCTCCCCCACTCACGCGATTCGTCCCCTTTTAGGTGAATTCAGTAGTGGGCCTCTTCGTCTTGCCTGTCTGCTGTGCAGGGAGTCCTTTGTGGAGTTATAGTTGTTTGATTAGTTGTAAATTCCAGGGGAGGTTTACAGAGGCTCACCTCACGCCGCCATTTTGATGACGTCGCCAATAATTTTCCATATTGTCAATTTAGAAAATAGTACCAATTCATTTTCACTGAACTATATCTGTCTTAAACCAAACGAATATAACTCATGTCACTTGGACATCCTCACAAAGAAATCTGATTGACAGCTTATTTTATAAATATGCTTGTGTGTTTGTGTGTGTGTGTGTGTGTGTGTGTGTGTGTGAAAGAGAAACTTCTATTTATGGCCTTCACCAAAAACAATAAAAAGATATAGATGAATAAAATACATAAAAATTAATATCATGGGAAAAAATAGCTTAAGTCCATAGTGTTTCTTAACCATTTTGTTAATAAAAGGGGATACTCTACCATCATGAGGCATGTTATTTGGTTTTATTCCCCCATAAATATGCTACAGATGCTTATTTTTCCTCCAAATGATGCCTGACTGACATAACAATAGAAATCTAGCAGGCAACAGTTAAAATTCGTATTTTTCTCTCTTACCTTCTCTTTTCTTAATTCTTCTTTTAACATTTCTCTCAGTTTCTGGGCTTTATATATTCGGTACCTGTCTGAGCATGGCTGTTTCTCTTCAGTTGGAATGGGGTTTGGCTGTGAAGTTTCTTGATTAACTGTAGATAAGGGATGAGGTTCTGAAGGAACACTGACACTAGGCTTAACCAGGGTAGAAGTACTTGATATCCGTTTTCTTCTCTGTGAAACAGTAGAGGAAGATTTACCGGATTCTTCAACATCATTCTCACGATCAGTCTTTTCATCACTGTTGTAATTCAGAAAGAAAAAAAGGGCATCATGGATCTTCTTTTAAATATTCTAATTCTAAAAACTAGGCGGGTAAAAAATCCAAAACAGTAAAGTCTCATTATTTAAAAAATCAATGACTTGAGATACATGTTAATTGTGACAGAGCTTGCAATAAAAATTTGTAGTAAATCTTAACAGACATGTAAATTCTAATGAAAACTGTTAATCATTTTACAAAGTTCGAGTCCCTAGGCACATTAGAGCACGTAATTTTATGCTCATGCCAGGTCCCTCAAAAAAGAAAAAAAAAACTGACAAAAACAAAGCTTGATTAGCCTAATTTGAATCACTAGATAACTAAGAGTTGTTTCTTTAAACTTTAACTTTATAATTTATGTATATAATTTAAAATTTCTAATCCATATTGACATCCCCCTAAACTGATCTAAATTACTGGCATTTCATTTTACCAATCGCAGGATCTGTCAAACCAAACATGTAAAACTTCAAACCTCTGAAATCCTGGTATGGCAATATTTGAAGATACACATTTAGTTATACTAATCAAACTAAATTCTGTTTGAGGCAGCAATCATTTGTCTTTTGTCAAGCACACCTTTACAGCGATCAAACTCTTCACTCAAAAAAAGTGCTCAGTCATTCCAAATTACATATTAGATATAGTTCAGATTGGATACAAATTTCAGGAATGGTCTGAAAGCCAGTTAAGTCAAGAAGAGATGTAAGTCAAGAAGTGCCCAATTAGCTCAGCTGCTTAGAGCATGGTGCTAATAACACCAAGGTTGCCGGTTAGATTCCCACATGGGCCACTGTGAGCTGCCCCCTCCTTAAAAACAAAACCAAAAAAAGCTGTTTCAAAAAAATGTTTAAACTACTTATCCCTGCAAAGCACTACAGAAGAATGAAAACTACGGTAACCTATAAATTCTTTAATGAACAGTATCACATGCTGATATTCTTCACTTCAAGACTGTTACACCTGGATTCCTCCCACGACCACTTGAAGACGGGGTCCCCTCCTTGAGAATCTATAGATCATAACAAAATCCACATGTGCCACACCCTGTGGTCAGAGGCACAAACTGCAGTTTGGAGTGGGTTCATCCGGCCTCAACTGTAACACTTAGTGCAAGCGAGGGAGTTACTCCAACGGTCAAGTTCATCTGCTCAGCTTCCACCTGACAGGACCGTGGAGGCGGAGCAGATGAAGATGCTCCCCTCTTCAAGCATTTACCTGCTCCTGGGAGCCTCTTCTTGGGGCTCCGCTCCTCCGAAATCCACCGGGGGCTCATCTGTGGGCTCCGCTGGCTTCGGGGCAGAGGCCGCTGCAGGTTCCGGCGGCCTGGGAGCCTCTTGTCCACGCTGGGGATTGGAGGCGGTGGAGCCCCTGGCGCCTACACCAGGCCTGACATTCGGCTTCACGCTAAGGCGTGCCCTGCGGAACATGGCGGAGCCAGGGGGCCCGGGGAGGCGGCCCCAAGGCCGCTCTCAGCCCCGAGCCCCGGTTGCTGCCCCGGGAGGGGGTTAGGAACTACGCCCTCCCCACAAAGCCACAAACCAGGCCAGCAGGCAGCTACCGCAGTTTCACGCCCCCGCCGCCTCCTCCTGCCTCCCGCCGCCGCCTCTTCTTCATGACCCTGCTATACTGAGAGCTAAGTTTCCCCTGCACCTTGCTCCCGCCCTCAGAAGGCGCCTGAACTAATTGCGTCATCAGCGAGCGCCGCGGAATTACATAAGACGCACTCCGCCCGTAGTCATGGTAACTGTCAAACTACAGAGTCTAGGCTACTTGTGAACCGGAAATGGAGACTCAAGGCGTGTGATCTCCCCTCTCCAGGGGTCCTTAGGAGTTGTTGAAAAGAGGGGAAGGAAGTAGTCAATACCTCAGCCCAAAATTTTACAGGAACTATTATAATCTCTGGCCGATTTTGTTTTTAGAGGGCCCCGTAGAGCAGTGTCAGTTCACCAGCCATCCCCAGGGCTTAGAAATTCTAAATTGAGTAGAACAAAGATTAGAAATTCAGGTGTGAAGAAATTGATAATAGTTACCTCCTAGGAGGGGAACTGGGTTTTGGGGGAACATGTCATGGAAGGAAGACCATTCACTGAATATGCCTGTGTACTTTTTACTGTGAATGTATTACCTGTCCAAGAAGTATTATAGTTAAAACTTTGTAAATTAATGTATTTTTTTAAAGGAGGGCGCAGCTCATAGTGGCCCACACGGGGATCAAACTGGGAATCAAACCAGCAACCTTGGTGTTATCAGCACCAATCTCTAACCAACTGAGCTAACCGGCCATCCCCAATGTGAGTATTCTTAATCTGCTTCAGTAAATAGCAGTAGAACAGTAAATGACATTCTGGGTTGGGAAGAAAAATACAACAAACAAATGAACAAGATAACTTAAGAATACATTACTATGTACAGAGTCAGATGGGGGCTAGACTTATTGGGGGGATCATTTCATAAATTATATAAATGCCTAACCACTGCACTGTATGTACACATGAAACTAATATAAAATAATATTGAATGCCAACTACAATTAAATATATATATATATATATATATATATAGTCACGGGATATAAAGTACAGCATAAGGAATATTGTCAATGGTATTGTAATAGCTATGTACAGTGTCACATGGGTAGTAGATTTGTTGGGGATAACTTTGTAAAGTCTGTAAATGTCTAATCACTGCGTTGTTTTGTACCCCAAAACTAATTAAATAATTAAATAATAAAAGAATGCATTAAATGCCATAAAAGAAAAATAAAGGGTAATATGACAGATTAATAGGAAACTGGCTTACTTTAGGTAGGATGGTTAGGGAAGGCCTCTATGATACAGGAAAACTGGCCAGAGACAAGGTTGGCTCTACAGAGTGTGGGCCGTGTTTGAACCTGCAATACAAATCCCCTGACTCATGGAAATGCAAAGGCTTGACTTCCTTCTTGAAAAGAGAAAACAACATCCTGCTACATTAATAACAAAATGTCAAAGGAATAAAGTCCTGAATTGACTGAAGAGATTACTAGGTCAACCAGAGGGAGAAAAAGAAAGTGCTTTTGAGAGTAGGAAGGCAAAGCTGAAGGCACAGAAAAGAGATTCCTCCAAGACTGGGAAGAAGATAGAGGCCTGTGGGTTCTGTGGGCTCCCTCCCATATTCTGGGGAAGGAATAGAACCTCAGATAAACCTAAAAGAGCTCAAGAACATTACAAAGAAACCCCTGCTGAAGATGTGTCAGGAATCTTGGAAGCCACTGCCGCCAGGACCATATAGCTTTGGACAGCAAATTATGGTATAAACTGAAGACACAAGGACCTTCCCCAAATGTTCTGTTCCCCATAAGAGTCTAGGGTTAATCACAATTCCGTAGTTAAAGAATCAATAATTTCACATTAGTAAAGGGATGGGAACAGAGTCAGATTTAATTTTATTATTAAATATAAAGTTATAGGATATCTGTTACACACCCAAATTTGTGAACTAAATTCTTAATGGCATCACAGTAATTTTAAGTCTCCAGTTTTCTCTGGCAGACACACCCCAACATTCCTGATGTACACAGTGTATATCATGTGTATCCCTACAACTCAAAAACTATATTTTCAGCTGCAAAGAAAAAGCTCAATTAGACTGTAAATTAAGACCACATACAGAAACAAGATCTCTACCACTTACTTACTTTCCAATCCCAAATTCCTTCCCTGCCTTCCTCTATAGACAATCTCTTTGTCTCTATAAAAAGCCTGGCCAGAAAGTCAGTTTTTTCCCCTTACTCAAGTTACTCCAGAAGAGGTTCACCAAGTGTAAACAAACATCTGGCCTGTAAACCATATTGAGGAGGAGGAGTGGCGTGTGGAGAGAGTGATAAGCATGCAAGGCTCTCAGAAACTGAAAAAATCATGACGGGCAGCCTGTTAGCTCAGGTGGTTAGAGTGCAATGCTCATGACATCAAGGTTGCCGGTTCAATCCCCGCATGGACCACTGAACTGTGCCCTCCACAACTAGATTGAAACAATTGCTTGACTTGGAGCTGATGGGTCCTGAGAAAATAGACAAAAATTAAAAAAAATAATAAAAAATAATTACAACAATAGCTAACATATTGAGTGCCACCATTGGGTGAACACTTAGTAGTTCACATATATTAATTCAAGTAATGAAAGAGGTACAATTACCTCCCCGTTTTACTGGCAAGGAAGCTTTAATGCAATGAAATATCGTACCCAGTTTCACACAGCTCCTCATTGGTGGAGCCGAGCTTTCAACCCAGAAATTCCATCTCCAGAGCCCTGTCTTCATTTTCTCCTGCCTTCCCTAAAATAGGCGATTTTTATGCAGTAAAAAAAAAAATATTGAAGCTTGGTCATGTATACTTGGGGTCCATTAAAGTATTTTCTATACTTTTGTATATGTTTGAATTTTTCCAAAATAAAAGCCTTAAAAGAAACAGAGTAATTTTAGGGTGTCCAGACTAACTCTACATATTCCTATTTGTAATAATCAACGGAATAGATAAAGAAAATAAGAAGCAACCAAATGAACCATCAAGCATCTGTACACGTCTGTTTCTAGCAATGGCAGATGCTCCACAGCTTTTACATAGGTTCCAAGGTTATTCTGGGCTATTCTGAATGCGTGGTAAGACGGCATGCCCTGCCATCCACTCCCATCACACGATCCAAGCACAGAGCCATTAACCTAAAACTCCTCAAGTACCTTCGACCGTAACAAGGGCACTGGGATAAAATGGGAAATGAACAAACTGTGGAGTCCGTCTTAAATTTGAATCTCACTTCTACCAGTCCCCCTACCTGTTGGGTCAGTAGTTTCTGGTCTGGAGTCTCAGTCTCTCCTCTTGAATAAAGTGAGAACAATGAAGCCTGCCTGCCTTGCATGGTCGGTGCGAGAATAAAGAAGGAAATTCAGTAAAGGGCAGAACACCTGCAGTCTGTTCTGTCCCATTCTTCCCCTTCCCGCCGCTGCAAGGAGATGAAGAAAGCTGATGTTCTTTGTCGGAAAGTTAGATATTGTAGCGTTTATTGTCGTTTTTGTCATTACCAAAAACGGGGCTGGCCAAGCACCGGTGCCCGGCACAAGGTGGGGAAAATCCACACACGCCTATCCCTGTCTAAGACACAGGACCTGTTTCCCGGACTCCACTAAACTTGCGTGACAGGAGGGCCTCAGGCGCGGACTGGGCTCCTGCTGCTGCGGCCCGGGAGCCCCAGTCGCGCTCGCCCCGCCCGCCCAGCGGCGCACGCGCACTCGCTCGCCGGCCACACCGGCCGCTCAGGTCTGGGCTCGGTGGGCGGGGCGGTGGACGGAGCAGAGGCGTCGCCCAGCGGACGGCCGGCGCCGGCTCAGCCTTCCAGATCCACCGGAGGGGTCGTTCGCTGAGCGTGCGAGGAGGCCGTTGTTTTTCCGAGTCGCTCCTTTCCAGGCTCGGTCCGGTTGTTGGCATGGCCCGTGAGTGTGCGGACGGGTGTGGGAAGCGGCGGGGAGCGTCCGGCGAGGAACCTAATGGATCACTGAGAAAGAAGGCGGTTGGCGGGGAGGTGGGGGGGCTGGCTGGTGAATCCCCATGGCTCCGGCGGGGTGGGGGACCCTGTCTTCAATCAGCAGAGAGAGAAGGACCTTTGGCTTCGGTCCGGCCTGAAAGGTCAGGCAGGTGCCTGCCCTTCAGGTGCGAGTTTACACGGTAAAGGAACACCTCCCCGGAGGTGAGGTGTGTGGATCCGGTGTGTGGAGATGGGAGCCTCGGGAGGGGTCCCGGTCTGGAGGTGGTTTATAGCTGGTACTTAAAATTGTAAGGCCTAATAAAAACCGGGAGTTCCGAATGCGTCTCGGCCCTAGTTCTTTTGTTTGGCCCTCGCAGGTAATGTTTTACAAGCATCTGCATTTGCTTGCTTAACAGTTGGATTGTCATGGGCCAACTTGTGCGAGGTGTGATCTCTGTGTATCTCTCTTTCTCTTTCTACCCACACCCCTCAAAAGCCAGAACTTATTTTGGAATACTGGCCCACATGTATAGATTCTTGGAACGCCCGTTTTAAGAGATCTGGTATGTACGGCCAGTGAACACCTTGATTGGTATGATAATCCTCTTAAGACCTTAAGTGTTTACCTTTAAGCTTCCTCCTTGTGGTCTGACCTGGGAACACCATTGAGTGCAGTATACTCTGATGGCTTATATTATTAAAAAGTAAACTTAAGATGCTCTTAAATAAGAGCCTTATAATGGAACTAATAATTTTGGAGATGGGAAAAGAGCATGACTGTTTCTCTTTATAGGTGGAAATCAACGAGAACTTGCCCGCCAGAAAAATATGAAGAAATCCCAGGAAATTAGCAAAGGAAAAAGAAAAGATGATAGCTTGACTACCTCTCAGAGAAAGCAGAGGTCAGTGATATTCATGGAATTCTCAAGTCACTGAAGTTTTCATTTTAGAGAATGAAAAGCATTTTTAAAATCCTTGGCAGAAAGAGGTAACGGTTGAATATCTGTTGTGTGCTAGGCATACTAAAACTACACGGGGTAGTTGTCTTCCCAACCCATGGATGAAGAATTTAAAGCTCTCAAGCTGTAGTTTGTCTTGCAGAGAATCTCATGCAACTCCACCACAACCATGAGAACTTCATTTAGCAAAATAATTGAACATCTTCCATATGCTCACTGTTAGAGTTAGGTGTTAAAGATACAACATTTTCAAAGCAGACATTCTACTCAAACTTGTCTGGATGACAAGTGACTCGATTATAGTAACTGTTCTGAAAAAGACACAAAAAAAGTACATGTAGCTATACTGACTTCTGAAGATTCATTGGGCTGGAGAGAATGCAAGTACACAGCTTTGATATACGACTATATGTGACATATAAAACAAAACTCTTACAGAAATACTTTGAGCTTAAGTGAAAAAACGCATTCATGTTTAAAAAAAAAGTTAAAGTTTAATTTTATTCTAAAATCAAATTTTGTTGTCCATGTGGAACTTGTAGGTCAGTGAATAATGGACTAACATGCTTCAGCATGGTTTCTCTATGGTCTTCAAGCCTGGCTGAATATTAGAACCACCTAGAAAACCTTGCTGTCAACCCAAACCTATGCCCTCCACAGGTCTGGGGTTGGGCATTAAAAGGTGCTCTAGGTAAGTTGTATTGTACATAAGTTAAACCTGACTTTTAAAAAGCTCCCCAGGTGTTTCTGATGTGCAGCCAGAGTTAAAAATCATTGTTTAATGAGGTGGAAGACCTTAAATATCACTTCATGCTTTCTTTCTATGACATTTATTATTAAAATGATAAGCTTTGCCTTAAATTTCTGTTTACTGACATTGGAATAAAAGTGAAATTGGTACAGATCAGTGACCCTAATTAGAGAACCTAGTCTAGCTTGGTTCAGTAATAGCCACTGTTCAATGAATTCCAACTTGTTATAAAGCTCTATGCTAAGTGATCTATATGTATTATCTCTATTCATCACAGCCCTGAAAAGTGGTATTAGGCCCAATACATAGAATAGGAAACTGAAGCTCTGAACTTCCATAGCAATACTAAGGTCATACAGCAAACACAACAGAGCTTGGTTTTAAACAGAAAACTATCACTATTCTTTTCTACAGTACCTCATTTCTTTGTAGCTGTCTTGTTTTTCCTTCTTTTTCCATCCTTGTTTTTGCTATTGTCTTTGCAGAAATGTCTTACTGTCATGAACAGAGATACTTATCCTGAATTAAAATATAATATTAAATCTGTGCAATAACAAGATAGGAAAGAGCCTGGACCTTGAAATTGGGCAAACCTTGGTTTTTATTTATTTTGGGGAAAATTATTTCGTTCTCAGCCTTTACTTTTTATTACTTTTTTAAATCTGAAACGTGGGGATAATAACTCAGAGTTGTTGTGAGATTTAATCAAGAGCTAGTAAGTAAAGTACCTGGCACATAGCAAGTGTTGAATACATAGCCATTTAATTTGGTAGATGGTCTTCTGGACCATCTACCCTAGGTAGTCTGGTTGTAGTTCACACTTAGTATGGCATGTGGAGTTCAGCCAGAGGCACAAAAGGTTAAGAAAATCCCTGGATATCCTGCTTTTCTTTAGTGTAATCCATTTTTAATCACTAGCTATTGGGCTTTTGGACTTGTAAGAAACTGAATTGCTTCGTAACATCTGTGTTCTAATCCTAGGTACCAAGTTAGGATATCTAGGAGACTTCATAAATCCCCCTTTTTTCAGGAAGAAATTTAGAGTGAATTAACTTTGTTGACAACAAAGAGTGTCATTTCTGCATATAGCTAGCTAATGTCACATGCTTTTACATATATATATTCATAGCTATTCCTGAGAACAATGTTGATAAGTACTGCTCTGATTTTGAAAGGGCTTTGAGGTTATTTGCCAAGGTCACAATAACAGTAAAGGTGGTATTCAAAATAATATCTGACTTCAAGCCTTTCCATTCTTTGCCTTCTCATTCTGTCTCCATCCATGAAAATGGAAAGACATGAATGTTTATATCGTCTTTTAAATTGTCTTCTAGTATACTGAATGGGTTGTATATAGAAAACAAGTGAGAACATAATCAGTTTTTCTGTAACAATTTACAACCTTTTCTCCCATTATAGGGACTCTGAGATCATGCAACAAAAGCAGAAAGCAGCTAACGAGAAGAAATCTATGCAGACAAGACAAAAATGATGACTGACTATTTGGAACACTTGGGTGCTACTGCCAACTAGGTGTATCATAAGCTCTATGATCAAGATTTTGTAGAGTGAACAGTCATTACGTATGTTATAACATATCCTTATAAAACTGTTTTAAACTTTACCTTCAGCCTGACTTAGTGTGATGTCTCAGAACCATTCTTCAAAGAATAAAACACACCATGCATGTGATATATTGGTGAACATTATTTTTTATCAACAGTGAGCATGTATATAATTTATTAGAGAGGTAATGTGATCAGATAATAGGATCTCATATAACTCTAGAATCTTTGCCATAAATTTTGTTAAAGTACATCTTTGAAGTCAGCTTTATTGTATAGAATTCAAGATAATGTTTATCTATTAGTAATTTTGCTTTGTAATCAATGGGTTTGCTTGAAGAACTTACAATAGATACATAGTACAAACGACCTGGAATAGCAACTAAATGAACAAACTAAATGAGATCTCAGTAAGAGTTCTACTTAGAGCTTTAACATTTTTGGAATAAGTGCCTTTTTTTTAATAGACTATTTTTCAGAGCAGAATTCGTTTTACAACAAAATTGAGATTTCCCACATACCCCTGTCCTTCTCATGCAGAGAGCCTCCCCCACTGTGAACATCTCCCACCAGAGTGGTATGTTTGTTACCATTGATGAACCTACATTGACACATAATTATCACACAAAGTACATTGTTTCATTAGGATTCACTCTTTGTGTTGTTAAGAGTAACATTTTTTAGTCTGTTCTGAGACTCTTCAAAAACTTAGGACTTAATGATGGTTATAACTTTGGAAATATGTTAACCTAGAGAAGCTAAGGTTTGAGACCTTTTGCTATTCTGAAGTAAATATGCATAATTATTGCAAAGAGAATTAAAATACCATTGAAAAAATAAAAATAAATTTAAAATACCATCGAAGTAGTAAATAACATAACTTTAAAGTATTATTCAAGTACTTGATTTTTCACTTAATGCAATTCAAATTTTTACTGATCATCTAATATGTCTACCAATATGTTAATGGACAAATCTTCAAGAGTTCACCTAATATCTTAATGAAGGTTCTGGTAATCTTGTGATAAGTCACTTTACCACTGGTATCACCCATAAATAGGATAGAATTCTAAATGTCTCTAATACTAAATGAGGCAAACAAGAAATTTTTTAGCTTGAGTTTTTATCTTCAGAGTAGCACTGATTTTCATTTAAATTAAAGCTTTGTTCTAATTCTTGGGTTAACTTCAGTCTTCAAAAGTTTATATGATAGTAGTCACAAGGGTAAAAGGATTACAACAGCTTAAGTTACATTCTGATAAAAGGGATAATGAAGAAGTCTGATTGCACTACCAAGATTCTTTATGGATCTTATTTCTGTAATTCTATCTCTAGAATTTCTACACCAAATGATAAGCTATGATACAAAGAACTTTTTATGCTTTAAGCCATATCTTTTATTTGGTTTTTTAATGAATAATTTCCATGTTTAAAATATCCCGTGTAGTGGAATAACTTGAGACTTTTTAATAAGTTAAATAATTCTTATAAATCTAGGGAAAACTACAGTTCCAAAAGAACATGAATATTAGGATAAAGAAGCTCTCTACGTTGTAATTATTCTTAAGACTTAAATCCAAACTGAATGTTATTAATTTTTTATGGTATTTTGAAGAAATTCATTAAGATAAGGGTTTGATTTTTAACTTCAACCTTACCAGACATTTCCTCCAGATGGACAGCAAAGTTATCTAAGAAGAAGGAAAGTGTGATTGTTGAAATGTATCGACACTTCAGTTTTTTTTCATGTAGTATATTTAAGCAAGGTAACTAAAATAAATAAACTTCTAAAGAGGGAAACTGGTTAATTACAAGATAGTGAGGGGAAAATACAAGTTAATAATTGTAATCAGTTGGTAAAGTTAATTCATGTATCAACTTTAGATATTTCTTTGATTTATTGCCAAAGCAAGATAAAATTATTTAGAAGTAGTACCATCTTTACAGTGTACTTTGGAAAATACCAAACTCCATGGAACACCCTTATTATAGACATTAAAAATACTGTCTTGCATCATCCTTAACAGGAGGTAGTGCGTTATTATTAGCAATCTTCCTAAGTCCTGCTGGAAATAAGAGGGAGCAGCTGCTACTATCCAAGGTGATATACAGAGGTCAGTTTCATCAGTTACTTGATTCCCTTTGAATGCCTTTTCTATTAGTGGCAGTGTAAGAAATTGTTACCCGCTTATCAAACTAGCCTGTTTTTGAAAATTGGTCTAAAAGGGAATATTGATTACTAACATTATTTTCCCAACTTTAAAAAAAATATATTTTTCTCTTTCTTCCCCCCATGTTTTTATAGATGAAGAGTTTACCCACTTCTAGAAACTGACAATCTATTTTTGTATAATATTTTCAAGTTCTACATTGTAAAAAGAGCTTTCCTCTTTAAAGCAGGTGTACTACTGCTGTTAGCTTTGTACACCTTAAATATATTCAATTTTTGTCAAACATACTTCAACAAAGCTGGGGAAAAAACATATCCTTAAAGTGAAACCTAATATAAAATTGACTTTGACTATCAGATTATGAGATTTGTACATTTTACCATCTGTGTCGAGGTTTTAGCAGTGATATAAACTAAGCAGGGAGCATGTCAACTTCTTTAGGTAAATTCCTCATTGCCTTTGGTGATAAAGACCTATAAACACCAAAATTTAATTTAAAAATTGAATTATTTTTATGAAATTGTCATTTGTTGTTTTCCATTAGATTAAAACTGAATAAGAACACTTATTAAACTGCTTCTTACAGCTTCATCTGCTAAAGTACTTGCTATATAATAATGTACTGGAATATGTTGTCTTTCCAGATGGCCAAGTTATGAAAATATCACTGAGATAAGAACAATGACTATAAGTTGCTCAAATGCACTTCCCTATAAATTCCAGAAAGATTTAAAACTTATTACAGGCTTTTCCTTACAACCTTGCTTCTTAAAAACAAAAACCTATTACATAGCGCTAATTAGCTAATACATATTAGGTAATAGCATTTGCCCAGGAAAATTTAGCTTTTAAAATTTCATTATACCATTTATAGAAATATTTTCCATGCCACATATTACTCTTGCTACTTTATCAGTTGGACGTCACTTTGCTTACAGGTATATCAGTGCAGGAACAATTACTTGCATTATAGTCTGGTAGAGCCTTTCTCCACACTTGTCAGTTTACAAGAAATGGCTTACCAATCTCTCTGAAATCAAGACAATCCTATTGAATACTTTCCTTTTATAAACATATTGCATGTCAAGGACTTTTTTGTGGGCGAGGGTCAAAGGCTCATTTGGCCTTGTACCACTCAAGATGATTGTTAGGGTGGCTTATGAATGGATATTTAATATAGTTATGAATTTTAATGTATGCTTGAGGAAATATAACCACATCAAAACGGATTTCATGATATATTGGAATTTTTGGTTACAAACAGAATAATTTATTAATAACCACAACCATTATTTAAAAGGATGAGAGACTCCAGGGTCCAAAAGTTGAAGACTCAAGGCTTTGGAAAGGTTAAGAGTTGAAACCTCCAGGTATCATGAAGACATTTTTTTCCCCACAGTGCTGCTATCAGGTTGAAATCCTGACAACCATTTTCAGTCTTTATGTCACTTAGAGTGCCTCCAGATGGACTAGTTTGGGTTATGTGTCTTCCCCTCGGCAAGAGGAGGACAGTTCATCAGAGTTCATGGTATAAGCAAAACTATATCCAGTGAGAAATAGGTGGTCCCCCAAACAAATCTGGGGTTTAGTTGCCAGAGGAAGAAGGGAATGGATGGTGGGCAGACTAAAATGAAATAAGAGTCCAATACTCTAATTGTAAGGCTAAGACTAAGTTTTAAAATTACAGATAAATGATAATGCAAATCATGAAGGTGGTAAGGGAATGTCTGAAGTGTGAGAAGCAACAATGAAGCTTATACCATTTGTATCTCTACCAGTTTTCAAAGCCCAAAAATGCAATGCCTGCTCATTGTAGAAAAATTGGGAAAATGCAACAAAAGGGCTAAAAGAAATTTGGCAATAAATTAGGCAGTTACTTAGAAAACTAAACATACCCTTACTGTGTGTCCCAGTAATTGCACTCCTCGGTATATATCCCAGTGAAATGATAATAAAGAGACTACAGCTTAAATGTACATGTCAATTGACTTTTACATAAAAATACTCCACCCGTATCAAGATACATAGACATTTGCAGCACCCTAGCAAGCTCTCTTGTTACCACTTTTATATAATGCCCCCATCTATCACCATGGATTAGTTTTTTGTTGTTGTTTTTGGATTTTTATATAAGTAGAATCATTTATATAAGTAGACTCACATGTACTTTTGTGAGTCTGGCTTCATTTGCTCAACATTGCATCTGTGAGACTCCTCTATCTTGTATGTAGCAGTTTATGCTTTCTCATTGCTGTGTAGCTTTCTGTTATATGAATATACCATAATTTAGTTATCCACATTATTCTTCACGGACATTTGGATTGCTCTTAGTTTGGGGCTATTATGAATATATATACATATATCTTTTGGTGGTCATAAGCACTTATTTCTATTGAGTGTATTCCAGAGACTGGAATTGCTGGGACATAGGGTGTATAAAAGAGTTGTATATTCCTCTCAATACTTATGCACACATTTAAACATACATATACTCGTAACTGAGGGCTGTGGGGAGTTTCCTAGGGCTGCCATAACAAATTACCACACATTTGGTGGCTTACAACAACAGAATTTATTCTCACAATTCTAGAAGCCAGAAGTCTAAACACAAGGTGTCAGCAGGGCCAATCTTGGGGAAAGATTCTAGGGGGAAACCCTTGCTTTCCTCTTCCAGCTTCTAGTGGCTCCAGGCATTACCTGAGTTGTGGCAGCATAGCTTCTATTTCAGCCTTTGTCTTCACATGACCTTCTTTTCTGTCTTCTTCCTCTCTTCTAATGATTTTTGTCATTGGATTTAGGGTCCACTCTAATCTACAATGATCTCTCGTCTTGAGAGCCTTAATTATATCAGCAAAAACCTTTTCCCAAATAAGGTCACATTCACAAGTAGCTGATGGACTTTTTTGGGGCCACCATTCAACCCACTACAAGGAATTTTGTTTTGTTTTTTTTTTCCTACAAAAAACGGGAAACTTAGCTGTAACTTGATACTTTTGTTTTTAATAGGCCTACAGGTCAGTTCATATAGATCTGACCAGAGTATAGATGTACAATAATTTCTCCAGTCATTTCCTTACTGGACAATCAAGACGTTTGTAAGCTTTTGCCATGACAAATTCTATAATACTCGTATACATATATTAGCATACTTAACCCCATGTAGTGGTGCTTTTATGTATATAAGAATGGATTCTTAAAGGTAGGATTCCTAGGGCAAGAGTATATATGTTTGTAATTGTAAACATGTTTTCCAATAAGAGGGTAGCACTTCATAGCTCCATGCCCTTGAGAACATCAGATATTATTAATCTCTCATAATTTTGCCAACCTGAGTGAGAAATGGTTCTTAGTTTTTAATTTACAATTCCCTGTCTATAGATCTTAAGCATATTTTCATGTATATTGGACATTTGTAATTTTTTTGGTGAACTCCCCATGTTTTCTATCTGCTTTATGCTTTTTGTTTTATTTAGTCTTCACATGTAGGTACTACAGTGATGGCCGTATTTATAAAGATACGGGATTTGGGTTAAGGAATTTCCCCCAAGGTCACCAGCTAATAAGTGGCTGGTTAAGGATATGAACCAAGGCAGACTGAGTACAGAGCTTCCAGAGTTGAGGCTTATTTTTATATTTATTGGACATTTTTTCCCTCTATGACTAATTTGTTTTATCTTTGCCTGTTTTGCTGTTTTTACTTTTAATTTGACAAAGCTCTTTTTAAATATGTAAGGAATATTAATATTTTCTTACGTTAGAAATATTTTCCAAACTATTGTTTGTCCTTTGATTTTGTTGCTTTTGCCATAATTTTAAATCACATAATAAAATGTATAGTTTCTTTATGAGTGAGGATATCAACTGACAGACTTGCCCTAAATTTTTTTAAAAATTTGGAACGTTACAAATTTTTAATGTGAACTCAAATGCCTTTATTTGGGTGGAGTGAGTGGGGTGTGGTGGAGGGATAGCCTCAAATTTACTGATTGTACCCACTACCCCTTATTGCTAACTCTTCCTTAACTCATTTATATTACCTGCCTGACCCTCAAAAGGTATTTGAGTTTTCAATCCTTGTGTGGTTTCTTGTTTCTATCTTAAGATCTCACCTATCCCAAGTTTATAAAAATCACCTAGAATGTATTTGTGGTATATGATGTATATATATGGGTAGGGAGTCCAAACCTCATGTACTGGACGACTAATTATATCTTTAGTTTATGAATTATACTACCATTTGCCCATTCTATAATTCAAATATTCTTCCAAAACATCACTTGGAATTTTCAATTTTGTGCTGTTCTAACAGTTTGGTGTGCACTCCGTATGCAAATCACTGATACATCTCTGATCTCCTGACCCTAGAGCCTAAAGTAAGGTGGGGGTAAGGAATTAATTGGTTTGGGCCTTGTCCTTCGTATATTCACTATTCCACTTCACAATTCCAATATACGTTATTCAAATTGGAAATCTGATTACTAATCATTTGAATTCTTTATTTGACTAGGGGCAACTTCCAAGAGTGACTAAATGTAGGTTTTTGGTCTGAAAATTCCACATACACCAAGATTGGTTCCAGTTCATGAAGAAATTTAATGTTTACATAAGTGCCTTCAAATCTGTTGAAAGGGTTTCCTTTGGAAATTCACTATGTTATGCTTTGAGTGCTTTGTCTATCATATGAAATAACTTTGTAAAAAAAACAGTAATTCAAATCTGGATGTCACCATCAGGAAAAAAGTCATAATTTCTTTGAGGACAGAAATATCATAGGTTCATTTTTGTTGAGCCAGGTTCTGATAAGTAGAAATACTTTTTCAACAAAGAACCTGCCATTGGGTGGCCAGATGGCTCAGTTGGGTAGAGTGTGAGCTCTGAACAACAGGGTTGCTGGTTTCTATTCCCACATGGGCCAGTGAGCTGTGCCCTCCACAACTAGATTGAAGACAATGAGCTGTAGCTGAGCTGCTGGAGGGGCGGCCAGATGGCTCAGTTGGTTAGAGCACAAGCTCTTAACAATAAGGTTGTCGGTTCAATTCCCTCCATGGGATGGTGGGCTGCGCCCTCTGCAACTAAAATTGAATATAGAGACCGGACTTGGAGCTGAGCTGCGTCCTCCACAACTAGATTGAAGGACAACTTGGAGGGCCCTTGGTAGGGCCCTGGAGAAACACTGTCCCCCAATATTCCCCCCCTTAAAAAAAATTACTGTGAAGTTAATTTGATTTAAAAAAACAAAAACAAAAAAACCCGGTCGGACCGGCCTGGTGGCTCAGGCGGTTAGAGCTCCATGCTCCTAACTCCAAGGCTGCCGGTTTGGTTACCACATGGGCCAGTGGGCTCTCAAACACAAGGTTGCCAGTTCAATTCCTCGAGTCCCTGAAGGGATGGTGGGCAGCACCCCTGTAACTAAAATTGATCACAGCATCTTGAGCTGAGCTGCCGCTGAACTCCTGGATGGCTTGAGGTTGCCGGTTCGACTTCCGCAAGGGATGGTGGGCTGCACCCCCTGCAGCTAGCAACGGCAATTGGACAACGGAGCTGAGCTGCGCCCTCCACAACTAAGATTGAAAGGACAATAACTTGACTTGGAAAAAAAGGTCCTGGAAATACACACTGTTCCCCAATAAAGTCCTGTTCCCCTTCCCTAATAAAATCTAAAAAAAAAACCCTGTCATTTAAAATTCATTAAAACATTCCTCCTTGAAAACATGCAAAGTGAAAAGAGCCAGACACAAAAAGCCACATATTATATGATTCCATTTACACAAAATGTCCAGAATAAGTAAATCAATACAGAACGGTTGTGAGGGGCTAGAGGGAGGAGAGAATGGGGAGTGACTGCTGATGGATACAAGGTTTCTTTTTGCAGTGATGAAAATGTTGTGGAATTAGATAGTGGTAGTGGCTGCACAACCTTGTGAATATAGTAAAAACCGTTACATTGTATGCTTTAAAATGGTGAAAAATCTAATTGAGCTTTAAAAATACATATGTGTTTCTTATTTCTATAGAAGCTAAAAGGGGAGGCCTCAAACTTCCTTGGTCCATCCAAGGAAGTAAATTATAATATATACATGGAAGTCATATGGCAATACTAAACTCCTAACAAAGAATACAGGAAAAATAAATGGTAAGAACTAAGAACAGCACTTGATCCCATTTGTTTTTTTTTTTAGTTCAAAAATTTACTGGAAAAGATTTGTTAGAATGGCCATTAACCTAAATGTTAGGGTTAGGAAGTGTCTAAGGGTATGAGCTCTACTGCCTGGATTCTAAGCTGCTGTGTAAACACTCTGTACCTCAGTTTCCTCGTCTTTAAAATAGGAATACGAGCCCCTAACTCGTAGCATTGTTGTGAAAATAAAATTTAGCAAAACTCTCCAGTGTACTTTTAAAATAGTTATTTTGGTTACCTCTGGACTGATTGTTATTGTATTGCTTTACCCATATTTTCTAAATTATCTGCAACGAACACTATTTTCTAAGAAAATTTATTGTTCAAAACAAAAACACCCTGGCAGAATCATTCTACAAATATACGAAAAAGTGAAATCAAAGAATTGAGAGAATACAGAAAAGAAAAACCAACGCGACCCACGGTGCGAGACGGCGACCATTCGTAAAGAGCGCACAGACACCCCGCTGGCTCTCAGGCCACCGTACTCTTCCGCTCCCAGAGGCCCGGGGCAGCGGAAGTCGTTATTCTCAGTGGCCCGGAGCCCACGCCGCGAGCCCCGTAGTACCCTGGCCATGGCGATGGGGGGAGGAGGCGGTGGTGGCGGTGTTCCGGAGCAGGAGGACTCCGTGCTGTTCCGACGCGGCACAGGCCAGGTGAGGTCGCGGCCGGCTGCGCCTCCCGATGCGCGCCCAGTGCGGGCCCCGAGCGCCCACTTCCCGACCCCGCGATCCTTCGCCGGCCACGGGGCGGGATCTTCCAGTCCGTTCACTGCAGGACTGTGGTCCTTGTGATTCTACGTCTTTCCCGATTTGGTAGCCTTAGCCGCAGGCTCTTTCCTCGCGCAGCTCGGGTGCCTGATGGCATTGAGCCGAGGTCCTACCACAACTTGATCGTACCTTGGTTTGTACACTCTGACTGGGGAGGGGGGCAGGGGGGCAGGCCAGGTTGAAGCAGGGAAATCAGGCGTCTATTGAAATGACCTACACTTAAAGCGAGGTGTCAGCAAAGGAGAATAAAGAACTTGGATTCTTGATATATTTTGAAATCAGAGGCAACACGTGTTGCACATGGATTTGACAATGAAGGTTGCGAGAGGAAAGTCAAGGATAACTTCAAGACTGTCTTCAACAGTTGAAAAGATGAAGTTGCCTTTTACGGATGTACTGAGATGGGGAAGACTGCAAGTAGAGTAGGTTTATAACGGAGAAGATCAGAAGCTTAATTTGGGGTGGAATAGTGGGGGTGAAATCTGATTGGAGTTTGAGAGTGGAAGAGGAGAAATTCAAGGCAACATTTGTAAACAAATAGTTCGAGGAGTTTTATTGTAAATAGAAAGTAGAGATATTGGCCAATAGATGGAGGGGGAAGTGAGATAAAAAGGATTCTTAATTTTTTTTAAGATGAGAGAAACATGTTTCAGCATGTTAGTGGGCCGATAGGAAAGATCCAGTAAGAATGGAAAAATTGATGATGCAGGAGAGAGAATTGCTGAAGCATGTTCTAGAGTAGGTAAGAGGGGATGGATTTGGCCTTTGATAGGAACATTGACAGTTAACGTGGTGACAGTTGTATGGTACAGATCAGTCTGTGTGGATGGGCAGATACGGTAGTGGGAGATTGTGAAAGTGGTCTTTTCTTTTGATTGTTGCTGTTCTCCAAGTAAAAGAAATAAGGTCATCAAGCTAGGAATGAGGATGTGGCAGGTGTTGGAGTTTTGAGCAGAGAGAAGGTAGGAAGTAGGCCTCTAGGACAGTGAAATGTGGTGGAAATTCTGCTAGGCAACATTAAAGGCCTACTCGAGATTTGTGATCATGAGTTTAAAGGAGGCTAGACAGCATGATTGTGTTCTTCGCTAGCTAAGTTCAATTCAGGTGTCTGAGGGCAGGCACAGAGTAAACCAATAGTGGAAATTACAGTGGTCCCTCGATTTTCAAACGTAATCCATTCCTGAAGACTGTTCGAGTTCTGAAACGTTCGTAAACTGAGGCACGGTTTCCCCATGGAAAGTAATGCAAAATGGATTAATCCATTCCAGACCTTTAAAATCAACCCCTAAAACTTAGCATGAATTTTATTTACTATCTAATGATACCATAGATCCATAAAACTTACAATGTTTGTAAACCGAAAAGTTCATCAACGGAGACGTTCGAAAACCGAGGTACTACTTACTACTGTAGTGGGTTGTACAGGACTACCTCATTTTATTGTGCTTCATCTTATTGCGCCGCACAGGTGTTTCATTTTTAACAAACTGAATGCAAGACCCTCCACCAGCAAAAAGATTACAACTTGAGGGGGTTGACGGGTTAGCTCAGTTGGTTAGAGCGTGGTGCTAATAACACCAAGGTTGCCAGTTTGATCCCCGCATGGGCCACTGTGAGCTGTGCCCCTCTTAAGAAAAAAAAAAATTACAACTTGCTTCATTTTAATTAAAACATTGTTTATATTTCACATTTTGATATTTGATGATACTTGTTTTCTATTCTTTTCTTGTTTTGTGTGACAATATGTCTTAAAACCCTTATTAGACCATCTCTTGTGAGCAGGTAGCATGATTTCATGTGCCTCTCAATGATGAGTACTTAGTAGATACATGGATAGTGGGTGCTCAAGATTTTATCGGGGAAAGGGAACAGGACTTTATCGGGGAACAGTGTGTACTTCCAGGATTTTTTTCCAAGTCAAGTGGTTGTCCTTTCAGTCTTAGTTGTGGAGGGTGCCGTTCAGCTTCAAGTTGTTGTCCTTTCAGTCTTAGTTGTGGAGGGTATAGCTCAGCGCCAGGTCCACTTGCTGTTGTTAGTTGCAGGGGGCGCAGCCCACCATCCCTTGCGGGAGTTGAACCGGCAACCTTGTGGTTGAGAGGGCACTGACCCATATGGGAATTGAACCGGCAGCCTTCGGAATTAGGAGCACGGAGCTCCAACCGGCCCGGCACAAAAAATATATATATTTTTAAATAAATTTAAATCCTACTAAACACTCATTAAACTTAAATTGAAAAATAGAAATGATATTTAGGTTTTTTCCAGATTACCTAATATCAGTTGTTTTCTCACTAAAACTAAACCCTTTATCTTATCCTTGGTTTGACAAATTAAACCCTTTTTCTGCTCTTAGAAAAGATTGAAATGTAAGTTAAGCTTGAACAAATCCACTTCTGGTCAGTGGATAGGGATTAAATTGTGAAGCATTCACGTCATGGCATACCTCTTAGCACTTTTATGTATGTGTAGTTTGGGGGTAATGTCACACAATTTATAAGCAAGTTAGGCTTCTTGTGGGTATAGTTAGGATTCTAAATACCCATTTTTAGTTTAAATTTATTATGTTTGAATTAAGATGTCTCTTGGCAGTAACATACTTTTTTTGATGCTACCTATCCAAACTTGAATTGTTTTTATTCTTCACCTTTCCCAGAGTGATGATTCTGACATTTGGGATGATACAGCATTGATAAAAGCTTACGATAAAGCTGTGGCTTCGTTTAAGGTATAAAATGTTTACTCTTTTTCTTGTTTCCTCATGTTATTCACTTGGGAAAAAAAATCAGTAACATATTTACAGTAAAGTGTACATATTATTCAGTTCTAATTTTGAAGATTAAAAGATGACATGGGTTATTTAAATTAGGTATCCTCCCTTAGAAGTTGGTAGGTAGCCTGTCTATATGTCATCCCTTTAAGAGAGTCAGTTTACTCGTAACTAGAATTTTAAACATCTGTTGATTTAAATATGTTTACATTGCATCACACTATGGAAGGCTTCTAATTCAGATTAGTAGAAAGACAGTCTGAATTATAATTTTTAAACATTTAACAAACCTTTATCGAAATAAAGATGATACATAGCAATAGTATAGTAATTAACACTTAGAGTATTTACAGTGTTCTAGGCACTGTTCTAAGCGCTTTACATATGTTACATTAACTTAATCTTCCCCAAGGCCAGTGAGTTGGGTATCAAGTTGGGTGTTCCTGATGGTATGAATGAATATACAGTAATTTTAGGGGGTGTAGTATGTTATTTTAGCCCAAACAAGACACTTAACACAGTTGCCCAACATCACTTTACTCACCGTCTGAGATATTTAGTCTTACTGAGCACCTTGTGTAAACCATCAATGGTCCAGGCAGAGAGCATCCACTCATACCGAATACCAAGCAGAGTCCAGTTCATTCCTATAGTCGTTCCTGTAGCATGAGGTAAAGAGATCAAACCTGTATGTCATCTTTGAAGCTAAATTCTAAATTTGTCAATAACATGCTTTCCAGTAGATACTTAGACTAGACCTGCACTAATTCAAAGTTACCAAGAGAGTTCTATAAAATGCAGGTTAAAGTAAGGCTCAGTGTGGAATGGGGTTGGTGACATTGTAGGAGGCAATAATTTGAATAGAGGAAAAGAACTGATTTGAGAACAAAATAGTTTGCTTTCACTTGTGTTGAGTTTGAGGTAAATGGGAAGATAGGAAATTGGTAATTGGAAATGTTGGATTGAACTAAGGAGACAAGTCAGAGCTGGATAATAGCTTTGGAAGTCTGTTTGCATAGAGGTTATAAATGAAGTAGTAGGAGTAGATGATCGTAATCAGGTAAAGCCAAATTTTGTTCAGAATGCCCACGTTTAAGAGTTGATCAGAGAAGTAATAAAAGCATTGGGGCCTTGTGTGGTTGTGTCATCCAAAATGTGAGTATCAAGAAGAAAGATGATCAACAGAGGCTAATGTTACAGAAAGGTTGAGAGTGAGGAGGTTTGATTAAAGGGGTCCTGAAAGCTGATGATCAGCTATATGATGCCTTTCAGAGCAGTTTCTGTAACACATGGGATAATGAAAAGCCGAAATAGAGGCTATCTGGTTGGTAGGGCCGTAAGACTAGCTTATAATGACTGAGTTATATTGTGAGTTTTTCTGTATCATTCTGTAACATGGACATTTCTGTTTGTATTTTCATAGCATGCTCTAAAGAATGGTGACATTTCTGAAACGTCAGATAAACCAAAAAGTACACCTAAAAGAAAACCTGCTAAGAAGAATAAAAGCCAAAAAAAGAATACCACAACTCCCATGAAGCAGGTATTTTAAAACATTGAGATTTAACTTCAAAGAATTTCTTAATACTGTTGTTACTAAGTAGTGTAAAATGTCTTTTACTTAAATGGTTAGTAGTGTTTTCGATTGACATGCAATAAAATTTCTAAAACAACTATTAAACTTTCTATTGTTCAGGAACATGCATGTCAATAAAAGTATAAGGAATTAGGTAGGAATGATGAATACTAAATTCAAGACAGTGTTGACTTTGTGTGGGGGGAGGCAGTACTATTTGGGAGGAATATCTTAAGGCCTTAAACTGAACTGGCAGTATTTTACTTCTTAAACGAGAGATGGGTATCCTTTTTTTCCCTTCAAAACCCCTAAAACCATTAATACTGGGAAACCAAAAATTCTGGGTAGACTCATTTCTGCCATTTAAAACTAGACCTGGAAGCTAAATATTTTGGTGTCTCATTAGTTACTTTACTCTCATCATTACCAAGGAGGAAGAGAGCTAATATTTGTTAAGCATCTGCTATGCTCCAGTCCAGTCTTTACACACATTACCTGCTTTCTATTCTTCACAACAAATAAGTGAGGTAGATTATATTATATCCACTTACTAGATAAGGAAAATAAGACTCAAAGAGATTAAGAAATTTATCCATGATTATAAAAATGGCAGAATTTATATTATAGGCATGATTATATAAACAGCAGAATTGTATTTATATTAGAATTCAAATGTATGTGTTTTTGGTTTCAAGTCTTTTTCGCTGTTTCATTCTGCCTTCCAGATAAGCTAACTGGAGACTGTCCCTTCCACTCCCCACTCTATCCCACCTGAACAAGATTATAGTTTACCCTCTTTAAAAGAAATTTGTGTGTGTATCTTTGGGTTTTTTTTTTATAGTGGAAAGTTGGTGACAAATGTTCTGCCGTTTGGTCAGAAGATGGATGCATTTACCCAGCTACCATTGCTTCAATTGATTTTAAGAGAGAAACCTGTGTTGTGGTTTACACTGGATATGGAAATAGAGAGGAGCAAAATCTGTTCGATCTACTTTCCCCAACGTCTGAAGTAGCTAATAATATAGAACAGAATGCTCAGGAGGTAAGGATACCAAAGTAAAAAAAAAAAAAAAAAACCACAAGAATTCTTGAAAGCAGAGACTAGATGAGAAACTAAATAGTATAACTAGTTGTCAGTTTGATCCACTGAGTCATTACGTTCTTTTTTAAAGACATCTATATAACAAAAATACTGATATTTTTTTCTTTTTAAAGAATGAAAATGAAAGTCAAATTTCAACAGATGAAAGTGAGAATTCTTCCAGATCTCCTGGAAATAAACCAAATAATATCAAGTCAAAAGCTGCTCCATGGAACTCTTTTCTCCCTCCACCACCCCCCATGCCAGGATCAGGACTGGGACCAGGAAAGGTAATTTCTGCACAGAAAAAGTTTCCCAGGATATAGTTAATAATACTGGAACATTCTACCTCTGCATTAAGAGAATTGTAGCTTTTCTCTTAAAACTGTTGTAGCTTTCTGTAGATGTTATAAATACAAACAGAATTTTTTGAAAAGGAAATAACATAGTAATGCAGAATAGTTTATAATGAAAGGCTTTTCCAACTACTTATATGGAGTATTAAATATTAGACTAATAATATAGTGAACTTAAGTTAGGAAATAATGATATTTTATCATTATGCTGTAATCCCTAGTCACTTGTATAAGACTAAAAATTAGAAGAGAATACAGTATTTATATCTAATACAGGTAAAATCCTAAGGAGTTCCCAGATTGTTTTATAGAGTAAAATGTAAATATTGTTTTCAGTTATGGTTCTTTTGGTTATAAGTAATAAATCAGCTTTAAAAAGATTTATATTTTAGGTTATATCATGGAACCCAAGTAGCTATGTCCCTGTCTAATTGTTTTGTATAAAGCAGTGATTTCTTCACTGGAGGTTATGGTATTCAGGCAATAATAATTTTTTAAAAATAAAAAAATCAAGCATGACTTAATAAAACTTTTCCTAAGATTATCTGTGAGATCCTTCTTGAGGTTTACATTATATTAGTTCTAGAATGGTCAAAACTTAATTTACATATACATATCATGTTTCATTGGTCTTGGCTAATTTTTCTTAAGTGAGAGATTTACTAATTTTTTATAATATATGCTTTAAGCATATGTAACTACCAAAAGGACATCCATAAAAAGATTAGACAATTTAGTTAATGAAATTGTGAGGGATATAGTCCTTTATGATTGAAATATCTTGCTAAATACACTATCTCTTGATTTATTAGGTATTAATAATTAAAAATCTTTACTTTGGTTTTACTCCCTGAAAGTGTATAGAAAGGAAGTGAGAAACATCTAGATTTATGAATCTATTTGACTTCAGCATTTGGTACATGCAATTCTATTTAATCTTTTTGATATGTATAATATAGATATTCTGGGCAGTTATTTTAATTCTTTTGACATTGAATCTTTTCCACCTATCATATTGAAATTGGTAAATTAGTCTTTCTTTGAAATACTTTTTACAGCCAGGTCTAAAATTCAATGGCCCACCACCACCACCACCACCACCACCACCACCTTTCCTATCATGTTGGTTGCCTCCGTTTCCTTCTGGACCACCAGTAAGTGCAAAAGAATTCAGATTAAACTTTTCTTTCATACATAGTTTGAGGTTTAGCAGAACATAAGTGATTAGGAGTTGTCATTTTAGACCATTCCTAGGGCCAGGTTCTAATGGGTAAAATTTGAACTAAACCTCAGGTATTTTGTTTTAATGCCCTCCTGCTAGCCAAACCCCACCACTTAGCCCTATAT
Source organism: Rhinolophus ferrumequinum (assembly GCF_004115265.2). Lineage (NCBI taxonomy): Eukaryota > Metazoa > Chordata > Mammalia > Chiroptera > Rhinolophidae > Rhinolophus > Rhinolophus ferrumequinum. The sequence continues at coordinate 45,031,752 of NC_046290.1, read as the reverse complement.
TGCCTTCTTCGTTCCTGGCAGAGGTTGTATCTTATTCTATAGTCAGGTAGCTCCTATCTGAAAGGATTTAATTATATTGCACATAAGGATTTATGTTTTGCCCTTCTAGATATGCTTGAATGTTAGCTTCTAATCTCATAGACTATCCAGATATCTATGGTAGACTAATAAGCTAGACATAAAGACACTTTTGGCAAACTGTGTGTTGGTATCGGGGCAGTGCAGATGTTTTACCCCAGACCTTTATTTGAAATGCTGTTGTGTTTTTTGAGGAAAACCATCAAAGTATTTATGCTTGGTCTTTTACCCATAACTTCTAATAGAAAAGAAAAATAGTTTTGATCAAAGCAAAATGTTTAAACATTTTACGTGACATATTGTCTTTTGATTCTTGTTCAGTTTAGTTTTATTGGTCTTTTGTTGTTCCTGGTTGGCTTTCTTCAAATGTCAGATTTTTTTTTTTTAATTTCTATAAATTACATAGAATGTAGAGAAAGATACAACTAACATCCAGCATTCTCTCCATAAAATGAATCTCCACATTTCACATTTTTGTTTACTGACTTTAAAGTATATTTTTTTCCATCTCCAGATAATTCCCCCACCACCTCCCATATGTCCAGATTCTCTTGATGATGCTGATGCTTTGGGAAGCATGTTAATCTCTTGGTACATGAGTGGCTATCATACTGGTTACTATATGGTAAGTGATCACTCAGTATCTTTCCCTGACAATCACTTTTGTGGTTCTGTGTTTATGACTAAAGGGTGGTTTGTTATGTTAGGCAGATCCTAAGGGTTAAAAACTTTCTTAAAGTTTAAAAAATACAACTATTTGTCTAAGTTACTCTTGTATTGTTTCCACTAATTGCAGTGCATTTAAAAATCTTTCATATTATTAATTTTGATTATCCATCTTCTAATTTAATGACAGTCTCATTAGTCTTTCTGTTTTGGAATAAAATGGATTGTGGGAGATGGGGAAAAAAAAGGATGATATCTTGCCCCCCAAAAGAAGAAAGACAAAAAGATTAGGTTCTTTTTGTACATAAAGGAAAGTCTGGGGTGATAAATGCCAAACTGGACCTTAGGGACTGAAGCTTCCAACTTGTCATTTGACATATCAATCTGTTGCAGACATGTCCTATTGTAGTTCAGGAAATTTTTAAAATTTTTAAAAAGGAAACTATTATCCCATACTAAGATTATGATGTTTTATTGTAGGCACTTGAATTTTTAGTTAATTAATATACATAAGAAAATAACTCACTTAAAAGTGTAATTTTTTTAAGTGTGTCATCTGTCCATGTCCCCATTAATAATTCTTATTTGAAAGCTACTCTTCCACTGTTGTATAACCTTGATAAATTTGTACTATACCATGAAATTCGCCTTTTAATGACCAAAACGGTAATGATAAATGACAAATTAACAGTTTGTAATTTGTCTTGAGACCAGTTATCTGACTGACTTCCTAAGTTTCCTTCTTCTGCACTTCAAATTTGTCTGCATGTTTTTAAATTATGAAATATTTTGAAAAGTCGCGTATAACATATACAAAGTTTTGACATAATTTATGTTTACTTGTAAATTTTTAGAGAAAAGGGGAAAATTCTTCCATCGCTCTGTTACCCAAATGCACTGAATTTTGATTTATTTTCAGGGTCATGTTATGTATAGGTTCATGGTTTTGTTTGTTAATGTAAACTTTTAAATGAAATATGCATGTAGAAAAGTGCACACAGACATGAACAGCTTGATGAATTTTCATGAAGTAGTAACATTTGTGTAATCAGCACCAATATCAAGATAAAGAACATTATCACAATCCCAAAACTCTTTATGTCTCCTTCTAGTCATTACCAGTCCCTTTCCCAAGGGTAACCACTTTCCTGACTTCCACCACCATAGATTAGTTTTGCCCTGTTTTGAACTTTAATGGATAGACTCATACGTGTACTCCTTTGTGGCTGGCTTATTTTGCTCAGTACTTTGTGAGGCTCATCTACATTATTTTGTGTAGTTGTAGCTGTATTGCATTCCATTGTATGATTATACCATAATCTGTTTTAACCATTGATGGACATTTGGGTTGTTTCTAATTTGGGGTTATTAAAAATAGTGTTGCTATAAATTTTTTCTTAATTAAGCTTTATTGAGATATAATTCACATAGCATACATTTCATTTTTTTGAAGTATACAAGTCAACGGTTTTGATTTTAGTATATTCACAATTATGTAGCCATCACTACAATCAATTTTAGAACAGCTTCATTACTTAGCCCCTGCACCCCCTCAATCCCAGCCTCCACCCCCCATAAACAACCCCACATACTCCATTTTCTCCAATCTCTCCAGCCCTGGACAGTGACTAGCCTGCTTTCTCTATGGATTTGCCTATTCTGGACAGTTTTAACAAATAGATCATACTATATGTGATCTTTAGTGTCTGACTTGTTTCACTTAGCATAATGTTTTCGAGATTCATCCATGTTGTAGCATGTATCAGTACTTCATATTTTATTGATAAAAAATATTTAATAGTGCACACCACATTTTATCTACTTACGAGGTGTGATCAAAACATATGGTGAATGTTTAAATAAAAGAAAATTTATTACAGTAAGACATTGCCATTAATCCCCCTCAAAATACTCCTCCTCACTTAGAACACACTTATCCCATCGTTCTTGCCACTTCCTGAAGCAGTTCTGGAAGTCCTCTTTCATGAGTGTCTTTAGTTGCGCTATTGTGGCTTGATGTCCTGAATTGATTCAAACCATTTACCTTTCATGGTCATTTTGAATTTGGGAAAGAGCCAGAAGTCGCACGGTGCTAGATCCAGTGAGTGAAGTGGATGAGGACATACATAATGGTTTTATTTGACAGAAATTGCCATACCAGAGCAATGTGTGACATGGAGCCTTTGTGTAAAATGTGTGATCACTGTATAATCAAAACATACAATGAGGGGGCTGGCCTGGTGGCTCAGGCGGTTGGAGCTCCGTGCTCCTAACTCTAAAGGCTACAGGTTCGATTCCTACATGGGCCAGTTCAACTCCTCCAGTCCCGCAAAGGATGGTGGGCAGTGCCCCTGCAACTAAGATTGAACATGGCACCTTGAGCTGAGCTGCCACTGAGCTCCCGGATGGCTCAGTTGGTTGGAGCGCATTCTCTCAACCACAAGGTTGCTGGTTCGACTCCCGCAAGGGATGGTGGGCTGCGCCCCCTGCAACTAGCAATGGCAACTGAACCTGGAGCTGAGCTGCGCCCTCCACAACTAAGACTGAAAGGACAACAACTTGACTTGGAAAAAAGTCCTGGAAGTACACACTGTTCCCCAGTAAAGTCCTGTTCCCCTTCCCCAATAAAATCTTTAAAAAAAAACCAAAAAAAACATACAATGAATGCTGCTGCTGAGTGCCATCAAATGGAACAGCAGTGCATTGAACCTTAGTAACAGTGTGTGACAAGTTTCAACTTGTTTGGTGTGGTTGGGTGTGAGCTACGGTTGAGCGAAGGTGTGTTTTCAAGTGTGCTGTAAATCATCCTCCATCATGAGAGTGCTCTGTGTCACATATCGCTTCTGGTATGGCAATTTTTGTCAAATAAAAACATTATGGTGTGTCCTCATCCACCTGATTCACCAGATCTGGCACCATGCAACATCTGGCTCTTCCCCAAAGTCAAAATGATTCAGGACATCGAGGCAGCCATGACAGTGCAACTAAAGTCATTCAGGAAAGAGGACGTCTTCAGAAAGTGGCAAGAATAATGGGATATGTGTGTTCCAAGTGAGGAGGAGTATTTTGAGGGGGTTAATGGCAATGTGTCTTTTACTGTGATAAATTGTTTTTATTTAAACATTCACCGTATTGTGTGATCACATGTCGTAGGTTGTTTCCACTTTTTGACTACAATGAATAATGCTGCTATGAACATTTGTGTACAAGTTTTTGTGTGTATGTTTTCATTTCATAGCTGGGAGTGAAATTTCTGGGTCATGTGGTATGTGAAACTTCAGCTTTGGTAGATAACCAAACCAAAGTACAAGTGTTATTTTTTTTTAACTCTTGTTTTTAAAAATTAATTCAGACTTACAGAAAAGTTGTGAAAATAGTGCAAGAATTTCCATGTATTCTTTACTCAGGTTCCCCAAATGTCAACTTTTTGCCACTTCAGTTTCTCATTTCTTACTCATCTCTCCTCCTCCTTCTGTAGCTATCACATCATTTCTCTTCTCCCGTTCACAGCCAATCTTTTTAAAAGAGTTCTCTCTATTTCTTGCTTACCTCACATTGTCTCTTCAGGCCGATCAGGTAGAACTTGTGTTTTCCCTATTTTACTAAGATTTTACCTCCAGACTCCTAACTCAGTGGTCATTTTCTGCTTCTACCCCTCAACAACATTTTTATATATTTGACCACACTTTTGAAACATATTTTTCTCTTGCTTCCTGTGTCACCATATAATCTAGTTTTATGCCATCCTCCTTGGCTGCTCCTTTTACACTTCTTTAACAACTTTTCCTCCTCCTCCCAATCAATACAGTAGTCTTCCTTTATTCACAGTTGCACTTTTTGCTGTTTCAGTTACTCTCAGTCAACTGCAGTCCAAAAATATTAAATGGAAAATTCCACAAATAGTTCATAAGTTTTAAATTGCACATCCGTTCTGAGTAGCATGATAAAGTCTCCCAGCTTCCTGCCAAGACATAAATCATCTCTTTGTGTAGCGTCTCCACACTGTAGGTGCTCCCTGCTAGTCAGTCACTTAGTAGCCCTCTGTGTTATCAGATCAACTTTCTCAGTATCACGGTGCTTGTGTCCAGGTAACCCGTTTTATTTAACAATGCCACAGTCACATAACTTTTATTACAGAATATTTTTATAATTGTTCTGTTTTATTGTTAGTCATTGTTTAACTCTTACTGTGCCTAATAAATAAATTAAACTTTATCATAGGTATGTATGGATAGGAAAAAACATAGTAAAGTTTGGTACTATCTACAGTTTCCATCCACTGCGGGTCTTGGAACATATCCCCTGCGGATAATGGGGGACTACTGTATCTGAGTGAAATTCCTTATTTCCACCTCATATCCTCCTTGTCTTCTCTAACTATAAATTCTCACAAGGTGACCTCATCTACTCCATGGCTTACACTGGTATGTTTGTACTGATAGTTCTCAAATGTCTAGCTCTGAATTTCAAACTTGTTTATCGAACTGCCTATTTTCCCTCACCTTATGGATGTCCATTTAGGTACATCTCAAACTAAATGCAGCCAAAACAAAACTGAGTGTCATCCCACACAACCCTTTTCATCTCAGTAAACAAAAACGTTGGTGCACTAGTAGCACCAATTTCTCAAGCCACAAACCTGCAATTGTGCTTTCTTTCCACTGCTACCACCCCATTCATGATATCATCTTTTTTAATTGTGATGTAATTCACCCCTTTAAAGTGTACAGTTCAGTGGTTTTTAAATTATATTCAGTTAGGCAGTTGATATCTAATACCAGAATATTTTCATCACCCAAAAGGAAACCCCTTTAGCAGTCACTTTCCAATACCCCCTACTCCCAGACTCTGGCAACCGCTAATTAAGCTCCTTTTCTATTTCTATGGATTTGCCTATCCTGCACATTTTATATAAATGGAATGATACAGTATGTGGCCTTCTGTGCCTGGCGTCTTTCACTTAGCCTTAGTTTCTCAAGTTTCCTCCATGTTGTAGCATGTATCAGTACTTCAATTTATTGTTGAATAATATTCTATTGTATGAATATACTACATTTCGTTTATCTACTTATCAGTTGATGGACATGGGATTGTTTTCTCTTTTTGACCTATCATGAGTATTTCTATTATAAACATTAGTGTATAAAGTTTTATATGGACATGAGTCTAGGTTTTTCTTGGGTTTATATCTAGAATTGCTGGCTCAAAAGCTTACTCTAGAGGACTGCCAAACTATTCCTAGAGTGGCTGCATCATTTTACATTTCTACCAGCAGTGTCTGAGGATCCCTATTTCTCCACATCCTCGCAAACACTTATGATCTCCCTGCTAGATGATAGCCATCCTGGTGGGTATGAAGTGATACCTTGTGGTTTTCATGTGCATTTCCTAATGACTGATGATGTTGAGCATCTTTTCATGTGCTTGTTGGCCATTCGTATATATTCTTTGGAGAAATGTCTATTCACATCCTTTGCCTGTTTTTTAAATTGGGCTGTTTGTCATTTTATTGATAGGTTGTAATAGATTATATATTCTGGCTTATAAGGTGTCATCGTCTCTTAACCTTTCTGCAACAGATTCCAACTGTTATTTTTGCTTATAAAATCTCGCATCCCACTCTGCCAAATCCATTCTCCATACAGCAGCTAGAGTGATATTTTAAAATGTAAAGCATATCATATTTGTCCCTTCAAGACTGAGAGCTTCTAGTCACACTTAGGTTAAAATCTAAAATTCTTGTCCTGGTGTGTAAAGTATTACATGATGTATATCTTGCCAACTTTTTTATCCACATCTTATTCCACATTCTGCCTTACTCCACTCCTACAACACCGGCCTCTTTTCTTCCTTACATATACCTGGTTTATAACTTCTTCTGGGCCTTTGCACTAGCTGTTCTTTAGTGTGGAAAGTTCTTCTTCCAGATTTCACCTGTCTGTTGTCATTCAGCTATCTACTGAAGTTTCACCTTCCTTGTTTAATCTAGAAGTGATATGCCCTCACTCTTTGTTCTATCACCCCACTTAAATTCTCTATGAGGCATTTATCATTCCTGGTATGATTTTCCATACCTGTTTATTTGTATGCCTCTTGTAGAATGTAGGCCTCATAAGAGCAGGGACCTCGTCTGTCTTGTAACTCTTGTATCTCTAGTATCTGGAATAGTGCCTGGTTCATAATAAGCTGGGTTCAGAATAAATTCATTCTGAATGTTGAACCTTAGGTAGCAAGAGTTAAAAAATATGAATGTACTAATGTGTTAGAATAGATTTGATTTGAAGGATGTCATGGATGAAAATTAGAGTTGGCTAAATTGTATTTAAAAACATTCTTATTTCATGTTCTTGCTTTTACTGTGTTATTAAAATCTAGCAGATTTTCAGTGGACTTTTAACTCTGGTCCTGACCAACAAAATATAGGTGCTTCTGTTTCTCTCATGAGTTTAAGCACCAATTCTTAGAAAGCAGCTTTGTTCAGAATATTTGCCACAAATTCAGGTCCAGCCTATGACAGACTTGTTCCAGAGAAATGATCTTTACTTTTAGGAGTTTTATTTGTATACTGCATAAATGAAAATATAAATAAACATATGCTTATATTCCAAAGTATGAGGAAATTGCAGTTTCCTAGATCTTGTATTTTTGTCTTTGAAATTTTTACCACTAAAAAGCCACTACTCACTGTCAAGTTTTCTAACACTTTAAAAATGTAAAGTGTTTTTTAAACACCCTTAACCTCAGCTAATGATTCTTACCCATTGCTCCACAGAAGCACACATAACTGACAGCTTGTTCCCTGTACCCATAAGAGCAGCAAGATAGAGTTTGGGTTTAGCTCTTACTCTCTGCCTTTTTCTCTCTCTAGAGACCCAAGCAGAATGCAAATGACCAAGAGTAACGTTATTGGAATAACAGTAGATAGACTATAACTTTGGTACTCGTTAGTAACAAATCACTCTTAATAAATCTTACGGACCTCTAAGGCATAGATTAGCAGTGAAGTGTAAAACTAGTATATATGTAGGGAAAGATAGGAAGCATTGAGGGTAGGAGAAAGAGAGAGGACATTTGGGCTAGGTCTGACCAGGAAAACAGTACATATTTTAGTATTGATTTTTGTTTTAAAAAACTTCTAAAATGTTTTTGTTTAGTGAGCACTGGTCTTTAATGGTTTTATCTTAATAAATAAGGTATAAGTGGGCTCATGAACATCATTGGACTTAGTGAAGGAAGGAAATTTCTTAATTACAGCCTAATTATTTACTTTGGGATCACTTTTAAAGCATTGGAAGACTATAAACTTTTTTTCCGATTTTTTTTTAAATAGAATTAGTAAAATGTCTTATGTGAAACAATATGTTTATTCACAGCTGTATAAAATGTGTATGCTATTTTCAATTTCTTTATTGTTCTTACAGGGTTTCAAACAAAATCAGAAAGAAGGAAGATGCTCACATTTTAATTAAGGAGTAAGTCTGCCATCATTATATTTTGTATAAATTTTATAGTTTGTGGAAAACATTTTAAAAATTGAAATGTTAAAAAGTAGAAAAGTTAATATAAAACAATATTAAAGACTTTGGTAAAAGGTTTATATGCCCTCTAGAATTCTCATGACATCACAGTATCATCTCACCAAATACTTGTTGGTTGGTAGTGTGGAAAGGAAAACATACTTTTCAATAAAGAGATCTTTAGAATCAGTATTGAAACTTTTCATCACTGTGATCAGACAGCCAGACTTGCTTTTTGATTCATGATACAGTATGGAATACACTATGTTACCTGTGAAGTGTTTTGGTCAAAAAAAGCGTAACTGGAATTTAATCAAGCCTTTAAGATCTACTTTCCATTTACCAGCAATACTGGGGATACAGCAACAAGTTAAATGACACCACAAAAGAAATGATCAGACAGCTCCACAATGTGGAATATGGTAGAAGATTACTGACCTCGTTTCTTCAGAAAGTCAGTGTTATGAAAGCAAAAATGGCATGGAGTGGGTAACTATTCTAGATTAAAAATTACTTAAGAGACACCACAGCCAAATACAGTGTGGCATCCTTGATTGGACCCTGATTTGAAAAGACTTGGGGATTGAGGAAATTGGAATATGGACTGGATTTTAAACGATATTAGATAATTATGGATAATTTTATGAGATGTGATAAGGATGTTGTAGTTTGTAAAAGAATGTTCTTCAATTTGCATACTAAAGGATTTAGAAGTATTACAATGTCTCAATATTTTTTAATGATTTAGCAAAATATGTGTGTGTATGAGGCATACATGGCTATTGAATCTAAGTGGTGTGTGCATGGATGTTCATTGTACTTTTTTTTTCTATTTTCTGTATGTTTGCAAAGTACATAATAAAAATGTTCGATACTTTTAAACTAAATTAGTAAAAACTACGTGTCTATCATTGTATTCCTTTTTCACATATTACATTACACTTTTGGTTCATACTCATCTATACTTTGATATGGATGTCATAGCATTTTTAATGCTTTTACATATTCTTTCTGCAAGGTTGTTTGTCTATATGTTATGCCACTTCTGTAGTTCAGTAGTTTTGGGCAATCTGGATAACATTACAGTAAATACCATCCATCTGTAGTGATTTGATTCTATTCTGTCAGCTTTAGAGTCAATTTCTGTGTCGTGACTACTTGATTAAAGATTGTGGATATTATCACGATTCTTGGTAGATGTTTCCATGTTGCCTTGAAAAGCAAACTTTGAAAAACATTTTTTTTTTTTGCCTTTTAGAATGGGAGATGCATTCATGGGAGGGTTATTTTTTAAATTATATAGATCATCACATTTGAAAGTATATTAACCTACATTTCATTCTTTGATTAAAGTCATTTTCATTCAATTGAAGTTTTTCAGCTAGGTTATTCAACCAAGTCTAAAAAGGTGAATAGAAAAATTAGGCAGGGGATGAAATGGGTTGAAGTGTTCTAGACAGAGAATATACAAAGCCAGAAGAATTAGGACAGTGTGTTTCAAGGCCCAACGTAGCTCAAATGTCTGTCGCTGTTCCTAATGCCACTCAGCCTTCTTATCGCCCCATCCATACAATTTCCCCTCTTTGAATCTCCTCTTTACTTACATCTATTACATAGTGTTTCACATTATATTATCTTTATTGTTCATATATCTGTCTTTCCTCTGTCACTAGAGGCAAGGCACTACATCTCATTCTTAATCATGTCTACAATATTTGGCACAGTTTTTAAAGTATAGGATGGGCTTAGAGCATAGAATGCAGGGAATGTCAGAGAAGAGAGAAAATGGTAAATGGAAGAGAGATTTCAGACTTGTTTTCAGATTAGATCTTTCACCCATCATGAAAAGTTAGGCATCTGCTCTATTTCCTGCCAGTTTTAAAGACTTTTCTTTATAAGAAGTCCTACAATTAGATGAATGGTTTTGAAAGTTAATTAAAAGGGAATATATGTAACATTTTGAAGATATCAAGTAATATGGTTGGAGAAGCTTTCGGAGAAACTAATTTTTGAGATTCGAAATTCTGATTTTTTCATTAGTATTTATTATGACACATAAATTGGCCTTTGACTTTTTAAAATGACATATAATTTAGAGTTGAGCCATATTTCACTTTAAATAAAATCAGTTCTTGGTTTCCAGGCAGAAGAAGCAGTTTCCCTGAGCATTAATAATGAGTCTTTGTGTTTACAAAGATTTCCGGTTAAGAGTAAAAAAATCTTTGTAAATCTTGGTTTCAGTAGACTCTTAGGTACATGTTAGTTTGAGTTTATATTGTGAGGGAAACTAGAAACTGCCACGTGAAGTTTTTCTTCCCCTTATAAGTAATAATAGCTATTTTTTGAGTGATTACTGTGTATGCTAGGTATAGTTATTTCATTTAATCTTTGTAACACCATCAAATTAGATACTATTCCCATTTTACAGATGAGAAAGCTGGCCCACAGAGTTGAAATGACTTGCTTTGGGCCACGTACATAGTAAATGGTGGAACTCTGTACATACAAGCTCAGAATTCTCTCTTCAGCTCTCAGCACACCTCTTGCCCTTCTCTTCCCCTGAACAATTGCTTCTTCCAGACTTTGTGTTTTGTCCTACATGCATAATTTAGGATTTGGACAAGAACCTACGTGGAAATCCTATGCAAATTTCTGGAACTTATTCTCTTCAAATTCCTCCTTAGACCCTACTTCTTCAAATTCCAGCTGCCTAATTCCAAGGCCCAAACTCCGATCTGTTTCTTCTATCCAGAAAGAACAGTACTCTCTGCTCAGGCTCCACCTTCCATGCTGCAGTTTGGAAATTGTGTCCAGCCAAAAACGGTGGAAAGCGAAGCTCACCTGATGTGTTTCCTTTTCTCAAGGATCTCAGCCCTATGCTATCTGTTGCCCAATGTCTGAGAACAATTGTATCATATATTGTGCCCACTGTATTTATAATCTATGGCAGGAAAACAATTACATCAGCTAGCTATTCCCCCTATTTTTAAACAAACATTTTATCATTTTCCTTATGGATACTGGGTAGGATGATACAGTTCATTGTATCACCTTTCCCATTTTGGAACAATTTTCAGTTGCATGTTTTCTGAAAGATTAGTCTATTGTATGTGATGGTTAAAACAAAATGTACTAAACAATGATATTACACTATATCTGACAAGTACATCAGATTAATATGTCAAATTTGGGATTCTTATATATTTCTACATGTCAATAATAAATGTATTTTGGGCTTTTTTGTTTAACATAGTTCCGTAGAATTATTTTTTGTGCATTGATGATTAATTTTGTATATTGGCTTCAGATTCTAAATAGTTCCGTAGATCATCATATGAGTATGTTGTCCTATTGCTTCCCCAGAATACACTAGTTAATGATGTCCCGGAGTGTCCTCTTGTTATAATTTATTTATTTAAGAGTTATTTTTTATTGTTACTTTTATATAAACTAAAAGTTCTAAAATTTGAACTAATTCACTTTACTCTTTTAATTCTTTTTTGTTGTTTTTTTAAACTACCCTGTTGCTTGTTATGTGTAGCATTTTGATAGGAAGATATATTTAAATGAAAATAAAATGCAGAGCTGTGTATATTATGCTACCTGCTATTTGTATAAATATATATTTACATACAAGTACATGTATGTATTGCACTGATGATCATCTCGGCCATGCTCAAGTTACCCCTGAAGAGAGACTAGAAGATAAAGGCATGTGAGGGATACTTCACAGTATATACACCTTTTTATATTTTTTCTATTTTTGTGCTATGTACATTTACTGACAATAAATATGTAATTAAAATTAGTAAGATATATCTATCGTTATTTTAAACTTTTAATTTTTTGTTTTTATAGGTATTTCATACAGTATTCTTTAACAGGTAAGTGCTTTTTATTTCTTATATTGAAATATATACTCCATATCAGCATAAAAAACTGTTTTAAACAGTTGCAGGATATTCTTATATATAAGTGTATACCATACTTATTTAATTGAGCTCTTATGGATGGAAATTTAGGTCGTTTGCTATTTGTAGATATATGAATCCATCTCTAGGATTATCTAAATAAATAGAGTAAGAATCTAGAATTCTAATCTAGAATTAGATTCTAGAAATAAAACTGCTAGATTGAAGAGGATATGCATTTATAATTTTAATAGGTTTTTGCTGAATTGTTCTCAGTAGATATTGTATTAATTTATATTCCCATTAACACTGACTTCCTGTTTTCCAGTCTAGCCAATAATTTATCAAACCTTTGGATATTTGTCAATCTAATAGTTGAAAATGGTCTTAAGTGTATTTTTAATTACCTTAGTGTGAAGTTCAGTACCTTTTCATGAGTTTTAAGAGCTATGTGTCTTTTCTGAAAACTTTATGAACATCACTTTCACCCACTTTCAGCTGGGATATACGTTTTTCCTTCTTGACTTGCAAGAATTCTTTATATGTTAATGGAAACCATCCATATGTGACATGAGTTGTAGATATTTTCTAGTATGTTATTTTTTGTGACTTTACTAATAGTGGTAGCAGTTGTTATCATTTTGACAGAAATCTTTGTTTTTTATTTAGTCATATTGCTTAATTTTCATATAGTCAGATTCATCCCTTTTTTTATAGCTTTTGGGTTTTCCTCTAATGCCTTTATTGTTTTATTTAGTTGTTTTCCTATATCTATATGGTTATTTCCCCATTATCATTTTACATATTTGTGTTTGCGCTCTTAAATTTTTGCTGCTAAAATTTTATCTACAGTAGATCCTCCTTATTCATAGATTCTGTATTTGCAAATTTGCCTACTTGCTAAAATTTATCTGTAATCCCAGAATCAGTATTCATGGCATTTTCCCTATCATTCATGCACACGTGCAGAGAGATGAAAAATTTCAGTCACCTGACACAGATGTTCCCAGTTGAGGTTGAGCACTGCTGTTTCCTTGTTTCAGCTCTCTTACTATAAACGAATGTCTTTTTCACAATCTTAGTGATACATTTTTCATGTTTTTGTGCCTTTTGATTTCACTCTTTAAAATGGCTGTCAAGCATTGTGCTGAAGTGCTGTCTAGTGTTCCCAAGTGCAATAAGGCTGTGATGTGCCTTACAGAGAAAATACATGTGTTAGACGCACCTCATTGAGGCATGAGTTATAGAGCTGTTGGTTGAGTTCAATGTTAATGAATCAACAATACATATTAAATAACGTGTCTTTCAACAGAAACACACATAAAACAAGGTTATGTATATATCAGTTGATAAAACTGTGACTAGAGGCTTGTAGGAACTTAGCCCTTTATTTCTTCTAGGAGCAATGGCTTACTACTAATACATGCAGCATTTGTGGTGACTTTTTAGAACATCACTGCCATGAATAATGAGAATTATTATTAGCTGTATTTCTTTTTAAGTCATTTTACAAACAGTACACAAAAGAATAAAGAGATAGTTCAAATGACTTTTGTTAGCAATTTTAATGATAATTCACATATAGCAAACCCAAATGTTTATATCGTATTTTCCCAGTTTTGAATGTATAGGGGTGTGTGTGTGTGTGTGTGTGTGTGTGTGTGTGTCCACCCACAATGTATAACATTCTTTGAATGCAGCTAACTGTTCACTAGCTGTTATGTGTGGACCTGGAATATATTTACCTTACAAATACTGACTCTAGATTTCAAATGTATGTCTACTGTATTCTAGCTTTATCATTTCTTTGTTTATTCATGCACTGGCTTCATCAAAGTGCAGTGCTTTTAAAAACTTAATGGCTTATAATTTTGTTGAATAGACAGATGATAACTTTATTGCATAACAGCAAAACATTTCATTTTTACATTTACAAACACCAATTAGAATGATCAGTCCAATTACTGTTTTTCATTTGTACATCATCTGTTACCTTCCCATTACTTCATATATGCATCTGTCTTCCACATTTGTTCACTTACAAACTCTTATCAAGTAAATTTTGATGCACAAGCATCACAAAAGATGAAAGAATACTGTCATATGTCCTTTTAGGAAAATGGGATGGGTCAGGTTTTTATCACAAAATATTATATAAAATCCTGTTGAATAACTGGATGATTGTACCATATTTCCTTTTTTGTGCTCAGAAATATATTAATTCTTGAGTTTGAAAATACTCACCTAAGTAGAATATGCCATGTTCTATGAAGACACATCAGTGGAGACGTTGCTTATATGAACAATTTTTATATGAACAGTCACGATTAGTATAGAGTAGGGATCAAAAATGTATTCTTAAAGGGTTAGATAGTAAATATTTTGGGCCATAGTTTTCCAGTCACTGGTCTAGATGTTGCTACTTGTCTATTTACATTCATCTTCTAATTGGTTTAATAATTGTGAAGTAATTTCCTCTGTCAATTTTCCTAGTTGTTAAGGACAGAAAATTAAAAAGTCTGACTTCTCAACTGTATTCAAGGAAAGCTTGGGGTGGGGGGGAGGGGAAGACTACAAGGATGGAGTCTCCCGACTTACATTAAAACTTCTTGAAAGATAATCTAATACTTTGGGCAATAGAATAAGAAAACTGAGGGATGATATAATTGTGAGGCTTTATTTCACGACTGATGGTTTATTTCATCATCCTTTTAGGTGACTCCTATCTCTAGTTTCTGTGGGTCAGAAATCCAGGAGCAGCTCGCTAGGTGGTTCTCATGAGGCTGTAGTCGTCAGCCTCAAGACGGCAGTCCTCTCAGGGTTCTACTGGGCTAGAGGATCTGCTCCCAAGTTCACTCACATGGTTGTAAGGAGGCCACAATACCTTGCTACTTGGGCCTCTCCATAGGCAGCCTGAGAATCCACAACATGGCAGCTGGCTTCCCCAGAGTGAGGGATCCAATAGAAAATGAGCAACACCCTACCCACCTGTATAACTTAGTCTCCGAATCACACATCATCACTCACCTTTTTTATTCTTTAGAAGTCCATCCCAATCAACTGGAGGGTATTACAACAGGGCGTGAATACCAGGAGGCGGGAATTATTGGGAACCATCTTGAAGGCTGGCTGCCACAATGAGTTAAAATAAGTCCTAGGATGAAGAATAACAAAATGTTTCAAAATAAGGAATAATACAATCATGAAGATTCTATATTTTCAATTTATAAAAGGCCGGTAGAGTTATAGCATAATTAAAAGACAGGAGTTTCATTAATTTTTTTTTTAATAAGTAAATTTTCTTTGCTCTTTAGCAGACCCCTAGGAAACAGTGAGTTATGTATCCTTACAAATAGGACTGCTTGAAAAAGAAACTCAAAAACTAAAATTGGGTCCCGTGGACCCAGATGATACACAAGGAATTAATTTCTTCTTTTTGCTTTCAAGTTTTTAAAAAATTCCTTAACTATTATTTATTAATTATTATTATTTAATAAATATTTATTATTTATTAAAATGGGTATTTTAACAGCATAAATTTTCCTCTGACAGTGCTTTAGTTGTATTCTGTAGATTCTATTATGTAGAATTCTTATAATTTTCTAGATATTCCAAAAGTTTAGGTTTGTTTCCAACTCTGGAAATGTTTAATAAATGTTCTAATTCCTGGGTAGTTAGGAACACTTTTTAGTTTTATATTGTAGTTGGAGAATGTTTGCATTGTTGTAATCAGTATTGTTTTTAACACGACTTTGATAATTGTTTTGTAATATGTTTTAAATTCTATTAAAACAGTCAAATACCAGTTCCTCAAAACTTTTAAAAATACCATTGTCTATTTACTCTTCCAAATGAATTTCACAATTTGTATCTATTTAATGTATCCAATAAAGACTGAAATTAGTATTACATTAAGTCTTTGTATTCCCAGATTTTTATTCTAGTTTTACTTACCTTGATGATTGCATTGCTTTCCATTTTCTTTACGATTTTGTAAGAAAATAGATTTTTAAATATCATAATTGTATCTAGACTTTTTTTCTTTCAAATTCAGGTGCAGCTCTCTCCCAAGGAGAAGGGTATTTTGATGTGCCCTGGTCGATGGTGAACAAAATTTTCATCATTTTCTTCGTGAACACTTTGTTGAGTGGGACAGTCATTTGAATTTCCCTTTGTCACATGTGACTCATGTTTAAATAATCAGCCAGGTATTTCTAGGGAATAATCAGTGTGAATAACTGAACAATGGAAATGTGAGTGATTAAAAGAAACTCAAAGTCACATATAGTGCAGAAAAGTCAGCCGGTCAATATCGCGATTGAGCGGTATGTGTATATTGTAACTTTCTTAGTATGTTAAGCTTTTTATTAATGTCTTTAAAAATAAATGATAAATTTTTTTAAAATCTTGACTATCTGTGTGTTTTTCTTTGAAATACATATGGTGAGGTGGACTCTGTAAAAAGAAAACTACTCAGGCTTATTTGGGTAGTGGGTAGTACTATAAAGATACAAACAATTGTAAAATAATGTTGCTGATAATCCAAGGTTAGGAAACAAAGTCTAGCTGAAGCTAAGTGTCCCAAGGACTGGAGCTGGCCAGTCAGGAACCAAGGTATTGTTTTTTGGAAGTCCTATTGTCATTCTCCTCCCTGTACCTTCTCTTGTCTGGCTGCCTTGCTCTCTCCTGGACTCCACACGCTCATTGTACACACTGCCTAACACGGTTGCTGTCATGCAGGGTCTCTGGTTCCGCTCCCCACATAAGAACGCAGAATATGGTGAGGCCAAAAAGGCACACCCACGGAGCCATAGATAGGGGAGTCCTACCACTATACTCTCGCTGGCAGCCGGGCGAGACACACAAAGTAGGATCCACACGATCAGCAATCCACCGTCCACTTCTCTTCCTGCCAACCAGCCAGCCAACTAATGCAGTCATAGCAGTTACATCAGCAGCCAATTGACCAACCGGCTACAACCAACGGTCAACCACCACCCGAGCCAGCATCCCCCCATGCAAGGCCGAGAGTCTGGAAACTGCTGTCTGGGACTCTGTCCCCACACTCCACCCCAGGGTCTGGCCTCACAATCTGTGACAAGCGTCTTCCACAAGGGGCCATGTGTCAGGAACCCAGCTCACGAAAAAAAAGGTCCCACTCCAGTTCAAGTAATGTCCCAGTTCAAGTAGGTGTCCCTCGATGTCCACCTACTTTCTGGGCACAGCCAGAGCTCCCAGGGCACCGCCAGTCTTTCTGGGCACAGCCAGACGTCCTGGGCACAGCCAGGATTTCTCAAAAATAAGACTGCAATCTGCGCCGGTGTCAACTAGGGCCAAGACCCTCTGCACATTAGAAGGGGACCAATGTATGGACAGTTCCATGTGGGGCCTCCAGTCCCCTCCACGTTCATTACCTCTGACCTTGTCCCCACCCCAATCGAGCTGAAAGGAGTTAGCCTCAAGCGGCCGAATGAAGTCCTGGAGGGACACAGGTCGCGATTTCCCAGACTTCTCCTGTAGGCTTTGCCGGAATTGCTGTTCCGGACACAACTGTTTCCAAAGTTCCAACAAGACTGCATTGGGTTGTCGGTCTGTTTTTTCCCCCATCAACCCCTGCTGCCAGGAGATCACGCCACATCTGTGCGCATGTCACTCTTTGAGGCCCGTGACCTTGCCCCCTTACTTTTGATTTGGGCTTCCAGGTCTCAACTGCTCAGACCTCCTGTCTTAACTTCCTTTGCTGCTGGCTTTCAACATCCCCTAAAGTGGCCATGGCAGTGGTAACTTCATGGATCCGCCGCCCCACACAGGACATAAGAATGGCAACCAAGGATCCAAAAGCATCACAGGTGCAGTATCCAAAACCAGATCTCTCATGCTGGTTATAAAAAGCTCATCGTCCTTCCCCCGAATATTAGGGTTGAAAATAGCATGTCTCATACCCATTTCATGGATGATTTGAATAAGTTCCATATATGACTGCCATTTACTCACAGTGTCTGGCAGCTCACCAGCCTCTCCCCATACTGTGCGTACTGCAGCAGTGAGCCACTCCATTAGAGTGTGGTTGCCCTGGTCTTGAGCCAACATACGGCAGTTCTGTAACCTTTGTCACAGGGACAGATGCCCCGTCACAAAGGCTAGCTTTTCCATTTCGCCTGTGGAGCAGAGACCGCTGTCTGCCCCCTCATCCTATAAATGTAGTAGCCAAGCCGAGACTGGCTCTCCAGGGCGCTGTCTGTACCACCTCCCCAGCTCCAGCAACTCAGTGGGAGTGTATGGGGTATAGGGTGTGAACTCAAGTCACAGCTGGGTTACCAGCAGCAATGCCCCCAGGGCCCAAAGGTTGCTCATGCTTTACCTTTTGCTTCAAGATGGGCCGGGCTTGGGGGTTGGGAGCCACATTGTCTCCACTGGCTTCCTCCGCCTCTGCCTCAGTCTCCACTGTGGGGCTCCTCCTCTAACAGGTGACCCTAGCTTCCAACGCCTCCCACCAGGACACCTGGTCCCGCACCTGGGCTATTCCAGCAAGCGCTTCCTCTGAGTTGTGATGCAGCGCGGTGAGAACCTCCTCCAACCGGCGGTCCTGAGCTTCCAGCGCCTCCCCCCGGGGCTGCTGGTCCTGCACCTGGGCCATTTCATTAAGTGCACTTTTTGTGTTGAGACTCAAGGCCATGAGGAACAGCCAGCCCACACGGCCAGCAGTACCCTTTGCCTCCTCCGGCAACCGCTCAGCCAGAACCTGCAGGGCCCTCTCCACACTGGCTGGAGAGCCATCCATGTCCTCCCACCCCTCCTTGGGGGTCCAACTCCTGAGAACAGTGGCCACCGGACACCACACACTGTGTGGGGGCCACATGTCCTCCTGCCCAGAGTCAGACGCCATTTCTACCTGGCCGGAATCCTGCTCGCCGTGCCAGGTGTCTGAGTGGGTGGTGGCCTCGGTGTATAATGTCCACAATCCTTGGAGCCTATAGCAGAAGCAGATCAGCAAAAGGAGGACAACGCCTTCCACGGCCAAGAGGGAGGTGTGCCATCTGGAGGCTCGAGTCTCTCAGGCCGACCGCACCTCCCGTTGCCGGTGCAGCTCCTCACAAGCCTTCTGAAACTGAGCTTTCATACGTATAAACTGCTCCATTACCTTATGGAGAGTTTCGGCTGACATCAAACCCTGCTCACTGCGCCATGTCATGCAGGGTCTCTTGTTCCGCTCCCCGCATAAGAACGCAGGATATGGTAAGGCCAAAAAGGCACACCCACGGAGCCATAGATAGGGGAGTCATACCACTATACTCTCGCTGGCAGCCAGGCGAGACACACGAAGTAGGATCCACACGTTCCGCAGTCCACCATCCACTTCTCTGCCTGCCAACCAGCCAGCCAACCAACGCAGTCACGCCAGTTACATCAGCAGCCAATTGGCCAATGGGCTACAGCCCACAGTCAACCACCACCCAAGCCAGCATCCCCCCATGTGAGGCCAAGAGCCTGGAAACTGCTCTCTGGGATTCTGTTCCCACAGTTGCCCAAGCCATTCTTTCTTCATCACTACCTTTCAGTTCCAGCTATCATCCATTTGACTGTACCTATATCTCTCAGTTCAAATTCTCAGGAGAGGTAGGAGATCATGTTTCAGTTTAGTCTGAGGTTTGGTGTCCAGGGCACCTAGGATTCTTTCTGGTCCATTTAGTTGCGGGAGAAGAGGTTAACAGGCTAAATGCTATTTCTTTCAGAGGTTTTGCGAGGGAAAACCAAATGTGCCTAGCATATCAGGAGCTGCCCAGTAGAGCTTTGCTGAGTAAATGAATGTTCAGTGTGTGTTAAGTAAGTTTTGCAGAATGGGATGTTCTATGACTTAAGCTCTCTTGTACAGGTAAGTGGAGGTTTAACATTTTTCTTGACAATCAGCCAATATTTTATATATTTAGCATATTTTAATTGCCTGAGTATATGCCTCGTTAAATTAATTATGAAGGCAGTTTATTTGCTTTCTAAGATATTTTTGGATGTTACCTCCCTTAATATCTATAATAACAGTTGGAGAGAGGTTGTACGTTCATGAAAGTCATTTCAGCAAATCTTACTAACTATTGTAGATGCTTGGGAGACAGCAGTGAACAAAACAGATGAAAGTTCCCGCTTAGAAAGGTGGGAACCAGCTAGTAGCAAGCAAGTGAACTTTTTTAAAAAAATTAGTTTCAGGTGTACAAAACAATGTAATAGTTAGAAATTTACACCCCTTACAAAGTGATAACCCCTCTCCCCCAGTCCACTACCCCTCTTGACAACGTATATAGCTGTTACAATTCCACTGACTCTATTCCTTATGCTGTACTCCACATCCTGTGACTATATATATATTAAGTTATAATTGATAATCAGTATTATTCAGCTTCAGCTTCAGTTGTACAGTGCAGTGGTCAGGCATCTACACCGTCCATGAAGTGGTCTCCCTAATAAGACAAGTATCCGTCTGACACTCCCTAGAATCTTTATATTATTTCCCCCCCCTGCCCCCCAACTCCGATTCAAGCCGTTGTTCTCAGTCTAGTTGTGTAGGACACAGTTCCATAGCCCATGTTGGTATTATGAGCCTTGCTCTCCACACGGCTAAGGCAGTTGGTCACCGGTCAGCTGCTCAAAGCGGCTTGGCTGCTGGCCGCTCACGCCAGCCACCAGCCACTCAAAGTAGCCCACAGCAGCACACAGCAGCTCATGCTGTCCTCCGGCTGCTCACAGCAGCCCAGCTCCAGGGAGAGCTGTTGTTCACAATCTTAGCTGTAGAGGGCGTGCCAGCTCATTGGTCCATGTGGGAATCGAACCGGGGACCTCGCTGCTAGGAGCATGGTGCTCCAACCACCTGAGCCACCGGGCTACACTCCAACATTATTGATTATATTCCCCATACTTTCATATCCCTGTGGCAATATTGTGGCTCCCAATTTGTGCTTTCTAATCCCCTCACCTTCTCCCTCATCCCCATCCCCTCCCATCTAGCAACCATCAGTTTTTTCTCCGTATCTTTGAGACATTTCTGTTTAGCTTGCTCATTTATTCTATTCTTTAGATTCCACACATAAGTGAGATCATATGGTATTTGTCTTTCTCCGTCTGACTTATTTCACTTTGCATGATACTCTCCAGGTCCATGTTTGCCATTGCAAATGGTAAGATTTCATTCATCTCTATTGCCAAGTAATACTCCACTGTATAAATGTACCACAGTTTCTTAATCCAGTCGTCTACCAATGGGCATTTCAATTGTTTCCATGTCTTGGCTATTGTGAATAGCGCTACAATAAACATAGGGGTGAATATATTTTTTTCAAATTAGCGTTTTGGATTTCTCTGGATAGATACCTAAGAGTGGAATTGCTGGGTCATAAGGTAGTTCCATTTTCAGGTTTTTGAGATACCTCCATACTAATTTCTATAGTGGATGCACCAATCTGCAATCCCACCAACAGTGCACGAAGGTTCCCTTTTCTCCACATGCTCACCAGCACTTGTTGTTTATTGATTTATTGATGATAGCCATTCTGACCGGAGTGAGGTGGTATCTCATTGTGGTTTTTATTTCCATTTCTCCAATGATTAGTGAGGTTGAGCATTTTTTTCGTATGTCTGTTGGCCATCTGTATGCCCTCTAGAAAAATGTCTCTTCATGTTCTCTGCCCATTTTTTAATTGGGTTTTTTTTGGTGTTGAGTTAAATGAGTTTTTTTGTAAATTTTGGATATTAATCCCTTATCAGATGTATTGTTGACAAATATCTTCTCCCATTCAGTAGGATGCCTTTTTGTTTTATTGGTTTCCTTTGCTGTGAAAAAACTTTTCAGTGGAGCGAAAGACAACATTGCTCATCACTGTTCGTTTGCTGAACTATGTTATTACTGTATGCAAGTCAACTTACATACTTACATACTGCAGAGAAAAGTGAAGCAGGGAAAGGGGTTAGGCAGAGTGAGATTGTTGGAAGTGGGGATGCTTTTTTTTTTTTTTTTTTTTTAGTTTCAGGTGCACAAAACAATGTAATAGACATTTATGTCCCTCACAAAGTGATTACCGTCCTCCCCACATCTACTACCTCTCTGACATCACACACAGCCATTATATTTCCACTGTCTCTATTCCTTATGTTGTACTCTACTTCCTGTGACTATATATATAATTATAATTGACATTCATTATTATTCAGCTTCAGGTGTACACTGCAGTGGTCGGGCATGCTTTTTTAAAAAAGAAAGGTCAGTAAACTCATTGAGGTGACATTTGAGCAGTGATCTGAAGGAAATGAGAGCCATTTACATACGTAGAGGGAGAACCTGCTAGAGGCAAAGGAAATGACAAATGCAAAGGCCCTAAGACAAAAGTATGTTTAGCATGTTCAGGAAACAGCAAAGAAACCATGGCTGAGTGGAAGTGAGCAAGGAAAGGTTAAAGATTTGAGATGGAGGTAAGAGAGGTAGCCTGGGGTCAGATCATTTGTAGGCCACCGTAAGGTTTTCAGCATTTACTTTGAGCTGGGAATCCATTGGAGGATTTTGAACCAAAGATATAGCATGATATGATTTATAAAAAGAGCCTTCTGGCTGCTATGTTGAAAATAGATAATAAGTTTCAAGGGAGGAAACTGGCCAACTAGTTACGACAACTGGGTAGTAGCAGTTGTTAGATCTGACTGTATTTTGCAAATGGAGCTCAGGATTTGCCAATAGATTACATGCGAATTGTGAAAGAGAGAAGAAGGGTTAAGATGATGCCCAAGGTTTTTAGCCTAAGCAAGTGCAGAATAAAGTTGGCATTTAATGAGATGGAGAAGTCTGAATAAAGATCACTTTGGTGGAAAGCCATTCAGAAAATTCTGCTGCTTAACTGGTAGGAGTGAAATTCTGGACACTCAGATGTAGACATTCACATTAAATGTAATAACTTAAGCCGTATGAAGTCACTAAAGAGAAATATGTTCTGCCTAAGCAGAGTGGATAAATAAGAAAATTCTAAGGCATTATAGCATATGTTAAACTCTCAAACGTGGTAATCTAAAAAAAGCATTGATATTCAATTTTCTAGAAAACACAAATTTAGCTAATCTTCAGTAATGCTAAATTCTATTCTGCATTTTTTTTCTTGTGCTTATATAGCAATGTTGAATCAAAAGCCTCTAGAATAAAAGCATTTTCCCTTAAATCCTATTTCTTCACAATGGCAATGGATAAAGGGAAGGTATACATAAACTCTATTACACCAAAGGTAAATACAAAAAAAGTCCCACAGGATTGAGGAATATCTCTAGACCCACAAAAGATTCATCTGACGGGAACTCTTATTTCACCTATGTGTAAAACTGAGTCAGTCCTTAGGTTAGTCATTTCACATGTAACTTGAATACTTCTTCCATATTGTGGCTTTAAGATAGATCAGTGTACCTTCCCCAACCCACTCTCTGTGGCTTTGTTACTCTTTACCATAGTTAGCCTGAAAACCTGATGCTGACTCTAAATATGGAGGGTTAGATGTATAAACTTGATTGAAGGGCTGCTCTTTAGTTGGGGAGGATCATTCAGGGACTTCACAGATACTGGTAATCTATTTCTTACGCTCTGTGATGGGCAGACAGGATTGGTTTTTTTTGTGTTTTTTTTTTACATATGCCTTACATATTTTACAGATATTCTTCTGTATATAATATTTAATGTTTTTGAATAATTATGTTTTTAGAATTGTTGACAAAAATTTTCTTGAGTCAGCAGTATCTGGCTCAATCTATTTCTGAATGATTGGAGAGAATGGCAGTGCCCATCTCCAGGAAACAGTTAAGAGTTTAGATTGAGGATGTCTTTCTTTCGTAGAAGTAAGCAGTGTGATGTCTTCTGCATCCAGGAGCCAGCTTAACATGTTAAGTCTGATGAGGCTTGGCAGCCGTAACATACATTGACTCAAAGACTTGATTGTTGTGGCCTGAGCTTTGATACATTCTGTGAAATGCCTGGAAATAGTCAACTCTTGCAAGTTTGGCAGGTTGTCTAGTACTTGAAAGAAATTTCTATATCCTTCCTCTGTAATCTTGTGATTGATTGAAAGATTTAAGTTCTCAAGTTTCTGGAATCCTCCATTGATTGCTACCTTGGCTATAAAAGCAAAATATTTATGAAAATAGAATCGTAAGGACTTTTATTTCAATAATGATAGACTAGATTATTTCAACCAACCTCCTCTCCCATCATCACCACCACCACCACTGAGAGTAAAAAATGCCCGATAGAATCTCCTTAAAAGTCCCAAAGAGATGACAAGTTAATGAAGAACTGTCTGGCCAAAACCCAAGGCAAAAGCAGAAACAAGAGAAGTAAAGCTAAGCCTTAGAGCCCTGAAACCACTTTTGACATGCGAGTTTGGTCATTCTGTGCAAATTTGGACTTCTCTTTTGTTCTCACAGGAGGACAAATGTCAGAGCACAGCATGGCTAAGAAACAGGCTAAGTTACAAGGGATAATAGAGATTGTGGCAACCACATCTCCCCTTTTACAGAGAATAGGATGTGACATTCCTCAAATCATGTCTTCTCACTGTCTACTACTAGACACGACACTTATTGCCCAGAAGGGACCCCGGTTATTGAGGGTTCCGAAGGATATGGGATCCTGGCACACAGGAAGTTCTCAATTAGTTAATATATGTTGACTTTACTTTGGAAGTGGATACCTAGCAAGGTTTTTGTTTTGTTTTTAACTGGTAAATCTCTTTTCCTTAATTTGGGCTAAGATTAGGTTTGTTTTCACTCTACAATCCATGATTGTAGCAAGACTAACTTTAGAGACTGAGGTACTGAGAAAATGAAAACATTGATCTGTACATTTATGATTTGTGTACTTTTCTGTATGTGTATTAATATTCCATTTTTAAAAATACTGTAAAAAGAAGAACATGGAAGGTATGTGGCCACCAGTCTGAAATGCTAGGTGTCAAGAACACAGACTTGAAGGCTTGTATAGCTTCAAATGGGAAGCCGTCTTTTACTTCTATATCTGGCCAAAATGAACCTAAATCCACAGAACATAAGAGAAAACAATAAGATAGCAAAAATGAGGAAGTGTCTTGAACATTTTTAGAGAGACAAAAGTATGGACATTTTGCAGCGGAAAACAAGAAATATCACTGGCTTTCATGCAAGCTGAAACATTTTATTTGAGGGTAACTCACCAATTTCCATTATACTGTCATCATTCAAAGTTTGGAAAAATGAGAGAACTCGGAGATGTTGAAGATGCTGACACTGCTGGATGATCTGTTTGGCCACCTGATGAATCCCATCCCCAGTAGGAAGGATCAATTCTTCCAGGTTATTAAGAGAACCTAAAGTGTAGGCTATCAGAAGAGACCCGAATGTTATTTTCCACACTGTGTTCCCAAACAATAGTAATCTACAGCCTCAAAATCATGCACCATCCAGGACACCCCATGTAGCATAGAAGCTATTCCTCTTCCACTCCAAGGGCAAGAGAAAGGGGTCAGCCTATACCTTGATCTCCATTGCTCCCTCCAGACAACCATTCCTCTACTCTCCCCCCAATCAATCTGTTCTGCACTAGAGTCCAGAATACCTATGATATATCCATTTCCTCTTTTAGAATGAAGCTTCTACTGGCCTCCAGGATACTCTCCTAGCTCAATGCCTTCAGCACCCTTCTTTTCAATCCAACCTCCTGCTATTACCTCAGTGATTTCTATCTGCCCCTTTCCTCCTCCTTGCCCCCCCCCCCGCCAGCATTAAAGTCTCACAATCCACCACTCATAACTTTCCTTTTCACTTTGGTCCCTCCTTAGAATGGTACATTATGGATCATTTGATCCCTAGAAACTTCTCTACTTCTGAGGCCTCATACCTGGAAATGTTTCAAACACTTTCTAGCATAAAACGATGTTCCAGGTTTATCTTTTACTTTCTCTGTCCCAGTTTGTATCTGCCATTTCTCCAAGAACCTTAGTTCCTTTTAGGGAAGCCAGTGTTGAGAAGTCAAGAGCTGGGTATTTGGTGTGCTCATTGCTATTAAGGTGCTTTCTAGCCTCTCACTTAACTGAGCTGAGAAATATGTACATTAATTACTGTGTGTATATAAATGGATATCTATGTGTACACTGATCTGTTTATTTGTGTGAATAGGTTAAAAACATGAGCCCACACCAATATTTCCAATTCTAATTTAATACTACCTCAAAGTTCTTTCTAGCCTCCCCTTTCAATATTTATAAATTTCTTCTCTAACAGTGAGGAAACTTGGCTCTCGTTATACTCAGTGTATTTGCTTAATCAACCGTTTGTACATGCCAGCCACCTCCTTGGCCCCTGATCCTGCCTCTGCTATCTCAGCCCTCGTGTTCCACCCCCACCAACAAAGCTACCTCCAAAGGAAGAAAACAGGAAGAGGAAGAGATCTAAGTGATCCTTAAGCATGCTAAAGTTTGAGAAGCACTACTGCTCAACACTCCCTATCTCCACTTATATTTTCCTGTGTTAACAATGAGACAACACGTGCAAAATGGAGTTGCTTATGCTAAGCCCCAAGTCACCAAACCAAGACTTAGAGTTTTGGCTCTCCCAGAAATGGAATCTTAAACCAGTCAATCAGGAATTGCCTGAGCAGCACTAGTTAAGTAATCTGCCTATAGACCCCTGCCATCCCCTAAAGGAAAGTAACCTTGCAACAACCAACCCGCTTTTTTACCTAGTATAACTTCCTGATTCCTGCTGTCTTCTGCCAATAAAAGTCTTTCATTCTGTACAGCTCCTCAGAGCTCTCTTCTATCGGCTAGACTGGATGCTGCCCAATTCAAATCCATTTTTGTTCAAATAAATGCTTAAAATTTGTAATATGCTTCAGTTTAACACGTTAGAATTTTTTTCCATGAGCATAATTACTTTTGTAATCATAAAAAAATTAAAAAGTATTTAAGCTCTTTCTATAGTTAATCATGTTGTTAAAGCCAGATTTTCACATACTGCATTTTCTTAACCTTAAAAGATGGTTTCACCTATACCCCAGTAATCTTTGAAACAACAGACTTAACATGTTTGGAATGGGTACCTGACAATGAAATTGCATAATGCTATAATGACCAAATATGTATTCTAAGAAATAAGGCACTCTGAGGATATTGCTTTGAATGAGATCGAGTGAGATGAAGGCATTTGGAAGGTAAAAGTTGAGCAGCACTGTCTCTCTTAATTAGCTATGGCAGCTAATAACGGTGATTTGTTGTACCTAATGCGAAATAGGAAATGGATTTTTTTTTTAAGTGTGTTTTTCCAGGACCCATCAACTCCAAGTCAAGTAGTTGTTTCAATCTAGTTGTGGAGGGCGCATCTCACAGTGGCCCACGTGGGGATCGAAATGGCAACCTTGTTGTTAAGAGCACTGCGCTCTAACCAACTGAGCTAAGCAGCTGCCCCAGGAGAGGGATTTTGTAGGGAAGAGAATA
Source organism: Rhinolophus ferrumequinum (assembly GCF_004115265.2). Lineage (NCBI taxonomy): Eukaryota > Metazoa > Chordata > Mammalia > Chiroptera > Rhinolophidae > Rhinolophus > Rhinolophus ferrumequinum. The sequence continues at coordinate 45,004,101 of NC_046290.1, read as the reverse complement.
ATAAGTAAAAGGCACTGTTTTGTAAACATACCAAAATTTTCAGATGTTTCCTTATCAGGAAATTGTTGGAATTCAAGATTTAATATCTTCAGAGAAGTAAAATTTGGCAAAGTGATGACTATAAAAGGGAAAATAAAAATCTAGTTATGTCAGCTATATCTCTTATACCAAAAAGTAATACATTTAAAAAATATTTTTTAAGTGACAAAAAGTAATACAGTAATTCAGATTGAACTAATTAGTATGAATAAAATAAAACAAATCTTGGTTCAGGAAATAATTCTGATAACTAGAAATAGTTAAACTTCTAGAAACAAATACAACTTATTTGATAACTTCATTTAAGATCAGATACATATTACAATAGTTCTTTGACATTAATTACATTTTAAAATTTGACTATTTTTTAAAAGTGCTTAGAATGACTGTTCACAGAAGCGTCTTAAACCAAAATTTTATGATTATAGCTCTTACCAAATGGGATGGCTTTAAAAAATGCTCCAGAAAGCTTAATTTCTTTGAGTTTCTTGCAGGAAGCCAGTACAGTCATGAGAGACTCAAAATCCGAAAAGAAATTACATTTCAGATGGAAAACATGAAGGTTTGGAGAATTCTGAATTAATTTAACTGTAAAATATCAATGATTTAAGAAATTAGAGAAGATTGCAAATTTCTATGAGGATTAGCCACATAATTTATTGTTTTGGTTCAACAATACTGAATTAAAACAAAGCACCACAATGTAATGATGCAACAATCAGGCCACTTGGGGCTTCAGTTCAGGTTCTGCAACTAACTAGCAAGCTGTGTTGAATTTGGACACATAGTTATTGACCCTCTCTGGTGATCAGTTTTCTCTTCTGTAAAACTAGGGCATTGACTCAGTAAAGTCACCTTCAGCTTTAACATAACATCCTAATGTCTCTCATTGGACATTTACACAATAGGAATACTATATAAAGAAACACAAAAGCAAAGAAAGAAAAAGCAATTCTGAAACAAAACCTAAATTTGAAGTGAAAATTGATGACAAATATAATAAAACTACCACTTCCAGCTTCAGCTTCAGGGAATTCTTTTGAATGCAACTCTGCATGTCAGTTCCATAGAGATTTACATTTCCTTAGTCCTTAGTGTTCAGTCTTTATTAAACTAAGGAACTGCTGATGCCTAAATCATTTTGCTAAATGATGTATTTACGAAAGATGGCTGTATAAGTAAGTGGTCCATCAACCATGAGAAAAACAGGGACGTCCTTCTGATTGCTACCAATCAGAATATTTCCTTCTGGCAGATCTGTAAGTTGCACTGAAAGAACAACTTAAAATAAAAGAACTCTACAAATTATTTTGGAAAGGCAGTATACCAGTAGTTAAGAGCTCAGACTTAGTACCGTGTTTCCCTGAAAATAAGACCTAGCCGGACCATTAGCTCTAGTGCGTCTTTTAGAGCAAAAATTAATATAAGACTATGTTGATAAGACCTAGTCTTATATTATAGTAAAATATGACCTGGTATTATATTAAGTTTTGCTCCAAAAGACACATTAGAGCTGATGGTCCGGCTAGGTCTTATTTTTGGGGAAACACGGTAGTAGTCAGGATTCCTGTGTTTGAATCACTGATCTATCATTTCCTTAGCTGGGTGACCTTGAGCAAATTACTTAACCTCTTTATACCTCAATTTCCCCAGCTGTAAAATGAGAATAATTATAGTACCTTACCTCATAGAATGGGTATGGAGGTTAAATGAGTTAAATTTGTAAAGTGCTTGGAACAATTCCCAGCATGCAGTAAAGGCTCCATAATTACAAATAGCTCTCTGCTTTCTTAATGAGAGGTGCTATTCCCACAATTTACCATGGATACAGGCCACATCCATACAAGCTTTAACTCTTAAATGAGTTATTGGTCAAGCTTTTCCAAGTGATATAAAAATACGTAAATCAAAGTGCCACCCTTACCTAGTTTGGAAGGACTATCCTCCCCTGAAATTTGGATTAATAATTTTTCCATATAGTGGAGATTTAGGAATTCTTCAGAAATGACTGAGAAAACATTTTCTTTATCCAGATTCACAAACAATTCTTTCAGGCATGGGAACTTGTCCAGATTAGGAAAGAGTTGATCTAGAAAGCAGCACACAATTTTCCATTATTAATATAAACAGTTCCGAATGGAAAACTTGCAATTCATTTTGATTCATCAAGCTCTTTTCATATTTTCAAATGAAAAACTTTCACATACCATAACACATTTTCTAAAAAATATATCTGTGAAGGTACTGCTTTATGCAGCATTTGCTGAATGTCTACTATGTGGGAAGCATTGTGCTACTCTGGATTCACAAAAATAAGACCTCGCCTCAACAAATGGTGCTGGGACAACTGGATTACCACGTACAAAAGAATGAAGTTGAACCCCTACCACCCAGCACTATATACAAAATTAACTCAAAATGGATCAACAACCTAAATATAAGAGCTAAATCATGCAACTCTAAGAAAACATAAGAGTAAAATCTTCATGACCTTGGATTTGTCAATGAATTCTTAGATATACTACCAAAAGCATTAGCAAAAAAGAAAAAAATAGATTGGACTTTATCAAAATTTAAAATTTACATGCATCAAAGACATTGAAAAGACAAGCTATAGGAGAAAATAGCTTCAAACCACATGTTCAATAAGGATTTAATATCTAGAATATACAAAGACAACTCAAAAAGACAACACAATTTGAACATGTCTCAAAGAGACAGCTAATAAGCACATGAAAAGATGCTCAACATTATTAGTCATTAGGGAAAAGCAAATGAAAACCACAATGAAATACCACTTCACACCTACTAGGATGACTTTATGATTAAAAAAGACAACAAGCATTGATGAGGATGTGGAGAAATTGAAGCCCCCCCTCCCCGCCCCCCGCCCCGTCCAATGTTCTTGGAAATGTAAAATGGTGCAGCCACTGTGGAAAACAGTTTGGAGGTTCCTCAAACATTAAACAGAATTAATTGATCCAGCAATCCCACTTCTGGGTATATGCCTAAAATGAAAGCACGGTCTCAAAGAGATATTTGCACACCCATATTCATAGCAGCATTACTTAACAGTAGCCAGAAGGAACAATGCAATACACACACAGTGGAATATTACTCAGCTAAAAAATAAATGAAGTTCTGATTCATGCTACGACATGGAAGAATCTTGAAAACATGCTAAGCTAAATAGGGCCAGACACAAAAGGACTAGATATTGTACAATTCCCCTTATATGAACTAGAATAGACAAATTCATAGAGACAGAAAGTAGTACAGACACCAGCAAGTGGGGAGAGGAAGGAGTTACTATTCAGTGAGTACACAGTTTCTCTTTGGGATGATGAAAAGTTTCTGGAAATAGTGGTGACGGTTGCACATCATTGTAAAAGCACTTAATGCCACTGAATTGTACGCTTAAGTCGTTAACATAGTACATTTTATGTATATTCTACCATAATAAAAGTATTAAAAATAGCAAACAAAATTTTTATAAATTTGATGATAAATAACCGACAGATCCAAAAAACATTCAGTGACCCTCAAGCAAGATATATACAAAGCAAAGCACACCTAGGCATATAACCACCTGTTGAAAAACCAAAGCCATAACTATCAACAATTAGAAAATGATAAAATATATATTTATACAAGTATCAAAAAACAAAAGTACATAGGAATAAATCTAATGAAAAGAAATATAAAACCTACATGGAAAACTCTCAAACATTACTTAGGGAAGTGAAAGGAGACACAAATAAGTTGGAGATACTATTTCCCAGAAAGTATAAGCCCTTCTTTCCATTAAGAAGGTAGGGGAAGGGTGATTCTCAGGCATCATTTTTACATATAGATCATTCTTTTACTAATAACACGTAATTTGGGTCTGTTTATTAAGAGCCTTCATTAGTTAATATTTTATTAATTTTTATCTGAGTTGTTTGAAAATCATTATTTAGAGGCCTTTCACTAATTCATACTACTGACAAAAATAAAGAAGTGAAGATTTATTTTATATCTATTCTATCAGCAAGAATTTATAGTCCCATGCTTTCAGAAGCTTTATCTACCTGAAACTCAGAGTGAGCAAATAAAATTATCATCAGAATAGTTGGCTAAAATATATTCAGGTATACCTTGTACGTGGGTTGTCCCTGAAACTTCAAGAGATTCCAGGGAAGACAGGTTGAGAAGCAATTCCTGTTCTACCGCAGTCAGCTCAAATTTGCTTATGGAGCACTTGGTGAAAGAGGCCTTATACTGTTCAAGAGCCGGGCGGAGGCTTTCAATAAAACCCCTGCAGTTCATTAAAAGAAGTTCAATGTGCTGTGAAGCTGAGAAGACTGCCATTAGAACCCGGAGCATCTCCTGGTCCAAACCGTCACTGTCAGTTACGTGGACTTCCAGCACAGGAATCTTGTAAAGCTTTGGAGAAAGTAACCAGTAGCCAGTGTTGATGTCTGGTGGTGCATTGCGTTGCATATCCAGAAACCTCATCACGTTTTCTTCTTTTTCAGCTAAATTCCGCTCCCATTCATCCAGAGGTTCAAAGGCAGAAGTATAGTCTTGATCTATAGTTGGTGCCTGTGATTTGTCTAAACATGTTTCCAGGACTGAATATTCTACTCTAGGTGACCTTTTTTTCCCTCTTATGGAGAACTGGATGCTCCTTAACAGTAACAGGCTTTCTGGGTGGTCAAAAAAATAGTGTAACTTAAGCACATCCAAAGTCAGGGTTCTCCCTTGGAGGAATTGCAAAATAAATGGAGAACATGCAGCGACACTATTGCTTTGATATGCAATTTTTAAGGCAAGAACCAGTAAATGTTTTGAAACCACTGAAAAGTAACCTGGAGATGACTGACAGAACAGCTGCCTTAATAACAGCTCCCTCTCAAAAACTTCCGGATGGTGCTTCAGTTTGTCATCATTTTCAGATATATTCTCCAATGATTCTTTATTATCCACCAAATGAAGCAAGTGAGACACAATTTTTGGCGCCGCTTTTGTTGAAGGGTAGCAGGAGACATACTTCAAAAAGTTGTTACAGGAACTTATAGTCATCATGGATGAGTTAATTTGTTTCAAATAATAAAGCCCCAAATGTTGATCTTCTTGCCTATCGGAATCCAAGAGTAAAATCAGCTTCATCCCAGCAAGAAATTCTTGGAATGCAGGGTCTAAAAACTGATAGACTGGCCTCAGTCTCTGGGCCGTGAATTTACTCATCAGGTACATGGTTAACTCTTCAGCTTCATCGACCCCTGCTTCTATAAGGTCATCGTCACTAAACTCAAAGCGAGATGAAAAGAACCCTTTTAAAGCCAGCACACCACAGGAGGACACAACTGCTTTGAGAAGTTCACCTGAAGTTTTGTGCTTTAAGAAAAGGCATTCCATATAGGACTTGAAAACAGCCACATCATCAAAGGATTGGACAAAAGGATACGGAAACCAATAAGCACTGATTGCTTCTACGAAAAGAGGAGTTTTCTGAATTCCCTGCAAACTTGAATTTAAGCTGAAGTGAATCATAAACTTTTGCAGGAGGGGTATATTGTGTGGAAAGAACTTCCGTAATATACAGATAGTATTAAAGAAGGGAAACACTTTGATCTCAAGAATAGTATCTAGGTATTGGCGGATGGCCCTGTTTGTATGGACAGCAATCAATAAACAGGTCCTTGATGAGTAGTTTTTTTTAATCAGTTTTTGTAAGACTTGAGGGACTGAGCACATTTCTCTGTAGTCATCCAAAAGGAATAACACCTGATTCTTTAACTGCTGGATGATACTCCTCAGGCACATTTCAGTAACAGATCCTTCTGTCTCTAGGAGTTGGTCACAAATGATGTTGGCCAGCCCCTGGTCCAGTCTGGTGGAGCTAAGGGAGAGATAGAAGACCAGCTGGAACCTGTTTAACAAGGGACAGCATCCTGATGCCCACAGAAGAGCTATTTTCTTCAGGAAGACTGTCTTTCCACTACCAGCTTCACCCTCCACACACATGACAGAGTTCAAGTTGGCAAAGACCTCAGGCAACATCACAGGCTCTTGCACAGGAGTGCTGATGTGCTTTAAAGCAAGGGACAGATCACAACCCAGCAAATGGTTGGTGGCTAGACCAGAAGACACCTCAAGCAAAGACATGCGGCGGAAACTGGCATTGGTGTAGGCTTTTCTCAGTTGCTCACTCAGACTCTTTGCCTCCTGAAACCACTGGGCTATCTCTGTGGAGAGAAGAAAGGCACAATTACAAATACTCTTTTAAAATCCCCTACATATGAATATATGTACACATACATACAATCCCATGTGCTACTTACCTGGCACGATAGAACTAACTGCTGCTGAATCTTCAAGATTGCTTTCACTTGTGGTTTCCTTTGAAAAATAATCCTCTATTAATAATCAAAGTTTGTATAAGAGGGTGGGGTTTCATGTTACAGTTGAGGACCAATCATCTAAACACAGTTCACCCTTAAATATGTATTCCAATTGAAGGGAAGAGAGCTACAGATATGGAGTAATAAATGATATGCAAACATCTGTAACTGTGGCTCCTAGGTGGTACACATACAGTACATTCCATGCATTAGTCAAGCAGCTATTACTGTCCATCCAGACAATCTGAATCATAGCATCTGGAGCAAGAAAGCCCTCCAAAAATCATTAGATATAGCTTTGACCTTAGCTATTAACATTTTTAATATTACATATCCGGGATCCAGGCAGGTTGTTTCTTCCTTTAAAAATAAGCTACTTATATATCCCCGAGTTTTTTTTTCAATTTCGTTTTTCAGCTCACAATTATAAAATTTGAATCAAATAAATAGCAAGTTACTTTGTTTTCTTTCTGTGGAATGACGAATGTAATATACCTAACATACAACCTCTAATAAGGAGTGGTGTGTGTGTGTGTGTGTGTGTGTGTGTGTGTGTGTGTGTAATTGATAGTGGCGTATATCCCAGAGAACTATGAAGATTTCTCAGTTTAAAGGGGTCAGCCTATTATTTAGGTTTATGATTTGGTCATTTGCTTTTGTAAAAGAAACATAACAAGTTTCCAGCCCCAAGAGCAGCCAAGTAGCAAGTCAGACCTTACTGTCCTACAAATGAAGATCACAGATGGAATCCAGACAGCCTGAATACTAGTCACCTCTAAGTCTAAAAGAGTCTGAGCCCCAAAGTAGAAGGGATTGAGTCTACATTTCATGAAGTTAGATATTATGTCTTGTTTATTGTAGTATTCCCATGTGCACCTAGCTCATCACAGGTACTTAATCGATATTTGTAGGATTTATTTACATATTGATGATGAGCAATTCCTGTTCAAAAATAGTTTTCAATCACATACTGCTAAAATAAACAAGATGGTGTTGTTCATTACCGTTAATTCAGAAAGTTCACCATGGCTCTGAAGGTCTGGAATCACTTCTGCAGAGGCCTTTATATTTTGGAGAAACTGACAACTAAGCACAAAAGTTAAAAGTTATAAAAATAGTTGTAGGCAAGTAAGCATATGCATTAGGTTTTTAAAAACACTGCTGGGGTTTTAATGACAAAAATTAAATTTAAAGTTAACGTTTCTAGTGATTTACTCTGTCAGTGTTATTATCAAACAAGACATTTATACTGTTGCTCTTAGCAATAGAAATGTAAATGGTTTATAAAGTGATGGGGATAACCAGTGAATTTGGTGGAATGGGTACATATTGAACATTTATCCATGAAGCCAACTAAAATGAACCCAAAGAATCAAAAATAGAGAAGGAAACTCCATCTGTGGATTCTGGAACACTCAAAAGAAGACAGCAAAATCCAAATAAAGTCTGGAGTTGATAATAATGTACCAATGTTGGTTTCTTAATTTTGACAAGTGTACCATGGTAATGCAAAAGATGTTAGTATCAGGGGAATCTGGGTGTGGGAATATAGGAAGTTTGAATTATATTTGTACTATTTCTCTAAATCTAAAATTATTCCCAAATAAAATGTTTATTAAAAAAAACAAAAACAAAAACAAAAAAACCTCTATCTATCAATATGAAGACTAAAGAATGGCCACAAACATACTCTCTAAAAACCATTTGCCAGACTTCATGAAACTGGGAAGTAAATGTCCTCTAAACTCAGACATGATGTCTACCTGAAGAATAAAGGGAGAAAATTCCAAAGAGCTCTGCCCAAAATGATTAACTTGGATAGGTGAGATCTATAAATGTGAGTAGGTGAATGGGAAGACTAAGACCAACCAACCTACTTGGGCTCATTTTCATGCTGCAGAATCACAGGAAAGCAGGAGATAAAGCAAGAGGACACTCATTTTTATTTTCCTGCATGGCCTGGAGATGAGTCTAGGAATAGAAGGGTAGCTGCAGGAAAATGGCAAATAGGACTTTTAATATTTCTGCCCAAGGTCGCTATGCAGATAGACCCATCAAGGGAAAGGACTCTGAAGGAAAGTGAAATAGAGGCTTTTTCATACAAATGAAGCCAATACAGTTATTTGCCAGCAGTCCTGCACCATGAGAAATGTTCTTTAGTTAAAAGGAAAATGATAACAGATGGAACTCCACTTGGTTCTAACCAAAGGAATGAAGAGTGCCAGGGATGGTAACTAAGTGGGTAAATGTAAAAGACATTTTTTTCTCTTTTTAAAATGTATTTAAAAGATAATCTAAAGCAAAAATATAACACTATATGGTGAGATTTATACTATATATATGGAAATAAAATATAAGACAATAGCACAAAGAATAGGAGGGGAGAAATAGAAGTATACTGTTACAGAGTTCATACATTGTATGTTAAGTGTTATAATATTTGAGGATGACCATGGTATGTTAGACATGCACCTTGTAAACTGTAGAGCACGCAGCACTTAAAAGACAAAGATGTACAGCTACTAAACCAATAATAGAGATAAAATGGAATACTAAAAACTAAAGAAGTCAGGAAAAGAGAAAAAAAGAAGATATGGGATAAACAGCAAATAGCAAAATAGATTTAAATCCAAATATTTCAATAATTACATTAAATGTACATGTTATAAACTCCCATTACAAAGCAGATATTGTCAGACTTAAAAGAGCAAGATCCGACTATGTTGCCTACAAGAAACTCACTTTAAATATGAAGTCATAGATTAAAATGATTTCAAAAAAGATATGTAAAAACTGCAGAAAAGCAGGAGTGGCTATATTAATATCAGATAAAGACAAGAATAAGGAATACTATGAGGGATAAAGAGGGACATTTCATACATTCTATGAATATGAAAGAGCAAAGAATAATCAAGACAATTCTGAAGAAAAATAGTAGAGAAATTGTAAGGGAAAATATGAAAATAGGCTCAATATTATTAGTAATTTGATTGTCAAAAATTAAAATTTAGTCAATACTAAGTTAGTGAGGAAGCAGACCAAAGGAAACTCATCTGTGCTAGTGGGAATGTAAATCAGTACAAGCAATTTTGTAAAAAGTTTTGCACAATCTAGTAAAGTTGAATATGTGCAAACCCTGTGACTCCAATTCTATGTTTTGTTATGTATCCTAGAGAAATACATGCACAAAGAGAAATACTGTGTTTCCCAAAAAATAAGACCTAGCCAGACAATCAGCTCTAAGGCGTCTTTTGGAGCAAAAATTAATATAAGACCTGATCTTATTTTACTGTACATAAAATATTAAGTAAATAACATTAAAATTAAAATTAAGTAAAAAAATTTATAGTAAAATAAGACTGGGGCTGATATGATATGATATGATATGATATGATATGATATGATATGATATGATATGATATAATACTGGGTCTTATATTCATTTTTGCTCCAAAAGATGCATTAGAGCTGACTGTCCAGCTAGGTCTTATTTTCGGAGAAACACGGTATGCACAAGAATGTTAGCATTATTTGTAGCATTATTTGAATTTGCAACTCTGAAAACAACTCAGATGTTGAATCAAGAATAGGATGGATAAATTATTATATATTCATAAAATAATACACTATATAGCAGTGAAAACAAGTGAACTACAACTCTACACACAATTATGAATGAATTTCAAAAACAACGTGGAGCAAATTGTGTCACTCACAGAGGAATCATGCAGTATGCTTCTACTTATTTATAATTCCAGAACAGACAAAGTTCAATGTTTAAGGATACATATGTAGTTTGAAAAACCATAAAGTGAAGCAAAAGAATAATTAACCCAAAATTCAGGGTCATGTTTACCTCTGGATTGGAGAGACAGGATATAACTGAAATTGGGGAAGATGTGCACACACTGGCCTTCTAAGGCATTGGTAATATTCAATTTCTTAATTTTAGTGGTGAGTTTATTGCTTTCTTTTATTATTGGCCTTCAAATCATAATAAGTATTTTAGGTACTCCTTTGGAGGCATCCTAGTTTTTTATTTTAAAAAATGACAGAGGAAGAGTAAAAAGCCATACAAAAAGTGAGCTGATAAGATTCTAGAAAAAATTTCTAAATAAAATTAGACTGCAAAATTAGATACTGCATCCAAACCTATCTTTCCAAGAATTAAGAAGGAAGTCCCCACTGTTTTCAATAATTTATTACATACTAAATCGAAATTTAAAAAGCAACTACTTCTGTCAAAACTCCTTCAAAGCAATATTCTCTTTAGAATCTTAGAATTAGATCGAAGTATTCATTTTAAGATCTGCATGTATTAATATTTATTTCTGGAAAACTCTTACAAATTACAAAGGGAAAACAACAAATTTATTCTTGCAATTGAACATTTCTGAAGATTTTGGTGGGTGAAAAATAAATAAACCAAACACGTTTAAAGATCCACTGAAAAAAATATTAAATAGCCATTTCTTCATGAAATTTGAGAACACTGGAAACAAACAAAATCCTAAAAGCTTCCAAAAGGGGAGAAAGTAGTTTGCAATTAAAGGATTAAGAATCAGAAAGGTATGGAATTGTTCAACAGCAACACTGGAAGCTATAAGAAAATGTAGCAACGCCTCTACAATTTAAAATTAGAATGACTTCCAACCTAGAACTTATACCCAGCTAAACCACCAAACAAATGTGAGCGAGTGTGTGCAAATAGATAGATAAGCATTATACTCATATACAAGCTAGAAACATGGACCTCTTGGGCAATCTTTCCCAGGGAACTGTGGAGGAGTGTTCCACCAAAATGAGTGAATAAACCAAGGCAATATTAGGTTGGTGAAAAACTAATTGTGGTTTTTGCAATTTTTAACTTTTTAAACCACAATTACTTTTGCACCAACTTAATAACAACATTAGATCCAGGACACAGGACCTACAACACAGGAGAGAGACAATAGGAATCCCTAGGATGACCATGAAGAACGATCCCAGCATTGTAGGACGACTAGAGGATAAAGAATTCATATTGGAGACTCCTTCAAGAAAATGAAATGATGGGATATCTTATCAGTCCGAATGACTGGAGAGGAGATTTAAACATTTGGGAGAATTTGAACTAGTGCTAAAGACATTAAAAAAAAAAAAACCTAAGCAAATGGCTATAGTTTTTTTTTAAAAAATAAATATTAATGAGAAGATGGAGAAATTGAAATATATATATTTAATAAATTGAAATACATACTAATATATTAAATATATACTATAGAATATAGAATATATTTATATATATTGAATATATATATAAATTGATATATATTGCTCAGCTATTTAAAAAGAATGAAATACTTATACATGTTACTGCATGGATAAACCTCAAAACATTATGCTAAGTGAAAGAAGCCAGATACAAAAAGTCATGTTGTGTGCTTCTATTTATATGAAATATCCAGAATAGGTAAATCTATAGAGATAGAAAGCAGACTGGTAGCTCTAAGGAGCAAGAGTGGGGTGGGGAGATTGGGAGTAACTACTTAATGGGTACAGTTTTCTTTTAGGGTAATGAAACTGTTTGGAATTAGTTGGGGTGGTTGTACAACATTGTGAATGTACTAAATGCCACTGGATTGTGCACTTTAAAATGGTTAATGTACAAATTTCATTTCAAAAAACAAAAAACTAAGCAAACGTACTAACAAGACAATAATTACTTTCTACAAAAATTAAAATTTGTACAGGGAGGGGAAAATAAGTCATAATTTAGTACAGGTTCAGCTCTGCATAGTATTTATATAGCCACAAGTAAACATATAATGTAAAAATACTGATCTTACCAAAACTATGCTATAACTATAATGAGAAGAAGGCTAAACGGAAAGGGTGTCATGAGAGCAAGGGGATAAAAGATAAAGACTCATTCTTCATAGTATGATTCAGAGGGGTGGGCAAGGTTTAATCAGAAGATCAAATGAGGAAGAAAATGAGGGGAAAACTGTTAAAGTACATCCAAACTCACAGACACTAAACATTCATTCTACTCACTTAGGAAAATGTTTGGTGTGATCTTCTAATGGGTCATCACCTTCCTCCCACTTTTCTGAACATCCTCTACAGAGAAAACACTGGATGATGTCCTTTATACCTAGAAGTAAAGAAATCTGATCAGTGCCATCGGCATGTGTATTTGTCAAGTGATGTGGGTAATAATCGCCAGGCCTGTATTAGCAAAACCCTACTTCCATTTCCAATCAGATTTTGTGACACAGTCACAAGTTGGGTCATCAGTGAGGCGATATTCTATACAGGACCAGTGGTATAACGAGAAATAGCCACGAATGCTCCTATGTATCATGCACTTTGATGAACCTTCTCCCTGTCCCATACTCCTATGGAGCAAGAGATTTGCAAATCAGAGTGTGGAATTAAAGCTCCAGGAAGGAAGAGATTTTTGTCTGTTTTGCTCACCAACGAATCTCATGGACCTAAAAGAGTGCCTAGCACTTATTAGGTACTCAGTAAGTATTTTTTTAATGAAATCAGAAAGAATATATTTGGAGCTCAGGAAAAAAATAGAAGCAAATGCAGCAGCGCGTATGTAAGTTAATGAGGAATCAAATGCCTCTTACTACATTATTGCCAGGTTTATTCCACTAGAAGTAGGATCAAGTCTCCTTGTGGAACTGTATTTCTTTGGAAGGAAATTAGCATTTGGATCTACCAAAGAACTGAACTAGAAATGCTCCATCATCTTCCTTCCACTCTTGGAGCCCTGTGAGCACTGCACAGGTAGGGCAGAGGAAAACCTCCCTTTGTATCTGGACAAAAATATGAGGTACTAGAGCTTGCCCTAAAAAGGTCAGATGACTAGGATCTGTGGGGAAAGGTGGAGGTCCGAAAAGGAAGAGGGTGAGGACTGGGCAGAAGGTCTTTGAGGGAGGCTGGCAAAAGACCAGAATAGAGAGAGTAGGGAGAAAGTGTAGACACTGCCTTTCCATATGCTTAAGGCTATGAAGCATTAAGATTTTTTGTAACCAATGGAATATTCCTGTTAAAGTGCCCACTACATTCCCCTATTCTGTGCTGCTCTGTGGTATCTACTTGACCTCTCAGTAGAAGATCTACATGGACCTCCACTGTAACTCAGTTTGTGTGTTTGGTCTGAAGGTCAGCAAGGTACCAAGGAAGGACACAATTTCCTTTCCCTGATCACCTTCCTGTACCCCAGGCAGACACTTAGCTGAGGGGAACCTACTCTTCGTATTACAGAGTGGTACTTCCTGATGACCAACAGCCAAAGAGAATACTATGAACTGGTGGAGGATTCTACATGCTTAGGCCCCGTTAAAAAAGTATTTCTGGTTTTCTCTTCCAAGGATGTGTCACAGACTGCTTATCCACACTCCCAGTATCTCTCATTCTTCCATAGAATCAGAAACACCAATTTTTAACTGCGTACATTGACAGCCAGGAAATAGAATGAATGTCCCAGCTTCTCTTATAACTAACTAAGTATGGCCACCTAGTTCTCGTTAAAGAGATAGACGCAGAAAGGTCATGTGACAGTTTCCAGAGGATGGGGTGGGGTGGTGGAGGGGAGGAGACTAATGTATAGGAAGACATGATAATTATCCCAACCACGATACAGGTTTCTCCTGCTATCCGAACGTACAGCATTCCTATGAAGTCTTTCATAAGCTGAGATGGCAGAAAGTGAAGGAGCAATTACCTCAGGACACATCTTGCTAATGGATGCATAAAATAAGTCGAGATAAAGCACAGATGCTCATAGAGACAGTTCAAAGCTATGGAGGTTTGATGCTGAGATGCTGAGTATAGTTCCCAGGGAAGCTTGGCAGCACCCCTCTCACTGCTTGGGGGTGCACACTGCCTCTATAAGGGCTCACTGCAAAACAAATGCTGAACACTATTTTTGTTGTTCGCCTTTTTTTTGTAAAAGCAAAAATCCTCTTTGGATTTCTTTCGGTTAGTGAAAATAGGTACAGGCATACCTTGTTTTATTGCACTTTGCTTTAATGTGCTTCACAGATGTTGCATCTCTTACAAATGGCAAGCAAAACCCTTCACCAGCAAAAAGATTATGACATGCTTATTGCAATAGTTGCTTTATTGCAGTGGTCTGGAACTGAACCTGCAATATATCCAAGGTCTGCCTATACTAATGTATGTCTTAAATAAAAATGACAGTGCTGACCCGGTGGCTCAGGCAGTTGGAGCTCCACGCTCCTAACACAGAAGGCTGCCGGTTCGATTCCAACAGGCCAGAGGGCTCTCAACCACAAGGTTGCTGGTTGGACTTCTTGACTCCTGCAACGGATGGTGGGCTCCACCTCCTGCAACTAAGATTGAACACAGCACCTTGAACTGAGCTGCCACTGAGCTCCCAGATGGCTCAGTTGGTTGCAGTGAGACCTCTCAACCACAAGGTTGCTGGTTCGACTCCCGCAAGGGATGATGGCTGCACCCCCTGCAACTAACAACTGGCAACTGGACCTGGAGCTGAGCTACACCCTGCACAACTACGACTGGAAGGACAACAACTTGACTTGGAAAAAATCCTGGCAGTACACACTGTTCCCCAATAAAGTCCTGTTCCCCTTCCCCAATAAAAAAATCTTAAACAAAATAAAAATAAATAAAAATAAAAATAATAAAAATAAAAATGAAGTGGTGTAAAGCAGACTTTTGAAAACTCAGGATATCTAAACTTGTATTCACTGTTAGTCCAGACTGTAAGGTTTCAAGTATGAAGCTTCTCTACCCAATGGAGGTGTGGAAAACTGGGAGAGGATTTCTGATACAGCAAGGAAAAGGGATATATAAAGAAAGATTGAAAGAGTGGAGATTGTTGAGACTAGAAAATACAAGCCCAGGATCATGAAGTCTATGTGCTGTTTAAACGAGCAGCAAGGCAAGAGTTTGGTAGAAACTACTGGCTCACCTGTGTAAAGGACCTGCTTTGGCCAGAGCTGCAACTCCCATAGGGGGTGCCTGGGGCCAGTTCTTAAAAGAGGTCCTAGTTCTTCATTAGCAAAGATGCTGTCATTGCAATAAGCTTGAATAAAAGGCGTACAGTGAGACCAACAAGTTTTCATATTGCAAGTATAAGTGCTCAAGTTATCCTTTCGTATTTACAGATAGAATGATATGATGTTTGGGGTATGCTTCAATATAATTGGAGGAGAAGTAAAAAAGAAGAAAGGGGGGTCGCAGATGGCTCAGCTGGTTAGAGCACGAGCTCTGAACAACAAAGTCAAGGGTTGCTGGTTCGATTCCCAAATGGGCTGTCAGCTGTGTCCTCCACAACAAGATTGAAGACAACGAGCTGCCGCTGAGCTTCCGGGGCAGCCGGAGGGCTCAGCTGCTTAGAACGCGAGCTCTTAACAACAAGGTTACTGGTTCAATTTCCACATGGGATGGTGGGCTGTGCCCCCTGCAACTAAGATTGAAAACGGCAACTGGACTTGGAGTTGAGCTGTGCCCTCCACAACTAGATTGAAGGACAACGACTTGGAGCTGATGGGCCCTGGAGAAACACACTGTTCCCCAATATTCCCCAACTGAAAAATAAAAAGAAGAAGAAAGGGATTTAGATGAAGCAAGACTGACCACACGTTAAATTGTTGAAGCAGAGTGGTGGGTATGTACATACTATTGTCTTATTTCTGTATATGTTGAAAATCTTCTATAATAAAACCTTTAAAAATTATTTCTTCATCATCTAACATCAGAATAAAACTAAAAACAGCTAGAGGAGACTCACTTCTTACCCAAGATTTGAAAGAGGCAAATTTTCCTCAGAAATCCCTTAAGAGCAGGCAGATTTATTTCTTGCCCTTTGAAGTGTCCACTCTATGGATTGGTCTCCATTAGACTTCCCACCTTAGGTGGGTCCTGGGATTTGGTTCCTGTTGTCTGCGCCCTATAAAGACTTTAAAATTAAACTTCTGTTAACTTGTTTCTGCAAATTTTCTAAAGATGAGTTTGCTTCAGAGTTCCACTTAACCCCAGGATTTCTGCCATCACTTCATTTTTAATCTGCATATACTTAATATATTGGAAAATCCTCAATCTTTTCCTCCCGTGTGTCTCCTTGACTCTCACACTGCACCTCTGACACCAGATGTGTGGGGTTTTCCTCCATCAAGCAATTCTCTGACACCAGCTAGGTGTCCTACAGTTTGACTCCAGTCTGACACTCTACCTAGACAGTGGCAGCTTCCACAGGTTAAGTGCTCAGTCCCACAGGCCTGCGTCCACTCCACTTCACTTACTGGAGTGACTCACAGAGTTCAGGGTGACACTTATGTTTAAAGGATATGGTGAAAGATACACTCAGATGAAGAGATTCATACGCTGAGACCTGGGAGGGTCCCAAGAGCAGGAGCTTTCATCTCCATGGAGTTGGGGTGCGTCACCCTCCCAAAGTGGATATATTAACTCACCTGGAAACCCCACAAACCCTGTACTACTGGGGTTTTTATGGAAGCTTCATCACATTGATCATTAACTCCATTTCCAGCCCCTCTCCCCTCTCTGGAGAATGGGGGGGCAAGACTGAAAATTCCAAGCTTCTAATCATGCCTTGGTCTTTCTAGTGCCCAGCCCCCATTCAGGAGCCCACCCAGAGTCACCTCGTTAGAACAAAAGACGTTCTTATCACTTAGGAATTTACAAGGGTTTTAGGAGCTCTGTGCCAGGAATTGGGGGCAGCGACCAATATATACCGTATATATTTTCTATTATCTCACACTTAGTTTCTTAACAGACATGGATCCATTTAAGAATGCTTTCAAAACCATTTTATCCAGAAATTGTAATTGTTTTAGGAGAAGTGTCAGTCAAGGACCCAGCCCTGCCATATTTCCCTATGCTCATTTATGCTAAAAAACTAAGTCACTCCAGAAGACCAGAAATCTTATGAAAAGAAATTTTTTTTAAATAACTATGGCACCATAAAATGGAGAAGAAAATGGAAGGATTTTTATAAAAAGGATGAGGACAAAAGAAAAGCAAATGAAGAAATAAATAAGCAAAGACTTTGGAATATGTCTGAGTCTTTACCTGGTGCCATAGGTAAATCTCTCTTGATCCAGGAATTCACAAAATGTTCCCCCTGAAGGAAATTAAAATTCAAGTTATCAACTTTGAATTAGAGTATACACCAATCTATGAATAAAAATGGAAAGAACCCTCCCCCAATGGAGAGTTTCATTGGATTGAGTGGCAGGGTTGTTGGAGATCATTCCTTTAATTTTTATTTCTATTAATGTTGGAATTTTTTATATAGCGCAAAAAAAAAAAGAACCCATGAATGTTTATTTATACCTAAGAGAGGAAGCCTTCTGGGGTCACTGCTTCTAGAGATCCAGCTCCAAAGTGGATTTACATGTAGATATCACACAGGTACTTTAGCTAATAAGGAAGTATGAGATATTGGAAAGGAAACTGGATTCAGAAGGGTATTGGGTATTGAGCAGCTAATATTTCTCTGATAATTGCACTGGATTTCTTTCTAAGGAAACACCTCTCCCCCACTTTCAGGCCATGTTCTCTCTTCAGGGTTCTGATCTGAGTCATGTTAGCCAATAAATTCCTTTTTTAAGCTTAAACCAATTTGGGTTGGTTTTTCCACCATCTGCCACTAGGGAATCCTTATTAATAAAGTAAACAGCTAGAAGGCAGCAACTCAGAGGCCCTCACTATGGATGACGGTGCCAAGTTTCCAATATTCAGATGGGGGAGCCAAGGAAAGCTAGGTGAGGAGGCCTCAAAGAGGGGAAGACTGTCAGGAAGGCAGACAGACCAATCGAAAGCCAGCCCTGGAAAAAGGAATTGTAAGGGCTCTAGTTCAGTAAGAGAATGTGATTTTCTTCACTCTGCCAGATGAGAGGTAGGGGAAGGAAAGAAGGAATAAGAAAGAAGTACAGCCCATGACAAAAAAAAGAATGCCCATCCCCTTCTAATTCAGATATTATTAGGTAATCAAAAGGAAACTTGAGGGGAAAAAATGCTGCTGTAAATTACCGTGACGCCAACAAATCCCTTGTAGCTTTGAATATACTCAGTAATTTCTTCTGAGGATTTCTTACTTCGAAGAAATTCACATCTATAATTAATAAACATAATTAAAACTTACCCCAAAACTATGATAGAGATGTCCTACATCTCTATTATTGTGGTGATGGTTACACAATGAATATTTGTTAAAACTTACTGAATTGTATACTTAAAATTAGTGAATTTTATTAAACTTCAAATACAACTGTCAAAAGATGTATCTCAAAACTTATTTACACAATGGAAATACTACTCTGCCATAAGAAAAGATGAAATACTGCCATTTGTGACAAAATGGATAGATCTTGAGATGATCTTGCTAAGCGAAATAAGTCAGAAAAAGTCGAGAACCGTATGATTTCACTGATATGTGGGATATAAAACTGAAAGCAACAAAGGAACAAGACAAACAAAGAAACAAAAACTCATAGACACAGACAACAATTTAGTGGTTACCAGAGGGTAAGGGAGTGGGGGGGGTAGATGAGGGTAAATATATGGTGATAAAAGGAGAACTGACTCTGGGTGGTGAACACACAATGTGATATACAGATGATGTATTACAGAATTGTACACTTGAAGCCTATGTAATTTTACTAACAATGGTCACCACAATTAAAAAAATTTTTTTTATGAGAATCACCATTCTCATATAACTATTCTTTATTTCTATTAGTAACAACATGAATAATTTATAATTAAAGCTTCAGATTATCTTTTCTCTTGAAACAATACATAATACAATCAAAAAGACTGCTTTATAGTAATACATAGGCTGGGGGTTCTTTTTGTTTATTAAACTACGGTGACTAAATCTAGTTCCTGTGGTTATATGAAAGATACTGGCAGTAAGAGGAATTATATAAAACAATATATTTCATCTATCGAACAAAATACACCGTGTTTACCCGAAAATAAGACCTAGCCAGACAATCAGCTCTAATGCGTCTTTTGGAGCAAAAGTTAATATAAGACCCGGTATTATTTTACTATAATATAAAACCTGGTCTTTTATAATATAATATGTAATATAATATATATAATATAAGACCGGGTCTTATATAAGACCAGGTATAATATAATATAATATAATATAATATAATATAATATAATATAATATAATATAATAATATTGGGTCTTATATTAATTTTTGCTCCAAAAAACACATTAGAGTTGATTGTCTGGCTAGGTCTTATTTTCAGGGAAACATAGCATCCACCAAGGATCCTTAAACAATGAAAGTTAATAAATTTTGAATTAAAAAGAGCATACTGAATACCATTTAAAAGCACATTCCTTTCCATAAAAGAGAAGCAATGTTTAAATTAACTTGAAAAAGAAATCCCTCTAATTCAAATTTAAGGTATCTTTCTAGTAGTGCTGTAATAAGTGGACTGGGAATCAAGAGGCCAGAATGTCAGTCCCAGTTATGCCATTAACGGGGATGTGACCAATCTTGCCACTGTTCTTTTGTAATCACATGAGAAAATGAACTCCTTTAAATGATTCATATGTACTCCAGGGCCACCATTCTATGGGTAGCCAGGGTGTGGAGGAGAGACTTTTCCATGGGACCCCTGTCTGTCCTGCAAGTTGCACCTGGGCCAGAACAGAGGTTGGGTTCCACAGACCCCCCTTAGAGACTCTCTGATCGTACCTGATGTTTATACTGACTGACGTAAACCAGCACCTCCCCTGCCTCCTGCAACATGCTGGTTCCTGGAACAGGTTGTTGTCCTGACCTGCTCAAACATATAAAGTAATTTCCATACCCGCTAGCATCACATACTAGTATCTATATAATTCTCTGGCACCTGCCAAGCAGCGTGGGGATCCATTTCATCTTGCAGCTACCCATGACATGCCTCGCATAGAAGTTTTCCTTAATAAACTCTAATTAATTACTAGACTGCAGTGGCAAGCCTTTCTTCAGTCTTACCCTGCCCCTCACTTACGGGGACAGATTTTCAGCCCAGAGGCTTTTCCCTGGTGTGTGGGTACCAACACAGGGCCCCCATTCTGCAGGTGTACAAGTCCTCTGAGAAATTGCCTCAAGTCTGCACATAACCCATTTAGCACACGTTGGATGGGGTGGTGACCTGCCCACACACTTAGTATGGACTGAGGAGGCACTCAACACATGGTACTTTCTTTAAAAATTACAATAAAATCCACGTACATTTATTGAGTACTGCATTTTAAAAAGCGTAAGAATACTCAGACATTTTGTCCACAGTATATAAAATAAGCAACAAAGCCAGTCTACAAAATTGAAGTCCAAACAGCTAAGAGATAGAGTAACCAACAAGAAACTTGGGGATTCTTAGTTCTCATTCTAGCTCTGAAATTTATTGGCTGACCGTGTGCTCACAATGACAAGCAGAAAAGGTGAAACAGTTGGTTATCTTCACATAATACATGGTAGTTTTTACAAGGCATTTGCTCCATATAACTTTATATAACTTATGATGACTCTACAAGCTACATATTATCATCTGCATTTTTATATACGAGACTCAGAGTAACTTGTCTATGGTCTGATAGGAAGTGGCGTTGCATTATCTCCTGAGCTTCTGAACTCTGCCCTGCCTATGTTTGTATCAGCAGGCCTTAGCTCCTTCCCTCTGAGGCTGGTTACTGGACTGGTGGGTGTCTTCTCTCCTGTGCTTCTACCTTTCCTTCAGCCCTATGTCAGAGAAGGCATACCAGGGCCATTCCAGACAGGATGTGCCTCTCTAGTTGGTACTAATCACATGATGCTCTGTGTGAATAGTGTCACTGGGAGTTGCCCAGTGTATAACCCAATGACATTAAATATGGTGGCCCTGAGTATAAGTGAAGAGTGAACTGAGGCCAGAGCTGAGACAGGTGCCCAAGAACCATGAATACTGAGCCAGAGCTGACACTCATCTGGTATCTACCTGTAAGGTACATGTCAACATTGAGTACGATTGCGCTGATTCTAATTGGTCAAGGGGCCAGAGTAACATTCAAAATATTTAACAATCTGGTTTCATGCATCCCTACAATTGTCTTATCTGCTTGTCAGGAAGAGCTTTCCCCTCCTGACTCCCTCTCTCGCCATCTCTCTCTCTCTCTTTCTCCTCTCCTCCTTTGTTCTCTTTCTCCCACCCACCCCTCTCACTATTCCTTTTCAACTATAAAATACGCATTTGTTTCCACAAATTTAAACAGATAGAAGTGAACAAAGTAAAATATGAAAATCCCTTTCCACCTCATCTCACAACAAATCCAAACCCAGATACTATATATCTATTGTTTATTTTTATATCTTTTCATAACTTTTCCTATGTATTTTCAAACAAGTCCATATATAGGTTGAGTGCCTTTACACATTTTTAAGGGCTTACACTACATATATTATTTTGCATTTTTCTTTTTTCATTTACCACATCATAGACATCCTTTTTTGTGAGCATGGCTGTCCATGCACAAGATGACTTATAAACGTAACTGCCCAGCTTTTTGGGGGTTGACCTATGATCCAACCAACTTCTTTGCATGTAGGTGTATGAAAAATATTTGTTAAAGAAATAGAATATGAGCCTGATCGCACTGCTAGATCCAAGTTTTAGGTTAGAGGAAATACAGGAAGTAGAGAAACATGTTAACACCTCAGAAACACATTCAGCCAAACCTAGAGTACAGGGAATTATACAGATTACATGGCTTCTTTAACAAGCAAATGACAAGACAAAGATGGGAAAGGGGGAAATCTATAAATTAAAACCCTTACAAGACCTATCGACTAAATGTAATATATGGACTGTGTTTGAATCCTCATTCAAATTATCCAACAGTAAAGAGAGAGGGAGATGGGAGGAAGTAGACATTTGAACACTAACTCAGATATTGGATAATATGTATTAAGGAATTACTGTTAATCCGTTTTAGGAGAGATAATGATATTGTGGTTATGTTTCTTAAAGATAATCATATATTTTAGATTTATATACTAATATATCAACAAATGACATTATATGATATCTGGGATTGACATTAATATAATCTGGTTATTATTTCTGGGGAAAAGATGGATGAAATGTGATTTGGCCATGTGTTGATAATTGTTTACTTATTATACTGTTCTCTCCACTTTTGTATGAAATTTTCCATAATGAAAGTTTTAAAAATTGTTAAGGGAATGAATCTACTTGGTAAGTACAAAGTCATGTACAACATACTAGTAAACATAGGATTAAAAATAATTAAAATACACTTTGTTTTCTAAGCAGGGAACTAAAGACCATTCCCAATAATGAAAATTTGTGTTTTTAAA
Source organism: Rhinolophus ferrumequinum (assembly GCF_004115265.2). NCBI lineage: Eukaryota > Metazoa > Chordata > Mammalia > Chiroptera > Rhinolophidae > Rhinolophus > Rhinolophus ferrumequinum. The sequence continues at coordinate 44,981,303 of NC_046290.1, read as the reverse complement.
ATACAATATTTTCATTTGGTATATAATCAGCAGTACATGAAACCATTTGTAATGACATCTTAAACATTGTTTTACTTTCCAACTTCCTCTGTATATAATTTTACATCACCCCTATGCAAATTATTTTTGTTTGTTAATTAAGGCAGATCCTGAAACTTCTACTTAGCAAAACATGTCTTTGCATTTGGGATAATAAAACATTTAAGAAATTATTTTAAAATTATGTAATTCAAAATTTTCATGATGTAATCAGGCCTTTCTTGCTTAAGTGCTTGAATAAGGTCTGGAATGTCCCAACTTTGGATAGGAAAAAAATAAAAACTGAAGGTGCTATTCTAGGTAAGTGACTTTCTTTAGTTTGTTTTGTCTGGAAAAAAAAAAGGGTATTTATCTACTTACTTAGGGAACCATTTGGCATGTTCCTTCCAAGGATCATCTCCTTCTTCCCAATTTCCTAAACAGCCATCACAGGAAAAACACTGTACAGTGTCCCGTTTACCTGTATGTGAAGGAAAACATTTAGATTGCCCCGCAATGCCACCTGCGGGTAGTCCAGAAGGCGTGTGTCTGGGAGCCGACTGCTCTGCGCATGAGTAAAACGTGCTCCTGCCTGTCTTTCCACTCACACTCTCATCTGGATGAATCTCCAGTCACAGCCCTGCTGCCCTAACTGACCATTTTCTAAGCCCTGGACCCCACCCCTCAGCCATGGCCATACTTCACGTACAGACCGCTAAGCTGTTTGACTCAACACGCCTGCAAGGTGTTCCCAGAGTTGCTGTTTTGCTGTTTGAGCTCTCAGAGCAGAAGTAGTGGGGAAGCAGAGAAACCCCAGCACTCATGAAGTAAAGCAGAGTTAGAAAACCTAAGTTGTAGTTTTGCCATGAAATGTCTGTGGAAAGTAAGGCATGTTTCTTAAATTCTTTGAGCCTCAGTGAATTCAACTGTGAACTTGGAGGAAATGGCAAGTTTGTTGGATCAGAATTAGTGCTTAATCCATGTCCAGTTGGTACTTAGTAAATGATAGCTGTTACTGTTATTACAATTCTCATTCACATCTGTTGTATATTTATGGCATGGCTAGGACAATTCAAACAAGTACAATTTTCTGAAATGCAGTCTGCTCTATACATTAGAGTTTGCCCTAAGATTAAAACCAACCAACCAACCAAAAAAACCCTCCAATATTGCAACAACTAAAAGAATCAAAGATCATGTAAGAGCAGCAAAAAGAAGATGTGTGAGAAGGAGACTGGAGGCAGGCTGTCCTCGTGATTTATTTTCAGGACCTTAAGAATGCAGTCAATATTGTCTAGGGTCCAAACTTAAGTGTGTGTGTGTGTGTCTGTGTGTGTGTGTGTGTGTGTGTGTGTCTCATATATCAAATTAACTCACTGCATGAAACATAAAATAAAGCTAGAGTAAAATTACTGAAGTTGAATTTTAATAAAATAGACCTTGTTCCTACTATGACACATTTAACAAGTGAGGAAAGATTCACTAAATATTGCAATTGAAATATGGAACCTAAACTTAAAACTCCAGAGAAATACTTCAGAAAATGATTTCAAATTACCTGTAAAGGCAAAGCCAGCCGCTGAAAGCTCCCTTGGGGATATCCTGTGGACATAAAATGGCCAGTCCTTGAAGGACTCGAGTCTGGCCTTCTCTTCTTGGTACCTTGCTTTGTCTCCTCTTAGCTTCTCTGGATTCTTAACTCTCACATCATACTTGGCAATGTTACCAACATCTTTGCCCAAAAGGAACTCACAATCTGGATGAAACTTCTTGTGGTCTTCTATGGGGAGTCTCCGGAGGCTGGTACAAAACAGAATTAAGCTACAGCAAAAGCACTGAATCCCAGATTTTACGCCAGTGAAATAAAATCCAGCTGCTGCCATCTCCTGTGGTGTCCACGAGCAGTCGGACTTATAGGTCACGAAAGTTTTTAACCGTTTTGCTTCACTGCGCATTTCTGAGTTAAAGCCTTTTTGCATTTGTTCTCGATCTTTCTGCTCCTGTTTTTCTGCTTCCTTTGCATATTGAACTGCATCTATGCCCAGAAGAGCAGACAGTTCCGGGAGCCAAGCATAATCATACTGGGAAATCCTCTCTTCAGCTGCCTCCTCCTGAGTGGCCATTTTCTGAAAAGGGCAAAGAGAAAGTTAATGAACATTTCCACTTGTTGTACTAGCCCTGAGATTTTTTTCAACCCTTTTATTCTTACTGTTTCTTTTCTTCTGAACAATACTGATTTTCTGTTCATCATTCTGCCCAGTTCAGAGCAAATATGCTGGTAGGTGTGTGATAACGTCTCTCACTGCAACCTGCCCTCAGTAAGGTCATGTGGAGTCCAAGTAGTTGGAGGCCCTTGTATCACAGCATCCATCATCACTTAAGTCAAAGGTATAAAATAGGGGATATCTTGGTATCATCATATAACAAGTCCAAAGATGCTTGCTTGCATCCTCAACATTTCAGGAACCTCAGGCGTATTCCGTTTAATACTCACAGGTGGAGTTGGATGGCTCCACTTTACAAGGTGTGTTTTATGTGTCCCCGCCTTTATCCAGTTCAACTGATTTGCAATTTGCCCATCTACCCACATTTCGGCAAAAGTTGCAGCTAATAGGAGATCGTGACCAGGCATGACCTTCGTTTGGCAGGACATAATGACAGGAAAAGAGCTCCTATGTCAGTGTGTTAAATCCATTTCAGCAGTGTTCCCTCAAGAAGCTCTATAAGTGCACAGGGTTACTTAGCTTTTTGACTGAACAGCTCCTTTGTTTCTGTTTTCTTGATGTCCTCTCCCTGTAGAGTCTCTTTAGCGGTTATCTATCAGATGAGGGTCTCATTCTGACCAGAAGAAATATCTGCCCACCTCTCCTGTGGCCTCATGTTCCTTCCATTCACAGAAAGAACTAGCCAAAGCTTGGTGGTCTTGGCAGCCTAGGACTCTTTCTTAGTTACTTTCATTTTTGCCAAAGCAGCAAACACCAGCCAAGGTACATTATTTTTGACTGACTTCCCCGCTACCTGAATTTCTGTTTTAATCCACTTAGTTATTTCCTCTGGCTCTGGACTGACCACCTTTAAATTCTATTGCTGTGTTTTCCCTCCTATCAACAGTTATAGTACTTGAGTGAATTCAAACCAGGAATTCCTCAGCAGCCAGCCTCCATCAGTGGTTCTAAATCTTCTCCCAACAAAGCTTTAGCTATGATTTAAATTATAAAGACAAAAACTGTTTGAATTATCCCATTCACAGTACTATATCTTTAGCAATTACACAGGGTTGGATAATTGAAAAAACTTATAGGACTCTACGTAGTATACTTACATAAGACTTTGATAAAGGATAAAATACAAAAATAAAAATAAGAAACAGGCAACCATCAGAGAGGTCTCAGTTTATAGGACCAGTTCCTGGGAGGCCTTTTTCAGTTGCATAGGCTGTGCTGCATTTTAGGTAATGAACCACCTAGATGTGTGCAAGATACCTTGGTCTTGGGGAAACCACAATCTCTTCCGAGAAGGGGTCTTTTATACCCCTCTGGTCATATGGCCAAAACTAGGATGCATGACAAATCTCAAAAACAGAAATAAGCTGGTACAGGCTGCCCCTGGTCTGTCTCAGACCTTAGCACAGGACTACATTAATCACTAGTTAGCACATTCCATTCAGGTTTGGCCAAGAGACAGCACCATGGCTCCAGCCCTTCTGGAGATAAATAAGCAAAGGATTGCAACAGACCAGTTGGGATCTATTTTGCCAGTTTAGTGGTCAGTTTTGCTAATCCCGAGGCCATTTCTGGGGAGGACAAAGGATTCTGGGGAGGACAGAGGATCTCCGAGGCCCTCTCCAGATTCCTTGGTCTTTGACTACGAGTGGTGAGTGCCAGTGTGACGACTACGTCATGGAGCTGGGATTGAAACCAAGTCTGTGTGACTCTGGTGCCTGTCCTCTTGCCTCCAAAGAGAGAAACCACAATAAGAGAAATAAAAGGGCCATAAGTTTAGGTGTGAAAGAAAAGCACCTTGGCCAGAGGAAGTAATTTACTTACCTAGAGGTTTATCCAGCGTCCCAGTCAAATGGAAGGAGAATGTGTACCCTGAGTACAAATGCTCTGTGTTTGTCCTTTAATAAAAGCAATGGGAAAATATTTGAGGAAGTAAAACTCAAAACAAATTGCAGTTCATTGGGAAATTACCAGTAAATGCTCTAGGATATTAAGTCAAAAGGGCTTAGTCAGGACCCAAAAGGAACAACAAAACCTGCCAAGTTCCACAACAGAAGTATTTTATTCTAAACAGTTAAGATCGGTTAATTGTTACAGAGCTAGTGTCTTATTTCCCTGACGATGACAGTTTCTATCTTTCTGGTATCTTGTAGGAATTTTCTTTTTTATCCTTGGGGTTATAAAATTTCAAAATATTGTGTCTAGATATGGGTCTTTCTACATTCGTTGTACTGGGTGGATACTCAGTGGGCCTTTTCAGTCTGAACATGTGGGTGTCCCCCATCAGCCCTGCAAATTATCTTTGATAATTTCTTTGATAATTTCCTACTATTATTCTTGTTTCACTCTTTCTGGTATTCTCATTATTTAGATGGGGATTTAATTGATTACCTAAATTCTTATCGTTTCTCCCCCCATATATTCTTAGTGCTTTTGCTCTACTTTCTGAGAGACTACCTATCAGTAATTCTTAATTTCAGCAATCACACTTTTAATTTCTCACAGCTTTCTTGTTGTGTTCCTTATTCTCATGACATCTAATTTTGTTTAACCAACGCAATCTCTCTGGATCTCTTTTATGATACTGTCAAATGACAAAACTAAAATAATTTAGTAACGCATTTGATGTCCTTGATTCAAGGGAAAATAACCCATGGATTGGGGGAAGAGCAGTGCCTCACAAGCACTGTTCCCCAGAGATTTGGGGCAAGAGCGAGTTTTATAAACAGGCAACGTGGAAATAGGGTATGATTGGCTAGAAGGGCAGGGATTTCTTTATAAGGCCATAGTCCTGTTATCTACGGGAAGGTAAACTGGCTACTAAAGCTGAGTTTGGGGGCCGGCCTGGTGGCTCAGGCGGTTGGACATCCACGCTCCTAACTCCGAAGGCTGCTGGTTCGATTCCCACATGGGCCAGTGGGCTCTCAACCACAAGGCTGCCGGTTCAACTCCTCGAGTCCCGCAAGGGATGGTGGGCTCCGCCTCCTACAACTAAGATTCAACACGGCACCTTGAGCTGAGCTGCCGCTGAGCTCCCAGATGGCTCAGTTGGTTGGAGTGCGTCCTCTCAACCACAAGGTTGCCGGTTCGACTCCCGCAAGGGATGGTGTGCTGCGCCCCCTGCAACTAGCAATGGCAACTAGACCTGGAGCTGAGCTGCGCCCTCCACAACTAAGACTGAAAGGACAACAACTTGAAGCTGAGCAGCACCCTCCACAACTAAGATTGAAAGGACAACTTGACTTGGGAAAAAAAAAAAAAGTCCTGGAAGTACACACTGCTTCCCAATAAAGTCCTGTTCCCCTTCCCCCCCCCCAAAAAAAAAGCTGAGTTGGAAGATTGTGATTGGTGTATGTTAGGTTTCCATGATAGGTGTTTTCGTCGGCACAGGCTGACTTGGGTTTAGATTTGTGACTTGGGGTGGGCCACTGGAGTGGCCTTCATTTTGTGGGTCCTCATAAATAAATTAACTTTATCAATACTAATGTTTAGTTCCTCTGTCTCCTGAATTATCTGTTTGTTTCCTCCAAGGCTATTGCCATGTACCTTGGTACAGTGGTATCTCGGTTTTTGAACATAATCCGTTCCAGAAGACGGAGTTCTGAAACATTCGAAAACCGACGCACGGTTTTCCCATAGAAAGTAATGCAAAATGGATTAATCCGTTCCAGATCTTTAAAATCAACCCCTAAAACTGCAAATTTAGCATGAATTTTACTATCTAATGACACCATAGATGCGTAAAATTTACGGCATTCGTAAACCAAAATGATCGTCATCAGAGATGTTTGAAAACCAAGGTACCACTGTATTTATTTTTCACATTGCCAGCTTTCCTCAAATGAATCCTGATCCTTGGTTTTCAATATATGTTTAAGAATTAGGCAATTTAAAAGTTGACTGGGCAAAAGTATAGTTAAAATCTAATTGAAAGCCATATGAATGACTTGAACCTAAGCACTTTACTTCATGCAGCCCAGAATGGGGAGCCGAGATTTACCCTGAAGAAGCCCGAGATGTCAGGGGAACTCCTCAGAAAATGATTGCCAGTTACCTGTAAAGACAGAGCTAGCAGATGAAAGCTCACTTGGAATGTTCCTTGAGCATAAAATGCCCAGTTCTCAAAGGATTCTTTGTTTTGGGGTGCTAGTGCCCACACTGGCTCCTCTAAGTCAGCTGAAACAGTTTATTCAATTTTTTTTTTTAAAGAAAAGAATCATCTAATTTTTTGCCTTAGGGTTAACACTTGTCTATCATATAATCTGATGGTGGGAGAATGGGGGGAAGTAGAAGAGGGTAAAAGTGGTCAAATATATGGTGATGGAAGGAGACTTGACTTTGGGTGGTGAACACACAATGCAAATGATGTATTATAGAATTGTACACTTGAAACTTATATAATCTTATTAACCAGTGTCACCCAATAAATTAAAATTTTTAAATCTTCTTTTAAACTAGGTAACAAATGCACATATATAAAATTCAAAAGGTACAAGAGGCTGTACAGTGAAGACTACATCTCTCTACTACCCGAGTCTAGCATCTAGAGGCTGCCTCTTTTATAAGGAACAAGTGCTTTCCAGATGCCACCACTTTGCAGTAACCAGGCCCCTTTGCACTTACTTGCATTATCTGTCTGGCCCCTTTGCCATTTGAGTTTGCATCCAAGCCAATTTTACAGCTCCTCTTCTGCCTTCCCATAGCACTTGGCATAGTATTCACATTTTCACAGACTTCTTTATAGGTCTGCCTTCTAGGCTAGGAGTTTCACAGATCCATGAGGTTAGGGTTTGTGTCCTCTTTTTGGTGTTTATATCCTACTGCCTAGGATCCTATCAGATAGATAGCAGATATTCAAGGTTTGTTGAGTGAGTTAATAAATATATGAACAAGTTGTGTATTATTACAACGATAATAATACACTCGGGGTCCAGGCCTGAGGTGTAACTCAAACAGCAATTTAGTCAAGTGAAATCAAGAATTTAAATCCTGGGGCGGCAGTTTGGCTCAGTTGATTAGAGCACAGTGCTCATAACACCAAGGTCGCTGGTTCGAATCCCACATGGGCCAGTGAGCTGTGCCCTCAATAACTAGATTGAAAATAGTGACTTGGAGCTGGGCTGCGCCCTCCACAACTAGATTGAAAACGACTTGACTTGGAGCTGATGAATCCTGGAAAAACACACTGCTCCCCAATATTCCCCAATAAAAATTAAAAACAAAAAGGAATTTAAATCCCTTAAGAACCGCATCAGAACTCCCAGTCCACCTTGTAACCAGTCCACCTTGTAATAGGTCTCCCCAGAACAGAATTAGAATAGAGAACATTGATAGAAAATAATGAATCTTTAATTCTTAAAGAACAGGACCAAAAAGGGGCCTTAGGACACTCCTAAGGCTGCTTTCCAGAAGCGTCACAATCTCCTATGCCCTTTTCTTCCTTTCGACAGGCCCCATGGACTCAAACTTCTTGCCCTTTCTCCTAAACTCTGCGACCTGCTAAAGGCCTTGCAATTCTACCACCCCACTTCCAGAGGACCGGCTGTATGTATCCTTTCTTGCTCACCACTCATGAAATCATTTCATGTTATGAATTTGCCAATCACTAGAGAGCTATGGACAGCTGAACATCGATGACCATGAACATGAAGAAGTTAAAAAGTATTGAGAAATCTTACAAAATGTTTGTGGTTCTTCCGAGCAGAAGTCCTGCTCTCCCCACACTGTTTTGACATGTTAGTGTTTTGACTATGCCATGCATTCAGGTATACAGTGGGTCACAGTTGGTCCTTAAATACAGGACTTTTATGCTTTTAATCTAAACACTTTTCTTCAGCCTTGTAGAGGAGAGACTGTCCCAAGACATGATGGCTGCCTGACCCACGAGCTGGCCCCGGGACAGAAGGGGGTGATTGCGTCCCACTAAACACATTTGAAGAACTGTCTGTAATTGATGCTCATTCTTCTTGTCTGTAAGATTTTAATTTTTTTAAAATGTACATGAATATTCATTACATATTTACATCTTAAAATACCACCCAATTTAGTGAAAACAAAGCATTTGATGGCAGCAGAAGCGGCTTATTAACTACTCATTGTTATGAAGCCATACCTATATAAACACTAAAGTGAATAGATTTAAGTCAATAAGAAACAAGTATAGTTATAAATAATACCAGATTTTAAACAGGAATCTGTAAATGTTTTACTACATAAGGATTTCAAAGTAGACAAATTACAGTTATCTCAAACTTGGAGGATATCAAGTTCATAGATTTCCTCTTAGTTGAAGCCTATCCAACCTCAGTAACATTTCTGGATGAAGCATAAAGTTACTGCTATACATTTTTAAGGTTTGGTCAAGTTGTGTTTTTTGTTTTTAATTCCTGCTCTTCATTTACAATATTGGCGGCAGCAACATCATGTGGATTGTCTAGAATGTCGTTAAATCCATCTGACTCCTCCTCTTTTTGATCCTCAGCTGTATTAATATTTTTAGCTGTCTGTGCCCTAGGTGTGTTTGTTAACAAGTTATTTCCTAGGGACCATTACTCAGTAGCTTTGCCTGGCTTCTTTCCAAGACCAGTTGTTTATTTCTCTCCATTCTGTTGTTGCTTTTCGGTTAGTCTTCTACTTGTCTCAGAAGCAAACTTCTCACTTTCAGATGAATTTGTCAGAAAGGGATCTGATTCAATAGCAGTTACATCATGGCCATTATTTTACCCTACTTCATCATTATTGCTAATAAAATCTTCATGTAAATTAGGGAGATCAAGTTGAATTTGTTTTAAAAAGGTCTGAACTTCCTTTTTTATTCCCCAGGTATTCAAGTCTGTCAATAAAATCCTCAAATTGCAGTTTAGGGAATAGCCTATGTGCCCAGTGCTCCATGTGTCTGATTAGCGTCTTCAAGTCTTCAGCCTCATGACTTTAACATTTGATTTTGCCTTATCAAACACATGCCTTAATGCAGGAGGCCCTCTCTGAAATAAATCTCCAAGTATCGAGCTTGTGTAGATTTCTTTTACCTGTTCTCTTTGGAGGTACAGGAAGAGGTGCTTTCCTTCCTGACCCTTCATCAGGTTCAGCTCCTTTACCATCTTCTCTCTCTGGAGAAGCTGGAGGTAGGAAAGAATCTGGAAAAGTTTCATCTTCTACATGCTCATTATCTGGCTCATAGGTCAATCAAGCCATTCTCCTATGGTTCCAGCATCTTTTCCTCTGGTTTCCTCCCCTTTTAGACACTCCTCCTGGATCTTCTTTGATTCATCTTCCTCTACCCTGGTCAGTAAGACTCCATCCTAGGCCCTCTTTACTCATTTACTCATGTGCCTGAGCACATGGCTCACGCAGACTAGTGGCCACAGTACATCTGATGCTGGTTCCGACATAAACCGGTACTTCTCCCCTGCTCCCACTTGTTCCTGGAACAAGCCGTTGTCCTGACCTGGTCAAGCATGTAAAGCACTTAACCACACCTGGAACTAGTCATGTACTACTGGAGACTATCCTGCCTTGTTATATTTAATTCTTTGGCACCTTCCAAGCAACAGGACCATTTCGCCTTGCAGCTGCCCAAGATATGTTTGGTTTGTAAGTTTCCCTTAAAAAACTCTACTATTTACCAAACCGGAGTAGCCAGTCTCTTCCGTGCTTCCCTGTCCTTTGCTTATGGAGGTAGATTTTCAGTCCCAGGACCTTTCCCTAAGTCTGCATGTACTAAGCCTCCAAATAGTACTGCCATCTTCATCTTGTACAGATAGTTATTCTCAGAGGAAAAGAGGTCACAACAAAATAGAAATGGTGCACATATTGACACGTATGAGTGGAAAATGCATTGTTTGAACCATGACCCAAATAAATCAAAAGGAAATTTTATTACAGTTCCCCTCCAACCTCCAGCCCAACACTTACTACCTTCTTTGATGATCATGATTGCTTTTGTGTTTATTATTCAGGCCCTCAACTAACAGCTAACATTTGCTACATTACTTTATTTTCTTGTTTTTTTAAACAGGACTTTATTGTTGTCCTTTCAATCTTAGTTGTGGAGGGTGCCGTTCAGCTTCAAGTTGTTGTCCTTTCAGTCTTAGTTGTGGAGGGCGCAGCTCAGCTCCACCTTCAGTTGCCGTTGCTAGTTGCAAGGGGTGCTGCCCACCATCCCTTGCAGGAGTCGAGGAATCGAACTGGCAACCTTGTGGTTGAGAGCCCACTGGCCCATGTGGGAATTGAACCGGCAGCCTTCAGAGTTAGGAGCACAAAGCTCTAACGACCTGAGCCACCGGGCCAGCCCCACATTACTTTATTTTCATTTGCTTCACTGCAATTTCCCAGGATTCCATAAATTTTGTTTTTGAATACTTAATCTGTTTGCATGGCTCAAAAATTTAAACTATATAAAAATATTTAAAAATAATTCTCACACTCTTCCCTGACTTCATCTACTCTTCTATACCCACATTCCAGGCAACGACTTTTATTAGTTCCCTGTGTATTCTCCCAGTGTTTCATTTTTTAAAAGACAGCTTGAGATATACATCACATACCATAAAACTTACCCAATTAAAGTGCGTAATTCAATGGTTTTTAGTATGTTCAGAGTTCAACAATCGTCACAATCAATTTTAGAACGTTTTCATTATACCCGTTAACGTTCACTCAGTTGTTCATAGTTTTCCCTTACAACCTTTATTTTGGTCAAGTCCACAGTGATGGCTCCTTTCATTCCCGATCTTAGTGATTTGAGTTCTCTCTTTTTTTTCCCTCTAGCTACAGATTTTTCAGTTTTGTTGAACCAAGTTTTCGTTTCACTGATTTTTTTCTCTATTGTTTTCCAGTATTTCTTTTCATTAACACAAATACATATTCTTATTTTTCTTCTTCCTTACATAACAGGTAACATATTATATACCTTCAACACTAGCGTATTCTGAAGAATGTACTTCAGGTGAAGGAAAATGATCTTAAATAGATCTGAGATGTAAAAAGAAATGAAGACACAAAAGTGGTAAATATGTGAATAAATCTTAATAAACATTGACTAATTAAAACAAGTATTAATGTCTTGTGAAACAGAAAATAATTAAATATACAACAATAATAATAGATAAGTGAGAAAGGAGATAAATGAGGTGAAATGTATTATTTGTATTAACTTTAGATTTTGGTAATATGTATATGGACACATGAGTATTGGACACAAACTCCTAATGCCTCCTCAGATTCCCTTGGCCACTTTCTTCTTTCCAAGGTGTTGCCTGCCTCCTGCTCCACACTGCTGCTGCTTTCGTCCAGCTTCCTCAGCTGGCTGGAGTCCAAACTTATACACACCAAGCCTATCTGATCTGAGTTGCCCCTCCGCCTTTCAGAGTTGGCTGCAATGTCACACCACTGAGCATGAGACCTGGCTTCCTGAGCAGTTACCAAAGGACCAGATGACACAGCCCTGTGTGGCAAACCTTGGCCAACGGGAAACAGAAGGAGTCAGGAAACTATATTACCTCTATCTTCCTCCCTTCAATAGACTGCTCAGTGGGGCAGTTTCTCCTATAAGCCTTCTGAAGAAGTCCCACACTCAAAATGAACATACTTGCTGAGAGACTTCTACAAGTCTTCATAGCTTGTCACCAAGACTGGCCACTGTGGTAACACACTGCATCAATTTTTTTCTTGACTAACTTTCCTTTTTTTTCCTTACCCTCACTTCCCTGGATCTGCACCTCCCAAATAAAGGAACAATTCTTTCATCTTTGCCTCAGGTTCTACTTTATAGAGGACCCAAGTTAAGAAAGTATGTGTATTATAATTTCTAGGGTAACACTAAAAGAATAAAAAATAGAGTACGTAATTTCCAAACTAGTTGAGGAAAAACAAATAATAATAGAAAACAATCAATACAAAAAAGGCAATAAAGAAGAGAAAAAATAAAGATGAGGGGCGGCCGATTTGCTCAGAGGTTAGAGTACAATGCTCATAACACCAAGGTCACTGGTTTGATTCCCACATGGGCCAGTGAGCTGCACCCTCCACAACTAGACTGAAAATAATGACTTGACCTGGAGCTGAGCTGCACCCCCCACTAGATTGAAAAAAAAACCAACTTGACATGGAGCTGATGGGTCCTGGAAAAACACACTGTTCCCCATATTCCCCAATAAAAATTTTAAAAAATAAATAAATAAATATGGAATAGTTGAAACAAATAGCATAAAGTGAGACAATAGATTTAAACCCAAATATATCAGTAGGCACATTAAATATAAAGGGACTAAATGCTTCAGTGAAAAGATAAAGATTGTCAGGCCAAATAAAATAAAACATGAAGTAAAATGCATGTACTTAAAAGTATTTGAAATTAATTTTCATAATGAACTTTGAGTTTTAAGAAGTTTTCTAATTAATCAAACAGCAGAAAGACATACTATTCAGAAAGATCTCTACTGTTAAACAGTTTCCTTCACTATTATAGTATACTGTGGAGTTCCAAAAAGAAAATTAAAGGCCAGAGCTAACAGTCTGAGATCACCATTTCTATTTCTATAATCTTAAACAAGCCAGGATTTTCTTTATAATTGTGAAAAAGAAAATTCCTCCTTAAGCCTAACTAAAATATTCACCTTTACCTTATCAAGTATGCAGATGAAACCCAAAACTATAGAAAGAGATAAGCAGCCAAAATCAGGCACTGAATATTCCTTTGATATACAGTAGTGAGATGTTGTCTCTCTAATATATTTCTAGTAACTTTTCAAGGGGTGACCACTCGGCCTTTCTTCTACTAAGTCAGGTAGAATACTCTGATCATGTTAAAGGTATCTCCTATAAGCTACTGATAGCTCTGTTGACAGGGCAGAAGGAAGAAGACAGTCATTACCTCGTTATCTAGAGCTGAAATCTGTTTCCACACAAAGAACCATTTGGGTCTAGGTTCAAAGTATGACGCCTGGGAGAAAGATCTGCTACTTTGGTCACATTATATTTTGCGTGTGTGTGCATGTGCATACATGCGGTTAAAAATACATATTCGTGGGCTCCATCTAAGACTTAATGAATAGACTCTCCAAGGTGTCTTTACTGATAATGTACTTTGCTAAAAATTGGTATTTATAAAATCATGAATATCTAGTGAAACTCAATGTAGATTGACTGAAGTTTATATATTTAAAATAAACATACCTTTGCTATGGAAACCTGATTCACTTTAAACAGGATAAACCTTGAAGAGTTTTGCCTATAATAGTAAAACTGCACTGAACCTGAAACAAAACTCATCATACTTTCTTATCTAAATTTTTCTGATGATCTAGAGTGGGAAAGTTGAAGAGGATTAAATAGTCCCTGGGTATGAACCCGAGTGAGGCTAACAAGGATAGACAGACACTACAACTTCCATTAGCTTAAACTATAAGGTAAATCAGTCTCAGATACCAAACAATCAAAATGGTCGTGTTAAATATACTACTCCATTAAGTAAAACACTTTATCAGATATTACAGAGGAAGGTTGAAAGCAACAGGTTTAGCATATGAGAATGAAAAGATCAACAAGGCCTTTGCCTTTACTACATGTGAATCTCACCTTCAGTTAAGATTTCTAGTTCTGTCATCATGGTAACTGATAAAGGTAGGAATGTCAACTACATTTTTAGGAAACTTTGCTTATGGTAAAAATTTCTTTCTTTCTTTCTTTTTTTTTTTTTAAGGAGGGCGCAGCTCACAGCGGCCTATGTGGAGATAGAACCGGCACACTGGTATTATTAGCACCAGGCTCTAACGAACTGAACTAACTGGCCACTCCAAAAATGACTCTTGATTACTAAATTGGACCTGGACTGGATACACTATAAATATTCTGATGGGAACCTCATGCTTCAGGCTTTCCTCAGTGTGGTGACTCTTGAAACTGACATGTCCCTTATGGGATACCTGGAAGTTGGGCGTATGGAATTGTGATAAGAGGTCTGTGGAAGGTCTCATCGTCGTGCACCTACAATGTACTGGCTGAACTGCTATGAGAACTTTCACTGCTAATGAGAACTGATCCTGCTCTACTGGCAGTCTGATGTTCCTGTTTAAATCCTTCTGAGTAAACTGGTACCATGTATGACCATGGTAACCTTGTGAGTTTGAATGTTTAAGCTGAAAAAGACCCCTATCAGTCACAGCCACAAATAATTTCAGATGCATTAATTTTATCATTATATTCTGACGGTTTAGTTAAGCCAAACAAAGATCCTTTGAATGGGTGTAGCAGTATATAATTTCATATTCATTAATTTCGTAACTACTAATTTTCATCCTGCACTGAATTTACACTTACACTTACTTTTCTTTTTATACTAAAAATGAATAAAAATAAATCACTGAAATTCTGTATTTTAATTATAAAACAATGACATTATCACATCAATTTAATCATGTAAGTAACTTAAATACTATAATGTATAATGACTTTGAAACCATTACAACTCAAAAATACAGAAAACAAAATTAACTGAAAGATACTATTGAATTCAAGGTATTTCTGTGACAGGGTACAAATTTTAAAATTTAATAAAATATTACATTTTCTTAGCAAAAAGATTTTCTTTTTGAACTACTTTTCAGGTTTTAACTGGAGCGTCTTCTAAAGAATGATTTTATTTACAGTTGCAAATTTCTTTTTAACACATACAATATGTACTATATGCTGGAATCAAATACCTGAAGGGGTTGGAATATTATGAATACAGCCAGGACAACAATGGAGAGAATCATGAACAAAAACATCACAGTCCACACAGAAAACATTTCGGCACACAGTGCAAACATAGACCTGCAATAAAAAGAAGAAAAGTAAATCTAAATAGTAGTTTCCAATAAATAAAAAAATAGTTTCCAAAAGTTAAGCAGACCATAGCTAGAAGACACTCAAGTTGCTTTGCTCTTTTATATCTCTACCAATTTTTCCCCACCCACCTACCTACTTTATTACCTCCAATGGACAATGTTTTCCAAAAAAAAGTATTCCTTAAAAATGAGGAAATAACTTTGTTTTGGAGGCCTTAAAAGTCTCTTGTATTATAGGACACTCTTACTTCATTTGGGGAAGACACATAAGCTTGAAATTAGCGCTAGTTCTGAAGGCTTAGAGAGGACATCTGATTCATTTAAAAAGGGAAACACAAAAATGTATGTAATTATTTAATTATTCCTGGGGAATGACCTCACAATTGCAAAAGTTATATTCCCTTTTTAATTAAACCACGAAAGAATAAGGCAAAAGACACATAAAAAAGAAAAAACTCACTACCCTATTAGTATTAATTAGTATATGGGCAATTGTGCCTGAGATAAAATTTCCAGGGCTGAGCATTGTACCCAGAGATTCAAAAATCATTAAATCTCAAACAGCATAGAAGTAAAGATGATGTGTTTTTAAAACCTGTCAAATAATTCAAAAAATGGTTCTAGTGAGAATGAAGCTACTGATAATCAGAGGCATATAAAACTTAATAAAATTGTTTTATGAAATATGAGTAGAATAAACAAGCAATCCAACTAATATTCTATATAATTTATATAGTTTTAAATATGGACATGTAACTAAATTAATAAAAAATTAAAACTAGATAGTGATCTATCTTATTTCCATCTTTATATAAGTTTATGCATTCAATTTGGCCCCCTTCAAAATTTTTAAAAATATTTCCTCATTGGCAAAATGGGGGCATAACGTTTGGTCTGTGGCCACCTTAAATGGTAACTTCAAAATGGGTTATAACAGAACCTAAAGTACCATATGGAGAAATAACTTTGAACACTTCCAAACTAAATTCAGCTTAGCTTGCAAATTGAAGACAGTTTAAAGTACTAAAATATCTTTGTAGCAAAATTGGAATGCAGAATTACAAAACAACTATTTAAACTACTCTGTTCCCATGTTATCTCCACCTACCGTTATTACACTTCTAAGGAATAACCTGATAATAGCCTGGTCTTCAGTAATCTACTGAAAGCTTATAACACTATTTCCTTAATATTTCTTATACATTACTTCATATTTAGAAAGCACATGAACTTACATGTTGGTCTTTCAATTGCCCCTGACATCCGTAACAAAATCTGGAAAAGTTTAAGAATCATTTTGTTTAGAATTAATTCCTTAAAATAGCTCTGCAAAATCTCATTAACAGAAATCCTTTAATTAATAAGTAATTTTACTTACAATTAATTAACACATGACTTTTAGGAGAAAGAGTTAAGAATACTAGTAATTTAAGAAAATTCCACAGTATATCCCAAGGTCACCTAACAGTTAGTCCAAAATCTTACTTTAAAAATAATTTAATTTTCATCAAGGTTAAATATGAGCATGTGCTCTCAACTGGGATTCTGAGAGGGAATTAAACCCTACAAAAAATGATTTGAGGGACAATTTTTCAACTCTCCCAGAGATAACAGACAGCTGGTACAACTCTACATGGACAGGAAAGAAGTTAACTTATTGCATATAATGGATGCCTATGGGCTTAATTTTCAAGGAATAGGTTTAAACAGTTAAAAGTTCTCAAAACTTGTTACTAAAAAATGCAGTTCCCTGCCTACCCACCCCCCACTTCATTTCTGTTCCCCACAGCACTTTCGAAAACTGTTTGATAGCTACCTATACTTAGAGTGCTACCTCTTGGCTTTTCCACAGGCGTTGGCTATGAACCTCCCACTACAGATGATGAGAATTTAATTCTTTTTCAACCCTCTTGAACTAACAGCATGTATGTGCATAACTAATATCA
Source organism: Rhinolophus ferrumequinum (assembly GCF_004115265.2). Taxonomy (NCBI): domain Eukaryota; kingdom Metazoa; phylum Chordata; class Mammalia; order Chiroptera; family Rhinolophidae; genus Rhinolophus; species Rhinolophus ferrumequinum. The sequence continues at coordinate 44,964,290 of NC_046290.1, read as the reverse complement.
TTCTCAATACTATGTAGTTAAATCATTTTGCACAGAATAGTAAATGTTTAGTTTATTATGACTATATAAACATACTCAACTGAGCCATATGACATAACTTTTCCTCGCTTTAAAACATTTCTTCATAGAGTCAATAACTATAGTTATTCAGAAGCTTAGTTTTCTATTTAATTTCCATTAACTCAGTCCCAATTTTTCCCTGAGAAGTCTCAATTTCCTCGTTATGTTCAACTACATGAGAAATTCTATAGTTTTGTCCTCTTGGTGACATCTCTCCTAGAGCACTCTGACCTCCAAACTGAACTGTTCTCCCTATTTGATACACAAGCATCATTCTGGGATTTCCCCTTATCATCATTCTATGGCTTTCTTTATCCACTTTTGAATTAGATAGATATTCCTCTTCTCTTTCATTCATTCTCTTTCTCAGTTCCTTTGAAGCATCTCTTCCACAGCTTCCCCAGAAAGTCTCTTTTTGACACCTTTCAAGTCTGAAAATGTCTTTATTCTACCTACATTTAATTGATAGCTTGGCTGGGTATATAATTTAGGTTAGTAATAGTTTTCACTCCAAATTTTGAATGAAAATGTTCCCTGTCAGTATCCAGTTTTGATGATGAGAAGCCAAACAACTTGAATTCCAAGTTATGTCACCTAATTTTCCCTTTCCAGAAATGTTCAGGGTTAGTATACTGCTGCATATTCTGGAATTTCACAATGATATCATTTCACAGTACTTTAGTGTGGGTCTGCTTTACTTCAATATGTCAGGCACCTGAGAGTTCCTTTTTTCCTTGAAGTCCTCTACTTTAATAGTAGAAAATGTCCTTGAACTATTTCTTTTCTACTCCTCATTTGATCTTTTCTTTATTTCTCTGATTTCTTTTCTTTATTACTCTGATAGTAAACCTTCTGGATAAATCCTCTAGTTTTACACCATATAAAGCAACCAATGCTAAAAATATGAGCTTTCTTTTTTGTTTCTTTTCGGAGAACTAATTTACTAGTATACCACCACTCTTACTATACATAGGTGAGTTTATGGAAATTAATAGATTTCTGGACATCCAGATCTGTTTGACAATGAGTCATTTTAGTCATAACCAAGGCATTCTACATCTCATTTTCTATATAGAAGTAATCTTGACCAAGTTAATGTAACTATCTTTTTTAAAGTAGTAACAATGACCAAGTTAATGTAAGTATCTTTTTTAAAGTAGTAACAATGTATTCAAACACTACCACTTAGAACAGATATAGGTTAATCAAAATTCACATACCTTTCTCCATTATGTTCTTCTAGGGGAATTTCTTGAAAAGCATCCAAAGGAAATAAATGATGGTAAGATCGTGCCAAATGGGGAGCAGACACTAGAGTAAGACCTAGCACATAAAGCAAAGAGACATACTTAATAGCCCAAACCTCATAAAGACAATGACTGAAATGTCTAATGATAGAACTTAAGCTAAATATTTTCAAGTTTTATTTTTTTAGGATTGTAGGTATTCATTACTTCAGTTTACCTGTGGCCATAAAAGGAGAGTCCAGGCTGGAGTCTTAGTTCTGCCACTAAGTGTGTGACTTGTATTTGCCTATTTGCTTACTTACAAATAAAATTCTACAATCCTATAATTTAATTCCTCTTTCTCCTTATAGATATTTATTTTATGTAGTTAAAGAGCTGCAAAAATGTCTACTAGATGTCGTGCATTGTCTTTAAAGAACATACTTTTTTCAGAAAGAGAATCAGGAAACTCTTCTAGATGCCATGTTTATTCTTAGAAATAGAGTACTGGGTATTCAGTGAAAAAAAGTAATCTATTTCTTTCCTCACATTCAATCCAGAAACATAGGCAGAGCTTAATATTTACATTTATTTTCATAGCAACATAGGTAAGTTATTCAAGATTAGTTTACTGAATAGAAAACAGTTGGTTTCTTACCACAGATTTTACATTCAACGGGAAGCTCACAGTACTTTGCCCGACACTGTGGGCAGAAATAGCCTCCTAATGTAAGCCCTGGCTCAGTGTTGCTATCCAGGTGCCTGTGGGGAGAAAAACATCTCTTTAAAAATGTGATATATAAAGATGGGAACAGTTAGAGCAAAACAAAGTACACTGCCTTGATTTCAAAATCTTGGAGTTGTTTCATAGCTCACTTACGTTCATTTTTTTTTTCCCCTCTGCATTTTTGTTTTGAATAGTTTCCATTAATGTCTGTGAATTTACTAATCTTTGCTTCTTCAGTGACTAATCTGCTGTTAGTTTTTCATCTCAGACATTGTATTCTTCATCTCTGGGAATTTCATTTGGAACTTTTTTCTGTCTTCCATATCTCTTATCATGCTCATGTTCTCTACTTTCATGAACAAATGGAGTATAAATATAATAGCTGTCTTAACATCTTGTCTACTAATTCTATCAACTGGGTTATTTCTGGATATGTTTCCATTCTATGATTTTTCTCCTTGTTATAGGTATTTTCTGATTTGTTTGCATGCCTGGCAATGTTTGACTGACTGCCAGATACTGTGAATTTTGCTTTGTTTTAGGTGGATTTTTTGTATTCCATTAAATATGTTGGAGGTTTTTGTGGAATATACTTAAGTAACTTGGAAATAGTTTGATCTGTTCAAGACTTGACTTTAAGTTTGTTAGGCTGTCCAGAGCAACTGTTAGTATAGGGTTAATTTGGTTCCATTACCCTATTCTATTGGATTCCATACAAGGTCTGTTGTATTAAGAGGTCTTTCCAAACTGACTGGTGGGAACATGAATTATTCCTTGCCCTATGTAAGGTCTAGGGATTGTTCTGCCTGCTCCTCTCCACACATTCTTTCCCTGGCCCCTGATAGTTCCCTCACAGGAAGATGTTGATCAATACTCAGCTAATGACTCATTGGGAAGTCTCTGCATATCTCGAGAGCTCTGTGTGTAGCTCTTTATTCTCTAGTACTCTGCCCTGCAAAATAATAGCGATTTCAGCCTCCCCAAATGCTGAACTTTGTTTCTTCAACTAAGGAAGAGCTTTCAGGCTGTACGTGGGTTTTCTTGCACTGCAGCCTGGAAATTCTCTCTAGGCAGCAAGCTCATGTGTTTCCCTTCTTTCAGGGATTATTATCTGTTGTCCAATGTCTAAAAACTGTTGTTTTATATATTTTGTCTGGTTTTCTGGCAGGAGGCAGGAGGGTAAATCCAGTCCCTAATATACCTTTATAGCTGGAGGCAGTAGTCTTATCTGTGATTTTTAAGAATTACTTTCTTAAATTTAGTTTTGTTTTCTAATTAAGTAAAATGTAAAGCTCCAAAGTTAAAACAAGATATAGTCAGAGGGGTGGTCCATTGGCTAAGTTGGTTAGAATGTATTTCTCATTAACACCAAGGTGGTCGGTTCAATTCCCACATGGGCCACTCAGTGAGCTGTGCCCTCCACAACTGGACTGAAAACGACGACTTGACTTAGAGCTGAGCTGCACCCTCCACAACTAGATTGAAAACAACGACTTGGAGTTGATGGGGAAAAACACACTGTTCCCCAATAAAAATTTTAAAAGATACAGTATTCAGAAAAGTCTAAAGTCTACCCCTTTGCTTTTCTCCACACACCACCTAGGTAAAATTTTTTTTTAGTTTTCACTTTTTACTCCCATTACTATTTTTATTAATATAAACAAGTATAGATATCTACTAAAATCTCTACCTTCTTCTCAGATGACTGGTAGCATCCTACACACTTTTCTCTACCACGTTTTACTTAGTAATATCTACTAGAGATTCCTCATAGGAGTATATATAGTCCTTGCTCCTTTTTACAGTTATATAGAAGTAATCTTTTACAAAAGCCATTACATTTCAAGCCCATCTTCTTAATTTATAACTTACAGAAGGGAATTAAAAATGTAAAAACATCATCACTGACAGTTTCAACATTTATACTTACGCCATGCTGAAAGAGGGTTTTGCATCTTGATCAGACAGAGAAGCAATGGTATGCTGAGGAAATCCTTTATAAAAGAAAATGTTTTACTTTTTCTAAGCAAATTAACAAAATTCTAGGGCTAGGATCCTAAAAATGTTCCCACCACAAAGTCCATGAAATTGTACAAAAGTTCTCTTTCCTGCTTTTTAGGTATGTTTATTATAGCATGGTCAGACTGACAGTAATTGCAGGTTACAAGAAAAATTAAAAGTAGAGGAAATGGGGGAAATATCTGTCCATAAATATGGCCTCAGATTCTAAAGATGGTATCTATGTTTTCTAATAACAATTAACATATACTGCTTTTTAAAAAGAAAATGTTTGTAATTTTTAAATAGTTCCTGACACAATAAAGCAGTCTGTTACATATTCTACTTTCACTTTATATAAAAACACACACCTCTGTTTAAAATTCTGGAATGCCCAAACCTAGGTAGTTTGTTTTATTTATACACACACACACACACACACACATACACACACACACACACTTTTTCTTATTTTTATTTGTCTTTGTTCTTTGTCATATATTTTTAAATTTGAAGGCAAGTCTAAGAAAAGCAAAAACATAAACAAAGAGAGATTTCATTACATAAAAAATTTAAATCTATCTACATATCAAAACAAATAAAAGGTAAATGACCAATTGAAAAAATATTTATATCATGTGATAGAAATGAGTTGATATTCCTAAATAGCTTTAACAAATCAATTTGAAGAATAAATTATTATAAGTTTCAATAATAACTTTAAAATGGGCTAAGGAAATATATCAGTAAATCAAAAAAACTAGCCAATGTAATATTTAAAATGTTTTGAGTGTTTATGTCAAGCATTAGTCTAAATGTTTCATCTGTAGCAACTCAATCCTGGCAACACATAACGAGATAGATACTAATATCATTTTACAGATGAGGAAATAGGAAAGAGAGGTTGACCAATACTATAAATGGCCTAAAACAAGGCAGAAAAGCATTCCATTTCACTGACAATTAAAAAATTCATATTAAACAAAGAGACTTTTTATATTTAAGCAGTATGTCTTTTTCAATTATAAATTTAATAAATGCTCATTACAAAATTTTTAGAAAATAGAGGGAAACAAAAAAATTTTTTAAATGATGCGAAACCCATCATTCTCCCTCTCCTGAAAAAGATCACCTTGAACAATTTGATGTACTCCCTACAGCCTTCTGTCTTTGCAGTATGTATTACACAATTTTGATCAAACAGTACAGAGGATTTTATAGCTCAGTTTTTAAATTTCCCAACACAAGCGTTTTTCTATAAATGTAGTATCTTTATATATTTCTAGTCTTAACAGTAAAAGAAAGCCAGTAGTGTTCTCTGGTGATAGGACTACATGTGGATTTAATTTTTTTACTTCTCTAATTTTCTAAAATTGCTTCAACAGCATAATTTTCTCTAACTATAAAACATTTAAGTTAAAAAATTCTTAAATTTTAAAATGATAACTTGTGCAAATGAAAACAGAAAGTGTGGGGTAGCCGGATGGCTCAGTAGGTTAGAGCGCAAGCTCTCAACAACAAGTCTGCCGGTTCAATTCCTGCATGGAACTAAAGATTGAAAACGGCAACTGGACTTGGAGCTGAGCTGCGCCCTCCACAACTAGATTGAAGGACAATGATTTGTAGCTGCTGAGCCCTGGAGAAACACACTGTTCCCCAATATTCCCCAATAAAATTAGGAAAAAAAATCAAAAGTGAAGTTTGAGCCAAAATATATTTTTTAAATGTCTACTTTAAAATACCACAAATTAACACTTACCCATACGAATAAGTGAGCATTCAGAACTTGAGCTAGCCGGAGGAGGACTAACATGATGTGTTAGCAATTCTTTGTAATGGCTTTCATCTAAAATAACGTGGTATGTGCCTAATAAGATGAAAAGTAAAACAAAATAAAATCAGTTTTCTAAACGTAAGAATGAATAATAATTTCAATGTAATTCTGTAAACGTTTTACTATCTGAAAATGTACATTTTCAATATAAATATTTAAGTTAAATTATCATTTTTCAAAAACCTTATTTAAATTAACATCTTTAAATTAACTTCTCTACGAATCACTATAATTACAATTTAATGAAAGCCAAGTTATAAGATCTTTACAAAGTAATACATATAATGAAAGTACTAGCTTTTCAAGAGTTATAAATGATTCCTCTGAACACCGACATAACTACCGAAAATTCCTTGCATTTTGAGATGATATCTTATAGCACCAAATGACATATTTAAGATGACTACCCATATTTTGGACTTTAGCACATGAACTGATTTAAGTTTCATAGCTTAAAAACAGATGAAAACATTCTAATTTAATTAATAAATTGTTACGTCTTACATAGAAATTATGAGCAAATATTGAAGATTCTAGATATATACCACCAGTTTCACGAGCAAGGACAGTGCAAACCCGAACCTCTGCAGACAATCCAATAATAGACACTCTAATTTTAGCTGCCTTTAGGGTCTTCATAAAATCCAAGTAAATGGAGAGTTTTGGAGGAAGACAAAAAAAAGCATTGAACAATTAATATGTCTGAAAAATAAATGTTCTGAAAACTAGTAATAAATGCACTACACAATTTTCTTTAGTGTTGTAACTTTGGTTTTGATTATAAAATTATTGGTTCTACCTTGATTAGATCATAGATATTAGATGGATCACAAGTTGTGAGGCTGCTAAAGATGATTAGGACTTCTCTACTTGTATGTCCAGGCATGTGTCTAAAGAAAGATAAAATATTCTCCAATTAAGCGTAACAAATTATGCTAATAAAAAATTTACCTAAAAAGAATAGTACACTTCGTTTATAGTTAGACTATAGAATATATCTCATTTGTTTCAACATTACAAAGGAATGAATTGTATTTCTAAACACCTTAATGTAAATTTTTCTAAAATTAGCTACACACTTAAAAATTCACTGATTCATGTATTCATTCAATACATATTTATTGAATACTCTTTTAAGTTGTGGGGATAGAATGATAAACAACACTGCCAAGGTTCCTAACACCATGAAGCATACATTCTCGATTTGTTTCATACAAAGTCTAAAGTGTACATTGGAAAGTATGACAATACAGGAGTAACATACTTCTTTTTTAAAGACTGCAATTTAACCTCAGGGTGATTCAGAGTCATAACAATTATAAACATTAATTTTGCTACCATTTAATTAAATGATGGCTTATGGGATTTTAAGATGTGATAAGCTGTTTTCCTCTATACTAATAGAAATTTCTATGCTTTTAGGAGCAATTTTATCAGTTATTTATAGTTTTCCTGTATAACTTCATTGTTAGGCTCCCAGCTTTCACTTGTGGATGCTGCTATTGTGTCTAACTTGAATACTTGTGTTGCCTTCTTCTCATCTACTTTAAAACTATTAAAATATCTATTATTTTAGGTAAAGGTATAAAAATCTGAGTCAGAACAGATCCCTAGCCAGGGACAAAATATATGAGCTTTAACTATACTGAATACTTCCTCTTGGATTTTAGTTATATTCCACATAGTTGAACTTGCTGGAAAAGAATGCTGTTCATTTACAGATTACAAAATAAGCTAATAAAAGTCAATAAATGTACAACAAACTCACAATTATTATATCACATTAAATTTCACATACAATCAATTCTCAATAAAATATTTTTTCATTAACATATTTCTTTTGTACTACTAATAATGATACAATTTTAATTACATTTTTTTAAAACCTTTAAGGATATACCTCACAAATTAAAGTGTAAAATAAAAATTACTAACACCACATTAAACATCCTAAATGACATTACATATGTCTCTTAGTAACGATTTCATTATAGTTGGGTTTATATTATCATTTTAACTTAAATGATAAATCATTTGAATGATAAATCATTTGAATAAGTCAATCAAAAAACTTTGAAATCAATTATAAATAATAAATGTAAAACACTAACTTTAGAGTTTGCATAGCCATGCTTAAGGAGTTATAAAGAGATGGCTCTCCATGGCAGGTCATATCTACAGCTTTCTTCAAAGATGTTATGTGTTTCCTAGAGTTTCCTAAAATAGAAATTAAATAATTTACTTTTAATAAAATTCTACACATATATTATGGAAATTTATGTCTCTCCCAAAATTAACGTATCTGTGATGTTAAAGAACAGAATCCCTTCAAGAGATGTTTGTTATGTGACGTCTTACTTCATACCAGAAAGTAGAATACAGTTAGTCCTCACTTAACATCATCGATAGGTTCTGTGACTTTTAAGTGAAATGATGTATAGCAAGGCCAATTTTACCACAGGCTAATAGATATAAACAGGAGTTAAGTTCCTACGGTATCTAATCATTATAATGAAATGACATTGAACTTGATCTGAGGACCTGTTGTACAAATCTCCTTTGATCTATTAGCACACATTAGAGTGCATAATTTTTTACTTTCAATATTTCCTTATCTCGTCATTTTTAAGACTCATATATTTTCATATTTTAACATCTGTGAAATCATGATGTGTCTTACTATCACTGGCAGCCAGGCAGCATTTGTGACACAGCTGTCATCACCTACCCATATGAGAACCTATGAATGACTACAGATGTGTTGTTGCTTAAACTGTATTATGTACATTGTGCTATTTATGTTGCGTTTAACTGCAATTGAAAGTGTTTTTACAAAGGTTATAAAGGTTAAATCTTTATGTAGAAAGGCATGGAACAGAGCGGTGAGATGTACATTTGTTATCAGTGAAGCAAAAATTCATTGACAGAAGAATGCCTGCAATTCCATATTTTTCTTCAAGAGAAAAACACAAGAACTTTATAAGACCTAAGATAGAAGGATTTCCACAAATAGACAAAGTTGTGTTATCTTCTGCTACAGAAATAACATCTGAAAAGGTTATCTCTGTATCTCTGGTCAAGCAATACAAACAAAGAGAAGAGAAACTGCCAAATTCTTTAAAATAGTTGACAAACATATTAAATCACCAAGAAGCTAGTGTGAACAATTTGCATATCATTTGACATTGTGTCAAAGTTTAAGTGCTAGAGTTTCCTTCTTGATGGCTCATAAATTAAAGGTATCTCATAAATGATGGAATCTGAGATTCAATGAAATATGGCATTCTTTGGACATTTTCTCCTATTTCAACTCTGTCTTCATATTAACAATAATCGAAACATTAAATTGATTTTATCATATAGTATAATTCATCAAGCTACCTACATACTGTGGAACATTTATTTTCAATTTGTTACTGCTACACTTACCGTTGCAGAGTATATTTATAGTGAGGTTTTTTTCTCTCCTTTCATATCATTTCCTAAGTATGATTCCAATGAACAACCATTTATATGGCTCTTTCCCCAAAAAATGTTAAACTAATTAACCAGACTATCATCACTATAAGTAAGGAGTTTCTCCATGGTTCAGCAAGCAATATATTACTTCTGAAACTTCATTTTACTAATTTAAAATAGATAAAATAATAAAATGTTGTTGAGTGGTTTATTTTTTTGATCTCTTGTTCGGCTTTTTTTCTTTTTTTTTTTTTCTTCTTTTTTAAAGGAGGGCACAGCTCACAGTAGCCCATGCAGGTATCAAACCGGCAACCTGGTGGTATTAGCGCCACGCTCTAACCAACTGAGCTAACCGACCACCCCTGGCTAAACTTTCTCATTAAATACCGTGTTTCCCCAAAAATAAAACCTAGCCAGACAATCAGCTCTAATGTATCTTTTGGAGCAAAAATTAATATAAGATCCGGTTATATATTATATTGTATTATATTATGTTATATTATATTGTGTTAATATCATATCATATTATAGACCCCGTCTTATAGTAAAATAACACTAGGTTGTATATTAATTTTTGCTCCAAAAGATGCATTAGAGCTGACTGTCCGGCCAGGTCTTATTTTTGGGGAAACATGGTAGTTATTTAGTTTCTCTTTTTATCCACATATGAAATTACTAGTCTTCTTTGTCCATTTATCCACTTGGAGCTTCTTGGTGTTCTTATTTATCTGAATAAGTTTTAAAACGTTAACCAGTTGCCATATTTAATACACAATGCAAGTATTTATTCTTGGAATCATTTAGTCATAGAAATGAAAAGTACCTCACTAAGTCCAAATCCTTTGTTTCATGAGTAGGAAACAATTCTAACAAGTTAAATATTTTGCCTAAGGACATATACCTACCCAATGCAATGGCAAGACCAGCACTCAAAGCTAGATCTCCCGGCTCTCTACCCACTTCTTTCTACCCTACCATACACATATTTTTTCATCTCCCATTGCGTTGTGAGTATGGGGAAAAGAAGCATATTACATTACTGTCAGTGTGGCTTATAGCAGTGATTCTGATCGGAGGGAGAGAGGGTGCCTTGAAGAGGCCTATCAGAATCGACAAGAGGATTTTTCATCTCTATACATATGACTTCACTGGCACCCAAAGAAAACTATTATTAATTTGGAGGTAGGGGGCAGGAGGATTGGCCCTACATCCTTTCCTTCGGGGAACCATCCTTCCCCCATTGTATGATAATCCAGCTTAGACCACGTGGTTCAGGTGAAGCTTACCCTGCTCCCATGCTGCTCCAGGCACAGGCATGTAATCCAAGCCTACCAACAAAATACTTCGTTCCCCTGGCCACTCTGACTGCTCATGGATGGGTAGATCGTAAGCAGATTCAGTATTCTCTCTGGGACTTGTGCTAAAGCTACAGACTACAAAGGTTATACAGACTTGGGACTATTAATAGATATCTTTTCATCTCACAGAAAACCTATCAAAGAATAAAGCCAGACAGAGCTAGGACCTCTGAAAATGACTATATATGAAATCAGCCCACCTCTGAACAGTAGCCAATAATTGCCCTGTTGTGCCTAAGCTACTTTGAGTGTTTTTTTGTTTACTTGCAACTGAGCTTCTTGGATTACTTCAGCCTAACACACATTTCACTCCTTACTGTCATAGTGAAAAACTACATATGATGGAAGTATGTCAGTTCCCTCATGTGTATTGGTGAGGATGAAAGATTTGAGAATGACATTTAAGTAATAACGTATTTCACAAAATATAAAATAGAATTAGTGATGTAAATTTGTAACAATACATATACTAAAGCAAATAAAACCTGCCATTATCTTTTAAGAGAATAAAATTCAGTTAGGCATGCCATGTAAACAGGAAAATTGGATCATTAACAATAACTACAATTCACTTTCTTAAATTCTTTGCTCTTTAGAGGTTTAACTATTTAAAAATTAATTTTAAGATTAAGTGGATTTTCTGAATGATTATAATAATTTTATCTCAATATTTTCAAGATAAGAATGTACAGATCTTAGATAAACACATTTGCTTTCATTGTAATACTATTCACCACTGTGCAGAAATCTATTTAAAACAGTTCATCTTAAATACTGAGTTTAATGGAGGGTTTTCTAGGTGTTTCACCTAGAGAGCATACAGGAAGGCTTCATTTTACTTACTAGACAACCTATGAACAGGGTTACAAGGTTTGGTCAATAAAGCCAAGTACTTGAATTCTGTAAAGGTAATTTTATACATACCTGACAGTTCTGTCAGTTTTTCAGCTCTTTTACTCTTTGTTACAATTATTCCAATCTTGAAATAAAAACAAAAATGATTATTAATTTAACAAGTTATTTCTTTTCGGTGAGAATGTACTAAAATAAATTAGTAATTACAAAAGGAGTAAGTAACATGTGAGAAACTTTTTCTCATGATGGTTTTGACATAAATTTAGCTGAGTTCACTAGACATAATTTAACTTTTAGAGTTATCTTGCTTTTCATTGACAAGTGTACCAAAAACTCGTACACAATCTGAATCATTTAATTCACAGAATATATGCCCAATGTTTTAAAAATAAGTATTTTGCAATAATGTCAGGAATCTAATTCTTAATTCCACTTATCTACATACCTGACTAATAGGATTTTGATCAAAATATTCCTCTACGAAATACTCCAACAACTGTTTAAAGAAAACAAAAAGGAAATACTAGATTAGAGTAAAATAACCATAGATAAAATGTTTTGGGAAACCTATTTGTCAAGCATCACTTCTCATGATTTTTAAGCTTATAGATTTTCAAAAAATGTTTAGCAGTAAAAATATTAAATTAAAAAACGATAAATTTAAAACTATTAAGTAAATAAAAATTAAAATATTAAACAAACCTGAATTTGAAATTGTAAGTGATGAGCTAGGTTTAAGGTAGACCTTAAAAGATGGAACCATTTGGACATGTAAGACAGACACAATCTAAATAAGGAAAAGATCCAATGAAGACAGAAAAAGAAGCAGAATTGAGGATGGGTTTTGATAAATTATGAATAATCTGAATGTGTTTATAAACTGAGGTGACTCAAGTAATTCAAAGGAGAATGAGATTCAATAAAGAAAAGGAATGACTGACTTGGGGTGGGAGGGTAGAAATTAAAGGAATAAATATAGTAGTCTCCCCTTATCTTCAAGGGATACATTCCACGACCCCACCCCATGGATGTCTGAATCCATGGATAGTACTCAATCGTATATATATACTATTTTTTTCATATATATACATACCTATGATAAAGTTTAATTTATAAATTAGGCACATAAGACAGTAACAAAAATAACTACTATTAATATAGAACAATTACAACAATATACTGTAATAAAAGTTATATGAACGTGGTCTCTCTCTCTAATACCTTATTGTACTGTATTTACAGAGTACATACACTAAACAAAGGGATTATTCACATCCCAGGTAAGATGGGGCAGGACAGAGCATGACAGCATGAAATTTCATCATGCTACTCAGAATGGCATGCAATTTAAACCTTATTAATTGCTTATGTCTGGAATTTCCCATTTAATATTTTTGGACCACAGTTAACTGCTGGTAACTGAAACTGCAGATATGAGGGAAATGCTCTAATTAGCTATTTTGGTGTATCAGTTCCCTAAATGATCTGTAGCACTTCTAGTTAGCTATAGCTCATATTTAAAAAAAAAAGAGAGAGATTGTATTCTTTTAAAATTTTTCTTTTACCTTTAAAGTACATGTCAGTCTATTCGGCTTTAAATCTTGGTCTTCCATTGTTCTTGATCCATCTACCACCACATAAAGATGGCGCATCTACAAGAAAAAAAATACAAATAAGGACAATTTTCAAATACATTGTCGACCGAGAAGTAAAAATGGCAATTAGTATTCAGATATTCTACACATATATTTTTAATATATTGTTTTAAAATGTTTGTTGTTTTACTATTGTTTATTCAATCGTGCCAGAAGTTTTCTCCACCCCAGAATAGTTCTGTACCAGTAAAGGAAAAAAATAACATACCATTCCAAGTCGAACTTGTCCATGGTGCTCAAATACTCTGTTAAAATTATGCAAACATTTTAATGGAATACCATATACTACCCAAAAAAATCAATATAACTTTTCAACTAACCTGCATTTTTTAGTGAAGGAAATTATTAACTTATGAGTTCCACATAATTATAGGCATTTTGGATAGTCTCTGAAGACCCATTTCCCTGCTGAGGTGCTAGGTTGCTGGTTCCTTCCCCCCATTCAGAAGATTACAGGTCAGTTTCCCTGAAACACAGCTGAAATTAAGTACTGAAGAGTGGGTATAGGTGGACAGAAAGGCTTAAAGGAATATATTTTTACCTGTTGTAACACAAAAAAATTTTCATACCTTTTTCTCTTTGCTTTGAAGAGAATGTCTTCTATTGTAGCTTTAAGCGATCCTGATTCGTCTTCTTTAAGAATCTCCCTATGAGCAGTAATTACTTGTTTAAAAAGATAAGCTAAAAATTTAACAGCCCACGCAAAATAAAAGCGTATGTCTACACAAGGATTTGCATGTAAGTGTTCAAAGGTGCATTATTCTTAAGAGCCAAAAGTTGCAAATAATCTAAATGTCCATCAACTGATGGATGAATAAATCATGGTTTAACCATATTAATAAAATACTCTTCAGCAATAAAAATGAATTACTGATACATGCTACAACATGGATGAAACTTGAAAACAGAATGTTAAATGAAAGAAGCCAGACACAACTGACAATGTATTATATGATTACATTTACATGAAATGTCCAGAAAGGGCAAGTCTATAGAGACAGAAAGTACATGAGTGGTTGCCTCAGGATAGAGACAGAGATGTAATTAATTGTAAATGGGCATGAGAGATCTTACTGGAGTGGTGAAAATGTTCTAAAACTGATTTATGGTGATGAATGCACAACTCAGTAAGTTTTCTAAAAATCACTGAATTATGCACTGGAAACAGGTGAAATTTTAAAATGTGTAAAATATACTTCAATAGTTATTAAAAAAAATGTCTAAGAGAGTAATAATTCCCTACTCACCATGTTCTTTCATAGCCTCCTTCCCATCGCTTAGTTCTCTCAGGTTCTTCATCCATTTTTTTCTTAAATGTATTTATATTATTCAATGTCCTATAAAAAGCATTAGATTGTGAATTTCGAAAGATGTTTGTCACCAAATGCAAACAATTAAATTTAAAAGTAGAGAGGAAAGTAAATATACAAAGTAAAAAAAAAACAAAACTTAGAATGCAATGTCATCTTATTCCTTTATTTATTTAACAATTGTTATTTGGTGAAAATACTTGACAAAATCCTCATGGAACTTTTTTGCATCCCCAAGAAAAAAACGGAAATATTTATGCACAAATTTGGCACCAATAGAAGCATCTTTTACAATTTAAAAAATAATATAAATGCATTATAGATGTTTCATAGGACAGGCCCACAGAATCATTGGAAATAGGTATGGGTGTAGATGCAACAAGATTAGCCCCAACTGAGATTATTATAGCTGAGTGATGGATACATGGTGCTTCATTGTACTACCTCTCCACCTTTGTGTCTGTGTGAATCTTCTCATAATCAAGTTTTTAAATGAAATTTATTATTTATAAATAGTAAATGCTTATGGCTCATAATTCAAAAAAAAGGACACAATATTAAACCTACACTATAATCTCAACTATTGGAAGAAAAAGAAATATTTAGTAATTCAATAAATACAATTTCAATAAGTAGGGCAAATTCAATAAATAGTTTTTATCTAGATGATAGAATTAAGGGTGATTGGTTTTTCTGCTTATTCTTTTCTGTACTTTTCACATTTTCAATATGAGCATGTTCTTTAATAATCAGGAATAAAATTGGTGGTGGGGAGAACCTATTAACCATAACCAAGTAATAAACATCCCCATCATATCCACACTTTCCACCGTCTTCAATGGAATCTCCTGTATCCCACTCATTCTCAGCTTCCTTTTTGCATAAATGAAGGCTCTAAGGAATCCTAAGTGCCAAGACATTAAGGACAAAACAGGTCCCATCACTGACAGAGGCAAAGATTAATTTTTGTGATGAGGACCACAACCAAGACCTTACCCTCCCTTTGTATCATTGTTCCTATAGAAAAATACATATAAAAATTAAAGAATTGACCTATCAATGGACTTCTAGAATTAAAATCTACTGACAAGTTGGAGACTGCTTTTATGGCACCACTGTTTTCAGGGGCACCTGCTATAATCAGATATTATTTACTAAACTTCTGTTTCTCACTGAATTAACAAACCATTCCCTGGCATTGGATTCTCCTTTCAATAAATCTGGTGATCCACTTTAATATCCTAAAGTAAGGATGAAATTCTAACATCTGTGCTATTTCACTTTATTAACTATGTTAATGCCTTGTAAGTTTAATGATTGTGGTAACGTAGTGTAGTGACTAAATTGAACATTTTGATCCTTCATGCAAGTGTTTTTGTATTTATTGTGAATGTTAAAAATCAAAAATTTACATGTTTTCAATGTTTTTAAACCCAAATTCTTACAAACGTGGCAACTGCCATCCATCACATCAATATTTAAATTGTTTTATTTTTAGTTTATTACTTTGAATTCTCTGAACGTTCATAAACAAATTCCGAACTAATGAGTAGAAACTGCAAGCGGGAACACTTCTGGTTCATTGTATACGAGGACTTCTTAATTAGAGCTGCCTGCAACGGGAAATGACAGGGATAGGGCAGAGTCATGAAGCTCCCCATAACTACAGACGTTCGGCCGGGAAGACAGAGGTTTACAATGCATGCTGTTAATAGAGAAGGGATTTATTTATGCATCCTAGAGAAAGATGTACTTGGTGACCTCTTAGGTCATATCTCCAACGGCCTATGACTTCCATCTTCTTACAAATAGCGCTGATCTGTTTCCTGGGAATCCAACCCCAAAAAAACTACTTGCCCCAGCGTAAGCCTGTCGGTGTGATTCCTGTCACGTGAGCTCAGAATACTACCTGGAAACAAATAAGATCGGCACCAAACACCGCGATTTATGAGGCTTTTCCTCAAACCTTATCCTGCCAAGCGCTGTGAGATAGGCAAGGGTGATTACTGTCCTGTTTTTCAGGTGTGGAACTCGAGGCTCAAAGGATGGGAACTCTCTCGAGGCCACATAACTAGAGGGAGGTCACAAAGTTGAACCCACGATCACAATTCCCAAAACTCGCACTCTGCCTCAGGGAAGGAAGTAGAGCCATCCCCAGACTTCACACGCTTCCACGCAGCTCCCCAGACGGAAACTGCCCTCCTTCTCCACACGCTCCCACACAGCCTTATTCCTTCTGAGGCTGGTCGGAGCCATTCAGCCTACGCCCGGGGCAATGAAGGCCCTTCCTTGCCACCGTGCTTTCCAGGTAGCCATCCCACGCCCAGGCTCGGCTCCAACGGGTACCCGCGGACTCACCAGTCCCGCCCGACGCCGCTCCGCCCGGAAGCCGCTCTGTCCGAAAGCTCCGCCCAATCCGCTCTAATGGCGACTTTGAAGTTCTTCCTCCGTGCGCAGTGACGACGCAGAACCGTTCCGGTTGCTTTGAGTGGAGTTTGTCGCAGCAGAACGTTCCGGGGTCGCGGCATTCCCGGAACTGATTTTGCGTGAGAGCAAGGACCGCTTACACCCCCATTCAGCTCAGAGGCGGGAAAAGTGCCGTCATTCGCTCTTGGATGTTCGGAGGGCCGGTAGTTGTCGACCTGGGATCTAAGGAGCTGCTTTATTTCTAAAAGGTTGGCATGAAGAACTCTGACCGCAGCAGCAGCAACAGCAGCTGGGCCAGCAGCACCTTGCTGTGCAACGTTTTCCGGGACGCCCTTGCTGTTCGTGCAACAAATATTTATTGAGCACCTACTTTGTGCCTGATTCAGTTCTAGGCACTGAGGAAATAGCAATGAAAAACTGCCAAGAATCCTTGGCCTTATCGAGTTGCTTCTGCTGTGAAGATAGTTATCAAGAGATAGTGTCATAGAGAAAAATTAAGCATGGAAGGGGAAAGGGTTCCAGTTCGAAATAGTGTGATCAGAGGAGCCCACACTGAGACAGTTGAGCCATGGTCAGAATGAGGGAATTAACCACGCTGACACTAGGGAGCAACAGGAGCTGCAAGTGCAGCTCCAGGGGTGGAAACGCGTTGGTGTGTCTGAGGGAATGCATGAGAAAGGGTGAAAATGAGTGGTGGCAGCTGAAATCAGAGGTGGAGGCCTCTGAGCACTGAGAACTTTGGAGGGATGATGATGGCTTCAACTAGTGTAGTATGGCAGTGCAGCTAGTGAGAAGCAGCTGGATTCTCATCTTGTTGATAGACTGGATGTGTGTTATGAACAAGGAACTAGTGACTCCAGAAGTTTTCAGTTGAGCAACTGAAAGGTTGAAGTTGCAATTACTGAGAGGGTGGAGGGTGAGTTCTGTCAGTTCAATTTTGGAAAAATTGTTTGAAATGCGTGCTATACATAGGGAATTAAATACTAGCATTCCTCCACATTCAAGAAATGGAGAGGCAAGTCACCCCCAGAACACTGGAGAAAAGGTTAAGCCCAGGAAAAGAACAGAAAGGACAGGCGGGAGATGGAGCCTCTTTGTTCCCCCACCAGCATATGCTTCCCGTGTTGCTTTATTGTACCAAAATCTTCTCATGCTTCGCATAAACAGAAGCCATCCTGCACAGTAGTGGAAAGAACAGACCTGTATTTAAAACCATGATCTGCCACACTAGCTGGATGACCTCAAGCAAGTCACAACCCAAGTCTGACCTGTAAAATGGGGATACCTCCACCTACCTTACAGTGTTCATACATCACATAGTGGCAGCTCCACAACCAGCTCCTTTTATTTCCCACCAGAAGACAAGGCCTTATTATTTAGTTTTGGTGGTGTCTTTAAAAAGGAGGAGGGGAAATTAGCTTTGCTGATTCTTTCCCAGTGCCACTCAGCCTTCCATCTTTGCCTCCCTGACAAACTCCACTTTCTCCTTTTTCTTTCCTTCTGTTCTGATTGGCCACCCTATTCCAAGATGGAGTGCCTTCCTATAGGACAGCTCCAAACCCAAGCTCCAAGTTTCTCACTTACGTTTACTACCTATCAGTCTGGGAACTTTTAACGGAAAACCAGGAAAAGGGCAGAGGACTCCCAAATAAATTTAAATTAAAGCATATTTGTGGAGAGGAGGCTGAATCATTCCGGCTTTTCCAACTGTAAAGTTTACTATCCTCTATATAGGTTTTAGTCATAGATCTTAACTAGGAATGGTACTAGGCAAAACAATATACATAAATCCATGGTAATTAATCCCTTGCCATAATTATGACTCAATATTCTAATTGTGTACAAAGTGGTAGAAAAAATGATCTAACCTCGCCAAATGTTTCAACTGGTAAAACTAAGGGACAACTATAAAGAGTGGAACAGTTTGTTCTTTGCCCATGGGTGGCTGGACACAATCTACAGAGTTAGGAAATTCATGAACAGCTCAGCCAGTGGAATCAAGCTGAAATTCAAAGTGTACAACTTCAAAGACTGGTAGAGGTGAACCTGCCTATTCCAATACCTTCAGATGGAACTTAAATCATTCGAAGAGACTCGTTAAAAAACCTCTTGAATTGCTTATAACAGTGCCTAAGAATCCTTATTGTGACATGTAAACTCTATTCTCTTTTAAAGCATTTGTTCATCATCTATGAATCGCCACAATGCCAGGCCTAATACAGTTATGTCTAAAATTCAGAATTTACACCCTAAAGCTGCACTCCAGCAGAAAGGAAGAATATGGGGACTGGCATGATACATAAACTTTTAAGACACAATTTGCTTTTAAAAAAGTTGTTTCAAGTTTCACCTCCTGGCTTTGGGCAATAGGTGTAACTAGCCATATTTATTTACTTTCTGACAAGGACGGTTTAAGTCACACATTAACCACCTGCATAAAACTGTATTAGGTACAAATGTCTCTCTTACAAATAAGCAACCAGAGAATACAGGAAGACTAATTTGTCCAAGGTCACACAGCAAATAATTGCTGCAGGGCAAAGCAAGGATAAACAAACATGCAGGGAAGAACTAGCAGGTCTTATGACACCAACTAGAATTTTGGGGGGACACACACTTCCACATTTTGTTACACACACACAAATATCGTAGTTATGTGTATGTGTTTTTTTCTAACTCCAAAGTGGCATTATTTTAAGAGTGTTTTCTAAAAACAACCAGTGACTTGGGCATTTTTATTCCTGAAAATTATTCCCATTAGAAGACATATAAACAATATGAAACACAGCAGGAGGGAAGAGACATTACTCCATCTAATTAGTGCTTTCAAACAATAGAGGTTACATGGTGAGTGTAGAACCATGAGCTGGCAGCATGAGACTGAACTGATTCCTCCAGCTAAGTCTTTAAAAATGTCCACTTGAGATACTTCCAATCCTAATGCTGAAGACTGGAGAATGTGTTTGCAGTTGGGGGTATGGGGAACTCCCATACCCCCAACTAAAGCTAAAATCCCTGGAGCCAGGATTAAAGAACTCTTCTGTCCTGATCCTGCTTTACACATACTTGTACATACCCCCACTCAGGTCGTTACAGATATCTCAGTATTTCGTATGAAGCATTTCATGTTATTAAACATACTTAAAATGCACTCAAAATTAAAATAGGATTATTTTACTAACATCATACAGAGCAATTGTACCTTATCCAACCCATTAATTTAACAAAGTCAAGCTAGAATGGGAGTATGGAACCTAATATTCAAACTAAGATTCCTAGTTTAGTTACTTGTTATATGTGACAATGGACCAGTTAATCCATCAGATCATTGGTTACCTTATCTGTAAAATGAGAATGATTGAAATGGTTCCATGTCAATGGACTGTTGTAAGAATTAAGTGATATTTCTTGTATGTATCTGTATATAATGTAACTTTTACTATAAATACTAATAGACTTAAATTTATTTCCCAAAATACAAAGCATGTATGACAAAACTAACACTTATTTCTAGATGGTAGGTACATACATGTATGTTTATAGTTTTCTGTATTTCTTTACATTTTTCATAATAAAATATTGATCTTATCTACTTTTAATACAGAATCACACATGTAACGAAATCACTTTGTGCAGTGAACCTTTATCTCATGGACCACATTCTTTCACAACAAAATCTTGGAACAATGATATACACAGCAGAAAGCACAATGCAGGCATAAGAATCATAGATCAGAGATGGAAGAGACCTCTGAAATCCCATGTAAATCTCTTATTTTGCAGACTAGGAAACTGCTTGAGTGGCTTTTCAGTTACATCCGGCTAGTTAATGCCAAGCCCAACAGAAATACCTTGATTCTGGCTCCTGAGGTGGTCTTTAGTAAGTACCACATTTGAAAAATGATTCCTATTTTGTTTTTTTTATTTCGAAGTCCAATTTTATGGCACAATTTTACAATGCAAACGTATGCTATTTGATCTTCTGCATTCAGCTGAATAGTCTCGTTTCGTCCGAACACTGGCAAGCTTACCTTCATAAACTAAGTACATTGACTTACAAGAACAAAGATTTAAAATTTTAATGTACACAAAAATCAGTTAAGTTGCTCAAGAGCGTCCTTACCATTTGGTGTGAATCCAAAAGATATGAAAAGCATGGACTATTACCTTTTGTCATAAGTATGTAAAGCACATGGAAAATTAGGAATTTCTTCAATTTGAAGAAACGAATCGGTGTTATAATAGAAACATTATTTAAAAGTTTATCTTTGGAAAATGATTCAGACTTGTATATAAAAAATTATATACTTAGAATGAAAAAGGTGCTCTGTAATAAATCTGACAACTCCAACTCCAGTACTGATCATAAATTCCTAACTAGGCAGGTCATGGTGGGTAGTCACACCCCAGGTATACAACTTCTTGAGTAAAAGGCTTATCTTTGCCTTAAGCAAGCCCTGTCTATTGTTTCTGTGTATTTAGGTTAACACACCTTTGAAAAGCCAGAATAATCCTTTTTCAGACCCCTCAGAAGGAGCACCCTCAAGGGAGCACATAATCTATTAAAATGTCCTGTAATTCAGTCTCCACCTAGCTTTCTCCCACTATCATGTAATTTTCCTTATGTTCTCTCCCTAATTCCAAACGCAAAAAAGAAACTGTAGAACTGTCATTCTTGGAGCAGTTGAGATCTTGCTTCCTGGCATGCTGTCAGTTTGGCTCAAATAAATTCAAAAATCTCTACAGGTCTGGATGTTTCTTACGTTGACATACTTAAGTGTCTGAACTGCATACTAATGATTAAAGATTATTCTTCAAAACATTTTATAAAAAACAGAATGCTAAGCTTGAGTGGAAAGTCACAATCAACTTGGCTAGTGATATACCCAGTATTATCAGCTTTTACTTTTCTAACAAAAATACGCATTTTTTAAAAAGTGCTGAGATTTAAGGGCACAATTTGAAACAATTTGGGGCTTTGTGGTATTGCATTTTACGTTCAGATAAATAGGCCTTCTCATAACTAAGGGATTGGGAAATAAGCAACCAGCGCAGCACCGAAAATAGTGTAAAACAATTTAACAGACACAACTGCCCAGTGTAGTTTTGCACAGCTTAAAACTAACAGCACTAATAACATCAAACAGATATACTGTAGAAAGAAAACACCTGGTTTAACACCTTATAAAGTATTTACAGAACTTGAACTCTTGTAAGATACATTTCAAGTCACAATTAAGTTATAACTGTAATTGGATACTCTGATATAATGAAAAGGCCTAGTTGGTTAAAAAAAAGGCATGTAAACCATAAAAGATTAAAAACTATTTTAAAATACACAATAAAATTCTAACCAATAGGTTTAAATTTTGATTTTTAAAAAGTAAATATATATTTACAATCTTTAAATTTCAATTTGTTACTTTTACATGATCTTTATTACCAAGATAACATAAAACAACAAAAAGCTCTTTTAACCATTTATACACAGAAAAAAAATTAATAGGGAGGTTGGTACAAAGCGACATCCTTAGTATCTAAGATGTGAAAAGGCCAAGAACTTTATTAATGGAGTCATAAAACAGACTTAACCAAAACTGCAAGCTAGGAAACAAGCAGTTTCACATCATTGCAGGACCCAGTTTCCTTGGGACCCAGATTCCCTATCAGAAAAGGTATGATTATAAGTAAGGGTTACCTGAAGGGAGAATTCTGAGAGGATTAATAAACGAGATCACCTATTCGAACCAATGAAGCACTAAGATATGACTGCCTCGGGTGTGAAAGTTCACAGCACAATCCACTCATGGACCTTCCTTAAAGGCTTAAAAACCTCAAACAATCCCTAGTTCTTAATACAAGAACCGGTGTTTAAAGCATAAAATCCTTAATTGGAGTGTTCAGCCCCGTTGATTATCAAAAGCTATTTATAAAATGCTTCAATACTGATGATAATAAACTGATGATATTAAAGCTACCAAAACTTTGTAATGATCACAAAGGTTTGGCTCCTGGGTTAGAGTCGAAAGTCATTTTGCCTTCTGACAACACTGCAGAGACGTCAGATACTTCTTAATCTCTCAAACAACGTGAAATCTGCCTTCTATGTTTTCCGTTTATCATAATCTCCAACCATCTTCTTAATGTGTGACAATTTACTCTTCAACTGCTTGCAATAATTCCTCTTACTTTTGTAATCTGCAGACTAAAAAGAAAAAAAAGGAACCAAGTAAATGTAACAAAATAAAAACAAGCTATGTGTTAGCTGCTGGGAAGGCAGAGGTGAATGAAAAAAAGTGGAACAGAAATCACAGCATTGTTGGGAGTGTTAAATGAAGTAACATAGACAAGGCACCTGGCAGTATCTCAAACCAAATAGGCAGATGATTCTCTGCTTAATTATATCTTTGAAACTGAGTTTCACAAAGGATACACTACTTCCTAATAATTTGCAGTGACCCAAAAAACTTATTGACCTTTTTACTAACACATCATCTGAAAAGAATCAGTAAAACAACAAACTGGTGGTATCAGTTAACTTGGGAAAGGGGAACTAGGTAAATGTGGAATGAGACAGGAAACTTTATACTCATTTAAAGTCTTGCATTTAAAAAGATGTTCTGTAATTTTTAAAAAACTTAATATAAAATCTTTTAAAAACAAAAAATGTTTTACATCAAGAAAGACTGATAACAGCAAATGTTAGTAAGGATATGGACCAACAGGAATCTACAATGTTCGGTGAATAGCTAAGCTGGCACACACCAGGGAAGCTGTTTCACAGTACCTAGTCAAGGCTGGATCACATTTACCCAACGACCCTGCAATTTCACTCCTAAGTATACGCCTGACAAACGTGTGCACACGTGCACAGACACTTACAAATATGTTTGAAGCTGCATTAGTTGTAAAAGCCCTACCTTGGAAACAACCCAAATAAATGCTCATTAACAATAGTATAATAAGTTGTTTTATTCACAAAATAAATAAAAAATAAATGAACCACAGCCACATGCCAAAATATGAATGGATCTCACAAACAAAGTACTGAGCAAAAGAAATCATATACTTGTATATGATTCCATTTACATAAAGTTCAAAATAGGCAAAATTAATCTATGCTGTTAGAAGTTAGGATGGTGGTTACTTCTGGAGAGAGTGTAAAAACTGGAAAAGAGTACAAGAGAGCGTTGTCAGGGGTATAAGGAAATCTATTTCTTGATCTGGGTGCCAGGTACAAAGGCATATGGTTACTTTGTGAAAATTTACCACGTTATACACTTATGATTTGTGCACCTTTCTATATGTATATTTCAACCTTTAAAAAGTTTTTAAAAAATCAGTATTGGTTGTTGCTGCAAACAACTGAAAGTAACGTTCCAACTTCTTATGTAGTTATAGTTTATCTTGCAATTATTGGGCCTTTTGTCTATTGTCAGTGCATACATGACAAGATATTCATAGTCACTAAAGGTTAAAGGAAAACACGTAATAGAAAAGTTCTTCCTAAAAGAATCTTACAATCTGGGATACTTACTCCCTTAACTTGCTTCAGTCTATTGTATTCATCTGCAGCAGCCTATTAAGAGAAACACAGGGAAATTTGTTTAATGGGGCATTTTCTCTTTCAAAAATAACATTATTGATGCTATACTTTGAAGCTAAGACTGCCAAAATTACTGGAAATTAAAATAACAAAGTCTTAAAGCTCTTAAAACTATTATGGTCAACAGGAGGCCTGAAGGAATCCAGTGAAAAGAAACTGATGACCTATTTCTTAGGTTCCATTTGCATAGGCAGGTAACTATTTGCTCTACTGCCTCTCATTTCTCCCCATGCTAGTCCAAGTGCCATGCTGACACCAGAGATCTTTTTGTGAAGCACAGCTCTGATCAGATTATATTCCATTCTAAAACCGGTCAGAGCTCCCCATTAACTCCTCTACTAATCTACTTTCTTACCTATCCAGTCTTAGCATCCATCACGTGCAATTCCTTTAAAAAAATTAAGCACATTAATGCTTCCAGACGTCTGTCATGATCTCCTTATGGCTGTATACATGTACCTCTCCCCAATTTTGTCTGGAGACACTGTAATGGTTACTTCTCAGTTAAGCCTCTCTTCAACTCTTCAGGCCTTCAGCAGATCTTATCCTTTCTCTGAGCAATTAGTTACAGTACTTTCTACACATAATGTGAATACAGCATTAGTCACATTGTCTGTTTAGATGTCAGTTTCTCTCTTAGAATATGAGCTTTTTGAGGGCTATTCCAGATTTTATTTATCTTTCTAACCTCAGCACTTCCATATCATCAAGGACACATTAACGATCAATAAAAGTTCGCTGAATTGAGAAAGGCTTATGACAACACCATACAAAAGCCATAAAAGAAAACAATAGTTAAATCAAACTATATAAGCAAATTCTTCAAAACTGAAAAACAGATCACCCCAATTAAAAATGGCAAAGGGTAGTTCATAAAATGAATATGAAATTCCAATAAATATGTGATATGATTTTAAAAGTTTAATTACTAGTATGTAAGACAGAAGGCAGTAATTTTTCAGGCACTAAATATTAGTGAGATGTGGGTCAAATGAGCCCTCTAGAGCATCATTAGCAGGAATGCAATTGATATAATCTTTCTAGAGCAGTTCTTCAAGAAAAACTTAAATGTACATAACCTCTGATTCAGCAATTTCACATTCTGGAATTTGTTCTAGCTAGATAAGCAGACAAGTGTGCAAAGATGGAAAGGTTCACCAGCATATTACTGGTACTACTAGGGGTAGAGGGGTGGGAGAGGTGGGGTGGTGGTGGGGTGGTGGTGGTGGTGGTGGTGTGTTGGTGGTGGTGGTGGTGGTGTGTGCTCGTCAAGGAGTAGACATACCTAAAGTTTAGTCACAGACGAAGACTCTTAAGTAAATTATGGTACAACCCCAGAATAGAAAATTGTGTGGCTAACTTTAACACATAAAAATATTATTTTTTCCGTAAGTAAATCTTTATTATTTACATGAAACAATAAACATAAGCACTTGTTGAGTAGAAAATCAGGATATAAGCTGTGCCAGAAAGCATTTAAAAAGAAAAAGAAAAACCCCGATGATGGAGGTACATCAAAAAGACCAAGAAGGCAACTGAAAGAGTTCCCAATGGTCAAAGCTATAACAATTCCAGCAACAAAATAAAGTAGCATTGGATTGTAGCCCAAAGTATAAAATACATATCCCTAAGTCTACACTGATATGAATGAATGAATGAATGAATAAAAAAGAGGAAGTGACACATTTACCACGCAGAAGAATTCCAAATAATTTGTGTCGGTACACCACCTTTAAAGATCTGGAGTACAATTCCGCACTCCTTAAGTGTGACCTATGTACAGTGACTTCCTTCCAAAGAGTAAGGAAGGGGGATTAAAAAGGAAAGAGTAACTTTACACAGACAATCACTACTTCAGCCAGAGGATCAAGGGAAAAAAAACAGACCATGACTATTTTTGAGTGAAAAAAGGAAAGATGTAAGTAAAACACATAAAATGATTCCTTATCGAAGACTGTGTGTGTCTAGGTGCCCTTCCGCACACAGAAGATATTTTAACAACTAATATTTTGGTGACAACCAGGTGGTGGAATTTAAGGCAATTTATTTTTCTGTATGCAATTCTGGATTGTTTGAATTTTTTACAGAAAGAATGAGCTGTGTATATAAATAGAAAAGGTAATACAGCTACTTTCTTTTAAATAGGAAGGGATATATGTACATAGTTTGCCTTATAATTCTTAACTACATTAGTACACTCTTCAATTTGGAAAGGCTTTTATCCAAGACTCAAGTTCAATTATTCGTCAATGAAATCATTTTGATAATTACTAGCAAAATTTGTATCAACATTAGTATAAAGGATATTGTATCCCCATAGATCAGAATAAAATTTTATGTAATATATAATTATCAGGCTTTAATTTACCATGTACTCTTCACTTTCTTCTCTATAGTCATCCAATTCTTTATCCAGACGAGAGAGTTCTTTATTGACCTCATCAAGTTCTGCTTGTAAGAGCTTGTATTCCTGCAGGCCAGTGTCAAAATTTCTCTTATAAAGTTGTCTTTGTTGATCTGAAGTGATAGGTGGATATTCCCTAAAAATTGAGAAAATGACTACGTAAGTATCCATAGGAGACATAAAACCCAGTGTTTCTTCCTCAAAAATAATAAAGCTGGTGGGAGGTAGAGAATGACATTCTCTTATTATTTTTGTAGCTTATGGGGAGAAGAAGGTGGAGTGCAATAAGTTCTTTTAAGAAAAATTATGCTTGGGGCGACTGGGTGGCTCAGTTGGTTGGAGCACGAGCTCTGAACAACAGGGTTACAGGTTCAATTCCCACATAGGATGGTGGGCTGCGCCCCCTGCAACTAAAGATTGAAAACGGCGACTGGACTTGGAGCTGAGCTGCGCCCTCCACAACTAGATTGAAGGACACTGACTTGGAGCTGATGGGCCCTGGAGAAACACACTGTTCCCCAATATCCAATATTCCCCAATAAAAAATTAAAATATATATATATATATATATTTCTTAAAAAGAAAAAAAAAGAATTATGCTTTATACATCAAATAAACCATTCCTACATAATTTTTAGAAATAATGTTAAAAATCTCTTATGAAATTTAAGGTTCAAGTCATAGGAACTCATTCTGAACACACAGCATGATAATGGGATACTTACATGTAATGTCTTAAAACTGGAATTCTGGAACACAAAGTACTCGTATGTTGTCATCACTGCAATGGGAGAGCAGCCGACTGACAGCTGGCTATTTTCTGCTCTCCCCTATAGTCGTCAGACTGTTTTGGGGGTCATGGTGTTTTTTTGGGGTTTTTTTTTGGTCTTGTTTTGTTTTTCCAAAATGGAAATAGCTTATTTTAAGTCCTTTGATTATAAAAGTAGATATTAAAATGTACATGTATAAAAATGCATGCTCTGAGGTGGCCGGATGGCTCAGTTGGTTAGAGTGTGAGCTCCCAACAAGGTTGCTGGTTCAATTCCCGCATGGGATGGTGAGCTGCGCCCCCTGCAACTAAAGACTGAAAAACGGTGACTGGACTTAGAGCTGTGCTCCACCCTCCACAACTAGATTGAAGGACAACGACTTAGAGCTGATGGGCCCTGGAGAAACACATTGTTCCCCAATATTCCCCAATAAAATTTATTTTTAAAAAAATGCATGCTCAGTGTACAAATAATCTGGCAATGCATTCAATCATGAAAAAAGCTCTGAAACTCTGTATCACTCGTTATCTATCAATATACCTAAGCTATCCTTTACATATGCAGGGAACGCTATTCACCCATAATCCACTAAGGAATTACTCTGAATTGTTTCACAGAACTAAGGAACTTCATAGCAATATGGAATTTCAAATTTTAGATCTAAGTCTAGTATCTTCATTTTACAAAAGGGAGGAATTAAAGGATTTGCTCAAAAGTGAAACAAGAATTCAAGATTGTTCAGAGTTTTCATTTAAATCTTCCAGGATGTAATTTAGGCAAATGTATTTTACAGACAGATGGCTGAATTAGGCCAACAACTCTAGGAGGGAGAGAGGAATATGATGTATGAGTAGGGGATTTCAAGCTACACATGCCCCACCCCACCGTCCTAACACCTCCAGAAGCAATGTTTTGATTAATCACTATTCACACTACAAACGTTTCTGATTTACATGCCATTCCTCAGAATACTTGGGCATAAAAAGGCTACACATCGAACTCGAGTATAGCTGGTGATGTCGGACTATAACAAAACCACTGATACACACACAAAGGAACTTAACCACAACCCTGGCCAGAACACTAAATTGTTAACTCAGTTGTTTACGGAACTGTTTGCCAAAGTCCTTTGGATTAAACTTTTAAAAGAATCTCTGGTCTCATCATGAAAGCTTAACTTAAAAATAAATGCCAAAGGAAAGCCGTAGTACCAGTCTAGGAATTTTATAATAAGGTAAAATAAAGTACCTCTGTGTTTGTATTTTATCTCTTTGAAAGACCTTTCTTGGGTGACTACTGGTAAAAGTAAGAGCGCTGGTGAAGTTTATCAGCCAATTTGTAGGGGACGTTGAAAATATTTTTAAGACATGGTTATAGCCAAACATATCCCTTCCACGCCTATCTTTATTACAAGAGTACTAACAAAAATAATCCATCTCCAGTCCTGCCTGGCAAAGAATGGAATGATACCATCCACCTCAGTTTAGGAGGCAACACCTCCAAAACCTGGTTGGCCCACGCTAGTATCAGACATGCAAGTGGTTCCAGCAAAAGGGGCGACTCGGTACCTGATCCAGTCCTCCTCCAGTTCATCGCAGGACTCGCCGCCCGTCGTGTAGTCTGTTTCATAGTGGTCTTGCTCTGGTCTCTTTGACTTTCCCCCCGCTCTTCGCTTTGTGGGAGCCCTTTTTGAAGGTGTCTCCAAGTTACCACTGCTGCTGTAATGAGGCAGCCTGAACTCATCCACAGGTGAAGTCACTGGAAGCTCCTGAACCACTTCAGGCACCCTAATAAAAGACGAATTGTTTTTCAGTGATCATGGGGTACACGCCAAGCCTTTGCCAGGGCACTGTAACCACAAAGAGCAGCACCAGGGAGCTGGGAGACGTCCAGACGTAGGTGTGTGCGCTCCACAGTCCATTTGCTCAGCCCCGAACAGACCCCTAGTTCCTGCGTTCAGGGAAGCACCAGCTCAGATCCTCTGACATGCACAAGTAGCTGTCAGGGTCCTATGGAAGGGGAGCCCATTAGCAAACCTTCTAGTACAGAAAATGGACTTAAGATTTCACGTTAGGAAGTTCAGGTGGTGTGGAAGGTGTGTTTACCTGACCTGTGCCAGGGACACACCCTACTGAAGGCTGTCAAGAAAATAATGGTCATGACTGTTCTACAGGTTCTTCCCGTTCCATGGACATAGCTACCTTTGGAAGCAGACTCTCAGAGACAAGCTCTTTGTTATATTAATTTTAGACTCCAATAGAGCAATTCTCTTTTCAAAATATCAGGAGAAACTAAAAAAAGCTAAAAATTTAAAATCCAAAACACTAAGAAACTTTATATTCTAAAGATTTTTGTTTGTCACCTCAGAGCAAGAAGCATTCATAGTACTTGGCAATTTTGGTAATAGATGAAAGAGCTCATTAAGATTTTTTTCAGTTGCTCCATTAATCCTGAAGCCACGCAGAATGAACGGAATGGAAGGATTACCATTACACTTATTTATCTAATTTAATTATTCAATATTGCATCAGATTTTTAACTGCTTATAACGTTTCTGCCACAAGTTTAAAAACGAAACCTATCACAGAATAAAATACCAAGAGCTGTGGCAACTGTACGCTACTTCTGAGTAACAGAAATGCAAAGATTAACTTTCCTCTGTAGCAGAGCTGGAGAAGGGCAAGAAGAGAAAGGAAAGGAAGACAAAGTATCTGAGACTTTCCAACATCAGTCCTGCTATTCAAATCAACTACTAAAGACATCTGAAGATTTTTTTTCTTACTCTTTTCAACTCACCAAAACTGTAATCTTCAGCTTTATTTATGAGATTTACTTTCTTTTCTATGTGACCAGAACTGCTCGATTCTAACTGCTATCAGTCTTAGATTTCTAATCACACTTAATTTCTTGTGGATTCCTAAAGCTTTGCGTGAGAGTGTGTGTGTAGTTGGTGGTGGTGGTAATTATTTCTTCTTTCTTTATTTATTCAGGTTAACGTAGCTTTGTGCACTATGTTAATGCTACTTCTAAAGGAGGGAAAATGTGACTTTCTCTGCGAGTCAATAATTAAACAAGTTCCTAGACACTCTGCCAAAATTGCCAGGTACTATGTATGAATGCTTCTTGCTCTGAGACGACAAACAAAAACCTTTAGAATGCAGTGGGTTTGTTTGAGCGGGGAGAGCTCAGAGGGGGAGGAAGCTAAAGGGTAAAAGAGATTAGAAGAAAAGAAAACAATTGAAGCAGGCTGCCTCTCATAACTTTTTATTAGGTATTGATATTATAAATCTTTACCATGGAAGTTTTCCACCTCCCCTCTTCCTATGCCCTTTGAAACACTAAATAGTAATATACTTGATAAAGCATAAAAGCTAAAAACAAAATGCTTAGCATGAAAAGTATATATAAATATAAAAGCTAGGGAACATGTGTACTCTCAATAATCTTCTAACCTACTTTTTAGATACACATCCTATTAGGTCAAAATCTGTACAACCCAGAAGAGGTAACCAGCCGTCTACTTTCCTCAGTATCCAACTTAGTCTCCCAGGTCTGGAATTTCATCCTCTTGTAGCTTTTGGATTCCTTCTTTTTTATTCATTTGTTTTATTCTAACACACACACCTTCACATGACTTTGCTGCTCTTATCTTGCCCCAACTCTCTGTAGAGTTACTCTACACCTTCTGCCCTTGTTAGTTTGCAACATCCATGACAACATGGACTTGGTATTCCCAGGGTACCTGGCCCAGGAATGTGTACATGGCGGGTGTTCAAGGTAATTACTGAATTGAAAACACAGTCACAAGCATTGTCCTTCCTGATGACAGCCAGTTATCAGTGAAGGAAGAGAAACAACACACGAACAACATCAGTGTTGATTGATCAGAATGATGTCCATTATATATGTGATATTTTAGAACTGCCACAGTTATTGGGGGAAATAACTAAGCCTTGCCAATCAGACAACTCCATCTTCCTGGCCCCGAGGATGACAGTGACCTAAAAAAGGCCCAGGTTTGATATATAACCTTTGGGAAGGGAAATTCCATTTTGTGAATCCTGGACTGGAAGATGAGTGAGTGTATCTTGGGACATGTGGGTGCTCACCCTGTTACGACGAGAATAAAGACAACATAGCCACAAGAGCCCTGATATCCTCTGAGTCCTTGGATCACGCTATGCCTGAAGCTCGACCCACCCCTGGGCCCTATGTGAACCAGTGAATTTCTACAACTTGCACAAAAGTCCTAACAGACTACCCTGCCAGCTTATCTGCGACAACCAAGCAATGGTCTCATTTGACACTCGAAGATGTCATCCTGCCTTGAAAGATCTCTGCAGTGTCAGTGCTCAACTTCCTTGGTTTATTAAGGCTAATTCACCCTGGGTGTAGACAGGATAGTAAGGAGCATACCTAAGAGGGCTCTCCCAAATTCACTTAAAGGGAAAGAAGCAACCAACTTCAGCTAAATTCTGCTGTCTTCTAATCCAGGGTTAATTCTACCTGCCTTGAAATTCTAAGGCATAGGACAGAATGATGAGCAAAAGGAGCCAGACACGAGAGTAATTACCATATGATTCCATTTTATAAGAACTCTAATAACAAGCTAAACTAATAAAGGGTGACAGGCATCGAAATAATGATGGTGGGGTGGGAGGGGTAGCGATGAAGAAAGGGCACAAGAGGACCTTTTGGAGTGCTTGAAATGTCTCTCTCGATGTGGTGGAGGTTACTTCAGTGTTCACACGTGTGAAAACTCATCAGGCTGTCAGTCAAGATGAGTGCTCTTTCCTGAATGTGAGTTATGCTTTGGGGAGGAGCGGGGGAAGTCTTCGTAGTGAGGTACCTTATCCTCAACATGGACCTCAGACACAATGTTCCCATTCTAATTCCTTCTCTGTCTATTGTAATAGCAAGGAGGAGAGGTGCTCTGGGTTACGGACCTTCAAGAAAGCCTGAGGAATGACAGGCTACCTTGTTGTGAATCCTGCACAGCACTTGACAATGTCTATTACTCCCCAGAGGCTGCAAGTTCATCACTACCGCACACGTCAGGTGCTGTGGGAGATACTGTCACATTTGAATCCCTTAGCACCCCCCCCCTCCCCTTCTGGGTTCTAAAATTAAGCATCACACTTACATTTTCAAGACCTTTGAAAAAGTTCTGGGGTGCAGGCTAGGAGTGTGAACTGGTACAAACATTATGGAGTATAGTGTGACCACATCTATCAAATGAAATACTCAATTTTCTTTAGCCCAGCAATTCTACTTTTAATGTTTCCTCCAGATACATTCACATATATGCAAAGTGATAAATATGCAAGTTTATTTTCCCTGCAGTGGTTTGTAATTACAAAACTTTGGGAAAAACTGTGCATCAATATGAGATTAATAAATTACTGATGGAATATTATGCAGCTATAAAACAGATCAGTAAACTGTACAGCAATAGGAACAACCTCCAAGTTATACTGCTAACAATACATTTAATATGCCAGTATTTTTTTAAAGAAAAAAATAACCAATATATACATTTGGCCAGCATATTTTTTAAAAATAACCTCCGGAAGGATATAAAAGAAAGTGGTAACACTACCTGCCTCTAGGGAGAGGAACTAGGTACCTGGGGACATAAGGTACCCTTTTGTCCCTTTTAGTTTTACATTATGAATGTATTGGCTTGCTCAAGAATAAGTAAGAGTTTTAAATTGTTCCACGTATATTTGTGAAAATATCTTGGTTTTCATGAAAAGGGACAGCATGTGGGAATGCTGTGGAACCATACAGATCTCAGAATTAATTCAGAGGCATAGCTGGTCACATTTATTTCACATACATGAAAATCTTGTAAATCACAGCTTGAAACTTTCCCAAGGACGGCATCTCTCCTGTGTACCTTTGCCCTGAATAGCCTCAAGTGCTTTGATTTTTGTCAAAACCCAAAGAGAAGGAGGAAAATAGAGAAAATGCTCTTCCTCCAAATCATTCACAACTGAACTGAACGGCAAGGTCAATTCTGAAAACCAAAGCAAAATAAATGGAGGGTAAGACTGCCAATCTGTTTCCAAATTCCATTCCAGGGTAATAATAAAACCTGTTGTCTTCAAACTGATTTCCCAATTGACTCAGCTGCAGGTGTCATCTTATGGGGTTCCAGGCACCCACTGTGCACTCACTGTGGATCTCTATATACCTCAGCCACTAAATGATAGTTGAGGGGTTAGAGACAAAACTTTAAAGGAACAAAAAGTTGTCCAGCAGATACACCTTTAACTAAGAACAATCAAAGTAGCTGAAGGGAAGCTTTCTTTTGTGTGGTCTATAAAGCAATTTGGAATTCTAGAATTATATATAGCAACACTAATTTATCACACTTAGGCAAAAAGTACATCCCCGTCCTTACGTCCAACACCTCCAACATACTTCCCTCACTAGTCATTCAGTTGAATTAGAACTAGGCTTTAGGGTAAACTAAAAACACAACAGGGACACCATTCCAATAACATAATGGCTTCTCCTCTAGGACAGAAACTCACTCTGAGGTTTTTACTACATGTGAAATTAATTTATAGGCTTTATCAGCAATATGAAGGATCTAGC
Organism: Rhinolophus ferrumequinum; assembly: GCF_004115265.2. Classification (NCBI taxonomy): domain Eukaryota; kingdom Metazoa; phylum Chordata; class Mammalia; order Chiroptera; family Rhinolophidae; genus Rhinolophus; species Rhinolophus ferrumequinum. Next base: position 44,929,998 of record NC_046290.1, on the reverse strand, counting down.
ACAGCAAAGGAGACCTCAGAATTCCTAAATTCAAATGAAGTCCACTAGTTTAATACAAATGTATGTACACAGGGCGTGATCAACAAGCAATCTCCTCTATCTAGTGAGGAAAGAGTGACAATGGAGAAAATACAAAACGGAGTCATTTTAACAAAGCTATTAAATTATTTAACATCATGAAGGTTGAGGCATGAAGAAATGATTACTTTTCTTGTCTTAACTACCCTAGGGACTTAAACTTTTGAACTTTCCAGTCCTGAGTCACTACGGCGATAATACTATGCCAATTGGTGGTGCTTCAATTTCCGGACATGCACCAAACGTGCACAGAACCCTCTGACTGTCCCCCAAAGGCTCGGGACATGACCAGACCTCCAGACAGCTGACTGATACCAGTAATTGTTCTGGACTAATTCGAGGGTAGGACTCATTATTCTCAAGAATGTGACTTTTACTATAAAAACTCTTCATTTTTCTTTCTCTTTTGGAACATTTTTAGGTTTCTGCCTAGTATTTCCAGTTTACAAACTCTAAGACCCTTGAGTAAATTTTCATCATTTATTAGGTTGGTGCAAAAGTAATCGTGGTTTTTGCAATTATTTTTAACCTTTTAAACTGCAATTATTTTTGCACCAACCTAGTATTTCTACCAAAGCCTTCCAACTCTTTGTGCTTAGTCAACACTATTAATGAAATCTAATAATTATAGGCAAAAGGAGAGATTATTGAGAAATGCACTTAGATATGCTATCAATCAGTAACATCCTTTCATCCGCGCCTATCTATACCGAAAACCAGAAGCAGGAAAGAGATCCACATGTCTAGAGTGAAAGAACCTAACTTACCCTTCATCTGTTAAATCATGAGAAACCCATTTTCAGCTTAGAAGGGGAAGAGCACCCCACCAACTCACAGCCCCCCCTTCCTTATCTTCCAAGGGACCCTAGGCATCCCCCTACAATGCAAAGATCAGTCTCCAGCCTTTATGCAAACTCTTGGAAATTTTTTAAGGCAAACAGCACAAAACAGCAACTAATTTATAAACATGGGCAAATACTCATTCTTTAGACTCATTCTATAAGAAGGTGCTACTTACGGTGTTGATTTATAGGACAACTCTGGATACATTCGCTTGTCATTCACTTTACCGTTGGAAGAGTAGGCCATGGGACTATACACTCTCTCCACATAGTCAGAAGGCGGAGGAGGCATGTCTTGTGTGCCAGCAGAAACGTTTTTAACCTAAAGAAACAGGCCCAAGAGACACAAGTATTATTTAGCCTGTAATTTAAAAGGGGAAGAAATGGAAGAAAAACATCGCATATAAAGGGATCTAATATTTATTGAGTTCATTAACTACTATTAACCTGTAATGACTGCCTTGTTATTATTACTGTTAACAGCCAAATCAGTATTTTTACAAACACATAAAGGGTGTTACTGTTAGTTTAACAAGTCCAGAAAGAATTACAAAGAAGGAAAAAAATCCCAATTGCCTAATTCTCTTTCGAATTTGATTAGGTGGAATAAGTATCCGTGGTAGTTGCTCCTCTCCCTATCAGGAAGACTAATCTCATTTTATCTAGGCTAGGTCTGTGTTAGTGAGAATTTTAATACCTAACGCGTCCTAAGGTAATGCTTTCTGAGCACCACACCTGAAATACCACCTAGCTAGGACAAGGGACAAAGGACATTGGTTCTTCTTAATCCATTCACCCTAAATATGGAATGTTAAAACCACAGAAGAAGCTCAAACTGATTCTGCCAGAATCTCAAACTGATTCTCAAACAGTTCTTTAGTGAGATTTGTTAATTCTCCCTTAACATACATTCCCAATGGCTCTATTATTTCGTAGCCTGTGGAGTACAATCACAACATCATTGCCTGCCTCTCTGCTTTCCCTCTTCCCTTCTGACATGTAAGAGAATTTGTCCTAAAGAGGAATATGTATTAGAGATTATGCTTTGCTAACACAGAAGGCTCCCCACAGACCCTTTGGGAGAAAAATTCAAATATAATAAACACAGTCAATTAGATTCCCAACATTGTTAGAGTTCATGAAGTAGAGTTCACTCTAAATTTTACTTAAAAATCTTTACATTATCACATATTACTCTGCAACTGATTAAAAAAATTATTACTAAACCCAGATAAGTCATTAAGTTGTTTCAAAGTAAAGGAATGAAGTGTGTGAGGGCCGGGGGGGAGGGGGGGCGGCAAGGAAGGAGGCAGGGATTAAAAATAACTCCACAAATTATTTCTGTGAAAAACAGCAACTTTTCAAAAATAGGGAGGTGGGACGACTGGTGTAGCTTGGTGATGAGAACAATGGCAGCAGATTACCTGGGCTTACACCAGATCTGCCAACTGTGAATTCCAGAAAGCCTCAATCTGCTCATCTGTAAGAAACGGGGCAGCTACCTACTTTATAAAGCTTTTAACAATTAAGTGAGATGACAAGGTATCTCATTTAGCACACTGCCTTTGTGAACATAGTAACATCTCAGAAGATGCTGGATTCTGGAATTGAAGCCATTGGATCTAAACAAAGAATGTTTATAAGTATTTAAATGTGACAGCAGACATTTAATTGGATGATTTTGCTATTATGAATCCTTGCAATTAGGTTCAGCATCAACACAGTGTATTTCCCTGCAACACAGACACTTCACATCTTGTTTTCCGTTAAGTATAGCATTATAACACGGCCTGCTCCCTTTCCTATCTCTGCAGTATCACATACCAAAGATATTTATTTACCCACCCCTGTAAGTACACACAGAGGCCTTCTTGATTGTTGAATATTCCCATGAGTCAGAAAGGAATGGAGTCATTTCCTCCTGAAAGTAGAGATTGGCAGGAACTGGGAAACCAGTGGGTGGGTTGCCAGGGAGTGTGCTTAGATCCCACCACAGGGGATCCCACCACACGTGGCTCCCACTGAATTCCTCAGGACTTGGCACTGTCACCAGCAGTACAGACAAATGCGCTGCCAAGCACAAGGCTTATTCTTATGCTTGAGACTTCATCCGAGTTTAAAAAGACATCCTTTTCTTTAAAAAACCACTTAATACTTCTCCAGGTTCTTTCCCTTCCACAACTTTAGCAGAGGTTGCAATGCTCGTAGATTTCCTATGACTCTGGCAAACCAGAAACTAAAACCTTACAAAAAAGGTGCCTGTGTGTCCTTGTACAGACTTCTTATTGCCTGGAATGGAATGTCCTTCCCCCTTTCTTTGCCAACTAATCCTTAATTAGGCTTCAAGTCTTGGCTCGCTGCCAAGTAGTATTAGTGCCACTATGTCCTGGAGGTGTTCCCCACGTGTCCCTGCTGGGTGAGGCACCTACCTGTCCTCCTATCTCCCCCAAGCACCTGTGCATACAAACCTCCCACCAGAGCACTTCCGGGCTGAGGGACAATTGTTTACATACAGTATGACTTGCTCCCAGCTCTCTTAACTTCAGTAGATAGTGGACTGTTCTTAAAGCCACCATTGTCGGCCTGCTTACAATGTGCCAAACACTGAACTGATAGATCATATAGTAGGCACAACCTTACAGGTAAATACTATGACTCCCTTTTCAGAAATGAAGAAGCTACGGCTCAGAGAACTAGACAACCTCCCTGAGGACATACACCTAGTAAATGGAAATGTGGGATTTGAATAGAGGCCTTACTCGAAAGAAAGCCTCTCTGCTCCATACCATCCACCACCTTTCCCTGGGCAGTCTCCTACCTTCCTCTTGGGGTCTCCCAGCCCAGCACAGTACCTAGCACAAGTCACCCAGAGTTTGCTGTCTAAAGTTTACCTCATTTATTACGGTTCCATTTCTACACTGTGTATATCTGAACATCTTATCAAATGAGCTGCTCTGAGCTGACCTTTATGTCTTAGAGTCAGCAGGACTGGCCAAGCCTGTGCATTGACTTCACCCTCCAGCACAGGTCTTTTGTTACTTAAGCTTTTTTTAATACATACAAAAAATTCCAAGGCAGTGCTTGCTTTGGCAGAACATATAATAAAAGTGGGACAATACAGGGAAGATTAATTATTAGCATGACCCTTGCAAAAGAATGATGTGCACATTTGTGATGGTTTCACATTTGTAAAAAAAAAAAAAAAAATCCCCAGACAGACTCAAAGACGAATAAGCAGCAGCCTATGTCCTTAAGAGGAGTTTAAGAGTCTAGAGGCAGAGGCAAAACATATTTGTAAAACAAGGAGTGAGGTCATTTTTTTTTTTCATTTTTATGCTTCACTTTTCCCGAAAAAAGCTAAAATATTACTTTTTCTCATGGCACCAATGCAAAGTGAGGATAAACCTGCTGCTTTGGAAAAGAGTGGAAGGATGGGGGAAGCCCCAGTGGAGTGACCAGATACTAGTAATTCATACAAGGAGTCCTGGACCTGGGCTTTCTATTATGAGAAAAGGGATTGCTGAGCTTCACTGTTATTACTGACAGGGTCCCCAGCCACCCACAGAACTCAATGAAGTAGTTCAAGTTCTTTTAAAATCATACAAACAAAACCTCCACCATTTTATAACATATAACATAATATAATATAATATATAATAATAAATAAAACTTGTTTAAAGATTTAGAACCTGAGAAAAACCAGGCTTAATTCTAAACAGTAAATGGTGAACAATTTTCTTCAAGTAACTTGAGAACAGCTCTAAGAAACTAGGGGCAGAAGTGAAAACACAAATTAAGAAAGATACGTCTTCCACTAAATACTGAGGGGAAAGAAAAGTTTAAGAGTCACTCATTCCAGATCCAAATGCTGGAATTGTCCTGAAGCAGAGAGGAGCCTGGGTGGCTGTGCCAGCGCTCACACCCCCGGGCCATCCTGTGGGGAGGAGACCCAAGAGGGAAGGGCGCTGCGGCAGCAGGAATCCAACCTGCTCCTCTTATCTGCAATCTGCTCTAGGAGTTCCTAGTCTACACTCCACATCTATTCTATTAAAGGGAAAGATAAGACAGTGGAAGGAAAGACACATGTTCAGGAGAAGGACATAGAAGCAACCAAAGAATGACTCCGACTCACTTGAGACTAAATTCAAAAAGGACAAGCACTCACATAGACCTTGTTTAAGGAAGACACAGGAGAAGTTTTACTCAGATTCATATTCCAATCAAGAAACGTGTTTCTAAAATGCCAAAATGAAATAAATTCAAATGAAATAATTTCAAAAAGATCTGATCTTCACAAGAGGTAATTATGAAGACAAAATTTTTTTCAAAATTAAATTATACTCCCAAGTGTTCTGATTATGTCAATTGTGAAAAAAATCTTTGTAACAACATCTAACATTCCTTGGAGAGTTAATGAAAACATCCTAAATCCCTGTGGGGTGCCAACAGGAGAACAAAGAGGGTGGCTTTAGAGCAGCTCTTCTCCAAACACCTGTCATCATTGTAACTTCCTCATCTGGGACCAAAATGCATGTACACAATCGTGTGTGGCTGCTACTGACTCATAAGCCTCCTTCCCTGACTTCTGTAGGTCAGAGATGGAATAAAGAGGTCAACAATGTTTCAGGTCTCTTTGGAAAAAAACTTCTCCCCCCCCAAACAAAGTTTGGGGAAAACACTTCTCTCCAGGCAAAACAATTTCACATGTCATTTGGAATTAGTACAAAATGGAGCGATGAAAGCCATTCCCCATTTTTCTCTTGGTTCTGTCTTCATTCTTAGTTCACACAAGGGAAATAGAGTCAGGCCAGACCTGCATTCAACCGGTGTAGAAATTTGACAAAAAGTCATCTACCTCTGAGAAGGAAAGAGAAGTTCGTGTGTTGAGTGATGAGACAGGGGGATTGTCAATGGTGGCCCTAAATCTATTTGGAGATTTGGATCTCTGCATAATTTGATTTAACAGTGTAATTTAATTTGGGACTTTTTGAAAGCTTTTCTTTCTCCACTTCCTTTCCGTCCGGACTTAATGATTCTGCTTCCTGTACACTTTCAATGCAGACCAGTTTCAGTATTTCTATTTTCTTCAGCCCAGTGCTGGCCCTGTGACTTGGGAGAGGTTTTGCATCTGTATGAGATCCACTCCTGGCTCCAACTTAAATATGTGTAACATAAGCAAAGGTTGCAATAACAAACTTAACTGTACCTTCCCCCACCCCAATGAACAAGCCGAACTCAGTAGAAAAGTCCACTATAGGCCGAAGAAATTTACATCCTGGTTAGAAAAAATAAAACTTGAGACTAAAGAAAGAGTCGGGGCAGTAGTTTCCAGCAGACTCTGCCCAGCCAACCCTCCTCTTACTTCTTTCACGACCCGTGAGCAAGCAGCCACAACACTGCGTATCCATCATGTGCCAGGTAAAACTGGACCTTGTTTATTCCTCACCACTGCCTGGGTACATACAATTATCTCCATTTTCAGATGAGAAAACTGAGCCTCTACAATTAAATTAATTTGCTTCTTGCTCACACAGAAGGTGATGTGGCAGCAAGGGGATTTGAACCCTGGCCCACCTGGCTCCAAAGCCCAGCTCTTTCTCACATAACAAACTGCCACCTCAGTAATGTAAATATGGCTTGAGGTACCCATCTGGGTACTGACTAATCCCGGTAACAAAAGGAATCACTCTCATTGTATTAACTCCTCACCACACTCTAATGAGATGTGACATGAAGAAGAGTTTTATTTGCCTATTAGACTAATGTTGTAAGAGCAGCTTTTGACACAAAATTACTATGAATATGTGCTTCAGGTGCTTTTGTTTAGGTCAGAGTGTAGAAACACCAGCCTCAAAAGGGAAAGAGAAGGGTTTTTCCTGCTTGGTAATTAAAGTGAAGAAAGACATCAGACATCAGAGAGAGGAGCACCTTGATCTCAAAGTACAATCTCCAGTTTTACAACCTGCCGTCCACCTTCACTACAAGTTCTCAGAACAGTAAGTGGTCCAACTCGTTTTTCCCGTTTTCTGGTATTTTACACCCACAGATACTCCTCCAACAAGAGCCTTCAAATTGCCTCTGGAAAGTTCCCTCAGACTTTTCTCCACCCCCAATCACTTGAAGGCAGAGGCTCCCAAACGGACTAGTCCCACTAGTGAAGAGAACAGGACTAGTTTGAGCAAGTCTGATGAACTTACCGTTGATTAGATGATGGCACTAAGGACTTAGCAAACACAACATCCCCACCCCGATGCACGTCGCCCGTAGGAAAATATTACCATATACTAATGAAGATGAATTCTGAAGCTCCCTAAGAATCAATGAGCTGTTAGAGCTTTGGGGCGCGTGTGCTGGAGAACTTTATACTCAGTGAGCGCTCTCATTCAAGGTCTCCTTGCTCTAGAAACAGTAACCCTGGAGCAGACTGTTAATACTCATGTATTTTAGGCCCGCGCTCCCCAGCCGGTGTGCCACAGACACGGAACACGTTAGCCCTCAGTGTCCCCGGTCAGTCACCATCTGGGGTCCCGAATCTCCTTCCATTTACTCCACCACTCATACAACGTTATCCGTTCCTAAGTATGCCATGACGTGGAAAAGGCCTTACACACACCTTAACTCACTGGGCTTGCAGTGTTACAGTTGCAGCTCGGCTCTACACAACAGTGGTTCTCAAAGGGTGGCCCCCAGACCATCAGCACCAATGTTCCCTGGGAACGCATTAGAAATGCAAATTCTCAGGCCCCATGCCTGGGCTACCGAATGAGAACCTCTGGGAGTGGGGCCTAGAAAGCTGTTTTAAGCAGTCCTCCAGGTGATTCTGATGTTTGCTAAGGTCTGAGAACCAGGAACCAAGGCAGACAACTGCCCGTTTTTACCATTATACTTACCACCTATCATTAAGTTAGTGTTCATTTTATTTAGTGCTGGAAATCTAGGAATTGCTGCCTTCAGAGAGCCACAGACACACTCACCAGCTCCAGTACATTTCTCTACCTCCTTCGGTACCTCCCATGACAGCTCTCTAAACTGGCTCTCCAGGATGCCCAGGCCTGTCTGCCCACCCCTTGTCATTCTCTGGTGCTGGGACACACAGGGCCTGCTGTACTCCATGCTGGTCTCTTCTAAGTTGAGACGGACAGGGCACTTTCACTTTTGTTCCATTTTGTCCTACTTCAGGCCACAGGCAACAGTGAATTCTTTCCCAGGGTGAGAGTCTAGTATACCAACACTCAGAGGTCCACAGGACTGCTTTCACATTTACAAATGCGTGTACTGGTTGAAAATAAAAAAGTTATTCAAATTTCGTCAAGTATCTACTGTTAATTACCACCACTGCCCTGTCCCCATGCATATCTGTCTCCCCCATCCTGGGTGCAAGGAGATAACACCGCAGGGCCTACACCTTTCAGAAAATATTTGTTCTGATCAGAACTTGTAGCAAGCTGATAAGCTTACAAATAACAGGAAAATTCAGTTAAGCTGCAACCAACATTAAATGTACTGACATTTTGGGTACTCGTACCCCAGCTCCCTTATTCAAGCTCATCATTGCAAATACTAACAATTATTACTCTAGCTAAACATGGATTGGGTGTTCAATTATGTGCAGGCCCTGACTGACCTAAGCCCTTTAATCATTGCAGCATCAGCATATCTGTGACTGGAACTTTTATTTTCCCCATTTATATATGAGGAACCTATTTAATAAACAAAGTAATTATATTCATCAGAGTCCAAGGAAACCAAAAGCTACCCAAGGTGGACCACAAAGGATAATCAGGGACCCTGTCCCTTCTCTACACCCAGCCAGCTCATCCTCACTAGCTCCTACCTTGGCAGGTAAATGCTGGGAACAATGCTACATGAATGTGTTGCATCACAATGTCAAAGCTTGAGAAATTTCTAGGAATAAAACTACTTAGATAACATATTACTTAGATAGGCATGAGGACACCTTGGAAACTGGAATGTTGTATATTTTGATCTGGGTGATGGTTACATGGCCATTTATGTATAACCATTCACCAAGCCATACAATTAAATTAGCACACTTAATGCACTTTACTCTGTGTACAGATATACACATTATACTTCAGTGAAATTTTAACAGTATTAAAAATGTTTTTGAGGAATACTTAATGATGTAATTTTAAAAAGCCTACAATATATAATGTTCAATCCAAAAAGGTAGGATTTTATATTGATAGGCAACATAATCATACATCAAATTTAAAATAAGAAGGAAGAGGCGGGAAAGGATTAAAGAAAATACTGAAATGGTAACTCAGGATAGTAGAATTTTCTTTATACTTCACTGTATTTTCAAAATCCTCTATAGTTACCAATCAAGTTGAGTGATTGATTGATTAAATAAATACACATACGTGTGTACACACACACACACACACACACACACACACACAGTCACGTGCTGCATAACTGCTGTAGTCAACAAGGGATCACATCTACAACAGTGGTCCCATAGATTGCAATGAAATTGAAATTTTTCTATTGCGTAGTGGCTTGTAACCTTTGTAACGCTGTAGCAAACACACTACTATCATGATTTGGTAATGTTGGTGTAAACAAACCTACCGCACTGCCAGTCGTATAAAAGTATAGCACACACAATTATGTACAGTGCATAATACTTGATAATGATAATAAATGACTATGTTACTGGTTTATATATTTACTATACTATACTTTTTATCATTATTTTACGGTGTATTCTTTCTATTTATAAAAAATGTTCACTGTAAAAAAGTATCCTGTGTTATACAGGCTGCAACCTCATATATCTTGTCTTTACCACATCACTTGACTGCCCCTTTTTCTGTTGGACTTGAGTTAATTTCGTGTTGTTTTGTACAGTAACATGGTATACAGGCTTGTCGCCTAGAAGGAGTAGGCCGTACTATATTCCTGGGTTGTGTAATAGGCTATATCATCTAGGTTTGAGTAAGTGCACTCTAAGATGAGCACAGCGATGAAATCGCTTAAGGATGCATTTCTGAGAACGTGTCCTTGTTGTTCAGCAATGCATGAATGTATTTTAATTCAGAAAAAGTACCAATTAGATCTGGGGTTTAAGGACATAACAGAAAAAACAAAAATCTATAAACTTAATTAAAAGAACTTTAAAATATTTAAAATACAACAATGTTGGTACAACTTAAGTGAGTGACTACAAAGGACGAGGGTAACATAAAGTGTGCAAACATGGCCTGTTTATTTTACAAAGTACAAGATACGCAGCACATAGGCCAGAGCAAAAGAACCCTAGAAATCCCTAGGAAGGCAGAGAAACCACTGTGCTGAAGAATCAGAGACAGGAAATTAGAAAGCCACATGTTTTCTGAGAAGGTCCCCGATGGCAGCAGCACAGGAAGATGCTGAACTCGCCCATCCCAAGAGCACATTGAAATACACACCCATAGAGAGAGAACATACTCCTGAGAGACAACGGAGGAATGAACAGTTTCTGAACAACAAAAGAGAGAAAGGGACCAAACAAGGAAGGCTGGGGAAAAAACCACAGCTTGGAGCTGTGGAAACACTCGGCAGCTGCAGGAACCCTCCAGATCGGAGGTGCTGGTGAGCGCCATTGTGTACGACCCCTTCCACCTCGCTAGGGAAGGTGGGAGCTCTATTTGGAGGTTTGATGTGTGTGCAGGTTCACACGCAGATACACTGCCCAGAGCACATTTCGACTCAGAACAAAGGAAGCAAGCAGGATCAACAGGGTGTCACAACACAAACCTGGCCTCCCTGCCTGAGCTGCTCCTGCCTTGCAGGCCAGCACCCAGGCACCATAAGCACCTGTCTGGCTCCAGCAGGCTGTCAAACCAACGCCGCACATATAGCAGACACACGTGACTTCTACACAAGGTCACTTTTTCAAGACTGGACGAGACAGCTATTTTGCCTAATTCATATAAACAAACATAGAAAGGAAATTAAGTGAAAAGACAGACTGTTTCTCAAATGAAGGAATAAGAAAAATCCCCAGAAAAAACCCTAAGGCAATGGGGACAAGTAATTTGATAAAGAATTCAAAGAAATTAAGGATACTCACCAAACTTGAGAATGAAATAGAAGAACTTAGGGAGAACTTCAACAAAAAAGTATAATGTATAATAAAGAGACATGCAGAGCTAAAGAATGTAATAACTGAAATAAAAAATACAGTAGAAGGAATCAACAGCAGATAAGCTAATATAGAAAAACAGATCCACGACCTGAAAGACAGACTAGTAGAAATGAACCAATCAGAACAGCAAAAAGAGAATTTAAAAAACAAGGACAGTTTGAGAGTCCTGTGGAACAGAACACAAACATTCACATTATAAGGATCCCAGAAGGAAAAGGGAAAAAGGAACAGAAACTGTATTTATAGAAATAATGGCTGAAAACTTTCCTAACCTGGGAAACAGGCATCCAGGTTCAGGAAGCACAGAAAGTTCCAAACAAAATGAACTCAAAGAGACTCACACCAAGATATATTGTAATTAAAATGGCAAACTTTAAAGATAGAGTCCATTTTAAAGGCAGCAAGAGTAAAACAACTAGTTATAAAGGAAAACCCAAAAGCTATCAGCTGATTTCTAGGCAGAAACTTTAGAGGCCAGAAGGGAGTGGTAGGATATCTTTAAAGTGCTGAAAGAAAGAAACCTACAACCTAGATTAATTTACTCAGCAAAGTTATCATTCAGAATTGAAAAAGTGAGAGTTTCCCAGACAAGCAAAAACTAAAGGAGTTCATCTCCATTAAACCAACTTTAAAAAGAATGTTAAGGGTATTCTTCAAGCACAAAAGGCCATAATGAGAAAAAAGAAAACATGAGAAAGGGAAAAAATCTCACAGGCAAAGCCAAATATTTAATAAATACAGTGAATCAGATATTTAAAAAGCTACTAAGAAGGTCAAAAGACAACAGTACCAAAATGAACTCAAACTACAATAACAGGAGATACACAAAACAAAAACACCTAAAATATAACATCAAATATATAAATCATGGAGGGCGGAAGTAAAAATGTAGTCCTTTTAGACTACATTTGAAATTAAATGCCTGTAAGCTCAAAATAGACTGCACTATAGATACAGAATGATATACATAAATCTCACAGTAACCACAACCCAAAAACCTAAAAAAATACACAAAGAATAAAGAAAGAAACCCCAATCAAAAAACTAAAGAAAATCAGCAAATCACAAGGAAAGAGATCAAGAGAAGAAAGAACAGACGAGAATACATGGGTTGATTGCCCTTTCCCATACTATAAAAATCAATAATGCGGGCCAGCCCGGTGGCTCAGGCGGTTGGAGCTCCATGCTCCTAATGCCGAAGGCTGCCAGTTCTATTCCCACATGGGCCAGTGGGCTCTCATCCACAAGGTTGTCGATTCAACTCCCACAAGGGATGGTGGGCTATGCCCCCTGCAACTAACAATGGCAACTGGACCTGGAGCCGAACTGTCCCCTCAACTATGATTGAGAAGACAACAACTTGACATGGAAAAAATCCTGGAAGTACACACTGTTCCCCAATAAAGTCCTGTTTCCCTTCCCCAATAAAATTTTCAAAAACAAAAAACAAACAAAAAAAAAATTCTAAAAAAAAACACAAAACAGACGAGAATACAAAAGTAACCAAAAAACAATTAACAAATGGCAGTAAGTACATACTTATCAACAGTTACTTTAAATGTAAATGGATTAAATGCTCCAATAAAAAGACATAGGCTGGTTGGATTAAAAAACATGACCATCTATACGCTGCTTATGAGACTCATTTCAAGTCGAAATATACATTCAGTCTGAAATGAAGGAATGGAAAAAGATACTCCATGCAAACAGAAATGAAAAGAAAGCTGGGGTCGCAATATTCATGTCAGACAAAACAGACTTTAAAAGAGTAATGTAAAATAAAGGCATTACATAATTATATAGGGGTTAATTCAAGAAGAGGATATAATAACCGTAAATGTCTATGTACCTAACATAGAAGCACCTAAATATATAAACTTTAATGGACATAATGGGAGGAATTCACAGTAATACAATAATAGTAAGGGACTTTACTATTCCATTAGCATCAATGGACAGATGATCCAGACAGAAAAGTAAAGAGGAAATAATAGCGTTAAACATCACATTAGACCAGATCAAATTAATAGACATTTATAGAACATTTCATCCAAAACGTGCAGAATGCATTTTTTTTCCAAGTGCACATGGAACGTTTTCAAGGACAGATCACATATTAGGCTACAAAACAAGCCTCAATAAATTCAAGAAGATTGAAATCGTATCAGGTATTTTTTCTGACCATAATGACCATGAAACTAGAAATCAACTACAGGAAGAAAACAAAAAACCACAAATATGTGGAGACTAAACAACATGCTACTAAACAACCAATGGGTTAAAGAGGAAATCAAACCAGAAATCAAAAACTATCTTGAAACAAATGAAAATGAAAACACAACTTTTCAAAATTTAGAGGATGCAGAAAAGCAGTTCTAAGAGGGACGTTCATAGCCTATTACAAAAAACAAACAAACAAAAACACAAAGTAAGAAGGAAGAAAATAATTAAGATCAGAGCTGAAATAAATACCGTGTTTCCCCAAAAATAAGACCTAGCCGGACCATCAGCTCTAATGCGTTTTTTGGAGCAAAAATTAATATAAGACCCGGTATTATATTACATTATATTATACCCCGTATTGTATTATATTATATTATATTATATTATATTGTATATTATATTATATTATATTATATTATATTATATTATATTATATTATACCCGGTCTTATTTTAACATAAGACCGGGTCTTATATTAATGTTTGCTCCAAAAGACGCATTAGAGCTGACGGTCCGGCTAGGTCTTATTTTCAGGGAAACACGGTAGAAGTTTTAAAAATAAAAATGATCAATGAAACTAAGACCTGGTTCTTTGAAAAGATGAACAAAATTGACAAACTTTTAGCCAACCTCATCAAGAAAAGAGCGCCCAAATAAATAATAAATGAAAGAAATTACAACAGACACCACAGAACTACAAATAGTCATTAAACAATACTATAACTACATGCAAACAAAATTAATCTAGAAGTGAGGCAGGACATGTAGCCTAGGAAACCCTTCCAGGGTATAACTTGAAGTGCTCCATTGGTTACACCACTAACAAAGTGAATGTATCCAGTACCTTCAGCTGGAGAAAAACAAGAACCAGTTTCTTCCAGCGAGGCTGATCCCTATGACTGGGACCTGACCTTTAGCTGATTATAATGTCATTATAACCTCATTTGCATTGCAGTTACTACGACTCCCATTATGCATATGATGCCATGACAGTTCCAGAGGAACCAAATAAAGAAAAAGCGGAAAACGGAGGGTCCTGCCCAGGGGAGGAGATAAATGAACCATGTCAATGGGGTGTCACCAATTCCTGCCCTGGGAAGGGTAAATACCCCTGATCGTGACTTCCTCTGGGTGACTTTTCTAGGAGTTCCCGCACTTTCCTCTCAAGTGTGTACTTTTGTTTTCAATAAAACACTTTTGCTTTCCTGCATCTGTCTCACTCTTGAATTCTTTCTTGCGTGGATACAAGAACCTAGTCAACACTGCTCCAGGTTGAATCTTCTCTAGGACATCCCATGAGCCTCCGGTGACAGAAAAAATGGATAAATTCCTAGAAGCATATAATCTTCCAAGACTGAACCAGAAAGAAATAGAAATTTAAACAGAACGATTACTGGCAATAAAACTAAAGCAGTAATCAAAAAAACTCCCAACAAATAAAAGTCCAGGACCAGACAGCTTCACTGGAGAATTCTACCAAATATTTAGAGAAGAATTAATACTTATCCTTCTTAAAGTATTTTTTAAAATTGAAAAGAAAGAAACACTTTTAAACTTATTCTACAAAGCCAGCATTTACCTGGATACCAAAACCGAAGACATTACCAAAAAAAAAAAATTACAAGGCAATATCCCTGATGAACACAGATACAAAAGTTCTCAACAAAATATTAGCAAACTGGATTTGACAATACATTAAAAGGATTATTCACCATGACCAAGTGGGATTTATCCAGGGATGCATGGATGGCTCAATATCCATAAATCAATCAAGATACTTCACATTAACAAAATGAAGGATAAAAATCATATTATCATCTGAACAGATGCAAAAAAAGCATTTGACAAAATTCAATATTCTTTCATGAGAAAAATTTTCAACATAGGATATAGAAGAAACATACCTCAACATAATAAAGGCCTATATGACAAACCCACAGCTAATATATACTCAATGGTGAAAAGCTGAACTCTTTTTCTCTAAGATCAGGATCAAGACAAGGGTGCCCACTATCACCACTTCCATTCAACATAGTTTTAGAAGTTCTAGCCACAGCAATCACACGAGAAAAAGAAATAAAAGGCATCCAAACAGAAAAGAAGGAAAACTTTCACTATTTGCAGATGACATGGTAATATATGTACATAGAAAACCCTAAAGACTTCATTTGAAAAAAAAGACTATTAAAACTAATAAATGAATTCAGTAAAGTTTCAGGATACAAAATCAATATACAGAAATCTGTTGCGTTTCTATACATCCATAACAAACGATCAGAAGAAGAAGTTAAGAAAACAATCCTGTTTAGAATTGCATTAAAAAGCATAAAATACCTAGGAATAAATTTAACCAAAGAGGTAAAGGACCTGTACTCTGAAAACTATAAGATACTGAAGAAAGAAATTGAAGAAGATGCAAATAAATGGAAGGCTATATCTTGTTCATGGATTGAAATGATGAATATTGTTAAAATGGCTTTACTAACTAAAGCAATCTACAGGTTCAATGCAATCCCTATTAAAATACCAATGGCATTCTTCTCAGAACTAAAACTAATCCTAAAATTTACATAAAACCACAAAGGACTCCTAATAGCCAAGGAAACCTTGAGAAAGAACAAAGTGGGAGGTATCATGTTCCCTGATTTAAAACTATACTACAAAGCTACAATAATCAAAACATTATGGTACCATGTTTCCCCCGAAAATAAGACAATAAGACCTAACCGGAAAATAAGCACTAGCATGATTTTTCAGGATGCTCGTAATATAAAACAAGCCCTAATGCGTCTTTTGAAGCAAAAATTAATATAAGGCCCTGTCTTATTTTAGGGAAAATACAGTAGGGCTTATTTTATATTACAAACATCCTGAAAAATCATGCTAGGGTTTATTTTCCGGTTAGGTCTTATTTTCGGGGAAACACAGTATTGGCATAAAAACAGAGATATAGTTCAGTGGGATAAAACAGAGAGCCCAGAAATAAATCCTTACTTATATGGTCCATTAATCTATAACAAAGGAGATAAAGATATACAAAGAGGTAAAGACAGTCTCTTCAGTAAGTGGTATTGGGAAAACTAACAGATACGTGCAAAAAAATGAAATTGGACCACTTTCTTACACCATATACAAAAATAAACTGAAAATGAATTAAAGACTTAAATGTAATTCCTAAAGCCATAAAACTCCTAGAAGAAAACATAGGCAGTAAATTCTTTGATATTGGTCTTAGTAACATCTTTTTTGATATGTCTCCTCATGCAAGGACAACAACAAAAAATAACAAACGGGACTACATCAAACTAAAAGGGTTTTGCTCAGCTAAGGAGACCATCAATGAAACAAAAAGACAACCTAATGAATGAGAGAAGATATTCACAAACCATACATCCAGTAAGGCATTAATATCCAAAATATGTAAGAAACTCATACAATTCAACACCAAAAAAACAAACAATCCCATTAAAAAATGCGCAGAGGACCTGAACAGACGTTTCTCCCAGGAGGACATACAGATGGCCAAAAGACGTATATATGAAAAGATGCTCAACATCACTCATCATCAGGGCAATGCAAATCCACACCACAATGAGGTATCACCTCACATCAGTGAGAGTGGCTATCACGTAAATAAATCAACAAATAGCACGTGTTGTCAAAGGATGTGGAGAAAAGAAAATCTTTGTACACTGTTGGTAAACTGTGTAGCCTGGTGTAGCCACCATGGAAAACAGTATGGAAACTCTTCAAAAAATGATAAATACAGCTGGCATACAACTTAGCAATACCACTTCTGAGTATTTAGCCAAAGAAAATAAACGCACTAATTCGAAAAAATATATGTACCCCTATGTTCACTTACAATAGCCAAGATATGGAAGCAACCTAGGTGTCCACAGATAGATGAATGGATAAAGATGTGGTACGGGTACACACACACACACACAATGGAGTATTACTCATAAAAAAAAAAAATTTTGCCATTGTGACAGCATGGATGTACCTAGAGGGTATCATGATAAGTGAAATAAGCCAGAGAAAGACAAATATCATATGATTTCACTTATATGTGGAATCTTAAGAAACAAAACAAATGAATAAACAAAATTGAATCAGACCCACAGATATAGAGAACAAGCTCATGGTTGCCAAAGGGGAAGGGATAGGGAATGGGTTAAAAACAACTTATAAAGTAATTGTGAATATTGAGTGATTAAAAAAAAGAAGGGTTGCACACTTTCTCACCGATAATATAAAAGGGCTGAAACCATCTTAAAACGCTGAAGGATCACCTTTTGAGGTACCTTTGCATGGAAGATTCTGATCCTAAAGATTTTAAAAATCCAAGAAAGGCAGTGAGATCTAATAAAATGATGATTATCTAAACCTGCCATAATGTGTAGGGAAGGAGTAAACTAACACTCAGTAGCTAATTAATTGCTTCTTTAGTAAGTTTTTCCTTCCCCCAAACAACCCATTACTAGCCATATGGGGAGTTTCTTGTCTTAATTCTCCAATTAGAATTCAAATTTTAATCCCTATTTAGTACACATAATTAATACTAGATTTTCTTCCGTTATTTTAAGTGGAGATTATTTTTATGATATTAATTTCTAAAGACCAAAAGGAAGAATAATCACCAATCCACTCCATTGTCAGGCACTTTAGATGCAGCATCAAACATTTCCACATGGGCAGTTATCAGAGTGAAATCGACTTGAGCAGAATAGCGAATAAAGGCAGAGACAAGAGTAATAATTTGCATCTGGATGTGGAAGTAAATTAAGGAAAGAATGAGAATACGGTATCGAGTTCAGCAAAGCAAACTTGGGCAGGTGAGCAGAGAATGGAAGGAAAGACAAATACTTGTGGCTAAAACAAACTCCAAGTTGCTTATTTCAAATACTAGCCTTTCTTAGGCATTTCAGTTGGGGAAACAAAAGGAAAAAGAAATGACGAATTTGCAAGGGATTAAGCATAAACAGTATGCTCAAAAATCATAGGCCTGCTATTTAACAGATGATTCTTCAAGTTTCATATGACGAAACAGTTATTACTAGAGACAAACTATTAAGTACAGGTCAAACAACCTAGTCTGGCTATCAAATCTCCAGGGATTCAGTAAGGAAGCATTATAAAAATAATACCTTTAAAAAAATTAAGTACTTTCAGCTTCATCCTCATCGTTGTCACCTCCATAAATTATTATGACTATTTTTTTCGCCGAATTATCAAATGCACCTAGAACTGATTAAACTTTCAATATAGTAAAATCAGATGAGAGCCCAAAGTTCACTGGACTCTAATATTACTGGCACTGGTCTCTCTTCAGTCAGTTTTTTTTTTTTTTTTAAGGCTCTCGAAACCTCGAGTAAACAAATCCAACAGCCAGTGAAAACTGACACACCCAGAAACTCTCTGCAAAACATTTACTTCATAGTTCACAATAGACTGTCCTATTCCATCTACAGGTGGCCTTGCCTAGAGCTAAAGGTCAAAAGAAAACACTCCCTAATAATACCTTCACACTTTATGGGTAGAAAAAAATGAGGAAAAAAGAACAATCAGGCTTTAAAGAGAGGGCAGGGACGTAGGAACTATCATCTCCATGGAACATATATACCACACCTTCTGATTTTCCTAAGACTGCTTCATTTTTGCTCCTTAACTAACTACAAAAAATTTTTTTCATCTACATGTCTAGAATTCTTCAAGTATCAGATGCTAGAGCTAAAGGAGCCTTCACGATGATCAATGTCTTTACCCGTGACCTGACCAGCAGTACCCATCCTTAGCCCTCTCTGCTTTACCCCCACAAGCCAAAGAAAAACCCCATCCCAGAACCAGCCTTCATGGCAAGAAATCAATTTGCTCAGACAGCCATAATGGCAGTTTCTGAGGTTGCTCCCAACAGCATTCTACCAGAGGATTTCTGAGAAACAAAATCTCACTCCAAACATCTCTAGAGACAGGTTAGGAATCAGTGACATGTTTTGGAGGAGACATTTTTGGAGAGAGGGACTTTGTGGGCATTCAGCAAATCACGTCATACAGGAAGCCACCTAATGGTATTAACAGTATATACAAAAAAGGAAATTGCTCTCATCTTTGGTTCACTAAAATATTTCATAGGTAAAGTTAATGCAGAAGTAGTCACTGTGATGGACCAGGCTGTTCTCCATGTAAAAAGTTTAAAGGTCTGCCACCTGCTACCACTCCAAAAACACCCTTTGCCAATCTTGACCCAAGAAAGCTCCTGGGCTCTAGTGTTTCTCTCCAAATGATAAGGAGGAAAACAAAAGTGGAGGGAAAAGATTTGTTTTAGTTTTGTAAAGGCCAAGTTCTTTCCACTTGATTCTTTTAGAAGCAATTTATTTTCATTGCCTAGATCCACTTGAAAATGGAAATCTGATTCTGACCTTGTAGTAAAATAATTTCCACTTATCTATCCCACATTCTTAAAGTTCTGAGTAAAACCTAAGGCCACAATTCTTGCAACATAGACAATAAACTCTAAGAATAAAGTTTCACAAAGCACTAAAAGTCAAACATAGAGAGATAAACCTAGAGTTTTAATAAAAGATTGGATACTTGCTGATTTTCTAAATACTTACCCATTCTTCAACATTTGGGGGCTGCTCATCATAAATATGTTCCTTGTCCCACAAAATATTTGCCTCGTCATACTGGTCCATCTTTCTTCGGGTTTTCACGGCAAAGAAAATTATTAAAGCAAAAGCCACAATAACCATGAACCCCAACACAATGGCAATGGCCTAAAAAGAGATTGAAGATATTGACATAATTAGATTTTAATTTCTTACTTTATCCCAATTCACTCTCTACAAATACCCTACTAAATATCTGTGGCTTAACTGATATAAAACTGATACATATGGTTACATTTTAGAAATATAAAACCTAGCCCATACCATTGTGCTAAAGCTAGCAAACCACACACACACACACTCTCTCTCCCTCTCTCTCTGACTCAGTCCTCAGAACATGCTTAATGTTCTGTGCTATCATCATCCCCATCTTAGAGTTACAGAAAACTATTCCAAAGCGTGAGCATCAAGGGGCCATATTTTATAGAGGCTCTGCCTTACCATAAATGATGCAGAGCGAATCTAACCAAGCTATCCATGGACTAATGATTCATTTAGTCTAGCAGGTTTCTCTGTTTCAGGAGTCTTTCATGCACTTACTCTAAAGGGCCCTATGACAAGGAAACCCTCCCCCTGACAGTTCTCCTGATGTCCGGCAGGTGTGTTAAGAGGTGCACTGGCCCAGAGGCACTGGAAGTCAAGGCAGGGACCAGCACTCTGGCCTGGATGTCCGCTAATGGGTAGGAGGAGGCTCTCAGCAGCTGTCTAACAGGGACGTCCTTTCTCAAAGAACACAGGTTTCAGGTAGTCAGAGGACTAAGAAGAATGAGGGTGTGGTCAGATAGGAGTGCCGACCCCCAGCCCTACTTATCACAGATTCATCTGCATGTCAACAACAAACATTCTGAAAATCTACATTTGCAGAGAACACATTTCAGTCTTCAAAACAGAATGACTCATTCCAGTGAAAAAATGAGAATTCCTGAGTCAGTGTAAGGAGAAAAAAAAAGGGAAAAAAAATTAGTAACCCAGAAACATTTTAATATAATTAGGGGGTGACTCATGGTTACTGAAAGCAGGTTCTCTCCCCAACCTGTACATTTGAATCAACTGGATAGCTTTTTAAAATACTGACTTACACTCTGAAAATCACAAAACACTTTTGAAAGGAATTAAAGATGACCTAAGTAAATGGAAAGACATCCTATATGTTCATGTGTCAGAAGGCTTAAATGTACAGATGACAACACTCTCCAAATTGACCTACTTATTCAATGTAATCCTTCAAAATGGTAGCTGACTTTTCTTTTTGCAGAAAGTCACAATCTGATCCCAAAATTCATATGAATACACAAGAGCCCAAGAATCTAGCCAAAACAATCTTGAAACAACAAAGTTGGAGGACTCCAACTTCCCAATTTCAAAATATATTATAAAGCTACAGTAAACCAGACAGTGTGGTACTTGACTGAGGATAGAAATATAGATTAATGGAATCCATTGAGAGTCTAGAAATAAATTCACTTATGATCAATTCATTTTTTACAAGGGCATGAAGACAATGTAATGGTGAAATAGTCCTTTCAAAAAAAATAATACCAATACAGCTGGATATCCACACGCAAAGAATGGTGGACTCCTGCCTTATATCATGCCCTAAACTCAGGATCACAGACCTAACTGTGAGAGCTAAAATTAAAAATCTTAGAAGAAAACAAAGGAGTAAGTCTTTGTGACTTTGAATTAGGTAAAGTAGTCTTAGATATGACACCGAAAGCACAAGCAACAAAAGAAAAAAAATCAGACCTCATCAAAATGAAAGACTTTTGTGCAAACAAAATCATACAGAAAGTAAACAGAGAATGATAAAATGAGAAAAAAATACTTGCAAATCATACATCTATCAGGGACTTGTATCCAGGTATATAAAGAATTACTAAAACTCAATAATAAAAATAAAAGTAGCCCAATTAAAAAATGGACAAAGGTTCTAAATAGTCATTTTTCCAAAGAAGATAATATACAAGAAAACATGCTCAACATCATTAGCTGTCAAAGAAATGCAAATCAAAACCAAAAAGTGTACCATTTCACACCCATTAACATCAGAATCTGACAGACAGAAACAATGTTGGTGAGGATGTGGAGAATCCTCCATATTTCTGGTAAATGTACAGTAGTGCAAGTACTTTGGAAAGGAGTCTGGCAGTGCCTCAAAAAGTTAAACATAGAATCACCATAAGACCCAGCAATTTCTAGGTATATACTCAAATCAAGAAAAATTAAGACATCGGCTAATGGGTAAGAGGAGGCTCTCTGCAGCTGTCTAACAGTGATGTCCTTTCTCAGAGAACACACAAAAACATGCATACAAATGTTCAGAGCATTATTCATAATAGCCAATGTGGAAATAGCCCAAATGTCTATCAAATGATGAATGGATAAATAAAATTTGGTATATCCATACAATGGAATAGTATTCAGCAATAAAATAAAAAGGAATGAAGTACTGATACATGCTATAACACAGATAAACCTTGAAAACATTATGTTAAATGAAAGAAGCCAATCATAAAAAAACTGCGAAAATATTGTGTGATTTTGTTTATATGAAATATACAGAATTGGCAAATCTATAGAATGGGATTACTGGTTGCCTAGGTCTGAGAAGGGTTAGGGAAATGAGGAGTGACTGGGAATAGTGAAAATGTTATCAAATTGATTGTGGTGATGGCTGCATAACTCCGTGAAGACACTAAAAACCAATGAATTATACTTTAAATGGATGAATTATGTGGTATGTTAATGGCACCTTAATAATGACACGCAGCCCTTCTCCCAGATTCTGATTTAAATAGAAACAGGGCCTTGGCATCAATATTATTTAAAAGTTCCCAATGTGATTCTATTAAGCATCCCAAGTTGAGAGCCTCTGACCCAAGGAGAAAAGGGGTGGGGAAAAAAACAAAACTACCCATACCTCCTGAGGATCCACAACACAGTAGTGATACAAATACTGATCCACGTAGAGTCCAGAAGCTGCAGGTGTATAAAATTGGTTGCAGAGGGCAATAATTTGTGAACCGTACAGAGATCCAGAAGCCTGGGCAGTTGGATTAACTCCCATTATGTAGACGATTGTGGCAATAAACACCATGAAGCCCAGGACAGCACTCACTATGATCACAGTCAGGTAGTATGTTCTTGTTCTAGACATTTCAGATCTTATAACACTGGTAACAAATATCACCAAGGCAGCAATGAAACAAAAGGCAGCCATAGCCAGGAGGAAGCCTTTTGCTGCTCTTGGATCTGTGTAGCCTCCTCCATAGCCATACCCGTAGCCATAACCATAGCCATTTCCGTAGCCTCCAAAGCCACTTCCTCCAACAGGGTAGCCTAAACCACTTCCTAGTAGATTGGTTCCATAGCCTCTGTCCCAGGCAAGTGTGGAGGCGACACAGGCAAATATGGCAATGCACATCACGATAATAAGCATAGATAGAATCCGAATCACTCCTGGAGGAGAGGTCCATTTGTAGAAGTGAAGAATTTCATCTTCTGGGTAGAAAGAATACGCCGTATGAGAGAGCATTGGTCGAACGTGCATCTCTCCACCGTACATGTCATTGCTTGGTGCATAATGACTAGGTTTGCTGAAATGCACACGAAAACAATTTCAAGTTAGCACTTTTTGGAGGTAAGCAGAAAGACTGTATAAAGTACTTGGTTGGAATAATTTAAACAATCCATTGGCAAATAAAACTATCATTAGTACTGCCCCACTGCAATGGGGCAATTTGTGTCCCCCCAAAATTCAAATGTCAACATCCTAAGCCCCAATGTGATTGCATTAGGAAGTGAGGCCTTTCGGAGGTAATTAGATCCTAAGGTAGATTACTCCTAAGTAGATCCTAAGGTAGAGCACTCATGAATGGGATTAATGCCCTTATAAAAAGAGACTCCAGGGGCCGCCGGATGGCTCAGTTGGTTAGAGTGTGAGCTCTGAACAACAGGGTTGCTGGTTCGATTCCTACATGGGCCAGTGAGCTGCGCCCTCCACAACTAGGTTGAAGGACACTGACTTGGAGCTGATAGGCCCTGGATAAACACACTGTTACCCAATATTCCCCAATAAAATTAAAAAAAATAAAAACTAAATTTTTAAAAGAGACCCTCTCGCCTCGTCTACCACATGAAAATACAACTAGAAGTCAACCTAGAAGAGGGCCTTCACCAGAACCCGACAATGTCGACACCTTGGAATTCTAGCTTACAGAACTGTGAGAAATAAATTTCTGTTGTTTAGAAGCTACTCCGTCTATGGTACTTTGTTAGAACAAGCGGAACTGACTCAGACACTCACTGACCAGTGAAGGTCCCTGTGCATCAGAATCAGCTGCATGGCTTGTTAAAATATGCAGATTGGTGGCCCCCACGCCTAAAGCTGCTAACTCTGCAGGTCTGGTGTAGGACATGTTTCCAGATGCTGCCGGTCTGGCAACCATATACTGAGAATGACTGCTCTAGTTTCTGTGGAACAGAGGTTCTCAAATTTTGCTATCTATTAGAATTACCTGGAGCATGTGTAAAACCCTGGTTGGAGCACTCCATTCCAGTTAAATTGTAATCCCTGGGGACGGGTGCCAGGCAGTTCAGAACAAGTGTCAACTCCTGCCTGTGTGACTTGAGACCCGGGCATTCAGACATGACACTTATAATGGCCTACCCAGGGTTCTGTGCCATTCCTGGCAGCCTCGCTCTCTTACCTAAGAAGGCACATTCATTCATTTACTCAGTTGACAGCTATTTAATGGAGCTGCCAGGTTGTCATGTGCTAGAACTGTGCTAGGTACTGAATGGAAACTCTGCACCCTTTCTCACACAACTTGCCCTATGTATCTCTTCCATCTGGCTGTTCCTGAATAGTATATATCCCTTAATACAATAAAACAGTGATCTAGTAAGTAACATCTTTCTATGAATTCTGTGAACCATTTTAGCAAATTAATTGAACCCAAAGAGGGAGTTGTGGGAACCTCTGTATAGCCAGTCAGTCAGAAGTGCACATAACAATCTGGACTTACGACTGGCATTCTCAGTTGGAGGTCATTGGAGCCTCCAATCTGTAGCCAGTTGGTCAGAAGCACAGAGCTCCTCGGCTTGAAGCTGGCGTCTGAAGTATGTGTGTGTTCGGAGCTGAGGGCATCTTGTAGGACTGAACCATTAACCTGTGGAATCTGATGCTATCTCTGGGTAGGTAGTGTCAGAATGGAGTTGAGTTCTTAAACACCCTGCTGGTGTCCTACAAATTGTTTGTTGGTATGTGGGGAAACCCCCACATTGGAATTGGGTCTGGGAACTCAACTGAATGGGTAACTGTGATATATCCAGCTGATGGAATGCTACAGAACTATGCTGTCCAATATGGCAGCCACTAGCCACATGGATTTACGGAATAAAATGTGGCCAGTCCAAATTGAGGTGTGCTTTTAAATACAACACAGTATGAAAAAAGAATGTAATACCACCAAAAGGGAACCCCAAAATTTACTATGTACTTCGGCTGATAATGATGTATCAATGTAGGTTCATTGACTATAACAAACTTACCACTCTGGTGGGGGTGCTGACAATGGGGGACACATGCATGTGTAGGGGGCACATGGGAAATCTCTCTCTACCTGCCTCTCAATTTTGCTGTGAAGTTAAAACTGCTCTAAAAATAAAGGCTTAATAAATGTAAACTATGTCATGAATCAGTGTTTATATTAATGTGCTGAAACTGTATTTTGAATATATTGGGTTAAGTGAAAAATATTATTACAATTAATTTTTTATTTTTAATGTGGTTATAAGAAAACAAAATTATATATATGGCTCACATTATATTTCTATAGCACTGTCCTGAAGCAAAAAAAAAAAATGTTTAAAAACAAGTAACACTAAACTGTATTGTTTAGGATGTATAGAGAGGTAGAATAATAGAGAAAAGCAAGAGATGACCACATGTTAGAACCGTGGTTTCCAGGGAAAGGAGAGGACACAGGGTAGGTCTTTGAGGTGTCCTATTTCTTGACCTAGGGGATAATTTTGCTTTGTCTTTATTCATCATCTCATACACATGTTCTGTGCCCTTTTCTATTTCACTATTGTTTACAAAAGCAACACAAAATAAGTATCAGGCTAATGGAGCACTAATCACTAATTATATTCTCTAACATACTTTAAGGACCCCATTGTCATAAACAGTGTTCCTACCATGTTCAGGCATTAGTCAGAAGGCTAAGTAATATGAACACTCAGCTAGTTATCAAAGAATTCAAGCTACAAACTATTTCAAGGAGGAAACCCCTATCAATGTTTTATAACAAATTTAAGAATTTACTATTAAATCTCCAAATGACTAAGGATTCCAAGAATCCTCAACTTTGCTTCTTGTTTTATATAATGGCAGGAATCACTGTTAAAACTGACAATGTAGAACACATGTTAAGTGAAAGTCAGTTACAAAAGACAACATATTGTATAATTCATGATTCCATTTATACGACATGTCCACAATAGACAATTCTAGAACAGAAAGTAGACTGGTTGTTGCTGAGTACTGGGGGGCAAATGGTGAGTGACTGCTAATGGGTAGGGTTTCTTTGGAAAGGGGGTCATGAAAATGTTCTAAAACTGTGGTGATGCTCCCACAACTCTGTGAATATATTAAAACCACTGAAAGGGCCATTCTAAGTGAGTGAATTGTATGGTGTGTGGATTATATCTCAATAAAAGTGTTATTCAAAAAATTGATGCTATGTTGCCAACGGTCATCTAAACAAGGCGTTAATATGGAAGCTTCATACCAATTGTGAAAAACTAGAAGGAGAGGCGGCCAGTTAGCTCAGTTGGTTAGAGCGCAGTGCTCTTAACAAAGTTGATGGTTCAATCCCCACATGGGCAGGCCACTGTGAGCTGCACCCTCCACAACTAGATTGAAACAACTACTTGACTTGTAACTGATGGATCCTGGAAAAACACACTTAAAATAAATAAATAAAAAGTTAAAAAAAAAAAAAAGACGAAAGAAAAAAAAAAGCTAAAAGGAATAAATACACATAAAAATATAAGCCTAAACTATAGAAACAGATGATAATAGCTGCCACTGCAGAGGAAAACTGTCATCCTGGAAGTTATGAGTAAGAAGGAAACTCATTTTGCACTGAATACACATACTTTATTTTTAAAGTAAACAAACAATAGATGAAAGTTTCAACGATAGGTACCTATTTTTTTACATGCGACAGACGTTTAAAAATAAGAAAACTACAGAATCATTTACTTACAATTCATCAGGTCTATATGGAGGTGGACTTTCAAAAGGCCTCGAGGACATGGCTGATGTCAATGGTCACTCGATCTTCAAGGTGAGGAATATGCTGTAGCTCCCAAGGTACACCAATCTAAGCAACACAAGTAGGGCAACGGCATTACCACTGAGCTTCGAGTTTCCTTGCATTACTAAGAAAACTAATGATACCAATCTCAAGTCACCTCTCAGAGCATGGTTATTTCTCTTGCCCTTCCCACTGCTATTTCTGTACAATGGACCATTAATCCTTGAACACAGGAAATCACTGAGCAGAGGAATCATCCAGCCTGCTAGCCTCACAGCGTGGCGCATCGCGCTCTGCACATCACCAGCAGACAAATCACACTGAAACTTCAAATTCTAAGTGGTAGTAATGAAAATTTCACAAAGCTTTTACAGCATAGGTAAAAACGGTATTCTAAAAAATAGTCTCTTTGACAAATCCCTTCACTTACATGTGGAATCTAAAGAATAAAATAAATAAACAAATAAAACAGAAATAGACTCATAGATACAGAGAACAAACTGATGGTTATTAGATGGGAGGGGATTGCGGGGCTGGGTGAGAAAGGTGAAGGGAATTAAGAAGTACAACTTGGTAGTTACAAAACAGTCATGGGGATATAAAGTACAATATGGAGAATATAGTCAATAATATTGTAAAAACTATGTATACTGTCAGATGGGTACTAGGCTGACCGGGCAAATCACTTCATAAATTATGTAAGTTATATAAATATCTAACCACTATGCTTCACATCTGAAACTAATATAAAATAATATTGAACGTCAACTATAATTTAAAAAACAGTCACATGATATAAAGTACAGCATAGGGAACAGAGTCAATAATATTGTAATAACTACGTACAGTGTCAGATGGGTTATCACTTTGTGAGGTATATAAATGCTTAATCACTGTGTTGTTTTGTACGCCTGAAACTAATAAATAAACAAATAAGTCCCTTCAAAGCACAAGGAAGATGTATAAGAGAAAATTTCTTAAAATATGTTTAGTGTTTCATATTACTTTTGAAAGTTCATATAAAATGAGAATGTATAAGCAAGTGCCTATCTAGCAGTCTAGCACATACTAGACCCTCAATGTTAACTAAAGCATAATCTGGTTTTAAAAAAGTATGCTTTTATCATTACAAATGATTACAAGACGCATCTGTGGATGGTGGGATTGCAGACATTGTTCCCTTCTGCTCTGCCAAGTCTTCAAAACCCAGCATAATGTTTACAAAAGGGGGAGGAGAGGTATTAAACACACATTGTATTAAAGAGTCCTCTTCTCTAAATGAAAAGCAGAATGATTTTGTTCTAAAATTCCCCAGAGACACAAATCCCTAAACATCTAGGAGGCAATTTCACCCACTCAACAAGTATTTATTAAGTGCTTCCACTATCCCACAGGAGCCAGTTCTCTAGAAGAATGAGCCAGTTCTCCAGAAGGTCACACACAAAGGAAACAGCTACTACAACAGGTGGTATATAGGGTTGATGAAGTGCAGTGTGGGGATAACCAAAGACTTACAGAGGAAGAGGCAGAAGCTAGGGGAAGGGATGCAGGACACTTGAGCAAGATCTATATCTGAGTATATTAAAGTGTCTAATATTTCTTCCTTTTCAGATAAGGTATGAGCAGTCGTACATCACTGTGTTAGGAACCGTGAACGAATTCAAACTCTTTAAACTTTGTTCTTTAAGATCAATGGCAGCTATCCTCCACATCATTGAAGACAGTCGATTCCAAATGTCTCAGGATAAAATACTGCCCAAATGTGTGTATTAGGGAAAACCTCAAAGATGGAAATATATTGAAGGGTAGTAACATCAATACAATTAGCATAATTTTTCCAAACACAGTGAGGGAAGATAATTTCTCTACATTCTTTTATTTCTAAACACTGTTTTATTGAACTGTAACATACGGAAAAGTCCATAAATCATAGGTGTACACAGCCCTAACTAGCACCCAAACACACATATAAATGAGCAATTTAGGCCAAAACATTATGGTGCTATAAAAAAGTAAAAGTCCAGATTAAATGTCTTCCTAATCGACATTCAGAAAAATATTAAGAAAAACTGAATTTAAACATTAAATGCGGTACCTACTTCCAAAGCTGAATTTCAAATACTGACAAATTGACCTGAGAGGAATCTTATTCTTTCTATACCTGTGACTCACTCATTCAAGACTATGACAAAAACTCCAGGCTCAATGGTGATTTTCTGAAAATGCTAAATTAATCCAGACTCAGGCTGCAATTTAAGTATTGCCAAATATCTCTTTCCAAACAAACTATTTCCTGAATTCAGAGTTTAGCTGTCATGTCTCGTCTACTAGCAGAGATTTTAAATGGTGAAGCAAATAATTTTGGATAGCTCATTAAAAACAAGTCATGCCACACCAACTTCATTTCCTTTTTCGAGGTTACCAAACTGGTAGGTGAAGGAAATGCAGAGAATCCTGAGAATCCTAAGCACATTCTAGCGTACAGAGTTGTTAGGCAGATTCCTAAGGGGTGAATATTAGGAGGAAAGAATGGACCATTTATGTCCACCTGAAGGGAGGTCTCTAGTGGTGACCACTAACAAACCCATTGGCTACAAGTACGTCAACACTGATGGAATTCTCTGTAAAGCCAGAATGATGGGTTAAAACAAATCCAGCGGTTTGAAAAGCTCACTGCTTCACACGAGTTCCTTATCTTCTCTGAGCCTCACTAACCTCTTCTGTCAATAGGGGGTATAATCTTGACCTGTGGGCTGGGATACCTAAGTAAAATAACGGATTAAAGAAGATGAGCAAATGTATTCACAGAAAGGTGGTTTACTGAGAAGGTGAGAAATTTCAGTGTTTAGGCAATTAGGTATACTGTATCCATTTTCAAATATTGGTGGCATGAATAAATCATTTTAAAAATGTAAACTGAATTTTAAAAAAGTAATAGTATACATGCTGGATAAGCCAGATCTGGCTTAATTACTGTTCATTTTTAAGAGTGCATGTCCTGGGTGAGAACTTCAACAAAAGGTAACATGCTATTCCAAACTCAGGCAGTATTCACAGAGAAAGTGCTTAGATCCAGGAATGATGGTTATTAAAAAGAAGCAAACCTCTGCCTAACCTTGAAATGTATGCATCCTGTTCCAACTAGGTGTCTCTCTAGGAGGGTGACTAAAATTATTAAAGATCTAGAAAAACCATGTCTTTAGGAAAATGATTGCAAAAACAGGAAATGTTTGGCCTGGAGAACGCAACATTAGAAGGACTACTATGGCAGCCTTCAAATATCTGAAGAGCTGTCTTTGTAGTCCTAGAAATGGTTCTCTGAAAAAAAACACCACAGGGTCAGGTTTCCTCTCAATGTGAGGAATTATCTCCCTCACCCTGACCCCACACACCCTCCAAAAATAACAAATAACAATGTGATCTCATGCCATTTACGCAAAGCTTAAGTAGTTTGACTTTGATATTTTGGGGGGACTGGACAGGAGGATGTCTAAGGTCTCTTTCAAGGCAGTCTGTGACTGTGCTTTAAGGCCACAGCCAAAGGTGAAAGAGAGCCAAGAACAGACTGCTGTCCAATGCCCAGCACAGCAAATCATGACAGTGATAGGGACGTAAGTCAAATAGCTAAGTAAGAGTCAGGGGCAAAAAGGACGCAGCAGACCCTTGTGAATAAGTTAAGCTGAAACCCAGCTCATGTTAACATATAATAAGAATCCTCCCCTTGAAACTGTTTACTGGTAAAAAGCTGCCTTAATAAAAAAAAAAAAAAAAAAAAAAAAAAAAAAAACTAAGCTAAGATGAAGTAGAAAAGTCTAAACACGCTATGCATTTTCAAATTATTCTTTAAACTATCAAAAAGTAAAAAATAAACTTTGTATTTAAGGGCAGTCTGTTCCTTTTCAATCACATACAGCAATAGTTCATTTGCCTTTAAGAAGTTTTTAAAGCTGTGCCTGATATTAAATGATTCTATTTAGGTTATAGGCACATCATTAGTTAACTGCCTAAAATTTTGAAATTAGACACATTTTGAAATAGACAAGCTCTGCGTCAACAACTGCATTTTTAATAGGCTCTCCAGATAATTTTTAAGCACACCATATATTTTGACAATCATTGTCTAGAATAAAGATTATCAGTCCAAGGAGGGCCTTGGTCTTGTGAGTTTCCTGTCTAGAACACCCAGATCTTCACATGGCAGGTGCCTGGGGCTCAGGTCTCAGCTCAAATGTCGCTTCCTCAGAGAGGCCCTTCCAGTCACTCATTCCATTCACCAAACCTGTTTTATTTTCAGAGCAAATTTCACCCCCCCGCAATGAAATTATTAGTTTTTCCTTTTTTTTTTTTTTTAGTGCCACAATCTCCACCCCAACAAGAATACCAGCTTCACACTTAGATGTCTATCTTGACCATCACACTTATTCTTGATCCCAGGTACAAAGTGATGCTCTACCAATATTTTGATTTATAAAACCAATAGCTGGATCAAATATATAGTGAATGAAAGAGAACTGACTCTGGGTGGTGAACACACAATGTGATATATAGATGATGTATTACAGAATTGTACACCTGAAACCTATGTAACTTGAACAATTCTCTGCAATAAACTTTAATTGAAAAAAAAAATAGCCCACATTACAGTTGGGGTTTCAATCTAGCAATGAATGTCTTGAAGTTCTTCACTCACCTAACCCCCAGTAAATACAATCCTTCAAGTTCAACAAAAGTAGTTAAGAGCTTAAAGTCTGAAGGCAAAGGAGAGAAAAAGGTCAAATACACAAAACCATACCGGGATCACCAGGAAGCTTGTTAAAAAGGCAAAATTCCAGGCCCCACTTCTGACCTATTAATCAGAATCTGTATTTCAGTAAGATCCCTAGGTGATTCATACTACATTCAAGATTGGAAAGGTAACTAAGTTACAGAACAGCTGTAAGCCTGAAGCCTAAAACAAAAGGTGTAACAAAAATCTGCATGGGGTTTTTACTCTAATATTTTCATAAATAGATGAAAAAAAGCCCACTAAATATTCTAATGAAGTAAGCCTCAAAATTCAACTGAAGAAAACTTTCCTCTGGAAGGTTCCTGGGAAAGTGAAGGATATCAGTTAATTAATGAGGTTACAATTAATCTTTTATCATTTTGAAAGGGCAATAATTCCAACTTTATCTTTAGAACACGAAGAATTTTACGTTGACATCAAATAGGATGCAGAAAACTTATACGAGGCCATAGGGACCAATCAAAAGAGAATTTCAGAGAAACTCCCCAAAACTAGTTCTGATGTTGGAATATCAAGAACTGCTGCTTTTCTAGTATACATTCCCTGATAAGCTGAAGTAGTTTTTCAATCCAGCCCTCCTGTAACATATTTGCCCTACAGGTGTTCGCTCACCTTTAAAAAGGGTTCTAATAAGGTCTACCTTTTAGAGTGGCTGATTAAATGATATAAGGTACAAAACGCTTTTAGCACAGGGCCTCCCACACAGGAGGCACTGCCCATCATTCCCCTAAATAACCCGGAATTGTCTAAACCTCCCCATCCTGCTCTCCATCACCTAACAAAGGAGGCATAAATGCAAAACTACAAAAAAAAAAAAAGTGTTGCTCTGCCTAAGGAGGTATCTATTACTGTGACTCAACCATTTAAAACATTAAAAAAAAATCACACAGAAAATAAAGATCTATACGTACAACGGAAAAGAAACATTGTTACACTTGGGAATGCGTAGTTTGAGAAATCCACCTCCGTCTAGAAAGAAGTAGTTTTCAATCACAGCAAGCATCAACACCAGTGCCTTAATGGGAAGGGTTTCTCTTTTCCAGGGATCCCAAGAATACACCTGTTGTGCGCGAGGGCCACACACTAACCTGGAACGCTGCCTCGTCCCCGCCCCGCCTCATTTCCCAGGTGGGCAGTGTGCCCAGCCCGCGCCAGGGCCGGCCTGAGGATGCCGTGACTTCTCCGGCTGAGTCGCTTCACCTGGGACACGAGGGGCCTGGAGTCGCTCTTCCAGTCTCTTCCAGCCGCAAAGTGCAGAGGCCATTTTGGCCCCTCAACCCACCTCTCCCCGCACTTCCTCCGACGCAGGCAACATGTCTGCTGGACGGGGAGGTGTAGACCCCAGCGGCCGGGCCGGGGGCAGGTCCCCGGGTACATGAGGCCCCGGCGCCCAGGAGCACCCTCGGCAGGGCGCGCTGGCCCAACAGGGACCGCCCGAGGCCTTTTGGTCACGGCTGAGAATCCCAGCGTGAGCAGATTCCCTCGAAATACAGCCTCCCTCGAAATTAAATCCCCGCCCCCCAGCTGAAATCCACAGCGCTCACCCAACTCCCACTAAGTGGATTCAGAATAGCCGGTCGGCCCACACTGTCCTCCAGGAATAGTATTCCACGGATTCAACCCGGCCACCCTCTCTCTCCGGGATACCCAAAAGGGTGGGGTGGAGGCGGAAATAATGAAGTCCCCAAGATCTAAGCTGCCCCCGCCAGCGAGCGGCGCCCTCCCTCCAGCCTTGGGGGTCCAGACCCGTGAGGAGCCGGGCGCTGTGCCCCTCTCCGTAAGGACCCCTCAGAACAGCAGCCCGGAGAGCAGAGCGCAGGATTCTCACTGTTCGTGAACCTCCCGCCCGGCAACTACGAAAAGTTGCCCGAGCCGCCTGGGCGCACAAGCGTTAAGCGTTTCCGCGGAAGGAGCTGATCGGAGCCTCCAAGTGGCCCCTGGCACCCGGGGCAGCCTCCCAGTTAGCCCCGCGCTGCTCGCTCCGCGGACGCGCGCCTCTCCGGCTCCCGCGAGTTACAGCCCAGGGACGAAACCGCCACCGAAACCACGGCCGGGTGCCCTCTCCCCGCGCCTCCCCTACTAGACAGAGGCGCCGCGGGGACTCTGGGGGTACCGTGCGCCCGGGTCCCGCGCCCAACTCTCCCGTACTCACTGGAGCCCAGCCCGACCTACCAAGGACGACGGGACCCAGGGAGCTCGCTCACCTGGCGGGCGCACCTGACGCTGTGCGGGCCGTCAGCCCGCAGCCCGGGACAGAGCTAGGGACTCAGCTCACCTCCTTTTCCTCTCGCCCCCCCACCCCGGCCGCCCTGCCCTCGGGCATGCGCACCAACGCCAGGCCCGGCTGCGGGAGGGTCCGCGGCCGGGTGCGGGTGAGTCTCACCTGCTGCACCTCGCCGGGGCTCCTTGGCGCTCTGACCAGCTCTCCCGGGAGTTCCGCCGCCTCCGCCGGAGGAAGGAGAAAGGGGGAGGTGGACGCAGGCTAGGAGGTACGCAGGCCAGGAGGTGTGGCTGCGTCCTCCCTCGGTGACCCATCCACCTGAAACTCGGATGGGAGGGGGAAGGGAGCGGTGGAGAAGAAGGCGGGAGGAATTGGCTCGGCTCCGCACACCCTTGTAGTGCTCTAAGTTAAAGGAAAACTCCGCATTTCGGGCCGAGGGGCGGGGATCCAGCTCAGAGGAAGTGCTCGGGTTCCGGGGCAGGGGCTTGGGGGGTTGGGGGGGGCCTAGACCACCCTGGGGCGTGCTCCGATCTTCGCGGGCTTCTGATAGAACAGTGGACTGAGGTCTAGATAACACTGTTTTCCTCCAGAAGAGAGCTCAGCTTTCGGCAAGAAAAAAAGTACGTCTTCACACAACACTTGCCTGCTCCAAAAATTTGGTTCAATTTTGTTAGAAAGAAGCATCCAGATGTGAAAGATTTTCAAAAGTTATGCGTAAATTTAAGAAATGTTTCTGAATCTCTGGATCGAGGGAAAAAGACCATTACTCTGAGTGGTTAAATGAAGGTGAAGTACTGTAGATACTGGTGTCAGTAAATTTGCCATCAAAATTAAGTGCATACTAACGGTATACAATATTACCACTTCAGGCTCCTCTGCTACCCTTCCCAAATTTAACTGATATGATGGAGAATCTGCTCTTGGGAGGATTTAAACTATCTTAATATTCTCTTTAGCTTAAAAAAATATAAACTTAGTTCTGTGTGCTGTGTTCTATTTCTTGATCTGGAGGCTGTTTCCAAAAGAGCGTTCTCTTAGGAAAATTCATAGTCTACATTTCACGATGTATATATACACTTTTACTCGTATATATGTATGTTGTATTTCAATATATATTTTTTAATTTTACTCCAGAAGTTGGCAATTTTAGTTCTTGCTACTTACCATCTGCATTGAAGGCTGGATTTTAGGTTTCTTAAATTCTGCCTCACTTTGTATTCCAAGCTGGAATGTCAGCATTGCTAATCAATTTCTGTACAATCCCACCCACTTCTCTGCCTTTAATTAAGTGGTTAGAGCTGTGACTCTCATACAATAGATCTCAAGGCATAATTCAATAGTTAAGGAAGTAAAAGCGTTATATAAATATAAGGTATTTTAATAGATGAGAGCCTTAATGGGTAATTAATCTGATTGGTGTTGTTTTCATGGAAGTCATTGCTATAATTATTTTAGTATGACTGTAGTTTTTGAATGATGCATTTTAAATTGATGTTGTTAACACTGGGAAGTCAGGTTAATCCTCTTAATGTTCCCTGTCAGATTACTGAAATCTCCAAACATTCCACTTGGTTTATAATTAAACAAGAGAACATTTTCTAATACTCTTAGATTTATAAACACATCTATTATTTTATAGTGTACTTTGACATGTTCTGAAGAGAACTTAGTTTTTTCCCCCGCTTTTTAAAATTGAAATATGTATCACATACCATAAAATTCACCCTTAATGTTAAAGTGTACATACAATTAGTGGGTTTTAGTACATTCACAAGGATGTACAACTATCACCACTACCTAATTCCAGAATGTTTTCATCACCCTAAAAAGAATCCCTGTGTCCATTAGCGGTCACTCCCCATTTCCCCTTGCTTCCAGACCCTGGCAACCACTAACCTACTTTCTGTCTGTATTGATTTGCTCTTTCTGAACATTTTATGTGAATAAATATGTGGCCTTTTGTGTCTGGCTGCTTTCACTGAGCGTAATATATTCAAGGTTCATTCATGTTGTAGTACCTACCAGTACTTCATTCCTTTTTATGGATGAATAATATTCCATTGCATGAGTATACGACATTTTGGTTAAACCTTCATCAGTTGAAGGAAATTTGGGTTATTTCCACTTTTTAGCTATTCTGAATAATGCTGCTATGAATTTTAATGGACAAGGTTTTGTGCGGACATATGTTTTTAATTCTCTTGGGTAAATTAGGTTTTTTAATTAAACTTTTTATCACTTTAAGAGATTAGCTAATTCATATGTTATTTTTCTTATTCCCATACCAAACCTAAACCCAAAGGCATGTTGTGTTAGAATGGAAGCTTAGTTACCATATTTTATTTGCTTTCCTTATTCATTCATTCAACAACCATTTTCTGATTGCCTACTATCTGCACAATAGTAAACAAAACGCCCAAATCCCTGTCTTGGAGAGGCTTATTTTCCTGCTGAATTCATGCATGTGGAGTAATAGAATTTATTAAGTTGAACTATATGAAATTGGAAATAATTGTTCATTTTAACTACAAAATGGCAGTTTCATGTGGTTCAACTTAGGACCAAGCTATATTTCTATTGGAATAGTATGCCATTTTTATTCCATTCAGATTAATTTTCCAAATGATGCTGACAACATTGAAAAATCTAAAAACTGTGTTCTTTTAACTCTTGCCTAGCAGTGTGCATATTAGGTAGTAGTGGAAAATGTTCAAAAAGAAAATCCAGCCTCAAAACCTAAACACATCATTCTTCAACAGCAAAATTTGTTGGATGTCCTGTTCAGTGTAGTCATGTTACCTAATCATAAATCGTAGCAAAATTTTAATTATTTTTAATCAAATATTCCTTCTTGACAACTCAGAGCAGTATTATGGACTATGACCCACTGTTGAACATTATTTGACTAAAATCCTCACGAGTCAAAGTAAATATTATTCTCAGAGGAACTATGGTTAGAAATTTGTTGATTTTACCTGCTGTCAAATGATAAAAACCAATTTGTTTTTCTTCAGTTTTATATGTAAAGGAGAAACTTAAGAGCTCAGAATTTGGTGTCAGAAATATAGGTTCAAATCTCATGTTGCCACTTATTAGTTGGATGGATTAATCCTTAAGGGAAATTGAAGTACATAGGCTCATTTTTCCCCACTGTACATTTGGGATATTAATAAATGGTACTCTTTTCCTAAAATTGTTGAGAAGCACGTGGACAATTCACCAAGAGAAACCATACCACAAGCTGGGCCACAAAACAAGTCTCAATAAATTTAACAAGTCGTTGCTGTATCCCATCTGCCTGAAACAGTCCCTGTCATAGAGCTATTCCATAAATACTCATTGAATGAGCAAATGAATGTAACCCTGTTTCTCGAATCCAGCATGCCTGTGGAGTCTTGTCCATCTTTCAGACAGTCTTCTGTCATTATGAAAACAGCACATTCCTTAATAGCATTTCAGGGCTTACATCTCTAGTACTAGGTCTTAAAGAAGAAAAGAAGGGGGATTAGAATATTTCCACTCTGCCTCACCTGCTTAATAAATGAATCCAAGGATTGGTATTTGTTCAAGGGCAACTCAGGAGTTGCTGACGACCTGGCCTGAAGGGCCTCTAATTTTCCCACCCAATCACAATCACAAGGTGGGAGGCTCCTAGGGCAGTTTCCTTGGACAAATTAATGGAGGAATTTATGGGGAAGTCATCAGGAAGGCAATTTCTGAGAGGATGTTGAGGATGATGACGTATGGTGAGTAAAGCTCTATCTCAATTGCTATGTATTAAGCAAGATCCTCCAGGAGGAGCCAAGGTTAAACAGTCAGTTCCTGAACTGGAACTTCAACAAGTGGGATAATAGTAATAATAATTGCCATCCTTTATTCAGGGTAACCATGTGCAAAGCACTGTACTAAGTGCTTTATGGACTTTTATGTCTTTCTTTTAAAAAAAAAACGAAAAAACAATCTTTTTTTTTTTTTAATTTTATTGGGGAATATTGGAGAACAGTGTGTTTCTCCAGGGCCCAGTCATTATCCTTCAATCTAGTTGTGGAAGGCGCAGCTCAGCTCCAAGTCCAGTTGCCATTTTCAATCTTTGGTTGCAGGGGGCACAGCCCACCATCCCATGCGGGAATTGAACCGGCAAACTTGTTGTTGAGCACCCACGCTCTAACCAACTGAGCCATCTGGCCACCCTATTTTTTGTCTTCACAACAATCTTACGATGTAATATTATTTTTCCCATTTCTGGAAAGTAAAGCTCAAAAAGTTTTGATCATTTACTCACGATATCAGCTAAGTTGTAGAGTCTGGATGCAAACACAGGTCATTTAATTCCAGAATTAATGTTCTTAACAGTTTTACTGCTTTTTGTCTCTAAAAAATACCCAAACTCCTTTAAACTACCCATAAAAAGATTTCAGAGTGCAACCATAGGTTGCATAGGTAAAACAATCCTAAAAAAAAAAATTGTACAAAGGAGTGTAATGGATAAGAATGAACCAGTTAGATAGAGCAACTCCTGACAACATGGTGAATTTTTTAAACATAATATTGAACACAATAAACAATGCCGTCCCAAAATACAGTATGATTCCATTTATATAAAGTTCAAAAACAGGCAAAACTAAACTACATCATTTAGGGATTCTATACATAACAGCAAAACCGCAAAGAAAAGCAAAGAAATTATTACCATGAAAGTTAAGATACCATAGTGGTTACCTTAAGAGGAAAAAAGAGAGTAAGGATGGGAAGAATAGAGATGCTTTAGGGGCGCTGACAGTATTGTTTCTTCACCTAGGTTCAGGTTACATGGCTGTTAGCTTTTCAACAATTTATTAAACTGTACACATATGTCTTTTGCACTGTTTTGTATGCATTTTATAACAAAAATTTTATTTAAAAGACTAGAATTTAGAGACATTCTTAAAAGGTGGTTGAAGACTTTTATCTAGTTGTTTTGTTTTGTTAATAACAGTCCTCAAATACCAGAAGAAAATAACTTTATAGGATTAGTGTAAGTTAAGATCATTACTTGAAGAGGGAGAGGAAGGGTTTTGATCTTGGACAGAAGATTGCCACAATTACATTTTTTTAATTGCATCAGTCATAGTAATTTCCATTGCAGTGGAAAATTGGCATTGGAAGCTGTTTCAGGAACTGGCCCTGAAGCTTTTAAGCTTAAAAAAGGAAAGAGGAAAAAGTAAACATTAATCAAATACTACAGATACTGTGTTCTCATATCTAATTTTAACTTCATGGAGTTCTTTACTTCCTGTGTCCCCCAAACTTTAAAATGTACTAAGGATAATCTTGTAACTTATCACAAGGAATCCTAACTCACTTGAGAAAACTCACTTGAACTGGGTTGATATGAAACTGATATACTTTACACAGATCACAAACTTCTCTTGACATTCTGTTGGTTATAGGTACAGTTCTTTTATTCATTAGAGGAGCTTCCACGTGGCCACTTTTCTGATTTTACTTGGAGTTTCTTTAGAAGAAACTTTAGGAGCCTGCAAAGAGAAACTCACTACAGCTCCTGAAATAGCTGTATAGCTCTTGATACTAACCTACATAAGGTGTGGTCTAAGTGGCATGTGTGTGAATTGTATATGAAAAGGAATATTTATTCAGTCAAAAAATATTTACACAGTACCTAATATGTACCGGACCCTGATCCATCTCAACCCTGGGAGATACAGTGGCCTCAAGATAGACAGGGTCCCTCACGGAGGTTTATACTCTAGTTCAGAGCAGATATGCAACAAAGATGATTAAATTGAAAATGAACACGATGATTTCCGATAGTGATGAGTGACTTGAAACAAAACATGCTAAAACAACAGAGAGGGCTGGAAGAGGCAGTTGGGGAGGAGCTGCGTCTGGAGAATGGTCCCTGGAGGCTGCTCTGAAAGTGGTGACATTTGAGCTGAGACTTGAATGTTGAGAAGGAGCCAGCCACGTAAAGATGTGGGCCAAGGACACCCTAAGGCAAAATCTAGGACCGTTTTGGAGATTCAAAGTACAGGAGGCCAGAAGAAGGCGAAGAAGGCGAGAGTGTGGAAGATAAAATCTGAGGAAGGCAGAGGTCAGATCTGAGATGCTATGCCACCTGAGTGTGTGTATTCTTGTAACTGCAACGAGAAGCCTTTCAGGCATTTCATAGTGATGAATTTATGTTTTGAATTTTGTGATGTTTTAAGCGTCAACCTAAACATTTTCCTATTTTTTAAAATAATTTTGTTTATCACTTGAGTATTTAACTTTAAAGTTTATAGCTTCTGTATAGAAAGGATTAAACCTGAGAAAGAGAGCCAAGGTGATCTGAAACTCAATTGATAGGATCTTTAAGAAATGTAAAGGACTCCTATTCATCTTCCTACTTGAATCTTAATTAACAAGGTTGGCCTTTGTGCCTAAGAGTTATAAGATGTGGAGGGACTAGAAAGGGAGACGGTAAGAAAAGCTCTACCATAGCACATGATTATTTTATTTTTCATGCTTTTTCTGTATTTTCTAAAATTTCTCAATGAACAAGCATATATTATGTTTGACAATTAGGAAAAAGATGTTTTCACTTTTTCCTAACTTACTATGTTGGAAAATTCAAACCTATACAAATGCTGACAAAATAACACAATGAACTATATTTTTCACCTAAATTCACCAGTTGTGAACATTGTCCACATTTGCTTGCTTTTTCTCACACACACACTCACATATGAAATATCTATAGTACATAGTATATTCTTTTTGCTCAATTATTTAGACATAAACATTCGTACTGTTTTTGGTTCAATCATTTAAAAGTAATTTGCAGATATGATGACACTTCACCCCTACATACTTCAGCATGGATCTCTTAAGAACCAAGACAGTCTCTTGCATAATCACTGTCTTAGTTTGTGCTGCTATAACAGAATGCCATCGACCGTGAGGTTGATAAACAACAGTTTATTTCTCACAGTTCAGGAGGATAGAAATCTGAGGTCAGGGGTTCCGCGTGGTCAGGTTCTGGTGACGACCCTCTTCTGGGTTGCAGATGGCAGTTTTCTCCTCATATGATGGAAATGGCAAGAGAGCTCTCTGGGTTCCACCCTCGTGATCTAATCAGCTCCCTAAAGGCCCCACCTCCTAATATCATTGCATTAGGGTTAGGATTTCTTTTTTTTTCTTTTTTTTTTTAAAGATTTTATTGGGGAAGGGGAACAGGACTTTATTGGGGAACAGTGTGTACTTCCAGGCCTTTTTTTCCAAGTCAAGTTGTTGTCCTTTCAATCTTAGTTGTGGAGGGTGCCGTTCAGCTTCAAGTTGTTGTCCTTTCAGTCTTAGTTGTGCAGGGCGCAGCTCAGCTCCAGGTCGAGTTGCGGTTGCTAGTTGCAGGAGGCACAGCCCACCATCCCTTGCGGGAGTTGAACTGGCAACCTTGTGGTTGAGAGGACGCCCTCCAACCAACTGAGCCATCCAGGAGTCAGCTCAGCTCAAGGTGCCGTGTTCAATCTTAGTTGCAGGGGGCGCTGCCCACCATCCCTTGCGGGACTTGAGGAGTTGAACCGGCAACCTTGTGGTTGAGAGCCCACTAGCCCATGTGGGAACAGAACCGGCAGCCTTCGGAGTTAGGAGCCTGGAGCTCTAACCGCCTGAGCCACTGGGCCGGCCCAGGGTTAGGATTTCAACATACAAATTTGGACAGTGGTGGGGGGACACAAACATTCAGTCCATAACAACCACCATACCATAATATAACCCCCCCAAATGAACATTAATACATAACATTATCTAACACACCGGATATACTCACATTGAGCCAATTGTCTCAAAAGTGTGTTTTAGGGTTTGTTTGTTTTTTAATCCAGGAGCCAGTCATGGATCATTCTTTGCATTTCATTGTCATGTCTCTTTAGTCTCCTTAATTCTTGAGCAGTCTCATTACCATTTTTGTCTTTCATGACATTGCCATTTTTAAAAAGAATCTGGGCCAGTTGTCCTGTCGAATGTCTCACAGTCTGGGTTTGTAT
The DNA here is from genome assembly GCF_004115265.2 of Rhinolophus ferrumequinum. Lineage (NCBI taxonomy): Eukaryota > Metazoa > Chordata > Mammalia > Chiroptera > Rhinolophidae > Rhinolophus > Rhinolophus ferrumequinum. The sequence continues at coordinate 44,887,675 of NC_046290.1, read as the reverse complement.
CCCCACCCCCACTGTTAGATTTAGAGAAAACACTGTTGGCAAGAATACTCTATACGTGATGTTGTGGATGTCATACTGTATCACGGCAGGATGCTGACTCTACAGAGCAAGTTGTCTCAGGATGAGTGATGCCAAGTTTGAATCAGGTATTACCCTCCAGATCTGCCTTTTCCCTTTATAATTAATTATTATTCTGTGGGGTGATACTTTGATTCTATGTGAATATCTTATTCCCCAACAACCTTTCATCCCATGAAAGCTTTTCATGTCCGTTGTTGATTCTCGCCTGACTCACGTATTGCTTCAGTTGGTACATAAGTTATATTCTAATGCTGTCAAATATTGCTATTAACACTAGTACTATCAAGAAAAAATAAAGAATTTTTTTTTCTGGCATAAGATTCTAATTAATCTGAGGATTTTTAAGAGAAATAAATGAGATCACACAGATGAAAACACTTGTAAATAGAAAATACAAGGTGAATAAATTTTGTGCTGTTGAAAGAATATAATGAATAAGTCCAGTTATTGTAATAGGCCTAGGGTTTTGTTTTGGTGATATAATCTTTAAAAAAAATGTTTAACTTTTTCAATTACAGTTGATATTCATATTAGTTTCAGGTATACAGCATAGTGGTTAGACATTTATATAACTTATGAAGTAATCCCCCAATAAGTCTAATACCCCCCTGGCATTATACATAGTTATTACAATATTACTGACCATATTCCCTATGCTATACTTTATATCCCATGACTATTTTGTAACTACCAATTTGTACTTCTTAATCCCTTCACCTTCTTCACCCAGCCTGCTAAGCCCCTTCCCATCTGGCAACCATCAGTTTGTTCTCTGTATGTAGAAGTTTATTTCTATTTTGATTGTTCATTTATTTTGTTCTTTAAATTCCACATTAGCATAATACACTCTGAGTCCATCCATGTTGCAAATGGTAAGATTTCATTCTTTTTTATGACCAAGTATTATTCCATTGTATATATGTACCACATCTTCTTTATTCAATCGTTTATTAATGGATACTTAAGTTGCTTCCATATCTTGGCTATTGTACATGAAATGTCCTTTGTCTCTTGTAATAGCCTTTCTTTTAAAGTACATTTTATCTGTTATAATTATTGCTACTCCAGCTATTTAAAATTTCCATTTGCATGAAATACCTTGGTCTATCAATTTACATTCAGTCTGTGTGTGTCTTTTGATCTGAAGTGGGTCTCTTGTGAGCCAATTAAAGAATTTTTAAGTGTGAGAAAAAGAAGATGGAAAACATTCTAATTCATTAAAATAGTGATCTTACATGAAAATATTTTCCTTTTGATTATACAATTTCTTTCTGTTTTACCTTCAAGCAGTCAACCAATCCCTTCACCTGCATAATATATGTATTGTTTGCTTATTTACTAAGGATGGTAAGTGACGTGGGGAGAAACCAAAGCTTACTTTTGTACAGCACTCTTCCCTTTGGTCATCTAGGAGATGAGATGTACACTCATAAAAAGTAATAAAAGGACAGGTAAGTGCTGGATGAGTGGTAGAGATAAGAACATTCTCTTTTCTGAGTAAGTGGAACTGCCCACCCGATACCCACATGCTCCTCCCACCTCCTACTCCTGTCTCCGTGGCTTGACCTTTCTTCACACTAATTCCTATACGTCAAATGTTCTCTTACCTTTGTTTGCAAGTTCATATACTAAAGTATTACCAGTGCTTCAAGACTAGGCTGCCACCTCTTCTATTTAATAACAAAACAACAAACCTTCTTTAATTTCTCTTATTCTCTAAGAAGTGGCTTCTCCCAATTCTGTACATATTCCAAAAACAATTTATCTAAATCTGCTGATGGTCTAATGTTAAATCACTTTCTAACTTGGATCACATGGGTGTGTAGGACCTTCTCCTAGACTATCCACAGTGAGGGTGAGCTCTCCTGATTTGCCTAGGCTCAATGTGGGCCCCTCCTTTTGGTACTTTGCACTTTTGTTACTTTCGGTGAGTAAATGAACAATCATCAATAAACTATCCCTAAGGTATACTGGAGTTGAATTGTGCTGGTGATAATTCAGAAGCTCTACTCTTGCCCTCTGTGCTAATTTTTTTCTAACATGTTCCATACAGTAGTAGGTTCACAAGGAAGTTTCCTTTACTCCCTTCCTCTAGACAGAGGGAAAAAAATAACAGGAAACCAACCCACAGCAAACAATGAAGATGGATATCAAATATTTGTTCCTTTCTATACCAGAGGAGTTATGCACAAGACTAGGTCATCACAGGAGCACTTGAAAGAATCAAAGTTGCTTTGAGCTTTAGGAATTTCCAGTATAACAATTTGGCTGTTTTTATCTAAATGAAGTCAAGTTACAATACAGCCTTTTGACAGATGATTCCAGTATTCACAATCATCATCTGGAAGCTATGCCTATTTTTTTTTTTTTTTTTTTATCATTACATCACTGGTTGGAAGCTATGCCTATTATCAAACCTGTGATCCAGGAACCTGGTCCCACGCTGCAACCAGATAACTCGTTTCCTTAACTGTGCTTCCATGTTCACTGTACATTGTAAGAAAAGAAAGAGAAGGGACTATTTAGTGAATAACTTCCATGTCACTACCTACAACATCACAAGTTAAATATTATCTCTATTTTATAGATAAGAACACTGAGTTTCGCAGATGATAAAAACTGGTTTCACATTACACAGCTAGAAAGGATAAAGCTGGGATTTACATATCTTTCTGATCCAAATCCATGCTAATAAGACTGTGCTTTTATAGATGCCTGCCTCCTACAACAAACTGTGAGGTCCTTAGGTCCACATGACCTACCCCAATGCTTGGTGCATGAATACTGAATACGATTGAATATCCCCTGGTTTCCATTACCCCTGTCTTCTTATTTCACAGAATCTCAATTTCATTTTTATATTCACCCTCCTCAGGCTGCCGGGGACTTCAGGAGAAGGTACCCCACCCCACCTCATGGAGGTTACTCATCTTGTCCAAGATTACAAGTAACGGAGCTGAGACTCAAACAATAGCTTGACTCTACATCTTCCACTACTTTCAGTATACTAATCTACCTTTAAGGAACTATCTTCATGATAGAGTGTTCGCACATCAAAGTATTGTCAAACACACGGTAAATATTAACCTTAGAAACAAAATAATATGTGAGGTTTCCTTTGGCAGATTTCACAACTCAATAAATTAATAGTCCAAGTAGTGATGACAGCCATCCATTATACATACATGTGATTAGGTTGAAAGATAGACACTAGTCACCTATCACCAGCATGGCCTCGAAGGACAAAACCATATCAAGCCTTCTAAGAAGCAGTGAAAGCATGACCAAATATCTCTTCCCTCTTTCCTTCCTCTTTTACATCAGCCTTGGCAGCAAGAGAGAAAAAAAGAGGAAGACTTCCTAAGGGAACTGGACTAGAAGCCAGGAGACCCAGTTATGAACTCGGCTCTATCAGAAACCAGATGTATAACTTTAAGCAAGTCACTTAATCTGTCTTTACTATTAACAATAAAATAATGTCTGTGAAAATGTTTTGGAAGTATAAAGTGCTATAAATAGTTCTTCATTAGTACAATATTTAATATTATATATTCATATTAGTATCACTATTTAATACTAAGCTGCTTCTATATGTTTGGTCTTGGGGGAATACATGAATAATTAAGGCATGGTCTGTGCTATGGACATCTGTTGTTTTTGCAGGTCTAGCTTCTCTTAAGAGCACACAGTTTATCATTTGAAGACTTGTCTCTTCCCCCACTTACTGAGGTCTGATGGGATTGTCAGTCCCAGTGCTCTATCCGCACGGTAGTGGGTAGGAGATCCAGGCTGGCTAATTAGATGTGGTGATTGGCTCAAAGATGGACACATGACCCAAATCAAGGCTTATCAGAGGCTTCTCAGAGATGTAGTAGAGGGTTGCTGGAAAAAACAGTCTCTCCTGTAATCCCAAGAAATAACCATGCTGCATACTGGAGTTGAGCCATCTTCCTCAACTACACAGAGAAAGTATAAATATGAAAACGTGAGACAAATATGCTTTGAGAAGTGCAGAAGACAGAGAGGTGGACTGAGAGGGAGGCCTGAAGCCAAGTGAATCCTGAACTTTTCAGTTCTCTAACTCAATAGATTCTCTTTTATGCATAAAATCTTTTGTGTTCAGTTTCTTTCACTCGCAACCAAAGGAGTTCAAATACAGCTTCAGTCCTCAAATAATTCATATCTTATAAACTGTATAAACATTTACTTAATAATCAAAGAATAGATACCATTTAAAAAACATATCAGCTAATTAAAAAACATACTAGCTAAGTTTAAGTACCTTATAATGCCCTCAGCACCCTGGTATCTCACAGATGGAAGGAAATTTTCCATTGAACCATACTCCCTCTCCTCCCACCACTGGATTTGGTGGTTAGCAACAGTTTCTAACCAAACCTATTACTTCGCTTGTACCTGTTATTGTGTGTGTGTGTGTGTGTGTGTATAATTTAATTTAATATTATATGAACTAATAAAATATGATGGACCCTTAAAAGAGAGATGTTTTATGAAAAGCAAATTGTTAAAAGATTCAATGAAGATGTTGCTTAAGAACATTCATTGTCAAGTTAGTTACCATAGAGACAACTGTAAAAGATTGGAAGAAAAAAATACAAAAACCTAGAAGGTTTCTACACTCAGATTGCTTCCTAAGTACCTTTGATTTCTCATTCTACTTTAAAGGCATTGAAACTAGAAGTCTTATTAAAATGGCTTATTAAAATGAAAAAAACATTTGAAAATAATGAGAAATGATGAGAAACTCCATAAGCAAAGAAAAAGCGTTGAGCCTATATCAAACTATTGGCAAATGAGTACACATTCTATAGTTTAAATTAAAAAGGAAGTGTTTAAGGTATGTATATGTCACTTTTTGATCCTCCGCTTTAATCCACTCTTTTCAGTTGACATTCAACGTATTGATCCCAACTATGTGAGGTAAAAGCAACAACTTGTTGACTTCAAAATTATCTTACCTGAACTATAGGAGGTAGAAACTTACTTAGGGGTTGGAATATTGATTTTAATCATTATGACTCCATGTAAACTTCTGAAAATTTTAAATTTACTTTCAAGACAACACAACTTCAAGGTGATTAGTACAATAGGTGACAGTGCACTTAATATGAAATATGTGTTCTTTATTTTTAATACCATTTTGCCATAAGTCATTGTCATACAGGAGACCCTGCTCGCTGCGCCATGTGTCGTGCGGGGCGGCCTGCGTGGTCTCTGGTCCCACTCTCCACATAAGAATGCAGGACATGGTGAGGCCAAAAAGGAACACCCACGGAGCCATAGGTAGGGGAGTCATACCACTATACTCTCGCTGGCGGCTGTGTTGGAGACACAGGAAACAGGAGCCACACAATTCTCAACCCTCACTGTGCCGCTTGCAGGCTCAGCCACCATCTCCTTGCTGGCCCCCATTTTCCGCTAGCCTAGCCACGGCGGTTATATTAGTGCCCGATGGCTCACTGGTTACAGCTGACGGCCAACTAGCCACAGCTGATGGCCATTTGATCACAGTCGATGGCCATTTACTACCTGAGCCAGCACCTTTCTATGTGAGGCCGAGAGCCTGGGAACTGCTCTTTGGGGTTCTGTTCCCACTGTCATATAATTTGGACATTGTATATATCTTTGTATTTTCATGATTGAGCAGAATGCCTGGCTCCTAAGAGGTGAATGCGAAGAAACCTAGCTAGGGGAAAAGGGGCATTCTAGAAATAAGGAAGAGCATATACAAAAGCCTGCTTCGGGAAGTAGCCTCTCAGCCCACCCCACCCTCACAGCACTGAGATGAGGGTGCAAGGTACACCTTGGAGGGTCCTGCATATCCTGGAATTTTCAATTTTATGGTTTAGGCATGGAAAGGGGGCTTTTGAAGGAAGCTGCACAAACAAAACGTTAAGATAAAAGATCCCTGGTGACTAGAGAAAGAATGGATTGTGGGAGACTGAAGCTTGAGATAGATGTCTGAGATTACTATTGTGTGGTCCTTCTAAAACCTGGCATTTTCCTGACCTCCAAACCCTCAAGGATTCTCAGTAACAAATAGCTCAGCTTGCCATGCCCTCTTCCCTCTGGGTCTGTGCCTTCTTTGGGACCCATCTCCAATCCAGTCAATCTCACCTTCTCAGAGCCTCTTAATACAACTGTTTTGTAAATCCAGCTCTGGGTTCAACTCCAACCTTACCTCTTTATCCAAACATCTTTTGGCCGTTCCAGCCTATTGTAGCCTCTCCAAAACTCTCCCTCCCCAGAATTCCTGACTATTGGTGTCTGTCAACCTGGAGATAAGCCATGTAAAGTGATTAACAGAGGATAAGGATTGTATAAATGTTCAAGTATAGTATCTCTTGAACCGTTATTTCAACATAAACATATTGCCCCATCCTCAGCTCAGTGGAAAATTCCTGAAGTGTCAAAAAAATGCTTTTCAAACTTCTTATAGTGAATTTTCAATAGCACTGCATTTCCTAATTCTTAAACCCACCCTTACATTCTTTCAAACTTGGTTCAAGAGAGCTGTGCTTTTACTGAGAAAATCTAGGCCATTTTCATCTTTCTGAAAGGGTATCCTAGTCAACCCTCTTTTTTAATCCTCCACTCCCACCCCTCTCCATCACACAACCTGTCAGGATTAGCTTTTGTTCTCCAAGTGCACCTCTTAAGGGTTTGTCCACTAATGCAAAATGCAGAAGTTCTCTTTTTCTTTTTAAGAAGCAAAGTTTTCTGAAAAAACTAAACAAAACAAAAAAAGTAAATTTTTTTACGACAGTAAGGACCACTAATAACCTTCTATGGAAGTTATTAAGGGTAACGTCTTTGCTCTTCATAAACTTGGTCTTTAGCACAAGTTTACACCGGAATTGATTCAGCATTGTACTAAGTTGAGTTGCCAGCAACTTTGCAAAGTTCCCACTGTGCAAATACCCAGATAGTTGGAATTCCTTAGTTTTCCAGCTCAAAGGCTTTGTTAGGGGTGCATTCACAATGTTGACTCAGATTGGCCTCTAGGTATTACATTGGCTTAGTCTTTCTTTTAAATATCCATTATTGTTAGTTTAGCTTCATTATCATCAATTTGGAGTTTTGCTTTGCTAACCATGTAGTTTTTATGATGCTTATTTGCATCAATAAGAGTTTTGGGCCATAATTTACAAGGACCTAGACTTTACGGTGTGAATGGTTTGATATTCTTGTAGGACTGGAGTCTGGTTTACTGCTGTATCTCCAGTAGCTAGCATAGCCTGACACATAGTAGATAGTCAATAAATTTGTTGAATAAATGAAGGTCACTGGATACAATAGTTTTGAGAGACATTTATGATGTAAAACCTGGTAATGAATTAATTGGATGTTGGGGAGTGTAAAGGATGTGCACAGGTTTCTGAGAGGAAAACAAGAGGCTGTTTTTCTGCGTGAATGTTTTATTCACAGGTGGGTGGGGCTCCCTTGACCTGGTCTTCATAATTTAAAACCTTCTCACTGGGAGGCCAATTCCGAATTCTAGAAGCAAGCTTCCGGAGGAACAATATATCTGACTCCACCCAGTTTTTTAATTTAAGGAAGCAATTAACTTCTCTGAGACGTCTCTTTCAGTATTCCCATGGAGATTAAGACAGAGCCATTTCCTGGTGAAGAGCATTTCAGAGTGGGCAGTGAAGAGACAAGGTAAGGTCAATTACTATAAGCCAGCCAAAAATAAAACAAAAATTTTGTGAGGGAAGATAGAGGATGGTGGCTGGGTTCATAGGTCATGTCCATAGAAATTGAGAGTCACAAATCTGAGCCACAGACTCTTCACCCCCTTCCCTGGATTAAAAGTTATAATAAAGTTGCAAAAAATTTACAAAGGAGTTAATATAGATGTCGATTATTAAAAGTTTGTGATGGTGCACTGCGATAGTCTGACATGTAACTCAAAAGAATTTCAAAGAATTGAGTGACAGAATAACTCATTCTATTTACTCATTTATGTGAACAAGGTTTCTTGGTGTTACATCTATAAAAAATGAAGAATAGGAATAGACTTGATGTTAAATCTTGACCCATTCTAGCAATTACTAATACTCAAGGCAATGAAGTTATTTTTAAATAAAAAATTATTTTCATTAATATATCTAATTTTTATCTCTTACATTTAATAATTTTTAAAAAATGTTTAATTTATCTTTTTTGGTTAATTATATACTAATAATTATAATAAATCAGAGCAAATTTACTTTTTTATCACGAAGAGCATTATGATTCCAGTTTAAAAAAATAATTTCATGATACATAAATGATCAATTAAAGGCTTTCAAGTTTAAAATAGGAAATAACTCCGGGAATGGATTTATTAGTTCAAAGAGAAAAAGGAGTGAAGTAAAATGTATAACTATTGAAGAGTTTGTACATATATAAATGTATTTAGATTCTGTTAGATACATTTTAAAGTGATGTAACAGTTTATTAAAGTATTTTTTTTAGAAAGTAATAAACTTAGTCTAGGACTTCAATTGATCTGCTCCCAAAGTAACTAAAAGTTATGATGCCACATCCGATTGTCCTTATTTTTGGAGACTGGTCTTAGCCATCCACAGATTTTAAAACTTGTGAAGAAAAGGAAGTAACACCCTCTCCAGGTCTTTTGAACTGCTAGGCCATACCCTCCAACTGGCTCCACCCCAGCACCTTAGAAAAGAAAAGACAGACTTTCAAAGCCAGCAAAGTAACAAGGTTTGGATTATTAAATGGAAACAAACATTTACAGACCTTTTTCCACTTCTTAGTCTCCTCCAGGCAAAGATTTAATAAGTAAATACCCTTTGTCCTCGTTCATTTTTCTGTAAGAAAATAAATCCACACCACTTTTCTCTCAACTAAATTATATGTTTTATACAATATAATATAGTAAATTAAATCTATCTATATATATGACTTTTCAATATATGATATGATTCAGGTCCTATTTTATAGGTTAATAAGACCCAGAAATTTAAAAGTTATTTATTCATATTTTTAAAGGACTAATTAACTGGTTTTGGTAGAATTTTTAAATAGCTTTCCCTCCTCTTATTTGGAATATATGTTGAATAATTATAATGAAATAAGTAGATAAAAAATTTTCAATAAAATTAGATATAACCAATTTTTATGATGCTATTTTGAAAAAGTCAATTTTTGTTAGCATGGTGCTTTAGGTATTTGTAATATTTATGTAGCTATTTCAAAACTTAAATGCTTGTATCTTGTCTTCAGTCTAAAGGTTTAAACTAGACTACAAACAAGGCAAAGGTTATAGCATGAAAGTAAATATTTAGATTGCCTCTTAAAATAACTTTGCAGCTGCAATATTCCCATAAAACAGTGTTTCTAAAACCAACTCTGGGGGTGAAAAGCGTAAGTGCGTGGTTTGTTTTAATTTTAAAACCCTGATGACCCTAACTATTTACTTCTGAATAACTACTTTCCTATTCTCTAACTCAGTTTATATCTACATGCCATTCTCTCCATGTCTCTGAAAGTGCTCTCTTACAATGTACTCCTAATTTCATTCCTATGTCTCATAATGTTCACCAACTATACACTTCATTTTCTTCGGAATCTTTTTACTAGAAGTTCCCTGAATGATTCACTGGAGTGCTCCTTCCCCCACTACAAGCCAAAGACATCTCTGAAACTTGTCACTTCCATTTCCCACCAGTTTATGGACGCCCAGGCTTGGAGTAGAGAGGGCAGCAGTAGACTTGGTACCACGGTATATAGAAAACACAGGTCTGAAACGAGTCTTGTCTTTGGTTGCTTGAGATTGATTTTTTTGTGTGACATTGTCCTTAACTAATTTGGCCAGCCCAGCCAGCAGTCCAGTAGTAACATCTGTTGACCTAAGTATACTCCACCATCATTCAGTCCAATCAGTTTATATTATTTCATAGTATTTTTGTTTTTGAAGATAAGCTAGTTCAAATTATTTTCTGGAGTCTGTATTTATAAGTCTTCTGATGAACGAACAGATGAATTTAGTCAATTTCAAAACCAAATCAAATCCAGAATATATAAAGAACTCTTACAACTCGACAACAAAAACGTAACCCAATTAAAAAATGGGCAAAGGACTTCAATAAACATTTTCCACAGAAGGTATACACATGACCAATAGATATGTGAAAAGATTCTCACCATCATTAATCATTAGGGAAACAAAGCAAAACCATAATGAGATATCACTTCACACGCATAAGATGGCTCTTTTTTTTCTTTTTTTTTTTTTTTTTTTTACTGCTCCAGTCAACGAAAGGGAAACTTTATTGAAGCCCCAGGGCCAAGGGATTTGTGCAGGAGGCCACCCTGTGAGCCGAGGAGGTGGAAGGCCCATATTTGACCTTCTTGGGGAGTAGGTTGTTGGTGTGGCCACACTTCTTCTTGCGGCAGTTGACAGCACGAGGATGCAGGCGAGCATAACACTTGCCGCAGATCATCTTGTCACAGTTGTACTTCTGGGCAAGCTGGCGGACAGAAGGCTCAATGATACCACCCCACAGACGAAGCACCAAGTGCAGAGTGGACTCTTTCTCGATGTTATAGTCTGAGAGAGTGCGGCCATCCTCCAGCTGTTTGCCCACAAAAATCAGACGCTGCTGGTCAGGTGGGATGCCCTCCTTGTCTTGGATTTTGGCTTTGACGTTTTCAATAGTGTCACTGGGCTCGACCTCGAGTGTGATGGTCTTGCCTGTCAGGGTTTTCCCAAAGATCTGCATCTCTAAGATCTGCTGGGGAGGCTGCTTTGCCGCCTGGTTGAGAAGAAAGAGGGCGGCCTCTTTTTTTAAAAAAAGACAAAGATAAAATAACAAGTGTTGTTGAGAATGTGGAGAAATTGTCTTTCGGAACTCTTTGCTGCCAGGTGGTGGGTCAGAATTCTGTTTTTATTAATATATATGGTCTGATGATTGTATATAGGTTTCTTACAGTGTATGCATATTTGTATGTATATAATTATTAACACTGAGATGAACATATATGCCCATAAATATCTTTGCACATATCTAGGAATTTGTCCTTGGGATGAATTCCTAGAAGTGAGATTGCCTAGTCAGAAGGTATCGCTTTTTTAAAGGACTGTATTTAATTCTGACATTTTGGCAATGGACATTTTCATGGTTAACCAAATTCTGCTCTAAACAGCTGTGGATGAGGCTGTTTGTTTTTCTCTTATATTCAGACAGATGACTTCAATGCTAAAATAGTTCATCTGTTATTCAAGTAATAATAATAATTAACCCACCAAACCAACCAACATGAGTTTGAGTATCAGCAATGTGTTCCACTCTGCTAAGGGGTGTGAAAAATAGAGATGATGTAAAAGACTTGGTTTCTGCCCTCCTGCAGCGTACAGGCTGGCCAGGGAATGGAAAATTAATACATGACATAAATTTGGGCTGCCAATTATTATTCTATAAAGTGAGAGTTGGATGACACCTCCTTGAACTCTCTGACTCCGACACTCTGTATTTATGGAATCAAGAGAATAATGAACTGTGGCCCCCGCAGCTCTGACTGGAAATGGTGCAATAGAATAAGGGTGAAGATGTGAAGGGTGAAGAGTTAAATAAGCTGGGTGTTCAGTGAAAGGTCGTAAGAGCGTCAGTGCAAATCTTAAGAACAACGCCCTGTAGGTAGAAGTGAGCTTTGCTTGTGTGGGAAAATTGAGGACCTGCCTCTGGGCCCCCATTTCCTCAGTTGTACAGTAGGGAAAGAATAGCAGTCCTATCACAGAGTTGATGTGGGTTGGGATTCAGTGAGTTCACATGGGTGTTGGATGTACACCTCCAGATGCACTCTCCCCACTTCTCCACTCTGACCCAATGGGCTGACCTGGGTGGACTCATCATCAGGTTCCTTGTCTCTGCCTTCCGGTTGGCTCCAGCCAATGGGAGGTACCAGCAGCACGTGGGAGGAGAAGGAGGTTGGAATATTTGTTCCCTGGGTCTCTTCTCTGGTATCCTCATGGGCTGGATCAACACATACTGTGTTTTGCGGAAAATAAGACCTAGCTGAACCATCAGCTCTAATGTGTCTTTTGGAGCAAAAATTAATATAAGACCCAGTATTATATATTATATTATATTATATTATATTATATTATATTATATTATAGACCCAGTCTTATATTATAGTATAAGTATTATAGTATAATATAATATAGTATTATATAGTATATATAATATATAGTATATATAGTATATATATATAGTATATATAGTATATATAATATAGTATTATAGTATAATAAGACTGGGTCTTATATTGATCTTTGCTCCAAAAGCCCCATTAGAGCTGATTATCCGGCTAGGTCTTATTTTCGGGGAAACATGATATAAGTTCCTGGACCCCACTCCAGATTGGTCAAAAAAATCCCAGGGAGGGAACTAGGAATCAAAAATAGGGAAGGGCTAGTGTCATTCCCATATTATTAACGCACAGCATTTTCCTCACCTGTCATATATCCTTCAGTCTCCTACCCTAGCACAAGCAAAGATAATTCATTGGCATCAATACAACAATATTAGAATAAAAGCATATTTTATGAATAATTTGTGAATGTTTGCTATGATACTGCATACTAAGATACAGTTTTAAGTGCTTTATATGTTTTAGTTCACTTAATCTTCACAAAAACCTTAGGGGCTTGGTGATATTGTTATTCCCATTATACAATAAGGAACCTGAGGCCCAGAGAGGTAAAGTAACTTGTCTAAGGTTCCACAGCTAGTAAGTGGCATTGCCAGGATTTGGACCTAGTACTGGCTCTGGACCCAGAGCCAGTACGCTTAACCACTCTACTATATAGCTTCTAACAAAGTTCATGGCATATGGCACACCAGTGACTTCTATGGAAAAACAAAACAAAACAAAACATGGTTAGGTCTCACCAGTAGTATAAGCAAAGGTTCTGCTTTGCACATGGGAGGTGCTCATTCGTGTTCAACTTACATTACAAAATGGAGATGGGAAGACCAGTTAGGCGGCTATTCCAGTCCGGAAGTGAGCTGCTGAGGACTTAAATGTTACAAAGATGAAGAGGAATTTCTGTAGTCCAATCATTCACTACCAAGTTTTCATCATGACAATAGAAGAAATTCAAGGAGAAATCTGTAGGGAGATGGTGACACTTATGAAAGTGACTCATGAAGAATTAGTCACTGACATAGGTGGTGTGATGACATCAGACACCTACAATAACATTCTTGCTGGATGTAATCTCTCTGTATTCTGATTTCAAACCCTTAATCCCAAGGGTTTCTAAGAAAATCCTAGATATCACCGCTAATTATACGAAAAGCAACAGACTGTTCCCATCACACTCTTGCATCAGGGAGGCTGAATCACATGGCAGGCACCTTCCATATTTTTGCGAAGGTAGTTCTGCATAGTTTTGTCCCACAGTTTAACTCGGGTTTGCCCTTCGGCAATAACAATCCCCAGAGTACTGTTGACTATTAACAACATTGGCAGGCTTCCTGATCACAAACAGCATTTAAACAGGGAAGGGCTGCTGTTTTTCACACATTACTAACAGTATGTCCCTCACCTGTCATGCATCCTTCAGCCTCCTGCCCTGTCACAAAGAGAATTCATAGGCATAAATACAACAAGGTTAGAAGAAAAGCATTTGAACCCGTATAAACAATCTCCAGGTTCATTCTTTTGTAGACTTTCTGGTTTTGGACTGCTCATAGAGGAGAAGGGGAAGAAAATGATTATAATCTGCCATCTCACATGTAGGGTTTGGTTCAAAGTCACAAACACACACATAATCTTGGGTTTCAAGTATGAGTCATTAAACCAACAGCTGTAAGATTGTTGTGTTGCCTTAGCCATAACTTTGTAAATGTTTCCCTAAGACCACTAGAACACCAGGCAGTTCTCAATTTATGAAAGGACTGTTGCTAAATTTACATCATTTTAAACTAGGAACATACTTTTCTTCAAACATACATGACTGTTAAAAATTGAGGTATTACATAAGTACAGTAAAAGACACTAATTTTAAGTGTTCAGTGTGACAAATTTTTACATATGTATATTCCCAAGCAACCAAACAGATCAAGGTAAAGCGTCCAGAAGATTCCCTCATGCCCCATCCCAGCCCATAACCATCTCTGAGAGATAACCTCTATTCTGAATTCTACCACCAGAAATTAGGTTTTTAAAATAACTTTTTGATTGATATAGAACAGACATATGTTAAATACATAAAGTGAACTAATACTAAGGCTAGAGTGAACTATTTAAATATGAATAAATCCATGTAACTACTAACCAAAGCAGAATATAGAACATTTTTATGTATATAGAACATTTTATATATATAGAACATTTATGTTGTAGATTCCCTCTTACCCCTTCCCAGTTAATAACCGGCTCTCCCAAAGTAACCCCTGTTCTTATATCACCATCGTTTAATTTTGCCTGTTTTGAGGCTTTATATAAATGGAATTGTGCAGTATGCACTCATGTCTGGCTTTTGTTCAACATCGTGTCATGTTTTATAACAGCAATTCGTCTTTTTTTTTTTAATTTCTGTGTAATATCCTATGACTTAACCACAATTTATTTCTCATTTCTACTACTCTATTGGTGGACATCTGGGTTATTGCCAAGTGTGGGCTATTGTAAGTAACACTGCTAGGAATATTCTTGTACGTGCCTTTTGGTAAACATTTGTACTCATTTCAATAGAAGTAAAGGTGTATACGAGCGTATCATAGGAGAATTGGCCCTAAGCTGGGAAGGCCAGGAAATTATTGTACTGCATTGCTTTTGGATGATGTTTTCTGAATCTCAAACCTGGAGACCAGGAATATATCTCCTCTGTCTAGGACATTAGTGGGGACCCTTCCTACCTTTTCGCTCCGCCCTGGAAGCATTAAGGTTGAGGGTGTTCTGGCTTTGGTTGCCATTTTTATATCTGGCTTATTTGTAACTGATGAAGATAAATCCCTGACTACACTCACAATTAGGACAACTACTATTCTGTGGGTGGGGGTGATATTTGTTTTCTTTTTGGCTGTTAGTATCCAAATCCCTTCATACTTTTGGGGAACTCTCCAAGTGGTCAGTCTCAGTTGGAGGCCCAGCTGGCCTCCTGAAGCTCACCAGGCCCTCGCTGTCCCAGGCTTCTTTGTAACCAGAGCATGGTAAAGACCTAGGTTCTAGCAATCCACTACTCACTGAGTCATCTGAGAGCTCCAGCATCCTAGGATGGCAGGGTTGGTGGTACATTTGGCACATAGAGGGCAGTAAGAACAGAAGAGCTGTTTTCACCAGATGGGATTTTAGATGTGACTTCGAACATTGTTCCTGCTGCAAAGCCTCCAGCTCAGTTCTTCAGCCCTCCCAGCAATTCTGTAAGCTAGACAGTAGATGGTAATAAATTCCTCTTCTCCTTAAATCACACAGCTTGGATTTCTGTGGCTTATAACTAAGAATCCTGACTGCTAAACCCTACCAAAATTCCACCCCCCACCAAAATGATGATTATACTTATTATCTGAATTGGTAACACAAAAAGATTTTGTTTTGTGTAAAAAGAGCAACACTGTATGCTATTTACAGTTCAAAACTGTCTTGGTAAATGCCTATTACAGATCTAACATCTTGTAGTAACTTTCTTTCCTCCAAAGCAAGTAAAAGGTAGGGTTATCCATTAAACAAATTACTTAACAGGACAAACAGAATGAAGTCTTTAAATACATACCTGGAGGTGGGGTGTATGATAAGCTCCTTATATCTGGGGACCTTTTTTCCTTCTTTATAGAGAAGAAAGGAAGGCGCCACATCTGTATCCTGTTGATAGGAAAACGCTACCCTGGTTCCCCAGCCTTCTCCTCTCTTTCCTCCTTTCAAATTGGCATAGGATGTGTGGCTTGTCAAGTCAATCAGTTGAAATGGAAAAGGAAATGTAATTTGAATGTGTCAGTGCCATTGTGTAGCCCGTAGGCTGTACCAGAATATAGAGACCTCCAAAGAGCCCTGATTATATAATAAATACACCCATTAACAGCTCAAGTTATTTATAATGAACTGTATTTCTACTAATTAAAAGTTCTTACTGATAACACCAGAACAAAGAATTTAGAATTAAATGTAAGGATCTTAATAGAGCTTTATGATTTACAATATGATTTCAGGTACTTTTGTCTCATCCGATCCCATTGCTCAGAGGTGACTTGCCCGAGGCCACACTGCTTGAACCTTGACTTAACTCCCATTTCTCTGCTTTTGCCACCATACAACATGAACATCAATAAGTTTAAAATAATGATAACTGAATTGCATTACAATGAAATAGAAAACATAAAAACTCTAAATTCAGAAAAATTACATGATGTAGTTCCATTCTTAATTAAAATATAAAACAACATACTATATAATTTTTAAAAAAATTATTAAATGCCAAAACTTCCTTTATATGCCTATATAAACAGATACCTGAGTAAGATGAGGATGGAAGGATATGCTCCAAAATATTAAGTGACTCTCTCAGGGGGAGGGTAGAATTATGGGCAATTTTATTTGTGTGTGTTTGGGAGGAAGAGTGTGAGCTTATCTTCATTTTCTACATTTTCTACAATGCACTCCCTATATACTTTCTGAAAAGTCTTTTATCATTGTTATTATTAAATAGTGATTTTGATATTCTACCTTCAACACAGTCCACTTGTTATCTAACTCAATGAAAAGTACATTTGAATATCCAGCCAGCCCTTATTGAGCAAGCATCTTCCTGGTATTTTAACCTACATTACTGCATTTAATTTTCACAATAATTTCATCAGGCAGTATTATTACCCCATCAGAGATAAGTAGGCTGCTTGCTGCTTAGAGAGGTTCATTTGTCCAGATCACACAGTAAGAGATGGTCTTGGTTTTGACGACTCAAAAGTCCACCTTCTCCTTCTGCTGGGCTGCGCCATCCCTCCTACTTTTGACTATCCCATTTCTGTTATAGGAGAGTTGCTCTATCACACGCTAGTGCAGCCTCTCAGATACTCTTCTTCAAAAACACATTTAAAGTGTTAAACAATTTTTACCTGATTTTATATATCATCAAAAGACTGGAAGGATATGCTCCAAGCAGTATATATTACCAGGGAGTAGAACTGATAGTGGTGGGGCTTTTATTTTCTAAGCTTATTTGTGTTTTTTTTTTTTTTTTAATTTTCCACAAGGTTTTTTTTTTTAAAGGTGAATGAGTATCAGAAAAAGTTATAGATTTTTCCTATATTGTTTATCTTTCGAACATTGGTGCATCTCAGTATCAGGTTCACTACACAAACCACTTCTAGAAATGCACCTAACAAAACGTGTACTTCATCACGAACCCCTTCTCTTCTCATTCAGATCTCCTGTTAGACAATAACCTCAGGTCTCTACCTGTTTACTTATTACATATTGCTGTATCTTTAATGCTAGAACAACACTTGATCAATAAAAGCAGTTGGCGCATAACTGGCAAGTGAGTGAATGAGTGAAAAATATACACTTTCCTCTTTCCAAGTTTTAGGTATACTGACATATTTTCATATTAATATTCAAATTAGAATACATGTTAAAATCAGGAGGAGGAAAAAAAATGTATAGGGAATTGCCTTTGCTTCTCAAACTCACACTTGCCAATGGTGGCTGCCACAGGTTGAACTGTGTGTTCCCCTCTCCCACCCCAACCCCCAAAAAGATTTGAACTCCTAACCTTTGGTACCTCAGAATGTGATGTTATTTGGAAATAGGATCTTTGCAGGTATAATTAGCTAAAATGAAGTCATACTGTGTTGCCCCGAAAATAACACCTAGCTGGACAAGTCAGCTCTAATGCGTGTTTTGGAGTAAATATTAATATAAGACCCGGTCTTATTTTGCTATATGAGACTGGGTGTTAACGTAAAGTAACGTAATGTAACGTAACAACATAACACCAGGTAAGACCGGGTATATAAGACCAGGTTATCGTATCATATCATCATATCATATCATATCATATCATATCATATCATATCATATCACCGGGTCTTATATTAATTTTTGCTCCAAAAGATGCATTAGAGCTGATTGTCTGGCTAGGTCTTACTTTCGGGGAAACCCAGGAGTAGAGAGGGAGGGTCCTAATCCAATATGACTGGTGTCCTTCTAAGAAGATGGCCCTGTGAAGACAGGATTTGGGTGATACATACACAAGCCAGGGACACCAAAGATTGCCGGCAAAACCGTCAGAAGGTAGGAAGGATTCCTCTACAGGTTTCAGAGGGAGCTTGGCCCTACTGACACCCTGATTTTAGACTTGTAGCTTGCAGAACTGAGAGACAATAAATTTCTGTTGTTTTAAACCAATTCAGCTTGTGGTACTACCGTGTTTCCCCGAAAGTAAGACCTAGCTGGACAATCAGCTCTAATGCGTCTTTTGGAGCAAAAATTAATATAAGACCCGGTCTTATTTTACTATAAGACCGGGACTTATATAATAAAATAATTAATATAATATAATAATAGTATATAATAATTAATGTAATATATAATAATATAATTAATATAGTATGATATAATGTAATATAATACTGGGTCTTATATTAATTTTTGCTCCAAAAGACGCATTAGAGCTGACTGTCCAGCTAGGTCTTATTTTCCGGGAAACAAGGTATGTTATGGTAGCCTGATGAAACCAACACAGTAGCCTTGAATTTGAATTCTTACAAATCATGGGGAGGAGGAAATAGTCACCTGAATGTCATGACCTACAGGTTTTCAATGACTTTCCAGTTTATTTTCTGATAATGAAAAATATTTTCAAGAACATGCCCAGTCAACACAGAAATTCTAGAAAAGCAAAACAATAGGTAACTAAAACTTTAATATGCCTAGATATTGACATAAAAAATTTGAAAACCAGTGTTACAATATCGGTTTTCAAAGAGTAACATTTACAGTTGTAGCAAAATAAAGTTGTACAAAGTTAAATTTCCTTAACACTTCATTTCAATATTAATCTAACTCTTTACAGCTATCAAAATAATATTATTTCATCTTTTTTTCCAAAGCATTGGTCCTCTTAAGTGAAACGTTATCATGGGGCCCCAATACCTAATACAGAAAGTTTTCTAGTTGTTTTAGTTGGGGGGCTTCCAGGGAGGGCCTCATACTTCCCTAGGTGTCACCTCTTAGGGCCCTAAGCATAGTCTGAGAACCATGGAATTAAAATATTAACAACGAACACTAAGATTTCACTGACAAAGAAAAACTAGGAAGTTCATTCAGTAACCAACACCCTTTTAACTGTCTGCTTGTTCACAGATTTTTCTTTGGTTTCATCACTTTAGAAAAGTTCTTTGAATATCAACTGTTTGAATGGCAGCGCTATTAATCAGAAATTGTATTTCTACCCCTGTGAAATTATCAACAAGGTAGATGCTGTGAATAGGATCCAGTAGCAATGATTTTTTAAAAACATTTTTTAGGCAGTTCATTGTTCATACTAATAAAAACATTTCTCATGAATAAAGCCCAAAGCCAAGATAATCCTTGGGAAGATGAAGCATCCCAATAAATGAAACGGAGATTCTAAGTAAATGGAACGCCATGGGGCCCTAGGACGGATATCCAAACAGGATGGGGAAGGCAACAACGTTCACACAACCTTCTGTGTGATGTGATGTAGACAGGAATGGCTGGGCTGTGGGGATGTGGAGGTATATGTGGACAGTGATACTGATAAAAGATGGGAAGGCTGTGTTGGACCCCAAGGGGCAAAGAACCACGGGGAAGCATCTGCTTAAGGCTATGTGTGGTTAGAGTTATTAACAGACAAAAAGAAAGTCACGAGACACATGGCCTTTTGGTAAGCTGGCTGGACCTGCTCATCAAGGACCTTTCCTCCGGACTTAACGCGTATTCTAGGTAAGTAGTTTATTCATTTCAAACACTTCTACAGATTCTACAAACACTGACGTGGTGCTTATAATGTGCCAGACTCTGTTGTAAGTATTTTACAAATATTAACTCATTTTATCCTCATAACACCCTATGAGGTAGGTACTATTATTAGCCCCATTTTACAGATGAGGAAATGGAGGTACAGAGAGATTAAGCAACTTGCCCCAAGATCATAGGGCTTGAAAATGTTCATGTTGGATTCAAACCCTTTTCAAGGAAAGAAACGACACCTTTGGCTAGGAAATTTGTCCTAGAAAAATCTTAGGAACTGGCCTGAGTAAAAAGAAAATATTGATATTCTACAGCACCAGAATTGACACATTCTCGGCACCAGAATTGATATTCTACTTGCTCATCATACCACAAGGATAAGGTCTCTAAATCACTTATAATTTCAACAATATGAATGTAAATTGTACACAGATGACTACAGGATCTCTTTCATTCTTAGTAAATTTGAATTTGTTTTGAAATGTCTGGAGTGAAATTATACTGTTTTAAGATTGCATACCAGCTAAACCAACTAGAGTCTGATTCAGGAAACACTTGCTTCTCTATCACAGAGACAAACATAAAAAAAACCCCAGTAAATAAATAGTTAGGTTTGTTATTAAAAAAGTGGTTTCAAATAAGGTTTAAGAATAACCTTGTACATCCCAATTCATTACTTTATCATATTCTTGAATTCTTTCCTTTATGTGAGAAAGTTTATTCTTTAGATAATCACAGCGTTCTTTTTTTTCCAGAAATGTAGGATCCTGGAAAAGAAACATAGTTGTTATGTCAGCCTCTGCTTCCTCAGCAAAGAACACACAAACATACATGATCGCGCAGAAAATGATCCTTCATAGCAGATTTCAAAATCTGCCTAAATGAATAACAGTTAAGTTATTCACAATGTTTTTAGTAGACTTTATTTTTGAGAATAGTTTTAGGTTCATAGCAAAATTGGGAGACACAAAGAGCTGAGGCACCTTTAACTTTAGTAGTTAAAATATATAAAAAGTAAATACGTACAGAAACATTTAATGAACGCTCTCTCCAGTCTCTACTGATTTGTGCAATTAAGGATGGAGTTAGAAACATGTAAAATAACTTAATCTTTCTGAAGGAAATGTGCGTGAAGGGTTTTATATTTGTGCTCATTTCCCTGGGTGGCTAAATCAGGACATAGAATGTAATCAGAGGAGAGATGAGAAGAAAAGCTGTCCAGCAGCCAGCCCTGTTCCCTAACAAGCAGCATCTTAAGAATTAAAAAAAAGAACTACTTTAGCTAAAAGAATCTAAAGTCTGTCAGTTGTTACCATTGCACTTGGATAAGAATATGCTTTGAAGAATAAAATGGTTTTACTCACCTTCTTTTTTTTCTTAAACTCTTCATGGATTCGTGAAATTCTCTCATGTTCCTAAAAATAGTATATTGTATACTTGAATTAAAACAGTTGCATTCACTCAAATCCTATCTCAAGAATGTCTCAAGTACACTGGGGATTAGAATAAAAACCAATTTTCACCTAAGACTATAATGAAAATATTCATACACAAAAATTCAATTCACTGGACGAATATGTGAGGGCTTACTGGGACCCTGGGGTGAGCAAGGAGAAAGGACCCTGCCTGCATGAAACCAGAACTGAGTGCCGGCGCCACTGCTTGCCAGCTGTGTGACTTGGGCAAGCTCTTCACCCTCCCCAAGACTCAGTTTCCTTATTGGTAAAATGGAAATAATAACTGCAACTGCCTCACAGGGTGGTGAGAAGGTTCACTTATTTGAAATTATCCCTATAAAGCGCTCACCACATAATGATCACAACATTAGCTATTATTAAATATCATTTTCATCCCCGTTGGAAAGTTATTATGTTATTAGGTACTTTCGTGTTATTAGGTTTTGGGATTAAGAGGTTGAGACTATCCAAGTTTTGAAAAGCACTAATACGAGGTTCCTTCTAAGTTTTGTAATAATAAGAAATTTGTTAAGGGGTTGAACAATCTATCCACAGATGACTAACGGAATGCCTTCATTATCCATGTAAACCCATGCTGTAGAGACTGTCAGACACTGTAAACCTCATAAATAAAATGTAATAATTTACAGTTCTGAAAGCTTCCCTTGAGAACATTTTCCATCATTTACCTACATCTTTCTCCCAATACATTTTAATTCATCAATGCCTTTTACATACTAAGATCACGAGTGTCAAAATTTGTGTTCTGACTGCTGCTAGCAGCACGATGAAGCTGGTGGTTCAGCTGCCATCTGTCTGAACGGGTCCTGAACTCACTGCCTGGGGCCACGGCTGCTGTGCTGGAGCCTCGGGCACAAGGGAGAGCTGCAAAACCTCGCCTCGAGTCTGCCAGAGGAACTGAATTTAAGAGGATGAAGACCGGAGGGATTATTTTGAGCAATGTTCCTATTTCATCGGCTTAGAAAAGTCATATGATTGATTTTTCAAGGTGCACAACCAGGTTTGTGAGAGAACCTGTGCCTCCAAGCAGGCCCCCTAGGCTTTGAAACAGCTCCCTGGGGAGATGCTGGGAAATGAATGAGCCTTAGTGGCAGACTCCTGTCCAGGGCAAAGCTGGCCCACGGCTGATGAGAAGTGAACTACTGTGATACAATGAGTATTTCTACTTTAGATAAGGACTGGAAGACATATCGAGACTAACTGCAGTTGGCCCTGACATGTGGCTGCTTATTTGCCACACCACGTTAAAAAACAGAGGACATGACTATGGTTGACATTGTGTGGAGATGTCATGGGAGGACTCAGTCTCTTGGCCCCTACTGTAATCATGACTCCCTCACCTCCAACTGCAGACACACGTGGCTAAGCCCTTGCCCTATCATACAAAGCCTACAAACCAGAGACCACGGCTCTAGGCTCAAAGACTACATGTCACGGTTGGGTTTTTCAGCATCTTAGTCTGGCAACCAGCTCGCTCTTCTCAATCCAGAGCTGATCCAGATTCTGGGGCCTACTCATTCTTTCCTGCATTCATTTGAGGGCCGCTAAACTTGGTCGCCCTCCTTGGACCTGTGGACCTTGCTTGCTTTCCAAATGATACTAACTGACCCTTGACCTGCAGTATTTGATGGATTTTCCCTGCTTCCTGCTACTAGTGTCACTCAGCCAACACTATCCCATTGCTCCAGGATTGGAAAAATGTCACTACTCTACGCATTTGGCTTAGATAGCTCATAATTACAGCTGAATTAAATGTACACTTTAAAGTACAGGGTCAAAACAAAGATGCCCAATTAATATGGGTCTAAGGAGAACTGTATATACTTTCCTAGACACAGACAGCTGTCACAGATGGTTATGGCTTCTCTACATTTCAAAAAAGGTCAGATTTTCCCCTTTCTTAATTCTCAGCACTCCCCCTAGGCAGCTGCAGACACTGACCTGCTGGCTGCCCGAATGATGCGGCAGTCGGCTCATCACTGCATCCAGCTCATCAAACTTCCTCAGGACGGCCTGAACTTCTGCAGAAAGCTCTTTGTACTCTGAAAACTGGTCTTGGAACACAGCTTTATAGCGTTCTCGTTCATCTTCCGTCTGAATCACAGGGTATTTTCTGTGGGGAAAAAAAATTAAAGTTGTAACTTTTTCTCTAAAACAAGCTGAAGGGGAAATCGGCTTAGCTTATTCCTTACTGACCATAGTGTACCTTCAACTCAGGTAACAAAGAATTGCTCCAATATAAAAGATTTTAAGCAGAGAGGATTAACTTGGAGAGAAACAGGAAAATGAAAAGCCCAAATGGAATCTCTCAATTGCTACCCTGAAAAGGATTTAGATGGATACTCACGCCACGTAGTCCGGCAACACGATAGGTTTAGGAATGTGGCCTGGGGGGATGTGTCCACTCAGTACTTCAGTTTTCATTTTTGTTGATCTCAGTTCTTTGAAATGAACTTCGTGGTCTCTCTGTCTGTCACCACCGATGGCCATTTCACACTACAGTTAGTGAGAAAAAGAGGATTTGTTTATAAACAGAGGCAGAAGGAAAAAAAAAAACCTGAATTTATTTGTAGGAGAAAATGGAGAGAAGGGCAGGAGGAAGAAAAGTGGAAACAGCAATTAACATTTCACTTTAGAATTTCATGATTTATGGTCACAAAGTTGTTCTCAAAGGTTTTGTGACAGCTAAAGGCAATCAGTGAGGTGGGAATAAATACATAATAATAGGTAGAACACCCTCCAACCCCCATCGTGTGTGGCAAAGATGGATGATGAAATGTCAAATGTGGGCTCTTAAGTACTTTGTTTATTTAGGATTTATACCCCAACTAACTAAAATAATAAAAACTGTAGTTAAAATAAGAAATTCAGGGAATAAAAATGGAACAAGGCTACTTAAACGGCAGGAGAAAAAAATGACACGGGAAGCTGAGGTGAACCAATTCCAAACAGCCATGGAGGAGGTCAGAAAGGGAAACGAACTGCGTTGTTTTCATTATCTGAAAGGAAAGCAAGCCAATCCAGAGGAGAGGTCATGGATGTCTTTAATGTACCCAAGGAAGTCTCCTTAACCTGCGATATCCTGAAGAGGCTGCAAGGATTCTGGAGGTGGTAGTTTAAGTCACCCTGGTTTCTAAATTGAAGAGCTCCTAGATGCCTTTTTAGTAAAAAAAAAAAAAAAAGGTACATTCAAAAGAGAGGAAACGAACATAAGATGAAATGGCCCAGAGAGGAAGTATAGGGGACAGTCCTTAAGAGCCAAAATAGCCAACAGAAAGGAAGTTGGAATGGATGGCCGAGTAGACCTACGACGGCAGGCTGAGATGGGTGTGCAGCTTTGGGGCTGGGAGAAGACTGTTTGGGGACCCCGTTGGGAAGTGCCCAGAACACCACCCAAGTAGGTGAAGCTGGTAGATGCCAGGAGAGGGGTTTCCATTTTACATATAAAGGAGCAAAGTTCAGAGAGGTTCAGTACAAGGTCTCACAGCTCTGAAGTGGAAAATCAGCATTAAAACCCAGAACTTTTTGGCTCACTGATACTTTAAATGACTAACACAAGGAAACCAGTTTACTTAGCCATATGTTATTCAATCCTCAAGTTCCCTAAGGTTCTGGGAACAAGCTAGAAATGGGTTTGTGATGGGCAGGGCGGGCAGATGCGGGAGGCCAGACTGCTGGAGGGAAGTGAGCTCAAGCGTGGGCTCCGAGATTCCTCCTTAGAGCAGGAAGCTCCCCTCTACTGGCCCTCTAGGCCTTCAGTTCATGCTTGCTGCATTCAACTCCTTGCACTAAACTGAGAGTGGCGTATGAGGGCCCCTGCTTCACTGAAAACAAAATATAAAACAGGATTTTAAAATCTTGCCAGGCAGCTTTGAAAAGCCTTTGTTCCCTCATTTCCTATCTCTGAGGCTGCCTTTGAGGTTTGGTCTAGCATTAGCTCATTCTAAAAACCACCAGTTTTCAACTCCCCAAACAGTGCAGAGCTGATGAGAGGATTAGACAAAGGAGGGTTATGAAAAGCAGAAGCTCACAGCCACGGTGCTAGGTGAAGGGGGACCAGATCACCTCCATGTGGCTAGCTATTGGGCCCCAAACAGCAGGAATGTGAGTGGGGGGCAAAAAACCCTGTACACACCACTCTAACCAGTGTTCCTGATTGCAAACACAAGGCCCCGAATTTCAGGACCTGTCTTTGCTTCTAGTAAAAACTAGTCTTGTCAGTATCAGTAAAACTTTACTATGAGGCAAGAGAAAGTAATTAAGCAATGGGGATAAGTAATGCTTTGGATATAATTACTAAGCTTTTCAAATGAATGTGCTGTTAGGCTAGAAAGAGCGAGAGCTAGATACGTGTTTCAGTGTGCACTTGCCCAAATTCGGATTCTCTCTCCCTTTGAGTGTATAATGGAATAGGCTCCTTGTCCCAAATCCGTATGTTTACTTTTGATGCCCAGATTAGCTTTTGCCTTTTCTAGCTTGGGAAAGAAATCTGCTCAGCACTTAGGGATTTATGAGAATTTGTTTCTGTCTCTATCTGATCTTATTTTATGTCTGTATATTATTTCTTTTTAAAATGATCTTATTTGCTTTTTACAAATTGTTTTCGTTAAAATACAAAATAAGAAGGGACAGCCTAGTACATAGTTCCAAACAAATGACAGGAAACTGAAATTCAGAGAGGGTAAGTAATTTCCCCAGGGTCACAGAGCTAGTAAGTAGCTTATCTAGTACTCAAATTAAGATCTGCCTGACCCCAAAGTTTATTTTCATCACACTTCACTGCCTCTCCTGTGGAAGTCTGCCAACTCTTCCCTACTAAGGACTAGGAAGAAAGCAGGTGAAAATCATACCCAATAAGAAGCTGGAGAGTCAACCTTTTCAATAGTTTCCTTAGTTAAGTCATGAGATTCCCTCTAACAGAGGTCTGACTCTAGAATACATCTAATTATGTTGACTCAGAGACCTCCATCTCCCAGGAAAAAGGCCTTTGAAAGGATGGACTTTGCATTTAGCTCCCAGATCTTGAAAGAGTACACGAGCATAAATAACTGGATTGCAGGCTCTTAAAAGAAGGCCCAGGAATGGGAGATCCAACTCTGCTAAGGTTATTCATGACGGTTCCAGGACCTCTCAGGATCTGGGACCTTACAACACATGCTGGGCCCCAACCTTCTAGGGTGGCCTGAAAGAGGTACCCTAGAACTCCCTGGCAGATCTTTCTAATCTTGTCCCACATGTGGAACCTGCTTCAGCCACATTCTCACCAATGACACTGACCACTCTATCATTTGCGGCACTTTCCTCCAATTCAGCCAAACGTTTTACTCTGCTCTGCACTTATTCCCATTGGTAAATGCCACTGCCTTAAAGGGACTGACCAGGAAGCCCATAAATTCCACCCAAGCCGAGAATGACCACTACTGCCACATCACTGCCACACCCACTCAGCGAGACAGCCCTGTCCAGCTGGTGTCACCACCTATACCCCCCAAAGCAAACAGATTCTTTTCTTCTGCCCCTGAGGACGTCCTCAAACATATTTCCTAATGTTAGCACTGTGACTTGCTAACTCTGAGATCAGATTTTGATATCACTTGTTAACAAGAGTCAACTTTTAGAAAGTGAATTTCCTCATACGAGGTCTGACAATTAAGTTCGCGAACTCATCCTAGAAAAAGTGCTACATACCTCACTGCTGAATATCACTACGGTCACCTTCAAAGTACTCCCCTTGGGAAGCTATGCACTCATGCCAGCGCCTACTCCACCCTTCATAACAATTTTGGAACCTTTTCTGGAATGGCCATCAGAGCTGTCATCGTATTACTCTTGATGTCCTGAATGTCATCAAAATGTCTTCCTTTATCTTCCGGAAAAGGGAGACGTCACTGGGGGCCAGATCAGATGAGTAGGGAGGGTGTTCCAATACAGTGATTTGTTTACTGGCTAAAAACTCCCTCACAGACAGTGTGCCATGTGAGCTGGTGCATTGTCATGATGCAAGAGCCATGAACTGTTGGCAAAAAGTTCAGGCTGCCTAACTTTTTCACGCAGCCTTTTCAACACTTCCAAATAGTAAACTTGGTTAACTGTCCAGTTGGTACAAATTCATCATGAATAATCCCTCTGATATCAAAAAAGGTTAGCAACATCACTGCAACAAGTTCAAGAACTTAATTGTTAAACCTCCTATATAAGTTTTTAGGCCCCCTTTCCATTATAAACAGTCTTTCTAATCCTGATATAGCTTCTAATCCAAAGGTCCTTTAAACTCAACTTTTTCCATACAGCGAACATTATTTTAGGACTCTTACGGGGCTGCGATTCATTCCTGGCCAGGGTGGAATTTATGAGTTTCCTAGCCAGTCCCTTTGAGACAGCAGGACGTACCAATGGGTTAAGGCCACACTGGCGATCGTGAGTAAGAGTATGGGCAATGACCCACTAAAGCCACGCTCATGATGACTCCCACGTGGGAAGACTGCTCTCCGCATCTAGTCAAACTCACTCATGTCTCTGTACTAATACTAGAAGGCAGCTCTAAGGGGATGTGACGGAGGTTGTACTTAAATCTCAAATAAAGGGCCTGTGTTATTTAAACATCAGCCTTGTATCGATTATCTCAATATTTGAAATGAGTATTTATTAATTTTTTAAAACCTTTAAACAATTTTTAAATAGGTAATACATACACATGATATATAATTCAAAAGGTCCAAAGGGGTACATAACGAAAAGTCTCCCTTTATCCTGTACCCCCGCAGTTAGCGAGGTGCCCTCCTAAAGGCAACTACTATTATCCCTTTCAGGTATATCTGATATATATATATTTTAGACAGCTTAAAGGTGAGCATCCATTCAGCTTACTCTGGTTGTTAGTACCACTGAGTTAGAACAAGTCTAACTGAAACGTGTATCTTGACAGCAATAAATGTTGAATAAATGAACATAAAACTAACTAAAACACAGAGAATCAGGAAGTTAAAACAAAGTACAAAACAAAGAAACAAAAAGCCACACACACACACACACACACACACACACACACACTACAGTAGTATCTCTCTAATCCTATGAATAAGGTTTAAAGTGTATAGGTCTGTAGACCAGCTAATAACAGTCTCATTTGTCCCATACCTGGTCAGTCAGCACTGGGCAGGTATCTCTTCATAGCTAAAGATTTATGAATACGCAACATCATCCCAGAAAAGCAGTTGAGCCATCTCAGCTGCAATTCACAGGATTTCACATACGTCTCAGAAATAATTTAATACAACTGACTCTTTAAAAAGAAGTGGCAAATTGTAAATCCCCAAAGATGACCAATCAACAATGCTAAGTTTGAGACATTATCATCCATAAATTCATTTCTCTAGGAAACGTCAGAGAAATACAAATCTTTAAGCAAATTTTTAAAATTTTGTAGTTCTCGGTGCTTGTGCCCTTCTCTCAGTACACACACACACACACACACAGGCACACACAATCACACTCTACTAATCTTTTGTGTGTGTTTTCCTTTTTCACTAGATTTGTAAGCTCCTGTATAATAACGGTGACGATACTCCTTGTAGTATTCATGTCACTGGCCTACAGCCTAACTGGTACATGTTTGCTCAATGAATGAATTAATAATGACACTGATGAATTAATCACGATCCCTTGGACAGACTCTTCACCCACTTCATAAATCCCTATTTCAGCATGAACAGAATATTTTCAAATAGTATTTGCACATTATAGAAAATAAAGTTAAAAAGAACCTCATAAAAGGTATTTTCAAAATGTAGGCACTTAACAAAGGACTTCTGCAAATTAGCTATCTAATAAAAAAACTGGACAGTATATGACAGTTAAGAGAAGAAAATGCAAACACAACATATGAAAAATGCTCAACCTCACTCCTAATAAGAGAAATGCAAATTATAACTACAAGAGATACTGTTTTCACCTATCAGATCGACAGATGTCAACAAATTTCCTACTACCCTGTGTTGATTAAGGGGTGAGGAAGCCTGTCGTGCTGTTGGGAGTGGAAATTGGTAAAACTTCTACTGGGTAATCTGGTAATCAAAATATATTAATGGAAGTATGTACAAATATATACATATATGCTTAAGGTTATTTACTGTAGCATTGCTTTTTATTTTTCAATTATAGTTGACATTCAATATTATACTATTGTTTTTAATAGTGAAAGATTGAAAACAACCTAAATGTTCATTTATGGTTAAATGAATTATGGTACATCCATACAATGCAATACCATGTAGTTGTAAAAAGAGAGTGCATAAGTTCTTCATGTACTAATAAGGAAACATCTTAGAAATGTATTGTTATGTGGAAAAAATAAGGAACATAACTGTATATGGTAATCTACCATTTGTATAAAACGGGGAGGAGAGCGAATATATATATATATAACACATTTCTAAAGGAAATACAAGACACTGGTAACACTGGTTGCTTCCAAAGCAGGAAAACTGGGAAGCCACAGTATAGGAGGTAAGAGGAGACTTTGCATTAGAGAGTCTTTTGATTTTTGAACCCAGTGAATATACTCTCTTTTCAAAGAAACAAATAAAACCATGAGTTGGATTCTCAACTTACACTTAGAAAGAATGCCCAATATCTTAAAAAAGAACTTTTCAATGAGGTAAAATCATAACTAAAATATATTATTACATATATGTAAATAATTATAACAACAGCATCTCATTTAATGCTCTCAGCAATCTTGTGGGGTAGAAATTATTATTATTCCAATCTTACAGATGAAGGCCAAGGAACTGTATGTTAAAATACCTTCCCGACTGTCACACAGTTAGTAAATCATGGAATAGGAATTTCTTTCTTGAGACAACAAAATTGGCACCTGAGAGCAAAGTGAGGACAGAAAACGACTGCAAAGAACTTGAAAGAGACTGAAAAAAATTTGGGAGAATTACCGACATTTTTAAAAAATTAAAATTTAAATGTAAGGAGAACCAACAGTTCACTTGCATAAGCTTTCATGTAACAAAATTAAAGAAGTTATATATAGCCTTGTCTAATTTGGTCCTTTTAGTATTAGAAAAAAACTGCAAGTACTATTATGAACTTAATGTAATAGATACTCTTACACAGACAGATGATCTCCTCTGTAGATTTATAGATAAGAGAGAAAAGTGTTTAGAAAATCTAGAGATAAATTATAATGTGAACTTTATTCTTACCATTTTCCTTTTTGATGGCAATGATGGCTCACTTATCTGGAAAAGAGTTAAAATGATTTTTCAAAGGCGTGTGATGCTACTATGCATATATTTTCATCCATTTGCATTTATAGCCCAATCTCAATTTTATAGAGGTTGATTCTCTATTTGCCAGATGTTCCTCCTACTCTTTTGGCCATGTTTTGATGACCAATGGAGAACCAGAGGAGGGATAACTGGAATTCCCTATGAATTAGGAGCAGAGAGCATTGTTGGGAATACGGAGATGGTACAGACTGTTTGGTGAGTTGTTTCGAATTACCTAGAGATTTTATTTATTCTTGGCTCCCATTCCCTTGCACAGTTAAAGAGTTTGGGACAGTTACAGTATAAAATTAATAGGAAAAAGCCACAGGCCATTACATCTTCTAACTTTTAGAAAGTTACAGCAAACACAAACCAGCACAACCTCCAACATCAGAGATGATTAAAATCTAATCAACCATTATGAAAAGTCTGATAGAAATGAAAAGTCTGATAGAAACAAGTTTTTGTTGAAAAAGGGAAAAGAAATGAAAGCATTATGTTGATAATTGCAGTCATATTCACGCAGAATTTTGAAATGACATTAAGAACTCTGTTATTAAAGTTACATAAAATTATGAGGATGTGTGCGTGTTTCTCTATCTAGATTTGACACTGATTGGAATTTAAAGTTCTCTACTTTGTATACACAGATGTAAATTTAAAGAAATATGCTTAACATGCCGAGATAAACTTTTAGAAATAACTTGACTCAATGTCGAGTTCTAGTAAGATAAGTATATTTTTTGACAAGAGTATGAGTCACATTGAAACATGTTAAGGTTCTCCATGTAACACCTAAGGTACTTGTTATAAACTGAGTCAAGTTTTTTGTTGTTGTTATGCGTAAGATTCTTGCAAAAGATTAAAAACAAAATACTGAGATGCCAAAAAAACGTGACTTGTACTCATCTTTTGTTATCGGTATATATTATTACAATTGTAATACAGCTTTTTCCTTTCTTAAAATATGTATACATTTTTTGGCACCCTCTGCAGATAACGTCAGTGAATAGGTTATTAAGTAAGTAAGGAGTTTCATTTTTATCTGTAATTTTGCCCAATACACACCATGTGAAATTAGATAGTATCTAGGAGGTCTTTGGAAACATGGGGAAAGAAAGATGCATGATATAGTTGACTTAAAATTAAGAAAAAAATTAAGGTATTACTGAGAATTTCAGTGGCATAGGAAATACTATTACATACTCCTCCTCAGAAGAAAGCAAAACATTAACTTGTTTCAGGGTATAATGAAGTTACTAGAACATATATTTTAGAATAACATTTTTTCTACCATTCAAATAAAATAATTTTAAATAGGACTTATATATAGTCTCATCCTCTAGGTATTATTAATATTAATATTAATATTAATTCTCCTCCTCTTCCTTCTCCTCCTTCTCCTCCTATATACTTAATTAGTTCACTTCTAGAAATAAAATCAAGTGCATGGCTCCCATTCTAATTCTGGAACACTCATCTGGCTAAAATAAGGATAAAACATCAAAATGCCTGGGCAAGTTTTCACAATGTATGTTTATTACAACCTGCCCTCTCAATAATTAAAAAAAAAAAATCAAATGTGGTTCATCATATTCTTACTTGACTTTAACCCGTGGAAAACAGTGGGACACATCATAACAGATTTAAACAAGCACTTTCCTCCTCTAACTGAAAAATTATGTTTTTTCAATTGTCTTACCATACTAAAGAATCAAGATTGTTCTCAAACTGGAATGATGAGACACTTAATTTACTGAATATGTTATTCTTTTTCTTTGCGGGATTTCAGTAGCTGTGTTTTCCCCTTAAGCATCAGAAAGACTTAATAATGCAGCCAACAAACTATGTATTACACATCTCGTGTCTATTTGCAATGTTATACAACAGTAACACACTAGAATGCATTATCTCAGTCATAGCATGTCAGATTCTGAGCTAGGACTGTTGAATTTCAGATCATGAAAACAAACAAACAAAAAAGACTTCTATAAAATCTTTGTTTTGAGAACTATACGTATTTAACAAGGGAGTAAATAACAGAAAAGACATTAAGAAATGAAAGACTGTGACATTCCTTACCTCCTGTTGTTGCATGTATTCCCTGTGTCTCCGAGCTGCCTCATGCCTCCATAACTTTAGGCAAACCAAAGCACTAATGAGATAAACAATCATGGTGATAAACAAGAAGATCATTGCTGCTATCTGTCCTCCTTCCACCCGGCAGAACACCGCATTCACTGGTGTATTAAATATTGGATAGTAGCACAGTCCGCCTCGGTTGATATCATTCACATAGACTATGGCTGCAGCCATATACAAGATAAACAAGGCGACGTTAATTCCAAATTCAGTTAGGGGCCACCAGTTAGAGTCCAAAAGAATGGTCTGATAATACATGGACATGCCAAGAACCAGAATAATAAGGGTGGTGATCCAAGCTAAAGCAGCAACCACAAGTACAAAAGGGGTTTTGGGGCCACTGTAGTAATAGCCCCCATATATACTGCCCAGGCCACCAATGCCTCCCATGGCGTTAGATGGTGAATATCCAAACATGTTATACCACTCGCTGTCCTTGTGAATGTACGCTGTGACACAAGCAAAGACGCCGGCCCCCAAGAGCAGCTCCACCACACCCAGAATTCTCAGCAGGCCTGCCCACGACTTCATGTAGGAATACCTCAGGTTATACTCTTCCATCTTCTCGCTGTATGTTCGAGCTGTTTGTGTGTGTCGGCCTAGAGATCCATAGGGATCCTGGGGAAGCATCGCTTCAGCGTCTTTCCGGGAATTACAGGTTCCTTCTGACCCTCCACAAGTATCTTGGCAGGAGTTGGCGGGTGAACGGTGATTTGGTCTTACTGGAGAGGCTGGAGGTGAGCATTCCACTCCATCGGAGATGTATCTGATGTCTGACACTGGCTTATCCCATTCCGGGTCCTTTTTCTTCCCTCTGAAGAAGTTCTTCCAGGACTCGGGGACAAAGCGCCTCACGGGTTTGAGATCTGGTGCTATGGCCGGTTCCTCTGTGTCACTTGAGTAGAAGTCGGGGCCGAATGGTGGCTGTAATGGGAGAGGGGGTGGTGGCAAAGGATCAGCGCTCACAGCCAGCTCACTGTCATGAAGAGTCTGGAGGGTTCTTATGGTGCCATCTTGATAGGCCAAGTCCCCTGGGACCTCATCGTAGTGCCTGTCCCGATTCCTGGATCTTCCATCGTTTGTCGACATTTGTGATTTCTACACCTGTAGCCAAGATTAAAGTTATCACTTATGCTTAGCAATTTATTATTTCAATGATGCCGATTTTATTTACTTAGTAGCAAATGATCATATTTAGGAAACCAATATGATCATGTTAATTATTATGATATATAAAAATGACAACATAAATGTTTAAACATGTGTAACAATTATGTTAGCCAGGGATATAGTCATCATTCTATATGATTTGAAGGGCAATCAAAATTTTAAATCTTAGCTCTGAATTAAAAGTTGTAAGTCTAATTTATCTATGAGCCCTATAAGCAACAAAATATAAAAAACAAAAATAAGACTTTATTTAACATAAATTTTAACAAGACAGGATGCTACCTCATTCCAAGCAGAGTCCTTTCCTCAAACAGCTAAATAAAAATATTTAAGAGTTTGAGCATACCAAAATTTGATGGGTCAGCAAATACTCTTCATTTTTATTAACTCAAATCTGCTTTGGAATGAACAGCCCAAGAGAAGCAGCCTGCTAAACATAGGGAATGAAGAGCCCCTTTCCTTCCTAAATCAGGAAAGTCAGTGTAGGGGAGGTGCTTCTCCCCCTCTAAATATTAACACTTAATATTAGATTTCAAAAATTGATTTCTCAGATAAAAAAAAAAATCACCAAAGGTAAAGATTCCCCAAAAGTATTATACAACACAGAACAGCAGCAATGATCATGTATATCCCTCTTTCCAGAGCAATTATCTAAAGGTGACTTGCTGTTGCTATGGAGACTCAGGAGGTATCTTAGAGGGTATTCAATCCACCTAAAAAAATAAAGCATAGAAAAAGCACTTTTACTAAACCTGTTGACTTCCTTCATGAAATCAATGACCTGGACACATATACAAAAAGAAGGAAACCACTGCTAATGTAACTCCTAGGTTTAAAGCACATGAATTTCTCCCTCAAATTGCTTGTAAGTATGTATTTACTTGAAGGCTCATTGGGCACATGACATTGTACCTGGCACTATGAAGGTGGTATCAAGATTTAAATGGATAATCCCACATTTATGGTGTTAAACAATTTAGAAATTTCTAAGGTTTTGTTTTATTTTACTTTGTAAAATGAAGACCAATCATTCAACAAATATTTACCGAACACCTGCCATGTACCAGGTTTATCAGTGCTGCGTACCATGCTGAAGGTGTATCAGTGAATGAAGCTAACTGAAATCTCTGCCTTTGTGGAGCTTATGTTCCAGTGTGTGTGTGTGTGTGTGTGTGGGGGGGGGTTAACTGATGATACATAAGGGAAGTGAAATATATCAGATGCAAAGGAACAAAGTTAAGAAAGGAGATAAGGAGTGCATTGTGGGCAGGGTGTTAAAATTTTATTTATTATTATTTTTTAGTTTTCTATTACAGTTGACATTCAGTATTACTGGGTGTTAAATTTTAAATATAACAACCAGGGAAGTCTGCACAGAGAACGTGACCTTTGACTACAGAAATGAAGGAGGTGAAGGAGGAAGCCAGGCAGCTATCAGGGGTAAGTATTCCACACAGGTGGAGCTGCTAGTGCAAAAGCCTTGAGTGCCTGGCACGTTGGAGATCTATTAAGGCGTGGAGGCCAGCATGGCAATAGCAGAGAGAGAGGGTGAATAGTAGAATTGAGGCCATCTGAATCATTAGGGCCTTGAAAGCCATTGGAAAGGATTTTGGCTTTTACTGGGAGTGAGATGAGAAGCCACTGGAGAATTCTGAGTAGAGGAGTGACACCATCTGACTTGTTTTAATAGGATCATTCTGTGCTATGTTGAGAGTACACTCCAGGAGACAAGTGTGAAAACAGGGAGACAGGCTACGAGGCCACTGAAATAATCTAGTTGGCCATGGTGGTAGCAAGAAGTGGTCAAATTCTAGATATAGGGAATTAAACTATTTTTATTATAGAAATTTTCAAACATAAATAAGGGGAAAGAATAGTGTTATGAAGCCTTACGTACCGCTCAACCAGCTTCAATAATGATCAATTTATGACCCATCTTGTTTCATCTATACCCACTACCTTATTCCCTTTGCCAATAGATTACTTTGAAGCAAATCCCAGACATCGGATCATTTCACCTGCAACATACTTCCACCTCTCCCCTTTAGCCTTGAGGAGAAGCAGTCTGAAGAGACTTTGAGATACATGCTAGAAATCAAGGTGGAGGTGTCAAAGAGGCAGTCTATAAAGAGAAGGATGTATTGTCACAGACTAGATAAGATTCACCCAGGAAACGGGTAGAGATGGAGAAGTGGTCTAAATTCCGGGGTCTTCTAATGGGGCACTCCAATTTTATTTTATTTTTTTTAAGGAGGGCAGCTCACAGTGGCTCATGTGAGAATCAAACCGGCAACCTTGGTGTTATTGGCACCACGCTCTCACCAACTGAGCTAACCAGCCACTCCAGGGGTCACTCCAATTTTAAATAATTATCTGGGTCTTCCCAGCATGGTGCAAAGTAGGAGCTCTATAAGTGATAGCAATTAGCAGGTTTTTTTGGTCTGTTTTTTTCTCTTTTATCTGTTTTCTAACAAAGTTTAAATTCTAGAAATGCAAAGTTCCACTATGGTTTTGAATTACATTTTCCTAAGAAAAGCAGAAGCAAAAGCACCAGTTTTAGCAAGTTTTACACAATATTCCTCAATATCTATGCTATATATGCATTAAAGGATACCCCACTGCTTAATTTAACTCACTGGTAAAAAAAAAGTGTGCTTCACTGTAATGGATTTATCTTTACCTGTGAAAAGTGGCTTATTTAAATGAGACCACTTTATCAGTGTTTAAATGAAAAGCAAAAAAAAAAAACATTTTTGAAGAATTGTAGAATAGCAAAATATGTGATTTTAAAAAGGGAACGGTCAGCTGTATTTTAGCACATCTTAAATATCTGGATATCCCTCAGATCTTTCAGGGTGTCATTGGGAGCCCACTTAAGATTCAGCATCTGAAGCAGAGTGGTCTTTGTTTTGTTCAAGCCCAGGACCCTGACTCCATTCCGTTGGGACACATAACTGGGAAAGCCAAGGCGGTGGGAGGAGAAATGGTTTCCCCTCCAGCAAAATGTCACAGGATTTGAGCTTGGTCACCTTTACACAAACAGAATCACAGCTTTAGCGGGCTTTAAAGTTTTGCTGGACCCAAGGAAAGGGAAGGTTTGGGATGTTTTGGAGCGTCCAGGAGGTTGGGAAAGGCCTTGAGGGTTTGAACTTCACCCACGAATGAGTGCCACGGGTTACTAAGCATCTTTGCCCGGGTCCCTGCCGAGTCAGCTCGGCGCCCGGTCCCACCCATCTCGTTCAGGCTTCTGCCCACCCGCCTGAGTGCTCCGTCTCGGCGTCTGAGTGAAAATCCACTTAGTCTTTGGAGATTCTGCCCCAAAGTGGCCGGAACTAAGCCGGCTCAGACTGCCGGGGTCCAAATGACCAGGATCACCGCGCCCGGAAGAACGGCGGCGACGCGCGCGCACCTGTGTCTCCTGAGACCACACTGGACAAGGGGCTCTCCCGACCCCCCGACCCTGCTTTCCCCGCAGACCCTCACCTCTTACCGCGCCGGCGTCCGGCCTCAGCCGCAGGTTACGGCGGGACTGACTGAGCAGCGAGCGCCGCGGACCCGGGAAGCTCCGAGGGGCCCGGCGAGCGCCGAGAGGGGCCGAAGACCCCCTTCCCCACACGCGCACCTGCCGGGCCGCCGAGCCCCGCCCCTGTCACGTGGGCCCCACCCCTCGGACCCCCCTCACCTGCTCCACCACCGGAAGAGCGCGCACGCCGCCCGCGGCACTGAAACTGGATCGGTCTCCCGGGGCGGGGCCCAGGCAAGCCTTGCCCCGCCCGGCTTTGTGTCAGCTCTCCCACTTGGAGCCGGGGCGGGTCGGTGCCCGCACCCCAGCACTCAGTGCCAAGGTAACGAAACCCGACTTTGCACCCAGTGCTCGGGAAAGGTGGTTTCGGGTGTGATTAACCCCTCGGGAGAGTTCTCTCCCTTCCCTATTTTTTGAAAAGTTTGACACTGGATGGAGATTCACGTACTTTGCCCAATGACACACAGCAGGCAGTACATGTTAGGAAAAGATTAACATATAAGAGAAACAAAAAGAAATTCAACATTTTAATTTTGGTATAAATTATGTAAAATAGTTTCCATAAGTATCTAAAATATTCCACTGTACAACATATAAAAATGGTATCTGAGAAGCCAGAGATCCCAGAGAAACTGTGATTAAGGCACAAAGTTTATTTACATTTATAACTGCATACTGAACTGTTTTGTAATTCACATTTACAACCCTATAAAGTTTTTGTATTCTGAATGATTCCTTCATATTTTCTGATATTTGGCATAATGTTCAAACACACTTCACACACACTGACCTCTTCTCCCAACACCACTTCACAAGACTAAATAAATACTAGAGAAAAAAATTAAGATATTTGAAGGCTTGATCTAATCACTTCAAGATGACAGAAGAGTCAGTTTCTTGTGCTGAAATACAAGAGTGAAGACTTAGCAAACTTAATTTACTTGAAAAGCACATTATGCTTGTTAAAGTACCACTGAATAAAACTAATGTGAATCTGTCAAGTAGTAACGTGATTTGGCGGGCTGGTTTCTACGTCCCATCGCTCTCATAATCTTCTATCATCAAGTCGTCGTCTTCTATGTCTTCCTGCACTGAAAAGGGCTGAGGCTGGCTGGCCGGCAGTTCACTCCCACTATTCTGACTCAAAGGAAGAGACCAAGGTTCGTGTTCAGCGGTTTGAGTGGGTTCATCCAGAGCTTCCTCAGCAGGCTGCCCTCCATTAAGCGGGGCTTCATCTCCACTTTCCGGGTCTATCATTCCATGCTCCTTGTCAATGAGGGCTTCCATTTTTAATCTGCCAGATTCATAATGCAGCCATTAATAGCCAAACGAGGGGACTCCCTTAAATGATACCACAAGTATGATGACTATGAAGCCATCTCCTATAGCTTTCGTTTACCTTCACTCTACTTCGCCAGACTAGTTGATTTAACAGTATCAACGAAAGTATAAGGTAAATGACAAATTGTGAATTAATCATTACAAGTTACAATACAAATGAGTTGATTAATGTCTTTAGCAAAGAGTTCTTACATTATTAAAAAGAAAAAATTAAATACAAAAGAAAAATGGGCATAAAACATGAACAACTTACAGGAAAAAAAATAGCAATGGTAACTAAACAAATTGTTCACCCTAATTTGTAATTTTAAAAATGGAAGTGAAAATAATGGGCTACTATTGTCATCTTTTAAACAACTTTTAAATCTTTTAAAGACCTTTTAAGATAATAAAACCCAGTAATGGCAAGAGTTAGGAGAAAAGAACATGCTATACGCAATACACTGTAAGACGGCATAAAATTGTCAACATACTCTTAGAAGCAATATGGGAATATAGAGTAAAGGCTTCAGAAACATGTATATTCGTTTTAGAAATTTTATTTCTAGGAATTCATCCTACGTAAATAGTACTTGTTGTGCATGATGATTTAGCTATAGGGAAGGCTGTGATAATAAAAGCTGGAAGTAAGCTAAATGTACAAAAATAATGTATAAGTTGAATTATAGGAAACTATGCAGCTATTAAAATATTGACTATTAAGCTAAATATTAATATTATCAATACAAATCAAAGATATTAAATGTGCTCATCATAAATGAAAGATAACAGTACTAGTAATTGTAATAAGCAGCAGCACTGACAAATCCTGCCTCCTGAGTCAGATCAAGTAGTTGAATCAATCATAGTGATTAAAAAGGGTTAAAAAGGGCTTTTTAACCCTTTTAAAATGCCTGAATGCATAATTTGACCTTACAAATAAGCTAAGTAGAAACGAAATACAGGTATTATATTAATCACTGTATTAGCCCAGAAATCATTTTGCAATAAAATGAACAGTACAGATAGTACATTTTTTCACTTGTCTGAATTTTCTATGATGAGGAAATAAAAAATGGTACTTTTGATGTAGTTCCTGGTCATTGCAGGCTTCAAACATAGGCTAAGAACACCTCTTAACAGGAAAGGTGAAAAGTGGTTTCCATACATGCAAGATTTGTTGCACTAGAGGATTTTAAAGATTCCTCTGCCTTTGTGATTCCATGATTCTATTTAGTCTGCTTTCCATTGCAAGCTGGTGAAAATATGCTTTTATATGTAATAAAATGGTGGGTCTACAATGCAATCATATGGTCTTTAATGACTGGGTCCAATGTGTATTTCTTGGATTTTACAGATAACATTTATTGATTGTATACTGAAAAAAATAGGTAACATATTCTGTGGACATTTCCATAATAGGTCTATGAAAACTAAAATCATCAGCTTACCTTCCAAAGTGTCGCTTCAGAGGAAGTCTTCCAATATCTTGGATAAAAGAAATCTGAGCTGAAACAGATATCAGACCATTTCGTATCAGAAGGAAAGTACTCAAAGAGTAACGGAAACACATCAAAAGGCACAGAGTTACCTTAAAGCATCTTGCCAAATCGGAACAATTTGGGACCAAAATAAATAATGAGAAAGAGGAACTACAACTGAAAAAATAAGAATTGGGAGTCCATACTAATACAAACAAACAAACAAAGAGACAAACAAATGTGGGCGAAGCAATACCTTACAGTACAATTCACCTACACAAATGTAGAAGGAATAAATATATACCATTAGAAAATCAGTATCTGCCAACCATCATAGGTTTAGAAAATAATCATCCCTAGGTGCTATAACTAGTGGGTGAAATTTTAATGAGAAATAGGATATTACATAGTCTTAAAGTATCTCCCTACAAAATACTTAATAACTTTACATTAGAAAACCTGAGAGATACCATCTTACCAAATAATAGTTAACTTCACCAGTAACAGTATAAACAGACATCATATTCTCTTGATATGATGTAATGAGAAGAAGAGAGCATCACTTCTGTGGTATTCCTGCCAAAATACGTATCCTGGGGCCGGCCCGGTGGCTCAGGCGGTTAGAGCTCCAAGCTCCCAATTCCAAAGGCGGCGGTTTGATTCCCACATGGGCCAGTGGGTCCTCAACCACAAGGTTGCCTGTTCAACTCCTCGAGTCCCACAAGGGATGGTGGGCAGCGCCCCCTGCAACTAAGATTGAACATGGCACCTTGAGCTGAGCTGCCTTCTGGATGGCTCAGTTGGTTGGAGTGTGGGCTCTCAACCACAAGGTTGCCAGTTCAATTTCTCGAGTCCGGCAAGGGATGGTGGGCTCTGCCCCCTGCAACTAAGATTGAACACGGCACCTTGAGCCGAGCTGCTGCTGAACTCCCGAATGGCTCAGTTGGTCGGAGCGTGTCCTCTCAACCACAAGGTTGCCAGTTTGATTTGAGTCCCGCAAGGGATGGTGGGCTGCGCCCTGCAACTAGCAACGGCAACTGGACCTGGAGTGAGCTGCGCCCTCCACAACTTAGACTGAAAAGACAACAACTTGAAGCTGAATGGCACCCTCCACAACTAAGATTTAAAGGACAACAACTTGACTTGGAAAAAAGTCCTGGAAGTACACACTCTTTCCCAATAACAATAAAGTCCTGTTCCCCTTCCCCAATAAAATCTTAAAAAAAAAAAAAATATATATATGTATCCTGAATCCACTCATAAGGGATCATCAGACAAACCTATGAGGTATGATCAAATAATATGGTGAATGTTTAAATAAAACAAAAAATCTATTACAGTAAAAGACACGTTGCCATTAATCCCCCTCAAAATTCTCGCCCTCACTTCAAACACATTTATCCCATCATTCTTGCCCCTTTCTGAAGCAGTTCTGGAAGTCCTCTTTCATAAGTGTCTTTAGTTGTGCTGTCGTGGCTGCCTTGATATCCCGAATCAATTCAAAACTTTCCACAGTCATTTTGACTTTGGGGAAGAGCCAGGAGTTGCACGGTGCCAGATCCGGAGCATAAGATGGATGAGGACACACCGTAATGTTTTTATTTTATAGACACTGCCGTACCAGAAGTGATGTGTGACACGGAGCCTTTAGGTGTGATAAAAAATTATGGTGAATGCTGCTGCCAAGTGCCATCCAAAGGAGAAGCAGGGATCTTCAATTCGGGAGGCGGTGCATCAAACCTTAATAACAGTGTGTGACAAGTTTCAACTGGTTTGGTGCAGTCAGTCGTGTGTGAGCTACTGTTGAGAGGTGTGTTTTAAAGTGTGCTGTAAGTCATCCTCCATTATGACAACATTCTGTGTCACACATCACTTCTGGTATGGCAATTTCTGTCAAATAAAAACATTACAGTGTGTCCTCATTCACCTTATTCACTGATCTGGCACTGTGTGACTTCCAGCTCTTCCCCAAAGTCAAAATGACCATGAAAGGTAAAGGTTTTGAATTGATTCAGGACATCGAGGCAACCACAACAGCACAATTACCCACAAAAAAAGGACTTCCAGAACTGGTTCAGAAAGTGACAACCGTGATGGGATATGTGTTCAAAGCGAGGGGGAGTAAATTGAGGAGGATTAATGGCAATGTCTTTTACTGTAATAAATTTTTATTTACACATTCACCGTATTGTTTGATCATACCTTATATACTGAGAAACAGTCTCTACCTAGTAACTGTCCCATATGCTTCAAAAATGTCATTGACAAAGAAAGACTAAAGTACTGTTCCAGATCAAAGGAAACTGAAGAGACATGGTAACTAAATACATCATGTGATTTTATACTGGGTTCTGGACAAGAAAGACAAGTTTTTGTTGTTATTTTACAAAGGACATCATAGGACAACTGGAAAACTCTGAATAGAGTGTGTATAAATTAGATGCTAGTAGTGTATCACAGTTACTTTCCTAACGATGTGTATACTGTGGTTATGTAGGAGAATGTCCTTGTTTTCAGGAAGTATATGCTGAACTGTTTAAGAATAATAGTATCATGTCTGCAATATACTCAAATATGGTTCAGGAAAAAAGTGTGTGTTCATGTACATATAAAGAAAAAGAGAGTAAAAAGGTAAACATGGTAAAAATTGAACACTGAGGAATCCTGGTGAAAGATATATAAGAATATTTTCTTCCCATTCTCACAACTTTTCTCTTTGAAATTACTTTAAAAGAAAGTT
Organism: Rhinolophus ferrumequinum; assembly: GCF_004115265.2. Taxonomy (NCBI): domain Eukaryota; kingdom Metazoa; phylum Chordata; class Mammalia; order Chiroptera; family Rhinolophidae; genus Rhinolophus; species Rhinolophus ferrumequinum. Next base: position 44,844,491 of record NC_046290.1, on the reverse strand, counting down.
AAAAAACTAGTATAATTTTCAAAATAATAGGCATATATAGGGAAATCTTTGTATTCTGACTCACAGATTAATTTTGTCCAATGCTCAAAAGTCATCCCACTTCTGCCTATGAATGTAGAATATTTTAAATCTTTAGGTTTCATTATTCTTAAAAGCCACAAGATGGACTCTTATTGTATTAAGGCAGACATTTACTCTATAATTCTCTCTTTGAATCAATCATAAGGCAAACCCTATCTTTAAAATTTCTGAGAAGTCTGATGAGCTATGTGGTAGATTATTAATATTTCAAATATTACACAAATTCTCTGTTGTACCTTGAAGATCAGCACCACAGACACGTGACCTAGGACTCTTAATGAAATGTGGCATTTAAAACACACAATAAAAAAGAGAAATAAATGATGGAAAAATCGGTGAAGTTCATAAAAAGGCAAACCTCAGTAGACATAAGTTCTGCATGTGTGCTTTGCAGAGGTATACTAATATTTTAGCATTATTTATAATTTCAAAATTTGGAAATACAATGTAAATATACCATTAATGGACATTGTAGTAGTGAAATCAAACAAAATGACTATTACCAAGGTTAAATAAAATTATTATAAATTTTTTAAAACTGAGTTCGATCTGAATATACCTTAGCTTTGTTAATTTATGGACTGAATGTGTCAACTCGAATTCATATTTTGAAATCCTAACCCCCCATGTGATGGTTTTAGGAGGTGGAGCCTTAAGAGGTAATTCGGTCATGAGGGTGGAGCCCTCATAAATGAGATTAGTGCCCTCATAAAAGGGACCCCAGAGAGAGATCTCTTGCTCTGCTCTCCACCAAGTACGAATATGAGAAGACAGCCAACTGCAAACTACGAAGCAGGCCCTCTCCAGACACTGGATTTGCTGGTACCTTGATTTTGGACTTCTCAGTCTCCAAGGCTGCTTTAGCACTAATTTATAAAATATGAAATGCTATCTATGGCATGTGACATGGGCAAATTAAAGCTTATATCTAATATTTGTATATGCACAGAAAAAAGTCTGAAAGAATTTATACCAATCTGTCAACAGGAACTACCTATGGTTATAGGACACTTTCAACTCTTTATATACTTCTGTATTATCTGACTTCTGTTTTTTCTTAAATCAAAAACCATGTATTCTGGATCAAAAAATAAAGGGAAAAAAGCTTAGTCTCACTAGTATACAGCAATGAGTTGACCTACAAAAAGATAATGTTATAAAACACTACTTCTTGGGGAAAATAACAACCCATCTTATTACCTTGATTTCTCATTGGAATGGTTAGCAAAGCAAGGTATGGCAACAGTTGAGTTTGGAGGCATAAAGCTGGTAAACAGAAGTCAGAAAAAAGTGATTTTGCTGCCAGGCAATTTTCCCGATACTGTATAGAAGGAAAAAAAAGATGAAATGAAAAATAAAATAGGGATATGATTCCTAGACATACTTAAGTTTATTATATCATAAAAGTATATGGATTTATATACTACAAATATATTTTTAAGAGTTTATGTAATTAGTCCTTTATAACTATCCTAGCATTCTTATAAAGCATTTTACCTACACAACAATTTCACATTCGACATAACAAGAAGAATATTTTTTAAAAAGACTGAAGGCAGGAGACCTTAAAAATAAAACAATTCCGCTTATGAGCATACACACATCACAAATTATGTGAGGATATTGTTTCTCAATGAAAGAATTTATTTTCTTCAGTTAACACAAGTCCAATGTTAGGATGATAAGGCGAGAAGCATAATCTTGCCTTTAAGGAGCTTTCAGTCTTAGATAATTCGTATGTAACTATAATGCAAAATTAATATGTGTTACAAAGAGCAAAGCAAGTCAATAATGAACATAAATTACTTGAAAGTCATAAAATTCTCCAAGAAATACACTGGAAAAAATTTCGTAGGTTATGAATTAGAGGCTCATATTTAGTCATATGATTTTAGAACGGCAGGACATCTTAGAGATGAACTAGTCCAACAGGTCAAATTCAGATGTTACAGGAGCCAGGTAGCTAACACAATCAGTACAGTGGAACAGCTGGAGACAGTGGTACCTGCCACTCCTCCTGACAAGGGGCAGATTGTCATGTAAAAATATGGGCCAGTGTTACCGTACTTTCCATTTTTTTGCAGGAAATTCCAGAAATTCTGAAGCCAGAAATCCGTATCTGAGTTTTAATTATCATACTAATTTTTAAAGACTGGCAATTCATTTTTTTAAAAAAGTCTGTGTGTACTATATTCAATTTGTGGGCCACCCGTTCCTGGCCTCTCCGTTTCAATCTTCTCCATTTATAGTTCTGGAAACTAAGTGAACACACTTATTAGTTCTTAGGTAAAATAACTTGTCCTGATGGTTAGAGACAAAGCCATGATTTCTTTTCTTTTTTTAATTAAATTTATTGGGGTGACATTTGTTAGTAAAATTACATAGGTTTCAAGTGTACATTTCTCTAACACATCACCTCTATGTTCCATTGTGTGTTCACCACCCAGTCAGTTCTGCTTCCAACACATTTGCAGCATTTATATTCAATTAAAACTAAAATATAATTATAACTATACTTTGATTCTAATTGTCAATAAATAGGTATTGTGCTTTCAAATTTTGAGTGTTTTTTATTCTTAAAAAAATGACTAAGCATGTAAGAAGACTGTCCTTTTATGTTTTATCATAATTTTAAGAAAATTGTGGGTCTCAGCAAGTATTTCTTGTTAAGAATGAAACATTTTTCTTTTTAAACTTAAAGAAAAATGTTTCATTCATTCTTAGCAAGGGTGGCTGGTTAGCCCAGTTGGTTAGATAGCACCAGGGTTGCTGGTTCGATCCCCGCACGGGCCACTGTAAGCTGTGCCCTCCTTAAAAACAACAACAAAATATATATATATATATATATATATATATATATATACATATATATATATATATATATATATATATATATATATATAAATAAAACAGTTTTACTGACATAATTCACTTACCATAAAGTTCACCTATTGAAAAGGATACAATTCCTTATTTTACCTTTTTGTTTATTAGAAACCATTGGGGTTTGTGCAATGGTCGAAAACTTGATCCTCCCCCTTGGCTATGAGCAAATCCTCGCGCTCTGTTGGAATGCATCACACCTCTCGTAGCTACAGATGTACTATATTCCCTGAGTAAAGAACGTGTCTAAAAAAGGAGATAAAGAAAATAAGAGATTTATAAAGTAGTATTACTACTTTATAAAGTAGTATACTGACTAGTAGTATACTAGTCAGAGCAGTGTTAAAATGTTTTTAAAAATAGATTTTATAGTGAATAATTTCAAATTGGTAAAAAATAAAAAATTAAAAGACTAGAAGAAAGTATAGAAAGAAACAGTTCTTACCCTTCTATCCACTTTTCAATGGTTGTTAAAATTTCTGAGTATACATTAATTTTATAATCAGAAAACAACTTTAGAAAAAAATCAGTGTTATATTATCACCTAATTTTATAATCAGAAAACAACTTTAGAAAAAAATCAGTGTTATATTATCACCAGAAAAATCAGATTAACTGCTGAAGCTTCATTACAAACAATGGGTTGGACGAATTAATTTGATCAGTTATTAAGAAGTTACATAAAATCATGTAAAATAATAGGAATAAAAGTAAATTTCTTTCTCAATTTTGAGGAAATATTCATAAACAAAAACATTTAAATCAAATAGTCTTACATTCCAGTCACCACTGAGGATATCTGCAAAACTCAGAAATTCACTGGCTCTCACAAGATCATCTACTTCCATGAAGAAATCTATGTAGTTTTGATGGAGATATAAATTAAATAACTCTCCTGGCATGTGTGACATTTCTACTACTTCCTATAATATAAAAAGAAACATACATATGTCTTTGGTAAAAATGCAGTAGTCAAATGTATATGCCCACAAATGTAAACAATATGTCTTGTGAATAGTACTAAGTGTTATGAAAGACTTTACCTCTGGTTGAACAAGTAATGTATCCCGTTCATACTGAGATAAATGCGAGGGCAATCGAGGTGAGTCTAATTCAGTTAAAGATGCTCCTATAAAAAAAATTTCTGGAATTATTAAAAACAGCATCAGCTTTATAATTATGTCGCACCTCTCATTTTAAGGTTTTCAACACTTTAGGCATGTAATGCCAAAAATACTAAGTGAGCTGTGAAAAAGAAGAAACAAAATAACTGGAAGTTTATGTGAGTTGCCTCACTATTAGCAACAAAATTTAGAATTCTGATGCCTAGGTTATGGCTTTTCTAAAATTAAAATATTCCATTTCTTAAAGCACTCTACATTTCACCTTTCCAGCTCTGCATTGCTTTCTTCTTTTGATTGTCATCTCAATACAGAGGTCTTTCCTGCTTTATTTACTATATAGGCAGATGCTGCTCTCTGCATGAGGGAACAGGAAATTCCATTCCCTAAAACAAGAGGTTATAAAAGAATGCTGAGGAGGAAAAGAAAGGGTGGAAGGAAAAGAATCAGTGGAATAGTCACTGAGGTTCCGAGGTCAGAGGAGCCAGGGACAGAGAAGTGTCTTCATTTCCACCTAAGTGATGCCTGTTTCATTTCCTTCAGGTGGCATGAAGGTTTCCATTTAGAAATCCCAACTTTTGGACCACCTGGAAAGACTAAACTGAGAGACATTAGCTTAAAACAAGGATACCCGCAGTGAGGAGGGAATGAAGCAGAAATACAGAGGGTGACAAAAAAATATATACACGCTGTAAGAAAGGAAAACTGTATTAAAATTGTAATACTCAACATATACCAATAACAAAAGATGAATACATGTCACATTTGACTTCTGCAATTACAAGAGGTGCTCAAAGTGGTTCCCATCAGTGTCCAGACACTTCTGATTACAGTGAACTGCTGCTTGAGCAGCACTGACCAAAGTGTCCATTTGTATACAATTTTTTGGAACCCCTGGTATATAGACACAATAGAATACAAAGAGGCAAGGAAGATAAGACGGAAAGCAGGTATAAGTGGCATTCACAGAGTTTTATAGGATGATGAAAACTGTGATTTGAAGTAACTGAGTTTTTGGCAACCAGAAAATAGTCTCAGATAGTTATAGTATAGAAATGATAAACCTGATGCTTCAGCGAATGTCTCTTCATATTTGTGACTGACTGATACAGCTCTTTTACAAGACATCTGAAAAACTATCTGAGAGAATACTGAGGATACTGAAAACATAAGACATATGAACATATGGTTCATGATGATTGCTTACTTTTTGTAACATAAAACTTCTAACCTTCATCATTTTCCTTCAAATATTTATATAAACTGTTTTATTATCTATAAAAATCACATCAGATCAACAAAAAAGAAATCTGAACTTTCTTCCTTCAGGATCCTAAGACTGAAAACTGGTATTTTTCCATATAAAGAACAGGAGTTTGGGATTTTATTGAAAGGACAGTTTGGGAGCCTAGAGAGGGGGGCCTGGGGTGGAGGAGCTGAGGGGAAGCAGGCATTAAAGGCAGAAGAGGGGAATGGAACAGCTAGTGAAAAGAAAAGAGAAACATAAGAGAATCCAAAGCAAGTTTAAGCTACCTGCAATTTGTCCAGGGCTCTGGTGGCCAGAGCTCAGTGCTAAGAGGGCTTTGGACAACCAACACTTGCCACTAAAAGTCTAGATGGACCGATGTCTTACCGTCAGCAAATATAATTTTAAAGACTTACAAACATGAACATGGGCTACACTAGTTAGTTTTTATGTTTAATCCCACTCATATTCCAAAAAGACTCTAAATACATTTTCCGGTTTGTCTTAGCCCTTGCCAAACAGTATCTGAGCTAGCCCCCATTCTTTATTATAACAGAACCAAATACATGACATTTAAAAAAATGTGGTATATTATTTCAGTTGTAAGACTAATATCTAAAGAGATTTTAAAAAATGTATAAGGCTTCCTTACTTTTGCAATATAGTATTTTCCCCAAAGCTCTGAAGAGAAAGAGAGAAACATCTTTGCCACCAATAGCTTGGACCTCTGGATTTTCAAAAACCTTATCCGATTTTTTTCTTCGTTTTGATTTTGACAGCGCAGCATCTGATTTTACTGAAGACATTCCTTTTTTCCTTAGGCATGAATTGTTTCCTCCTAAATAATATACACCCAAGTGACAATATTTAAAATAAAATTAAAATATGAAAGCTAAAACTGAAACATTTCAGATAGCTACATTAAGTATTCTAATTAAAAATTATTTTTCTAATAAACAATAATTATAAAATATGTGAACTGACTCAGAGTCCTCTTTGAGTTGCTGAACTATTAAAACAAAATAATTGTCATTTAAAAGTATCTTATGAGGGGGCAGCTGGTTAGCTCAGTTGGTTAGAGCAGGGTTGCTGGTTCAATCCCCACATGGGACAGTGTGAGTTGTGCCCTCCACAATTAGACTGAAACAACTACTTGACTTGGAGCTGATGGGTCCTGCAAAAACATACTTAAATAAATAAAAGTTAAATAAGAAAAAGTATCTCATGACACAGACTTCAAATTTTCACATACACAAATGACACTCTAATACAGTCATTATTACCTTGATTTCTCATGGTGTTATGTGCAAGGTACTGTTCTTGATGCGTAACATTTATTAACTAACTTAATCTTCACAATTCTATTAGGAGAGAACTATTATTACACAGATTAAAGAAATGAGATATAAAGAGGTTAAGTAACCTACTCAAGGTTAACCTTGAGTAAGTGATTTGAAGCCAGCCAGTCTGGTTCTGCAATCCATGCTTAACTTTTCTATATTACCTCTATACTGATTTGGGCAGTCTCCAATTTATGAATATGTCTATGTTCAAATGTCATTGGTAAATCTGCTATTTAAAACTCAGAATGCATCACTTAAGAAAAGCAGCCTGGAATAGTGGAAAGAACACAGGATCTTGGTATGAATGCTCGTATCGATTTCATTAGGCTAGTCTGAGAATTAAATGAAAACAAACCCACAAAAACATTTAATTGCTAAAATAGTTCCTGACCCACTCAAAGATTTTTAATTTCTTCTCTTTACAATTTCTGAGCTCAGAGCAACAATGTTATAAATGGTAGTTAGGATCCCAAACTGGCCCACTTGAGCCTTCCTAACCCGTTAGTTCCCATAGTGAACCTGAGGACGATTTACCTTTATGTTTCTACAGGAATAAGCAGAAGTCACACTAAGGGTTCAATAAATGGCCAGCTGTTAATGAATTTAATAATATTGTGCTCAGGTAGATTTACTTTTGAACTTATTTCGTATCTGTTTATTTCGTATAAGCAGAATTCTGTTTTCAGTTGTTAGGCTGTCTACTTCTCTACAATTATTTTGGAAAACAAAGATGTAAACTAAATGAACATTTTATAATTATGGGTAGAAACTAGTATTTCAGGTGGATTTTAGGAGCTCCAAAGACGGCTTTTAATTTTTTTAAAGTTGATTTCTCAATGTTAAGCATCAAATAGGTCACTTGTTAAATGTTTTTTGATGAAGACTGTATGCAGTAAACTATGACTATTAGAGTAAAAATGTAACTCACTGCCATTAGTGGGGTGATCTCTATAATATAGTATGGCTATGTACCCTTTTTACATATTAATAAAGGGAAATTAATTTATTAAACATATCACATGGAAGATACAAAATAAGTTCAAAAGTAAATCTACCTGAGCACAATATTATTAAATTCATTAACAGCTGGCCATTTATTGAACCCTTAGTGTGTCAAGTACTGGAATAAATACTCTACAAGCATTACTTCACTTATTCATCACATAACTCTTAAAATATGTTCTTATATAAAAGGTGAGAAAATAGAGGCACAGAAAGATTAAGTCACTTGTAAGATTAAGTCACCGCTAAATGTAGAAGCAGGAATTTCAACCAGTAAGTCAAATGAACTTTGAAAGGTAAGGTATTAAAATACATAATTGAATTGAATCAGGTTTTATCTCAGATATATGGGTATATACAATGACATATTCATAGGGGTGTGTGCATGCATGTGTACATACATAATTTTATGATGCTGTCTCTATAAAGTGGAGACAGGTCTGTATCAACGGTAAGTTAAAATATGTTTAGTTTGATTTCTTTTCATGAACAATTAATAGAAAATTGTCACCCATACAATGCTATAAGAATGTATCTATAATAGTTACCTTTTGAGGAAGAAAACTGGAGGCTATTTATTGCACTTCTGATATCACCAGAACATCCTTGACAGAGCAATTCTAGAGACGTTTTATCAGGGACAGTAATATTTCCTCCATTCTAAAATGAGAAAATTAAAAATTTTAAAATGTTTCCTAAAACAAGAAAAACAAAAAACTCCCCTATTTTCTAAACTTAATGGAAGTACATTAGAATCTTTCAAATTTGAATGCTAAAAAGCCTCCATTTTAAAATACTAGTCTGCCTATGAAGGTACAAGCGTCAATGATTTAACATAGTTTAAGGTAAAATTTCAAGAGTATAAAATATTGTTTTACTTTGATTAGGTTGTATTTTGAAGTTCTTTATCGCTCACTATGTACACATACATAGATACAAACATGTACATGTATACACACGGAGACCTCAAAACACAATATAATGTAATAAAATTAAGTACACAAAAAATTTGACAAATCTTTGAAATTTAAATGAAAATCCCTACATTGAGGTTTTCAACATATTAAATCAGTCTGTTGAGTATTAAACAGCCACAATTGCATCAACTCATATTTAAAGCTTAAACTTCATACAGGTGTTTAAGACATATAAAAATACATGTATATTTTTTAAGATATATGTGCAAATTAAAAAATATATACATATCTCATACCCTTGGTAATTCAAGTATAAGGCAAGAAAAATTTATCTATCCCCTCTCCTTGCTCACAAACTCCTAATGAATAAAAATTTAAAAAAAAGAAATGCTCCTAAAACTATTAAAAAAAAAATGTCACCAATCTTTCCTAATATAATTAACTTACAGAATGTCAGAGATTAAATTCTTCTTTAGGTCTTCTTATACCATCATTATTATCCTTGGAGACTCCAGATAGTATCATAACATTTGATTTTATAAAAGCTTGAAGGACCTGGATAGTATGTTTGTTGTTGCTACTGTGATGTAACATATCAACAATGGTAGTTCTAACATTCCCACAGGTCAACTATTTAAGATATAGCACGTTAACGCCATAACAAAGAAGTTATGGTATCTCTTTTAACTAGTATAATGCAACTTGCTAAGAAGTAAATGCCATTTGCAATTTAATGACTTAGTCTTAAAATAAAAAAGTTTTGAATTAATGTGATAAAGTAGTAAGATATTATTTTTATTATTTCTTAATTTTTGTTTAATAAATAAAATGTTTAAAACTATTCTTTGGTAAAAAACAAAAACAAAAACAAAAACCCTATGATCTGTAATTATCATGGTCATAGTAGGGAATGTGGAAAGGTTTTCGAAAAGACAAAAAAATCACAAGTGATCCAACCATCCAGAACTAATTACGTAGCATTTTTTATGTACTTTCTTCCAGTGTAAGTTTATATACAGAGGGTACCAAAAAAATGTATACACATTTTAAGAAAGGAAACATTCAAATTGTAATACTCAATATATACCGATAACCAAAGATGATGACTACAAGTCACATTTGACTTCTGCAATTACAAGAGGCGCTCAAAGTGGTTACCATCAGCGTGCAGACACTTTTGATTACGGGGAACTACTGCTTGAACAGCACTGACCAAAATGTCCACCTGTATATATTTTTTTGGCACCCCCAGTACATGCACAATTTATTGTGATTGACAATTATTTATTTTGTTTTAGCACAGTAAGTTAGAGTCAGAAAAAAACTTCAAACCTATCTGATACTTAATAATTGTGGGATATTGCACAAGTTATTTCCCCCAAAGCTCAGTTTCCTTACCTATAAAATAGGGATAACATACCAATTTTGTACGGTTGGGGTGAGGTTTAATAAGATCAGGTATATCACAATACTTTGCATAGTGCCTGACATGTAAAGGACTGAAGGTATTATTTCTGCTGTTAGCATTATCATATAATGTTGCATCTTGTTATTTTAAAATTGACTTTAAATTGTATCTTCCCATGTCACTAAAGAGTCTGGAAACATTAATTAATAACATAACAGCTCACCACAGTAACTGCTTCCTCATTATTGGACTGTTTTTTCCTCTAATTTTTCACTATTAATAATTGTTGTTTATTCAGCTAAGTGCTCTACACACACATTATTTTGTTTAATTCTTAAAACAACCACTCCCTTGGAGATTCCCTTGATTCCTGTGACTCCAGCAGTGCAAAAAAAAAATTATGTTTCATGTAAGATCTAGAACCATGCTGCGGGGAGTAGTTCTATCAATTTATTTTAACATCACCTTGATTTCAAAGACAGAAGAAACGATGCATTAAAAGTGACAACAGCTATTTCACAACAATGTTAATATACTTAATACTTCTGAACTGTACACTTAAAAATGGTTAAGATGGTATACTTAATAACACTAACATATATTTGAAAATTGCTAAGAGAGAAGATCTTAAATGTTTTCACTCCAAAAACGAATGGTAATTCCGTGATGTGATGGCAGTGTTAGGTAACTATGGTGGTAATCATTTGGCAACACATTAAGTATATAAAATCAACATGTTGTACACCTTAAACTTGCGCTACCATATCTCAATAAAGCTGGAAAAAATGGTTTAAGATGGTATTTTTTTGATGTTTTTTACTACAATAAAAAAATTATTAAATAAAAAATGTGGTAACGGGACAAAAATGGAGTTGGACTGTTGATGACTAATGTTCTCAGATGCCAGCAACAGTTTCTTGGTAACAGACACAATTTAGAATACTAAACCAAGAGAAAGCTAAGTTTAATAGTAGAAAAAGGTTAAGGATTTTTTAAATCAATATTTCCCACATTTTCTAAAATTCTATGCCTTATGAGTGCCATTTAAAAAATTAAAACTTTTTAATTCTAAAAACTGAAATATCTCCAACTCTAAGTCTACATAATACCACTTAAGTTTGGCTTTCTATAATTACAATGTAAGATTCAAATTAATTAGTTAAGAGACTTACCTTATTAGCTTCTATTGTCACTATTCGATTAAGAAATTTCATCATAATTGTTGGTGCCACAGGGTTGAAACTGTCAAAGTTTTATAAAGATAGTGGTTAAATGATTAATTTAAAAATACAATGTGTATGTGAACATTATAAGTAGAAATTTCATTCTTACCTAATGTTTGATATAGCACACTCTTCCTGAATTTCTTTGGGAAATAGTAACCTTTGATTACTATCTCCACTGAGACTGTCAGAGATTATAAATATCAGAGGACATCGACCAATCTGTACATACTTCCTAAAATAAAATATAGCAATGGTGAAATTTAAGCCACTTACTGTTTAACTTAAGAGTTTAGAAAACTTCACTGAAACTCACCTTAGAACTTCATGTAAAGTATGAGAATCTCGATAAAACTGGTTAGGTAAATCCTATTGAAAACACATGACAGATACTCGTTTAGTTTTATTCCCATGTAAATTTATTTTCATATTTATATTTACCAAAACAGGAAAAAATGTTATCTACCTATTCAATGTATTATAACCAGAGCTTTTACAGAAATAAAGGAAAATATGAAATACCTGACATCCTAAACAGTAACATGCATCAACGGGAAACCCAATTTTTACCTCAAATTTCTTAGGGCCACTAATAGTTATAGTATTTCCACTAAGACGTCATTTCCCAAATATTTCTTTTGCTTTTCTACACTTAAGCCATTAAATTTTTAAAGTTCATTAACCTACTCTATTCAAGCTTACTGAATAGGTTTTTAGGTTTCTGCTATCCCAAAGCCTTTTTCTTATATTTTACCACTATTACTACTACAGAGAAAGATAATGTGATTATCACATAAACTATGTCTTGCAATTGTTTACTCAATAATTACAGCAGGATTTCAAAAGCTGTACTTACTTCAACCAGAATTATTTTCTTATCAGTTCTCAGATCATCCCCAAGCATTTGTAGTTTGTTATATTTTGTTGCTCTTAGTAGAAACTCTTTAAAAACTGCTATCTGAGATTGATAGGGAAGTACGTGGAAGCTTGATTCTGAAAGGAAACATTTAACACTTTTATTTTCAACAAATTATATACACATCAATATTCCACACATATATATATATATAACATATACATTAATGAATACATTTACATATGCAAGAAAAGCTCACAATACTATAGACTGTTTTCTAATTAGGCACAACTGTTCAAATTTAAAATTGGATATTCAGGAGTTTTTCCACACCCACGAATGTATTGTGGAGTTAACTGACTTTAGAACACAGCTGTCATTTTATACAATTGGTCAAAAAAATACTTATGACTTTACCGACACAATAAAGACTCTCCAAATGAGTGTGTAACTATAAATAATTTTCAGTAATAAAGGTTTAACAACAAAAGCATAATGACTGATTAGTGAATCTGGGATTAAGAAAAGTTCTCCAAAGACATATTTTATATAGGAGACTTAGATTTTCAAAGACTTGCTAGATTTTCAAAAATAATGTTACTGTTTAGAAAGCAGTAAAAATTCCAGGATAGTAGCAGCACAAGGGTATGCATACTAAGGATATAGTATGCACAGAACATATTAAAGAATATCCCAGAAAAGGGATTTTAAGGAATATTCCACATTATAATAAAATTGTCCTTCTACAGAATCCCTTTCACTTCAAAGTGGCCTAGGAGATTTGGCTAGCCCTAGTTTAGTTACCTACAGTAGCAATAAGAGAAACTATGAAAGTTAAGCATGTATGTGAAGTTATTATGTACTAGATCTTTAAATTGGTATTATTATTATTATTATTATTATTATTATTATTTTGGGATGTTTGTCTTAAGGCTTTCCAAGTTCCAAAGACAGTTTTTGTCTCATGCTTTGATTTGATTCGATTCTAAAAAGTCTGATCTAAGCTCTCTCTTCCTGTTTGGGGGCAGGTTCCTTTAATACATCTTAAAGCTTGATTTACATTTAAACAAAAAGATTTTATTTACACAGTCTAATTTCCTAGCCAGAGCCAAGAAAAAAGTACATAAGCAATGCAAACAGATTGATGTGTTAAATATCAAAACCATTAAGATAATCCTCAAAAAATCCCATTCTCTACTGGAGACACTCTTCCTTTTCTTCTCTTGAAATTTCTCTCTGGAACTTGGAAAGTATGGGGGGGAAAATGCACTCATATAGTTTCATTTGACTGCTGCTCTGACTTTGTGAAACAGTTGCTAGTGGGCAGATGCCAATCCAGTTAGCATAGAAGAGGAAATACATACCTTTCTCTCAAAAACATAAACCAAAAATGATCTTAGGAATCTTAAGGACATGGTTGGGGAGTTTGTTTCAAATGTCCTTTAAGCACACTTTTCCTAGTATTTCCATTACCTTCAGAGCAAACCTTACCACGATTAAACGTCTCCTTGAAATCATCTTTTTGGAAGTCTGGTAAAATTGGATTAATCCACTCTTGTACTTGAATACCATGCTCCTTTGATAGTATTTTTATAGTTGTTGTTTTTCCACATCCAGGAGGCCCTGTTATTAATAAAATAGATCCACCCTAAAACCAAATGAATATTAATTAAAAATCAAAATCACTGGATTGCTAGATTATGTTTGAATTTTCTTTCTAAATATTAGTTATTTCTACAAATATTTACTGAATGTCTGGTAGAAGAAGACTACACTTCACAGTAATGCTAACTGGAATAAACTAGTCTTAAATAAAATAAGGTAATCTTATTATTATAGATAAAATAAGATAATCTTATTTCCTGAACTTTAAGCTTCCGGTAATTCTTTAATCCTTGCATTATGTCCCTCCCAAAGACTACTTAGTAGCCAAATTACAATAATAGCTGGATTAAAAGGGTACCGTCTGAAACAATATTTTTAGAGGTTACTGGAAGTCATAAAATTCAATCTTAAGAGAGAACTCTCTTTGGATTATATACTTTGATATTATGCAAGTATAATATTCTAATGCGAAGACCTCAGTTTGGCTATCAGATTCTTTGAGAAATGCATAATAAGAAACATGTTTACCAGAGATGGGACTCTAAAGACAGACGAGAGAATGTAGGTCCCAGTAATATTCCCTCATACAGTAAATCAATAAAAAAGTTAAAAGCCAAAAAAATGTCAGCGGGAAGACTTCCCACATCCAGTGGTGGACTGTAATCCTGCTCATTTGTTCATCTTTATTAACTAGTATAAGTAAGGACCTATGTGCTTGGACCCAGAAGAGAGCCAGTTCCACTTTTTAAAATGGGTGAGTGTATGAATTATAGTACTATTTGCCATGAGTTTAATGTTAATGATTCAATAATATACATTAAATGAGGTGTCTTTAAACAGACATACATATAAAACAAGGTTATATATTGATGGGTTGATATAAATGTGACTAGAGAAACATAGGTTTCCCAGGAACCTAACCCTGTATGTCTCTTAGGAACAATGGTTCAGTATTTGCTAAATCCTTGTTTGCAGTAACTTTACAGAACATAACTAATGCAAATAATGAGAACTGACTACTTCCAAGCAGATACTTTTCTTTAAAAAAAGAGGAAGATCAAGCACAGGCAGTCATGTATTCTTCTCATGTAATAGAGGTTAGTATCTATTTTCTGACACAGAGTAGGAGCTACATAGCAAAAGTTTGGCTTCCAGTAAAAGAACTGGGAGGTAGACTCCTATCAGAATACTAAAACATAAAGATTACTATTAATTCCCCTACTGTCTTACATTGTATGCAATAGAGTTTTACTATATTTTGAAGGAAAGAAGTTCCCCTGAAAGATAGATTAAACTTGGCAAATATTTGAAGTACTTACAATAAATTTTAAAAATAGTAATTTTAGGTTGCCCATAAAGAAATCTAGAAGTTACTAAAACTTTTATATAACAGAGAGTATATGTTTGGCTAAGTCTAAATTCTTACAGAGAAGAAGCTTTTAAAATTGTAGATAAAATACTTTCCCCAATACCTACATGTATACACACATACCTAAGTTTATCCAACTGGTAGAATAATAACAATAATACATGTGTAGGTTTAAGACATGATAATGTTGATACTAAAAAAAGTACTGATGAGTAAGAGAACACAGTGGACACTGAAAAACATAAACTACTAGCTAAGCTGACCAAACAAATCAACGAGAAAAAGCCTGGATATAAAAGGTGCTTCAGGAAAACTGCCCAAGAATCTATACTCAGGGAAGAGAGATTTTTATGAGCCAGCAGAGGAATACCAGTGCTGACATTGAAAATTCCATCTTGTACATGTTATCTGAACAATAAACCAAAGGGTTATAGCCAGACAGAAAAAAACCAGCATTCAAAAAAGGACCTGTTACCATTGGAGGCAACTAAAACACAAACTGCTTCATCTCATAGTTGACAATTAAAGGGAATGATTTAAAATTTATCCTGTCTTTCCAACTGGAACTGTATTTAAAGGTAACTAAATAGCCCCAGCTGGTGATGGCAAACTTTTCCTTATAGAAAAATGCCAGCTAACAATTATAGAGATAACAATAAAATTTAAAAATCACCATTTCACAATCTTAACAAAATAACTAATTCAGACAAGGACAGAGTACAGATGCTAAAGTATTTAGGTGAAAGACTGCTGGGGAACTGGACACTTACATGTTGCCAAAGTGTCTCCCCACAGATCATGTGCTAGTTGCAAGGAAAAATTACTTCACAATGAAGATTTTTGATTATTATCTCCTTAATCTACTGATCAAAGTTAGCATCAAAAACAGCAGAACCAGACATATTTTCTGATATGATGCAATATAAAATGCACACCATGACTTATGAAGTATTCTTGCAGAAATGTTCAATTTCAGTCTAATCAAGCCCTTCATTCAAACTTCCAAGTTACAGGAAATGCAGGATAGAAGAACAAGTTAGTCATCATGAGGATGGAACAACCTGACAAATCCAGAATCTGAGACTTCTACCAGTCAACTGTCCTGGTCTCTTCAATTAGTCAATGTCTTGGACAGAAAGGGTGAAGGTTGGGACTGTACTAGATTTAAAAAGACCTAAGAGATATAACAATCAAATGCAATGTGTGGTCCTTGATAAGATTCTGTTTGTGACCAACCAGCTCTAAAAGACATTTTGGGGAAAACTGGAGAAATGTGACTATGAACTGAGCATTAGATAACATTAGGAAATTACGGTTAACTTTGTTAGACAGAATGGTACCTATAGTTAATTAGGAAAATGCTTTCTTTTAAAAACAAAATAAAACATAGGCACACTGAAGTTTCTAAGAGTCTGACTGAAATGTCACATGTTTATAATTTACTTTAAAATACTTAAGGGGGAAAATGATAGATATACTATGGGTGTGAGTATGTATTAATAAATTCTATTTTCCTTTATGTTTGAAGCAACTCAAAATAAAGTTTAAAAAGAGAGAGTATTCTAGCTTGGGGGCCAAGAGTAATTGTGGAATTAGGAAATGAAACAAAACACATCAGTGTAAAATGAATGACTGCTTTAGGCTATATTTAGTACAAAAACTGATTCGTAATTTGCCAGCTTGCTTCAGTGTGAGATAATCTGATGTGCTAAATACACTAGTACCCTAACTGATTCACTGTGCTTTATGTTGATGACAGGACATAAGAAGGAAAAAGACATATAAGTAAAGGAGAAAACTCAAAGTCTCAGAATCTTTTAGTGAGGCCAGAAATACTAGTAAGATCAGAGAGTTTTCCACGAAATAGAGTTTTCTGAACTTATTTCTCACATAAAAGTTTAACTTCTTAAAACTAACTATAAGTCAGAAAAACATTTGATGCTAAATATTTAAAACACATTTTTTATTGAATTACCTGTTTTGGTTGCCTTTCTAAGACTTCAGCTTTTAACCAGGTTTCAACTTCTTCAATTTTCTTTTTATGCACAGCAAGTTCATGCTAAAAATATCAAGTTTAAAATAAAACATTTTAACTGAAGGATTTTTGGTACATCACAGATTAATCTAAACATTTTTAATGAAAACACTAAAAAACAAACAAGAAAACACTAAAAAATAAGTAATATGATATAGTAATAGAAAAGGTTGATTACATTTAATTTTTTCTATTGTTATGAAAAAAATGTTTGTAAGCTGACACTATTGTACGAAAACTACTGGGCAGGTTTGGAATTATACGATTTTTTAAAAATCCTGAAATATATTTTGGGAAGGAAATAAATAGGTATTACATTTAGCAAAACACACACACACACACACACACACAACAAAAAAAACCCAGATTAGATCAATTCTATGTTGGGTTAAGTTTAATCTAAGATAAATACAAATAATCAATTGTACAACTTCAGAATAATTGCTGAGAAAATCTGAGCCTTGGGACATAAAAAAAGACACTGGTTTTTTTCTAATTCATTTAGATAAAAAGAATTCTATGAGTAATAATCTGAAAGTGTACATCCCTCTCCTTTATGAAACTAAATTACATAGACATGTTTACATGCTATTTATTACCTGACTTTCTGGTTTGTACTTATCCACCCACGGTTCATTTTCAGACAGATATTCTTTTGAATTTTCTAGACCATAAATGTCTTCTGAGGAAGATAGTTTTCCTCTTTTTCTAGTTGGAAATCTGCTACTTTCTAATGGGGACGACAAATTGTTTCTTCTATGACTTGAGTTTTTCACACCCAATGATGTGGCAGTAATAGTAGAAATGCTTGTATTCTCTGAAAAATCATCAAATGATGGGTCTACCCAGTCTGTTACCTGAAAAAAAGAAATCATGTAAATACTATTGCATTTTTTGCATCTGTTCCCTATGTAATTAAACTGTGTACAAAAAATGTTTGTATATTTGCAACATTTAAAACAAACATCTCGCAAATTAGCTCTTTAAATAGAATTGATGTTATATGTAATACTTATATTTCTACTTTACAGTAAATACAAATGCATACTTGTCTACTTGACCTTGGTAATGATGAATACCATATAAAGGAATATAAGATATAAACTTAATTCTTTTTATCAATGTAATCTTCCCACGATAAAGAATAGGCTGATTCTTTTAAACTTGTTTGTAGAACTGAAACATAAATATTTAAATTACCTACCAAAAAAGAAGCAAAACAAAGAAACATTATTTTACCCATGTACAACGAGAAAAGTAACACTTTTGCCTTCACCAGGTAATACATTACATTTCAATACATCCAAATAATCCCTAACAGCTTCAAGACTTTGTGAGGATATAGTCTAAGACTCCTGATGTTATGAATAATTTGTTAATATGACTTAATTATATTCACTCCTCTTTTAAGGACACAGGGTTAGAATATTATCAGCAGTGGGTAAAGAAATGAAAACTTCTGGGAAAAAATTTGGTCATAGTTACCCAATTCGTCTCCTTCTCTTTAAAAGACTGTCACTATTACTATAATTTTGGCCCTTTTCCTCAATTTTTAAGAGTATATAAAAATATTATGTGTGAATAACAATTCTGATCTACATGTTACTTATATGTTTTATAGTTTTATTTCTTACATAAATGTGGACTGCCATTTACTGAAAAAAGAGAGAAATGGCAAAGTTAAATAATTTACTTAAGATCAGAGAAAAATCAGACAAACCATTAGGAAAATAGCTACTTTGCATATGAGGATGATACTGTCCAACTCTACCTTCATCCTACTCTACCCCCTAACCTTGCTGAGAACTGGCACACTGAACCACATGATTTCTAAGAGGCAGAGCCTCTGTTAAGCTTTAACACCAAATACAATTCATATAGTCCTTTCTTCTACTGCTCTTTCAAGAGTTTTCAGCATTTTCTTTTTGATTGGGATTGCAAATGACTTTTCAAAATTAAGGTTGTACTTTTAGTGCAGAGCTGTTTCATAACTTATTAGACTTTTTAGATCACTAATTAGAACAGATACTGGCACCATTACTTTGATAGCAGTAATAAATCATTAAAAACATGTACAAAAATTTTACTTTTTTTTTTTAAGGCAATTATTACAGGACAATTTTAGTGTATCATACCTTTGTGGAAGATAGCTTTTGTCTAAGAAAAGGTTTTGACATTATAAACTTTAATAGTTCCCATCCGTAGTATATAACCTGTAGTACATTAAAGTATAATTCACCTGGGGGGAAAAATTCTCAATTAAGAAAAACTGTAAAACAGAAGGACAGTAATTAACATATGGGATATAATCAACAGCATAAGAAGGTTAAGGCTCAAGATGAGTGAAAAAGAACTAAGTGAAAGAGAACTGAGTAAACATAGGTGAAACAAGAGTCAAATGCTAAAATAAATTTTAATTTTAATGGCTATAATTGTCAGTCTATTCATGGTATTATAAATGTAAATTATTTGATACGAACTCAATAACTAGAGAAAACGGAAAAACCACATATTTGTGTACCTACCTTTTGTCATTAAGGAAAACTAGACATTCTATTTGTGTAGTTTTTATAGGAAAATTTAAAATTTCCCTTATTTCAAATTACAGTTGATTACAAATTTGTAATTTTGTAATTTGGCAAATTACAGTTGCCAAAATTTCAACAAAAACACTCCACCATACAATGAATTCAGACTTTATCACTCACTTTGGACAAAGATTTTAAATCTTACTGTAAGTTTTTCCTATAACTGTTTTCCTTATTTGAACATATTAGGAAATTTTTTGGCAACACTATATTTTCCGACTTTCATAATTCTTCAGTGTTTATACAAAACTAGTAAACTCGCCAATTTTAAGTTAGCCAGAGGAAAGTTTTTTTAAGGTCTATAAACTTATAAATTGGGAGGTCTATGGGACTTTTTTTTTAATAGCGTGGAGGCACACATAATGTGTAAATACTTCCACGTACTAGAAAACAAATCGTACACATACAGATACAAATCGTTCACGATTAGAGTTTTTTTGCTTTGGCGTTTCAAGAGATACATAGATGTTAAAAACATTGAGTACATCTAGCTGGCAGGTCGAAGTAAAAGGCACAGACTGTCGCTACGGCCAGGAGTCCAGTCGTTCTTTCAAAACAAGACTGACAATTACCTCCTTTAAAAAGCAGGTAACCGTCCTTGACGATGCCAGGGTCCTGAAACGAGACGTCAGAGGTAGAAGAAACCTTCGAGAATATTTCTAGCAGACCCACCACCACCCTACACACTGAACAGGGGTTAATAAGCTCAGACAGTTGTGCAACGTAATGCTGCTCATCAGTGGAGAGCCGAGATCCGCTCGCTTGCGCCGGCTCCAGGCCAGAGGTCTGCACCCCCACCCTCTCATCGCCAAAGGGGATGGGCAAGTAGGAAGGAGGAGCGACGAGACCCCGGGAAGGCGTGCAGGCAGAGATGGACTCGCATCACTAGGACATATACTGCAGCCGCAGCCGCGGCGGCCTTACTTGCGGGGAGCTGCATGACCTCATGCGCGGAGAGGAGCGAAGGAACCCAGGTTCTGCTCCAGTAGAAGGGAAGCCACCAGGTCTTACCCGGGCTCAGCCCCTAGCCTCTCCGAGGTCCCGCCTCACGGGACCTTCCAGACCCATCGGCCCTTCCGCGACAGAGCCCGAAGGGCGGAGGCAGCCAAAGGAACAAGCGACTTAGGCATCCAGCGCACTGCCTGACCTGAATTGCGGACCCGAACTGTGTCCCTGTCTCGGACCCTGAGATGGAATTGTGTCATAGAAGGTCAGATAACCAATGGTTGGTGACTAGAAGGCGGAGATGGGTCGCGAGCGCCGTGCAGGATCTTGAGGACCCCGGGGCCACTGGCGCTTGCCGCGGCCCGCTCCTTCCGGCTCCAGCCTGTTATACTTAGGTCTCGTGTGCCGATATTCCCAGAGCCGTCGCGGGGAGGACCATGTTGCTTCCGAACATCTTGCTCACCGGTCAGGGCGCGCGGCGGGGACGGGCTGGACGGCGGGGCAGGCCAGGGACGCTGAGTGCACTGGGGCCTCGGGCGCCCGAAGTGTGTGTTTGTCACACACACAGCGGGGGCGCTCACATATTCGAGGCCAGTCGAGGGCCTCGAGGCGTGGCAGTTGCCAGGGCCTCGAGATGGGGCCCTCGCGATCGTAGCAGGAGGCGGCGGGGGGGAGGCGGCGGGGGGGAGGGGAACGTTCGTTCTGTTGGCCCGAGGTTGCTCGGTGAGGTGGAGAGAGGTAGACCAATCTAGTTCCCCTTTCTGGCATGCTGCCTGCTCTTCCTGAATCTGGTTTTTGTTTCTAAAATGGATGTTGATTCTTTATTTGGCAGGGTTTTCTTTGGCTTTTTGCGATATCTTGTAAGGCAGTATTTGGCCCTTAGTAGATCTGTTACTGGTGGATGCCTTAGTCGTTAGGCCTTACCTGGCCGTGTTTCATTTTTCCTTTGTATCTGAGAGTCAGATTTCAGTAAAAGGGCTCAGGTGTTTGTGGTATAGGGTGATTAATTTGCTATATATGTTTGTTGAGTTAATGCCAGAGGCTTTTTTCTTTTCTTCCAAGAACAAAAGGCATCTACTGAGCATCTCGTCGTTTCTTGTGTAGAGATGCTGAAAAATTCCCGTGGGGGCCCTTCTGGGTCTCCCGGCCTGTTATACGTGAGGAGTACTGAAATGCCGCATAACGACTTTAAAGAATGTTACTGTTTGTCGTTTAACTCTGAAAATGTTTATTAAATTGTAGCAGTTAATAGCATCATAGGGCATTCATTGAAGAAAATCTAATGGTTATAGGTGCTATTACAACACAGAAAAATTGAGACACTCTGGAAACAAAGCAATAAAGTTTTCATCATTTAACAAAACATAAGCTTGTTGGTAGTGCACAATTTCTGTTTCTGAGAGTTGCAGATTAACCTCTCAACAAATTAATGTTCAGCCTTTAAGATTCCTTAAAAGGAAGATTTTACGGCATCTGAATTGTTTGGGTCAGACAGTGTCCTGGATTTTGATATTAAGGCATATTGTCAAAAATCAAGGTGAGCATTTTATTGAAAACCTGGTAAGTCCAGGGTTCAAACTTGGTGTATTATAGTGGACTTAAGGTAAATGTTATTGTCTTGTATATGGAGACTTGATTTATCCCTGTTATCTTGGATTGTAACGATCAAGTTTTATTATTTCGGTGACATTAAACCCAAACAGCCTAAAATTATGCATTGATGCATCTTGAAATACAATAGATAATAAAAAGGGAAAGTGAAGAACAATGTGTAGCGTTGCCATTTATGTAAAAGGGAATGTATGTGTGTGTATGTGCACATAATATGTATACATATATGTACACATGCTGTTGTGTATACATATACATGAATGTGTACACAAACACATACATAGGACTTCGTTGGAAAGATATATAAGGAACTGGTTTACAGTGGTTGCCTCTAGGGAAGAGTACAGGGGATCACAGGTGGAAATGAGATTTGTCTTTCATACTTCTTAGATTTTTTTCCCGTGAATAATTTCTTAATTTTTAAAAAATTAAAGCGAACAAGGATATTAATTTATGTGGGATGGCTAATTTTACTCTGGGAATGTCCATAGTGTTGGCAAGCAGTCTGAATTGGCATCAGAATCACCCAAGCCACACTCCTGATAGAATCAGATACACTGGGTGAGACTTGGACATCCATCATGCTTGGGGTGGTTATTGTGTGTGTTAATTCACATGGGATTGCTAATTAGGAAACTTCATTTCAGTCATTAACCTTAAGCGGGGCACATAGCTTACTAAAGCCTAGTAAGTATTTCATGAACAGTATTTTTCTTACAGGTACACCAGGGGTTGGAAAAACCACGCTGGGCAAAGAACTTGCATCAAGATCAGGACTGAAATACATTAATGTGGGTGATTTAGCTCGAGAAGGTAAGGGACATTTTGATGTTAAATTTGTTTTTAAAAAGAGAGAGTGTGAGAGACAGATAATGGAGTATTAGTACTATCCTTGAGAGGGTACAACATGCAGAGAAAGATTGCCATTAAGGAGTTATGCTCTACTGGGGATCCATAGAAATCATAAGCATTAAGTGTCTAAAGCTATGTCCTGGCTATTTTGACCATTACATTGCTCCCCAGTTGACTAGCAGTTCTTGTGGACAGTAATAATTGAGGTTTTCATGAAGAGATTGGATTTAGGATAGGTAGAATCTGAATATGAAGAAGAGGGACAATGTTTGGAGATGGGTCAACACAAAGGTTTGGGTGGTGCTGAGGATGTCTTTGGAGACAGTGTTATATTGATCTTACTGGAAGGACAGATTATTTTGAAATCAGACAGTAGAACATGACTGTCCTGTGGTATTTTCTTACATTAATTTGATAGTTGCATGTCTGCATGCAACTGCACATATTCTAAAATATGTTTTTACTTATTTTACCATTTCCCCCTCATCTTTTATCACTCCCTTATTGTGTCTTTATCTTTGTTTATCTTATAATTGTATCTTTATTCTATAATGATTTCTACAGGGTAGAAACTCAATAAATTTAAGGGAACTTCTTAAAGTGTGCCTCATTAAAATTAAAAAGATTTAACATATTTTTAAAATTTAAATATGTTTTGAAAAATTTAACGTATTTAAAATTTTTTAAGTTCCTGACAGTTGCTACTATAGTAACTATTTCAGGTTTGACCTAATGTACGTATTTTTTTCAAATGATCTGAAGTCTGATCACCGGATATCATGGAGTCTGGCAAGATGGCTTCTCCCAAGAGCATGCCGAAAGATGCACAGATGATGGCACAAATCCTGAAGGATATGGGGATTACAGAATATGAGCCAAGAGTTATAAATCAGATGTTGGAGTTTGCCTTCCGATATGTGACCACAATTCTAGATGATGCAAAAATTTATTCAAGCCATGCTAAGAAAGCTACCGTTGATGCAGATGATGTGCGCTTGGCAATCCAGTGTCGTGCTGACCAGTCTTTTACCTCTCCTCCCCCGAGAGATTTTTTATTAGATATTGCAAGGCAAAGAAATCAAACCCCTTTGCCATTGATCAAGCCATATTCAGGCCCTAGACTGCCACCTGACAGATACTGCTTGACGGCTCCAAACTATAGACTTAAGTCTTTACAAAAAAAGGCATCTACTTCTGCGGGAAGAATAACAGTTCCACGACTAAGTGTTGGATCAGTTACTAGCAGACCAAGTACTCCCACACTTGGCACACCGACCCCACAAACCATGTCTGTTTCAACTAAAGTAGGGGCTCCAATGTCCCTCACAGGGCAAAGGTTTACAGTCCAGATGCCCACTTCACAGTCACCAGGTGTAAAAGCATCAATTCCTGCAACATCAGCAGTTCAGAATGTTCTGATTAATCCATCGTTAATTGGGTCCAAAAACATTCTTATAACTACTAACATGGTGTCATCACAAAATACTGCCAATGAATCATCAAATGCATTGAAAAGAAAACGTGACGATGACGATGACGATGATGATGACGATGATGACTATGATAATCTGTAATCTGGCCCTAATGCATGTGACATGTGTACTTGGTCTTGAATCCATTGTACTGAGATTAAACATGCATGCTGGATGTCTTCAAGTTGTATTTTACAAAACTTAAATAGTATTTAATGAGTAAATATAGTTACCATACTTCTCAATTGAGATGTTGGATTTTCTTTAATAGGATTCATAATAGTTTTTCATCCTTTAAGTGTAAAAAATAAAGTCCTCCTTCAATTTAATTGTTTGTACGTTGGCAATTATGTTTTTAGAAGCAGTTTTCCCCCTCATTATCACCAACAGGAGTAACAGTTGCAAGAACTTGAAGTTGTTGCAGTCTGTTCATTACCACTAGTGTCAGCTCTAGTGTCTTCAGATGTTTAAATCATAGTATTATCTCTGGTATATGTCAATCTTATGTTCCATTTTCTCAGATTGCTAAAGCATAACCATCTCCTTTTTGGAGAGACCACTTGGCTAGTATTTTTATTCATAATAAATCCTTCATCTGTTTGCATTTATCTTCCTCAATTGCCCTATTTCTCCAGGTCCTATTTTTCTGTCCCTCTGGTTATATTTAAGGACCTTTGATGTGTCTCCCAGTATCTCCCCACTTTAAAATTTAAAAAAAATTTTCCAGCCTCCCCTTTTGCAAGTCAATTTTCTGCATCTTGTCATATTCTTGATTTTGTAAGTCACTGTCATGCTTATATTTTTAATCCAGGTCTGCCATTTAAGTTATAGTTAATAAAACTTAGATCTTTATTTGCTGTTGTACATAACCATGTTTCTCCGAAAATAAGACCTAGCCGGACCATCAGCTCTAATGCGTCTTTTGGAGCAAAAATTAATACAAGACCCAGTCTTACATTACATTATATAAGACCCGGTCTTATATAAATTTTTGCTCCAAAAGACGCATTAGAGCTGATGGTCCGGCTAGGTCTTATTTTCGTGGAAACATGGTAGCTAGTAGGTCTCCATTTTATACCTGTATGAAATCTGCTTTTGTTTCGTTTCCTGTTGAATTTTACAGTTTTTGACAAGTGATTTCAGAGTCATACAGTAGTCATTCTTTCTATACTTAATAAAAAAGTTGCTATATAATCTACCCTGAATAGGATTACAAGGAACAATCACACTAGACTGTTGGGTCCTCTCCTGCTTGTGTTCACACCATGTTAGCCAGTTGTGTGTCCACCTAATGGTGTATAGTCTCAAGCATCCTCTTTGTATTTTATTGATGAGATGGTATCTAAGCCTTAAAGGAGAAGTGTTTTTTCCTCTCCTGTAATGGCCAGATAAAGGATTTCTGGTCTAACTTGACATGTTAGATGAGGTACTTTATAAGGTTTCTTACAATGTCAATTTCTTTTTTCCTCAGATGACATTTGTATGTATCTGAGAGTCTTACTAGAAAATATTCTGAGACATCCAGCCTCCTCATTTTTTCCAAATGGTGATATATTTTAAGGGAAACGATACAATCTATAAAGCAGTGGTTCTTAGCTAGGGGTGATTTTGCCCTTCAGGGGTATTTGGCAATTTCTGGAGACATTTTTGGTAGTCACGACTGGGGTTGGGAGAGTTGCTACTGACATCTAATGGGTAAAGGTCAGTGATTCTGCTGAACACCCCCCAGTTCACATCTTCCACTCCCATGATAGAATTTCAAGCTCAAAATGTCAGTATTTGAGGTTGAGAAGCCCTACTATAAAAGAAATGAGACTATAAAAGAAAAAAACTGGTTTTAAACAAATGTTTAAATGGGCATTTATTGCCATCCTAGTAATCACATTGAATTGCTGTATTACAGTTGACCTTTGAACAACATGGGTATGAACTGCGCAGGTCCACTTACACACGGATTTTTCAATTGACTCCGCGGTTGGGAATCCTTGTATGTGGAGGGCGAACTGTTGTTATACACGGGTTTTTCATTTTTCAGGAGGTTGGTTCCCCTAATCCTCAAGTTCAAGGGTCAACTGTATTTTCAAAGACCATCCTAATGCCATTTGGAACCAAGACAGGAAACCTAGTCCGGGCATGACGGTTAATAAAACTATTGGAAGTTGTAAATGTGTGACTATGAATGCTTTTTATCCCTGTTCTTCCAGTCTCAGATTCCTCCTCGCTTAACAGCCTTTCCCTTATACGATCATTTAATTATATTTACCAGCATCTTTAATTTTCCTGCCATCAGTTGATCAGTCTGAAGCCTCTGTTCCTAACCCAAGGATGTTTGCAAGTCTAGACAAAGTAATATTATTATATTGAAATTGGATCCATTGCAAACAGAGGTTATAAAGCATAGCTGAGCCCTTAATACTTATAATCTTGATCTGTTTCTAACCCAGGGATTGGCAAGCTGCTGCTGTTTTTATAGGAACCACTAGCTAAAGACTAGCTCACAAAGCCTGAAGTATTTACTATCTGGTCCTTTCCAGAAGTTTGCTATCCCCGCTCTAACCTCTTTTGTGTCCCATTTTTTCCCCTCCACTGGAAGCCTTTGGAACTAACTTCTCTATTGGTCTCTCCGACACTGTTCTCTCCCAATCTTGGCATCTGCTCCTCTGATTTTACTGCAGCCATATTGTAATTCTGCTCCTCCCTCCAGTAATTTCTTTTTTTTTTTAAAGGACGGTGCAGCTCACAGTGGCCCATTCAGGGATTGAACCAGCAACCTTGGTGTTAGTAGCACCGCGCTCTGACCAACTGAGCTAACGGGCCACCCCTCTCCCTCCAGTAATTTCATTCACTCAGGACTGGTTACTCCCTGTTGCTGCTGACTCTTAAATTTATAATTAAAACTTAGCCCAATTTCTAGACAACTAAATGTAACGATCTGAATAGTTCTCAGACAGCTCCAAACTAACAAGTTTATAAAGCACATGCTCTTAGGTTATCCCTACTCTACTTGCCCACTCTTGATTCCTATTCCCCCACACATACAAACACATTCATACACAACACAGATCCATTTGGCCTTTAAATCTTGATAGTTTGAAACCACTATCCCATTCCTCAGACTATGGGTGCTGTGTTCCTGTGGTACTCCTTTCTCATTCTCAAGACTATTGGTGCTGAATCTCCTACTCTTTAGTATCTCTTCCCTGCCTCTTCTACACCATCATGTCCTTTAAAAAAGCTGGGGGAGCAGGAATAACATGACTGAACTTTTTACTGATAAAAGTCTATCCTTAATGAAGTATAGGAGATTATGAACTGGCCATGGTCTACCTTCAGCCTTACCTGCAGCCAGTGTTCCCGATGTCCCCTTGTCTACCCACAGTGCACTATTCCTCACCCACTGGGAATTTTCCACCTCCATGTTTTTATACATGCTATTTCCTTACCTGTAGATGCCCTTATCTGCCTTACAAATAACTCTTTAAAAAGCCCAACTCAAATGTTACATCTAACATGGTGCTAACTTCTCTAAGCAGGATTCATTGCTCTATACTATATAAAACGCCAGGTTATCAAAGCACTCAATTTTTCTAAACCAATTCACTTATTGTTCTGATTGCATTACAGTTATAAGCTTGTAGAATTGAGATAAATGGTGGTAAATGTTTCCAAAGGAAAAAAAATCTGAAAATGTCTTAAATATTGGCAACAGCATCAAAATAGGTAACTAGCATCCCAATATCTTTAAAGAACCGCTTTCACATACGTGCAAATTTTAGGATGGCAGTTAAAGAAAACGTCACAATTTTATAGCTTAAATAACAACAGCTAGGAAGGACTTTTAAGGCAAGAACTTAGCCTTTTAACTGGCTCCACAATTGATGTTTTTCTGCAAGTAATACATCTTTATAAAACTTGGTTTAGAAAATTACTTAATTTTCTAAACTTTTGGTAATTTAATCAAAGGAAGCCTTTTCATCATTGTAGATTACGATCCTATGTATAGACAGCTACAAATTTAATTTCCGGTTGAAACTTAAAATATAAATGTTTCTACTTTTTTTTGAAATTTGAAATGAAGTTTAGAATCCATCCATTTCTCTCCATTCCCTATGGTACAGGTTATAATCACCACTCACCTAAAATTCTGCAGTAGCCTTAGTACGGTATCCTTGCTTTTGGATTTGCTTCCTTCTAATTCGTTCTCACAAATCAAAATTATTTTAGAAAACTTGAAATTTATCATGTCATTTCATGCTTAAAATGCTTTAATGATTCTCTTTTGCCTTAGGATAAAGTCTCAACTCAGGGTAGCCTTCAAGGCCCTTTTGGACCTGGCCTCCGTTTACCTGACCCTTCATCACTTATTTTCTAACTATTCTGACTTTCCCTCCTATAAAAGAGCCTGCCCTCCCTAGTCTCTCAGGCTTTGAATACTTGTTTTCTCTGTTGAGAATAGTCTTCCCTATCTTTTTTTCCCTAGCTAACTACTTCAGGTTTCCACTTAGAAGTCACTTCCTCCAGGAACCCTCCCTAATATCCCACGATTATGTTCCTAACATAATAGGTGCCCATCCTATTGTTCCCATAGCACGATGAACCATAATGTAAAAATGCAGTATAATTTCCAGGTTAGTTGTCTGTCCTCTCATTGTATTTTAACCTCTGAGGGAAGGACTGTATTTATTTTTCTCGTTCTTTTTTGTTCGCTATTATACCCTCATTAACCTTACAGTCACTGGTACCTGGTGTTTGATAAATGTTTTTTGAAATGTATCCTTGCAATCTTGGATTATACTTTTATTAAAACATATTAACATGATTTAACAAATCCTACATTTCAGCATTGGAATAATAGTTGTCTGTCTTTTAGATAGCATGTATTTTAGATTTCACTAGTCTTTTAAGAGTCAAGGATTTAAAATATGAAGGAACCTCAGCAGTTATCTACTCCAGACTCCCACACAGTACAGAATCAGCTGTAGGTATTCTTAGATTTTGTGTATTGTAAAAAAACACACAATACAGTATTGTAAAAATACATGGAAAAAGTACTCCAAATCCTACTAATTTATTTCTATCTTTTTTCTTCTAATCTTTGTCCCTATTGCAGACAGCCATGAATTCTGCGTTTTATGTTTTACTGCTTATATCATAAGCATTTATCATGTAGCTACTTAGTCTATATTACAGTGTTTTTTAACTACCTAATACTTATTTCCTGAGCTTTATTTAATTACATATTTCATCAAGTGAGTAAACCAAGATTTAACTGTTTCCCTATTGTTGAACATTTTAAATCATTTTATAATCATTTTTTTCTGTTTAGAAATTAAATGATTGAGGAAATCTGAATGGGTACGACATTTTTCTTTTTAAAATTATTTTTTAAATAGATTTCCAGAGTTGATTTACTATATATGTATAACTAATATAACAGGCATATAAAGACTCATTGTAACTTGCACCTCTTTAATAGCTGGGACAGTCCAAAATTTTTTTATGTATGTTTACTAGTGATCTTTTCCATCCTGTGTGAATTCTTATTCTTTGTTAAGCTACTTAAGTTTATCTGGATTTTTAAGGTTTTTATATAACCTACATTTCAGTCCTTTGTCCTACTACAAAATATTTCTCCCAGTCTGTTATTTTTCTTTTTTTTAAGTCATATTATTTTTCATTGAACAGAGATTTAACATTTTATGTTTGAATTAGTGATTTTATTTCTTCACAAATTAAAGTGAATCATTCCTTTACAGATTAAATTTTCTGCTAGATATCTTTGGAATTAAGAAGTTAGCTCTTTAATCCACCTAGAGTTTGTGGTATAAAGCTTTAGATTGTTTTCCAAATTGTTAACCAGTTTTCTCTATATGAAGACAGTTTAATTTTTTTAGGCTGATAGAGTTGCTGGTAACTGAGCAGTATCCCAGGGAGGCAGAGGTCACATTAGGGTGCTGGAGAGGTGTGTGGCTTATGTCCCCAGAATCAGCCCACAGACCCTCCAGGCAAAGAGTTACAACTGTCTCTGGCCTTCCCCCTCTCCTCCCCCAGGACTACCCTTTTATCACTTCAGAACTCGTACCTCATTCAGAACTCATTTTAACCTGTTTTTGACCTACGCCAAAATATTAAGGGCGAAGAGGCGGGAAGACTAGCATATTCTCAGAGGTGGCTAAGTAGATGATCTTATCCTGCCTTACTACATACCTCCTAGGGATTCAGGCGAGGGTGGGATTGGTATATCTCACCTTCTGAAGTGAGACTCACTTTGAAAGCCAGCTTTGGTTTGTTGGAAAGTTCTTATGTTAGATTTAAATCTGTTTACAACTGCCCATTATTCTTGTTTTGCCTTCTCAAATGAGACATTTAACCCTTGGCTTTTTGGGACGCTGGAAATTGAGAAGTAAAGATACTGTTTGGGAGCATCTGAGTACTGATTCTATTTCCCCAGACCCAATGAAGATGTGACCTCAGTGACAAGAGGGTTCATTTCTGGAATCAAGAACTTGTTTTTAATAAGTCTCATATCCTTGGCCTAATAAATTAGGAACTTAATCTGCTGTTAATGTGTGTGTGTATCCATGTGTCCCCTGTTTGCACTAATCTGTAGGTCACCAAAAACTGCAGTTCTAATAGCCCCACAAATTCTGTAACTGGCTATAGTCATACTTTAGTTTGTTTCAATTTTTGATAGCTAAAAGTTTCAGATATGTCATTGTCCAAGTCTCCCTCTAGACAAAATGCTGATTATTACTGTTCTTTTTATTTGGTGTCCATGTGACACCTATTGTGTTAGTGCCCTCCCTTATCTCTAAAAGAGTGAAAAAAAATTAATTAAATAAAATAAATTGGTGATATATTTCCTTTCTTAAAGCCTAGAATTAATTGAAAATTACTGAAAGTTACTTAGAAAATACTGCTTTAACAAGCCAATGTAAATCTCTTTCAGGGCAGTTATATGATGGCTATGATGAAGAGTATGATTGTCCCATTTTAGATGAAGATAGAGTAAGTACAATTTTTTTATTGTACACATTTAAAAAATTTAATAGGAAAATTGACAGCAGGTTTTTAAAGGAGCATTCATCTTTTTTTCTTTCCCTTTCTTATAGGTAGTTGATGAGTTAGAAAACCAAATGAGTGAAGGTGGAGTTATTGTTGATTACCATGGTTGTGATTTCTTCCCTGAACGCTGGTTTCACATAGTTTTTGTGCTGAAAACAGATAACAGTATATTGTACAAAAGACTTGAAACAAGGTAAGAAAGGAAAAACATTGAATTCTTAAAAGTGTAAACTTTTCTTCAGATTTCTGAAATTGGCCAACGTGACTGCTTTACTTGGTCTTAGTTAAAACCAAGTCTGCATGGTACCAACATTCGGAATCTGAGAGGAAATATTACTGTTTTTTGTAAACAGCCAAAGACTGAGGTATGAAAAAACTATGAGAACTAGTCTTTTTTGTTTTTAGCCATTGAAAAAAGTTCTAAAATAGTCATCTTTAAAAAACAAAAGCTCTACTGAGATAAATTCACATACCATATAGTTCACCCATTTAAAGTGCACAATTGAGGGCCGGCCTGGTGGCTGAGGCCGTTGGAGCTCCATGCTCCTAATGTTGAAGACTGCCGGTTGGATTCCGACATGGGTCGGTGGGCTCTCAGCCACAGATTTGCCGGTTGAACCTGCAAGGGATGGTGGGCTCCGCCCCCTGCAACTAATAACGGCAACTGGACCTGGAGCTGAACTGCGCCCTCCACAACTAAGATTGAAAGGACAACCACTTGACTTGGTCCTGGAAGTACACACTGTTCCCCAATAAAATCCTGTTCTCCTTCCCCAATAATAATAATAATAATAAATCAAAATAAATAAAGTGCACAATTCAGTGGTTTTTAGTATATTCACATAAGTATGCATCCATTATTACAACCAATTTTAGAAAATGTTCATCACTCCCCACCCCCACTAAAAAACCCTATACTCATTAGCAGTCCCTCACCATTACCCCTCAGTCCTCCAGCCCACGGCTACCAGGAATTTACTTTCTAGCTCCGTGAATTTGCCTGTGAGGTATTCTGGACATTTCATATAAATGATATCATACAATATGTGGTCTTTTGTGTCTGGCTTCTTTTACTTAGCATAATGTTTTCAAGGTTCATCTGTTTAATCAGCATACACTGGTACTTCATTCCTTTGTATTGCCAAATAAAATTCCATTGTACTCATATGGATAGACCATATTTTATTTATCAGATATATGATTTGCAAAACTTTTCTCCCATTCTGTGGGTTGTCATTTCAACTGACCTTGTAAGTAGGTCAATTTAATTTTGATGGTCTTTAAAAGCTTTTAATTTGAGTTTGAATTTTCTTTGTTTTTCACAAGCTAATTGGTTGGCTAATATGTCTGCGTAAAGAGTACATAAGTCAATTTTGTTCACTGTCTGGAATTGGTAAAGTACAGATACATCTATATGATAAAGTACTCAATTAGTATATAATATTCCAATCATATGCATTTCATTATATGCCATCTATTTGTTTTATCTGTCTATACCTAAACTACTCTAATTCTTTTGAAATCTAGGACCATTAACTATAGACTTTATATTTATCTCCTAGCTAGCTTGTGATAGGTAGATATGTTTGCTAACTGACTGGCTGACAAATTGTGGGGGAAGAAAATTTTAGACAAACATAAACATTGGCCTTAATTTAGCCCTCTTGTAGTTTAACCCTCTTAGTTTAACCTCTTATAGGTGCCATTCTATTTTCTATAGGTAAAGAGACTACAAGAAGTATTTTTGCATGATTTTTCGTATATTCAAAAGTGTCCCGTTTCTGGTATGCTCCTAAAACTCTGTTAATGCCATTCAGTTTGCTTGTTGTTTGCTTATCTTCTCTTTGCTTTTTAGGGGTTATAATGAGAAGAAATTAAAAGATAATATTCAGTGTGAAATTTTTCAAGTTCTTCATGAAGAAGCATTAGCATCCTACAAGGAAGAAATAGTTCATCAGCTGCCCAGCAATACACCAGAAGAGCTAGAGGATAATATCAATCAGATACTGAAATGGATTGAGCAATGGATCAAAGATCATAGCTCTTAATTTTCACGACTGGCCACCTTATAATCACTGTTGATATTTCTCTGCCTACATCATATAAATTGTCCAATTATCAGTAAAACTTTTTTTTAAATTAAAATTGTGCTGTAGAACTAGTAGGTGGATAGTATAAAGATTTGTGTTTGGGTTTTTCATCCACGAGAATGCTAAACCATCTCAAGTATAATGAATATAATATTATTAAAGATTAAGAATAAATACTCATCATTTAGTGCTTCAATTGCTAAAGAATAAGTAAATCTGACCAAGTGGGTAGATGGATATCTTTTAAGTTTATGATAGAAGAAAATGAAGATGATCACTTAAAATAAAACTAAAGTCCAAAGATAAACTATCAGAGTTTTCCATTTTTATTTCTTCCTTTAAAAAAGGGGGGCGGTAGTGGTAATACTTGCACTCTGTATAAAATTCAAAAGGTACAAAAGGCTATACTGGAAAGGTAGGTTTCCCTTCCAGGCCACCCCTGTTCTTCAGCCACCCCAGGCCCTTCCCTTTAGGAAATAATGTTACCTAAGTATCTTTTGAGAGATTTTATGCCTGCGAAGTATGTGTGTTGTGTGTATACACATTTTTTTAAGCATATGGTAGCATACAATGTAAACTGTTCTATATTTTCTTCTTTCATTTAGTATATTTTGGAGTTTATACCAGCTCAGAACCTATAGACCCCTATTTTTTTTAAAGTAAGATACAATTCACATATAAAATTGACATTTTAAAGTGTACAGTCCACTGGCTTTTATCATATTCACAAGACTGTGCAACAATCACCATTATGTAATTCCGTAACATTTTCATCACCCCACCCAAAAGAAGTCCCATACCCCTTAGTAGTCACTGCTTATTCTTCCCTTCTCCTAGCCCCTTGCAATCACTAATCTACTTTGTCTATAGGGATTTGCATATTCTGGACACTTCATATAAATGTAATCATGCAATATGTGGCCTCTTGTGTCTGTCTTCTTTCACTTAGCATAATGTTTCCAAGGTCAGCCATGTAGCCTGTACCAGTACCCCATTCTTTGTTATAGTCAAGACTAGTGAATAATATTCCAATGTATGGCTATACCACATTTTGTTTATTCCATCAGTTACACAATTGCGTTGTATCCATTTTTGGTATGAGTTATGCTATGAATATTTGTACAGTTTTTATGTGAATGTTTTCAATTCTCTTGGGTATATATCTAGGAGGGAAATTTCTGGGTTATATTGCAACTGAGTTTAACTTTTTGAGGAAATAACCAAACTGTTTTCCAAAGCAGTTGCATTACTTTACATTCCCACCATCCCACCATTAGGGATCTAATTTCTCCACATCCTTGCCGACATTTGCTACTGTTCATAATAGCTATCCTGTGGATATGCAGTCATATTTTCATTTTGGTTTTGATTTACATTTCCCTAATGACTAATGATGTTGAGCCTCTTTTCATGTGCCTATTAGTCAGTTGTACATGTTCTTTGGACCCCTAATCTTTTTGTTGTGTGTATAAAATTCCATTTAGGATGTGCTATGATTGGTTTAAGCCCCTATTGATGGACATTAAGGTTGTTTCCAGCTTTTTACTATTATAATGATGTAAGAAAGAATAACACATACATTATTACTATGTGCTGGGCACTCTTAAACACATTGCAAAAGTGAACTTTCTTAATCCACATGACTACTGTCTGAGGTAGGTATTACTTGCATTACATGTGATGGAACCAAGGCACAAAAGGTTTAAGTGACTTACCCAAGATCATAGGTAGGAAATACCAAAGTCAGGATTCTATTCTAGCAGACTTACCAATTAAATTGTGCTGCCAAATGCTTATGTAATTTTGCACATGAGCAAGTTTATCTGTCAAATAAATTCCTGGAAGATAAATCGTATGCAAACATAACATTTAGTAAATTTATTTAAACATAGATTGCCTATTACATATGTGCAAGACTCCCCGCGGTAGGGAAGGCCTCCTAAGATAAATTATTGACCTCTAGATGATATTTACCTAGTATACAAAGAAGATATGCACACAAAAAGGGTAAATTGTGACAAGTGCCCTATAGGAGATTCTAATATACTGAGAGAATAGAAGAGATTAAAATTATTTTCTACCATGAGTATCGGAGAAAGATAAATGGATGCAAGGCCTTCAAGAGTGGGTATGGTGGTAAAGAAGAAAGATAACTTGGACAGGAAAATATCACAAAGGGGCTACCCAGTACTACCCAGTACTACTAATCACATAAAATGAGCACAATTACTCCATTGAGCTATTGCAAGGATTAAATAAATAGTGCTTGGCACATACTAAGCACCATATATGTGTTTATTATTATTTTTAGTAGTATAGACAGCTGTTTTGAGAAGACTATTGTCTTCACTACTGGGATTCATTAAATTCTCATGCTAATCAAGTGACTGCTAATTGTCATAACACTTATGATTGACTCATGATAATAAATGAGATTTTCCTTTAACAGAAGGAAGATAATGGAGTGTAATACAGAGCTACACACCTTTTTGGAATTTTGTAAATATTAATATAGTCACTAATTTCAGTCTTAAGTTTTCATGTGAAACTAAACAATGCTTTAACATTTTAAAATGTTTGAAAAAGGACTTAAAAATACCTCATTCACTGTTTGTCTCTGGTTTTAAACCTACTTGTTACCTTTTTGTTTAAATTGGCTAATTTAAACCAAACGAGAAGTGTGCCAAATTTTTAATCATGTTATAATTCTGTAAATTAGACTTCTTGATTTATTCAGTTTCTCAAGAATGCCTTAAGATAATAAGCTTTGATATATGCATAACCAGTGACTTTTTGCCCCCTTATGCCCTTCTTGGTATATTTTTATTTTTGTGGGCTTTGAAATAGAGGTTTGGTCTTCATCTATATTTCTTCTGCATTATAAGCATGTCCTACCACCAATCCCTACCAACATTTAAATTTGTCGTTAACATAAAAGTGACGGGTCAAAAGTGCTGAGAAACATTTATTTGTTCCAATGGAGTGGGGGAGGGTAAAGTAAAAAAACAACACTGTTCTTAAAAACTTTCATTGCTATATATGTGGAAAACAGTATCATGAAAAATCTTTATATTATATATACCTAGGCTTTTACTTAAAATTTAGTTCCTTAACCCTTTTGATGGTATAAATCTCTTTGACAGTCTGATGTAAGCTATGAACCCACTTCCTTCAAGGAAATACAAATATACATATTAATACAAAATGTTCATATTTTTCAAAGATTCAGACCCCTGAAATCCATCCAGAGGTTTATTGTTTAAGGGGTTTATTTTTATGGAAAAGGGATTAAAAAAATAATTTGTAAAACAAGACTAGTGAATAAAAAGCATATGGGTTGTCCTGGAGGTCCTAGCCAGTGCATTAAGCAAGAAAATAAAGACATACAGTTCTGAAAGGAATAAATTATTCTCAGTAAACATGATTACCTATATAGAAATTCCAATAAGAATCCACACAAAAGCTACTTGAACTAATAAGTGACTTATAGCAAGGTCACATACAAGACCAACATACCAAAGTCAGTTGCATTTTCATATAGCAGTGATACATAGTTGGAAATAAAAATGAAAATAACCATTTATATAGTACCAAAAAGCATGGTGTACTGACGTATATGTCTAAAAATATGTGCAAGATCTGCATCCAGAATATTCCAATGAAAGATCCAGTTAGATGGATATACTATGTTCATGAATTCTGAGTCAATATTATTAAAGTCAGTTTTCCCAAAATTGATCTATAAATTTGATACCAATAAAAATCCCACCATAACATAAAAATTGATGAGCTGATCTCATATGGAAACATAGAAACTAGAACAGCCAAACAATCCTGAAAAAGAACTTTTGAAAGAGTGAAAGGACTTACAGTATCTCATTTCAGGATTGACTATACAATAAAGTTTAAGGTGAAGAAAAATTAGTTTTTGCTTGCAAAGCTATTGAATATGTTTGTTACTAAATGAGATAGTACAGACTTTACAGTTATAAATATATTATTAATCTTTTATGATAATTTTAAATCCCTGAGCATCTAATAAGCACATAGCAATGATTTTGTCCTATAACTAGGAGAAATTTTAGAGCCTCAATTCTGTCTGGTTTTCCATATAACTAGGTATGTATGCTTTTGAAAAGTACCTGGTTAAGGGAAATACGGCTGGATCTGAAAAAGAGGAAGACTAAAAGAAGTTTGTTGGGGCAGACGGGTGGCTCAATTGGTTAGAGCATGAGCTCTGGGCAACCAGGCTGCGGGTTCGATTCTCACATGGGCCAGCGACTAGAATGAAGTCAATGAGCTGCTGCTCAGCTTCCCAGTGGCCAGATAGCTCCTTTGGTTGGAGCGCCAGCTCTCAACCACAAGGTTGCCGGGTTGGACTCCCTGGATGGTGGGCTGTGCCCCCTGCAACCAACTAACAAGGAACCTGGACCTGGAGCTGAGCTGCACCCTCCACCACTAAGATTGAAAGGACAACAGGTTGACTTGGAAAAGTCCTAGAAGTCTACACTGTTCCCCAATGAAATATTAAATAAATTAAAAAAAATTTGTTACTGGGAGGAAAAGGTTCATCAGTTTATTTACAAACCAGAGTAATTTTTAAATCTGGTCAAGTTTTTTGACCACTACAGGTCCCGATTCAGTTATTTCACGAATGTTATACCAAATAATACCAAAATCATTTCACCAAAGTAATTAATCTAATGACCCAACATGTTTTGGTGAGGTTAGAGGGAGGCGGGGCCGTCCCAGGAAATCCACAGGAATAGGCCGTCTGAGTATCAGCTAAAGCCATTCCCTCTCGCTCCTTCCCACTGTCAGGCTGTGTCCCCAGCAGTTCCTTTGGCCTACAATGCTCTCCTCATGTCTAAGTACTGAAAGCCAGCGTATCAAGGTCCGCCTCCACCGTTGAACTTCAGCTCAGCTCCATCCTTCTCTTACAGGACTCCTAGACACAGTATTTTGAACCAACTAATTTTACCTTTATTGACGCATACGCTGCCGTGTTCTGTTTTTCCAAGTCTCGTGCTATTATTTAGAATTCGGTTGTCCGTAGTGGGAAAAATACGGGCTTTGTAGTTGGATATTGTAATATGCCGGCGCACTCGCGGAATGAGCTTGGGCGGCCTCACCGGCTTTCCGCTCCGGGCTGCGCCGCGCAGTCACGTGGCTGGAGGATCAGGCGGGGTGCGCGACGTGGAGGCTGGCGCCGGGTGAGCGCGCTCAAGGGGGCGCGAGGGCGCGAGGGCGGCGGGGGTCCTGGTAGCTGAGTGCAAGTTCCCAAACCCTCCGTGGTGGAGGGTGTGGTCGCCAGAGCTGGCAGGTGGGAGCGAGTGGGGTGGACCCCGGGCTGGGGGGCGCACATCCGTGGAAACTCGGCAGGTTGTGAACAAGCTGGCAAGTTGTCTCTTTTTCCCATAATGCTAGTTTAATGGCCTCGTCTGATGTTAAAAAATATAAGGACTAGATTTGGAAGATCCTGTTTCTGACTCTCCTCCACCTATATTTATTTGCTTTTCTATTAATTTTGAGCCTTAACATTACAGCGCACTAAATGGGATGTAGCATCTTGGATTGGATCCTGGAAAAGAAAAAGGACTTCAGTAGAAAAACTTGGCAAATTGTAATGAAGTCTGTGGTTTAATGTTAACGTATTAATTTTGATAACCGTACCCTATATTAACATTAGAGGAATCTGGGTAAAAGGTACACAGGAGCTCTCTGTATTATCTTTACAACTTACTGTAAATTAAAATTATTTTAACAGAAAAGTTAAAACATAAAATCTTATGGCGCTGTGCAGCAGGCCATTATTCACTAGGCAGGGGTCCAGTTCTTTCCTCTTTGCCTGCCTGACAGGAATTAGGTGTCTGTTTGACCAACTTGTTTGCTAAGGCAACAGTTGTCAGGCTAGTTAGTGGGTGTGGATCCTTCTAGTCCAAGTTTTTTGGTCAGGAAACTGTTTTCTTTTTCAAATCTGTCCATCAGATATCTTTAGAACACCTGTTATGCCCAAGCAAATAAGACATATGTACTCCTGCACTAAGGGCGTGTACAATAAAAGCATTAGGTAGGAAGTGAGGACTATTAAAAGGTACGATATAGAGCCAGGAGGGCTCAGAGGTAGGAGAAATCATGTCTGGCCCAGGGTAGTCCGGAAGCCTACTGGAGGGAGTGGCTGCAATGAACTGAAGCGGGCCTGAGAGGAAAAAGCATTCCTAGCATGGAGAATGGCATCAGCTGAGGCTTGAAGGTGAGTGGCCTGGGAGCAGGTGCAGTCCCTCTTCTGCAGAAGTACAAAGATGCCCAGAGAGTTCTGACAGCTGAAACAGGAAGTGAAATCAGGATTCTTGTTGTAGAAAACAGAGTGACACTTTAATATCTATGCCATGGGAGCTATGGAAGGTTTTAGGGCAAGAGATGAGTATCATTGGATCTGTGCTTGGAGATGATTGACTTGGCAACAGTGTGTAGGGTAGCTTGGAGTAAACCAGTTAGGGAACCGTTGGTTTAGTCCAGGAGAAGTAACAAGAAATTCAGCCAGGGCTGTGAAGCTAATGTGCGAAGAAGGTCATGGTTTGGGGAGATTTTGTGGATCTAGAGGGCTTGACAACTGAAGGCACTAAAGAGAAGAAAGAGGAAGGGAAAAAAAAAATTCCAAAATTTTGGGCCTGGTGTTTTGGAGCATGGTTGATGCATTTGCAGAAATAGAGGACACAGGAGGAGGTTTGGCTGAGGTGGGAAGTGGGACGGGTAATTAATTTGTTTTTGAACAATCTGTGTTTGAATTGCTGGCAGGATATCCAGCTGGAGATGTGTATTTAGGAGTGGAAGCCAAACAAATATAGAAGGGACAGGAAGAGGAAAAGGAGCCTGAGCAGGCAGATATGAGAGAGTTGGTATTCCTGTGGAGTTGGGGAGCCAAAGTGGATCAGGGGTCTGGGCATGGTGAGTCAGGAGTCACAGCTTCTGCAGACGTGGAGGTGGCTGAGGAACTGAGACTAGGTCTTGGATTTAGCAATTAGGAAGTCAGTGGTCACTTTTCAAAAAGTTGTTTTAGTACAGAAGTAGGAAGATTGCTCATAGTCTGTAATATGTTCATCCTATGGCCTTTCCCAAATGGCCAGAGTACTGAACAAGGAGCCAGAGATATGGTCCTGGCTCTGCCACTACTTGTATAATTTGGGGCAAGTCATGTATGCCTGGGCCGGCATAGGAAGATGCATCCCTTAATAAAACCAGAAGTGCTCTTTTATTCCTAGTAACAACTCATAGTTCATAGGACTGGGGTTCCATGGGGCACACTTTGGAAAATGCTAATATAGAATGAGGATTTTAGAGCTCCAAAGAACCAAGTAATCTTATCCAATCCCCTCATTTGACAAATGAAGAAACTAATACTCAAATTCTAATTCAGTAAACATTGATTTCAAATTTAGGGTTTATATAACCCTGTAAAGTAGCTATGCTTAAACCCATTTTGGAGATTTGAAAACAGACTCCAAGAAGTTAAACAACTTGCCCAGTATCACAGAGCAGCAAGTGGTGGAGTGAACTTTGAACCCAGAATTCCTGAGACCAGGCCTTCTCCATCACACATCCTGCTGCCTCCCTGGTTGTCAACATTGAATGCATTTAAAACTAGTCAAATGGAACGTTAGTTAACTTCAAATATTTTCCCTTTCTTAGAAGTAATGTGTTCCAAAAGTCAAGTTTAATTTGACTGCATTCCATATTAGTATTACTATTAGCGTAAAAACATGGGCGGGTACATAGCCAACAGTTCCCGAAGTTACATTTTAAAAAACAGTAGAGCATTGGTCCATGTGAAAGCTTATTATTATATTCAACTCTGAATAGTGGGAAGAGGTCCCCATGATGCCTGAATATATGTGGTGCATTAAAAAATATTCTTAGGTAATCCTGTGATTGCTTATGCTTTCCCCTGATTGCTTTTTTCCTTTGTGTTGACCAATTCCATTTTCTTCACTGCTAGCTGCCTGTGACCACACCCTCCTAACAGAGATGTGAGGTTGCATTTATAAACAGAAATCTGCTGCACTAGAGGTAAAACACAGCCTCTTATGTACTAAATAATTTACTATCTACCCTGACAAATAAACATAGACAAACTTACTTATTTAGGAAATAAACTTGTAAAGGAACCAAAATGATTTTATGAAAATTTGGGGAGAAAATGGGTCCAGTAGACTGTGTTGAGTGTTGCTAAAACTAGCTATTTTAGACTTTTACTTTCAGTTCTATTTGATGTCATAAATAATAGAAATTTGGTTTGCTCTGATGTTAATCTCACTGAAATTCTCCAAATGACAGAAAGCAATGGCTAAGAGTGTTAACAGTGTCCGTCATCAGGGATCTGAATTCAGAATCTGGCTCTTGTTAGCTGTGTTATTTAACCTGTCTGTGCTTCAATTTAATTGTCTAAACTTAAGTATTATAATAATAGTGTTGCTTACCATGTGTTTGTGAAGACTAAATAGAATAATCTAAATAAAGCACTTAAAATAGTGCCTAGCACATGGAAGAAAGCAAGCAACAAGTGCTAGCTGCTATTGTCACTAAAAAAATTGTTGCTGATTTAAGGCATACAGTTTAATAATTTTCTTCTCTAGGAGGATACAACTGACAACACACTTCTCATCTTGCCCCCTAATCCAGTTTAAGGTCCCTTATTTTTTTCTGTGTTTTAAACAATTTTTAACATCATATTATTGAGTTATCATTTACATATGATAAAATGCACCATTGTAAGTATACAGTGGATTAGTTTTGACAAACCATCATTCTAGTCAAGATATAAGACTTTTCCGTCACCCCAGAAAGTGTCCTCGTGACCTTTGAAGTTCACCTTCCCACCCCAATCAACTGTTGATCTGTTGTCTGTCATATACATTAGTTTTGCTAGGATTTCATACAGTATGTGTTTTTTCTGTTAGCATAATGTCTGTAAGATTCATCCACACTGTTGCATATCAGAAATTCATTATTTATTGCTGAATATATTCTATAGATGTACTAGAATTTGTCTGTTTTCCTGTTAATGGACATCTGTGTTGTTTCTGGTTTTGGGATAATTTGAATAATGCTATGGGCATTCATGCACACATCTCTGTATGAACATTTGATTTCATTTCTCTTGGGTAAATACCAAGAATGCAATTGCCGGGTCACTGTTTAAAAGAAACTGTCAAACTTTTCAGTGTTTGTACCATTTTATTTTCCCACCAACAGTGTATATGGATGTCCACGTCCTCAGCAACACTTGGAATTAGCAGTAGTATGTGCTGGAATCTCATTGTAGTTTAAAATCGACAGTTCCCTG
Source organism: Rhinolophus ferrumequinum (assembly GCF_004115265.2). Classification (NCBI taxonomy): domain Eukaryota; kingdom Metazoa; phylum Chordata; class Mammalia; order Chiroptera; family Rhinolophidae; genus Rhinolophus; species Rhinolophus ferrumequinum. The sequence goes on along the minus strand of NC_046290.1, from coordinate 44,801,436 downwards.
ATGACGAATGAGGTTGAGTGTCTTTCCATCTATGTATCTTCTTTTAGGATGTATTACTTCAAATCTTTCAAGGGCCTTTGTTTTTAAACATTGAAAATATATGTTACTTTGACCCTAAAAATAACAAAAAACCCTTTATACATAATCAGATTTGGCAGCTAGGTGTGGTTTTAATAGTGGAAAAATCAGAAAAGGATCTCAGCAAAAAATGAGACTTAATTATTTTTGAAAGACTGAGATTTTATTTTTGATAATCCTGGTAAGCAACTACTTAAAAGAAGGATATTTAGAAAAAAACGTCAGATGTGTTTTTCTTTTTTTTTTTAAATAAGCAACCTGATTTATTTATTTATTTTTCCCCTTCTTCCGCCTCTCTCCCCCACTCCAGTTCAAGCTGTTGTTTCTCAGTCCAGTTGTGTAGGACACGGCTCTCTGGCCCATGCTGGTATTATGAGCCTTGAACTCCCCCCAGCTGAGACAGTCAGTCTGTCAACTGGCCGCTCATAGCTGGTCACAGCAGCTCTCCTGGCAGCACACGGTAGCCCAGCTCCAGGGAGAGCCGTTGTTCACAATCTTAGCTGTAGAGGGCGCAGCTCACTGGCCCATGTGGGAATCGAACCAGTGACCTCTGCTAGGAGCACAGTGCTCCAACCACCTGAGCCACCGGGCCGGCCCTCTTTCTTTTTCTTTCTTTTTTTTTTTTTAATGAGTCTTGTGAAAAGGATGAAATATTTCTAAATAACTACAGCAAAGCAGCAGTTTTGAAATGTCTGGTGGTGGTGAAAGTCTCTCTTAACTGTACCCTGTACTAGAGAGAGGTACAATGCTGAACATTTCAGGTGCTCTCCAGCCACCAGGTAGGCCACTGTCGCCAGGTAGGTGCTTACAATGGTCTTCACATGGAGAGGGCTGGGTAATGATGATTTCTCTGTAGGGCATTTTACCTGGAGATGTTTTCTTCTAGTAAGAAAGGCAGGTAATTAGCCCCACAGTATCCAGTGTGGAGCCTTGCTGAGGTGACTATTTTGTTTTTCTGCCCTAGAGGCAAGTATTTCAGTTTGTATATTCCTTCCTTGCCTTATTCTTTTATTAAACAAGTATTTATTGAGCACTGATTTTGTCTCAGATACTGTTTTAGGCATTGGAAATGCAGTGGTGATCCAAACAGGCAAAAACTTCTGCCCTTGTGGAGCTTACATTCTTCTTAGGGCCATTTAGAGTGGGTTTGGACACTGGCAAGGGAAAATTTTCAGGATGTCATACCTCTTGAGAGGATCGTAGGCAGGTTGAAGCCACCTTCAGCTTCACTGGGCTCCCACTTTTGCACTACCATCTCCCTTTTAGTGGCATGCTTTGAAAAATGAGTAAAATATGGAGGAGTATGTTAACAGGCCATAGTGCTAAGGAGAAAGATAAAACAGGTAAGTGGGACAGGGAGGAGTAGTTTGCAATTTAAGATGGGGTACCAGGCCCCACTGAGAAAATGGCATGAAGAAAAGACCCACAGGAGGTGAGGAACCAGCTGGGCAACTGTGGAGGAAGAGTATTCCCCCAGGTAGCGGGAACACAAAGCTCTGGGGCAGGAGTACTGGCACCGTCAAAACACTGGGGAGGCAAGGCCGTCAGCCTAGGATGACAGAGAGGGGCAGAGATGAGCAGAGGACCTCAGCATTCAAAAGGCTTTGGCTTTTGCTCTGATTGCTTGTGAAATAGAGGAGGGTTTTGAATACAGGTGCAGCATGATTTGAGAAAGATAAGTGGGGCACCTTCTTCCTTCCCACCTCTCACTGTCCCAAATATAAAACCTCTGCTAGCTGTCTACACAGAAATGGACCAAGTGGAGCTGTTGGAGAGACCGGAAGAACCCTGAGCACCTAAAGTGGATAAAGGGCTGTGAAGGGAGAGAGGCAGGATAGTCTTAATTCATTCGAAGTCTCATTTTTTAGAGACTTCTGAATTTTATGTAGCACTTAGGCTTGTGAAAACCAGACCCTTTCCTTTATAAGCTTGTACATCAAGAGTATTCTTGGCAAAAGCTCTGTCTGCTTTATCCTGATTAGTAGACTACTACATTCAGTAAAAGTCTTTCCTGCCTCCTTTCAATTCCCCACATCTTTGAAATAAGAAGTTGGAATTTTTCTTACCTATAAAAAATCCTGAAATGTTGAAGACCTTGAATTTAGATTGCATTTGTGCTCTTGTGCTTCGCTGGGATAGTCATGCCTGCATAATACAGAAAGGAACTTTTCTTCCTTGGAAAACCTAACTTTCTTATACTGATGGTGTTTTAATTACTGTTTTTCTTAACTACAGATAACCTGTTTTTCCTATGGTAAAGACGACATCTGGCTGATGAGCAGCGTGGTGAGGTCACTGAGTGAGGCAGAGGCGCAGACCTGGGAAACAGAGGACGATGACATGGCAGAAGGTGATTTAGGGTATGGCCTCGGAAGAAGGCCCGGCGGTATTTATGAAGTGCAAATTTCACATTTATTTACATCTAGAAAAAGGTCAGATGAACGGAACTTTGGCCCTCCCCCATTTCCAAGAAAGGGGGAAGAAAGAAGTGGTGCTGTTTTTCAGCATTCCAGGAGTGAGAGCTTGCAACATACATACCCTGAAGTGTCCAGAATTTCCCATCACAGACGACAAAGTAGCACTGGTAAGAATGCCTAGTGTCCTCTCCACCCTTTTTCCCCTGTGAATTTTAGCAGTGCTGCCAGCCTTTCAACACATGAAAATGGGTTGCCAGAGTGGATTTTAGAAATTTATCTTTATTTACCTCTTGGAATTGGTGATGGTTCAAAAGAATTGATGTTTCTATCAAAACAATCTTAATCATAACTAAAAATAAATTATGCTGTACATTAAGGAAATAATACAATTCAGAATCATATTGTGATAGAATGATGCAACTCCAGTGATTGGGAGCCTGTGGATGAGTCCATGACTTCGTTGTGGTACAGAGTTGCTGTGGCTGAATCTTTTGTAATCCACATTGTAAAACTTCCCCACCAAAGTGGAACAAACACAAATTAGAGCAACAGAAAAATAATTTGAGAAACACGTTTCAGATATACAAACACTATGTTGTAGCTGGGGCTCTATCCCCATCCCGCAAAATCCTCCTTGGAATTAGAATGGGGTTATTTACAAATTTTTCTTCCAATTCCACATCACGCACAGAGAATGGATACTGTTTTGCAAGCAAGATATTGAAAACTGAACATGATGCTAAAATGCCTTTGTAAAAACTTGAGGAAACCACTGGGATAGAAACAAGATGTAATAGTATGAGCTCCTGTTTGTTGGGTTATGGACTTTTGTCTTTTTGTCAAAGTTGACCTGATCCTAGGTAAGAATATTGTGTTAGTTTCTTTCCTATTGCTAATAGGTAATTTCCAAATTACCAGAAATTTAATGGTTTAAAACAACAACACAAATTTATTATCTTACAGTTCTGTGGGTCAAAGGTCCAAAATGGGTTTCACTGGGCTAAAATCAAGGTGTCCGCAGGGCTGCATTCCTTCTGGAGGCTCTAGGAGAGAATTACCTTGCCTTTTCCAGCTTCTAGCGGCCACCTGCATGCCTTGGCCTGTGGTCCCCATCCCCCATGTTCAAAGCCAGCAGTGGCTGATGGAGTCTTTCTCACACTGCATCACTCTGACACTGACTCTCCTGCCTTCCTTTCATTTGTAAGGACCCTAGTGAGTACATTGGACCCACCTGGGTAATCCAGGATAGTCTCCCATCTACGGTACTTAATTTAATCACATCTGCAAAGTCTCTTTTGCCATGTATTCGCAGGTTATGGGGATTAAGATGTGGACTTCGTTGGCGGCCATTATTCTGCCTACCACAAGTATTAATAAAACAGAACTTATTATTGTTAACCTAATGTCACTTTTGTCCCTCCTTGGAACCCCATATCATCAGAATAAAAACATGATTAGGTTTCGCCTTCGATACTGTCATATTGATGAAAGTTCAGAATAGCAAAGAAAAAAAATGTTTTGAGAAAATTTTAATATCCCTCAAAATATTCTAAATTTTTTTTCTTTTACTTCTTTTCCTCTTGCTTGTCACTTATCACTTTAATGTTTTTCTATTGCCAGTGAGACCAAATGAAAATGAAGCTCCTGGAAAGCCAGGTTAATGTCTCAATTGATTAAAGAGAAAATAACTGAAGAGAAATAATTGAAGTTTAGGAGACTTCTAGTCATTCTCTTTGGAAAGAAATTAAATACAGGTTACTTCTTAGCTATTCATATCACTGTATTGATCAAACAAGCCAAACACAAAAATTTATTCATTTCACTCACCAACATTCATGTTTTTTATATTGCGTGTGGACAAAAAAGGGGCCATATACTAAACCTGAAAAGCTCAGGGGTGGCCTACATAGCAGGTCTTACAAACCCAGAGACTGAAAGTAACCACACAGGATGGTCTGAACTTAAAAATTTTTAACTAAAAGCAAGTCATGGCAGGCAGTCAAGTCCTATGCCTGAACTTCCTTGACAAAGGTCAATCTTTACCTTAAGTGAGGCTTCCTATTGTCTTTTTTGCATCTAAGATAACACACCCTTGAAATGTCAGAGTCATCTCCTTTGCCAGACCCGTCAGGGTACAACCACTACACCACAGCTAGAGACTACAACCCCTCATTATTATCTTGTTCTCCCCGCATACTGTCTCTAGGTGCTGTGAACTATCCTGTACCCACCAATGTAAAAGAAGTCAGTGTTTTGTTATTGTGCCTTTTTATCCAATCCATTTCCCCGCCTTGCTTTCTAAAGTATAAAATAAGCTGCAAAATGCAAAACTGCCATTCTCTGGAGCAGTTTCCTCAATCTATTGAGACTTTGCTTCCCAGCAATTGTCAGTTTGTCTCAAATAAACTCATGAAAACTCTCATAAAAACACTCTATAGGTTTGAACGTTGACATGTGTTTGTATGTAGTAACTAACTAATTGGTTCACAACAGCTTTATTTTAAAGTCCTTTAAAAAAGTCTTTTTATTCAAAAGTATGTGTCTTTTCATTTATGAAATGTTTTAAGCTATTTTTTGTCATTGTTTGGTTTATTATAATTCTTTTCTCTTTGTAATTTAGGGGACACATGTATTTGATATTTTGTAAATAAATGTCCTGTATTAAGTAGTTAAAAATTTTTTTTTTCCCTAATAGATTCTAATTCAGAATTGTCAAATGTAGAATTAAAGCAACGTCTTGATGAAACATTAGAGGTGAGTACCTGGGTAATATAAAAATTCTCATGTGAATAAAGTCCCCTGATAGATATTTGTTTAAATAATACTAAAATTGTATGGAAGGTAAATGTTGGCTTTCCAGATACTCTCCAAGAGCCTTGGCTGTGTGTAAATCTCGTATCTTTCAATTGGCCTGCTCAGTTTCTTATCTTCCTCATCTCTCAAAAAGCCTGTTTATGTAAACAAGCCCCAGTTCTCCTTGCTCCCTTTATCTTCTACTACTTCTTTAATCTCCTCATGGAGAAAATAGTTATTACTTCCTTCCATCTGTATTCCCTGTATGTGTGGCTTGAAACAACCTGACTTAATTTAACCTCTTTGAGGTCAGAAGACCCACCAGAAATTATCCCAAGTGGTCTGAGGAGGCTGTCCAGCCTGGGAATAGACATTTCTGTGAGGGGTGCCTGTCCTGTGGGAAGCGGGAAGCCCATCTTAGTGTCTGTGACTCTTCTTGTGAAAGCTGCTGTAATCGTTTCCTAGGGCTACTGTAACAAAGTACTACAACTAGGGATTTAAAATAATAGAAATTTATTCTTTCAATTTTGGAGGCTTAGAAGTCCGAAACCCAGGGGTCAGTAGGCCACATTCCCTCCGAGAGCTCTAGGAAAATCCATTGTCTCTTCCTAGCTTCTGCTGATTGCTCCCCACAACCCTCCACATTCCTTGGCTTGCAGCTGTGTCACTCTAGTTCTGTCTCTGTCGACATACGACCTTCTTCCCTGTGTGTCCGCGTCCAAATTTTTCTCGTTTTATAAGGACACCAGTCATTGGATTGGGTTTACCTAATCCAGTCTGACCTCATTTTAACTTGATTACATCTGCAAAGACCCTCTTTCCAAATAAGGTCACAGTCACAGTACCTTATTAGGAGTTAGGACTTGAATATTTCTTTGGGGGCGGACATAATTCATAATAGCTACTGTAGCTGTGTGAATGATCATATTTATGTGGCCTAAAGATTTTTTTTTCCTAATTCTTTTTTTTTTTTTTTTAAGATTTTATTGGGGAAGGGGAACAGGACTTTATTGGGGAACAGTGTGTATTTCCAGGCCTGTTTTCCAAGTTGTTGTCCTTCCAATCTTAGTTGTGGAGGGTGCCGTTCAGCTTCAAGTTGTTGTCCTTTCAGTCTTAGTCGTAAGTTGTTGTCCTTTCAGTCTTAGTCGTGTCGGGCGCAGCTCAGCTCCAGGTCCAGTTGCTGTTGCGAGCTGCAGGGGGCACAGCCCATCATCCCTTGCAGGAGTCGAGGAATCGAACTGGCAACCTTGTGGTTGAGAGCTCCAACCAACTGAGCCATCCGGGAGGCAGCTCAGCTCAAGGTGCCGTGTTCAATCTTAGTTGCAGGGGGCGGAGCCCACCATCCCTTGCGGGACTCGAGGAATCGAACTGGCAACCTTGTGGTTGAGAGCCCGTGCTCCAACCAACTGAGCCATCCGGGAGGCAGCTCAGCTCAAGGTGCCGTGTTCAATCTTAGTTGCAGGGGGTGCTGCCCACCATCCCTTGCGGGACTCGAGGAATCGAGCTGGCAACCTTGTGGTTGAGAGCCCACTGGCCCATGTGGGAATCGAACCGGCAGCCTTCGGAGTTAGGAGCATGGAGCTCTAACTGCCTGAGCCACTGGGCCGGCCCCTTTTTCCTAATTCTTATCTGTGTGGTCTAGATGGGTGAAAACAAAAGATTTGGGCTTTGAGTTCTAAATGGCACCTGATAGTAAGGCTCTCAATTTTGGCCTATGTTGCCCACTGATAAAGCCTGGAGGAATTTCCAACCTCATTTATAATAAGGTCAAAATGCTTTGAGTCAAAGTGCATGCTGAGCTTAAATGTAGACTATCCGAATTGATCATTTTGGGTTGCATATCTCGCAGATAGGAAGATGAATTTCATTTCTTTCCTCAGGAGGTAGAAATTTTAAAAACTGAACTTGAGGCATCTCAAAGACAACTTGAAGGTAAAGAGGAAGCACTGAAAATTCTTCAAAGCATGGTAAGAAGTTAGTTTTAAAGTTTCACATTCCAATGTGAAAATGGCATGGTTTAAGCTTTTAAAACAAGCAGCAGTACTTAATATAATTGGGGTGGGTGTTTTTTGAAGTTTAGATTTTTTTTAAGTTTTATTGAAATAATTTACATGCTATGAATTTCACACGTTTTAAGCATACAGTTCATTTTTACTACACTTAAGAGTTGTGCAACTGTCACCACAATCTCATTTTAGCACATTTTCAATACCCGAAAAAGGAACTTTGTACACATTAGCAGTCACACATCATTCACATCCCCAACCCCAGACAACCACTAATCTACTTTCTGTCTTGCAGATTTGCCTTTTCTATTACAGGTAAATAGAATCGTACATTATGTGTCTGGATTCTTTTGCATTTGGATTCTTTTAGTTGCATGTTTTTGAGGTACAAGCATGGTGGAGCATTTGTCAGAACTTTCTTCCTTTTTATTACCAAATAATATTCCATTGTATAGATACGGCACATTTTGTTTATCCATTCACCATTTAGTTGATGGGCAATTGGGTTTCCACTTTTGGGCTATTATGAATAATACTCGTATGAATGTTTGTATACAAGTCTTTGTGTGGAATATTCTTTCATTCATTCTCACATTCATTGGGAAACAGCCAAACCAAGATCTTCTGATTTGTGAACTATCAAACATTCCACAGAAAGGGGGTTTCTGTGGAAATTCTCATCTCAAATTAATTTTCTGTTGTCTTAAAATAAAAATGTGAACTTCATCGTGCATATAGGAGTGATTAGAAATTGAATTTATACTGATAGGATTTTTACTTTTCTTAGGCAATGTTTGGCAAAGCCACAAGTCATACTCAGGCAGTGCTTCAAAAAACTGTGGAACAAAAGAGATCCTTGGAGAAGGTATTTGCCTTTTTAGCATGGACTTGTTCAATCCAATAAGCTTTCAAATAGAGTTTCCTTCAAAGTCACCATACTAACGGGTATGTCATTTGTGCATACACTCTGCCAGGTGTGTTTCGACTTCATAAGGTTCCTTCCTTTTTGGAGCTTATAAAGAGACTGTCAAAAGGGGAAAAAAATTAAGGTTTCTTTTATTTCCCCATTTTAAGGTAGTAGGAGGCCTGCCAAGTTGATACTTTGTTTTTCTTCTTTTCTTTCTCTGCTTACAAAGCCTGCCTTTTTCTGACCCCCTCATCTTTACCAAAAAGGTAGTTGGGAATAGCTTCCTGTGCCTGTTGGACCCTCCCTTGATGGCACTGCCCTGGGCTCACACCTTCAGGGGTGTATTTTGCTTGTGGTGTCTGCATGGGTTGGGAGCGGGGATGATGAGAAATCTAGGTTCAGACCAAAAAAGTTTTAAGCTAAAGAATTTGAAATTTCTCCTATAGTAAGCAAGCTACGGCAAAGCTCTTTTGAGTGCTACAGAGGCATGTTGTATGTGTTTACAAATGTCAGACACTTTTTGAGCATGGGTTTTTCCTCTGTAACCTATTTCTGTGAAATGATTAAATTATGTATTTCAGCTATTCATAATGTCCTGGAGTGACTTATTTATAGAATTTTCCATGAAAGTGCTATTTTCTTTCTATAGGAAATAAATGCCTTGCAGTGGGAAATAGAATTTGATCATGATAGATTTAAAAATATAGAGGAATCTTGGACCCAAAAATATGACAGGTTTGTATATTATTATTCCGTAGTTTTTCTTTGGAAATCATTTATTTATTATTTATTTTTTATTTTATTTTATTTTATTTAGGCTTTCTTCTTCTTTGAGCTAATTGTAAATATTATAAAATTCTTATTGCTTATCCCCTTGCCAGCTCCATATTTTTCTGTTAATTTTCTTTTTTAAAAAATATAGTATAAACTGCATTTTCAAATATAGTGGAAAAGCCATGTTTTCCAAGCTATTTTAGCACTGGCACTATTTTTTCAAACAAAATGTTTTGAGCAGCTCTTTTATTAGTGTGAATTTAATAATTTTAAATTACAACATACACTTTTTATAAAGTCAATCATTGAGAAATTGACTTGATATTGGGAGTTATAGATGGCTTTAGTACCTAATCTTTTATTATTTTTTAACTTTTAATTTGAGATCAGTGAAGATTTACAGAAAACTTGTAAGAATAGTACAAAGAATGCTTCTATGTCTTTCACCACGATTCTCTAAATGTTAACTCTTTACCACATTTGCTTTATCATTCTTTTTCCCTTTCTCTTTGTAGTTAAATATGTAGATATAATTGTTTTTTGTGAACCGTAAGAGTAAGTTGCATATATGTGACATATAGATGCACAGGGGTCTTTTTAGCTTTGCCCCTTTCCACATCTGTAACTCCTATAGTGAGGCACCTGCTCCTATTACCCCATATATTTACATATTTTTCCATCATAGAATGTGCAGAAAGTAGCTGTACAATTGCTGTACATACCAATGTAAAATAAAACCTACCAACTAGTTTAATATTTGTTTATAGTTTTGTTTTTAGCCTGAGGGTATATAGTCAAAATCAAAAGTTACTTGGTTAGTCTTTTCATGCTTTAGTATGGTTATGCTATTCATTTAAAATAATTTATTTCTATTTGTATTCTATTTTAGAGTATTTTTTCACTGTCCTTGTTGATTTACTTATTTAATTTCGACTTTGTAAAACAGTGACATGCTTCCAAAGTCAGAACTGTTCAGAAAGGTGTACTATGAGAAGTGTCATTCTCCCCCCAGCTTTCACCTCCATTACCAAACTCTTGCCATTCTTCCTTCTCCTCACTGTCTGCAGATAACCAATGTATTATTCTCTGATTTATCCTTCCTGCATTTCTGTTTGCATGAATAAGCAGATATATGTATACTTTATTTCCCCTTCTTTCTTACACAAAAGATAGTTTACTATAGATACTCTTTTGCACTTAGATTTTTTCATTTAATAATATATCCTGGAAATCAGGTCACTGTGTGGATGTGCCATACTCAACCATTCTCCTACCATGTTTCCCCAAAAATAAGACTGGGTCTCATTTAAGTTTTGCTCCAAAAGATGCATTAGAGCTTATGTTCGGGGGATGTCCTCCTGAAAAATCATGCTAGGGCTTATTTTCTGGTTAGGCCTTATTTTCGGGGAAACACTATATATATATATATATATATATATATGTATATATATAATATATATTATATATAATGTATATATAATATATAATAATATATACATTATATATTATATATATATACATTATATATTATATATATATGTATAGGCAGTTAGATTGTTTCCAGTGTTTTGCAATTATAAACAATGCTGCAATACATAACCTTGACATATATATTTTTGTGTTATTGGAGGTGTATTTTCAGGGTAAATTCTTAGAAGTAGAATTGCTGGGTCAGAAGGTAAATGCATATGCAGATTTATTAGATGTTGCCAAATTCCTCTCTATGAGGTTTGTACCGCCTTGCATTCCTGCGAGCAACATGTGTGAAAGTGCCTGTTTCCCTACAGTTTCATAGAGATTATACGTTTTAATTTTTTGATAGTGTTGTTTATCTAATTTGTTTTATTGTATTTTGTTTTGGCTTCACAGAACACAGAAAATTCTGATTCACATGCACAGATTTATACTTGGTCAATAAATTGACTTTTAGGATCCTCTTCAATTAAGTAGAGCTGGCAGAAGATGCTTTATTATGAGGTCTGCCCAAAAACAGTTAATGAGATAGCAAAGTTAACGCTTATTTATTTATTTATTTACAGTTTATAAAGTAATCTAAGTAATTGAAGTAATTTATAAAGTAATTTAAGGGATCTAATAAAATGTATGTGAGCATCTGAAGAATTTCCTCATGGCTTTAGAATGAATCAAAATGCATTTGGAAATGCACAGACCTAGTCTTAGGAAGAGGTTGTACTAACAAAGGTGCTTTATTCCTCAAGGGCTACCTACCTTGCTTGAGAACCTGATTTCATATTTTATTAATTTATTAAGTACTTCATAGAAGCAGAATGTCTTAGATTTACATTTCACTTTTAATTGGGAAGCATTAGCTTCATGACCACTGTTTTAATGATCTGAGGCCAACCCTGAGTACAGTGTAGAGTATTTCTCACAAACATCACTACACAGTGTCTTGACAGGTATTTCATTTAAAGTCGTAAATTGACCAGATAATCTGGCTACTGCTCTTAATTACACACAAAAAAATTGTTTACGCCTTTAATGCTGGGCAATTTAGGAACTCTTGTAAGTGATTCCAATTTTTAGTCAATAAAGCTTCTTATGTATCTTTTATGCAAGTTTTTGAAGGTGGCTTAAGCCTTACATATATTTGGTAGTCAGATGGCTGTTAAGTTGAATGAAAACTTTAGCAGAGAGAATGAGTATTCAAAATGGATGCCTTAGAGATATATCTGGTTATGATTTTTTCTCAACTAAGTATATGGGAGGGTTTAGAGTATGTTCAAAATCTTACCACACTCCTTAGAGTGTTCTAGACTGTTTTGAAGTAGGAAAAATTATATTTAGGTTTTTGTTCTCTAATTATGGGATAAAAATACTCTCATTTAAGTACAAAGTGCTAATGTTTTAGTTATTTGGGAAGTTTTTTTTTCCAGGCTAAACTGTGAAAATGGAGTCCTCAAAGAAACTTTGAAATTAAAAACAGAAGAAATTAAAATGCTGAAGTCTGAAAATGCAAGTAAGAGTGGTATTTTGATAATTCTTTAAAAATAGTATGTTAAAAGATTCATTTTATATAGTGTCCTATCAATAGAGACAAAGTGCTAGTATTGCAAAGTAATATATATTTCAAGGATAATAGAAGCAATATGTCACTTAGGCTTTTTAATTAAGAAAAATTTGAGGTGAAATCACATAAATATAAAATTAGCCATTTAAAAGTGAACAGTTCATAACATTCACAGTGTTGGGCAACCACCTATTTCCATAACATTTCCATCATTCCACAATAAAACCTCATACCTATTAAGCAGTTTATCCCCTTTATCCTTTAATTTTTATACTCAGTGGAAAACAAAATGGTAGATCACCTTATGCTTGAGGAACTTGAGTAGGTTTATGTTTTATTGGAACACTAGTAGGAAAAGTTTGTATAGTTATTCAACATTATTTTCTTCCAAAATGGGTCTTCTGTGACTTTATCACTAATACAATTATTCTTAATTTTTCGAGATATTATTTGACTCATTAAGAACTTGGAATTTTTTACATATACAGTTGACCCTTGAAGAACATGAGGGTTAGGGGCACTGACCCCCATGCAGTTGAAAATCTGCATATAACTTTTGACTCCCCCAAAACGTAAGTTGTCCCTTTGTATCTGCAAGGGAATGGTTCCAGAACCCGCCATGGAAACCAAAATATGCAGATGCTCAAATCCCCCATGTAAAATGGCATAGAACAAGGCATACAGTCAGCTCTCCACATCCGTGGATTCCCAACTGTGGATTGAAAACAGTATTTCCATCAGAGGTTGGTTGAATCCACAGATGCAAAATCTGGGGAACAGGAGGGCCAACTATATATTTATTGAAAAAAATCTGCGTATACGTGGTCCCGTGTAATTCAAACCCATGTTGTTCAAGGGTACGTGTGTATGTGCACACACACACACCCTTATATAATGAGCCACCTTAAGACAAGAGGTAGTGAAGAATATTTAAGTATTTTAAGAATATTAAGGTGGTACCAACTTTTTATAAAATTTTGAGATGATGTTGATTCTCCCTTCTGAGCAGAAACTATTTTGAAGTGGTGGCTTGAATAGACAAAATAAACTCTGAGTCAGGTCATGGGCCCAAGCACTTTGCATAGTGTAGTGAGTTGTGGCAATGGCCCTGAGTGAGAACTGCACACAGGTGGTGCTTTTCAGTACCAGTGATTTGAGCAGATGGAGATTTCTCCTGTATCAGGTTAGTTCTCAGGACAGAAGCTACTCATAACCACCCCTCCCCTGCCTGCCTACCACTCCATCCTGCAACAAGAAGGAAAAGTGACTGTTTTCTGCTCTCCAGTAGATAGCAGGACCCTTCTTGTTCTGAATGATTTGAGTCTCTTGTAAAAACTCTTAACAGAAAAATCTGATAGTTTGGATTGTTGGTACTTTTGATATAATACATGAGATCTCATCATGTGGTCATCTCACTATCCACAGTCTGTCTGGTGTTTTTTTTTATAGAGAATAATTTGCCTTTGTAATTTTCTTTTTGAAAATCCTACAAATTTTCTAAGAGCAAATGAAGATGAGACTTTGGTTGCAGTTAAGGTACTTCCACATTAGAAATAACATTTTATCTAGTGTTACATATGTGTTATCTTACTTGATACCCACTATTCTATCAGATTTTCTGGATGGGGCCAGATTTTGTGGGCCATGCCTGTTGTATATGCATTGGTTGTAAGAAATAAGTATATGATGTTGGTGTAACAAGATTAGGTGAGGACAGAGTTAGCCCTCATAACTAACACTTTTTAATTTAGGGAAATGTCTTTATTTACAAATATTTTCCATTTTAATTAATGATATTTTGTAGTACAGATGTCTTACAGTTCTGTAACACAGAATACAAATTGTTTACTATATAACTTCTTAATTTGATGTTTTGCATTTTGGGATTTTTTTGATAAACTCTCGTTTCTGAAATATTACCAAAAATTATCCTATTTGTTATATTACTTTTTAAATGTTGTATTACTTTTTTTTAATATGCTGCTAAGTTCTTCCCCATGCTTTTAAAAGGATGTTTCATTAACATGCATGATTATTTTGTTATTTAAAATGTTTTTGTGTCATGGCCCTTCCTAGGTTTAAATCAACAGTATTTGGAGGTGCTCGCTATGCTTGATATCAAACAGCAGAAGATGGTTCAGGAAAACATGTGCCATGATAAAGGTGGCTTTACAGAGGTTTCAGGTCTTGAGGTAGGTAAGTAGGTATGAAAGCTTAGGAGGAGCGACATTTTTTACTTTCCTTTTCTGTCATCACCGTTTGCTACGTCTTCTAGGGTAGCACGATACTTAGCAATTTGAGACAGAGAGAGGTCCATCGGTTTGCCGAGGTCAGTTCTTCAGTCTTGCTGGTTACCATACCCCTCAAGCAAGAGATTCCTGGATATTAAGGGATGTGCTAGTCACTTCCTACCTTTTCTTTCTTATTTCTACAGTTTTAGCAGAATCTGTTAGTAGGGTCTCACATTACCTGATCACAGACTATTTTTTTTAGGAGTGTTTTTCTCGTTGACATTTTCATCCATCATTTCCGAGTATGCAACCCTCCCTGAGTAGCTGGCAGTAATGAAAGCAGGACAGTAGGGCCAAGTCTAGTCACAGGAATTCCACACTGTGGATGTTAATATTTACTTTGTTAGGCCAAGTTCCTGCCAAGGACTCAGAACTATAGGGAACTGGTGCCAGGTTAAAGGTGAAGGTGGAGAGTGAAAAGAAGGAAGATAGAATTCCATTAAGTTTTTGTTCTGAGTAACAACATTCTTTCCTCATTTGTATGTATTTGACCTCCACTTGGATCCTGAAATCCCGATCTCAGTTTTCTTCTATTGTTGTTTTCCTTTCCAGTTTCTTTGAATTAGATGCTTGAATAGAAATGTGCATGGGTATGTGTGGGTATGCCCCCGTGTTTGTGTCCAGCTAAGCAGTGTGACACTTAGTAACAGGGTGTTTTTGGATTTACAGCTTGCAGTCCTTGGAGCCTGCCTCTGTCATGGTCCCAAAGGGAGCCCCTGTTCCTGTGCCAAAATGGCAGCATCTGCTCGGAAAATGCTTCTTCAGTCCAAACAAGAGGTATCATATTATCACAATGGTGAAAGCTTTGGTTTTCTTTCTCTATTAATAGTGGAATAAATGGAAGTATCTGCAATGATATAATAGCATTAACTTATAAACTAGATTGTATTTACGTAGTACCAGAATACCAATAGTACTTGGCACGATATTATAGCTCCATAAAGTTGTTTGCCGAAGATTGTAGTTAATATTTCCTAAATTCTATTTTTCTGTCTACACATGGTCCTAAAATTACTGTATATTAGAGGAAAAGGTGCACTTGTGCTTAAAAATTACTAGGATCCACAACATTGATTAATGGGGAGATCAACATGAAGCTTATCAGAAAAGCAGAAAGGTACAGTGCCTTTGTACTAACCAGACCTAGGTTTGAATCTTGTGTCCATCGTTTTCTAGCTGTGTGGCTCTGGACACATATGTTAAACAGAGGGTAATAACTAGTTTGGAGGGTTGTAAGAAATGGAGGAAGTAGACATATGTTTAGCACAGTGCCATGCACATGCCCAGCATTTAATCAAATGATAGCTGCCATTATAATTAGGCTTTAATAACAAATACAGTACATGGACCATAATTTTAATCTTCTACCTTTACTGAAGGTGTGGAATTTAAAGTCTTCAGAGTACATAAACCAGTTAACAGCTAGACACTAACAGTTCATTAGGAAAAACATAAGATTACAGTCAGGATAAACTATGGGAGGTATCGGAAAGATGACATTCAGTATTATTTTCAGTGGTGTTGTTTGGAATGGCCCAAGGCAATACTGAGATGCAGGCCTAAGCATCCTCCCTTCTTCCTTGTTGGGCAGAACACACACAGGGCCTGTCTAGGATAATGAGGTCCAAGAGTTGGATAAACAGGGAATTGACAGGCACCACAAGGGAAATTTCTGGTAATCTAGTTCAGAGTGGGCAGCTACTGTAAAAGAGAGCTGGCAAGTACTAATTAGTTTAAGCAGATGAAATAGACCAAAGACAGACACACCTGTGCTAGGCAGGGAGATTGCATTTGCTAATATGACTCAGCATCCACGCAAGAATTATTCTGGTTTTGCTCTGAAATCTCTCAAACTTTCTTTCAAAACCAGTTGGAACTTTTGCAGAAGAGTAAAGAAGAAGCTTACATAATGGCAGATGCATTCAGAATTGCATTTGAGCAACAATTAATGAGGAAAAATGACCATGCACTAAGATTGACACAAATGGATAAACCGTGTAAAAAAGAAACAAAGTGGAAAAATTGGAAGCAGCTTAAAGAGGATGGTAAATATGAATTATATTGGCAATAATCAGGTGTAATTTCAGTTGTTTTTGGTTATAATCAAAGGTGATTAAGCACATTTAATACAATGGAGAAAATAATTGAAATTTTACATATTTGTGATTTAGTTAAAAATATAGTAACTATAGGAAAAAGAGATCATTTCATGATACATATACAGATGAGCTACTGGGATCAACAAAACCATAAAATAACAGGAGAATCACTTTTTTAGTACTCTTCTATTTCATTTAAACAAGACTATATTTAGTGGAAAAAATAAGAGTGCTAGGATGGTTAAAGAGAAACTACCAAGAAGGAAGTAATACTGAAAATGACAGTGAAACTCATTAAATGTTTCTATCTAATTAAACTTTATTGACATGTGTGATTCTGGAAGAGACTGTGGGGTAGAGGAAGTTATCTTAAATTGGACAAATAAAATATTCTTATAAAAAATAAAACAAATTAATGTTTAGGTTTGGCTCACTAGCCTATCAAAAATCCATGGCTATTTTTGAGTATTATTATTGTAAACGAAATATATAAAAATGGCATGAGGATAAGATTACAATTGAAGTAGATCACCCAATATAAACAAAGTATGTTATTTTTTTAGAAATTTTAGTTTCTCTAAAAGGTCAATGATTTCCTTTGTCAATATTCAGTATAATTCATATTGCTTCCACTTAAAATTCCAATTTGAAACCATTTATCAGTCAAGAAAGATTAGTGGAGTTTATAAGAAGTTTAAATGTTTCAGTACTAAAATTCCGAGATGACTATTTCTAAACATTTTCTAATATGTCAAAATCCATAATTCTAATTCTAACATTCCAAAATTCTCTCATTCTGAGATGAACTTCAGGGCTAGTAAAAATCTTATTATTATTATTTTTTTAAACATTGATATTAATTAGTCATAATTCTTTTATTTATTTTTATTGTATATATTTTTAATTTTATTGGGGAAGGGGAATAGGACTTTATTGGAGAACAGTGTGAACTTCCAGGACTTTTATCCAAGTCAAGTTGTTGTCCTTTCAGTCTTAGTTGTGGAGGGTGCAGCTCAGCTCCAGGTCCAGTTGCTGTTGCTAGTTGCAGGGGGTGCTGCCCACCATCCCTTGCGGGAGTTGAACCGGCAACCTTGTGGTTGAGAGCCCACTGGCCCATGTGGGAATCGAACCGGCAGCCTTGGAGTTAGGAGCACGGAGCTGCAACTGCCTGAGCCACCAGGCCGGCCCCAAGAATCTTATATTATTAAAAGTGAAACTTTTAATAGGAGATACCTATTTCGTTTGAAATTTTTCTTTTCAAACAGTACATATTAGTAAAAGTATATGGATTAACTGTTGTCAATTTAAACTTCATGAACTAAACTTTATTCATCCCTTTGCTGAAATGGTAAATAGCTTGCAAGGGATAATAAAAACAGTAGTAGTAAACAAGAACCATGAAAGTAGGTAAAAGCAGATTATAAAAGCTATTTATTTAGAGTATTCATCAGGTGGAAGTTAGGGCAAAAAAGGGAAAATGTTTCTCAACTTTCATTCTTAAAAAGGCATTCCACATTGTCCTGAAATTAACTTCTAAAAGTTTTTCTGACATGAGCCATTAAGCAAATATAATGGCTAAGTCCTCAGCAGTCATTTGTAGCAAATACAAAACCAGTATTTATGACTGTTTTCTATAATAACCTCTTGATAAAAGCTGAAGGTATAACTTTAATGTCCAACTCAAGTAGGTGATTTTGCCAGGAAACAAGCTAACAGTCCATGTATTTAGCCTTTTAGGAATCAGGAAAACATTTAGAATATCTAGTTCTACTATGGACAACAAATGCATAGGTGATCTTCCTCAGGCACCTCTTCTCTCAATTAGGCCCTTGACAGGAGGTGGAGTGCAAAAATTTCAAAGGTATAGTTTTTGAGGGCAGCCTTGGTATTGTGCTTATTGAAGGCAAATCCCTATCTTGTTTGTTTTGATGGGAGATAGGGAGAATGACAGGACAAAGAAAGGGAGAGGAAAGACATGGTTAAAGTAATCTTACGAAAGCTTGTCACATTGTCATCTGTACAGAAGACCCCCAACTATGTATGGTGGTTGGCCTTAAGGATAATGCCATGTAGATAAGCTGGGTTTTTCTTAAGAGGTAGATTCATTTCAGCACTTGAGCATGTACTCATTTTATATTCCAGAATTCCTGGCTCTTAGCTAGTGACAAACCTCAGGAACTTTTCCATAGAAAATATTATTTGAGAGGTATAGCTTGCAATCTTTGTTTTCTGTTAAGGCACTGAGAGAGACTAGAAGCAGAATTTAAAACAAATGATTCATCTCTGAAAGGTCTTTACAAGTCCATACAAGTTTCAGGAGCTCTTTGTGAGTTTCTCAGTGACAAGATTTTGATTCATTTTACTCATATATTTCAATAATCTTAAGAGGTACAGGATGATTATTACAGGTCATTTTCTTATGTGTGGTTAACACTTAAGGTATCAACGTTTTCTTTTTCTAATTAAAATATTTTATTGGGGATCAGTGTGTTTTTCCAGGGCCCATCAGCTCCAAGTCGTCGTCCTTCAATCTAGTTGTGGAGGGCGCAGCTCAGCTCCAAATCCAGCCGCCTCTTCCAATCTTAGTTGGAGGAGGCTCAGCCCACCATCCCATGTGGGAAATGAACCGGCAACCTTGCTGCTGAGAGCTCGTGCTCTAACCAACTGAGCCATCCGGCCGCCCCTCCAGAAGCTCAGCAGCAGCTCGTTGTCTTCAATCTAGTTGTGGAGGGCGCAGTTCACTTGCCCATGTGGGAATCAAACCGGCAACTCCGTTGTTCAGAACTTGCACTCTAACCAACTGAGCCACCCGGCTGCCCCAACTTTTCTTGATATGGCAGCTTAGACAAGTTCTGAGAGATAGATTATAGGCATATTTCCTTTTTGTACACTGAAAACAGAGATTCATTCACCCACTCATGCAAGCTGCTGAGTGTGTCAACTTGTCTGGCTCTTCCCCGTGCCACAGTAGCTCCGGGAAGAGGTCAGGTGTGAGCCCCATCACTGTGGCTTACCTGCTCTCTGTTTTCTGTGAGAGCATTTGCAGAGCCTTCCAAAAACATTATTGAAGTTTTCTTTGTATAAATCTACACGTTTTGTACCTTCTACTATAAATTCCATCCTTTCTATGGATGAAGAACAATATTAGTGTATTAGTATTTCATGATGTGGACTTTCAAACATTATGTCAGTACCTGGGCTAGGTGCTTTTCACAACTGTGCTTTTTTTTGGGGGGAGGGGTGTTGGTAAAATATACATAAAATTACCACTTTAACCATTTTTAAGTATATTGACATTGTTTTGTAACCATCGCCACCATCCATCTCCAGAACTTTTTCATCTTCCCAAACTGAAACTCTGTACCCACTGAACACTAACTGCCCACTCCCCTCTCCCAGCCTGTGCTCTATTATTTAATGGCACGGCAACCCTGAGCCATAGGTACTACTATTCTCATTCTAGAGGTGAGGAAATGAAGCTCAGAGAACTTTTCCAAGGTCATGCAGTTAGTGGCAAAGTAAGGATTCAAGTCCAGGTCTTTCTGGCTCTAAAGCAGTTTGCATGGTTCGGAGGCCACCTGTGGCCTGCAGTATTCTCAAATATTGTGGGTAAGTGGCTTGACATTTAAAATTGGGAGATAGCACATACAGATCTGGACCTCTGGCTCCTCTGGAAGACTGCAATCTGCTAGCAGGGGCTGCATTCTCCCCTGTGGGGCAGCCATGGTTGGGAGCTGAGGAGTGCTGTGCCCCAGTGGCAGGGCATTGCTGCTTCTCATACTGTGGCCCTCTCCAGCGTTCACCATCCCGGCTCTAAGGCTGTGCTTTTCCAGCTGCACTGTACTGCCTACCTCACTTGTGCTGGAGGTCTCCTGAGGACAACCGACTGATTTAGGAAAGCATTAGCCTTGGTTCATACTTTCCTCTTCCTGGAAGTACTACATCAGGAGTGTCTTTTTATGCTTCAGTTGGATTTTCACGTTCAATTTTAGGATCACTATCACAGAAGACTAAGAAGACCTTAGGGAGGAAACTATTGGATATGCTTCCTTCAGAAAACAGTTCTAAGAGGACTGAAGATCAGGATAATCCTCAGGAAGCCTTTAAGATGCTAATAGATCTGGTTGGTATCTTTGCTTTGTTAGAGGTTGTGGTTACACTCATCTTTTTGCTTCCTAGTAACTCAGCTCCACTCTACATTTGCCTTTTATGCCTTTTTCCCTCTTCCAGTCATAATCTTCATCTCCTTAAACTCTCTGCATGTTCTTCCTGTGCAAGTTTAAAGCTCCACCTCTGAAAAGAGGGGGTTCCCTGTAATTAACTCCCAGTATCTCTGTCATCTGACAAGACCTTCTGTTTATTCAGGATTTTTTTTTTATGTACTCAAGGCACTTCCTCAAACATTATGTCCTTGAATCATTACAAGCCTGAAATCTGTCCTGTTATCCCCATTTCATAGATGACTAAAGAGACTGATATATGAACATACTTATCTATAGAAGAGTGTTAAAAGTTATTTGATTGCATATAAATATATAAACCATATATAACTTCAACATTCTTTTACAGAGATAAGTACATGTTGATTTTATGTACATATACACACACAACATTTTTTCCCTTCTCTTCAGATGACAACAAAATTTTCAACAGAAGGAATGTTTTCTGTCCTTCCTTTTAAAAAATACTCAATAACATGTAGAATCATGCTTGGTATCAGTGGACACCTAATTAATTTATTCATATTGACTGACGACAGATTGAATATTGAACATTCTGATAAAATACTCCTGACTATAGCTCTGTATTCTGTGATCTATTGACTAACTGGTACATTTTTAATTTTTGTGCGTGCAGCTGAATGATAAAGAAGAAGCTTTGGCTCATCAGAGAAAAGTTAGTTACATGCTTGCTAGGGCATTGGAAGACAAAGACTCAAAAGAAAATAAAGAAAAAAATCCTATGAAAGACAATTTTACATTAAAAAATACCTGGCAGAAAACTTCAGAATTCTCTGCTTTGCGTGATCCTATACATTCAAGTGCTGAAATTTTTAATTCTGTGGGCTGCATTTGTTCAATCCAGCACCTTCATACAGATCAAAACTACACAAGAACTCTGAAAAGGTCCCTTTCTTTGCCATCAAATATCATGTTTTGAAGACAAACCAGTTGAAATTTGAACTGAGAGCTGTTTATATCAAGAGACTTTGAAAAAGGATTGTATAAATGTTGCTACATCTTCAGAAGTTGTGTTTTCTGGATATTTCTAAATTTTAGGAGACAGCTTAAATACTCAAATGCTTTCTACGAGAAATTTATTAGTATTCTCTGTTGATGTATTCTATTTATAAATTATATTACTGTATTTTATGGAATTTTCAGTATTTACCAACATCTTAAAAACAAATAGTGATTTCTCATTAGCTCAAGTGACAATATAATGTAAATTAAGGCTTTAAGAAATAACAATGCCTAGGGGTTAATTTTTGAAATACATCTATTTATCTTGTTTTATTTGTGTTTCTCAGGATTTTTCATTTTCCACATAACAGTTTAAAAATAATTTCCTTAAGTTAACTTCAACAAGAAGTTACTATGGTGGGACTCTGGCAGAAGTATATTCAAAGTCATAGCTAGTTACCTTCATAGCTTCTTTTATTGTCAGACTGGTGACATTTTATAGCCAAATCTACACAGAATGCTGGTACATAGACCATTCTGATTTAACTTCTTGGTTTTGATGCTGAGTTTTAGGCCATTTTATTTTCTTTTTCTATAAATATTACATAAGTAATAATCTTTAATACCTTTTGGGAATATTGCTATATTAATAGCATTACAATTATGTCAAAGGAAATGCATTGCTTTGTGAGCAATTATAATAAAACATCTAAGTATGATCTCTAGTGAATTGAAAAAGATATATGGTTACACTGAATACTACTACTTAAATACATAATAGGGTCATAAGGTAATAACATAGACCATTTATAGTTGTGTTAAAAGGAGAGCATTTAGCTGGCATTAGTAAACAATAATTAATAAAAGCTGAAAACTTAGCAAATACATTTTGTAAAAAGGAGAAAGGAAAAGTATTGTTACCAGATATTAAAATGTACTGTCCTGATAATAACATAAGCTACATTATTTAAAGTAGTGTCATTATCAGCAGGGCAATGGAATAAAATAAAGACCATACACAGATCTAGTATATATAATAATTTCATATAAAATAAAAGGGATTATTTAACAATACCAAAATTGGAAGTGTAAGAAATCAAATTAAAAAAACTGGAAAGGTTCTTTTTAATGTGTGTGTGTATGCGTATATATAAAACAAACTCATATAAATTGATAAAATTTGTAATATTCTGACAGATGGACAGAGAATCTGAATCAATAGTTCATAAAAGACAGATTACATGTGGTTAGCAAACATGAAGATATATTCAGCCACAGTAGAAATCAATGAAACAAATTATGAGATATTTGTGAAAGATTACAAAGATTATGTGAGTTCTAGGGATGATGTGAAACATACTTACATACAGTGTTGATGAATGTATATATTTGAGACCCTGTATTCAATTTTTTTGAGTATATATTCTTAAGTGAAATTGCTGGATATGATAATTATATTTTTAATTACGTGAGGAAGCATAGGTTTCCATATGGGCTGTACCATTTTACATTCTCGCCAACAGTGTACAAGGGTCCCAATTTCTCCACATCCTTGCCAACACGTTTTTTTATAGTAGCCCTAATAGGTATGAGGTGATATCTCACCGTGGTTTTGCCTTACATTTCCCCAGTGATTACTAACATTCAGCATCTTTTTCATGTATTTGCCATTTCCATATCACTTTTGGTGAAATGTCTATTCAAGTCCTTTGCCCATTTTTTAAATTGGATTTTTTAAAATCGCTGAGCTATGAGAGTTCTTTATATATTCTGGATATTAACCACTTATCTGATATATCATTTGCAAATATTCTTTCCCATTCCAAAGGTCGCCTTTACACTCTGTTGATTATGTCCTTTGATGCACACAAGTTTTTAATTATGATGTAGTCCCATTTATCTATTTTTTGCTTTTGTTGCCTGTGCTTTTGGGTTCATATCCAGGAAGTCCTTGTCAAATCTAACGTCATGAAGGTTTTCCTCTAAAAGTTTTGATAGTTTCAGGTCTTTGATCCACTTTGAGTTAATTTCTGTATATGCTGTAGGGTAAGGGGCTTCTTTGTTTTTAAGAACTATTGAACAGCTACTGGAGTATAAATTAATACAACTACTTTGGAGAAATATGGCAACATCAACACTAATTAAAAATGCATATGCATATAAATATTCCTTTATTAATAACTGTGAAAGAATGAAAATAACCTAAATGTCCATGTGGTAGAATTCTAAAGATGGCCCTCAAGATTCTCATCTAGGGATGATCTAGGTACTGCCTGCCATCCAGAGATTTTTAAAATGTATGTCAAGTCCAAGTGAATTGACCTTAATATCTAGATAACCCAATCAGATGAGCCCCCATTGTTTTTTAAAAAGCAGAGATTTCTCTCTTGGTAGTAGATGAGGAAGCCAGACAGATTTTAGGCACTGTGGTTGGCTTGAAGATGGAGAGTGCCACGTGACAAGGCACGTGGACTGCCTTGAGAGAGAGACTCCTGGCTGACAGCTAGAAGGACAGGAGGCGCGTGCATTAAAACGGCATAAGCTTGAAAGCAGATTCTTCCCTAGAGCCCAAGATAAGAGCCCAGTCTGACAGCTTGATTTCGGACCATGCAAAAAATATAGTTGAGCAACGCCAGATAACTGACCTATAGAACTGTGAGCTAATAAATTTGGGTTAAGCTGCTACATTTATGGTAAATTTTACACAGCAAAGGAAAAAAATAACAGTTCATAAATAGAGCATGGGTAAGTAGTGTTATATACAGTCTCTTTACACACACACACACACACACACACACGGTATTATATGGCAGTTAAAACAAACTAGATTCATATATATTAACATGGAAGGAATTTAAAAGTTTTGAGTAAAAAATATTGCAGTATGAGACGTATAATCTATCACTCATAAAATGTTGAGACCCAAAACAATGCTGTGTATTACTATATGCACTCTAATAAAATAGTATAAAACCAATGGAAGACACACTCATTTCCTGAGAGTCATTCCCCGTTGAGGAGGGTGAAATGGAAGAAACAGGATGGAATGACAAAGACCCCAATTTTATCTGTAAGTTTTTTTTTCTATTTAGTATATTAATATTTGTTAAGTCTGGGTAGTACGTATTTGCTACATTACTACTACTATTTTTCTGTTTTTAAATACTACCCCTGCTACTACAAATTTGTGATGCTCTATGGGCCAGATCATGAAAATAACTGGTAATTATTTTTATTAAGATTTCCTTAATGCAGTCTCAATTCTATATTTCAGAGAATCGACCTTATCTTACTTTTACACTTTAATCAGAAAAGTCAGAATTAAGTTTGTTTTAAAATACATTTAATAAAAATAACTCAGTTTTATATATTTTACATGTGTAGAATATTTACAAATTCCTTCTACAGCATTTACTTAATGTTTACTATTTTTTCAATATTTGCCTTTTTGACTATTTCCTTCAGTAGTACAGTACTGTCCAGTGTTATCTATTACTAAAAAATTAGCTTCTTGGGTAATCCTCCTGGGTGAGAAAACAAAAAAAAAATCAGGTTGTTCATATTTAATCTATGGCAATTTTAACCAATTTTAATCATTCCAATTACATTTACTTTACTTATTTTGATTTTCCAATAGCACTCGGTAAACATTAAGCATAGGAATTTATGAAGCATAGGAAATTCCAATAGGAATTTATGAGGAGAATAAGGTACACACTGACAATTGTAGTAACTCTGAGGTATACTCAAAAGTGCCCTCGTCCTTTTAAAGAGCATGATGTAAGTATTCTCAATGGGAGCAAATAAAGCTAAAATTAGAACATCACATTCTATCTACTTTATATAATTTAAATTTATAAAAAGTAAGTAGCTACATTTCTTAGCTGTCCTTCAGTCACTAGCCACTTATGAGCCATTTGGAGTTTTCTGAATTCACTTCACTTTCTATAAAAATCAGAGTCTTACCTTGTTCCAAGGCCTCTGTTCTCTTCCGTTTTGTCGCCAGAGATGGATTTGTCTGCTCCTTTAAAGTTTCCACTGGACAGTTTGGTCTTGGCAGCTGACATCCAGGTGTTGGCCCTGGCCGATTACTGAAATACTTAGTTTTCAAAGCCTTTAAAAGGAAAGATACCAAAGAAAGTAAGCTAAGTGAATATCTGAACTGTGTTTAAGAAAATCTAACCTCCAAAATTATTGGGAACATTAAAAATACTATATGAATACCCCTGCTCCCAAAACAAAATTAATTTCAAGTATTTGGACATGCAAATTACTACAAATAAATATCTAGCATCTTACGATTGACTGATAATTCCAACCTAATATAAGAAAGACACTACCTCCTAATTTTTCCACAATTAATCTATAATATGAAATGTCCTTAGTAAAATATTGTATAATTCAGCTCTCTATATATTATGGGCTCTATAGTTCAAAAAATGAGAAAATTGCTTAAAAAGAATTTCCAAGTTTATTTGTCACAATATCTATATGTATTCTAATTCCAAATCATGTAAATATAAATCATTACAAATAAAGCTTTTAAAAAGATACAACAGGTTGTAAATGAGATTAAAATCCAATAATCCACTGCAAATTGATAGAAACTTTACTTGGAAGGAATGGCCCAAGGTTATTTCTATTCACTATCAGTTCAATGATCTATAAGATTCTTAGTTTACTTCAGTCCAAAAATTCCAATAAAAATGCCAGTTTTATTCTAAATGACAAATTCATCAAATTCATACTTTACTTGCAGCATAGTGCTGTTTAATAGCCACAATAATTTAAGGTATTTCCTTTTGGATAATCCTCTTAGGAACAAAAAGAAGTCCATATACTCTTCAAGCATTTCCCCCCTAACATATTATTTGAAGTAATGATTTAGAGATTCCTTACTTCAAGAGTTTCATTTGTAAAGTATTACTTCCCAATCATAGCAGTTCACTAACTAAATTAAGCTGATTCCGAACTACATAGAGATCTAAGAGTCTCATTCCAACTTTGAGAACCAAAACCCATTTTTAATTCATTCTATCAAAATACAACCCAAATCAGTTATCACAACTACTATCTCTCTGTAAGTTTTGAGTTCTATTAATGAAAACAACTTTCTGGATAATTTGACCTGGTCCCAAGTTTCTTACGATGGAGATAATATGTATATACTGTGTTTCCCGAAAATAAGACCTAGCTGGACAATCAGCTCTAATGTATCTTTTGGAACAAAAATTAATATAAGACCCATTATTATATATATTACAATACATTACACTATACTATATTATGTTATATAAGACCAGGTCTTATATTACAGTAAAATAAGATCAGATTATAGTAAAATAAGATTAATTTTTGCTCCAAAAGATGCAATAGAGCTGATTGTCCGGCTAGGTCTTATTTTCGGGGAAACACGGTTTGTATGGGTGAAATGGTAACAAGTTACTTGTCTGAAATTAGAGGAGTAATTCTAATGGTAAAATGTCTAGCAGGTATGTAGTAATACAGCATGTACTGCTAAAAAGAGGCTTATAGAAGTAAATGCATTAAACAGTGATCTATAATAAACTTAAGTGAAAAAAAATCCACTTTGTATCCTTGATATATTGTGCATTAACATATTTTGTTAGGTCCGAAAACTTGCCTTTTTATTTTAATCAATCTTTCTGAAACCAGATCATTGCACTGTGTTGCATTTTTACATATCTTTGTCCCAATTTTAGGTGTTTGTGACTCGACCCTTTATTGTGTGTGTGCCCGTTTTTGAAACAAAGAAAATGTTTTTTTTCCACCCCCAAATCTATAGGGCTTATATTTTTGTCTTCGATAACATTTCTCCCTTCTTTATAAAAGCAGATACTCTGGATCTTCCAAATTTTTGAGTTTGATTGTTATTTCCCTTAAACAACTGTCAGTTTCAGTGTTGTTCTATTTAGAATATCTTTCAATCTCTTGTAAGCACACAATTGTATCAGACTATACCATTTTGTCTCCATTATCACTTCTGACTGACAATGACCAGAGCACACATCTGGATTGTATTTTATGGGAAACAAAACAAAACACTTTTGGCTTAGCACAAGATTTAAATTATAACTGTTTAATTGAAATATACCAGTGTCTTAACATATACAAACCTTGTTATGTTTTCTTATCTAAATTGACTACTTAAAAGCCAATTAATTATGAAATTGATATGCATGTATATGTTCCTAAGCATGAGTAATGTCTCCTGTAGTTGTGTGTGCATGATGTAATTTAACACCGGTCTAAATAGTGGTTATAGCTTGGAGAGAAAAATTGTTATTCCTTAAAACAAAACAAAAACACATCTTTCAGTATTTAAAGAATGTTAGAAAATCTTATGAAATTCTATTTTTATTTTATCAATGCTACAGTTAAGATTATCCTCGTATTTTCTAATATAAGAAAGATATGTTAAAATACCTGTGAGGCTGTAATTCGAGTACACGGATTAAATAAGAATAAGCCTTGGATAAGAGCTAGCAAGTCATCTCCTGCTGCAATGAAGATGTGTTGTAATGGGATTCCAGGAAAACTCTTAAATGTCACGAAATCTGGAAGACTACACATGTCCTGTAAAAACATTTTTATAATTCAAACTTAAGTAAAGGGTTGAAAGGCATATAGATCTCAAATGAAGAAATAAAACTGTCATATAGATATAATGGTCTATGTAGAAAATCCCAAGAAATCCATTTGAAAACTGCTAGAATTAGTAAGTAAAGCAAGGTTGCAAGACATAAAATTAACATACAAAAATCAATTGTAGTTCTATATGTTAGCAATGAACATGTAGATACTGAAATTTTAAAAATGCCATTTAGAATCACTCAAAAACAATGAAACACTTAGATGAAAATCTAACAGAGCATGTGTAGGACTCATATGCTGAAAGCTACATAACACTGATGAAATAAAGTTCTAAATAAATGGTGAGAGCTATCCTATCATGTTCACGGGTTGGAAGATTCGCCACTGTAAAGATGTCATTTCTCCTCTAATTTATAAACAGTTTTAATGCAATTCTTATCAAAATTCTGACAAAACTATTATACACAGATTATTCTAAAATTTATACAGAAGGCAAAGGAACTAAAATAGCTAAAACAACTCTGAAAAAGAACAAAAGTGAGAGGAATTAGTCTGCCTGACTAAACTATGGTATTGGCAGACGGATAGATATAGATCAATGGTACATGAGAGAGAACCCAGAAACTGATCTACACAAATATGCCCAACTGATTTTTGACAGAGGTGCAAAGTATTCACTGAAAGACAGTCTTTCCAACAATTGGTACTAGAGTAACTGGACACACACAAGCAACAAAAAGAGCCCTGACCTAAGTCTTACATCTCATACAAAATAAACTCAAAAAGGGTGACAGCTATCAATAAATGATATCAACAAATGATAGCTGTTAGGGCATGTTTTACAGTTAGAACATATACCAAACTTTCAGTTAGAAAGTTGAGGAAGTAATAGCACATAAGAAACTCCTTATACTGAATTTCAGCTTCAGATAATTTCTCTGCAGTTTTAACCAGAAGGTAAAAAATCTGATTAAAATTTCTCTTTTCTAGTACTTACTTATGCCCCAGGAGACAAGAAGGAAAATAAAAAGGTCTAAATTTTAATTTATGCATAAACAAGTGAGAATATTTTACTAAACATATATATAAAATTTAGCAACTGAAATTGTAAATTTTACCACAGACTTACTATTTCTTTTTTTGTACACAATGGGTGAAAAAATAATACTGAACTATCTTAATTGTGTTAATGAAAATTCTATAAATAAACCTAAACCCATCCATCAAGACTATGTTGATAAACTAACATGAAAATGAAATATGCAGCTGTCAAAAAGGAAAAGGTCAGTAATAAATATTGAGTAAAGAGAGTATTTTGGTTGCCAAAAAAATTATATGGTGGATCCCATTTTTGTTAAAGAATGAGACAGAAAATGCCTCTCTATGTATGTATGTGTTTGTGTGTATATTCTCATAGCTTTATACCAAATTAAAAGTAATTCACCCTATTATGAGGGTTGAGAATTACTGGGATGAAGGAAGAGCTATATATACATAGGAAGCTGGATGGTATATCACAGTTTTAACTTTCACTTTGTATAAGTTTTGTAATGAGTTTGTATTACTAGTAAATTAAGATAATGCATACATTTCTTTAAGTAAATTCACATGACAACACTATATAGAATCCTAACTAAATTTCAAAGAAAATGTATAAAGGCATACAGGCCACTGTTCCTCAGTTGGTGTGCCCAAAGTTTCAAATATTCTTGTTAGCTGATCAAGGTCTGAATCTCCTGGCAGAAAAGGAACCTGAAAGAAAGTGAGAGGCAGATATTTCAAGGTGGTTTGTGATAGTTGTTATGCAAATAAACCTATAAATTTAATAAGAAAAACTAAACTGTAATAAAAATTAAAATGTAATCTGAGGTATACTGGATGTGGCATTAGATCCTGCCATTGCTAACCTAGTAAACAGCACCACACTGCCCATTTTATTCACTCCCCAAATCTTTAATAAATACTTACCATGTAATAGGCACTGTGCTAAGCCCTAGGCATTCAAACGAGGGAACAAGACAGTCCCCACTTTCCCCCTGGGGTAGACGTGAACAATGGTGATACAATGGCTTTTACACAATGATGCATTCAGTGAGAGTACGGGATCCTAGCTCACACAGAAACAGCACCAAACCCACTCCACACAGGTCAGAGAAGGCTCCTTAGAGGAAGCAGTGAAAGCTGAAGGATAAAGAAGAGTTAGCCAGAGGAAAAGTCTAAGATGGAGGAAAACTATTTTAGCAAAAGGGCAGGTCAAAAGATGGGAGGTAAAATACATCTATATCAATCTTAAACAATTTATTAGCAAATGCTTTCTTTGAAGAGGTATACTGGAAAACTTTAAAAGAGGATAAATAATTACAAGTTAAAAATTAGTAAGCTGACAAGAAATTATGCCAAACCAAATTTGCCTCTAGTTGGCATTCTTTTCTGTACACTTTTAGCCTTCTTCATTTCTGGCTTCGTATCTTCTGACAGAATGTTATAGGCATCTCCTAGTTACAAAGATTGCATTTGTGCTGTTTTTTTTTTTTAAGAGGCAATTTCTGAGGGGGAGAGATTTTTGTCCTGCCATCTTAAAAATCTTTGAGACATAATTATTGCTTTATTTGAAAATGTCTTCATTGTGTTAAATATCAATGCAATAACTACTATGAAATCCACTGATACGTATAAGCAGGTACTGGGTCTAGTATGTAACCCAAGATAGACTATTGTTTTTTTCCCTAGAGATGAATAACTATTTCTAATTTCCAGTTAGTAATTTGAATAACTAAATTTAACAATATGCATAACATGTAAACACTCATATGGTAGCTCTTCTACAACCTCATTCTTAACAGCTAATGATCTTAACTGATTTTCATCTGTTACGTATAAGATATGGGTTAGTGGGTTATACATATTTAGTTACGACAACTGTACAATACTCATGTAACATCCACATACTAGTACAGATTCTCAAATGTGAACTTGTGGTAAACTCTGCGTTCTTGAGTAGCAGAATTGCCATGCCAGCTGATTCATAGGACCCAATACTAACACAGGGATTACTATTCAAGTCTAAATGTGAGGGTTTCTTCCATAAGCACCCAGAGGGATGAGTTTATCAAAATGATGTGTAGAACTTACACTAAATTAAAAAAGATGTTTAAGAAGGTATTTTCTGTGTTCAAGGAAATAAATAACATTTTTGTGTCTTAGGTTCACATTTCTCTAAATACACATGGCTTGAGGAGAGGCTAGAATCTGGAATGTAGGGGAAAAAAACTCAGCTTCAGAAGGATTCCCCAATATTCCTTACCCTTCATCAATCAGACGGGCTAACCTAAACTTTATAGTTAAAGTACAAAAGTTCATCCAAACATATTTAGTTATTGTAGAGATATTACCACCATAGTATAACCCAATGAGGGTTTTATTATAGTTATTTCAGAACACAGAAATGATCAATAATAAAACCTTTGTTGTCCTAAATAGGAGGTGTTTCCATCTCACATTAGCATTAATAAAAAGTTTGCATTACGGTTCAAGCCGTTGTTCGGCTGTTCACAGCAGCTCACAGCACGGCAGCCCAGCTCCCGGGAGAGCTGTTGTTCACAACCTTAGCTGTAGAGGGCGCAGCTCACTGGCCCATGTGGGAATCGAGCCGGCAATCTCGGAGTTAGGAGCAAGGAGCTCCAAGCACCAGAGCCACTGGGCCAGCCCGGTTTTTTCTTTTAATTGGTCTGTTTTAATTGGGCTTTTTGTTGTTAAGAATGGTGTTCCTCCCTGGGAAGATAACTGTTACACAAATTATTTTAAAAAATAACTATAAGAATAGTGAGGTATACACAGCAATTCAAGACTTACCCTTAGAAGCAACTCTGCTAATATACAGCCAACAGCCCACATGTCCACACCTACACCATACATTCTAGCTCCAAATAGTAACTCAGGGGCCCGGTACCACCTGAAGAACAAAGAAATATTGTCATTTTACATGGAATTATTAAAGTATTTCTTAAGGAAAACTCTTCAGCGAAACATCATCTTACTGATGAAATTCACTTTTATGGATAAATTAAGAAAAATTGGCTGTAAAACCAAGTAGTTCCGTGTTGCTGACAGGACATAACATACATCCTTGGTCCATTCCCTCACACTTTTTTAGATCATTAACACTTTCTTTCTCCTGAAACGCTCAGCACCATCTTTCTTCTCAGCTGATGACCTTGCTTCCTACTTTACTAAAAAAAATATAAGACATAAAAAAAATTTTCTGCAGACTCACCTACAGTCAGTTGTACTCACACAATCTGCCTTCCCATCTGAACTAAAGATGAACTATCCTTGACTGTTTTAAAAAGCCAGTCCCCCAACTTGGACACTTAAAAATCCTTGAGACATAATTACCATGCTCACTTGCCTATTTTCAAGGATACTGCTTCTGCAAGTCTTTCCTCTTTCTTTTATATTAACTTTTTTGTTCTTTACTAAACTATTACCACCAATGTACAAACATACTATTATTTCTCTGGCCTTAAAAATGAAACTAAAAACCAAAGAAACAAACAACAAAAACGTCTTTAGACCCTACCTCCCCTAACAGCCAACTCCTCATTCTCTGGTTAGTCTGAAGAGTTGTCCTTACTGTCTTCAACTCTTCTTTCATCCTCTCACTCTTTTCAGTCAAGCTTTCATCCTACCATTCCACCAAAATTGCTCTTGTCAAGGTTAATAATGATATCCACATCACTAACACATCCATTCTCAGTCCTCATTTTAACTCAACCTATTAGTAGCATTTGATTGGCATGAAGAGAAAATATGAGAAATTGGTAGATGAAAAGCACTGTATGCAGTGCTCTTCCACATGGGTCCCTGTTTTCCTGAGTTCCTGAATGATGGGCTTAATCTTTGCAGCAATTACATGAATAACTATTTATATCCCTTACTTCTTACTCAGGGTGCAGGTGACTGACAATGAGATCTCTTTGGAAGGTGACAAAGTCATTTAAAGGGATAGAACAAAAAAGATAGTCTCAGATCCTTAAAAGAGTCTTGGAAATTAAAAAAATACCATCTTGATAAGATTTATAATATCTACTGTCCCTAGCTACTTAATGTGATGTTTAATTTTTATACATAAAAAGTGTAAACAGAAAATACAAGTATAATAATGATATTAAAAATACAAATATTAATAATGCACTGCTTTGTTTCAGAGAATTTTCATTCACACTGAATGGTATAAAATATGGAATCAGGACTGACCAACAAAATACACATAGCCCCTCCAAATTAAGTGATTATGTAAAATAGCCACGGAAGTTCCAACCTACCTAACTAAAATGTAAAAGAATAAATTAGTCCCAAAAGTTACTAGGTAAATGTTTGAGGACTGAGTTAATTCAACTCTGTTTGAAAGAAGGGCTGTATTTTTTTTCATTGTGGTAAGATATGCACAACATAAAAAGGGCTGTATTTTTAACAAAACACCAACAATTTCTGAAATCTGCCAAGAGAAGCCAAATGATGCTCATTTGTGATTAATACACTGTAAAATATAAGCTTGCAGTTATTTAAGGGTTTCTTACCTTGTTACAACCTGATGTGTATAAGCTCTATTGGGGCTCCCAAATGATTTGGCCAGGCCAAAATCTGCCAGCTTAAGAACTCCATTTTCATCTAGCAACAAGTTGTTTGGTTTTAGATCCTGTATCATGGAGGTTTTAAACAAACAAGTAAGCAGTGTGGGAGAGACTACTATAACAATACATTTAGTTGGCTTAACTTTAAACTTAGTAAAACATGGTTATACCCCAAATTAAACAACAATCAATATTTTTTTCATCGATGTAAAAATCCTATCAAAGCAAACAAGATTGGTCATATTGTCTAGTGAGACCTTGGATCAAGTTATCTAATTTCACTAGATTTCAATTTACCTACTTTACAGGGCTGCTGTGAGGATTAAATTTTCTATGAAGAGACTATGGTGTAATGACTGGCTCATAGTAAGAACTCGGTAAATAGTTGCTGCCATTAATTTAATAACAATACATATATATGAACTTTAGTAAATAAAAACATTGTACATTTAGAAAGGATGAGGAACATATCATCAAAATCTACGCTAAGAAGATATTAGCAATAACCAAAAAAGGATTCCAAATTTAAGGTATGAGAATTACTAACTATAAATTACATATTCTTAACTATTGACTTAAATGGGGTACCTAAGATCATCTGTCTATCTAAATTCTCAGACTGTTCCAACAGCTGAATGTTCAGAACAATGACTCATCCATTTCAGAAATTTTACTTCATTACTTCATAGAATTTTAGACTACTAGGAATATTATTTTTCTAAAAGGCAAAAGAAGGATGCCCCCTTCTGATGATAATAACACTCAACATTCCTTTGGTATTTTAGCATTGTATAATTTAATCAAGACTCTCTGTATTTTTTTTCCCCCTATAACAACTGTATAGCACAAAGAATAATAAACTTAAAGCCAAAAGATTCAGGTTCTAATACTGTTAGTTATCAGCTACTGATCTTGAAATTATATATAACCTTGGTCAGGTCACTTAGCAATTTAGTTCTACATCTATGAAAAATATTAAGGACTGGGTCTCTTTCATTTCTAAATTTCACGTAGTAATTTAGAATCCTTAGAACACCACCTCGTGGAACAACTGAAGGGAACACAAAAAGGGAAAAGGTGGGATAAAATAGTCCAGCTGTATCTTTATTTAACAATTTACATATTCAGACCATTTATGTAATAAACTACATAAAACTTGACAACATAAAGAAGCAATCACACTTGGTTAAAAAGCTTACCCTATGTAGAATCCAATGTTGATGTAAATATTCTAACCCTTGAAGAGTCATCAACATGTAGGCTTTGATGTGTGACGGTGTCAGCACAAGACTATTATCCTTTATTATAACCTGTAAAGCAGGTATACAATATACCACTAACTTTATTATTCCAAATAAATGCCACCATATAAAACAATTTACAGACATAAAATAAATTTATTCATACAGGAAAATCTTAAGAGAGGTTGCCTAACTCCTTAGGAAGCATGTCAGAATTTCCAGTCATGCGAATAGGGAAAGTAGCTTTGCTTTGGAAAGAAAGCAGTGCTTTGTCTATTACTGCTGTCTTCTCACTTGCCCCAGGATGCCCCTTCTGATAACAGCATTCAACATACCTTCGGGAAACGACCATTCTTAGCTCAATCCACATGGTTAAAACTAGACTGACCACTCCAGAGGTAAGCACATGACTGACCCAAGCATAGTCAATCACCACTGTAGCCTGCTGTCCAGATTGGTTCAGGAATGGATATGATCCAAGCCCAGCCAATCAACCAGGCCAAGTACTTGTGATAAAATCAAAAAGAACAAAGAACTTTCTTTCCTCAGGGATTATTAAACCCTCAGGATATAAGCCTGGAAGTACCTTGGCCACTATATTGAGAAATTATGCCCATGAATGAAAGCAGAGGAAAAAAATAGAGCGAGTTCAAGTGCAAGAGCCAGTTTATTCCTAGACTTATCAGTTATATGAGCTAAAAGTTCCCATTTTCTGTTTTTAAAAATCAGATCAAATGTACCCTTTGTACAGTTCCATGAATTTTAACAAACATCCAGTTGTGTAACCACCAGCATAATCAAGATTTAGTTTTATAACCCCCCCAAATTCCCTCAGGCCCCTCTGTACTCAATCCTTTCTTGTACTTCCAATCCCAACAACCATGGATCTGATTTCTGTCCTTTTAGTTTTACCTTTTCCAGAATATCATATAAATGCAATCATACATCCTTTTGATCCTGGCTTCTTTTATTTAGTATAATGTATTTGAGATTCATCTATACTATTGCATATATTAGTAGTTCATTTCTTTTTATTCCTGAATAGTATTCTGTTGTGTGAATATACCACAGTTTGTTTATATTTTTACTGGATGAAAGATATTTGCAATGCTTCCACTTTGGGCGATTATGAATAAAACTAAACATCTGTGTACCAACTGATTTCTGTGTAGGTATGTTATTATTTCTCTTTGATAAATACCTAGCACTAGTATTGCTACATCATACCTTAAATGTATATTTTACTGTGTAAGAAAACTGCCAAACTATTTTCCAAAGTGGCTGTACCATTCTCACCAGCAGTGTATGAGAATTCCAGTTGTTCCACTGTCAGTTTTTGAGTTTCAATTAATATTAATGAAAATCATAAGATCTTATTTTTCTCAAAAAGTAACTTGGCTTTCAAAAAGTTGAGATTCTGTGATATGGAAAGAAACTCTAAATTTTCAAAAGCCTAACAGTCATTTCTTTAGATGTAAAGTACAGGGTAAGTTGGTAGATAAATGTTAATGAAATCTAAATCTTTGTATTTAACACTGGGAACATGGCTTAATGATTCAGAAGATTCTGGATTTAAGCGTATATCCAGTTTTCAACAAAATTAAGCATTTTTTTGACCACTAGCATCTTCATAAGTAGAAAATAAATATTTAAGTTCTCTTTTGATGAACATAGAAAAGAAATTCCTCTAGGAATCTTAATTTTACCTCTAGATCAGTTTCCATAAAATCAAAGACAAGGCTAATGTTAGATTTATGTCCAAAAGCATCAAGGAGCTGCAAAGCAAAATTGAAAAAAATAAATAAATAAAAATGTGATTCTCTGTTAAATACTTGACAGTATTATTCCAACAATTTTTAAAAATTTAAACAAGCATTTGGAGTTGATAATTCCCTGTAAAGTTTAAGTATTTTTTGGGTAGGAATTAGCACTTTGAGGTACGAAAATACTAAACTTGATTATTTTTTAAAAATCACTAAATACTTACCTTCTCCCCCCAAATTCTGGGAGTTATAATTAAGAAATGACTTATGAAAACCTCACCCTAGTCACCAATTCAGAATAATTCCGACTTAAGAAAATCCTATAAATCACAGTGGCAGCTATCATTCATTGAATGAGTGCATTCTCTAAGCCAGGCACTATTCCAGGTACTTTACATGTATTCAATTAGCTAGTCTCCCAACAACCCTATAAGGTAGGGACTATGGCACAGAACTGTGAGGGAACTAGATCAAGGTCTTACACATGCTAGAGCTCTCTAGGCTTCAAAGTGACTTCTGACAAAGTTAGCCTGTATGCCAACGTTTATTTTATCAGTTACATGGTTTTAAAGACACTGTCTACAGGAACAATTTGGGCAGAAAATACATTTCAGCCTGATTAACTTTTGATCTTTTTTACAAGGCTTGCCTAGAACAATTCATTTTGTTGAGGCTTCGGTCAACATACCACATTCAAAAAAGGCAGGGTCCCAAATCCCAGAAACAACTTACATCATACTCACACCAATTATATTTGGATGACTTAGCTCCTGTAATAATTTTATCTCTCTTAAGGCTGTTCTGTTTATACCTACATAAAAAGACAAAGCAAAAAGTGAAAATTAATTCTCAAATCTCAAATCAATCACAGACATTTTTTTGGGAAAGGTTAGTCTCTCAGGAAATAGCAATGAATATTCTATAGAAAAGTAAGGGCTATTTTGACAAATTTAATGACATCTGTTTTTCTTTCATATTGCTTTATTTTTAAAATAGCTTCCATAGACTACGATAAATGCTGAAAAAAGTATTCACTTTACTTGTAGCACATCAGATCTAAACACTGCTTGAATAATATGTATAAGTGTACAGCATATAGACACGAAGTCAATAGATTCCCTTCTCTTGCCCTATGAATACTGGCAGTAGATTCTTTATGCTAACAGCAGACTAGTGATAAGATAGTATCTTTCTCAATGCAAAGGATAGAACTCAAAATTAAAAATAACATCTGGTACTAGTTACACAGACGATGGGTCCTTTTTATAGGACCCATTTCTTGATGTCTAAACAGGACTTAGCACTCTAGCAAACAAGGCTCTGGAAGAGGGATAAAGAAATTTTTTCCTCCATATATCTATTTCACAGGGAGCTTTGTGTACTTCCATTAAGGTGTATGCTGAATTTTCAAAATAATTAGCTCAGAAAAAAAAGAAACAATGGCTTATAACACCTGAAACAATAATGAAGACAGCAAGACAAGCCACTAATAACCTTGCTGCCCTCCATTTACTAAGGTGATCTGAACCTTCTTCTCTATACCCAAATGGTAGAAATCACAAATATCCTGTCTCTATCCTGAATCTATCTTTATTCTTCTGGGACCCTGCAATAACTCTATCCAGGACCATTGTTAAAACCAATTAATACTTTGCTTATTTCCTCAGTGGGAATAAAAACCTTTCCTGTTCTGTCAAATAATACGAAATACTTACCATCTTTAGCTTCTGATCTATGTCCAAGTTTGATCTGGTAGAGGAAAATAAAACAAACACATTAAAAATGTGTTAAATTATTTAGATTTAATGCATATGTATAAAAACATGCACACACATACTTCAAAAACCTAGCTACAGCAAAAACATGTAACAACTAATGTAGTTAGTAGGCAGGAAGAGTGGGAATTATGAATCAGAAAGGCAAATGCCATACAACGATCAAGCACCTACCACTCCTTGCCCCTTAAGTTTTTGAATTACATGTTCAAAACCACTCAAGAAATGATATAACCATATTATTTAAAGAAAATGAAGTACATATTGGAGGAAACAGTTGTAAGAGTTGAAAGTGATTGCTCTGAAGAGTGAAAACTAGGGGTAGGAGTCAGGCATGTTAAAAAGCCTTGCCCTACTAATTGCCTTTTCAAACCAAAAAGATGTATTATTTGAAATAAAAATTAAACGTAAAAGGCGATTGCACTATTGTTATCGAACAGAAAAAGCTGGCTCTGCTAGCATCAGGTGGACAAAACACTAAACACAGAGAACTGCAGTGGAGAAAGACTGGCTATTTTATTATGAATGGCACCACCCAGGAGATTAGGAAGCTAATGCTCAAAAACCCTGATGGTGTGCAGGTTACAGACTATATAGGGCAAAATCACAAGACACTGGGTTAGGGGTTCAGAGTCATGTTGAAAGCTGACTGGTAAGAGGTGAGGTAAGGTAAGAAATCATTTCTTCAAGTCTTGAGGACAGCTCTGATGTCTCTCTGCTTCCTCATTATATATATGCTCTGGCATCTCTGTCTAGTTTCACAGAAAAGTAGCCAGGGGGTTGTTCCAAACCTTTAGGGCTCTCAGAAGCTGAAACATAACTTAAGTCGATATTATCTTTAACTCAACAGAAACCCATACCTTGTGATTTTTAGTCAAGGTATGCCTACTATTTCTGGCTGCCTCAGGGGGTTAATGACTAGTAAGGGAAAGGGCTACGGCTTACAGGACATGCTATGAAGAAACCGAATAGAGTGCCGGGGCTACATATTAAATCAAAACCATACATTCAATCAGGAATCTTGGGTTTCACTGAGTCACCTTCAAGGAGTAAAAGTCTAGTCCAGAGAAACAGGATGGATTCTATCCTAATTTATGTTTAAAGCAAGCAAGCAAGCAAACAAAACCCACTAGGACTTTGAGACAACTGGTAAAACTCAATATGCCAACAGTTTGAAAAGATTATATCCTTCAGTGAAGTCAATACATTTCTAATGAGTGTCTACAAATGTACTAGCCATAGTTCTAAAGATAATTCGAATGGAAGTAAACAAACAATAAATGTATAAATAAGAGGATTTCAGATTTTGATAAATGCTATGAAGATAGAGAAATATGGCAAAGAACCCTAGGGAAGGATGGAGGCATGCCTCTTTTAGCTAGAGTGAGCAGCAAAAGCTTCTAGGTGGAGGAGATATTTGAGTGAAATCTAAATAAGGAATCAGCCATGCCAAGTTTTAGAGGAAAAATGTATTAGCCAGAAGGCAGAGCAAATGCAATGATCCTGGAATTGGAATGAATTTAAAGTGTTCAAGAAACAAAAAGGTCAGTTGGCTAGAATACAGCCTACCGGGAATAGAACTGAAAAGATAACTTTAGAAAGGGTTGGGAGATTTAAAAAAGAGAGAAATAAAAACTGTGGGGAGAATTAAGGGTTTTACAAAGGAGTAGCTATAGTGCTGGGTTACAGAACATAAAATGGAAAACGAGGTAAGTCAGGAAAAGTAAAGAAGATGATAATGGCAGGAATAATTGTGCCAAGGAAGAGAGGGTATTAGTGTTAAATGAATGAGGTAGATATGCTTCAAAGGAGTTAGGGATTTTGAAGAAGAAACAGATTCAAAGTAGCAACAGGAACAAAGTAGCAATACAAAGGTGGAAGTCCCCTACTTCACCAATAGGCCTTGAGATGTGAGAAAAACAGCCTTTCCTTGAGAGGGTTATTGATTTTTTTTTTTTTTTTTTTTTTAAGATTTTATTGGGGAAGGGGAACAGGACTTTATTGGGGAACATTGTGTACTTCCAGGACTTTCTCCAAGTCAAGTTATTGTCCTTTCAATCTTAGTTGTAGAGGGCGAAGTTCAGCACCAGGTCCAGTTGCTGTAGTTAGTTGCAGGGGGCAGAGACCACCATCCCCTGTGGGAGTCCAGCAGTTGAACTGGCAACCTTGTGGTTGAGAGCCCACTGGCCCATGTGGGAATCGAACCGGCAGCCTTTGGCTTTAGGAGCACAGAGTTCCAACCGCCTGAGCCACCGGGCTGGCCCGGGTTATTGATTTTTGTAGTATGGGAAAGGGCAATCAACCTGGCAGCAGGACTTAAATCCTAGCTTTAACAATTACTAACCATCTGTATCATCTTGAAAGTCACCTACCGTTTTTTCCCGAAAATAAGACCTTCAGCTCTAATGAGTCTTTGTGAGCAAAAATTAATATAAGACCCGGTATAAGACCGGGTATAATATAATACAATATAACATAATACTGGGTCTTACATTAATTTTTGCTCCAAAAGACGCGGTAGAGCTGATGGTCCGGCTAGGTCTTATTTTCGGGGAAACACAGTCCTCTCTCAGCCTCAGGTACCTGAAGTGTAAAACAGAGACATTTACTTTACCTATTTCCGCAAGGCTGTTTTGAGGGTTAAATGAAAAAATGTAGGTGAAAGTGCCTGGCACATAAAGTTAGCTAAATACGGCCTAAGTTTCTTGAATGAATGCAAATAAAAAAGCTACTTAAATCATTTTTAAAAATGCATGCACATCAATGTTGTTCATGTTGGTGAAAGCCTTTCATGATAAATCTGTACACAGAAAATACAGATATGACAGATACATAGAGTGGATGCAGGTGAGGCAGAAATAGGGAAGATCATGATATTAAATAGTTTGAGGACCCAGCAGATTGGCAGTACTCATCCCCTTTGCCAAAGACTGAGTCGAATAAAGCAAACATAACATACTGTTTCCTTTTCATTTCAATTAATAGAAAAGAATAGTTCAATTCGAGCTCCATTTTGGAACACAGGACACTAATAAATTATTCTTCCTATGAAAATGACATAAGTAATTCATTAGTAGAACATGGTCAAGATTAGTAAAACGGCCATCCACCAGCGCACACATCTACTTCTTAAGAGACTCAAATAAAAAAAACCAAACCCTGTAACTCACTTTCTTAATGGCGACTATTTGGTTGGTGTTCTTGTCTCTGGCCTTGTAAACCGTGGCAAACTGGAGAAAAAAGAGAAATAACGTAAGTTTGTGGCAATTTTTCGTGTTTGCCTTTTTACTTTAGATTTTGGGAAGCAAAGAACCCAGGGTTCTTGCAGCGGACTTTCGGCGGCTTGAAACGTACAGGCAGTTGTTCTGTCCACGTCCCGTTCCTCTCTATCATTCAGAAAGGAGAAGGCCGCTCAGGGCTCATCTCCAGGGTATGGAGGGGCAACAGCTGCCTCTGGGCAGCCTTGGCCAAAGAGAACGAGTAGCCAGGCCAGAGAAAACCTGTGAAGGTGTGAGGCGGCTCCGTGGTCTCCGCTCAGCACCGCCGAGTCCCCGATAGCCTCACCTGGCCCTCCCCGAGGAAGTCCAATTTTTCGTAACGCTTTGCTCGCGACTTCACGTCCACAGCCATCTGTCACGCGAATCCCGACTCCAGCTGAAAAGGGCGAGCGCCCAAAACAGCAGGAATTTAAAGCTACCTTAAAGCCTCCAACAGTCACTTCCGTTCACTAGGCTCCGACGCTTTGTTAGCTCCGCCCCCACTTCCGGGATAGGCGTGGCTGCTATTAAATAAGTCCCGCCCGAGCCCACCCAATGGAAGGCAGGGATCGTTGGCTTTTCCGCGCCGCTCCCCGCCCTGTCACGTGATCGCCCGTTGGTACCGGAAGTGGGGAGTTTTCGATGGTGGTTAACCTGTGTCACTTTTTTACCGTTTTAACTTATGTATTTTCTTCACTACCGGGGACCGGTCAGCGTTCTATGATGTTCTGAGTTCGGGATTTGATAGGTATGTATGAGTATGATAGGGTTGGTCCACCTGATTTCTCTGTCTGGTTCACGCTAAAGGGTTCTGTCGCACCGTTACTATGGACGCCTAGCCCGGCAATCTCAGGTTACTTAGAGCGCGCCCAGTTGTTAAGAGCTGCTCAAGAGGCATTCTTACTTAGTCTAGTCTCTTAGTCTAGTCTCTTTATGAAAAAGCACGCCTAGGCAAACAAAATCCAAGTCAACTTTAGAGTTTTGTGCTGTGGAACAGACTTCTGGTCATCAGTTTTTTACTCTGTAACGTGGAAATAATAATAGACCACATACATCATAGGCTGTTGTGAGGCTTAAATGAGACATGCAGAGTTTGGATATATAGTAAGTGCTTATTAAGTGTTAACAGTGATCAGTTCTCAAATTTTGATTCTCATAAGATTTGCATCCAAATCAAACACAATTCATTTATTCAGTATTTATTGATTGCTTACTATGTGCCACTTTGTTGTATACTGAGAAATCAGCAGGAAAAAAGAGATTCCTGCATTCAAACAAGAGTACATAACAAATAAGTAAAATGTTATGATCATAGCGATACGTGCTATAGAGATAATAAAGCAGGGGAAGAGAAGATACTAGGGTTTGCAGTTTTAAATAGGGTGAGCCAAGGAAGACATCACTGAAAAGCCACTGCAGAATTTTGAGCAAATGATATATGATATCATGTTTTAAAATGTTAACTCTGGCTGTTGTGAGAGACTGACTATACCATAGACTTGGGGGTAGGGGGGAGGCGAGGAAAAGCAAGAAAGCCACTTAAAGAATTATGGCAGTAATCAAGAGGGTTTTATTAGGGGGTACCAGTTTTGGCTTCTAGCCAATAGGATTTGCTGACAGACTGGATATGGGTTGGGGAGTTGGAAAGCATAATTCCAAGGTTTTGTGCTAGACCATTTGATGTTTGAGTCGAGATCCTGATTTTCAGAGGTATGTTGAAGAAGGCAAAAACAATACCAAGGCTCATAATTTAGTCAAGGTAATATAGTGTGAAGGTTGAGTCCTTGCTCTGGATCTAGATGATCTCCATTGACTACTGACCCAAGTATTAGATTTATGACTTGGGATAATTACACTTTGTCCCCAGCTTCCTTCTCGAATAGGACCTACTCATTGGGTTGCTGCAAGGCTTAAATGACTTCACACTTCAAAAACCCTTAGAAAAATGTCTGACAGTGCTCAATTTATGTTAGCTATTACATAATTATTCGTGGTTACCTTCCAGCTTTGTCACTACTTGGGTCTTTATCGAGCTCTGATATATTCACAAGCAAAATTCTTCTACATTGCAGAAAACACATTTTTACCACTTCTATCATAATTGTGGCAAGTCATACTTAACGATACATGTCTGACTTAGGCTAAAGTTCCTTCTGAAAGAGCACTGTAATAACTTAACCTCACTTGTAGTAGAAATAAGCTAAATAGTGAGCTAAATTTGATGGTACACCTGTGAGGCTTGAGGTTCCCAAGTGTGCCACGGCATATAAATTCATAATCACTATATTATACCATGCTGGTGAGAAGTAAATTCCTATATGGGGATACTTAAAATAGGGTAACAAAGGTGTTTAGGTGATTTTCTGGGTTCATTAAGTCATTGTACATATAAAATACCATTCAGCATCTGTATAGCATTTTAGTTTACAAAGCAATTTCACACACTGGTCGTAGCCAGCTTCCACGATGGCTGCAATTATTCTTGCTTTCTGGTATTAATGCACTTGTTTCCTCCCACAATTAAAGAGTCTAAGTGTGACCAATAGAATATGGCAGAAGTGAGTGTGTCTAACTTCTGAGTCTAGATCATAAAAGGCCTTGCTGCTTCTGCCTTGTACACTTAGATGATTTGCTTTGGGGGAAGTGAGCCATCATGTTATACATTCACCCAGGCAGCCCTATGGAGAGGCCTCCTGCCATAAACTAGCATCAGCTTGGCAGCCATGTTAGTGAGCCACCTGGGAGGTAGATCACCCAGCCCCAGTCAAGCCTACACATAAGTGCAGCCCCAGACAGCATCTGATTGCAACCTCACGAGAC
The DNA here is from genome assembly GCF_004115265.2 of Rhinolophus ferrumequinum. Taxonomy (NCBI): domain Eukaryota; kingdom Metazoa; phylum Chordata; class Mammalia; order Chiroptera; family Rhinolophidae; genus Rhinolophus; species Rhinolophus ferrumequinum. Next base: position 44,756,753 of record NC_046290.1, on the reverse strand, counting down.
ATACTGAGCAGAGGTGCCCAGCCAACCTGCCCAAGAATTCCTGATCCAGAGAAACCATAAGGTATTGTTGTCTTTAGCCACTGAGTTTTGGGTGATGTATTACAAAGTCATAGACAATATACTAATTTGATCCTATCTGTCACACACTGTATAGCACTGGAGAGGAAAACCTAAACTTGGACAAACAAAGCCATTTGTTAATGATTACGTACATTTAAGTGCTTAACCCAAAAATGAAAATACAGCCTACTTACTCTAAGCCAAGCCACAATTCTATGACACCATCCTCCTTGGGAGCTCATTCTGTGACAGCAATTTCCACTGGCATGCCCTTTTGCCATACCTAGACTTACAAATTCTGTAAAAATGATACATTTTTTCATTGTGAGTTTCATGGCAGCAGCTATAGTAAAGGTAGACCTCAGAAAGTTCCAGTATTGGGGTTTCTAAATGCTGGTCCACAGTATTACTCAAGCCACTATCACTTGAACCCACTGTTTCTGAAAGCAAAAAAATTGCTCTGGGCTTCCTTTTACTGAAATGCAAGAGCTAAGGAAAGGAAAGACTAGTGCTAGTTTTTAAGAAAATTTTCTAAATAAAATTTTTGAATAATAAAAATAAATCATGAATCACGTATTTTTCATGACTCACCAGAACAGCTTATTCCTAGCACCAATCCCCTATCTTATATTTGAGTAGGGCAACATTTATACTAGGTCACAAGAGAAGCAGACCAACTCTGAAATAGTAAAAAAAAGTAAAGATTAACCCAGACGCAAATGGGCAAAGTACTCAAAATGGGCAAAATAGACTCAGTAATTCTACTTGTCTATTGCTCATGAGCTACCCTAATTATTAGGGATGACTTCTTTAAAGCATATTCTAGAAATCATTAAAGGTATAGAAGAGAATTTATTTAGCTTTTTGAGGCTTTTCTTTCACAATAATATATGCCGTTGGCACAGGAAGACCCTTTTAAAGTTTCATAAATTGCCGTAACAAGGCTAACTAGTTAGGTTGATTTTATGAGACTTTCAGACAACAGGTTTGAGAAAGTTAATGGTTATCAGGATTTTCATACATGATCATAATCAAAACAGTACAATAAACTAAAGAACAAGACTTCTTAACACCCCTAAAACAATAAATTGCAATTTTCAGTCAAACATTTATTCCTATGCTATTTTCACTTTGATCTCTTATTTTCCATTTTATACTCTGACATGAATATAGGTTACAAATAATCTTTTGTGTTAACTTCCCAGTCTTAATACCACAAGGTCACTGGTTTTACCTTGGCTATATTTTTATCATTTAGAGTAGGATATGCTTACTAAAAGCCAGTTATACTCCAGTAACTTTGTGAACGAAAAAATGTTAAGAATTAAGAACAAATAATGGAGTCATTATTTCACTGATCCTCATGTAATTTCAGGAAAATCACTTTTCAAAAGCAGCAATTCTGCCTGATAAATTCTTTCCATGTCTAAACAGAAACTGAAAGAAAATGAAATTATGCTAAACCTATGATAGTTTACTAGACATTGTGTGCTTTTAATAGTTCAACAACTGGTAATACTTGATAATCAAGAGTAAATTAATAGGTTAATATTTAAAAATGTGTACTTTAATAAGTATAAAGTATATAAACAATTAGGTAAGCTTGTGGAGAAGCTGACCAACATACATAAATTAGGAGATACAAGTGTCTATCTAAATTTTCTATATTTCTTTTTTTTCTTTTACAGAATATTTATTAAAGTTGTTTAATGTACAATTTCTCATTTGTCATTTTGGAAATCCTTTATTGTAAAGACTATTCTTTTGTCTGATGACAAACAGCAGCCACATTGTCAGTGATTATTCTGGACCTCCACGCTGAAAGGAAAAACAATAAAACAGTAAGATTAGGGGTTAAATTTACAGAAGAAATGTTTTCATGGCCACTATACAAATTTACATTATTTTAAGCAAATGATTTTTAGTTTTTAAAAACAATTTTGGATTTTTTCATTGCTTTTGTGCACTCACATCAATGTTATAAACAATTTCAGATCTGGAAGGGACTCACGGTTGACCTAGATCAGTGGTCCTCAAATTTCTTGCCCTCAAAAGTCCTTTACACTCTGAAAAATTATTGAGGACCCTAATGAGCTTTTTTCATGTGATTACATCTATTGCTGTTTACCATATTATATTTCTACACATATAGTCCTTCATGCACATTTACTGAGGGCATAGATGTGGTTTACTTCTCATCGTCCTGGCCTACAAGACCATCTGTGTCTTAGCTATGGACACACCGTGACAATGGGAAAAGCATGTAAATGCGCATATGAAGTTCCAGAAGCCAAAAATGTTAAGATGTATTGCACAATAGGATGATAATGACCAAAACATACTTGGATAAATTCAATTTCTTCTTGAGATACAAGTTTCCTTCTGTATTTCTGAGGTAATGTTTTTATTATTTCTGCAGTGTCTGGTGGACCCTGATGCATCAGCCAATCTGGTGATTTACTTCCCTTAGAATGCTGTGAAATTGAAGAAGAGTGAGATGGTAGTCCTGTTGATCTCAAAACTTCTGATACTGAAATTAAAAAAAAATGTAATTAGAGAAATTGTTCAGGTGTCTTAAAATACTATTTTGAGTTATCTATTACTGAATAATCTAGTCATTCTTGAAACTATAAATATTATAATTCTGAGAGGTAACTATAGAGTACCTTAGTTGAGTAGCTATATATAATTTCATAAAGTTCTTAAAACAAATAAGGAGGTAGTTTTAAGTGAGTGAATTCTAAATTGAACAAGTTTGTAAAATAATGAAATTTCTAGGGAGGGAGTACAACACAAATGGATAACCTACATTACTTTAGTTTTGTCACATGGTGGAGTTTGCAGGTAATATCTTGCAATGGGGAATAAGAAAGTTTTAAAGGTAGAGGAGATTAGTTTTCTCAATACTACCTTTGTATGTGTTTATCACCTATATCTTAACTCTTTAAGAGTCATTACTCTTAAATTTACAATATCTAAATTTAAAACATCTGTATAAAATTTGTTAAAATTCTCCCTGAATTAAGGATCAAATACCTTATAATAAAGTCAGGGATAGAAGAGCTGGTAAAAGGGGTCAGAGAAAAATAGGACTTGTTCAGAATCTTCATTAATTTATAGGCAATGATTGCTAAGGACTACAGCAATCTAAGTTACTGATTCAATGAATAGATAAATAAGTGAATGAAAGAAAAGTTTAGCTGGGAGAGAAATAAAGATATGGTTATTAATCCTTACAATATCTGCAAACATGAGCATGGGAGATTCTTCTGAAGGATAGAAGAAAGAAAGAAAATTCCCATATTAAACTCAATATCATTAAAAAATTCAGAGACATTTACTGTTGAGTCATTACCTTTTTAAATGGAGGTAATAAAAGTTGATTTCTACGTGCATGCAACCTAAGGTACCATTTAGATCTAAGCTACAGAATCTACCTGATTTTAAAATGAAAAATATTGTCTATAATAGGATATTCATGTATAAATATACATGATACATTTTTTAAAAAATCTAAATAAAGTACAATTTACCATTGGGCTTAGGATTGTCTCTTCTGTCAGGGAACCTTATTAATGGAGTATGTGGCTTGACTACCTAAAGGAAAAATAAAATGCATGAAAAAAAATGAAACACTAAAATAAACTCATTAACTATGTACAAAAGAAACAATATACTGGACCTCATAAATAGATAACTTCATTAAAATAACGTAGTATTTGACAGCAAATTAAATTGTACTATTTTACTCTTCCCCAACCAGGAAAGCTGATTCATGAACTATTAACTTGTTTAATCTTATCTGCTATTCATAATAATTTTGTACTTTATACATCAAGATATTTTACTGTACTGCCAACTGACCTCAAAGACAAACAACCCTATGAAGAAGGTGACATTGATTTTATGTTTTGTGACTTATATATCACCCTGCTTAATGGTAAGAATTGGAAGTTTCCCCATTTTTATCAGTGTTGTTTCCCCACTCTGTTAATATTTAGTAGTTTAGAGTAGAATAAAAATCATATTGAAAATTAGGTAATTAAAAAAATACTTTTTCTGACTAGAAAAGTAACATGTTCTGTGTAAAAAAGTTGGAAAAAACTCAGAAAACCACAAAGAATACTATCTATGATCCCAAAACCAACATAAAATAGGTTTAAACATTTGATAGCCCTTTATTTTAGTCTGTTTCTTATACCCACAGAAATACATATTTTTTAATACTGTTTTTATAACAGATATTTAAAGAGTATTGTTTTATCCCTAAAATTCCAGATAATGCTACAGAGTACCTTACATGGAAATGGACCTTTCAATATGAAATCTTACTATACAATGCTAAGACTAATGAACAGAGTACTATTTTCAACTAATCTATAAATTACTGTATAATTAGTGAGATTGAGGTGTGTCTTTATCTGTAATATATTTGTATATTATATGTATTACATTTTATATGACTAGAGAAGTAAATAGGCTCGTTGGGACTGCCCTGAAAACTCACCACCATAATTCTGCTGCAGAGAAAATGCCGAAATGTAGTTGTCTCCCTCAGCATAAAAGCATGCTCAAGTCTTTCACGTTAAAAAACAAAACTTCTCTCTCCCTCTAGTAACTGTTTCTTCCTTTTCACAGCCCAGCTTCTTAAAAGAATGTTCTATCCATACTACTGTCAATACCCCATTTAAATTTTTAAAATATGTTCAACAGCTTTCAGGAAAAACTTCAAATCGTATTTGGCATTCACAAGGCCTGTCATAATTTGGTTTCTCCATACCTCTCCATACCTCTCCAGCCTCTTTCCCCACCATCTTATGTATATTTTACTCCAGGTATTTTGAAGCACTTTTCATTTCCCTAATTCATCATGCCATTTTATTCCCCATTTAATCTACAACTTGTGTCCTCTGCCCAATCCTACCCTACTGGGAATAAAAATTGGGAAATCTCTCCCCAATCCTACCCTACTTCCATGCCTCCACTTTGACCTGCCTGCTTATCTTTTATTTTATTTTTTTTCTGACTGCTTATCTTTTAAAACAGCTCAAATATTACTCCTTCTAAGAAACTTCCCAGTTCCAAAATCTGATACTTCTTTGTGTTTCCATGGTATCCCGAACATCTTAAGAATATTGTTCAGAGGATAGATAAATGAGCCAATGATGACATGAGAGCTAAGCTCCTGGAAAAGCAGTATCAGAGAATTAAACACTTGTGCAGCAGTGTCTGGTACATAGTAAATGCTCAGGAAACATCTGCCAAGTGAGTGAACAGACCATTTGTAAGGTAGGGCTAACTATATAGGCATGTGAGTATGTATACATGCACATACATACATACATACATGGGAAAGAGAATCCATTTCAACATTGCTTTTGGAAATTTAAAACTGTGATGCAATATGCCCCTATAGATTAAATTCCCACACTGTTTGGGGTCCTCTTTTTTTAACAGAAAATTTAAAAAAATACATAAAAGTAGAGTAGTATAATAAATCCTGATAAACACATTACACAACTTCAACAGTAATACAGTCATCCTTATGTCATCACCCTTTGCCCCATAAAGGGAAAAATTGGTAATGTGGACAGCGTGAAAAAGAAAACCAAAAAAAAACCCCAAAAACTTTTTACTCATCGAAAAATAACACATCCAAATTAGAAATAAACAACTACGTAAAAAAATTTTGAAATAGACTAAAGGTTAATAGCCATACTACATAAAGAACTTGTAAGTACAGAAACATCGGCAACATATTCTTCACAGATAAAGAAATGAAAATGGCTCTTAACCCTATGAAAAGATGGTCAGCCTCACTTATAATGAGAGAAAGTTAAAACTACATAAAGATTTTTTTCATCAATTAGATTTTATTAAAAATATACAAGTTGGATAATATAAGTCTGTTGGGAAGCAGGCAGTCATTTGTTGCTATAGCAGTGCAAAATAGTGTAACCTCTATGAGGGGAAAACTAAGCCTAGAAACCACACTTGAACCTTCCCTTACCAGCACTTTCAATTTCCTTGCTGGAGGCTTATTTTTACTTTACTTGTAAATCTCAAACCCTGAACTAATACAACCACCCATCTTCCTCCTGTGTCTCATGCAGCCAAATGATTTCCTAAATGATAAACTATCGCCTTTCTGCTCTTGTATCAGCCAAAACATATAAAATACCGTGTTTCCCCAAAAATAAGACCTAAACGGAAAATAAGCCCTAGCATGATTTTTCAGGATGATATCCCCTGAACATAAGCCCTAATGCATCTTTTGGAGCAAAAAAAAAAAAATAAATAAGACCTGGTCTTATTTCCGGGGCATTCAGCAGACATTTAATGAATACCTGTAATTTACTCTTCTAAAATTACTTCTCAATACCCTGTAGTCCAGCCAGATTTCTCTACTCAATGTTGCCACCATGCTTTGTTAATTCCCATCAGTTTGTGCCAGGGAGTATGTTGAAATATTACTTTTTCTTCAAGGTATAATCAACAGCCAGATTCTGAGCTCTTTGGAGGCACCATGTTTGTCTTGTTGGCACTATAGTCCACTGAGCATAGGCCTGGAACAGAGGTACTCAATAAATTTTGCTAATGTAATGTATTATGAATATCTGAGTACAAGTCTTTGCGGCTCTGTTAAGAGACAAACCACTCCTTATTGCATAACTCATAGTATCTTTTTTGTTTGCATGTATCTGTAGTTCTTCATTATTGCTGTGTACTATTCCATTTTAACAAATATACCACAGTTTGTTTATCCTGCTAATGGATTAAACAATCCAATACTTGTTTCTGGTTTGGGGATTATAGCTAAGGCAGCTATGAACATTTTTAGGCCATCTTTTTATAGGCATATGTACTCATTTCTCTTGGGTATAAACCTATGAGAATTGCTGGGTCAAAGGGCAGGTATGTTTAACTATTAGAAACTGACAAAACAGTTTTACAAAGTGTCTGTACCATTTTATACTTCTACCAGCAATATATAAGGGTTTCAGGCACTTCACATTCTTATTATCACTTGGTATTGTCAATCTTTTTAATTTTAATCATTAGGTAGGTGTAAGAGTACTTCCTGATTATAATTTATATTTTCCTGGCAAGTAATGATATTGAGCAAGTTTTCACAGGCTTATTGGTCATTTGGATACCTTCTTTTGGGAAGTATTAATTTTTTTCACCCATTTTAAAATTGGGCTACATATTCTAAATACCAGTCCTTTGTCAGATGTTCTTATCTTCATAGAATCTTTAGTTAACTACCCACTGAATGAATAAGTGACGACCATTTGCTGCAATGGGGCTAAAGACTGGGATGTAGGATTATCTTTTAGGCTGGGAAAAGCTTTAAGAAACGGTCTTTTAAAAGATGTACTTGTGCAAAGGGAAATGCACTTCTCATACCAAAGTTAAAAGTTAATTATACAATAATACGCTTTCAGATTTTAAAAAGATCGTGTAAACCAATCACAAAAGTGGAAATTGTGTCCCTTTATATCTAATTTTACCTCTCCTATTTAACCTCAAGACCACAGCTGGAGAAGCAAACATTAAAGCTATCATGAGTTAGTAACCGATTCGTGGGTCAACAATATAGTTCCTCTAGTTGCCAATCTAAATTCAGAAAAAAAAGCTTGGGAAACCAACACTAAAACATACATTACAGTTAAGCTTCGATAATACTTTTTTTTTTTTTTTAATTCCCTCCCATCTGGCCTGTAACTAGACACTTGAATTGAACTAGTGGGGGAGAACCGGCCCCAGACGAGGACGGAGCCAGGTCTCCAGCCATTCCCAAGACCTTGAAGGGACACTGGGTCAGATAGAGAGTTCGCTTCCTTTCACTCGCCTCTACCGCCTTCCTTCTGATTGGCTGATCCGGTACATCACAGACTATACTAGATGCCGATTGGGCAAGCTATAGCCAAGGCAGCCAAGCCCGCAGACTCCTAGGAGGGCTAAAGAGGTCCTGACCGAGGACAGTCCAGGGACCCCAACGCAGCTATGTGCCTACCTGCTGAAATGCGACATTCCCGCAGGCCTGGCTCGAACCCTCAGCTCCGGTTACCAGCTTACCACCCGACCCAATGGGCTCAAGGTCCAGTTCTCACACACACGCCCGGGTGGCGCCGCTGGCCCTACTCAGGGCCGCGGTCACCGCGCAGTCTCAGCCACTGCTTTTCCTCCCCAGAGCCTTAGCTATAGTCACTACCATCCCTACCGCCCTCGGTGGGGAAAGGCGACCGAATTTCTTTACCTGAACGACCCTGCTGGCAGACGCCATTTTGCTGCCCATCATGACCCCTGAGAAGGGGCAACTTCCGGGGCGCTCGCGAGCCGCAGCGGTAACAGGAGTAGTAGGCAGCTGCGGGGAGGACCCTAGTGTGACGTCGCCGAGGAGGGGCAAGCGAGAGGGATCCTCCTCCACGGTGGAGGTAGCTCCACCCCTCTGTGCCTGACCCTACCCCACCCCTCTTGCCGCCTAGAAACTGACCCATGTGTGTCCCATTGTTTGTTTTGCTTAGGAAGGTTTGTGATGTTGGATTTATAGTACTTCGGTTTTCCAACATCTCCATTGATGAACCTTTCGGTTTTACGAATGCCGTAAATTTTATGGATCTATGGCATCATTAGATAGTAAAATTCATGCAAATTTCCAGTTTTAGGGGTTGATTTTTAAAGTCTGGAATGGATTAATCCATTTTGCATTACTTTCTAGGGGGAAACCGTGCCTCGATTTTCAAGTTTCAGAACTCCAACAATCTCCGGAACGGATTACGTTGGAAAACCCAGGTACCACTGTATTTTGCACATTAACCATGCGTGATCTAAGTCCATTTCCTCTACACAAAGCAATTTTCTACCTTCAGTATAGTCCAAAACTTAAACTGAAACCAAATAATAAAATCTATTGTGGTTTCCTACAATGAACAATCTTGTTAAAACTTGGGAGTTAATGGCAAGCTCAGAGGTCAATTCCTGGCCTAAACGAAGCCATATCATATGCCCTTGCTTATTGGCATTGCTTGATTTGGCCTTCTGTTCGTTTTCTCTATTTGTTTTGATGTTAAACTGTTGCCTCTTTCAAATTTGAGAGAACTCAAAAGTTCGTTTTTCTTTTTGAAACAAGCCATCTATATTGACCCCATGTTAAATTCTATGGCAAACTAATGTTTACATTGTTATAATTTTTAATACAGAATATGTTGTGGCTATTTAACATAACTTTGTAGATAATGTAGCCTTAAGCTATGGTAAATATCTAGAATGGCAAATTGGTTTTAATGATCTGGGTCTGTAGTGTCTAAATCTGGGGAGCTTTTTAGAAATATTACCGAGTCCAAATATGAGCCCTTCTGATTCAGCGTCTGTAGAGGCCAAAAATCTATTTTTTAAAAAGCTTTCAAAGCTTCTTTTAGCTGCACATATTTTAAAAATCAGATTGATAAAGTGATTAGATGGGCAAAGGACATAAAAAGGAATCATCCTTTCAAATGATTATCAAAGCATTACGTTGTATACTTTAAATCTTATAATTGTGTCAATGACCTCAGTAATGCTGGGGGGACGAACGTTCAAAAGCAACAGCAGGTTAGATTCCTGGTAGACAGACTTTCTATTTACATACAAACAGGAAGTTTCTATGTGAAAACTTACAATATTAGGTTCTTGTTTGGCAATGATTTAAAAGATAGATTTTCTTGGTTATTTTTCTAAATAATTTTCCATTTTCTTTTATATCTGCGGAAGAGATGGAGAAAATGGGCAAAGAAGTCCTAAGATTTACAGCTTTTATTAAAAGATAAACTTTCCAAGTCCTCTAATACCAAGAAGTCTCTTGAGAATACCTGATAAATTCAGAAAATACCAAATGCAGTACAAATTACTGGTCATATTGGCATGGATTTATGTGTGTGTGTGTTTTAAAAAACAATAGTTTTATTGCTACCAGCAGGAGTGGCCTGCATGGGGTGGTGGGTGCGCCAGGCTCAGAGTATATGTGATCTGAGATGATCCGGAGGCCAGAAAGAAAGGAGTGCTCTGGGCCAGCTCCCAGGGCTCCTCAGCTATACTTCTGCAAATGGGTAAAGGAGTCATGGCAAGCTACTGCCACGCTGCCAGTAAGAATTTTTTGGAAATCTGCTGCCCAGCACAGTTGAGGTCGTTTTTACATCATGCAGTCAAAGACACTGAGGTCCTTCTGGTTCTTTGTGAAGGCAGCCGGGTCTGTATTCATGAAGCTTAGAAACTCAAGTCTTGGAGAGATTGCACTTGTTACCATCCTCCCCAGAATACTTCTGGAAAACAGCAGAGACTCTATGCGGTTTGGTCTCTGTAGGGCTGGACATTTTTGCCATGTTGGAGTGGAGCGAGGTACGGAGGCTGTTGTTACGGATTTTGATTTGGGGAATCTGACAGGAAAACGCTCTGACTTTTCTCTGTGGGTTTATTTCTAAGTGGTGGCATTCATACTCCTTCACAGAATTCTCATCCAGGGCCCTTCTGGATTAGTTCTCTACGATACAGATGATAAAAGTAACTGAAGCTGAGGCTGCAGACTGCCTCAATCCCCAAATCTATCTTCTTTTCCTCCTGCTTCATTTCAGTCATCCTCTGCAATGAGTCTACCTCTTGCATTGTCTTCTTAATGTTCCCGTCTTACCTGGCCTTTGCCTCCTTTCTTGTTCCATGTACCCTGCTGCTGACACTGGCTGTGGATCTGTTAGGCAGAACTCAGCAGGCATGACAGCCTCCTGATGTGATACAATATAAAGTACTCAGCACAAGTTCTGATTTTCTTGATTAAAAAAATATGAAACTACATTTAATAAAAACTGGGTCTTATATTAATTTTTGCTCCAAAAGACACATTAGAGCTGATGGTCTGGCTAGGTCTTATTTTCAGGGAAACATGGTACTTGAGTTGGGAATAATTAATAAAGTGTGCATGAATGTTTTTAATGCTGTACATTTGGATCAGGAAGGCACATTCCAGAATAATATTTTTCTGTAAGAAAAGAAAAATATAACTTGCTTTACAAATTTTTTTTTTTTTTAGGAGAGCAAGAAAACATTTTATTCAAGTTAGAAAGCCCAGTGGCAGTGTCTAGATAAGACAGCTGCCCCAGGTAGTAAGGAGAGAAACACTGGGGGGGGGGGGGGGGGGGAGGCAGGAGTTGCTAGGGGCAGAGTCTCAGAGTAGACAACTGCCACAACAATTTATATAGACAATTTTCAAGAATACAGTGGCAAAAAGAATAAAATTACAAAGAAATGATTTATCAAAATGAAGTAAAACTATAAATATTTCAAAGAAAAGTGTTTAGAAAAGAACAGATTTCAAATGCTATTACCAATTGTAGTGCATCTTTTCAAGTTTAAGGTCTTTTAAAGAATGCTGAAAACACTACATTGTCTATAAAAATAATCAGGGGCTCCAAATTAATAAAGAGCTCAAATTAGTTTTCAAAAGATGAGATGGGATGTATAAAAGATGGCAAGTTCTATTTTTTAATTAGAAGAGCAACATTTACTCAAAAGTAATGCTTGATAAATATAGAAATACAAAAGAAAAAAATCACAACTCCTCTACAATAACTGTTAACACTTTATGTTTTTTTTTCTTTTTAAGGTTGATGTGCTTTATTTGGGTCTCTGTTTAAAGATGTGGATTGGAGGTGGGGGTATAGAGATGTTGGTCAAAGGGTACAAACTTAGAAGATGAGTAAGTTTTGGAGATCTAAGGCACAGTATTGTGATTATAGTCAATACCAATACTCTATACTTCAAAGTTGCTAATAGACTAGATGTTAAATGTTCTCACCACAAAAAAGAATTAATTATGTGACATGTTGGAGATGTTAGCTAAAATGCCACAGTAGTCAAATCAACATGCTGTATACCTTAAACTTACACAAGGTTGTATGTCAATTAGATCTCAATACAAAAAAAAAAATCTGTAGTGAGCTAAATCAAATATAAAATTTAAATAAAATACAACTGACAGTTAAAAAAAATAAAGATGTGGATATGCTTTTCTATAATTTTTCTAATATTTTTGTTGACAGAGAAATCCACAGAAGTATCCAAACGAGAGCTGGGACTTCCATGAATGAAAAAAAAAATGTCCCCATTGAGTGGAAATCTGGACGGGATGATGTCTTTCTGGGCCCTTGCAAGGCTAAGATTTTCAGATTCTTTTAGAGTATGCCAGTCACTTTAATTATCACATTTAAAACAATAGATTCCATGCTGCAGTGTTCAGCTAAAAAAACAAACGCAGTATTACAATTGTTCCAAAAACATGGAAAAAATATTTCACTTGAAATTTGCTCTTTAAATGGTACACCAGTCAGAAACAAATAATGCTAAAATAGAATTCTTATTAGATCATAGTAAGATTCTTCTCAAGCTGCAGAACAGTTTCCTTAAAGGCAGAATCCTCTGCCCAATTGACTTTACTCCCCAAAATGAGATTCTGTAATACAAAAAAAATTTTCAAATTAAAGTTATTAAGTACTTTAAATTTTTTAACAAAAATTTTTAAATTTTTTAACGTTATTCTACAAGGATATGCTATACACATAAGAGGCATTTGCTTTAACAAGATTTAAAAAATCCTTTCACTGATCTTAACAAATATTTACCAGACTAGGTGTGAACATTTACTCTGTGATCATGAGAATAATACGTTCTTGTATGCTCATTTCCACATTCAGTAAGGTTTCAGTCTTGATCCCCATAGTACTAGGGAGTATTTAAAATATTAACAATGTTTTATGCTTCATTAGTTTTTGTGGACAGTTTTTATCTACTAAGGATACTTGCAGAGGTATCCTAGGTTAAAGGAAAAAGATTGCAGCTGTGGTTCATAGTTCACTTTGTAATTTCATAGTGAAAAACAATTTAAGCATAAGTAATATGCTCTATTTTTAAGAGGTAAAAGAAGAGCTTAGTTTTCAGCCCTTGCAAAGTTTCAAGACCCTGAGAAAGGTGAATATTTTTGTGGTAGACAACAGAGAAATTAGTAGGGTCATAATTAATGAAACTTCTGGTCATGATTCTCTGAAAAACTATGGCTCAATGATACTGAGTTACTAATTGAAATACTGTTAAAAATTTTAGAGTATAAGTGGTATATTATTACATACAAAAATATTTAAATCTTTGGCCTATATGAGGCACATTCTTGCTATTAGTGAGTAAAAGGGTAAATGTGTATAAATCCAGGCAAATTTACAAAGGCAAGTGGAAGTAAGCATTCAAACATGACTGAACCCCTAAAGACCTTCCTTTAGGATCAAAGAGAGCTTCTAAGTTGGCCAAAGCTATGTTCTGTTGAACAAAGCAATGAGTTGATTAAATGAAAATTAACACTAGTTTAGAGGATATGAATAAAAACTAGGAAGTGCAGAATAACAGAAGTCTCAAAGCAGTAGGAAGGAACATGTGTCAAAGAAAATTAAAATGATTCTGTACTTATGATGCAATCCTCCATTTGAGGTTAGCCTAAGGGATTTCATTACTCTTAATTGAATCACTGCTACTAAAAAGTAGGTATAAGACTTGGGGAAGAATTTCTTATGGTGAGACATAAGACCTCGTTATTCTACAAGGATATGCTATACACATAAGAGGCATTTGCTTTACCTATAATAGATAGTTTTAACTGTGCATCTTCAAAATTGAAAACTGGTATTTTAAGTATTTCAACAGTTCCAGAGATACTTTATAACTCAAAAAAACCCAAAAAACAAACAACTCCCCAGAATAAAGGAACAGATGCTTACATTGAGTACCTGACATAATACTTCTACCAACACTTATTGAGAATTTACTTGGACCAGATACCCTGCTAAATAGATTGACATGAATTATCTTCGTTAGTTTTCACAACCACTCTTTCTAAGCAAGAATACTGACGCTTAGAAGTTAAATAATTTGCTCAAGATCAGCAACTATTAAGTAAAAAACAGGGTCTTAACTCTAGATTCCCATCATCCTCATCAACGTTTTCCACCACCTCCCAACTGGAGTCTAATGCTCTCCACCATTACACCATTCTGCCTCCACAGAGTTGCTAAAAATCATTATAAAAGCCCGACGCTAACCATAATGAAAAAATCGAAGCCTTAAACACTAAATACATATGAATTCCACATACCTGTAAACAGACCAATTTTCAGTACTGAATTATTTTGTTAAGATCCAAGACTAACTCTAAGTCTGAAAGTAATAAAATCGATATTTTTAAAAAGTTCTTTACATCCCTTCCTAATTTATATAAATGTTACCTGGAACACATGTTGAATAACTGTAGTAATTTGTATCTCCATCTGTAGGTTTCCTTGTAAGGCCTTTATCTTGTCTGAATTTTCCATATTGTCCAAATCATCTTTCTGTTTGTTCTTTTCAGTCTGTATTTCTAAAAGCTTACTTTCTGAAGCTTGTTTTAATTCTGTTAGGTTAAACATAAAACAATATACTGTATATGAAAACTACAAATAAGAATTTTAAAAAATTATGAAGTAGAATAGTTCCTCGTTATTTCAGTCAAGAGAAAATTTTTAATGAGCATTTTCGGTTGCAGTTCTTTCTTTACTGATCTGAAAATGACTTCCCTGGTGCAAAATCCCAATGTTTTCATTTTATACTTAACAATGAAAATGTCCACGGTTTGTATCTATGACAATGATAGCTGTCTACAGATGTTTGAAGTGACATCATGTCAAAGAGGACTTACTCTGGGTTACCAAAATAGGCAGGAGATATATGTAAGGAAATAGTTTTCCTTCCTTTATTTAAAAAAATGACATAGCAACAAGATAAATTTTCAATGAAAAGTAAGATTCCCTTCTCCAGAGATAAACATCATCAACCATTTTTTGTAGTTCCTGAAATGTTCTAAGAATTAAACTGTTTGAAAACATAATGGGTATGTCTCAGGAGCTTGATTCCTTGACACTCATGTACCAAAAGTAGGTTGGAATGCAATGGAAAAAGTTAGACATCCAAAGGGAAATTAGAACAGATGACAAAAGAAAAAAAGAATAGATGACCAAGGCTACTTCTCACCCTAACATTGCTTACCACCAGGCAAATCTGTATACTTAAAAATAATAAATCATGTGTATACTTTTAAACAAAACAAAAGCAGTTTATAACATAGAATAAAGCAATGCCAATTTTATAAGAAATAAGCATTGAATATTATCTCTATGATAAAATAAAAAATTTAACTCTTCCTACATATACTTTTGTTTCCAAATGTTCTACAGAGAATGTGTATTACTTTTGAAATAAACATTTCAGTAATTTATTTATTAAAAACTTTTATTGATTTAAGTGTGTTTTTCCAGGACCCACTGGCTCCAAGTCAAGTAGTTGTTTCAATGTAGTTGTGGAGGGTGCAGCTCACAGTGGCTCATGTGGGGACTGAACTGGCAACCTTGTTAACAGCACTGATCTCTAACCAACTGAGCTAATCGGCTGCCCCCCTTTATTATTTATTAGTAATAAATCAATAATTTCAATGCAAAAAGCATCTCATGTTCATTAAGTTAAAAAGCTGTAGAACTATTATGTATCCATTGATCATTTAAAAATTATGTATATGTAAATATGCTTAACTGTGGTCACAAAGGAAGGAGGCATGATTTTCACATTATACTTTTCTGTATCATTTGATTTTCGCCCACTGAAAATGTATTAATTTTGTGATTTAATGTTATAAAACAGCAAAAATACATCAAGCAAAATGCACTGTATATATAACTTTTTAAATTGCGATGTTCAAAATTTTAAGAAATTTGAAAATTAAGAAATTTCTCAGTAGCTGAGAGATCTGGCCTTATGAATCTCCACAGTAAATGAAAATGTGTTCTACAAAAAAACCCCAAAAGCTGTTCTACATACCAAATCTCTTCTTTCGAACATCAAGCAATGTTTTCTCCAAATCCCAAGATTCCTTTATTAGAAATAAAAAGATTAAGGCACATTACCTAAGAACAAACCTATAATACCTAAATCACTTTTTTATCTCTTAGTTCATGTTTTCTAAAGCTCCAGTTTTTAATTCCTTCATTTCCACACAACAAGAGAAGACAGTGGCTTAAATTATAAGCAGGTATTTAGTAACATTAGTCAAAAATAATAGAGTTATGAAAAAGAGAGAGAAAACTTAAGCCAGTAAATTTCAACCATACCAGTCCATTTGGGCAATTCTACTTAATCATATACAACAGTTACCAGCAAGAAGGTGTTACTGAAATCATGAGAATGCATAAGCAGCCTAATGTGCAGTTACCTGTTGTGATTTCATTATTAATTTATTTAGCTTTAATACATGTTTCATGTTATCCATGAGCACACTGAAAAGGAATAAAAAATATGGTTAACCTTAGTTAAAAGTAATAAATCTCAATAAAGGACTCAATTATTATATATTTACTTTCATTAAATTCATCGTACACCTCAATAAAAGTTATCATTTAACAAAATAAACCTGGAAAAGTTTGATGTAAACTAAATTTCTGTTTTAAAGTAGAGATACAATTCCCTAGAAAAATTTTTCGTCACAGACAACAAAGAATATCAAATTTAAGCATGGAGAAACATTTCTAAAAGACCCTTATCTAGGGGAAAAAAACTCTAACAACTTGCTAATAAGTTGTTTTGGTTTTTTTTCTTTTACATAGACTTTATTTTTTAGAGCAATTTTAGGTTCACAGCAAAATTGAGCAAAAGGTAAGTCCATGTATTCTCTGTCCCATACACGCAGAGCCTCTCCCACTATCAATGTCCCTCACTAGAGTGGTCTATTTGTTACAAATGATAAACCAATATTGCCTATATTAACACAGTATAATCACCCAAAGTCCATAGTTTACATTAGGGTTCAATCTTGGTATATATTTTATGGGTTTGGACAAATGTATAATGACATGTATCTACCATTATAGTATCATACAGAATAGTTTCACTGAATAAGCTGTTTTTTATCCCCATTTCTTCAACAAATATTTCTGAGTGCCTATTACATACCAAGAACTGTGCCAGGCACCAGGGATATAAAATAGAATAAAACACAGCACCTGTTTTCATAGAGGAAAGAATCTGGTGGTGAGGGAGAAAAATAAATCCACAACCATAGAATGGTTTCATTACAACCAAGAATGGATATGAACCACTGTAAGAATTGTGCAGGGTGGAACAAGGGAAAACTTTGAATCTTAAAGGACATGAAGTAATTACCTAAACCAAGGAGTTTGCAATGAATGACTGGAGCATAAGGGTGTGAAACAAGACTGAGCAAGAATAGTTCTTATATTTCAAAGTGCCACAATTCCTTGGGAGGCCTGTTAAAATATGGATTGCCAGCCACCCTCCCCCCAGCCAAGCTCCCAACTCCTGCACCTTGGTTTTCAGATTCTGAGTCAGTAGGTGTGGGATGCGAGCAGCAGTGTCATCACTGTGATAATACTAATTATTCTGATATTGTAGAAAGAGTTTATTGGGGAGGCTGAAAAGGGAGAACCTTTGCAGAGACCTGGAAGAGCTGAACTCATTTTCTACTAGCTACAGCTGTACTTGGTTGTACACTTTATGATGAACCTGTCCTGCACCACTTTAACTCAATAATGTTTTAAGCTCTCATTTTCTGGGTGAGCAATAGTTAGAAAGCTCAAATTCTGATTTTAGGATTTATGTAATTCTGGATTTAAATGAAATATAAGGACAATGTGTATCAGTCTGGACTAAGATGCCAAGATAGGGGAAGTGCCTAGATCCATCTTGGCATTTTTCTGCTGCTGATGGGCAGAGATTATTTTATAAGATTTTTAGAGCTTTGGGAGATGAGATCACAGGTAAGGCTCTGAGGGCAGACATTTAGAACCAGATTATAGAGGATCTTGACTGCCAGTCTTTATTTTATATTCGTTGGTAAGTTGTTTAACCTATACAATCTCATTTCTGCCAATGAAAAATGGAAGAGCATACTTTCTATTTCTCATTGAGTTGTTGTTGGATTAAATGAGATAGCATTGTTTCTATTTTTCAGTAAGTAATGAATTAAAATTAACTTTCAAAACTTTCCTTCAAAATTTTCAGACTGTCTGGATAAAACCTACATTGCTTCTTAGAGTTGCAACCCAAACAAGAGGTCAGCAGGACTATAAAAGTTATTGTAATTCTGAGGAGGGCTCACAAAAATTCTATCACTTTTCTTATTCCCCAGATAAAGGTGGTTGGCAGTGAGAGTTAATTTAAAAAATTCACAAAACTAAAGACATGTAGATCCCCCTTCTTATTCCCATCCTTACCAAATACAGAAATACAAACAAACATAAAAAAAATACCTAGTCTGGCTGTTACTTTTCTCGAGGTTTTTTTTAAGTGCAGTTGAAAGCTGCATCCTATGAGAGAAAAAAAGCTTGTATTACAAAGCATGGATAACATTTATGGTACACCGAAAATTTAAAAATATGAGAAGTTAAAAGATTGTTTTCTCTTTAAATATAACGTGAAACATAAGTAGGTTTTAAAACAATATTGTATGGGAAATACTTTGATAAATAAGTCACAGAAATATGAAATAACACTAAGATGGATGGTGGTGCTACATTTGGTTGTGCATTGCTGATTGCTGAGGCTGAGGGGTGGAGTAGACCTGAAATCCAGCCTGAGCTTTGTTGTCCAAGCCACCTTGGTGCCAGCTGGGAAGAAGCAACAAGCTTTAAGGCACTACACAGTAGATTAATAAGGACCTGAAGTGGAAAGAGTTTGGGAATACAAAGCCATACTTTAAACTTTAAAATATGCCTTTATACAAACAAATTCCATAAATCACTTTTAAATTCAAATCACTAATAAATAAGTAATAAAAAGGCAATCAGTTCAGCAATATTAGAGCTATTCCCTTCTGTCACACACAAAAAATTTGCTTAATTAAAAGGAGTTATCTTAATAGCTTTAAAGTCATCTTAGTTAAAAAAATACGATCTACATAATGAGCCAGCATGAGATGAAGTAAAATGCTAACTACTAGAAGCAATTAAAAGCACTTTAACTACTTTTAAATTAAATGTATGAAGAAATTCATCTGGAAAGGCCAGAAATAAAAGAAAGTAATTTTAAAAGTCATTCGCTTAAGTGAGATTATTAATGCAGGTCACAAAGTCTGTAAGAGACCATGTTTGCCCTATTAATAGCTGTATATCAAGACCTAGCAATCACTCAAATATTTGTTGAATGAATTTTAAAATAGAGATGCAAAACTTACAATTAAAAATATGTTATTTGAACTTGACAATTCTTTTATTCAATTAACAGTTATGGGAATAAACGAGTCTATGTAATCCTTTCAAACCCTGAATGGGATTTAACCTCATACTTTCTCCATTGTTTAGATGGACATTTCCTTATTAACCCTATCTTATGTAACTTCTTCAAATGAAGCATTAATGAATGATACAACATTTCTCTCAGGATCAAAATATGTGTGACCATTACCTAATCATCATTTGGCTTGATTAATTCATTTGGACTAAAATATTTTTTCCACCTCAAGCCATACCCATTTTCATTCACTTCACAATGCTTATACCTAAAATGTAATAATTACCTGTCTAACGCAAGGTTTTTCATTTCAAAAGCAACTTTCACCTCTTCAATTTCATTTTCCAGGTCTTCAATTTTGCTATCAAAGAAGCATGAACAAAAGAATTTCAGCAATATCAGAAAAAGTCACTATTGAAATAAATATACACACCTTTGAAAAAAGTAAAATGCGTCTATCTAAATAAAAGAATTCTACAGGCTCACCACACCAATGCATTTACAGATTTGGTAAACTGATGCCTTCTGAGGTACTTTTGATAAGTATCTTATTAAGGGTTGATGCCAAAAGTGCTAATATGATCACTCATGTACATGTAAATCTACATCCCGTATCAACAAGTTCTCAATACATGCATAACAAATTTCTTGGAAAAAAAACGTGGAAAAGAAAAGAATGTTACAAGATGGATATTATTAAATCTTAGTAAAAACAACAAATAAGATTTTAAATATGACATACGTTTCAATTTGCTTTTCTGGAATGATTTCTTCTGGAGTTTTTTCTTCATCTACAAATAAATAATTTTTTTGAAGTCAGCAACAGTTTAGAACAGCACTGTCCAAAACAAATATAATGTAAGCCACAAACGGAAACCAAATATGCAATTTTTAATTTCTAGTTTCCACATTACAAAAATAAAGAAGTAAAAATAATTTTAATGTAGCTTATTTGACCCAATACATTCAAAATAGCATCATTTTAACATGCAATTTAAATTAGTAATGAAATATTTCACAATCTTTTCTTCTGTATTTTACATTTATAGCCCTTCTCAATGAGGACTAACCACATTGCAAGAGTTTGTTAAACGGAGCTAGTGGCTACCATACTGGACAGAACAGTTTTAGAATGATAGAATTTATTTTAAAAAGGAGTACAAAATGTTGAACATGATCAGTATCAAATGATATCAACTGTATGTCTATATTAGCATACATATAAAGAGCTTGTGCAGAGTCTGAAAATTGCCTAAGTTTAAACATGGATTCAGGTGAAGTGACTCAGACATCTATGAGGTCCCTTGTTTTTTCTCCACCACAATTCTTGATTAAACCTAATGTAGTATTTGGTTTCATTCTTTAAGCTTATTTCATAGAGAAGAAAAGATTCACCAAAACTTATCTTTGGTGAATAGCTGGTTATTACTTTAGGAAGGCAAACCCATTATTTTACTCTTGGTCCCAAAGACTTCTGGATTAGTAATTTTAAAAGATAAATTTAATTTTTTTCTATGTTTAGAATCGAAAATTGTTACTCATGTCTTTTTAAGCTGATTTCCCTTCTGCCTCTCATTCCTATAATCCAGTGCTTCTCAAAGTATAGGTCTCAGATCACTTGCTTAACAAGTATTTGATCTGCTAATTTAATCAAGTTGTTGATAGCAATTTCTATGACTCTTTCAGCCCACAGGAATTTCCCAATTATCTGATCAGTAGAACTTAACTGTCTGGCATCGTTATTTAGTTATTTTACCGCTATTTCCTGAGTCCCTAACTAGTTCCTGAGGGCCAGGGCAAGCCTGTTTTTTGCCTTCTTACATGGTATAGTACAGCTTTGTGCTGCCACTCCCATTCCCTAAGTAAACAATTTTTTGTAATGTTGATTTTCTTTTCCTTAGAGTACTGTTCATCATCAAACTCACAAAACCTTATTTGAAAATGAAAATACTTACTTGCATCAACCATTGATTTATATTCCAAGAGTTGTTGTTTTGTTTGTGCTCTCAGCCTGAAAACAGACAAAGAGAAGAGAAAGTCATATATTTATTGAGGCTCTACTCATTACTGTATGATAAAGCAACTCATCTTTTTTGGAAGCTAATGCAACAAAATGAATATAAAGAAACAGCATTAAAGTCTTCTAGTTTGGCCTCATTTTATTTAAAATGGGTGTAAAGAACTTTAAGGCCTCAGAGGAAGACAACAAACTGGAATACAGTGGGAAAACAGCATCTGTGAGGAAAAGTTAAAATTTTGATTAAATTTATTTAAAAATTAATTAATAGGCCACACTGCAGGTGGAGCTTAATGAGAACTGCTACACAAAGAACCAGATCAAAATGGGGAAACCTACTAACACTGCAATGAGTTACAACCAGATTGTAATCTCAGAGGATCCAGAAAAACAACAAAGATACTAATCCTTGGATAGATAAGTGATTCATATAGCTTCTTAGTTGTCCTATGATTCTACTTAACTTCAAAATCATATATAAAATAAGTAGAAAAGCTATGGATAAAATAATTAGTTATAAGCTGTACTTACAATATGTTTCACATTTACATGGTAGTTTCATAATTCTAAAACTGCTTTGTGCCTTTGCAACCTATTTAAGAAGCTAAGAAACATTAAATTTCTAAAGCTCCGTAAATTTCTTAGGTTTCAAAATTCCAAATGAAAAGAGCAATTTCTTAGATGTTAAGTAGGCATGCATTTGATGAGACACATTTACCATTCCAAAGCAATGGTAAAGGTAAAATACAGTCACAATGCTTATTTTTAAAAATTCCCTTGTGATTTAGAACACAATCTGCAACTTTTTCGGTAAAGGACCAAGTAACAAATATTTCAGGCTTTGGGAGTCAGATGGTCTTTGTTGCAACTACTCAACTCAGTCCTTGTAGCAGGAAAGCTGCTTCAATAAGCCTCTACCTAAAGACACTGAAATTTGAATTTCATATAACTTTCACGAGTTATTAAATATTCTCGTGATTTTTCCCCCTAAAACCCTAAGACATGAAAACTATCCTTAGCTTGAAGGGCTACAGAAACAGGAAGATGGACTTGGCCTAGGGCTGTGGTTTGCCCACTGGCTTACAAGATTGATGGCCCTTTTCATCAAATCTTCCCCTAGCAACTGCTTAAAGTATAAACATCGCCCTTTTGGTAGAAAATACAGCAAATAAAGCTTCTGGATTGAAAAGGGTCATAGCTACAAAAGAAAGGGGAGGGGCCATCTCCGTCCAGTAGCTCAGGGCTTGGATGCACCCCATAACCCGCCGGAAAATCGGGGCCCCGGGCACTGCGCTAAACGCTTGCCCCAGAGTATCTCATTTAACTTAGCAGAGAGCAACTCTGCTACGAGGGTATTTTTTTCTCTCCTTTTCGAAAATGAAGAAAGGGGTTTAAGGAGTTTAACTGAATGCTGCAGTCGTTCAGTGGCTGAGTCTAAATTCGAACCATTCTGGCCACACGTAGAGAAAGGCGGAGCCCTTAGCCACAAGGCGCACTCGGTTCCGGCCGAGCGGGCCAGAAGAAAACAACCTGAGCAGCAGAGTCATATGGTCCTTGGGACGCGCCGCCTGGCCGCCGGCGACCGACGACGGCCCGCCTTCCCCCACGGAGTCCGCGGGCTCCGCGGCAGCTTGCTCCTCGGATGGCTTCTCCATCGGGCTGGCTCAATGAAATAGTGCGTAGGTTCTGCAGACGCCGTCTCAAAACAGGCCGCTTTTCCCGCCACTAAGCTGACGCCCGGAAGGCGTTGGAGAGCTATCTCGTCCCGTCCCGCCCCTTCCGCGCTGTAGCCCCGCCCCTCCCATCGTGGTTTTTATTTTTTTATTTTTTTCGGGTCCTGGGTGTACTGCTGTCGTTTTTATCCTGGCTCTACCGGTTGAAATTGTTACAAACTACTAGTAAAAAAGTTCGAAGACCTTTAAGCGTCAGCTCTATCGAGTGTGCTGGGCTAGAAACTGGGCTATAGCTGTTTGGGACACTCCCCGGCTGCCGGGAACTTCAACCTTGAAGGTAAAACCCGGACATAAATGCTCTTTTCAGGCTTGGCGCTGGGTCTGGAGATCTCTGGGACAGCCATTTTTTGACCCTTCTTGGCACTCCCTTTCCATCGGCGGCCTTGGAAAATGCTCGGTAGGATGGGAAAAAGAAATATTAGAGGATTGTTTAAGTAGGACCTCTTGTTTGACAGAGAAACAAGTGGCCCAAATTCAGAGATACCCACGGCCCCTGATGAAGCAGTGCAGATACTTGAACCCCAGATTTCTAGCGTGAAATTCAGCTGTCAGTAATATTCTCACTCGTAACCGAGTTTGATGCTCCCAAGAGTCAGCTTGTTGATTCGGCAGGTTACAATTAAGCTTTCTCACCTGGGCAGTAAGCTGGTAGAGGAGAAAATGCAAGACGTACAAATGCCTGAGAGTTGTTTTTCATTATGGATGGTGGTGTAAGCACACTGACCTTGTGGCACAAGCACAGCACCTCGGACTTCCTTTGAACAAGAGATGAGCATTTCCTTCAATAGTTTCCCCTGAATTATACTTGATCACACAGTGCTCCCCTTTCTTCCTCTCCACAATCAAAGTGATACAGCTCCTGGTAAAAGTTAGACTCAAAATACACAGTGGGATGTAAAATAAGATGTTAGGTTTGCCACTCCTACCCCCAAACTACTGGGAGAACATTTTGCCTTTCGTTTTTTGATTGACACAAAAGTGATCCTGTCCTTTTTCTACTTTACCACTTTATCCAGGATGTCTTCCAGTATCTCACACCAGTCTCATCCTTTTATTCAGTAGTTGCCTATCAGGTGTCCACTGAGCAAATTTGGGACAAAGACAAAGCAGTTCTCCAATGTGAGCAAGCACCAGAATCATGGGAAGGACTAAACAGATTGCTAGATGCCTAGGTTACTGAATTGCATTTCTGACAAGTTCTGGGTGATGTTGATATTGCTGGTCTCAGAGGACACTTTGAGAACCACTGAAGTAATGGATGCTAACAATAATTTTTAAAAATCCCAAGTAAACAAAAAAGTGCAGGTGTGGAAGGGGAGCTGTTCTTCAGAGAATGTCCACTATCTAGAAGGGATAATAGAATTACATTACTACCATCATGCCACTCCTCGTGAGATACATGATTCAAAGCAAGTGCCATTGTAGTGCAGGGGA
Organism: Rhinolophus ferrumequinum; assembly: GCF_004115265.2. Classification (NCBI taxonomy): domain Eukaryota; kingdom Metazoa; phylum Chordata; class Mammalia; order Chiroptera; family Rhinolophidae; genus Rhinolophus; species Rhinolophus ferrumequinum. Next base: position 44,732,165 of record NC_046290.1, on the reverse strand, counting down.
TCCTGCCGACTTCGCCATGTGTCGTGCGGGGTGTCATGCGGGGTCTCTGGTCCCACTCTCCACATAAGAACGCAGGACATGGTGAGGCCAAAAAGGAACACCCACGGAGCCATAGGTAGGGGAGTCATACTACTATACTGTCACTGGCAGCTGGGTTGGAGACACAGGAACCAGGAGCCACACAATTCTAGACCCTCACTGTGCCGCTTGCAGGTTCAGCCACCATCTTCTTGCTAGCCCCCCTTTTTTGCTAGCGTAGCCATGGCAGTTATATTAGTGCCCAATGGCTCACTGGTTACAGCTGACGGCCAACTAGCCACAGCTGCTGGCCATTTGATCACAGTTGATGGCCATTTACTACCTGAGCCAGCACCTTTCTATGTGAGGCCGAGAGCCTGGAAACTGCTTTTTGGGGCTCTGTCCCCACAGCCATTAATGGTTACTAACACTAAAAAGAGAACAGAACCTTTACAGCAAGCTGTAGCTGGTAGTTACCACCTTAACCAGATGACCAAACTTGGTATTACCAGTAGTTTAACAATCTGATAGGTGACTCCAATATGACGCATAAGTTGTGCAAAGTCACCTGTATTTTTGCCAAAATGCATAAACTGAAATTATGAAGAAACAGAAAATAAATCTAGAATGAGGGACATTCTATAAGACAAGTGTCTGAGTCATTGCATGTCCATGCTTTGAAAAACAATTGAAAACGAAAAGCGGGGCAAAACAAATGAATCTTAATTGGACCCTGAACTGGAAAAAAGTTCATAATTTTTAGAACAATTGAGGAACTTTGAATATGTACTGCATATTACATATGGAGTCGTTAATTTTCTTAGTATGATAAAGATTATGGTTATGAAGGAAAATGACCTTAATTGTTATGAGATGCATGAAAAAGTATTTTTAAGGAGACATCTTGGCAACAGCAATTTACTTTCAAATGGCTCTGAAAAAGAAGAGGAATATATGCATGTGCGTGCACATGTGTATATAACACCCCCACACTTTTCTCTCTCTACAGTTATAGTTTAATATTTTCCTACATAAATCACTAGAATTATGTCACTTATAAGGAATTAAATCTCTTCTTATGTCCATGGAATATTTACAGAAGTCAATCAAGTACTTATCCAGAGAAATCATTAACTTTTCAAACAGACTAACAGACTACATTTCCAATGAAATTAAAATCACTAACATAAATGTCTGACAAAAAAATTTTAAAAGATACTTAGAAAATAAGCAGTTAAATCATCTTCAGATTAAAAAGGACCACAAGAAAAATTATGACTTAACCAGAAGCTGATGAAAAGGACTTCAGAAACAAGTTATCTCAGAGGAAAATGTATAAAGGGTTTTATTACTAAAATACAGTAAGTATTTAACTTAAATTAGAAAATAACCAAAAGAAAAACCGATGGTGAGAATTACATAAAAGCTAAAACTACAAAGTAAAGGTAGTAAAAATGATAACACCAAAAATTGATTCTTTCAAAACAAAACCCTCCTGGGCAAGTCTGATTAGAAAACAAAAGTAGTATCAGTAAGGAGAAAGAAGATAGAACTATAATAAAATATTAATGAGATCACACACCTCTATAGCTATACTTTAAAAACTCTGAAATGGATGATTCTCTATTAGAGGAGGGAAAAAAATCCCTAAAAGACCAAGACCATAGAAAACTACCATTTTAAGTAGGTTCAGGCCAAATGACTTTACAGTTTAATTTAGCTAGTTCTCAATGAATGAATAAGGATTTTAAAGACTTGAAGATGAAAATCTCTTTAATCCACCTTAAAGCTGATAGAATAAGACAAAAACCCAGAAACAGTAACAACAAAAACAGCCAATTTTCCAAATGAGATGCAAAATTTTTAAATGAAACATTAGCAGATTAAATCTATATATCATGAGCAAGAATTCATTCCCCTTTAGGAAACCTCTAATATTCCATATTACATCAAATTAAAAAAAAAACAACTCTTGATATCATAGCTGAAAAAGTAAATGAAAATTCTGCAGCCTTTCCTGTAACAGGAATAGAAAAGTACCTAAAATATCAAGATAGTTTAAAGACTAACAGCAAAAATAATAAATGGTCAAAATATGTACGAGATGTCCAATCCAGGAATAAGACAGGGATCTATCTATTATCAATTCTAATACAATAAATACCATAAACCTTGAGAAAATAAAACTTTTTGGATTTAAGTCTTGGAAAATACTACTGTGTTTCCCCAAAAATAAGACCTAGCCCGACAATCAGCTCTAATGCGTCCTTTGGAACAAAAAATAACGTAAGACCCGGTCTTATATAAGACCCAGCCGGTGTTATATTATACCCGGTCTTATATTAATTTTTTTTTGCTCCAAACGACGCATTAGAGCTGATTGTCCAGCTAGGTCTTATTTTCGGGGAAACACAGTAAAAAGAAAATTGATGTCAGTTAGAAAAGAAAAATACAACTATCAATAAAACTAGAAGTGGAAAATTATATCCTATCACAACAGTGACAAAAAACCATAAACCCAGTAATAAACTTGACAACTAAAGTGCAGCAATTACATAATTAAATTCTAACATTGTATTTAAGGGCATGCAACAAACCTTGAGGGAGAAAAATGCTTCTGGATGAGAGGGCAGTACATCAGGCCATCCCAAACTGGTATATAATGTAGTCAAAAATCTCAAAAGATTTTCCGTAACTGACATAATTTTAAAGTTATGTTTGAAATTCCCCCATATTTGAAAATTAGTGGATAACTATTGCCAGGTAATGTTTTACATTATCACAGGAGAAAACAAATAGATCAGGGAACAATAGATGGGCACTGATGTTTCAATTCCTTTGGACAAGGATGATTTTAATCATGATACTGGTACTGGCATGAATAGGCACTCATCTGGAAATAAGAATCCTACCTCATACTACAGAGATTATAGATCTAAATGGAACAATTTTTAATTTTAGAAGTTATTTATGGTTTGGGGATAGAGTTGACCTTAACAGTGAAACTCCAAAAGCAACTACAGAAAAAAATAGATTTGATAATATAAAAACTTAAAGTGTCTGCATGGCGAAAGACAGTATAAACAGGGCAAATGACAAACTGGGAAAGCCTTACATATTGATGTTAATAGAGAACAAAAGTTTCAAGTAGCCATTAGAGTATAAATTAAAACAGCAAAGGAGGTGGAATATTTGCCAAATTCACAGAAATTTAAGGAAATGATTAGTTTTGGCAAGACTGCAGAAAAAACCAGTTTTGTACACTGCTGATGACCTTGAGAAAGTCATCTGGCAGCACTTGTGAGAACAGTTATCTTTGGAAAACCGTATTCATTAAAAAAAAAGAAAAAAATACATGGTATTTTAATGATATTTAAATAGCATTGTCTGTAAGGGCAAAAAAGCAATCTGAATGTCAAGAATAGGAGAATGATTGAATACATTATACTATGGAATGTAATACCCAAGTACAGGTAAGGCCTATACATGTTGAAAGGAATTGCTAAGTGTGTATAACAATCCCATTTTTTTAAACATAATTTATGTGAATATCTGTCTTTGTTTATAGAAGTCATGGAAGGATACATTCCAAACTTGTTATAATTCAGGTGGATGGGATTGAGATGTACGAGAGGTGGGGAAGGGGTAAAATAAACGTAAGATATGTTTGTTTCGAGGAGTCTGTTTTATTAACCAATAAACAGAAAGTAAAGTTTAGAATATAAAGTTCTTATTTTCCCAAGTGAAAAAATTGATACTAACTACAGTTGGTAATTTAAGAAATAGTGGTAAAAGTAGATTACTTAGAATTATGACAGCAACCACCACAAGAAACAGAAACCGGAACGAGGGATGAGGTAGCAGACTTAAGTAAAACAAGGCAGCAGATACTCCAAGATGACTGGGCTTGCATGTAGTGTGCCCTGTGGAAGTAAGGGTTTTGAATGCCTTCACCTCAGTAATTCATACTAATAAGTAAAAGCTAGGTACATAAAACAAGAACCATATAAGCAACAATAACATATATTAGTTGGGTCCCCAGGTTAAGTGAAAGCACTTTTTAAAATATTCTATATTCCACACCATCTTTAAAACAACTTTTAGGGAATCCTAGAATAGGAAGTAGCCACATTCAAATGAGTTAAGGGATGAGAAGTAAAAAGGACTGCAACTTTATTAAAAGTAAGTAAATGTAACATAATAATATATACAGATAGCACATGGTGCCAATTTTATTTGCACATTATTACAGCACTCCAACTCAAGTTTACAAGTTACACCTTTGCCACAGCCTTGGCTAAATCTTGAACTAATGCAGAATTCAGCTGCGCTAGAGTGCTGATCTTAGCCTGCTTAGATGTGGAGTACTTGTTCTTGATAGTCTGGAAGAGAAAAACAAAGTAATTAAGGAAAAGAGGAAAAAAATAACATCCCGTGATATAGAAAGTCACATGAAACATCAACTCTTTAAAAACAAGCTATGCATTTGTGGCATGAAAGTCTTATTTTCACTTTTCTCTCCAACATCCTAGTGCCACTGATTGACTTACCATGTGCTTTGTAAGCCCACGATTCACCATGACAATATTCTTAGCCAGGTGTTGCATAACAAGAAGAAGGGATTCTTCAGTGTAAGACAGGTAATGCTGTAGAGTTGGCGTCTAAGAACAAGAGTTAATGTTAAAAATGCTCATCAACAATGGTTTTCATAAAGTTTCTAGATGTTATTCAAGAGTAGGGTAGGGAGATGGATACTGTATGATTGATTATTAATTGAAATTTAAGACAAGCTTATTCCCCAGGTGTTCTTTCATGCTTTTCTAGGCTCATGTGCTTAGATGTATTATATACTAATGTGCTCAAACCTATACACTTTTGTAATTACTGACTTGCCCACACCAAAGCTAGACTCCAAATTCCTTGAGGGCCACTTTCTCATTCAGAGGTTTATTCCTAGGGCCTAGGATAGTATATAGCACTTAGAAATATTTGTTGGATCAATGAATATGAATGAACTATTATGTCATCCGATCTGCCTGAAATTCTCTAAGGAGTAGCAGCTACTCTGCCTTTCTCAAAGGGATATAGAAAGATGAAATTAGGTAACGAAATGAAAGCGTTCCATGAAGACATCACAAAGTAGGTATCATTTTTTAATCACTCCCTCAGTGGATGTCATTTTTTGGAACCATTTGAATTGCTTTTAATGAAAACAGTTCTGTGTTCAGGCAAACACTATTTACAATGTAAACGCTTAGGGCAACTTAGGTTTGTGGGGCAGAGCTTACCCATTCACCATTATCAAGAATTTTCATTGCTAAACAAAAAGCTCCTGCTGCAATCTGAGAAGGAGGAAAGTGCACCATATCGTAGTCCAACATAGTTAGTTCCATCAGATATTTGGCCAAAGTATGTTGCTCCACATCAACCTGGAACAAAATTCACACAGGTCACTGAGCTTTTCTGTCTGAAAATTCTGCTTTGGCAATAACCAGCATGCCCATAACTATAACTAAAAATGTTTGTCTAAAAACTCTCAGGTGCAATTGCCCATGGAATGCCTTAATGATACTAATATACAGCCTGATTAGAAATAACTATTTATTTCTTCCCTGTGAAGTTAGGTATATAAGTCAGTTGAATTAGATCTGCTTGGTCAGCAGTATTCTCTATGGTACCATATCAGAGGTTTCTGAAGAAATCGATACCTCTCCAATCTTAGATGCTCTCCGAAGGAAATGCAGAGGTAGAGGGCGACCCAGACTAAAATTTAAAGCTCTTAGAATCTTCATTTCCATCTGTCTGATTTGGAGCTTAGTGTAAGTGTTGTCAGTCACAAAGGCAAAGTCCCCGATTTCTGGAGGGTACATTTCTTCATATTTGCTCGCAATAAACATGCCAGTGACACCAACCAGCTGCAACATCTTCTTGGGCACACAATTATTCTGCAATGGGAATTTCAACTGGTTGAATAAGTAATACATATTTGAAAAAGGAGACACAGAGCTGTGAAGGAAAAGTGAAAAAGACATATTCGCATAGCAAAGTCTCAGTGACACCCTATCCCCCCAAACAGATTTTAGTTGAAAAGGTCTGTATCTTATGACTCAGCTAGGACCCTGGAAGGGAGAATCCTCAATTACTGAATTATGCTCACCTGCATGAACCGATCAATAATGGAAACAGTCATGTACATGGTCTCCTGCAGTAACCTGAATTTCATTTGAACCTGCACTAGCCAATCAATTAGGATGGCTCTCATGTTTCCAGTGACTTCTCGACCCAGTAGGTATTTTGGTCTGACTGCTTGCTCTTCCTGCAAAAGAAATGCTGATTATCATTAGAAGCAAGTTTCCAATGTGACATTTCTGACCAGAAATAATAGTGACACAGAACAGCTCTGGAGCATTTAGAATATCTAATAGTCTTTTTTTTTAAAGATGCAAAGACCATGTTTTTTTTTTTTTTTTTTTTTTATTGGGGAAGGGGAACAGGACTTTATTGGGGAACAGTGTGTACTTCCAGGCCTGTTTTCTAGGTCAAGTTGTTGTCCTTTCAGTCTTAGTTGTGGAGGGCGCAGCTCAGCTCCAGGTCCAGTTGCCATTGCTAGTTGCAGGGGGCACAGCCCACCATCCCTTGCGGGAGTTGAACTGGCAACCTTGTGGTTGAGAGGACGTGCTCCAACCAACTGAGCCATCCGGGAGCTCAGCGGCAGCTCAGCTCAAGGTGCCGTGTTCAATCTTAGTTGCAGGGGGCAGAGCCCACCATCCCTTGAAGGAGTCGAGGAATCGAACTGGCAACCTTGTGGTTGAGAGCCCGTGCTCCAACCAACTGAGCCATCCGGGAGGCAGCTCAGCTCAAGGTGCCGTGTTCAATCTTAGTTGCAGGGGGCAGAGCCCACCATCCCTTGCGGGACTTGAGGAATTGAACTGGCAACCTTGTGCTTGAGAGCCCACTGGCCCATGTGGGAATCGAACCGGCAGCCTTCGGAGTTAGGAGCATGGAGCTCTAACCGCCTGAGCCACCGGGCCGGCCCTCTAATAGTCTTTTAACTCAATTATTCATATGGTCACTACAAACAGCTCTATCACTGAAGAAAGCACAAAAACATTAAGTAGGATAGTGTGACAGGTTTATCATATTGGCAGATCTTATAATCAATTCAGTATCACCGCTACTGATCCAGACCCTGTACCCACTTCTTCCCAAATAAAGAAATCACACTATCATCTCCCATCTTTTCACCTAAGTCTCTATATGCAGACCCAGAGCCTTACGAAGTAAAAAATAGAAGCAGCTCTCAGATCTGCTGGAACCCACGTGCTACCACTCTCCTTCTCCAAGACACCATAGTTAAGGAGGAGAACGAACCACCAAGGACCAGCACATATATCTGCTAAACCTACTCCTCTAAAGTTAGAACACAAACTTTCAAAAGAAGGGAGAAGAAACTCAAAGTAGGAGGTTGGTCCTGGCCAGGAAGTCTTGTAGGACAGTCCTGTAGAAAATGGAGATGCTCCACAGAAACAAGCAGGAGACTGAAGATGTTAATGATACCAAGAGAAGAAAATGCATTATAAAAAACTTTGTGAATCTGGTAACTGTATAGTTTATGTTGTTAGCATACAGAATACTTCCTTGTTTTGTGTTTTTTTGGTGGGGGAGAAATGCCATTAATAGAAAGTTTCAAAAGTGGGATGAAAGAAAACCAAAAAAAAAACTTCAGTTTTTGAGTGTACTCTTTGACACAACAATGTCCTTGCATGCATATCAGCCACATTGACCCCAAATGCCTTATATTGCGGATACTATTATTTTTCAAGCACATTCTTCTTTACCATGTACCTCCTGCCTGTTGTCCTCCTAAAACGCAGAATTTGGGACTTGTCTGCTTCTGTGATGGATATAAATATATCATTCAATCTGTGGACTTTCCTTCAGGAAGAGCCATGGTAGTATCCACTCTCACTGAAATTTCCCTGTTCATAATGGCAAAGATTTCATTGGTTTGTTTACTTACTTTTTATTTTTGGCATTCCACGAAGGAGAATTTGAAAATGGAACCTACTGTTAAGAAATGCTGCTCACATCCTGCTTGAATTATTGTAAATTATTAATGGAAAATTAATAAATTAATAAAATTAATAAATTAATAAAGCTAGATGCAGTTTAGAAAAAAACAGATTCTATTAGTTTGGTGCAAAAGTAATTGCGGTTTTTGCAAATATTTTTAACCTTTTAAACTGCAATTGCTTTTATACCAACCTAATAATACTGACCTCAAGTTGTCTCAGATAAGTATAGATGTCTTTCACATATTCACTGCAAAGGTTGGGATCGGCTCCATCTTCTGCGTCTACATCATTCACTGCAAGAAGTACATCAGAGAAAGCCTGACACAGATACTCTTCGGCAGGGGCACAGCCAGATGTTTCCATTGGGCTTGGAGAGGGAGTATCAACCTTAAAATAAAGAGACCTTCTGAAATAATAGCAAAGAAGAGCATACAATCTGGGAATAAAAGTCAGATCATTGGTACCAACTCAAGATACCATTTGTTGAATAGTCATAATTCATTCCCTGAAAGGAAAAGTATTTTCAGATTTATTCAGTTTCTCTTTAGAAAGTGATTAGTATGAAAATTGAAATGCCAACTTGACTGAGCCAATTTGAAGTCAGCAGAACCTAAACACTAACAGGTAAAACAGAGAAGCAAATAAATTCACATTTTGGACTTTCCTCCAAAGGAAACTGGTAAGTAATAAATCTGTTGATCAGTGTCATGTGAAGTTAATTCAAACAAATGGCAAGTCAGTCTTTGGTTTTCATTTCAAAACATGGACCGATTCTCACTGTTCAGGAGAACACAAGTTCTGTCCTAACTACTCATTATTAACTGACCTCATTAACCATTTCCTTCAAGCTCTAGTTACCCCATTTTTCATTTATTGAGCACTTTCAAGTCAAGCTCTGTCCTAGGCACTGATTTTTTTGATATCCTCAAGGGGCTTTGATTTTAGACGAGAAGTAAATGAGGTAAGGAGATTGATTCTAGGAACAAGGGTTAGGAGAAGTTAGGCAAAGTTTCAGGAGTTGATACTTGAGCTGTTTTGAAGGATGAAAAGGTTATTAGCTAAATGAAGAAAGTGGGAAAGACATTTTTAACTAGTGTGAAAGCAAAGACAAGAATCATTATGGGACTTGCAAGGAAACCTCAGGTAGTTTGGTATGGTCATTTAAAGACTTTGCATTGCACAGGTTTCATGTGCTATGTCCAGAAGGTCAGTACTAAAACAATGGCCTCAAATCTTTTACCCTTAGATATAAGGAGCCAGGCTGAATGACTTTTACAGATTTTCCCAAATGGTTTTATTAAGTTTTAAAAATCAGCTTCATAAGGCAGTTCATTCCAATTTCATCAAACCAGCCTCTTCTAAAGGGCCTGTTTTTCCTTCACAGTAGAAAAATTTACCTGGTATTTAATAGAAAGTTCTTGGTTTCTGAAGCTGTTCATTATCTTACCTGCTCTGAGGTGCTACATTTTCTTTCTGCTTTACACCTTTACATATTACAATGTTACAGGCTTACTAATTATTCAGTGGTCATATTAGTGAGTAAAAAGATTCAAGAGAACAATCTGTGTTTCAGTCAATAAATTCTGGTCAGAGATGACTTGTACCAAAAACAGCAAAATCTTCGATCAAGGCAACTACTACTCAATACCATACACGAGATTAAAAGCATAGGCTCCGAAGCCAGACAAGTCTGGGTTCGAATCCAGTATGTACCACCGATTAGATATGACTCCAGGAAATACGTAATACTTTTCTAAGCCATTATCTAAAAAGCAAGATACCAGCTAAGAAAATACAACATTATATGAGTTAATGCATTTAAAGTACATAGCAGAACACTCTATGTTACTATTATTTATTCAAATGCTATTTCATGCATTCAAGTAAAATGAGGGAAAAGAAACAATCAAGACTCTAAAATAAGTTTACCAAAATAGGCTCAGGCGAAAGTTTTTCTTCTTTAACGGGCTCAGGTTCTGGCTCTTGCGCCGGCTCCAGCACAGGCATGGGCTCGAGTCCCTTTTCCAGAGGTTTTGGTAGTTTTTTAGCAACAACTTTTCCAGCAGCTAAAGTTTTTGCTTCCTGTGGATGAATGGGAGAGAATGGAATGTTGCTCCATCCAAGGTCACAGTTGGATGGTGGACTTTTACAGATAAGTTGGATCAGGATAGTTACCTTTTTCAAAGGCAATTTGGACTGTGGCTGTTCACTGACTTTGTTACCGATGTCTCCAAGCGCCATTCTTGGCCTCAGCCCGGGCTTGGAGGCTGCAGCAGTGGCCACAGGCACGCGCTTTGCGCCTGCCATACTGATCTTCGCCTTATTTTCAGCATTAATTTTCGTGTTCTGAAAGAAGCAAGACCTCTTTGAGAGCTAGCCCAGCCAGGTTGCAGTAAGTCACAGGGGATTAATTAAGATGAGGCAAAAGAGAGGCTCTCGGGAGGGAAGTCGGCTGTAAATGAGTTACGAGGGGAAACCCGGTTCCAGGGTCTACGCTAAGACTGTGAAAAGTCAGTTTCCTCCTAGAACCTCTTCGCTCGCCTACGGTGGGATAGCACGTTTAGTCCCGACCGACACTAAAATACCCTTAATTTACATTTGAAAAGAAAAAAGGCCTCCAACTGCAGACACCTTCTTTCTCTCCAGAAAGGACCTTACGCAGGTGGTGGGAGCCCACAAAAGAGCCCTCCACGTTTTAGGAAAGATTTCCTGTTGACCCTCCATTTCCCCCCAAACAGGCCAACCCAGATCTCTTGGCCACCTACCCCACCATGCCAGGTGCCTACCGACAACCCTATGCTCCCCAAATCTCTGCCCTGGTCCCGCGGGGCTGGATGGCTCCGGCCAGCGAGATAGGGAGAGGATACACAGCGAGAAAGGCTGCGTTTGTTCACTGTCCGCAGCAGCTCACCCTGGTGACCCGGAACGCCATGGCTTCCTCTTCACCAGGCAGCAGCTCAGTGGGGAGAAGAGGAGAATGGGAGCCCCGGACGAGCCGGGGATCTGAAATCAACACAGATCAAAAACCGTTCCACCGCAGCACGCCGGGAGATGCAGGGCTCGGCCTCAGATTTAAACCCCGCACCGCTCCCTCCTTATTGGCCTGTTCGTGGCACTCGCTTCCTTCCTATTGGCGGCTGTCGGTTTCCCCAAGAACGCGTTTCTAGGGCGATCCCGCGGAGACGTACGAGAGGGGTGGGGCCAGAGAGAGGTTGCGGCCACGCCCTCACTTGGTTTGGCTTCGCGCCTGCGCTCTCGGGCATTTGCGGCTGCCACCTGGACCGGCGAGGTGTGGCGAACTGTGCGCTGCCGGATGTAGTCGAGGGGGATGGCCTTGTGCCCTGAGAGAAGTAACGGTGGAGCAGCCGCAGTTGGAGAAGCGTAAGCAGTTGTGGCTCTAGTCCTACTTATTGTTACACACTGTCTTCGTCTGCAGCGGTGTGTAGCTGAAAGGCTTTGATATATAATGTTTTATTTGATCTTTTCCAACAGCACTCTGGAGGAACCGAGGCCCAGAGAAGCTTTAGGTGATTTTCCCAGGATCACAAGTTAGTAACGTGGGGACTAAATGTAGGTAATTTCTTTTTTTTTGATTCATGATGTTTCTACAACCTAATTGATAAGAATATCGTCAGTTTCTTAATCTACCAGATTACTTCAAGTTATTTCCCCAAGCCAATGTTTTTATTTTAATTTTTTATTTGAGAATAATTTCAAACTTAGAAAACTTGCAGACAAAAATGTGATAAGGATTCAACTATCCTTAACATTTTACTCCATTTGCTTCATGATTTACTTTATATATGTATAAACTATGTATAAAATTATTTTTCCTGAAACACTTGAGGGTGTTTATATATATCATAACTTTTATCCTTCAGTTCTGCCGTATTTCCTAAGAAAAAGAATATTCTCTTACCTAACCACATACAGTTAATAACTTCAAAATGTACTTTATTGTTTTATTCAACCTGGTTTATATTCCATTTTGTCAGTTGACCTAATAATATCTTTTATAGCATTTTTTTCTCTGCTAGTACATGATCCAGTCTAGGGTCAGATGTTATATTTAGTTATCGTGTCTTTTTAGCCTCCTTTAATTTAGAGCAGTTCCTACAGCTTTTCTTTATCTTTTATAATATTGATGTTTTTGAAGAATACAGTACCCCCGCCACTTTTTTAAAAATAGAACTTTCTTATTTTTGTACTTGGTATTTTCTTGTGATTTAAATTGAGGTTGTTGCACAGGTGTATATGACTGTCAAAATCTTTATAATCTAACTTACACATTTTTAAGTATCTTCTAAAGTGTTTTTATAGTTTTCTAGTAATTATTTATGTAGGAGCTGCTATGTGCCAGGCACTATATTAAGCACTTTACATAATCATCTCATGCTTTTTTTCTTCTAGTACTCTGCTGTTATCACATATTAAGTTTGCTTTAACATCTATTTCAGTAATGCAGACTAAAATTTTTCAGGTACATATTGGTTCACTTTCTATGGCTACTTACCATTTGAATTTAAAGGCCAAACAGGTCTCCCCTTGCAACCAAGTACAGTACATAAATCTGTCAATATTAATATTCACAGTTATGGAAAGCTTGTTTAAGAAAATAATTGATTTAATAATTTTTTAAAACATTCAATAAATTCATTCATACTCTACGAAAATTGACACAGGTAACATCATGGTCTTAGGGGATCAACTGCAGACACGTGATGTTTGTCCGTCATAAATGAGATTAATTTTGGTCACTTGGTTAAGATGTTGCCTGATTTCTTCATTGTACGTTTACTTTTTTAAAAATTGCAACTAATATGTTGTCTGTGTGGAGATACTTTGAGACCATCAAATTTCTCCCTACGTTTCATATTCCCTCACAGCAGCACTTGGTTAGGAACTGTTGAAACTCTTGTTTCATTGCCATGAGTTGGTAAAAAACAAACTTTGAATGACCCTAGGATGCCAGACCTTTACCAGACTTAATTGACGACCCCTTCCTGACCATTGCCTAATGGAAATTCTTTTAACCCAGTAGTTCTCAATTGGAGGACATTTTATCCTACGGGGCATATTTGGCACTGTCTGGAGGCATTTTTGATTGTTACAACTGGGAGGGTGCTAGTGGCATCTAGTGGGTGAAGATCATAGAAGCTGCCAGACATCATACAATGCACAAGACAGCCCGCACTCCCCAAACACAGTCACAAAGAATTACCCAGCACAAAATGTCAGTAGTTCAATAGTGTGAAGCTTGAGAAATCTTGCCAACTATGTACAACTAATTTTTATTAAGAATGCTACCATGTTTCCCCAAAAATAAGACCAGATCTTATATTAATTTTTGCTCCAAAAGATGCATTAGGGCTTATGTTCAGGGGATATCATACTGAAAAATCATGCTAGGGCTTATTTTCCGGTTAGGTCTTACTTTTGGGGAAACATGGTAGTTATGCTTAATTAGCATAAGTACCATGGATCACCTCCTTTCTTTATAACACTTACAACCTTCTGACTTTTCTCCTCAGTGAACTACTCAGTGTTCTCTCTCCTGGCCAAGTTAATAGTGTCAACAATACACACCAGTCACTGATCTGGGTGCTAGGAATACAACTCTGAATAAAATGGATAAGATCCCTGCTTTCATAAAAGCTTATATTCCAGTAGAAGAGAGATGAAACAAGTAAATAACTAAATAAAGTGAAAAAAATCAGCTAGTACTAAGTGGTAGGCAGAGAATGAAAGGAAAGTGTTGCAAACAGTGTGACTTGGTAGCTACTCTGGAGGTGGTCAGGGACAGTCGAGAAAGTGATGTTTAAGCTGAGGCTTAAATGAAAAAAGCATTCCACATAGAGAAAATAGCCTGTGAAAGCTCAATGATAGGAATGATCTGTACAAATTGCCAGTTATAAAAAGTCATGGGGATGCAAAGTACAGCATAGGGAATGTAGTCAATATTTTGATAACTATGTATGGTATCATATGGGTACTAGACTTATTAAAAAAGACGTCTCCACTCCTTTTCAAGAAACTCTGTCTTCCCAAGCAACTATGTAGTAGGCAGAATAACAACCCCCCAAAGATGTCATTGCCCTAATGCCCAGACTTGTGAAGATGACTGTTACATGGTAAAAGGGACTTGGAAGACCTTGAGATAGGGAATTATCTTGGATTACCTGAGTGGGTCCAGTGTCACCACTTAAAAGAAGAGGAAGGCAGAAGAGGTGGTCAGAGAAAGATGCAACAGTGGAAGAAGGGGCAGGAGAGAGATGAGCAGGGGAAGCACATGACCCACTGTTGGCTTTGAAGATAGAGGGAGTCACAAGCCAAGGAATGCAAGTGGCCACTAGAAGCTGAGAAGACTAGCAAAGAAACTGAGACCTCAGTCCTACAAAGTCCTACAAACACTGAATTCAACCAACTTGAATGAGCAAGGAAATGGATTCTCCCCTAGAGCCTCCAGAAAAAAATGCAGCCCTGCAGCAACTTTGATTATAGCCCAGTGAGACCCATACTGGACTTCTGTAGAACTGTAAGAGAAGTTTGTATTCAACCACTAAGTTTGGGTTATTTGTTATGACAGCAATAGAAAATTAATACAAACCACTTTCTGTGCTCTATCACTATAGATTAGTCTTCTCTGTTCTTGGACTTCGTATACATGGAAACATACAGCATGTATCTGCCATGTTTCACTGAACTTGTTTTTGAGATTCACCTGTATTGTTTGTAACTAATTTTTTTAAACTGCTGAGTAGTTTAGTGAAATTCCATTATGAATACACCACAATTTATCGATTCTCCTGATGGATATTTGGGTTATTTCTGGTTTTTGGCTATCATGAATACATACATTCTTCTACAGGTCTTTTTGTGGACACACTTTTCCATTACCTTTGGGAGTGGAACTGCTGGGTCACAGGGTGGATATATGTTTAACTTTAAAAGAAATTGCCAAACAGTTCTCCAAAATGGCTGCATCATTTCACACTCCCACTAGCACTATGTTGAGTTTCAGTTACTCCGTATCATCACCACTTCACTGCACTGAGCACTTAAGATCTTCGTATTTTATTGTATGTTATGTATACCTCAATAAAAATATCACAAAAGAGGGTAAGTCTACACGCTGAGTTTCCCATTTTTACCGTGTGGACATCTCTACTGTAAAGATGGTCAATGTGCCTAAAACCCGAAGGACTTTCTGTAAGAAGTGTGGAAAGCATCAGCCTCACAAAGAGACCCAGTATAAGAAGGCGAAGGATTCCCTGTATGCCCAGGGAAAGAGGCGCTATGATCGGAAGCAGAGTGGCTATGGTGGGCAGACAAAGCCGATTTTCCGGAAGAAGGCTAAAACCACAAAGATTGTGCTGAGGCTTGAATGTGTTGAGCCTCACTGCAGATCCAAGAGGATGCTGGCCATTAAGAGATGCAAGCATTTTGAACTGGGAGGATATAAGAGAAAGGGCCAAGTGATCCAGTTCTAAGCTTTGGGTTTCTTATTTTTGAGAAAAAATGTTGAAGCTTTAGAAAAATACCTGTATGAAAATAAATGCAGTGATATTCTTACTCGTAAAAAAAAAAAAAAAAGTAACAGGACAATGTATGTGCACAACATATAACCATCTTTGACCATCTGTGTCAAACTGCTGTAGATAGAAGAAACAAGATGTAGAAAAAATTTGATTAAAAAAAATCCAACTTTACCCTTTTAGTTTTATTATACATTATTTACTAGAACACTTTCCTTTTGAAAAACCACTCTAAAATTGAAATAAACATTAGTGGTTTTATAATTGAACTCAGTTTGGCATCTATATATAATCTCTGCATAATTAACTTGCATACAAATTAAGGCCATAAGAAATGTTTGCCTTAAAATTTCTATTTGGGAGGCTAAACTGTGACAATCTATGAAGTGCAATTTAGCAATATTTTTTTAGATTTATAAATGTCCTAAACCCTTTGCTTCCAAAATTCTACTTGTCGGAATGTATTCTACATATTTATTTGCACATATGCAAAATGATGTTTGTACAAGGCTATTCGTGTCAGCATTGTCCATATAGCAAAAGATTTGAGCCAACCTAAAAAAATCCATCAGTAGAATTAGTATACAGCTAAGAAAAAGAATGAGGATGCTTTATAATGTTTCAACTATGGAATAATTTCTAAGTAAAAAATAATACATACATGTATTTGCTTGTATATTCATAAACTCTGGAATCTTGAAGAGTATACTGGAAACTGACAAGTGTGGTAATTTTTAGAGATCTGTGTATGATTGACAGGTTGGAGGGTTTTTGTCATTTACTCTTTTAAATTTTTTTTTTTAAACTTTTATATATTTTAAGTGTGTTTTTCCAGGACCCATCAGCTCCAAGTCAAGTAGTTGTTTCAATCTAGTTGTGCAGGGTGCAGCTCACCAGTGGTCCATGTGGGGATCGACCTGGCAACCTTGTTAAAAGCACCACGCTCTAACCAACTGAGCTAGCTGGCTGCCCCTAAATTTTTGACCATGTAACTATTAACTAGTAAACATGCATCTCTGAATTAATATTTTAGGGGAGAATCATAATCTAAATTTAAAGTAAAACCAGAATCCTTTATAGTTAGAGATATCTAATTATATATAGCTTTATTTTTGTGCTGAAATTAGAAAAGTTTAAAGTTTGATCAATTATCATGTAAAAGGAACAATATACCTATATTATAAAATATGTAAAGCTTATTCTAAGGGGAAATCATGAGCTCCTAAATTGGTAATAATGGAAAACAATGGTTGGAGAGAAAGGGAAGGAGAGAAACTAACAGGTGTGTTAAGCAACCACCACCACGCTTCTTGGGTCAAACTAGAAATAGGCTTGTTTTGGGTATTATTTTAAGTTTACTTATTCACTTAATATCTAATTAATCTCTTAGGTACTGATTTCAATAGAAAAAACCTCCGAAGTCAGGTTTAAAATAATAACAATTCTTTAACTTTATTTAACCCTTTTCAATTTTCATTTTCACATACATTATTCTTTTTGCTCCTCATAACTCTGTGAATTTGAGCATATTTTATTCTGACTTTATGTATGAAGAAAAAAAAGGATACCCAGAGAGGCTGATTTGCCTAAAGTCATGGTTTGTATGAGCTAGAACTAGTACCTTGGTGCTCTTCAATACTGGAGTTTCCCTACTTTCCACCTGCACCCCTTTAATGTTCAGCCCCTGCCTTTGCTCTCATCTTGGTTTCTCAGTCACATTAATTTTCCTGCTGTTTATATGCCTTCTAAGAGAAATGACAATTTTAATGATGGTGCAGTATTTATTGTGCCTACCAACTTAAAAATTTTTTCATGTATAAAAATTGCATTGAAAAATCAATATGCAATTATTTTCCCACCACTCAAAAATTTTAATGTGTATAGAAGATTCTGGACCAGATAGTGTGTAAAGAGAAGACAAGAAATATCAAAATAACTTATAATAAATTTCTAAACCTGTCACATAGTAAAATTAGTAAGACAAAAATATGATTTACAATACACATTTGCCATTATGGTATAGATAAAAAAATAGTACCCATACTAAAATTAATTCATCCTATTTATCAAAATTTCTAGTATAAGGATGAAAATATTCAGATTCTCGTAGAGATAAGTTTCTTTTGGACAACATTCTTTGGTTTTATAAAACTGCATATATTATCATATAACTATCATACAGTCTTTTGAGACAATACATTCAGTTTAAATTGGAAATTAAAAAATATAAATTAGATATTACTATAGAAAGTAGTTATAAGGTTAAGTATTTTGATTTCATGGTGCCCAAGTGTTTATGGATAAGCTTTACTTACTAAACCTCAAAATAACTACCTTTGAGATTTCTTATATATTTAGATGTTCCAGAAATTTAAAAAAAAATTACATTTATAGGCAGAAAATTCAATTAATTATTTGTGATTCTCTCAACTGGCTGTTCCACAACATACGGAGCTAAATGAAAAGATGAAAAGCCTAGCATTGCTTGGATACCAGCCTGATAGGCAACTAGGAATGCCAGATGCGTAATAAGAAATGGAATATTCTACTTTAGAGGCAGAAGACAAGTGAATGCATAACATGGACACAACTTAGTATAAGTTCTGTACCCTAATAAAGTAATTATTCATTTGCAAATATTATCAAAAGTAAAAAATTTATTTTACAGAGTGGTTGGTTTTTGTAATACATCAAAAATTGTAATGTTATACTTCCCTATTCTCATTGCTCATCTCATATCAGTGGTTGAAGTTGTTCCCAAATAATTTAGTTTACATTTCAAGTGGCAGTATAGATTTTACTTAATGGATTTAAGTTATAATTAGAAACCAGTTTTATATACAGAAAATCCATAAATATAGAACTTTTATTCCTATTTTATCCTAAGGCTATGCAAAAAATTGACTAAAAATTTTTCATTTGGGTCTTTGTAATAAACACGTAAATACATTATTTACAATGGAGATGCTTTCTGACAGAAAGTAAACACAGAAGTAATTTTGGTCTTCAGTCAATTCCATCATTATGTTCATTATCAAAGGTGATGTGACACATCATGTTCATTAAAATTTTACGATTCTTGTTATACACATAATGCAAATAATTATTTTACTTGAACAATTAATGCTTCATTCTGTATTTAAATTTCCTTTAAGAAAGATTCTTTGATCCAACAGTAGGAAGCTTTACACTTTTTTTCAAATATGGCAAATGTTTCTATACAATTATGTGCAATTTTCTTCCTTCGGTCAATATTATACATACTGAGTCATTTTAATCTTCATTGTTCACACACCAGGGGGAATTCCCGAGTTATCTCACATGATGTAAGTACCATCTCTGTAGTATTTCATGGACTCCATTTGTTTTGTCATAGCCAGGACATCATTAAATCCAGTACTCAGGCCAGACATATGTTGAAAGTATGCCTCTTTTTCGACTTGAATTGTTAAATTGTTTACTCCAGCATCTTTAAGTATTCCTGTAACCTGTTATAAAAATCCATATATTTTAAAGCATTTAGATTATGCATTTAATGCACATGTCTTAAATAATTGGTAACACATTTTTATAGCTAGAGAATCAAAGATAAATCCTCAAAATAATGTTTATTATTTATTTGGCAAATGTTAGATAGGATATTTTTAGAAGACCGGTAAATTCTGATCTCACATTCAAAGTATTAAAGGAAAATAGCTATTGTTTCCAATTATGTATATCTAGACGAGGGATACAGGAACTGTTTTGATCCTTATCTCCAACCATAGCATACCCCCTGCCAACTTTAGTATTATTAATTTAGGGCTACATTTATAATAACATTTCTCGATACTCTATTGTGAATGAAGGTGGATCATAAATGAATTTTTTTTACATTAACTTAAGCTTATCCTCTAAATACTAAAACTTGATTTTTATTTTAACCACTTCTGGATATAAAACAAATCTAGATGTAAAAAATAAGTTATATATCCTTAGCTGAAAGACTGATATTTTCAAGCAGTTAAATTACTATTGAGCTGTATAACTTTTATAATGTGTGTAATTTTATGCATGAATTACCTCAACTGAAATTACTGTAAAAACAAAAGATTATTACCTGCTGTACTATTCTTTGTTCCAGCACATCAGATGTCACCTGTATATGAATTGTTCCTGCCACAATACTGGCAGAATGACGCCAAAAATGAGGGTCTCGATATGATATTAATCCTTCAATTTTCTGTATCTGTCAAATAAAAGGAGAGGTGATATAAATGGACTTAAAGGCTATAATTTACTTAACACACGCAATCTTTTTGGTCCAGCAACCACTATTAAGCTGATTATTAAAAAAGTGATAATAAGGAGAGCCCAGAAGTGAGAAAAGTAGAGGAGGGGGACAATTAACCAAAGTAAAAAGGTGCCTAAAGTATTCTGACCTAGGAGTGATGCCAAGGAAGGCAGCTCTGAATAGGAAGTGAACGGGCTACAGGTGTCTCCATACTGAACAGGTGCACACCAGTTTTCACCTATATAAGATGTATTTTGTGTATTCTAAACAGTGGATACGTTTAAAGAACTACATGGTTTCCTTTATACACATATTTGCATATTGTTTGTTATATAGCGATTAACACATTCAAAACACATCCTCCCTGTTCAACAACTACGGGCTGGTTAAATAATAAACTATCACTAAAATGTATCACTACATAAAATGTATCACTACATTATCATTACAAATGTATTAGATTATCACATGACATAATGGGGGAAAATTTTAAAAGTGGCACAAAACAGGTTTTTATTTGCCATTTTCATTTTCAAAATATTTTTATATAGAAAAACAACTTTTAAAAGTGTTTCTTTCCAGGTGGTGGAATTATATGTGATTCCCCATCCCTTTTTGTACTTTTCTTTTTATATTTTGATGTTTTCTGTAATAGACATATTTTGAAATAAAAAACTTTTTAGTAGGATTTAGTAGTCACTAATGATGAGTAGGTGAGAAAACTATACTAATTTTATTTATGAAAACAGTGGGTTAAGATATTATACCTTAAATATTCAAGATGCTAACTTTTCGTTAGCAGATCCTAACTGCTTTAATATGACATGGCAGACCACAAGTTGAAATACGTTCTATTTTGTATTTGTTTCTTCTATGAATTGCCCATTTATATTCTCAGTCCATTTTTCTACAAGACTGTCTTTTTCTTTTTTTCTTTTCTTTTTTTTCCCAAGTCAAGTTGTTGTCCTTTCAATCTTAGTTGTGGAGTGTGCTGTTCAGCTTCAAGTTGTTGTCCTTTCAGTGTTAGTTGTGGAGGGCGCAGCTCAGCTCCAGGTCCAGTTGCCGTTGCTAGTTGCAGGGGGCGCAGCCCACCATCCCTTGTGGGACTCGAGGAATGGAACTGGCAACCTTGTGGTTGAGAGCCCACTGGCCCATGTGGGAATCGAACTGGCAGCCTTCAGAGTTAGGAGCATGGAGCTCTAACCACCTGAGCCACTGGGCCGGCCCAAGACTGTCTTTTTCTTGATTTAAAGGATTATAAATAGTAAGGCTTTGCCTGTTTATATGTGCTGCAAATATTTTCTCCTGGTCTGACTTTTGTATTTCATACTTGCTACGGAATCTTTTGCCAATGGACAATTTTAAATTGGTCCAATCTGTAGATTTTTTTCCCTCCCTTTTTGGCTTCTCGTTTCACTTCAAGCATAAGAAGGCCTTCCCTACCTCCGTGACTATAAAAGTATTCTATTTTGTTTTAGCAGTTTTATAATTTTTTGTCATTTATGTATTTAATCCACTGGAAATATGTTTTTATGTAGTGTGGTATAGAGATATAGCTTTTCTTTTCCACCAAGTGGAAATGTTAATTAGGTCAATCCTTTCTTCCCCAGTGATGTGAAATGTCATCTTTGGTATATACTGAATTTCATAAGTTCCTGGGTCTATTTCTGATTTTTTAAATCAGAATTAATTTACGTGTTTATTCTTATGCAAGAACAAAACTGCTAGTTTTGTTAGCTAATTCTGTAACTTTATAATCACAAGGTAGGATTCTATTAATTAATTAGTGTTAATTCTGTAACTTTATGTATATTTTGTTTATTCTCAAGCATTAACTCTTCCAAATAATACTTGATTATATACCCTCTTCCAAAACAAAAACAAACAGAAAAATAAAATCCAAACAAGAGGCAATTACATTGAGATTTAAATGAAAGAAAATCAGTATTTTCACAATACAGTTTCCTATCCAAGGAAATATCTCTCCATTTATTCAGTCCCTATTTTATGTCCTTTAAGTAAAACTGTATTTTCTTCATTCACATTTGTGCACATTTCTTGTTACGTCAACTTATTTTCAAATAGTATTTTAAAAGGAAAAAAGTGAAGAAATTAGACACAGTACCTTTTCTAAAGCAAGATGTAGTTCTTTTTCATATTCTGGTGGTAGTCTCAGAAGTAGAACCTGACAGGCATCTTTAATCAGTGGAATAACACTGAGAAATATTAATATAGCAATAAAAAGAGAACAGAGGGGATCAGCAATGAACCATCCAAACTGTTCTATAAGAATTGTGGATACGATCACACCAATACTGCCAAGTGTGTCTGCCAAAACATGCAGAAATACACCTACAAGTAAAATATATAAAAACATTAAAAATTAAAGCACATCTAATTTAGTTCTTTTGTCCATTCTACAAATATTACTGGTTACCTACTATGAGCCTGGCATTCTGTTAGGGACTGGTATTTCAAAAATGACTAAAATAATGGTCACTACCCTCAAGGAATTCACAGCATAGTGGTAAAAAGGTAAGGATGTGGGCAACTATACCACTACCATGTAGTGAGTTTTATGATGGTGCGGTTTGTCTGGGAAGGCTTCTTAGAAATCTTAGAAATCATAAACGAGCCAAGTTTTAACATTACCCAATTTATTTATATTAAACAATCAGAATAAAAAATTTAATAAGTGAAATAGTACCCTCATTTTTTTTTTTTTTTTTTTTTAACAGTAAAGTTTCGTGGTTCTTTTGTAGTGAAAGTTCATAATGGCACACTTAGTGTTCCCTGGCAAATAATGTTTATTGTCACTATGAAAGGGACTCTAAAAAATCGACATTTATGAACAAATGTGAGCATTCTCTACAGCAGACTTCAGACCTTTTCTTAGCCACCGATTGTTTTTCAAAAATAAAATTATACCCAATATTTAATACAAAAAACAATGTCAATTCACAACACTGTTGAAAGATAGGTCAATATTTTTGGCAAGGACTCACCCCTCATGTTAGCATTCATGCCTCCGCCTCCAGATCCGTGGCTGTGACCGTGCCCATGGTCACTGTGTCCATGCAGATGGTGTGAATGGCTGTGATCAGATGAGTGACAGCTTCCTTGAGAAGCTCCATGGCTATGGTTATGGGCGTGGCTAAAGGCACAGATACCAATAAGGTTTACTATCAGCCCTCCAACTGAGACTGGCTAGCAAGAGGGAGAAAAGAAAACCTTTAAATTTGTAATTTAAAAAATAAATTTGTTACTTAAAAATTAGTATATAGCTATATATGTTTTTACAGTTTTGAAACTATTCATAGTAAAACCTCATTAAGCT
Source organism: Rhinolophus ferrumequinum (assembly GCF_004115265.2). Taxonomy (NCBI): domain Eukaryota; kingdom Metazoa; phylum Chordata; class Mammalia; order Chiroptera; family Rhinolophidae; genus Rhinolophus; species Rhinolophus ferrumequinum. The sequence continues at coordinate 44,708,927 of NC_046290.1, read as the reverse complement.
CATTAATCCAGAATTTAAAAAATACGCATTTTATATTTTTTAAAATACCACAGTGCTGACAAATAAAGGGATTTGGAGTTGCTTTAATTAAGTTATTAAGAATAATAACTTGTTTCATGGCTGATGAATAAATAAATAATGCTAAAGTGTTTTTTTGTTTATTTAAAGAGTTTGAAAGTACTACTTACTATTCCAAGTATACACTATACCTGAAATTTTGGTTATATTACTAGGTAAATTTCAGTAGTTGTAAAGTAATGATTATAACTCATTAACTAGTGGATTCCAAATAAATATAGTCTTACTGTGTCTTATAGTAAAATTGCACAAAGTAAAAAAAGTACAATGGAAAAGCAAACATATAATAGTAATCTCAGGTGTTTTTTTTTAACAAAGTGAATGGAATTCTTTTGATTTAATGGTGCCACAATAACATCCCAAAGGATAAACAAAGTTATTAGGTTGGTACAAAAGTAATTGCGGCTTAAAAGGTTAAAAATTGCAAAAATCGCAAGTACTTTTGCACCAACCTAATACCCTTGATTGTCCTCTCTTATAAAATGATTTTGAATAGTAGGTCAAGGTGTTATTTAATTTCTTATGTCTACAATTTCTCCTTTAGCGAAATCCCTTTGTTTTATAAAAACAACGTATAAAAATAAAGGGGACAGGTAATTTTTATTAATTTTCAACGGTGGTAAAAGAAGGGATTTACTTTAGTAAAATGTACAGAGCTTATTTTTCTCCCTGTGACTCAGATCATTTGTCAGATTTAGAAATTTCAGTTAGCTTTATGAGCTTGAACATGGTTAATAAATTTTGAATGAAACCAAATACTGCTTACAGAGACCCCATCAACTCATAAATACTTCTATACTAAGAAATACTTCATCTTTATATATTTCATCAGAAAAAAATATGTGTAGAAAATGAAAGTCCCCTACAATTCTACCCCCAACAGTTAGTCACTATTAAGAGAATGATATATTTTCTATGTACATACTAATATACATACATACGTATCTTTTAAAACCAAAAATAGAATCATGTTAAAATGATTCTAATTTTTTTCACTTAGTACATCTTGTAAATATTTTTCATACCAGTGTATAGATATATTTTATTCTTCTTAATAGCTGCATAGTATTCTATGAGTCAAAAATTTATTTAAATAGTCCTTTCACTGGTGGGCATTGTTTTGTTTCCCCACCATTACAAACAATGGCACAATGAATCATGCACTTCTACACACCTGTGTGAATATTTCTGTAAAAAATATTAAAGGCCAAAAGATATGAGCGTTTAAAATTCAAAATATATTTCCAAACTATAATCCAAAAACATTTTACTAATATATACTACCACTAGTAAAACTCATAACTGCTTTTAGTCATTCAACAATTAACAATTAATTCTAGCACAAGTCTGGTGCTAGAATTTAAGAATTAGTGATACACAATTCAGGTCCTAAAGACACTTCACTTACACCGTAATTGTGGAAGAATGACAAACAATGTTGCTAAAGAAAGAATGCACAAGATAAATGGAATACTGAAAAAGGGAAATCTTAACAAATTTTGAAGAGGGAAAAGAGGAAGTAAGGGAAAAGTATGCCACCAGAGGAGACATAAGCAATGTCTTGAGGAAGGCTGAAGGTCAGAAGTAAGGGAAGGGGAGGCCCACTACAAGAAACAGCAGCACATGCAAAGGTTGGTAGATACAGGTAGAACATTAAAGGTTGCTACAGCAGTAATATAATCTATGGGTGAAGTCTTAAAAATTATTTTTCTGATTCTATAACAAATTTCTTCAGTTATTTAAAAACACATCTTCAAACAAAAACATTTAATAAGTCAGAAAGAAATCTATATGTATTAGAATATCATCTAATATTTTTGACATCTAAAATATTAGAGAAAATTAATTTCTAAGAGCAGTAGAAATTTTAAGATAGGAAGTTATTTTTATTTAAATAAAAAACACCTTTGTAGATCAGTAACTACAAACATTTAAACTTTAGCATGAAAAAGCTGTATGAGTATGAGCAGAAATTCAAATAGAAAAATAAGAAGACTTACTGTTAACATGTGTGTGTCTAATTCCGGAGGATCAATTAATCTAGCCACTGACTCCATAAACACAAAAAAAGCTATTACCATTAGAAAAAGTCCATTAATAAACCCAGAGAGAATTTCTATTCGGCCATACCTAAAAACGTAGAATATATTTTTAGAAAAGGGAAATGACAAACATTTTAAAAGTACAAACATTATTATTACTTTACAAATGAGGAAACAAGTCCAAATTTTCAACAACATAAATAGTAAGATTAGAAAATTACCAAGATTTTAAATATCATACTAATATGTTGGAAGGTACTTTCTGGACATATATCTTAAAATTTTATATATTTATCAACAGGTAAATGTTCCTTCTTATACAAAGACTTTCCTAATTTCTTAGCAAGAAATTATTTCTCCTTTAAGCCCTGATGTGCTCTGTATCTGTCACAGCACAAAGATTCAGCTTTGTACCAAAATCATTTGTATTTTTGGCTTAATGATCTTTAAAAATATAAACAGTTGAAAACAAGAGTTGAATTTATTAATCTATTTGGAGTAGGTACAAATCAGGGATTCTAATATTTGTTGAACTGAATTATTCACTTAATGAAAGGGTATTTCATGCACAGCGCCTTCAAGTTTTGAATAGCAAAGATGTGAACGACCATGCATATTCCATTGCTTCAAAGACACACATTGAACAAAGAGCTCACTATTTAACTGATTTTTGCTCTCTGCCTATAAGAGGAATTTGTCATGGAGTGTAAATCTTGAGCTTAGTGCCAATCATTTATCAAATGCTTGGTTCATTTCCTCTTATCTACTTCGAAGTAAAGAAAAACGAAGGTATGAAAAATTATTTGTATTAAGAATAATAAAATTTTATTCCCTAAGGTGGAATTTGTACTTAAGATTTTTCACTGTGCTGTACCACCTTGATAGTCAGTGTACCTACCCATAGGAGAAGATCCGAGTTGCTTTCCATCTACTCATTAGGGCCGCAAAAAGTCCCATTACCAAAGCAGAGCAATCAAAGAGCATGTGAAATCCATCTGAGATCAGACCCAGACTATTGGTCAGCACGCCATAGAATAATTCCACAAAGGTAAAAAGCTAAAATATATTTAAACAAAAATAGGGGAGGAATATGTTGGGAAATATTGTTTCAAGAGAGATTTATCCGAATTTAATCATGAGGACTTTAACCCTTAATTATACCCAATCCTTACTTGAAGATATAACCCCCTCTTTAGTTAACTGGTACTTCTACTAAAACCTCATTTCATAAAAATTGTAAGAAACTAGGCTAAATCAGATATGTCCATCGCATAAATTATTTAAAAGGAGATAGTTTTATTTACATGTCTGTAGAACTCAATAAACTTAGCTATAAAATGTTAGCAATTTAGTCTGTAGTGAGATCCTACAAGGAGCAGATAAAATCTTTAGAAGCTACTATATTTACTGTTTTGAAACCGACGGTTAGCACACTAAACCAACGTTTCTAAAATGTCTCAAAAATTGTTTACGTAAGTAGTCTGAAATGATCCTGTAATCTTTCTACTACTTAGAGAAAATGTAATGTTAGCCCATCTCTAGCAGAAATTTGGGAATTACTAAAATTATACCATAATTGTCAGAATTAAAAGATTAAGCTTTTAAGATAGGCCACTAATATTTAAACTCTTACCATATTCAAACACAAGAAGTAGAAGATCTGCCTAGAGTCATTCTCCTCAAGAATTTGTTTTAGCGATTCCTTAATAAATCTAGGGATTGAATGGGAACTATGTTGAAAAGCATCACCCATGAAGTTATAAAGAGGTGTTCCTTCAGGAGAATACCCAATGAGGGTACCTTTCTGTCCTCTCTTAGAAGGAGATGATAAGATGTTAGCAGCTAAAAAGAGAGAAAAAAAGAGTATTACAAAAGTTTAAAAATTTAAGCTACCAAAACCAACACAGTATCTGTCAGCACTAAATGCAAGCACTGAACAAATTCCCAAATTAAGTAAGTGATGTGTACATCAGTATCCGTAAGAAATTTGCTAAGAAGAAAAACACTTACACAAAATGAAGAATATAGCGCTTACTACCACTCCTCCAGACAGAACGTGTTCAGTGCTCTCCTGGTGAGCTGCTTTGTTCATAGCCCGAAGCTGGTCTGTTATTGGATGCGTCCAAAAATTTCCAAAAAGTAGAGCACTAATAAAAATAGGGAAGGATCCATAGCGGGCACATTTGGAAACTTCCATTTTGACTGAACAAATGGAATCGACATAAAAATCCAGGATCATGACAAAAAAGATAACCGTTGTGAAAGGCATAATGAGAGAAAACCAAGACTCGACTTTACTCTAGAAATTAAAAAAAAATTTTGTCAATAGTATGTGGGTATAAAGTTCAAATCTTTTAAGATGTTTTAGTTAATCCTTTTACATATAAACAAGTATTCTCATGATTTAATATAATTTATAAAATGCCAAAATATAGAATATAAGATACTGGCACATTTCTCCAATATCCCACAAAGTATTAAAAACAAAAGCATTATTGTTTAATAATTTTATAAATACTGAAAGACCCATAAACCCTGTGCCTAACACATTAAATTATTCAGGCATTAAATTATTTCAACTGATTCCTTTGAGCCACAGGCATGGGAAATGTAAGAGTACTTGATTTGATTTTTCCATAAACAATAAAATTAACTCCAAAAAATTTTCAAAAACCACAAAGAGAAAGTAAAGATTATTTAAGCCACTTGCAACTTCAAATTAAAATATAATGTACTGAACTAAAATTTATAAGTAACAGCAATTCATTTTACTTATTACCAATACATTCCTCATCTTACCTCAGTTGTCACAGAAAGAACAATGACCCATGGGCACAAGAGAAGCACAGAAACAAGATGTGATAAAGCTTGAAGACGTTTGGCTCCACCAACATCTATAGAGAGCTTTCTGGAAGCTGTATGAAAACCAACTTTACAACACAAAGCCAGTACTAGCAACAATACTCCACCCTATGAGTAAAATTAGATAAATCTCATTAGAAATACACACAGTCCAATATTCAATCCTTAAATACATAATATTAGAAGAAATTGAACTAGTATGTTTTTCCATATCCCAAGTTCCTGAACTACTTAAATGGCGGCAGTATTATAAATTACTGATAATTTAAACACATTAAAAAAAATTTTTTTTGGAGGAAAAAAGTTAAACCTTATTTATTTTTAAAAACCAGACCACTAGGAAAATATATCCTAGTCCTGAAACAGCAGACAGGCTATATAATCATTTCAAGCAATAAGCTGGTAAAAAGACAAGGTCCTTATCAAAACAGTAAGGTACCAGAGCTGGAGCAGGAACACTGCATGCTGCAAAGGCCCCAGGCAAAAGTGGTATTTGGTAATGGGGGGCTGCCCCTCTTTTGCTCTAAGTGAGCCACAGCTCACCCTAAGTAGCCTTACTTTTTCATCTTTGACCTTCTTGTTGCCAAGGGATTCTTGGTAGGGCTATATTATTTCAGGGGGCTAAGTAAACACTGGATATAGGTTTCATTCCTGAAAACTAGGTTTTTCCAAATCTGGTACTTCCTAACTCTATTAAGCGGCCAACAGTTCCTTTCACTGTTCATTCCTGGGTGCTGGTATATAGCACAATCAAAATCCTCTTTCCCTTCAAGGGAATGTCATTGCAAGATTGTCCTGTCACTCTGCTGCAGACAGCCTCAGGGTCCATCATGGCAGCCAGGGAGAGGGAAGGCCTGCTTCCCATACTCAGTGTGTTTGGAGAGCTCCAGGCTGAAAGATGTAATGTGTGAGAATTTTAAGAAATGCACATCCACATCTGATGGCCAGAAATGGATATCCAAAGGAACCTTTCAAAATTCTTATCTAAACTACCTCTCCCAACTCCACATCTTAAATAAACTTCATGCCCTTTTATGTAAGACAAAACCAAGCAAAACGAAAGACCCAGAAAACTTTCTTTCCCTAGTGACCTCATGGACTTTGTTTCACAGCTTATGGAAAATGGTGTGGTGATGCTTCTGGTAAACAGGAGGTTGGCAACAGAAGCAGCTCTCCTCACACTCCAGCAGATCACTGGCAGTTTAGAGGAACCTGCACCCTATAGGTACCTGGTACCTGAGGCTCTGGGTTGGTACCTGGGAGATTCCTACTGCCAGGATAAGCACTTGCCACAAAAGATTTAGACTCTGAAAAACTCTCTGACCCAAATTTTAGCACCAGTTTTTCCATTTCATTTTTCTAGGATTAAAATATAAAGGAACCAGTGTCCAGAGGCAAGTGACATATGCCTTAAACTTGCTGCCATCCTTAATCTCTTCACTCATAAACTTTGCTTAAAAGACCAATTCTCATTCCTCTTTTTAAATAGATCCTGCCCTCGGCCCTGATGGCCACTGGCAAAGACTTCTATTTCTGAGTGGATGAGAAGGACTCCTTCATCTTTCTGGTCATGGTTGGAATGAGGCTCATGTGGTCATCCACACACTTGGTTACAATTCTCCAGCTGCCGCTTCACCTGAAGCTCTTAACTCCCGGCACCTATTGAATCTTTGGCTGTGTCGTTGCAATGCATGGTACACCAGGCCAGGCAGTCCTGAACTTCTCCATCTCGCAGGCCACCAGGGCCAGGGCCTGAGCCAGAGGTGCGTGGCAGCGCTCAATGCACTGGTGCACCTGCTGCACGGTCGCCTGGCTGTCCTCACAGCAGCTGGCGCTGCACCGGAACAGGAGGCTGACCTGCATCTTCCAGATGTTCTCTCTCTCTAGACTCTTCACCATGGAGTCCACTGCCTCCTGCACCCAGAGCTGCTGCAGCTCTGCAATGGCGACTCCAGCCGTGTGGGGACCAACAGCTAAACACACCTTTAAAGTTTAGTTTCTGTAACTTACCAGAATTTTTTGATCACATTAGCAACAAAGAAAACAACATACCTTGTGATCTGCCACACCTAAGAAGGCAATGGCTGTGTAAAGCATGTGAGTTAGAGCACTGTCATGATGTCCTTCAGCTAAGTGAATTGGAGTAAAGGAAAAAACTCCAAATATTAACTCGTCGAACCCTGAAGTCCTCCCAAAATTTTAGCTACATTATTTTAGGTTGACAACAGATTAGAATGGGGCTCCAAACCTGATTACCCTCAATAAAGTTTCCCTTAAAAACAAAATAATTTTTTTAAATTAAAAGTTTATTGGGGTGACAATTGTTAGTAAAGTTACATAGATTTCAGGTGTACAATTCTGCAACACATCATCTATATATCACATTGTGTGTTCACCACCCAGTCTGTTCTCCTTCCATCACCATATATTTGACCCCTTTTACCCTCATCTACCACCCCCCCCTCTGGTAACCACTAAACTATTGTCTATGTCTATGAGTTTTTGTTTCTTTATTAAAACAAAATGACTTAAAATTTAATTTTGGTACATGATTAATAAACTGAATGGTCTATATTCTTTTTGTTGTCTCAAAAACAATTATAATCATGCTTAAGATATAGTTGTTAAATTTTAGTACTTAAATCTCCAAAAGACATATGCATACATAAGTAGAACAAAGGGAGAAGAGCAACGACCCTCCTTGGATCATTCCTATCCAAAGGAGTTAGGGTTGCTCTTTTAGAACGACATGTAAAATCAGTCCTAAATCTGTTTCTAAGTCATAGACCACATAACCCTCAGCAAAGCAAGCAGAAAACAAATGAGGGTGCTGGTGGTGGGTGGGAGGAAACTATTATTATATCACAAGCAACCTGGAGTCTTGCAAAGTCATGGTACCCTCTTTCATTGTAACAAAGTAAATTGATTTTAGTTAACGAAGAAGTTTTAGGGCAGTGAGTATAGTAACCAGAAGAATTAAACCTGGTGTTCTAAGTTCTGCTAAACAGAGTGGGCAAAGGTATATAGATAAATGAGTAGATATATTTGAATGGTAAGTTGGGTTTATATAAGAGAAGAGTAGGGCTGAGTTGGAAATATTAAATAATAATTTAGAGCAAGAGAGTGAATACTAAATGAAGGAATTTAAACTTTTATTTTCAGGCAAGAAGATGCCAAATGTTTTTCATTTGATCTCACAAAAGTTTATATTTAATAATTGCCATTGACAAAAAAATGAATATTTAAACTGAACATTTAAAGGGAGCCAACTGATTCTGCTGAGTGGCAAAAAAAAATTTTTTTTTTTTTTTTTTTTGGAATGAGGACAATCTAAAATACTTTCCCTGTCCCAAAATTTCTGATAGTTTAATTCAGTCACTTAATTTCCCATCCTGCCAGTCTTCTATTTTTCTATAATACAAGACTAAACAACTCTGATTTATTCCAAAAGGATACGGTGTTCAGCCATTTTAGCCATGAGATCATCATTGTCGAAAAGCAATAAGCAGATCACAGCAATAATGAAAAAAGCAGCCCCCCTTGTCTGAAAATGAAGAGAAACACCTAAGGATGGATTTTTCAAGAGTTGATTTTTAAGATCATGACTACAAATGCTAAAGAAAAACTTTTTTTCAAATAAATATTTCAAGTAAAATAACATCTGACATTAGAGCTCTTATACTAGACAATATACAGTATTAACAGTAAGATAAAAGTAAAGAGCTCCAACAAATTCTGCAGGATATTTTAAGGGCATTTAAGACACATAATAATGACAACTTCAACTGTCTACTTGCTAATATGGCTACTAGCTATGTTACCATGCACAAACTGCTAATGTTTACAGAACTAATCTTTTCAAATGTTACTTTGCTTTTGGTTGAAAAGCCCAAGTAGTTAAAGAATAATTAGTAAGGACTTATTTTACAACATGCAAGTGATAGACAGTTAATTTACAATTATATCAATATTCTAGTTACGAGGGAAAAAGAACCAAGAAGGCCCGTTAGGAGAATTAGCAAAGTCATTTTTATATCTAGCAAAAGTGTAGGGCAATTAAAAGCCAAATAAACTTTTTATGTTCTCCTTCTAGAGGAAGGATTCTGACAAAAGAAAATTAGAGAAAGGACATCCTAGCCTATTTTATGCTAATACTTCAGAATTTGGGGTATAGAAGCAATCTAAATAGCATTATTGTAGTCGTATATTCTATATTTACAAATTTACAGGTATAATACCAGATCCTTCCATTAAATAAAAATTTAAAACGAAAAGTGAGGATCCTATTCTATTTATTACGTGATCACCACTACACTTGATAAATTAGTGTGGTAGATCATTTGGTAAAAGTCAGTATACATAAACCACATAATGTAAAATTTCATAAGTTTCATTGAATCAGCAACATCAACAACACTCATATATGAAGAATTAATCTAGTCTTTTGTTAACAAAGAGAACAACTGAGAATTTTGTAGTGCTTCAGTCATAACTATGAAAAAAATCACTGAGTCCTGGACAGACGCCGAGATTCATTATTGACACTCACGAGAGGCTATGCAAGATCTATACTCTCATTTCTGATTATTGGTGCAGCAAAATTTATTTTTTTAATGTTTTAAAGTCATTTATATTTCTTTTGTGACTTGTCTTGCCATGTCCTTTGCACATTTCTGTTGAGGTTTTTAAGCATTTTTCTTAACTGAGTTATATTTTAAAGAAATGTAAAGCTTTTATGTGTGGCAATTTGTTGTTGTTAATTTGTTGTTTGAACAGTGATTTCTGTTAGACAGAAGATTTATGAAGTCAAAGGTACTGAATTTTCCCTTGGTGATTGTTTTTTTTATTATTTATTTTTTACATTTATTTTTTAATTACAGTTGATATAAAATATTATTAGTTTCAGGTATACAACATAGTGATTAGACATTTATGTGCCTTACGAAGTGACTCTGTGATTTTTTCCCCACTGATTTTATGCTCAGAAAGTTCTTCTCTTTCAGTAGATTAATTATCCATCTATATTTTATTCTATGTTTTTACAAATATCATCCACCATACTCTTCAATCCACTTGACATTTATTTTGCAGTACTGCATGAGTGTGGGGGGGGAATGCTTAAACAGTGGCATATGCTTTAGTACGAATGATCCAATATGAAATCTACAGGCTGGGTAGTCTCTCACTCTGCTTTACTTGGCACATTACCTTTTTCAGTTTATTCATCGGCCTTCATTACTTAGCCTGAAAGTGCCTTTTAGGACAGGGACTGTTATACTTTGTCTTTATTTCTCCTTTCCCCTATAATTAGAACAACGTACCATGCAAAGGAAACATTTAATTTGGTAAATAAAAATATTGGAGTTGTAAGAATTTGGAATTACAGATTGATGACTCATTTACCAATAAGGGATAATACTTAAATTACTTAAGATGAATATGGTTGCCTAGTTGGCAAAATATTACATAAGTGTTCATTAAAAAATGTTCATCAGACTTTAAATATAACAAGTTCTTAGGTACTCTAAAAAAAATAACGTATAGAGATTAAAAATTAGGTGGGGAAGGGTTTGAATACAGCATGGAGATGTTTGTAGTGATCATTCAGTTCTGTTTCTTGATTTGTGTTGGTGGTTACACGAATCTACACACGTATAAATACACATACGCACACACAAGTGTATTTAAAATTGGTGAAATCTGGTCTATGGATTATACCAATGTCAATTTCTTGGTTTTGACAGTATAATTGAGTTAAGTAAGAAGTTACTACTGAAACTGAGTGAAAAGCACAAGGACCTCTCTACTGTTTTTGCAATTTCCTAGGAATATATCATGATGTCAAAATAAAAAGTCAAACCCAAAAAGTTTGTAAGCAAAATTTAAAATTAGTAGAAAAAGCCTGTGCATTCTTTCGAATGGTAAAAGATACTATTTTATTGTTTTGGGGAACACTGCACATGTATACTTTCAATTTTCAAGTAGCTAATAATGGAAAATTCTACCTTTGCTGGTCCTCCTCCGGAACTAGTGAACAAAACACTGAGTAGTGAGATGACAACAATATCACTGTGTTCAAATAGCAGCAAAGTCCTACAAAAGTAAAACATAATTCATAAAATGTATGTGATCTTTATCAAAAAGCATAAATTCAACCAGAGTAAAAGACAATAAATATTTCCTAGATTTCATAAAACATTAAGAAAAGTAAATAGATACAACTGCTCTAGAAAATATTTTGGCATTATATATCTTAAAAAGGTTGAAGCTACAAATGCCCAACAATACTACTTGCAGAATTATATCATACAGATTTCTTGTATCTGTGTACCAGGAAACATAAGATATCAGCATTGTTTACAGTAGCCCAAAACTAGAAACAACCTAAATGCCCACTGATAAGATAATGGATAATATAAAGTATGGATATTCATTCAGTGGGCTACTAAACAGCAGTAAAAAAATAAATGGAATTCCATGAATATACTAAGAAATACAGAATTGTACGCTTTACAAGTGCAATAGACTGTTTAGGTGACTGCCCCTCTGCCCCTCTCCCACCACCAATTCATATGTTGAACCTAATCCCCAATGTGATGGTATCTGGAGGTGGGGCCTTTGGGAGATGCTTAGGTCATAAGGTCAGTGCCCTCATGAATGGGATTAGTACCCTTATAAAAGAGACCAGGAAGCTCCCTTGCCCCTTTTGCTATGTGAGGTTACAGCAAAAAGACAGCTATCTATGAACCAGGAAGCAGTCCTGCACCGGACACTGAATCTACCTCATCTTGATCTTGAACTGCTCAGCCTCCAGAACTGTGAGAAATAAATTTGTGTTGCTTATAAGACACTCAATCTACGGTATTTTGTTATAGCAGCCCAAATGGACTAAGACAAAAAGAGTGAATTTTATGATATGTGAATTACATTGCAAAAAAACTGCCATAAAAATGAATGAACCATATATATATAACATGCATTAAAATGAGCAAATCTCAAGCAAAATATTGAATGGAGGCCGGCCCGGTGGCTCAGGCGGTTAGAGCTCCATGCTCCTAACTCTGAAGGCTGCCGGTTCGATTCCCACATGGGCCAGTGGGCTCTCAACCACAAGGTTGCCAGTTCAATTCCTCGAGTCCCGCAAGGTATGGTGGGCAGCACCCCCTGCAACTAAGATTGAACACTGCACCTTGAGCTGAGCTGCTGCTGAGCTCCCGGGTGGCTCAGTTGGTTGGAGCATGTCCTCTCAACCACAAGGTTGCCGGTTCGACTCCGGCAAGGGATGGTGGGCTGCACCCCCTGCAACTAGCAATGGCAACTGGACCTGGAGCTGAGCTGCGCCCTCCACAACTAAGACTGAAAGGACAACTTGACTTGGAAAAAAGTCCTGGAAGTACACACTGTTCGTCAATAAAGTCCTGTTCCCCTTCCCCAATAAAATCTTTAAAAAAAAAACATACTGAATGGAAAAATGTATGATGTAGAAAATTATGCAATGTAATTCTATTTATATAAAGTAAAAAACTTGCAAAGTTAAACATTAAAGAAAGAAATATGTACATATATGGTAAAACTATAAAGCAAACTAAGAGAATAAAAAACTTAAGATACTGGTTATAATCAGTGATAGGGGGTGGGGGGATATCATCAGGAGGGCTTCAAAGGAACTGACTGGTAAGGTTTTATTTTTGCGGGCTGGGTGTTGTATACATGAATGTTCATTTTATTACTTAAACATTTATTTATATTTACTCTTTTATATGTATGAAATATTAAAAAAATAAAAACATTATCACCAGCCAAAGGGAGCTTATAGGATCTAAATAGTAACAGGTTTTCAGCTGCTCATTAAAATTTTTCCATTTTTCCTCTTTACCCAAAAATCCGTAATGAGAACACAGCAGTGATAACTTTAGTCCTATTAATATTTGGGAGATTACAGTTTAAGAAAATAAATATATCCGAATAATACTAACCTAAAATAAGACAAGCTATGAAACACTAAAGGAGTCTTTCTAATTAAGAAATTGTGTGATGGTTTTAGTAAAAGAATGAGAGGGGCAGTGTGTTGGCAGAGGAGTTAGTGGTGTCAGGGGTTTTAAGGGCAGAAAGTAGATGATTAAATAAGGAGTCAAGTAAAAATTTAAGAAATTTCCCCCTTCCTTCCCTATCCTAAGACAAAGGGACAGTGATTTAGTAATATATGGACCAAAACATAATTCCATTTGAAGAAGAAATTTAAAATATTTGAAGGCAAGCAAGACCACCAATCAGCTTTAAGCATAACTGGAAAAGCTCTCCCCGTGCTGAGAAATTCCAGCCAGCTTTCCCATCACTCCAGGAGGCTGCTGCTGTCATGGACAGGGATTTGACATTTGGGATTATGCATACTCTGTATCTGACAAGAACAGGGTAAACAAGCCAAAAGGGACCCAAACCCAGAAGCTGTCCTGTTGGCTGGGAGAGGAGGAAGGACTTTACACAAAGCATTTCCCACCTATCACTTTCTGCTTTGCCCATGCCACTGTTCGGAGTGAGATTCTTTAGAACATCCTTCATCTTTCCCCTTACCTCTCGTCCTCATATTCCCCTCATCAATGGCAAGGTACTTTTTCTTATACTTTTACTCAATCAGTAAAACCCTTTAAAGATGGAGACATATTAAAAGAATGCTTATGCAGTTGCACCTGTTACAATTACTATTAAATTAAATTAATTCCTATTAAATTAAGCATTTCTCCCCTGAACTGGTCCATTTACATAAAAAGATTATATAGATCCAGGGAATATGAAACGAGTTAATTCATCTTTAATCTGATGATTGACACACTATTCCCAAGACATCTGTTTACAACCATATCTTTCAAGAATTTTCTGTGGGTACTACAGTACTTTCAGAGTTGTGTTAATAAAAAGTGTTTTTAAAGATTTTCCTCTCTTCCATATTGGTTGATTTTTATCACTTCAGACTTAAGTTTCTAAAATCAGCTGCTAAAAGGGATCACCAATGAATGAATAAAAAAAGGCATTTATGCTAAAAATTTTCTGAAACTGTTTGGACTCTAACTAATAAAATATCTATGACAGATCATGAATAATATGTTAATGGCATTTACCAAATAACAAGTCCACAAACTAAACAGGTTTTCAATATATTTGTATATATTTGTTGAGTTGTACCCAATGCTACAGAAATCATAGAAGCATTTGTACATAACTTGACACCAGGATCTGACATAAAATATAATGGAACAATACTAATAATCAAAATGAAGAAACATAAACAAACATTCAAAATATGCATTTTTATTTACCTTAGTGGTCCACAAAGAGTAAGGCCAAAAAACCACAAGAGTGAAATGATACACCCAGCAACTGCATGTTTAAATATTTTGATCCACTATAAATGGAAACAAAATATTGCAAGTTTCAGTCATACACATTTTGCTAAATATTTGAAAATCTTAAATAATATACATAGGAAGAAATAATAATGGTAACAAATATTTTAAAGGCTTAATAATTACATATTTTGAAATAAGTAGAAAATGTTAAGCCCCCTGACTAAATTTGAATTTGCCAGACTATTGTTTTCCACATTCTATATTCTTGTCTGTTAGATCTCGAAATCTTTTTCTATAAAGTACAATTTTCTGTTTCTTTTTAATTAATTTCTCATGAGTTTGCTAGAATACTTAATATTTTAGTCGTTACACTCTTTTCCATGGAATATTCAGTGCTTCAATTATTTGAAAAGAGAGAAAAAAGATGCAGTTTAAAATATTCATCACATTTTAAAATAGTGTTCTTGGTCTCTAAAACAGAGGTACTTAAATTTGTCATCCTAATAAAAAATCATGGCACAGGTTTCCGAGTTGTGGCATAAAGCAACCATATAGTAGGGTATGACTACTGTCCCAAACAGGTGATAATGTGAGATGATTATGTAGAATGCAGGACATTTCTGGTATGCATCTTGAACCTCAGATGCCTAAAGGTAATATTGATAATTATGGTGAGGACGACAGCTAATATGTATTGCATACTCACTATATGCCAGGCACTATTTTAAGAACTTTACATGTATTGATTTATTTATTCCTCACAGCTTTCTCAGGAAGGTATTTTTAGCTCCATTTCACAGGTGCGAAAATTAAGGTAGAGAAATTAAGTAACTTGCTCAAAGTAAGATTTAGTAAGTAGGACAGACAGAACATTAATTTGTCTGACTCCAAAGGCCTCCTTCTTAACCTTTATGCTTTATCTGCCTCCCAGTGACATTTCTACTAGGTGCTTGGGCATGTTTCCATGTCTGATTTGTAAATCTTTCAGAATAAGAATCCTGTATTGGAGAAAATAATCACATGCATGTTTTAAAATTTTTCTACCTCTTCTGCATTTTTAAACATTCTATTATCTTAGCACTTTATAGTTCACTCTTGAAGCCCCAATTCTGAATAGACAGCCTAATTCTGGAAATGTTCTGCTTTGCATGTAAATCATTCATTAAGTAACCCTGATCAAGGAAATAGCATTGTCTCCTGGCATATTAAATGGGAAGCTGCTAGCAAAAAGGATTGTGCAAAAAACTCACCTGGTGTTTGGTAATACTTTTTCCAGAAGAAAATGGCTTTTGAAACAAAACCATAAAAAATGCAGTCCTGTGAATATTGAAACATTAATATATTAATCAGTCTTATATACAATATACAAGGTGTGGCTTTAAGCAAAGACACTTACTTTAAACAACCATACTAGAACTTGAAAGGTATGTTAACCTCTGAAGAAATCATACTGGAGAACAGTACCTATTTTAATAAGGCTCCCATAACAACATTTTGGGAATTCTTTTGTAATTGCCTTCTGAACTAGTTCACAAGCCAGAAAAGAAAAGAAGTCTCAATATATTTTTACACTTTGAAATACCAAAGAAAATAATTCCAATCATCTCCAAAATTTAGTAATAACAAATCTTGAAATAGTATAAAAGAAATGAAGAAAGTACTAATTATGTCCCTACCTTTCACATTTCTAAAAGTTATATAAAAATGCACACAAATGATGCTTAAAATTTCCTAGTCAAGAATCACTTTCCATAATTACTAAAAGTATACTCCCACGAGTCTTTAACAGATTTTAATTAACAGAGAAGGTGGTCACTATTAATCTCGAGAGATTTAGAGAGAATTTATTATATGCAGAATAATGTAAAATTTATACTATATAAGGACCCTGTAGTGTGAAGAGACCATGTAGTCAATGCAGCCCAGCACGGTTTAACTTAGAAAATAAGGATCATTTGTGCTAAGACAGGTCTCAGGTGACATTCTATGCATGCTGGACGGTTGGACTACATCAGGGGTATGGTCTGTAATCCCTAGGGCCCTGAGACCCTTTTAGGGAATCTGTGAGGTCAAAGCTATTTTTATAAAAATTACTAAGACATTATGTGTCCTTTTCACTCTTATTCTCTCAGAGGTGTACTGGAGCTTTTTAGAGGTTAGCTGATGTGAGATACTGCAACAGATTGAATACTAAAGCAGATATGAAAATCCAGCTTTCTTCTATTAAACCAGAAATGTGCAAAAGCCTCATTGACACAAACTAAGGTAAAAGTCTATGCTTTGGCAAGCTATTAGAGTAAAACAATCTTTTTTTTTTTTTTTTAAACCAATCTCTCTGTATAGCTAACCTTAGGTATTCTATTTTTTTTTTTTTTTAAATTTACCAAATACTCGTCAGGAAGAATAAATTACACAAAATATTCTATGTAAAATTTCCTAAAGATACTCAGTTAAAACAGGATTTTCCAAAAAATAAGAATCATTAGGGAAAAAAAGAACCATACACACTCACCCAAGTTTTAATATAAAAATGAACTGAATAATGTGAACTACTTTTAGGAGATCATATGATTCAAAAAGTCCCACAGCCTTCAAAAATTTAGTGAAACATAGTAACACAATATATTTCGTTAATCTGAAAAACAAAAGCAGAAACAAGTTTCAGTATCATTGAAATCACAAGGAACTCTTTAATCTTTGTTTTTTTCTTATTATACAAGTAATCGGGTTTATTATATAAACAATAAATATACATAAAAAATGAAACAAAAACCCAAACAAGGGAAGTTGAAGCCAACAGAGTTAGTGTCAAGCCCATGCCTCTTAAGGATGCTCTTTTTAATATGTCACAGAGAAAATCAAAGTTCATCCAAAAGGCTTTGAAGGTTCCCATCTTCTAAACTGTATCCAATTATATATTCACACTGGCCCACATGAACAGTAAAATCATCTTTAAATGTGAAAGGCAAAATGCACATTAAAATCTAAGATTAATTTATACTTTGGACCATCTGAGCTAGAGAAAAGAGTTATATGGACATAAGTAAATTAACTATATAAATGCTAATTAAATACTCTGGTCATGGTAGCAATTCCTAAGTAGCCAATAAAAATAATGGTTGAGCTAGAAATCCTTTGTTTATTCAGCTCCTAACAGGGACTTGCATAATATGTGTTTGGCAAATGCTTACCAAATGAAAGAATGCTAACTCTACAATTATACTTGGGTGATACAGCAATATCTAATACCGTAATACATATGGTGCAGCAGTATACTATATAAGAAGCAGTCAAGCTTCTGGCAATTGAAACTACCAGCAACTCTGCCATGAATGCAAAATGGAAGAATGAAATCAAGTAAAGCTCAAAACCTCCTTAAGCTCTTAACTAGGTGTAAAAATATCGGGCAACAGGATAGACACAAGGGCACAAAGAACAACACTGTCAAAAAGATAGGGAGGGAAAAAAAACAGACCAAGAAAAATAGACAGAAGTACATTAAAAATCACAGCAATCTTGGAATTCTTGATGTTAGCAAAGAGCCTTGTACATCCCTCATGAGGCTATTTAGCCATTCTTCAAATGTTTCTTGCAAACCTTCTATGTGCTATATGCCATTTGTGGCCAATGAGACCTAAGGGAAGTCTGACAGTGGCTTCAGGTACTGCCTTCCTTTTTCCTGATAAAAGGGCAACTTGCAGCTAGAACTATTTCTCTCATGTTCTTTCTGCCTTCAAAGGAGGACTTTATAACAAGCTTGAATATGAAAGCCACAAGTAGGATAGCAAAGAGCAAAGACGAAGAATCTGGTCCCAGGTGGTATTACTGAGGGGCTGAACAAATATCAGCAAACTCTGGTTTCTCTGACGCAAGAATATATCCCTATTTCTTTAAAGCTTTTTTAGTTTGGTTACTTACAACTAAACACATTTCCAGGTGCTGTCTAAGACACTAAATGCATAATAGAGACATTGCCCCAAGGAGTTGAGGTCTAAGAAAGACAGGCAAGAAAACAAGTATTTATATGATCCAGGTAAGTAATAGAGTTCTAACGGATTAGATGCGGAAACAACTATGTAACTGTTAACTAAGGAAGCAAAGGTCGCCTTAAGAGTTTGAGGTGTGTTAAGTGTGTATAGTAAGGATGTAAGTAGGAATTATCAAGCAAGGAAAAGGAAAGGGTATTTCAAAGTACAGAGAGCAGCATATGCAAAACATTAGCACTAAGAAGGAGCTTTTGAAAAAATTACTGTATTTAAGTTCAGTGCATCAGATTATGCTCAAAATGACCAAATGTCAGCAAATAAAAAGTAAATTATATTAAATATAATTGTTTTAAGAAGATAGGGGCGATATATAAAATTATTTCTAAATAATTTTTGTTTAAAGTATTAACAAAACTAAAAATTTGGCACTTTCATGGCAAGATTTAGTAATATAGAACATTAAGTAAAATACTTCTTGATAATATGTTACTATTATGATCTTTCTGACACTAATTTTCTTTATTCCCTTTTTAATTAAAAAGAAAACAGAGGTTACAAAAGTAATTCCTGAGTAGCTGGTTGTGATAAAAGTTTTAAATAAAATAATTCCCAATTTCCTCCTCATAGGTGACCAACTGGGTACATACACCCTTCTAAACCTTTTCCTTTGCATTTCCACGTATGGACACATATTTTAGATACATTCACATAGTCACAACTATACATTTTGATATTGCTATGTGACTTTTAACGTAATATATATTGAAGATCTTTTGTTAGCATATTAAATTAGAAAATTTATTGTCTAATTTCTAAAGTTAGATACTTTGATTTCTAAATCTCCATTAATGAAGTCTTCCTGTTGGGCTAAAGATGACACACCATCTTTAGTAACCATGCAGGAGTAAGTAGACATTCCTAGTTCATGTTGCAGAGAGAAACAATGAACAGCTTCATTTACTAAAGGAAAAGAAAAAGGGAGGCTCTTGAACAGGGCAGTGGCCCTTGAGCCACTCACTGACTCTCTGGGCAACTGAAAGGGAGCTGATCCACCTCCCTAACTTATAAATCATTGTTTGCCATTATTTGCCATTAATAAATTATTGTTTGTCTCATCAAAGATACCACTGGTCTTTTGTATGAAGGGTTAGAAAAATCTCTGGTTCTGGAAAGCTGGAATTACTGAAATTTGGGTTTGGGTTCAAACCTGCTTCTTGGGCTTTGCTCACTGCAGCAGCTCCCAGTTCTCCAGTTAAAAACAAAACAAAACAACACAACAAAATCAGTGTGTGTAATTCAAATATTATTCATTCAATAAATATTGAATAATTCAAATATTGAATTATCATTCAATATTTGAATAATTCAAATATTCATTCAGTAAATATTCAAGTGTCTACTATGTAGAAGGCACTATGCATAGAGTTTGGGATAACTGGCTCCCAGTTCAGTTATTAGTTGTGTGATCTTGGGAAAATTCTCCATCTCTGTTTCCTGATCTGTGAAACAAGGATACCACTACCTAGGCTGTAGTACTGTGCTGAGGGTTAAGTGAGAGGCTGTACTCAAAGCATGCGGAACATTGGAGGCGCTCAACAAATGGTGGCTGTCACCCTCTGCCCTTTTCTGCAGAGGACTTAAGGACGCCAAAAGAGAAACATTTAAAACAATTCACATTTGTGAATTCATGCATAAAAAATACACAATTAGAGGATTTGTCAATTAGTTTTTGTTGCAGATTATAACCAATATTTGATTTTCAGTTTTTATAAAGGAAAACTCTTGCAAACTGGAATCTATTCAAAAATTCATCTAGTCCTCAGTGGAATTTGATTCTGCAGTGAACTACAATAGAAGGGCACCTCTGCTAAGCAAATAAGATGGCAAACGACTGTTTCCCACATCTACCTAAGAGCATAAGCTCTAGAGTAAGTAACAATTTTAAACTGTTTATTTAAAAATAACTTCAAGTTTACAGAAAAGTTGAATAGTATACCCTTTATGTAGATTCCCTAATTATTAATGTATTGTCCCTTATTATCTCTCTCTAAATACACATGGACTTTTTTTCTGAACTATTTATTTAAGAGTTATATACATCATGCTCTTTTACCCCTAAATATTTGTATTTCCTAAGAATATGGACATTCTCTTATAAAATCAGTAGAGTTACCAGCTTCAGGAAACCTAACATTTGATATGATACTTTTATTGACCTAGTACTGTCCTTTATAGCATTTTTTCCCCTTTAGTTTCAAATCCAGACCAGAATCGCCTATTGCATTTAGTTGTCATGTCACAGTATCTGACATGCTGTTATTTACAAAATGAGTTGCTCAAAATAGATTAGAAAATTAAACTTGTACTACGAAAATGCAGTTCTATTCCAGCATTTTGTGTTCTTTCCTTTTCACAAAAAAGTTATTAGTAACGCAATTTCTACAATTTCAAAAAATTTATGAAAACAATCTTTAAGTCTCCAAGAAGTATTCAAGAAGGAGAAAACTTTAACCTCATTAAAAATGAAGGCAATTAATACCAGTTCCAACCAATTTGCTGGGCCTTATATTATGCATGTTTGACACTACCTCAGAACTTAGGTCAAGAGGGACACACTTGAAAGTGGTCACTGTACTTAATCTCTTGGGGGTTAGTGGGAGCATTGGTGGGCAAGGTAAAGAGGAATTTTCATTTTTTACTCTATGAATATCTGTACTGTTTGAATTTTCTGACAATGAGCACACATTTCTTATCTAATAAT
Organism: Rhinolophus ferrumequinum; assembly: GCF_004115265.2. Taxonomy (NCBI): domain Eukaryota; kingdom Metazoa; phylum Chordata; class Mammalia; order Chiroptera; family Rhinolophidae; genus Rhinolophus; species Rhinolophus ferrumequinum. The sequence goes on along the minus strand of NC_046290.1, from coordinate 44,687,854 downwards.
AAAATAAACCAAGGAAGATAAAGAAAACTAGATGACGGGTTCGATTCTTGAAGTGCGGGATTCACATGAACATTGAAGTTCAACTGTTTGGACTCTTGCTTTCTTCGCCTGAAGAGATGGTGACACTTTCCCCTAACTTACGCAGGGAGACGTCAGAAATTAAGTAGGCACCAAACTACTACTATTTTGGGGAGAAACAGCCCACAGAAATGTTTCTCGTCGATCAGAAAATCCTCTCACGTGGACTGGGTGGCAGTTCTAACGCTAACGGTCTGCCCTGAAAACCACAGGTTCCAGCAGAACCTTCCCGGATTTTAGAACATTCATTCTGCAACGGGGAAGAGTAGCCAATAAGTGAGCAGCAGCCTGGGGGCAGAGGGAGAGAGAGCCGAGGGCTCTAGGGCGCGCGCTGAACCCAGGAGGGCGTTCCAGGCTGTCAGGGGGTTGAGAGGGACGCTGGTCCCCGCGCGCACCCGGGCGGAGTCCAGGGCAGCGGCCAGGGAAGGTGTGTCCGGAGCGGCCAAGCTGCCTTCTAGGTCCGCGAGTGAGCCCGCGGACGCGGGGAGAGAGCAGCTCCGGAGGTGGGCAGCCTGATCGGTCCCTTACCGTGCGCTGGGCACGTCCACCGGTCCAAGGCCGCCGCTGCCGGGGCCGGCTAGCACGTCCCCACCGTATTTCTCCTCCATCCCGGGGCTCAGGAGACGCCGCCGCCGCTGCCCTTGCCGCGGGGTCTCCTCATGTCTCGCCGCTGCCGCGGAACAGCGGACGCGGGGACGTCACTCTCCCATGGCAGCAGCCTCGCTGGTTCCCCGCAAGCCAAGCCGCCGCTGCTGCTGTCCCCGAAACCTTTTCACAAGCACACGCACGCCTGGACTAGGCCGCGGGCAGTTCCGGCGGCGCCGGGTTCCCGGGAGTCGCACCGGAGCAGACGTTGCCAGGCCACGTCATCGGGTCCAGCAGCCCTCACTCCCGGGGGAGTGCCCAGCTCCGCGCCTGCGCACGACAGAATTCTCGCTTTCCCTGGCCCTTCCTTAGGCCCCTCCCACCGCGGGGTGAAAGATCCAATCCTCGCGCCCATCAGCTCCTCCTTTTGACGCTCCCTGCGTGCTTACCTGTCCCTGTAGCGCCACCTATAGAGGACCAGGCCTTATTAGGGTTATTTTTCTGTTGCTAAAAAGTTAGGAAAACTGTCTCCTGTGTGTGTCTTGATTTGAATCCCAACCCGGCCACTTAATAATTGTGCAACTTGGATTTTCTGTACTTCAATTTTCTTATCTGTAAAACAGAAATAGTAATACCTATATCATAGGTTTGTTGGGAGGATTATATATGTTAATATGTGAAAACTGTCTAGAACAGTGAATGATATGTAGTAATCAATACATGTTAACTATTATCAACACTCATAAAGAAATTGGAGGACTGGGATTTGGAGATGAAAATGGAGTTTGGGGCAGTGTAAATTATGATTACAATACTTAATCTGAATATACATAAAGAGACTTAGTACCTTATAAAAGAATGAGGAATCACAGTCAGCCTGCTGGGGCTTCATAATCTATTACGGTATAGAAAATACTTAGCAATTTGAGAGCAAGACTTGGTTGGTGACATTTCATATTAAAGGCACAAATGCTAAGGTTTTCCAAATAAGATGCGATATGGGTATAACCAGAAAAGACTCACCGAGTCTGATAAATAGAACCTGGCCTGGAACTCAGATAAGATTTTGGATATGGGAGGAAGGCATTGTGGGAAGAACACTGAGGAAGGCATGACCTCTGAAAGCTAAAAATGCACATTTTCCTGTTTGAGGCAAATAAAAGCAAATATACAATATTCTTTAACTAGGGGTTTTAAATTCAGAATATTTCATAGCATTGTTTATTGAATTGGTACAAAAATGCCCATATTTTTTGCCTGCATCAGCTGATACTCATTGGTCCAGAGTGGAGTAGATCAAGTAAAAGCCCACTAAAGAGTGACATTCTTGCTTCACTTTCTTCAAGTGACTTTTTTTGTAGAAATTTTTTGGGTAGCAATTTCTTTGTAGAATTCTTATTTTCTAATTGGAATGGCAATGGCAACAACTAACTCTTGTGTTTTTCTAGAGCTAGTTTCATTCCTAGCTCTAGAGAGAACTAGGTAAAATGACATTTATAAATTGAGATTAACTTTCATGTCAAGAGGTGCTTGAATTCATTTAATATTTCTAATTTGGTTAGAATTGTGACACTTTTCTTTAGGCCAATATAAGTACATTTCCTGCAACTGTGGATTTTTGTTTTTGTTTTTCGTGGTTTTTTTTTGGGGGGGGGAGGAAAAATGTCTGTTTTCTTTCCTCCTACTCACTTATCAACCCATTCCAGCCTGGCTTCTGCATTCATCACTCCTCTGAAGCAGCTCTCTCATGGATATTTTTCAGCAGTATATTAGCTAGCTCACCTCCTGATAGCTCTCAACACAGTTGATCTGAAGCATTCTTGAAGCATTCTCTTTCCTTGGTTTCCAGAACCCGATATTTGGTTGTCTCAAAGGAAGCTCAAGTTCTTTATGTCCAAAAGTACACACACAATTTTTCTCTACCTCATTCGTTGGCACCATTCTTTCAGTTTAGCAAACCAAAACCTTAGACGTCATCCTTAACACCTCTCTTTCCTTATGCTATATATCCAGTTCATCACCAAATTGTATCAATTTTTTATCTTCTCACTATTTCTTGAATCCATCCAAAATTTTCCATCTCTATCACCACCATCAAGTCTAGACTACCATCACCTTTTATTTAGACCACTACAGTAGCCTCTTTACTAGTCTTTCCAAGTTCACTTTCACATCTTCAATCTGTTTTCCACATGTGCCACAGTAATAGGACTGTTTTCCATATGCAAATCTTATAATGCACCCTACTTCACCCGCCAGGCTTCCAGTTGCTTTCCATTACTCTTAAGACAAACTCAAATCATTAACACGGCCAACAGCATCCTGTATGGGCTTGCCCCATACCAATCTATCTTTTCAGCTTCATCTTACATCAAGCTGCTTTCTGTGCTCTGGGTTCCAGTCACCCTTTTCACCCTTCAATTGCATTGTTTATCTTCTAATAAAAGATTTTGCTCAAACTATTTCCCATGCCCAGAATACTTCCTACCTCAACTTCTGCTTGTTAAAATCCTACTCAGTCTTCGTGTTACAGGTTGAGTTTTCCAGGAAGCAAGCTCTGAGATGGAGCTTACTGTGAAGGATATTAGGGAGTGCTTTTGAGAATAATAACTTTGAAAAGGAGGGAAAGGAAGCAGAATTGGGCAGAGGGAGAAGTTGGGAAATGCTGCAGTCCAACAAAAGCCTCATGGACTTCAAAGAGACCTCTGGCGCTACAATGGTCCTTGAGAAATATCTAGCATATTTTCCCAATAAAGTCCTTTATAATTCCAGGATCCAATCCAAGATCATGTGTTGCATTTAATTATCATGTCTTGTTGATTTTCTTTTATCTGGAGCAGTCCTGGTCTCTCCTTTTTTCATGACCTGGACATTTTTGTGGAGGACAGAACAATTACTTTGCAGAATGTCCATCAGTTTGGGTTTGTCTGATGCTTCCTCATGATTGAGTTTAGGATACACTTTTTTGGCAGGAATACCACAGAAGTAATACTACATGCCGCTCAGTGCATCACATCAGAAGGCACATGATGCTGATTTGTTTCATTACTGGTGAAGTTAACTTCCATCATTTGGTAAGATTATGTCTACCAGATTTTGCCATCTAATATTAATTTTGTTTGGAGGTACTTGAGACCATGTAAAGATTCTTTTCCTGATCACACTTTCACTCATTTATGTTAGTATCCATTTTGCATCTCGACCAAAGCAATCATTACTGTAAAGTTTTCCAAATGGTAATCATCTCTTTTACATTTAGTTGTTGACATTCTAGTGTCAGGTAAAACTTTCCTGTCTTCCCATTTATCTAGTATTTATATCTTTATGAGCTCATGGATTCCTATTTTATGGAGTGGATTATAATCAATTGCTGTCATTATTATTCCATAGATTATAATCAATTGCTCAAATTCTCCCAGATTTAGCCAGTGGGAACACCTTGACTGGTTCCTGTGTTGTTTTGACATATTCCTATCATTCTTTTAGAATTTTTGTACTTTCTGGTACAAGATGTTCTAGATTCATTACATACTGTACCTTAGCTCTGGAATTAGCCATTTCTCCAAGGAGCTCTGATTCCTTTTGAGGAAAATGTTATTTAGAACCCAAGATCTGGGTGTTGGGTATGTTCATTGCTACTGGTGCACCAACTACTTCTTTGACTTCTTAGTGGACAGAGTTAGGAATTATGTATACGAGCATGCCAAAAAAGGGTATACACATTTTAAGAAAGGAAAACACTATTAAAATTTTAATAAGAGATGTCGATAACAAAAGATGAATACAAGTCACGTTTGACTTCTGCAATTACAAGAGGTGCTCAAAGTAGTTACCATCAGCCTCCAGATACTTCTGATTAGAAACTTCTGATTATGGCGAGCTACTGCTTGAGCAACGTTGACCAAAGTGTCCACTTGTATACATGTTTTTGGTACCCCCGGTATATATCTATGTATTTATGTATACACTACTTAGATGTGTGTATATGTAAATATGTAGACATATCTTTCTATTTATCATCTATCAGAAACCAGGAGTTCATACTGATTCCTGCAGTTACAACCCAACCTTGTATGTTTTATCCTAGCCTTTCTCCTTTCTATATTTTCACCTCTTTCCTTGGTAGTGAAAAACCTGGTTCTCATTATCCTCAGTGTATTGACTTACTTACTTAGTCCTTTTGTATGTTACCAATATCCTGACCATGTGGGCCATCCTCTCCTCTTCAGCACTGCCAAATCATGCTGGCTTGAGCTGGCTGAGACTTCTTCTCCATCCCAGCTATTATTGTTTTTCATCTAGTTTTGACTCATTTGTACACAGTGACAAGTATAGTGATGAAATATTTTTTCTCAATATAACTTTCAGGTAGCTGGAAGGAGCAAGAAAGGGAATTATCTTTTAGGGGAGGCTACTATGTACCAGGAATGCTCTTGTTTCATTTAATTTTTAGTAGAAGACCCTTTCAAGGTTGGCATTATTTTGTTGGTATATGTTACAGAGTTTAACCCCCAAAAGTGTTATATTTTATATTACATAATTAGTAAAGCAAAACTACTCTCTAGATGGGCAAAATGCATTTTAGGTTAGCTATTTTGCTAACTTTTTTCCTGATTACAAGAATCACAACTGATTCCAATGATGTAAGAGAACCAGATGGGGGAGGGCCTGTTTCTTAAGCCACCTCTAGGAATCTGGATCAGAAAATATGGTGGATATTGTCATGGGTGGCAACTTAGCTCTGTCATCCTTCCTTCCAATGAATATTTGTTGAGTGCTTACCATATGCTAGGTCTAATTCTAGGTACTTGTTGGGTTTCCCAGAAGCAAACTCTGAGATAAGCATTTGTGTGAAAGTGATTTGTTAGTAAATGTTCCCAAGAAAAACTGATAGGAGAGTGGGAAGATGAGACAGGAAAGAAAGAAAAGCAAGGGTGTGGTGTCAAAGTTCAACTGGGGAGCTCACATACTGTGAAGATCGCACCTCAGAGGGTCCTGATCAGGGGCAAGGTGTCTTAGTCCATCTGGGTTGCTATAAAAAAAAAAGCCATAAACTGGGGGGCTTATAAACAACGCACATTTATTTCTTCCATTTCTGGAAGCTAGGAAGTCTAAGACTAAGTTCTGGGCAGATTTGGTGTCTGGAGAAGACGCACTTCCTGGTTCTTAGGCGGCAGCTGTTGGCTGTGTCTTCAAACGGTGGAAGGGGCAAGCTACGTAGCTCTCTGGGGTCTTTATACAGAGGGTGTCAAAAAAATGTATACACATTTTAACAAAGGGAAAAACTCTATTAAAATTTTAATACTCAATATATACTGATGACAAAAGATGAATACAAATCATGTTTGACTTCTGCAATTACAGGAGGTGCTCAGAATGGTTACCATCAGTGTCTAGACACTTGTGATTATGGCGAACATTGTTTGGTAGACTTCTGCGGTGAGTGTGTAAACTGTTCCAACACCACAGCAAAAGAAACAGGACCTATTGCTGTGTGAGGTCTCCCGGATCTTCCCTTGTGCTCATCACATACCATGCGTCTCAAACTTATCACGAATGCGTGCAGTTGTTAGGCGTGTTGGAGGTTCTGAGGCATCCTCATGCCTCCATTGTAGCACTTCCACAATGTTCTCAAATTTCAAATACCACTTCAAAATGGTCTTGCGCTCCTCCAACCGTGTTTCGTCATTTTTTTTGACTGTTCTGCCTGTCATATGGTGACGCTAGCATTCATTTGACTAATGTCATCTTTTGAGCAAATGTCATACTACACATTGCTACCGTAATTCAATTCAACTTCAAAAAGTAATACATATTAATAGATAACATCTCTTAAAATGTGTATACATATTTTGGCACCCCCAGTATATAAAAATATAAATATAAACATAAACATATACATATATGTATATTTAATCACAAGTTACTAACAACACTTGATTTTTACTTTTTGACATCCTGTTCTGCAGCTTCCTTGGTCCTTTTTGCCCAGATGCCAAAGAGCCAAGCATTAGCACGGGCCATGCAAAGACTGGCGAAAGCCTTGAAGTTCTCCTCTGTGATGACATGAGGCTTTCTCCTTCTTGTAGATATTCCATATTGGCATGAGTAGTCCTGTTAGCTGGGGAGCCAATGTGAGTTCTTCAGCAGAGCTGTCTCCCTTTTTGGGGTCTGAGTGCTTCCTAGGGAAGAGGATGAGCTAGGAGCAGTACTTCTTCAGCAGCTGCGTGTGAGCCTGCAGGGATTCTGTGGACCTGTTCCACGTACTCAGACCCACTGAGATTTCAGTGGGCCCGGCCACCTTCTTGTGGATGCCAGCCACCCTTAACTTCTCCAAGCTGAAGCCCCTGCAGGCTCACACTTTGGTGTGGTACTTTACCATGGGGCATCTCACTATGGGCCAGATGGATTGGACGCAGGGCATGGGGTGATGCAGCACACTTTGGCTTGGGGGGCATTGCCTCTGCTGATTTTCCATGCTGGCTGGCTAAACCACACGGCCACAAGCTGCTACCAGTCCTTGTGGAAATGGGGTTTCAGGACCCTGCCATTTCAGTTGGGCACCTATAGCTGCTGTTTACTGGCCTTCTCTGGGGAAGAACGGTCACCGGAAAGGTCTGGGGTCTTTCTTATAAGGGCACTAATCCCAATCATGAGGGCTCTGTCTGTACGACCCAATAACCTCCCTAAAACCCACCACTTAATACCATCACTTTGGGGTTAGGATCTCAACATATTTGGGAGGGGGGGACAGAAACGTTCAGATTATAATACAAGGGAATTGGGATATTGGGGGAGCAATTCTCTGACAAAGAGAGGAAGGTGCTGTTTGTTAAGACTGCTCCTGGGATCCAAGGGTATATGGGCAAAGGACCTACTGACAATGTCCACTTCTATTGTGTCTTTAAAACATCACAAATAAGTATGAGGAATCACTCGACATCTTAGCGTTTCTGTAGCTGGACAACTTAGATCTTATTCATCAGCCCGCTGAACTATTCCTTTTTCAGAAACACAGATACCGTCCAAAAATTTTCTGATATCCTTGTTTTTAACTGTTGTGGCTTGTTGAATCAAAGCAGCTGAATTTGATACAAGTTCAATATAATTTCCTTCAAGAATTAACTTGTCTTAAAAAAAAAAAAAGAATTAACTTGTCTTTCTGGGCTTGAGATACTGAACAAGCAATACCTGACCTCATCTGAACCCTGAAATTTCGGATTTCCACAAGAGGACCATTCTCCTGAATGACGACGTTGATGGGGAAGTGAGCATACACAGACCTCATCTTGTCACGGAAGCCCAATGTGACACCCCTGATTATGTACATGACTGCAGAGAGTGCGAACAATAACCGGTTCCTTTCTATCTCCCCGCCATTTGTCAACCTGGAGCCTCTTCTTTTTCTTTCCAAGAAGACTGAATTCTACACTGATGTGATTGCAGTCCCTCTGCAGGGTGCCTCCGGGGCCCTTCATGATAACTGTGCGTCCTTTCAGAGTGCTGTCCACATTTTCTGGAATGTCCATAGTCTGATTGCTGAGCATGGTCTTCATCCTCGCACTAGATGGAGCAAAGAGCCGAAGCTACATATATTTTTTGTCATTTCTTATATTATGTGTTCTATCTTCCTAAGGTTCACATTCCCAGACTTCCTTAGAGCTAGGGTTCTGGCATGTGACCTGGGTTTCACCAATTAGACATATCCAGGTGTAACTTGACTTCATCTGAGGAGGCAGCAAGTGGGGACGCTGATTTTCTACTCTAGAGGAGGCATCCAGTACTTTGGAAGTAGCAGTGGCAGAGCTTCTGGTGTCCATTCTTGAGCATCTTTGGTGCTAAGTGGCAACAGCAGTGGTGTTTTTGGTTATTTCTCGTCCTCTAAGAGGTTCTGTGAATTACCCAATGTCCTTTAATAAATTTCTGCATGAACTAGTCAGAGTGGAGGTTGTTGTTTGTAATTGCAAACCCTGAATGGTACACGTGATATGGTACCAAACCTTTAATAACAATAAGCAGCCCATAGATTTTGTAAGTGTGTTTTATTTTAGACTGAGGAGCAGTACAATGCTCATAAAAATCAACTCCTAATATGTTGCACCTTAGTGGAGAAAGCTACCCCAAACTCATCAGATGGCTTTGCCTGACGCTAAACGTGTTTTTATCCTTCATTTGAAAGCAGAAAAGGAAAACAAGACAATGTTCAACAATTCCATATCTGTCCTGACCAGGCAGGAAGAAAAATGAAAGTGTGAGTGCTCTGGAATTCTCTGAGAGATACTGGGCTTCACACAATAACTGTGAAGCAATAAAGGGAAGCAGTCGATAGTTTTAAGGTTTGCTCTCTTAGTGCTTAGGGATTCTGCTGTGTGTAATCTCTTTAGCAGACATTAAATGTGGGCAGTTAAAAATGAAAACCACTAATTATTTACAGGAAGAATTAATAGGATGCAAATGAAGAGATGGAGAGAAATAATTCATATTTAGATATTCTCAACTAGAAGATCTGAATTTGACAGTGGATCTTAAAGGTTCATTGTACTTATGGTCCAAGATTTTCAGGAATTTATCCTTACGTTCATCCACCCACTAGTCTAAAAGGAAATATTTATTTAGGGCCTACTATGTGCCAGTACCAATTATATTCCAGAGTGGAGTTACCCTTCTTCTCAAACAGATTAGAAACACACTTTGGACAAACAAATTGAAAAGAAGAATCTTGTTGGAAGACAATTCTCTATGGGTCTCCTGTGTTTCCACATGTCTTCTGAGCAGAGGCATTGACAGCTTTAGTTCCAGATTATGTTTTCAAAGATGTTTGTATAGCAAACAACCTTGGAAGACAGAGATAATATCTCCCTCTGGGGTGGAAGGAAGATTTGTTTCCTGATCAGAATAATAAAGATAATGCCTTTCTCTAGAACAAAGGTTGGGCAGGTTTGCTAGCAGCAACTCTCAGTTGCACCTTAGCATCTACCTAGGCTGCCATGCATCATGGGATGCATGACTTGGGGGTGGGAGACTTGGGTGGGAGAAGTAAGACTAAGTGATGCAAACAAGAGATTCATGCTGCCTGCATGAATAACAAAGTCCTTTGCTTCTGACCCAGGAGTCTTGTGCCTTCTGTCACGTTCTGGGAAACTAATTGTGAGCTGGGGGAAAAATCTTAGTCCCTTTACAGTTCTTGACACATCAATCCACACAAATAATATCAATTATTTAATTAAATGTATGATACAATTCACGATATACTGTTGTCAAGGGTGTGGAAAAACAGGGATTCTTGCATTGTTGGTAGAATTTAAAGTTCATATTACCACTTTCAAGGGCAACTTGGCAATATCTATCAAAATTTAATATGTATACATGATCTAGGAATTTAACTTACATATACATTGCACAAATGTGCAAAGACATAAATATAGGGATATTAATTGTAGCAGTAATTGTTAGCAAAAGACTATATAATATGTGCTAATAATAATAAAAACATTTATTTAGCTTTTATAAGGTCTAATGTACTCTTTTAAGCAACTTTATATGTAACAATTAACTCAATCCTTACAACAACTCTATGAGATAGTACTATTATTATCCCTTCTTTGCTGATAAGAAAACTGAGGCACAGAAAGGTTAAGTAACTTGCTCAAAGTTACATAGCTAGTGAGGTTATTCCTAATAAATAATGGGATATTCATTCAATAGAATACTAGACAGTTAAATGAGGTAGGTCTACTTGTAGTTAATGAAAAAACAAAACTCAGAACAGTGTGTTGTTTTATGCTTTTTTGTGTGTAAAAAGAAAATAAGGATTTATTGATTGATGTGTGTACGGAGACATACCTGAAAGGATAAAAGGACAGAAATAACAGTGAGAGAAAGTCAAAGATGAAGGAGGTTTGATTTTCACTATACACATTTCTGTAGCATTTACAATTTTTTTTTTTGCATGTTCAGGTATTATTTACGAAAACTTTGTTTACTCTGGTTTCTCCCTACATGGTAAGCACCTTGAGGGCAAGGGTATGTCTCATTTGCCTCTCCATCTTCCCTCCTCCTCCCTCCCCAAACTGACCATCACGGTACCTTGCACATAGCAGTTCAGGGAGAGAGAGAGAGAGAGAGAGAGAGAGAGAGAGAGAAAAAGAGAGCGCGCAAACCCAACACACAATGTACCAAGCTGATAAAGAAGAAGGATTAATGAACCATAGTTTACACAGTGTTCTTAGTAAGTGAGGTGTTCATATTTCGCACATGACTGAGACTGTGACTGCATACAATACTTAGGAATAGAGACCAGCTTTCAACACTTCAACTCGCTGTATTTGTTCTTGTCAATAGAGAACTTGTAGTTATCATTTTTAGAACATTTGTACTCTCAGGCTACAGTACTCCAAAAAGTTACATTGGATTTCCTTGAAACTAGACAAGAGACAATGACAAACTATATTGCATGATCCACTTTATTAAAGGAAAGTCAATGATAGCATAAGTAGCCTGAGCCTAAAATACTTAACTGCCCATTTGCTCAGGGAAGCTGAGCTACGTTGTCTAGTCGAGGCACAGTCATCCGTTAGGATCTCTGTCATTCATTCCAGTCCATTTAACAGACGTTTGTTCAGCACCATGGATTTTGTGGCCCTGTGATAAACACTGCCGTTAAAAAAGAAAGACAAGATATTTTTGAAACCACTAGAGGACGATATAATACAACACAATCCACCATGAATTTGGGCAAAGCTTGAAGGCCAAAGCCAAAAAGGGAAGAAGGAGCATTGCAAGCTGGGATGACTAGGGAAGGAGCAGGTTTGTAGCCTTCTTTCTGGGGTTCTATTGTAAAGGAAAAATATACCAGGGTGCCAAATAATGTATACACGTGACTTTTATTCAGCTTTTGTTATCAGTATATATCGAGTATTACAATTTTAATACAGTTTTTTTCTTTCTTAAAATGTGTACAATTTTTTTGGCACCTTCTGTATTTGTACAGTATTAAACTTTCTATTCTCACTCCACCCATTTCACATGCTGGTTCTATATAACCTTTTCTAAAGCCACTATATATTCAGCTTTCTTCCTGCGTCTAGCAGAACTGCTGAACATCTCCTCCTTTTCAGATAAGCTTACTTTACTCCTCTGTATGAAGCTGGATTTTGACAGCACAGAGCCTAGTTTGTTTCATCATAATATAATTTGGTTTACTCAGAATAAGAAATACTGAGTAGTTCATAACTAATTCTTTTAATTATTTTTTTGACTGTGCTTTTCTTGCTTACGTACCTCTCACTTCTGTTTCCATCATAATATGATCTGAGTGGAGGCTCTTGAGAATTTCTGTAGTTTCTTTTGATGTATCTTTATATTCAAAAGAGAACCAAACATTTATCTTGATTTGTTGTAAGGTATTAAAATGAGTTAGCTGAGTCCTTGATTATTACAAGTTAAAATTATCTGGTTTTGTATCTCCAGTACTTAGTACATTGAAGGCTTGGCACATAATAGGGACTCAATGAATGCTTTTGAATGTCACTTAGAAAAAGAGTGGACATGGAAAATGTTGCAGGGCGGCTTACCTGTACATAGGCCATATTGAGAACTTTATGTCCAGGGTTTCTAGCTGAGGGAAACAGCACTTGAAAGTTCCTTATTCATAGGTGGCCATATTCTAAATTATATTACTTATTAGCTTATCGAAGGACCATCTACCAATAGCTATTGCAGTTGTTTTCAAAGTGTGACCTCAAAATCAAAAGCATCAGTGTCACCTGAGCATTTGTTAGAAATGCAAATTATTGGACCCTACTAGAGCTGTATTATAGAATCAGAAACCCCAGAAGCGATGTGGAGCCATCTGTGTTTTAGTAAACCTTTCTGGTGATTCTATGTCCAAGTTTGACAACTGCTGGTCTGAAAGCCAATGAGGTAGCCTGTGGTTACTAGCTAAAACAATCAGGTTTTCTCTCACAAGGATTTGTACTGGCAACAAAGAGAAGGAGACAGGCAACTGGTAAGGAAAGCAGATCTGGGTTCCCCAGACAGAAGGCAGTACATAAATTCCAAGACAATGAAACCATAAACTAGCAGAAGCTATGAATACCATAAGCCATGAGGTAGGGAAAAGATTCAGAGTAAGGTGGTTGGCTGAGATCAGTTCAAGTAGAGAACCAGAGAAAGAAAGTTGCTGAGTGACCATCACGATGGTGAGTCAACACAGCTGCTGAGGAGTAAACATGACCACCTGGGGTGCCTTGTCACCACGCTGCATTGGTGCCTTCCAGTTCTGGGAATTGCATCCAGGCTCTGTACTGCCTGCTGTCCAGTTTGACTGTGTCCCATGATGCCTGTCTATATAGCTGAGATTCTTATTGGTCTTAATCCCGTATGTAACCTACAGTAAATCTGCTAGTACTTGAGGTAACCTGAAATTGCCTTGATACCAAAAAATTTAACGCACACAGATATTCTGGTGCACTTGGCATTAGGTTTTAACTTTATGTACAATACATAAGTTAAATCCTTATTGTGATGTGAACTGGGAAAAGTTTCTGTAAATTGAAGTAAGCTGGATCTTAGCTTCTCATAGAACAAACGTAAAATAGGGAGGTGATATTCTTGCTTTGGGGCTGATGTCTTCTTAGATGAGTGACCCAAAAAAACATATTTGTACAGTATTAAACTTTCCAAATTGTTTATAAGTTGACCAAGCAGGTCAACACAGTAAAATTCTATATAAAATTGTACTTCATGTGATATAATCTCATAGAACCCTCATCAAAGTTCTTATCTTCATAATTCTGGCCTTAGTTTTACTCTAAACATCAGGGTAAGAGATGAACTATAACAATCACCAATTGGGAAACTCTTCGTAGGCCTCTCTTGAGTAGACTTCTGGAGAGACCTAGTATCCCTTGGTGCCCTAATGAGAAACTAATTCTGGAGCATATTATACTGTGTTTATTTATTATGTGTTTGTTTTAAATCTCACTGAAAATTTTCTTGAAGCAGTATCAGCTCAAGTTATCTATATCTATCTATCTATCTATCTATCTATCTATCTATCTATCTATCTATGCCTTTGAACCCAAACACTTTTATGCTTTCTTGAGCAGCTCTTTCATCAGCTTTGGAAGTTTCTCTCTTATTCTGGTGTGACACAAGCCACATCTATATTTAAAATGCATGAATTACAAACAGAGATAATGGTTTGTTTTATCCTAGGGTCCCGCCGCACACAGTTTCATCACAACATTTATGAATTTGGCTTAAATTGGGGCTTGAATGCTGAATTTGAATCCAAAAAGTTTAAATTATTCCCTTTTCAACAAATAAGCTCTGTAATTTGCCTGATAGCTGTAGATTACAGAGATCACTAAAGCACCACTCCCACCCTTTTATAAGCTACTTAAGAAATTAAGTGTGTGCTACAAATATAATAAATTTAAAATAAACATATCAGTATCTGTATGCCCAATTGCACAGTATTCCTTTGAAAGTTTTCCATTTTGGAATATGAGGTGGAAAGAGTGTTCTCTTACACAAATGATGGAAATGCTGAGAACATTTTTGAAACCATAGAAATGATTTCGTTGGACAACTAACTAGCCAGGTGCTAGCCTTCCTTCTGTGGGACAAACAAGTGAAAGATGTTTCCATAAGTGCTTACTAGCTGCTCTAAATATGAAGTAAATTATTTCTGTTCGCTCCAGAGAAGGACAGAAAGATCAAGTCTAGAAAGTTGGTATAAGAATTGGGGTAGATGGGAAATGTGAGCTACTATATCTATTCTTCAATCAAGTTAGTACAGGGGCACCAGAAAACAACACAAATAAACAAAAGATCCGGAATCCAATTGGATATGGGGGCCTGTACCTTGTTGAAAAGAAATAACAGACCCCAAATGGAGTCACTTATGCTAAGTTCTACCAAGACTTGATACCTAACCTAATTGCAGTTTCAGCCTTTTTCAGGAATGAAAATTTAAACTAATCAGCCCTGTAATTTTCTGGTCAGCACTAGTGAGGTAATCTGCCTAATAAGATACCCAGCCTTCCCCTAAGGGGGAGGTAACATTGCCTGAAGTGAACCACTTTTAATTTTCTTGTCCCAGTTTCTGCCTATAAAACCTTCCATTTTGTACAGCTCCTCGGAGCATCTTTCTACTTATTAGATGGGATGCTGCCCAATTCATGAATTGTTTAATAAATCCAATTAAATCTTTTTTATTTACTCGGTTGATTTTTTCTTTGTTCTTTAATGGCCTATAATGGACCAAGTTAGGACACATACTTGGAATCAGGTGCAAGCACCCCATTACTATTGAAAATCTAATCACTGAAAGAATGAGTGTGGGTTTTTTTTCCTGCTCAACTCATAATTTTTTGTCAGCTAGACTAGACCCAATATAAAAAAAAAAAAAGCAGTTTGGGTTTTCTGGGTGGACTATTGGCATTTAGGAAATAAAAAAAATCAGTGTTTTGGAAAAGGCAAATTATGCCAAAAGTGAATGGAGTTGATAGATTTAGAGATTCCTAAAGTTAGGAAGTTTTCCTGGCATTGAGACCTGAATGTGGAAGCAAAGTTATGTGAATCTATGGCGTTGATGTAGGCATTCTTGGTGTGGAGCAAAAATTCCCTATGGACCCTGTAAATCTGCAGCAGGTAAGAGAAATAAAGAAATTAAAATTTACAGCTTTGATGAGTGGCAAAATTTGTCAGGAAGAGCTACATATTAAATAATTAGCTTTTAAGAAGGAAAGTATAAATCTCCTTTAGCTGTGAAAAAGGGAGGAGAGCCAGAGACAATCATATTTGAACTACTGGTATAAAGTTGTACAGGATAAAAAAGTTTTTTGTTTTGTTTTTATTTCTTCTTCTCTTCTTCCTTCTCCTCCTCCCCCTCCTCCTCCTTCTCCTCCTCTTCCCCTCTTTTCTTCTTCTTATTTTAAATCAAGGGAGATAAAGCTTGTAGAGCCCCACACCCGCAGGAGCCTTGAGGTAAAGGGTATGCATAGTGAGGCAGGACACTTGGGAAATGAAGGAGAAGTTGCTTTGGCATATGACTTCTTTTGCCATCCAAAAATGACAGATTCATTGAAGAGAAGTGTCACAACTGAGATGTGAATAAGGCAGAAGGCCAGAGCTAAGAAGGATGACAAATTAATGCACACAAAGTCTCATGTGTCACTAGAACTACTATACCTAGGTGTTCTGAACCTATAGGTTCTAGTTTCTGATTTTTTAAAATTCAGAAACATTGTAGTTATTATGCATTGTTATTATCTAGTTATTATAATATATATAATGCATATATGCATAATATATATGCATAATATTATGCATGTAATGCAATAATACTATGCATATTATGCAATATGCATAATATTAATTATGCATATATATGCATATATCATGCATATATATTATATACATAATAATATAATGCATAGTTATTATCTAGTTATTATAATAACTAGAGTTATTATACACTCTAGTATAGCCCAGGAAAATCATGTAGAGGTAAACCTTTGCTGTCTCATGGTTTTTTTTTTTTCCATTTTAAAAAATAAATTTATTGGGGTGACATTGGTTGATAAAACTATATAAATTTCTAGTATACAATTCTGTAATACATCATCTATATATTGCACTGTGTGTTCAGCACTCAAAGTCAAATCACCATATATTTGACTTCTGTTACCATCTTCTACCTCCCCCCCTCTCCCTTTATGCCCTGGTAACCACTAAACTGTTTTCTGTGTCTATGAGTTTTTGCTTATTTGCTTGTTTTGTTCATTTGTTGCTTTCAGTTTTATATCCCACACATGAGTGAAATCATATGGCTCTCAACTTTTTCTGTCTGACTTATTTCATTTAGCATAATAATCTTAAGATCCATCCATGTTGCTACAAATGGCAGAATTTCATTTTTTCTTATGGTCGAATAATATTCCATTGTATACATGTATCACATCTTTTTTTTTTTTAATGTTATTGGGGAATACTGGGGAACAGTGTGTTTCTCTAGGGCCCATCAGCTCCAAGTCATTGTCCTTCAATCTATTTATTCAATCTAGCAGCTCAGCTCCAAATCCAGTTACCATTTTCAACCTTTAGTTGCAGGGGGCGCAGCCCACCATTCCACTTCCACTTGGGAATTGAACTGGCAACCTTGTTGAGAGCTCACACTCTAACCAACTGAACCATCCAGCTGTCTTGTATCATATCTTCTTTATCCAATCATCTATCAAAGGACACTCTTCATGTCTTGGCTCTCTGTGACTATGGTGCAATGAACATAGGGACACATAAATTTTTACAGATAAATGTTTTCAAATTTTGGGGGTAGATACCCAGAAGAGGAGTTGCTGGGTCATATGGTAATTCTATTCTTAAATTTGCAGACCCTCCATACTGACTACCAATTTACAATCTACCAGCAGTGTATGAAGGTTCCTTTTTCCCAACAACCTCTCCAACATTTGTTATTACTTGTCTTGCTGTCACATTTTGTACCACAATGCCACCTATACAGGACGACTGTAGGAGCTACATGCAGAAGTTACTAAAGCGTGTTGGAGTCTTCTCTATGCAGTGATTAGAATTACAGGATTTCAGATATGATGGGACTTTCAAGGCCATTAGAGCTAAGTTTCTACCCAAAGCTTGAATCATTTTGATAACATATGTGATTAGCAGTTGTCTAACTTCTGCTGAACCTCCTTAATGAATGGAAACACACTCTCACTAAGCAGTTCATTCTATTAATATTTTCACGCGCGTCTACTTTTCATTTTGTTCTTCACCACTCCCTGCTGAAGTACTTGAATCTCCTAATCTTAGGCCTTTCAATGATTCTTCCATGTGATTTGACTTTTTTCTCATTGGTATCCCTCTGTGCAGGCACTTTGGTGGTAGGTTTTGCCAAATCAGTTACTATTTGCTTTCCATCTTTTACATTATTGCTCACATCTCCTGTCCACTATTTATCCTCTCTCATTCTTTGTTCTTGTGGAATTATACTTTTATTTAAAAAAATTCATCTACAGTCATTTTGGTAGTTTTTGGAATAGAGTAATAATAAAAGCAGGAGGTAAAACCAACCATGTTTAATTGGAAGCCACTAGCTTGTTTTTCTGACTCTGTTATTTGCATTAAAAATGTAAGTGTAGGGTTTTACATTTATTCCAATTAAAATTTTCCTTGTTAATTCTGGCTTATTATTATGACCTCTGGATCTTCACTCTGCCATTCAATATATTGGCTACCTCTCCCAGCCATCAAAAAAGTGAAAAAGCAAGCCTACTGTATACTCGGCTATTTACTCAGTAAACAGGCCAAGACTAAAGACAGAATTCGGTTTCATTAAAGACTCTGGGCTGACATTGATTCATAACTGGCATCTATGTTTGTGATCATCTGGGTCACATTCCACCATCTTGATCACAAGGTGAGAATCTCTGTCAAATGTTGAGCTCAAATGCTTGGAGTGTTGATAGCTTTCTCTGATTTTCCATTTTGGCAGAGTGTGAATAAAAAGGGAAGAGCTGTTAATTCATTAAATCATGACTTGTTCTTCCTGACTCCTAGGCATGTTTAAGTGCTCTCATTCTTCTCTCTTTGTTCAAATTGATGTTTAATAACCTGTCTGAGAATTGCATCACCTATCCCTGTCCCAATTTTTAACATTGTTTTTCAATAATAAATAATAGCTCATTTATTATCAAATCCTTGCAGTAGTAGGCTGGGATGGAGTTTGTTGGGACCAGGAGGTTTGCACTGTCATAGTGAACCCAAGCACTCTCTAATAATCTGTCTACCCGTTTGGATTTTTAGGTTTCTTATCTGAATGTTCTACTTATTTTCTGTCCAATCAGCTTTCTCCTTGGCAGAGATGAAAAGTGGAAAAGAGATGAAGCATTCCATGAACTATGTATCTGCCCTTATTATCAACCTTTCACTTGTTCCCATTACTCCTATATAATTTCAAAAAGTCATCTTGAACATTTAAAATTTTATAGTAAAGCACTTGGTGTCATTCAGGGTGTCATGCGGGGTCTCTGGTTCCGCTCCCCGCATAAGAACGCAGGGTATGGTGAGGCCAAAGAGGAACATCCACGGAGCCATAGATAGGGGAGTCATACCACTATACTCTCGCTGGCAGCCGGGTTGGAGACACAGGAAGCAGGAGCCACACTATCTGCAATCTGCCGTCCACTTTTCTCTGCCAACCAACCTCACTTGCTAGCTGCAATCCGCTGTGCTAACTGCAATCCTCTCTTGCTAGCTCAGCCACCATCTTCTTGCTAGCCCCCATTTTCTCTGCTAGTGTAGCCACGGCAGTTATATTAGTGGCCAATGGTTCACTGGTTACAGCTGACGGCCAACTAGCCACAGCTGATGGCCATCCACTCACAGTTGATGGCCATTTACTACCTGAGCCAGCACCTTTCCATGGGAGGCCGAGAGCCTGGAAACTGCACTCCTGGCTCTGTCCCCACACTCGGGTTTACAAGAAATTATGAGTTATTCAACATTTGTGATCTTTATTAAGTGGCTTTTTGGGTTGCCATATTGTACTCTATGCTTTGTAGGATTTCAAGTGGAGCTCTTGGCTTAGCAACTCATGATTTAAACTCATATTCAGGAACAAAGAAAAATACTTCAAAATTCCTCATAGCTTCATTAAGTTATCTGCCTTTCACACACATGGGATAGACTCTGAAGTGATTTGGCTAGACAAGGGTGTTGAATTTCTTCGGTGTGCCTCTTTAGATCCATTCTCCACCTTTCTCCACACCACTCTCTGCCCTGCAAGGCTGTCCCTCTTGGATAACATCGAAGGCACCTATGGTCTCTGGCTTTCTGATGGAGATGGGAGGGAGAGAGAGGGAAACATGGAGTCAGGGCATTTATTCCCTGGTTCCTGCCTGTGAGGTTGCCACAGGCTGCTATGTCCCTCAACAGAAGGATTCTGCTCTTGTCTAGGTGGCCCACTTTATGCTACTCTCTCTCTTTCTAGGCCTGGCCAGCTCTGTCTCCTATGTCTTTGGGGATGCTGACAGCTCTACTCCTGCTACCTCTTATGGCTCCCTTATACCCACTAACCCTTTTTAATTAGTCCCCCAGTTAGTAAAACCTCTGCAAAATTTCCTAACTTGAATATACCATCTGTTTCCATTTGTTTGGGCAGGAGGACCTTGACTGATAAGGAAAGTTTAAAACAAGTCTGAGGGAACGTTCTTCTATTGTGTCAAGTTTTATTGGACCACATGATGAAATATTCTTGAATGCTCTAGGTGTAGAATTTTTGGTGCATCCGAGTCAAAGATACAAAATATTTTATAATTTTTTTAGATCAGAAAAATCAAGTGAGACTCTTTTTTCTCATTAGAATACCCACATAACTGAATTTTATACTCAGAACCAATTACTGATATTTTGGTTTTCAAACTGTTGTGAAAAAAAAAAAACCTGCTCAGCTATATCAAACAAATGAATAGTTACCAGAATATATAAAAGACTCCTACAAATCACTGTAAAACAGACCAAAACAAGTAGAAAAATGGGCAAAGTCACAGATTGCAAATGCATATAAAAAGATGCTCAACCTCACAAGTAATCTGAAAATTGCAAACTAAAACCAGAAAGCACTTCATATGCATTAAGATGGTTAAAAAAAAAAAAAAAGAGAGAGAAGAAAGAAAAAAGAAAAGAAAAAAAAAGTCATATAATATCCTGTGGGGAGTGGGTAGGAGGATAATTTGGTACAACCACTTTGGAAAATAATTTAGTATTATTTGGTAAAGTTGAAAGTAAGCACACTATAGGATCCAACAATTCTATTTCTAAACATACATTAGTCTAGGAAAACTTTCTGCATATTTACACCAGAAGACATGTATAAGGATGTAGGATGTACACTGCAGCATTTTCTTTGTGAAATATGAAAATTAAAAATAAGGTACCATGAGATAATAGAAAAATTATATATGGATCGCTGCCTCCCCCACCTCCCACCATCCTTCCTGGCACAAGGCTCCTAAAACCCTTGTAATAAGTAATAAAGCACTAGGAGCATCATTTGTTCTAATATTTGGCCTTTGACTCCGGTTCCTGACACAGGGATCCCTTGGAATTTCTTGGGTGATAGGAACGTCTTTTGTTGCAATGAGGCAACTCTGGGTGGGCTTCTGAATGGGGGCTGATCACTAGAAAGATCAACCCATGATGAGAAGCTTGGAATTTTCAGCTCTGCTGCCCATTCTCCAGAGGGGAAAGGGGCTGAAAATGGAGTTAATGACCGATCATGCCTAGGTGAGGAAGCCTCCATAAAATCCCAACAGAACGCAGCCTGGGAGCCTCCACACAGGCGGACACATCCATATAACGGATGGATGAGGCAGCCCATCCATCCACAGAATAGAAGCTCCTGGGCTTGAGACCCTCCCAGACCTCGCCCTATGTATCTCTTCACCTGGCTGTTCACTTCTATCCTTTAATAAACTAGTAAACATTTAAGTAATTGTTTCCCTGAGTTCTGCGAGCCGCTCTAGCAAATAGTCAAATCCAAGGAGTCATGGAACGCTCCAATTTATGGTGTTATAAAGAACAAAATTCAACCAAGTAAATTTGAAGATCTAATTGGCTTTATTAAGAGATTCATGAATCAGGTTGCATCCCATCTAGCAACTAGAAGGGTGCTCTGAGGGGGTTGTACAAAATTGAAGGTTTTTATAGGAAGAAGAGTGGGGCAAAGGAGCTATTGACAAAAGAAAAGATTATTTTTAGACCAGGCCATCTTTTGGTAGTAAGGGAATGACAAGGGTTTTTATCGTGCAGATTGCCTTTTTTTTTTTTTTTTTTTGTGGTGGTGGTGGTGGGGAAATGGAGAGGACCCACATAATAGATTACCTTATTGGTATTGACCAGAAAACTCCAGATTGGTTGATTAAGATTTTATTTCCGAGAGTGGATGAAATAGCAATTCAGTCAGTTGTTAAATCTTAGGTTTGATATCATGGGCTTTAGCATAGGCGACACCATTTTGGGCCTCTCTTGTCCCAGCCCTCTCTCTTGTCCCAGCCCACCATTGTGGTTTTCTCTTTAACCAAGTAGCAAAATCACACAGAAATTGTGGGTAACCTAGTGACCTGAGTACTTGTGATTGGCATCTGAAGTGGGAGGCAATCTCGTGGGATTGAGCCTTTATCCTGTGGGATCTGACACTGTCTCCAGGTAGATAGTGTGAGATGTGAATTAAATTGTAGGACACCCAGTTTGTATCGCAGAGAATTGCTTGGTGTGGAGAATGACCCATACATCTAGTGTCAGAAGTGTTGTAAGTGTGGTGGTAGTGTGAGAGTAAAAGGAGACACACAGGAAGGGAAACTGAGTGTTTTTCCCAACTCATGTACTTATTCATCAGTATGGGAATGACTAAATAAGTATGGTATATTCATATGGTAGAATGATATGGAGTGGTTAAAATGAATGAACTAGATCAATATATATCAGGAAACAATATGCTTTTTATAAATAGCAAGTTGCAGAAAGATGTATATTGGATGTTACCATTTCCCCCCAATGATAAGTAAAAAACACAAAAATAATAATATCTCATATTTATAGATGTATATATATGTAGCAAAACACAGACTGAAAGACTAAATCTAGTTTATGATAATAGTTCTTCCTGGGGAGCCTGGGAGACTGGGATTTACTGCTTGGTTCCCTTCTTACCACTCTTGGGTGCTGATCCTGAATGTTCTTTCTTAGTCCCTTATGCCTTCAGAGCTTTTCTGTTCTTCGCTAGCACAAAGTTCCCCGTCAGGAGTGCTTTCCTCAGTAGGCAGCCTAACGATGGGTACATAGCAAATTCTTATATTGAATTCAGTCTCTTTTCCCTTCCTTTTCCTGTTCTCTTTTCCATCCTATTTCTACTTGCCCCCATAACCCACCAATTTTTTTACTAAAACCTCATGTCCTGTGTCTTATGTTGGATAAATATTTCCTTCCACCTCTCAGTGAGAACATGAAATACTTTAATTCCCATTTGAAATCCCACCCTTCTTTTTCTTTGCTGTCTTAAGGCACCATATTCCCTCTCTCTTGTCCCAGCCCACCATTGTTGGGGATGTGTCCTCATCATGCTCTCAGCATTTCTGGGGAGGATCTGTGATTTGTTAAAACCTCTTAGATTTGACTGGCTGACTTGGTTCTAAGGTTGAGAGGGCAAAAATGGTTCTTTAAAGCAAGGGGCATGAAGAGTCTTCATGACATTCTTTTCAAAGTTTCTGAGTAGTTGCTCCCAAGTCCATGGAAATGAGGAAGGAAAGGAAAGAGTCTTCCACCAGCTGAGACGGTGTTGAGAGCTCTGCTCCTTATCACCTCAGCACATTCTCACCCAGTTGGCCTTTTCTGAAAACGGATTTCACAACATTTGCCACCTTATAACTCAGTGTTATTTCCTGTCAGTTTAACTTCTCCAAACTTTTGTTTAACAATAACCAGAAATTCTCAGAAATAGGAGGACAGCGCAACACTGCTCTTCCTTGTTCCCATCCTGTCATCTCCCTGGAGTTCCTGAAAAAATACAACTGATGGCTCTTAGCAGAGGCCAGAAGTCAGGACAGGGAAGGAGGTCCTCCCTGGATGGCCCCCTGATCTGGATCCTTCCATTTCTTTGTGTTGCCAGTGCTCATGAGTCTATTATTTGATACTATTAATGTAAACTCTTTATGAGTGACACTTCCTAAAATTTTTTCCAACAGGGAGTGTTCTATACCCAGTGGCAGCTCAAAGAAAAAAAAAAGTTGCCTGACTGACAACTGCTGGTGGGTCAGCTGGGCCAAGGGAAAAAAAAGATGGTGTCCTTGGAAGAAGGCACCTCCAGGTTGGACTGGATTTTCCACCTCCAGGTTGGACTGGATTCCTATGTGCAAACATGTATCTATTTATTTTTGGACTTGGAGGTCACTCTCTTGAGATAAGCAAAAAGAGATCCTCACTTGCTTGCCAAGTTTGTGATTCTGCCTGAATTCTTGTAAATGCAAACTTTGTTTATTAATGAAATCATGCATTTGGGAGTTGAAAGGCTCATTTTTCTGACTTTTTGATATTGCAGATGAGGAAAGAGGCCTGGAGACATTAAGAGATTTCCCCAATAACAGTAATATTATTTTATATTACATAACTCAAAAGCACTATTGCTTCCATCTTATAGAAGAGGAAAGGGATGATCAGAGAGATGAGTTGACTGGCTCAGGGCAGCACAGCAAGTCAGAAACAGAGGCTGGACTTGAATCCAGGTATTCTAAGTCTCATTGTGATGCTCTGTGATGCTCTTTGACACAGCAAAGCCTCTGGGCATGGGAGGGGACTTTTAAAATAGCTAGGTCTGCTTTCTGGAGCCCCACTTTGTCTGTCTATATTTGATGATTCAATGTACTGCTAAAAAATCATATGCATTGCAAAAATTAAATTGTATTTATTTGTTCTTCTCGGTAAAGCACATGGTATAAAATTTAAAGGGCACAAAAGGGCATACAATGAAAAAAATCTCTCTCATGCTCCTGTCTTCCAGCATTCTAGTTCTGCTCCCTAATCTCTCGTGGGTTCTTTAGAAATGTGCTATGCTTAGATAAACACACACACACACACACACACACACATTTTTAATAAAAAGTGGGAACATCCTCTACCCTGTTCTGCACCTTGTATTTTAAAAAATTTTATGTATTATATTTTGGATGGTAACCCTTATCAGTGCACTTAGAGCTGCCTCCTTTTTAGTGGCTGCAAGTATTTCATTGAATAGATGTGCCACAATTTACTTATCATGTCCTCTCTTGATGGACATCAAGGTGGTTTCCAGGCAATCTACAACCTGTGGTCCAAATTCAACCTGCCATTTGTTTTGTTCCAAAGTTTTACTGGAACACAGCCACACCTACTGGTTTACATATTTTCTGTGGCTTCTTTCACGCTGTAGCAGCAACGCTGAGTAATTGCAACAATGATACATATGGCCCCGAGGCCTGAAATATTTACTACCTGGTCCTTTAAAGAAAAAATTTGCTTGCCTCTGATCTATAGAATACATTCCCATTTGGGAAATTGCCGAGTCAAGGGTTTTGCATTTCATACTTGATAGTTAATGGCCCAATTCTTTAAATCAGGTTGTACTGGTTTATTCTCCCAGCATGTTTTTCTATGGTTCATTGAACGTTTTCATCTTCGCCAGTCTGATAGGTAGAAAACAGTATTTCCCTTGGTTTGTTTTGCATTTTTCCGATTTTGAGTGAAACTGAGCATCTTTTTATGGTTGGAGGAGGCTGGAGCCTATGAGGGAAAGAGAAATGCATATGAAGTAAATTATTGGTCTTAATTCTTAGATGTGAGCCTCAGAACATACACAGGTGAACGAATTCAGCAGAGACCCTATTCTACATGCCAGCGTGGCGATCCCAGGTCTCTCAGCCGCCTTT
Source organism: Rhinolophus ferrumequinum (assembly GCF_004115265.2). Classification (NCBI taxonomy): domain Eukaryota; kingdom Metazoa; phylum Chordata; class Mammalia; order Chiroptera; family Rhinolophidae; genus Rhinolophus; species Rhinolophus ferrumequinum. The sequence goes on along the minus strand of NC_046290.1, from coordinate 44,662,706 downwards.
CCATCCTGGCCAGGAAATGGATTCCAAGCAGCGACTGCTTTCTTCTGTCGCTCTACTCCTGATTCGTCATCATACACACTGTGAGCAGCTGCTAGCTAGGGAAAAGTGAGTTCTGGTTTCAATCCTGGGGAAGTGAAAAAAACTTAAATTTCAGCAAATTCCTACACACAGGAAGGCTCTTCAAAAGGTGCGGGTCTGCCCCAAACAGATGCCCCCAAGTGCTACTCTGTGGGGCAAAACTGTTTTTCAATTGTGGGGTCAGAGAAGAAATGCTTCTCTTCCCCTTGGGGGTTTAGACTGTGCTGTCTTTGGGAATCAATGTTTGTTGTTGGAAGTGGTTGTGAGAGCACGAGCTCCAGCAGTTTCCTACCAGACTCAAGAGGCACCTCTATTCTTCCCACCAGCAAGGAGGCAAGTGGGGAGGCCCAGTGAATGGAGGTTCTAAGTTGTGCATTTGCGAGTCCTTATTTTTCTCCTGTTTAGAATGGAGTTTGGTCCTTGATCTGGTGTTAAGAGGCTTGGGCTGTGAGCTAGGAGCCAGCTGCATCTTGATAGTTTGTCAAATGTAAAGATAAATTGCTTTGAGAATAAAGTTTTATTCCAAAAAGATAGTAAGATACTAAAGTTTTGTAGCTAATGAGGTTGAAAAAAGGCTCCTCAACAACTAACTAGATACTTAGAATGTGGCAAGGCATTAATTACTTAGAATGTGGCAAGGCATTAATTACATTTAAATGTGTAAAAATTAGATTTTTAAGTTCCCAGAGAGGAACTGTTGGAAAGGACTGTGCTCAATTAATGATGGTAAATCCATTTAATGATTAGTATGTGGCTTTTAAAAGAATGCGTGCGACAGATCCATGTGTACAGATATGGAATATTTTCCAAGAAATCATTAAGTGGCAAAGTCAAGGTAAGGGATGGTGAATGTCTTACATTAGTATTTCTGGAGGCAAAGACTGAAAGGGGGAGTCTTGTGCTCTTAGGAGGGTGTACTCCCAGGAAACAAGGAGGGAGGGAGTGGGGTAGGGTGAGTACAAGCCAAGCAAAGGGATGGTCTGAATGGACATCAGCTTTAGGCTCATCACATAGGGGGGCTCTAAAGTGTGAATTAACCACAGAGTCACCCCACCTTTTGTACCCCTGTGTTGGCTGCAGTGTGCCACAAGGTTGGGGGGTGGGATGTAGGATTCTCTGTAGAAGGGTCAACTGTGAACCATTAATAGCCAGTCCGCACAGCAGCTGGGGGATGAGTGCACTGGCTGTACAGGGGATCTGAGCGGAGCTCCAGCAGCACCTACTGTAGAAGGCACGCTGCCATTTTGTGGGAAAGGATAGATATGCACCTATATGTGCTTGCACGGGCATGGGAACTATAAGAGCCGAGGCTGTTATGCTGGAGTCCATGGATCTCTAAGGACTTCGTTGATAGAAACATATTTCAAAATAATTGGGTTCCTTTGTAATTCTCTGCATTTTATTTTGCATATTTTCAAGCATTATTCTGAGAGGGGCATCCATAGTCTTCATCAGATAGCTAAGGGGTCCATGGCACACACACACAAATAAAGAGATACAAGAAAATGGTAAGAGGGCTGGCCTGGGTGAGCGAGGGAGAGGTGGATAGCAGAGGTCTGGGTCAGGAGTCGGAGAGAGACTTCCTATTCTTTGTGTACCCTTTTGTACCATTGAATTTTCTCTGTGTGCATAGATTATATTTTAAAACGATAAAAGAAAAAGTATATTTTAAAAAGTTACCTACTGCTTTGAAGTGCTAGGAAAAAAAAAGAGTAAGCTTGGATATGGGGGAAAGTATCCCTAAATGAACCTGATTTTTCCTGGGTTTTTTTCTCACTCTCCTTTCCTGGGTTGCTCTTTCTGTTTTATACCATTTCTTTGATTGCCTTCTTTCCTCTTTAAAAAGTCCCTTCCTATCTCCCTAATGCCTGCATTTAATTTTAAAGGTCTTTTTGCCCTTTTGGATGGAATCCTGCATAATTATCTTCTACTAATTTTTGCATAACTCCTAATCGAATAATTAACTAAAGTGTAAAATCATTTCTTAGGATGTATGCATATACTTGGAAAATACATTATTTTAGTTTGCACAATATTTTTGTGGATAAGAAGCATGCCTTTAAATGAAAAAACTATTTTTATAATGAGAATAAATGTTGGAAGTTGTTTCATGCTCAAGATTCTTTGAGGTTTTTAATCAGAACAGTTTTGAAGACATTCGCTATTTCCTTTATTCACAATATATTTCTAAAAAGTCAAGATTTATTAGGTTCTACCTCTTGGGATTTTAAAATGAATATGCACTCTCTACCACTTTTGTTGCCAAGGGAGCTCACATCTGCCCTGGAAAACCTTCCTGTGGAGCGATGTCAGCAGAGATAAATGAATGAGAGTACATGCGGTTCTGTAATAATAGTGCAATTTGGCTAAAGGGTGACATCATTTTTTCACTGTCGTATCTGCCATCCTAAGTAGCAATAAGTCCTGCCTCGCTAGAGAATGAATTATAAGGAGAGTACACTGGCAAGGTGGGAGAAAACAAAAAAATGGAAAATAAAATTTAGAAAGAGGGCAGCTTTGAATATATGCAGTTCATAATATATTTTTTCTTATGAAAGGTTTTGATTTAATTACTACATCATAATGGGCCATCATTTTGGATTATGTGGAAAGATGCAAAACTTCTTTCCTAATGGCTAGCTTGCTATATATACACATGTGTACCACCAGAGTGTAAGTATGGATATTGGAATTGATTTTAGTTTTTAAAGGGCACGTTTAAATGCTGACAGATAAAATGCCTTTATCAGTTCAATCCACTCACTATGATTCCACATGCCTCCCTGGTAACACTTGAAGGAAGGTTTGCTGGGTTTTGTTCGGATACAAGAGAACAATGTCACTATCCTTCATGCTGATGAACCCCAGAACCCAGTTTGTTTCTGGGCAAGTCAGTATGTGACTTTGTATTGGTTCTTTAGGGGCTGGGTCAGTATTAACTCATTAATTTTGTTTGTTTTCTTTTTAAGTAACAGCTTTATTGAGATAGAATTCACATACTAATATATCACTTCTGTTAGCTACTTTTTTAGAGTGCAACCCAAACCCCTAGTGTCTCCCTGTCTTCTAATGTTCACAGGCATCAGATGAATTTCTGCAGAGGCATTGATAATGGCTATGAGGGATAAATATTACTGGTGGATCAAATCAAAGAATCAAATTTCAATGCCAGTTAAAGAGTCATGAAAAGGAGGGAGAAGCAGAAATGAAGGAACAAGAGAATTACAGAAGTAAAACGAACAGTTGATTATTGAAAATATATCTTCTGCTGTTTGAATAAAGACTAAAGAGCTTTCATTGTTAGTTCCCTACATGGCTGTGTCTTTTTTGAGCAGCAAGTCCCAAGATCAAGAAATTAGAAAGAACTCAGACTTTAACTAATTGTTAGTAATGAAAATTTACTACACATCAGCCAATTTACAAGGCAATTTCATTTCCAAAGCACATTTCGCATATATCACAGGTAAAATGATGTTTTCACAAACACCATTTTTAACATAGGATTTTATTGGCGGAAAGCTATTTTCCTGGCCTAGGGAACAAATGATTCATTGAAATAGAACTTAGCTGATATGGTTTCAAAGAATTCTGATATGAAAAATTCTGTGGAACAGATGGGATCAGAAGTCCCTAAACACAGAACAGTCATACCTGGTAAAGAAAATGTTCTTTTGGTATAGTATTATATTTTATGTTTTAAAAGTATTAATATGCAAGGAATTCAGGCAGGAGCAAAAAGAGGAAGTGGAACTGACTCTGGGTGGTGAACACACAATGTGATATATAGATGATGTATTACAGAATTGTACACTTGAAATCTATGTAAGTTTACTAACCATTGTCACCACAATGGTTTTAATAATAAAATTTTAATAATAAAAAAAACTAAGTTTGACAAAGGCTAAAACTGTACATAATAAAAGGGGTATTTGAGCTGAGTAGGTTGATTTTTGTACAATAAATGCAACTAACTTAAAAAAAAAAAGAGGAAGTAAGTAGGAATAATACTTAATATTTGAATAGGCTTCATACTTTCCAAAAAACTCAGATGCTACCAAAGTTTGGTCAAGTGTTCCCTTCATTTTACTGATTGAAAACTCACTTCTAAGATGTTACAAGTGACAGAAAATTCAACGCAAACTGGCTTAAGCAATAAGAGCCCCCTTCTTTCTTCTCTTTCCTGTTTCCTCTCTCTGCTCATAGAATTGAAAAGTTCAGCACAGGAAGTAGCTTTCAGTGAGTCTTGAAAGAGGTGTTCAGTTGATACTGTCAGAGCCCAATATCCCTTCACAGCTCCCAGTTCTGTTTTCTTAATACATAGTTTTCTTCTAAGATGGGATTTCCCTGTGAGATGGCAAAATAGTTATTAATAGCTCTAAGCTTACATCCTCAGTTCTAAACCCAGTAGAGAAAAAGAGAGTACCTCTTTTTCACAGTCCCAGAAAAAGTCTAGATTGTGTCTTATTGCCTCTGATTGGCTCACATGTTTAACCCTGAACCAATCACTGTGGCCAGAAGGATGAGGTCCTCTGGGCAGGCTGGAGTCATTACTCCTGGACAGAATGCGTGGAGAGGGGGCAGGGATGGCCTTCCACAAGTGAAGGGGACATTCCCTTGTCCACAGTTTTATTGAGATATAGTTGACATATAATATTGTGCAAGTTAAAACAACCTAGTTTTGTATCCCCAGTGCATTCTGTTAAACAGCTCCAAAGAGACATCATTCCCATTATTTTCTATGTGAATGGTGCCCCCTTAGATTGTGCAATTTCGAGGGCGGGCTGATTGAATGTTAATCTCATATTGACCTTTTTTTTTTTTTTTTGCAACTAGATTCTAAACTTTTTCAGGGTAAGGGTAAGGGTTATATTTTGATAGTTTTTGTGTCCTTAAGCACAGTGTTTATCATGCTGATTTTCCTTTAATCAAAATTCTGAAAATATTTAATTGAGTTATTGAAATAGCTTTCCTGGTGAGATTATTAAATTAACTTGTACACTGTTATGGGAACAGCTGGATACAGATTCCTTAGCCATCATGGTGAGGGAGTGGAGGGAAGGATGGAGAATCCATTTTTATAAAGCTCTCCAGGTGATTCTCATCAGAGCATTTAAAAAATTTGCTTCAAGATTTCAGCATATAAATATCAGGAAGTAGGTTGACTGACATAAAACTCTTCAGTGTACCACAAGCCGCCAAGGAAGTGATGTTAAAGTCAAGGCTCATTAGAAATCTCTGTAGAGTAGAATACAACTATAAAAATCCAAAAAGGACACAATTAGTAAGAATTAAAATGGAAGAGAAAGACTTTGGTTAAATCATGATGTTTCGCTTACCTATTGCTGAATAACAAATCTGTCTCAAACTGGGTGGCTTAAAACAGCAATCATTTCTTATTTCTCATGATTGTATGGGTTGCCTAGGCCAAGCTGGGTGGTGTCTCAGCTCCATATGGTGTAACCGCAATCACTTATACAACTGCATTCATTCAGCTGGGAGCTTGGCTGGAGCTGTAGCAGCTAACATGGCCTCTTACTGTCGAAAGCCTCTCTCTTTGTGATTCATCATCTAGTAGTCTAGCCCTAACTTCTTTACAGCATGATGGCTGACTTCCAAAAGGAGGAAGCAGAAGCTGCCAGTTCTCTTAACTGGGCTTAGAAGTCCTAAGATGTCTCTGCTGCTACATGTATTGGACAAGACAAGTGACAGGGCCAGCCCAGATTCTAGAGGTCCAGGGGTGGGGAGGGAATGGGAGGAGGAGAAATAGACTCCACCTCTCAATGTAAGGAGTGCGTACAGGGAGTGAGGAATTGTTGGTGGCCATACTTGGGTGCTGTCTATCGTAGATAGTCGTAGTCATATCTGGGACGCACAGTAAGAAGTGGCTATACCTTTGGGCCACCTAAACTTAAGCCCCCAAACAACTACAGGATTCATACACTGAAATACTATTCAGCAACAATGAGGAATGAAATTCCTATACATTCTACAACATGGATGCTCCTCAAAAACATCATGCTAAGTGAAAGAAGCGAGACAAAGGACCACATATTGTATGATTCCATTCATATGAAATGTCCAGAAAAGGCAACTCTAAGGAGACAAAAAGTAGATTAGAGGTTGCCTGGAACTGGCAGTAGGAATGGGGAGTAATTGTAAACGAGAAATCTTATTGGGGTGATAAAAATTCTCTAAAACTAAGTTATGGTGATGGTGAAACAATTCAGTAAATTTACTAAAAATCATTTAATTGCACACTTAGGAGGAGTGAACCTCGTGGTACAGAAATTGAATTTCAATAAAGTTGTTAAGGAAATACAAGATGATGGCTTTAATTCAAGAGACATGTTCCTGAAGGCCTTGCATAATGCAAAATCTTCACAATTTAAGGCTAATTTTCTGATTGCAATAAGTATAAAGTGGACGGTATGTATTCTCAAAGTGTAAAAAGCCCCACACCTATCGTGGTCTATTTTTTGCTTTAACTGCTTTTTGTTTTTGTAACCTTACATCTTTCACACAGTATTCTCTCCTAATTTAACAATAGGGTATATTGAGGTTGGTATCTGGACTGTATCCATAACTTTTTATCACATCTAACTTCCAGTCCAAAGTTACTAATTTTCCAGTGTGTTTTTCAGTAGTAGTAGAACTATTGCTTAAGTGAACACCTATATGACACTGTTACAGACTATTCAAAAGATTTTAATTTTTAACAACTGTCAAATTTAAAATGAGCACAATTGCTTTTAAAACTACTGGTGGAAGTCTGGATGTACATTTGAAATAGTACCTGCTGATCCAAGATGGCAAGTATTTTATTAATCAGTTAAGGTGACACCTTCCTATGGCATTAACAAAAACACAGTTTGCAAGTTGCTCAACTTGCCCATTTTGAAATTTTGCAAGTTTTGACACACTTTTATGTTTAAGGAGATTCATATTGTTTTAAATTTTGCTCAAAAGTGAAACTTTCTTATTATATGTGTATCACACTATTTGAAATAATTCAAATTTACATGAGATACAAATATTACAGAGTTGATGGTGAGACCTTCCCATCTTGGCCTTTCCCTCCCTCCTCCATGTTACTGAGATGAGAAAACCTCAACATTCAACATGTACATTCCAGATAGCTTGTGAGCCCTTACTATTTGCTTCTATTCAATTTGTAAGGAATATGTGTTCCATGAATTCTCATTCAGTTTTAAGTTAGACGCAGTATTCCTAAATACCAAGTGAATTTTATCTGATACATTCAGCTTCTGAAGCTTGTCAGAAATTGGCTTGGGTTTTCTTCAAGGATTTATGAATCTGTGCCAAATTTGAGGTTCATAAAAGGGCCCAGCCAGAGTTGCTTTAGTCTGGGATTTCAAAAGACGTATTTTGAACATCCTTTTTTTTTTGTATACACATTGAGCAAGTTGTCATCATCTGTTGGATGCATGTTCTACTCTCCCTAAGTGACTCGATTACTCATTTTGGGCCATTTTTTCATTGATATTATGGGTTGGATTGTGTCCCCTCAAAATTTATATGTTGAGGTCTTGACCCCCAGTGCCTCAGAATGTGACTGCATTTGGAGATGGGGTTTTACTGAGGTAATCAAGTTAAAATGAAGTCATTTGGGTGGGCCCTAATCCAATATGACTGGTGTCCTTATAAAAAGGGGAAATTTGGACACAGATATGCACACAGGGAGAACACCATGTGAACATCAAGGCAGAGATCAGGGTGGTATGTCTACAAGTCAAGGAACACCAAAAATCGCCTGCAAATTATCAGAAGCCAGGGAGAGGCCTGGAACAGATTCTTCCTCACAGCCCCCAGAAAGAACCAACCCCGCTGACACCTCAATCTTGGACTCTTAGGCTCTGCAACTGTGAGATGATAAGCTTCTGTTGTTTGAGCCACTCAGTTTATGGTACTTGATTATAGCAGTCCTAGCAAACTAATACAATTGATAAAACAAGAAGATAGACAAACAGCATTTGTTTTGGATTTTGACCAAATTTTTTCACTGCATGGTATCAGTTCATTTTCATGAGAACTCAGAAAAGTAGGCATAAACTTCGTCACACAGATGAGTTAATGGAGGCCGAGAAAGTTGACCAAGATTACACAGCAACTTTCCTTAGCTGACACTGGGACAAAGAAGTCTGGTCCTCTTGTGGCTATTACTGGCAGGGTTTGGGAATTAAATGCAGGATTAACAGAGATGATCTAATCTACATTATTAGGAGTAAAATTAGATAACAGCAAGAACTAACATTTGTTAATCTCTATGTGTTAGGCACTGTTTAAGGCTTTACCAAATTAACTCATTTACTTTTCACGAAAACCTGATAAAATAAATGTGATTATTATTCCCATTTCATAAGAAAGAAAAGGAGATGCAGAGAGATTATGTAACTGAGGAAGTGTTTACAGTCATTTGAATGAGTTGTTAGGAGAGGGGTGGAAATTTGTCCAGTATCTTTCTCTGTTGATTTTTATTTTAACTTATTTTTATCTATAATACAGACACCATATATCTGTTGTGAGGAAAAAAATCATGAGATTTTACCACAATACCAGCTCAATTATTTTAACATTTCTACATTGCCTTCTAGACTTTTTTCCATTTGCATAAACAATCTTTTTACCTAGGGTAATCATAACGTATAAAAATTGACATTCTGCTTTCTTTCCACTTAGTATCATACCAGAAGCCTTTCCCTTAATGTGTTTTCCTTAAGCCTTTGTCTTTATGTAGTATCTGCTGTGATCATTTTAATGAATATTTCAGAAACTCTCTGTTAAGCTTTAGAAGCTCTTCTTTTTGGGAAAATTTAAGAGTAACTTGGCCAAAGTTGTGGAAAAGTTCAACCTGACTCTCCACCTTACCTGCAATATTATATATCTGTGCTTTGGTGTTTAATTAGCAAACACCAATGGTTGTTTGTAGAAAGCTGTTCCAGTTACTATTGCTATATAACATATCACCCCAAACTTGCTGTAAAACAGCAATAATTTCATTATGTTAGTGGATATTGTGGGTCCGGAATTCAGAAAGGGTATAGTCAGCACAGTGGGCACAGCTTATCTCTGTTCCATGATGTCTGGGGCCTCAGCTGGGGTGATTTGGAGATTAGGTACCAGCTTAATGATGGTCTGAAATCATCCAAAGTCTCTTTCACTCCCATGTCTACGGGTTGATGCTCACTCTTGGCTGAGATCTCAGCTGGAACCTCTGCTGGAACATCTAAAGCTGGCTTCTTTGTACTTGGACTTCCCCATAGCCTGGTGGCTGGATTCCAAGAGCAAGTATCCCAACAGAACGAGGCAGAAGCTGTAAACGTTTTATGAACTTGTCTTGGAAGTACAAAGTGTCAGTTCCACCATTTGTCGTAAGTCCTGATAGAGTTCAAGGGAAGAAACCTAGACCTCCATATCTTGATGTGAGAGCTAAAAATCACACTTGAGGGCATGTAGGATGAATCATCATTGCGACTAGTTTTGAAAAATAAAACCCGCCACAAGTTCCTTGAAGTAAAGCTCTTTATTTGTTTGTGATGGCTGTCACAGCTTTTGTAAATAAATATACTTTAAAACAAATGTAACTACACTTCTGTTTTCTTTAATCTAGATTTAAAAAATATGGCTTATTTGATACATTTACCCCAAGTGAATAGTTGCTGAAAGAATGAACTAATCCTGGTTTCACTACCAACTCTGTGACTTTGGACAAGTGACTTCTCTCAACTTCAGTTTCCTCTTCTGTAATAACAGAGCCTACCTCATTGGGTTAAATACATTAATGCAAGGAAAGCATTTGTGTGATGCCTGGTTCGTAGTGACCATTCCATAAATGATAACTGCTATGATTAAAAAGGGTGGTAGAATAGATTTAACTGGAACTTGAAGAATGGTATTTTGAATTGATGTCGGGTGGTTCTCGTAAAACCCAAATGGAAAGGAAGTCTAGTGAATCTTAAATTGAGAATGTGGGGCCTTTGAAGAGTTGATTTTATATTGAAATCCCCAGTGGTATCACCTGGGATCCATATTTTCATTTCTTCACCTCCCACCTCTTGGCTCAGACACGTCCAGCACTCTTCCCATAACTCTTTGCGTGTCCTTGTTCTTCTGGGGCCAGGCTCCCTAGTCTCTACTTGCATGTCTTTCCAGGGCCATCTATATTTTATATTCTACATCCTTTTGGAACAAAACATTGGCTTTTCCAACTTTTACAAGAAATTGAATCCCACCGAGGACATTTATCATGATTTTTATAGGTCTATTAAAGACTGAGGCTATGGGGGGAAAGATTCAGATTGTAGAGCATTTAAAAGCTTGTTTGCTCTTGCCTCTTCTTCATCCTTTACTCTTTACCTCCTGCAAATGTGAACTCTAAATACCAGACCCACCCAGACTTGATTACCCCCAGGAGGCATGGTCTAATTTAGCATCTAGAAAGCGTAAATAAGGAAAAATTGAAACAGAATTTGGGAGAATCAAAATTTTCACCTATATGAAGTTAAATGCTGTCTTTGACCATGGAAATGCAGTTTGGAGTAGGCTGAAATATGCTTAATGTACATTATCCCATTTCATCTTGAGACTAGCACTATGAAATGAGTGCTTTAATGAACATTTTACAGATGAGGAGCCTGAGGCACAGAGAGTAAAGTAGCCAAAGCTATTTGAAGCCATGATGTCTGACTACAAAACCTTCACCTTTAAATATTGTTCTGTTCTATGTTATTGATAACTCTATGGTCTTTCCCACTACTGGACTGAGAATTTTTCAGACTTGAATGGTTTTAAGGAAGAGTTGTGTGTACTTTATGATATTCAGGAGTCTTTATCATCTTTTAGGGGGAGGTTGTATGTGATTCCCCTCTGTTGATAAATTGGTGCTCTCCCAATTTTGTCTTTTCAAAGTGCTTTTTATATACTTACTTAAAATATTTTAATAGAGAAACCACCAATGTGCAAGTTACAAATGAATCAATATACCCTAAAATGTGCTCATTAGGAGATAAGACCTCCCTAGTTTTTTTTAGCAATTACTTTATGATATTTCTGATTAATGATTTCATTTGGGCCATTTCAGTGTTCAGGGGTCTTCATTTGTTAGTGTTGATTATAGGATTCCATGCCTCATTGGAATCTAACTCTTTTTGACCAACAAATGAGAATTAAAATCAATAGAAATGTCATTAGCATCCTGATACCATGAAAGATAGTATAACCATATCGCATGCATTCAGTTTATTAAAATTTGCTTAAGTGTGAAATATGTAGGACAAGTAATGATGTTTTAATCTTTCACCAAGGTAACAATTGAAAGTTGATTGATTCCATTCAGTAATTATAAAATCAGAATGATGGAAGATTGTAATCAAGTAGGATTCATCCTCCTACTTTGTCACTCCATGCAAGATAAAATTCTAATTTGCATCATCTCTTTTATCTGAAAGGAAATCAAACTTCTATTTGCGTCACTAAATCCAGGAGATAGATAAAAGCCTTCCTGACTCTGGAGGGGATAGCAATGTGGCCACTGCCTACTAATATCAGAGAATAGGGGACAGTTCTTCTTTAAGACTAGATTGTCTCTATGAAAAGGGCCAACTCTGTTGGGATCTAAATATTTCAACTACAGCAATTCCTCCAACTTTTGCATGACCTGCTGAGTGAGGTAGGGGCTGTCTATTGTGATTTGCTCTGCCTGGCTTCCTTAAGACAACTGTGGGTAAATGTAGCTGACTAAATTTTATAGGCCTGTAGTCAATTCACTTGGCTTGTAGGGCACTGAAGGGAATCTTCTTTGTTCTAAAAAGGCTGGCAAAGATGCTAATTTCCTTGTCTTTTAAGATATGGGAGAATTACCATTAGTTGTTAAGCTAGGTGTAGGGTGGAAATAGATGAACATTGGGGGCAGGAAAAGGGAGGCAATTGAATCTATGCTATTAGGCCTAAAACTTAGAAATTCAAACTCTGGAAAATAAGGTGACCAAAAGAATCAGCTGGTGCCTACATTTCCCCCCCCCCATTTTATTGAGAAATAATTGACACACATCACTGTATAAATTAAAGGCATAAGAATGATGGTTTAATTTATTAATATATATATGTTGTGAAATGATTACCACAATAAATTCAGCTAACGTACATCATCTCATATAGATACAATAAAAAGAAAAGAAAAAAGAAGAATTCTCCTTGGATTGAGAACTATTAACAACTTTCCTGTATCTCATACAGCAGTGTTAACATAGTCACCATCCTGTATGTTACATCCCTAGTAATTATTTATCTTAAAACTGGAAGCTTATACCTTTTGACCACATTTCTCCAGTTTCCCCTTCCCTCACCCTCTTCCTCTGGTAACCACAAGTCTGATCACTTTTTCTATGAGTTTCAGTATGGTTTTTTTTTTTTTTCTTCCAGATTCCACATATAAGTGAACCTATATGATTCTACATTTAAGTGAGATCATACAGAATTTGTCTTTCTCTGTCTGATTTACTTCACTTGGCATGTCTTCAAGGTCCATCCATATTGTCACAGATGGTAGGATTTCCTTATTATTTATTGCAGAATAAACATTTCATTATATACAGAGGGTGCCAAAAAATTGTATACACATATTAAGAAAGGAAAAAACTGTATTAAAATTTTGCTGATGGTAACCACTTTGAGCATCTCTTGTAATTGCAGAAGTCAAACGTGATTTGTATTCATCTTTTGTTATTGGCATATATTATTACAATTTTAATAGTTTTTTTCTTTCTTAAAATGTGTATACATTTTTTTTGGCACTCTCTGTATATTCACACCACAAAAATATATACCACAACTTTTTTATCCATTTATCCATTGATGGACACTTAGGTTCTTAGGTTGTTTCCATGTCTTGGCTATTGTGAATAATGCTGCAATGAACATGGAAGTCAGATATCTTTTTGAGTTAGTGTTTTCATTTCCTTTCATTTCCTTTGGATATATTCCCAGAAGTGGAATTGCTGGATCATATGGTAATTCTATTTTTTATTTTTTGAGGATTCTCAATACTGTTTTCCATAGTGGCTGTGCCAACAATGTGCAAGTGTTCCCTTTTTTTCCACATCCATGATAACATTTGTTATTTCTTGTCTTTTTGATGATGGCCATTCTAATAGGTGGTAGGTGATTGGTGCCTACAGTTTTAATGGCTCATATCCATCATCTCATGGGCTTGGTTGGTGGCTTTGAAGACGGAGGTTGGAGAGTGGACCATATCTAGCTGCCATTGTTTCATAACCCAGAACATACCGTCAGCTAACTTGGGAACAATAAACTCTTACTGGGAAAATAAAAATTCTTCAGGGAAGCCTTTCTTCACTGTACACTACTCCTCCCTGCCCCCCGCACCCCCCAGTGAGATGAGGCCCTCTAATCTATATGCTGTCAAAGAACCCTGTGCTTTTCCTTCATAGTATTTCTCACACGATCATGGTTGTGGGATTATTTGATTAATACCTATGTCCCCACCATTAGACTGAAAGCTTTGTGAGGGCAGGGATTGAGTGTGCGTGTGTTTTTCTTCACTATTGTGCTTCGAATGTAGATCAATAAATGTTCCTGGCGTCTGCCCTCTCTCAAGGAGGAGCCTGATCTGCATGAGAACTTGCCTGCCCTTTCAGAAAATGTTTTTCCTAGTTGACTTGAAAATATGTCCATCTGTGTCTTGGACCTTCCGGTTCCCCACTGTACCAGCCACATCGATGAAATGGCTATGTGACCTGATTATACATGGTTTAGAAATGACTTTATGACACATCACACAAGTCAATCAGGAAGTGTCTCCATTTTCAAAGGATTTGGAGGCTCTAAAGACTTTTTGTTAATGTAGTTGAGGATGGGAAAGCTGGGACTTAAGGATGCCTTTCTATGATTCAGGGAGTTAGGAGAGAACATTGGGGGATAATTCTGCTCTTTGTTATACAAATATTTACTTTTATTGTTTTGTTATATTATTGACCTTCCAACAGATTTTCTGTGGGCAATAGAGCATTGTGGAAAGATTATTATTTTTTGGAGCCAGACAGAACTGAATTTGGATCCCAGCTCTAACAGTTACTAGCTATGAGGTCTCTCATCCGTGACCTTGAGAAAGCAGTGCTTATTTTGCAGGGTTGTCCTGTGGTTAGAGATACTATATTTACAGTGTCTGACATGGTGTCCGATATATTGTAAGGGTAAATACATGGTAGGTTATAGGGAGGATTATTATTTTATTTTATTTTTTTTAAAGATTTTATTGGGGAAGGGGAACAGGACTTTATTGGGGAACAGTGTGTACTTCCAGGATTTTTTTCCAAGTCAAGTTGTTGTCCTTTCAATCTTAGTTGTGGAGGGTGCCGTTCAGCTTCAAGTTGTTGTCCTTTCAGTTTAGTTGTGGAGGGCGCAGCTCAGCTCCAGGTCCAGTTGCCATTGCTAGTTGCAGGGGGCACAGCCCACCATCCCTTGAGGGAGACAAACCGGCAACCTTGTGGTTGAGAGGACGCGCTCCAACCAACTGAGCCATTCGGGAGTTCAGCAGCAGCTCAGCTCAAGGTGCCGTGTTCAATCTTAGTTGCAGGGCCCGCAGCCCACCATCCTTTGCGGGATTCGAGGAATCGAACTGGCAACCTTGTTGTTGAGAGGACGCCCTCCAACAGTTACTGAGCCATTCGGGAGCTCAGCAGCAGCTCAGCTCAAGGTGGCGTGTTCAATCTTAGTTGCAGGGGGCGGAGCCCACCATCCCTTGTGGGACTTGAGTTGAACTGGCAACCTTGTGGTTGAGAGCCTTCTGGCCCATGTGGGAATCGAACCGGCAGCCTTTGGAGTTAGGAGCATGGAGCTCTAACCGCCTGAGCCACCGGGCTGGCCCCTAGGGAGGATTATTATTGCCACATTTTAAAAAGTGAAAATTGATGGCCACGGAAGCCAGATAATGTACTTTAATAAACATTCACAAGAAACTGTGAGCTAGTGCTCAGGAACAATAGATAGAGCTCTTTTAAACTCCATGGAGAGACAGACTTTTCGGAATGCTGGAGAAAGTTTAATATTTAGGAACATATTAGCGTTAACTCTACTTTCTCCATTCCCTAAGATGTGGCTTTGCTGACGAGTAGTATGTTATAGAACCAGAAGAGCTTGACATTGGAACACATATCCTTAGATGGGGGTACAAAGATTATTGATGTAAGTTCTAAAATGGTGATGTAAGCCCCAAGTTTACAAGGGTCCTCATTTGGCAAGAATTTGGTGTTTTCTTTCTTTCTTTTTTTTTTTACCCTTGGTAAGACCGTTGCTTGCTTGGGGAATGTCTATATCAGAAGAAAACTCTGTAAGGGAAAGAGAAAAGCCAGATCTAACTATGCAGCATCTACTGGTGGTGTGGGTGGAACTTCCCTTCTGTTAAGAATTCTTGGCTAAAAATATTGGAAATGTAAAGCAAGTGTGTCTGGGGTGCTCCCTGCTACTCTGAACCTTCTGGAAGCACTGTAGTCCCTCAGCCCAGTGGGTCCATCCTGGCCTCATATTAGAATCACCTGGGGAGTGATTGAAAGAAGAGTAATGCCTGGATCCCCCCACCAGACCAATTAAATAAAATTTCTTTAGAAAAGGGGCCCTAACACTCATTTAAAAAAAAGCAAACGAACAAAAATCAAAACAAACCTCTCCAGGTGATTTGAATGTTTCAGGGTTGAAGATCACTGCTGGCCAGAATTTCTCACTACCAATCACACTACAAAATCTCAGGAGCTTACATGTAAGGCCACAGCAAATAGAAGGCAGAATGAGACATAAAAGAGCTTATATCTCTGCTTTGGTGTATTTGGTTTAAGGCAGTGATCTGGGAAATAGGCCTTTAGCTAATATGACCTGGAATCGAAAGCTGTTTTATTTATTTTTCATTTATTTATTTTTTAACCAATAAAACCCCATAGAAGGTGAGGTGATGGGTTCTGGGAAGGGGATGTTAAGATGTGTCATTTTAAATGTTGAGTTTTTAGGAAATGCCAAGCACCTCCCTTGGGCCTGATGGTTTGGCAGCTTTACATCCAGCCCTTAGCTGCCCGTCCCACTGGGCATCCTCCCTGTGATCTCAGAATGCCGCAGATAACTTTATTTGGCAAAAGCAGCATTTAAAACCAGCCCCTACAGTGTACTGCTTGATTGTTATTCCTACACAGGAGAGGACCCTGCCAGGTAGTCACCCCTCACCTGGGTGTTGACTGAGTGGGTGGCACCCACAGTGTACTAGCACTGGAGGGACTCAGAGATGTGTTGAGTCACTCCTCTCAATGGGGAGATTTAGGTCCAGAGAGATGCACAGAGCTAGGCAGTGACTTATGAAGCTGCTGGTCTATAGTCTAGGTCCTCAAACACCGGTTAGACTTTTCCCATCTTACATGATTTTCTCCAATTTCTTTATTCCATTGTTTTCCTGGCTTTTTCTTCCTCTTCTTTTCCTAACCTCCTTATGATTCCATCTGTATTAGTCAGGGGTCTCCAGAGGGGGGAAATATATATAGAGGGTGCCAAAAAAAATGTATACACATTTTAAGAAGGGAAAAAACTGTATTAAAATTGTAGTACAATGAATGACGCTAGCATTCATTTGATGAACACCATCTTTTGAGTGAATGTCATACCACACATTGCAACCATAATTCAATTCAACTTCAAAAACTAATACATAGATAACATCTCTTAAAATGTGTACTTTTTTGGGCATCCCTGGTATATATGTGTATATGTATATATATTTATATACATTTATATGTGTATATATGTATGTGTATACACACACACACACCACACACACACATATAAATTATACCATGTTTCCCTGAAAATAAGACCTAGCCAGACAATCAGCTCTAATGCGTCTTTTGGAGCAAAAAATTAATGTTAGACCTGGTCTTATTTTGCTATAACATAAGACCGCGTGTTATATAATATAATACATAATATATAATATAATATAATAATGTAATATAATATAATGCAATACTGGTCCAATATAATAAAATATAATATAATACCAGGTCTTGTATTAATTTTTGCTCTAAAAGACGCATTAGAGCTGATTGTCTGGCTAGATCTTATTTTCGGGGAAACATATACACACACACACACACACACACACACACACACACACACACACATATGGAGAGAGAGAGAGAGATGGAGAATTATTATAAGGTATTGGCTTACGTGATTATGGAGGCTAAGAAGTCTCATGATCTGCTATCTGTAAGCCGGAGGCCCAGGAAAGCCAGTGTATAGTTTGAAGACCTGACAGCAGGAGATTCCAGCCCGGATCTGAAGTCCTGAGAACCAGGAGTGTGCTGAAGGCAGAAGATGGGAGTCAGGAATCAGGAGTCAGGCAGAGAGAGTAAGGCGCCTTTTTGTTCTATTCATGCTCTCAATGGATTGGATGATGCCTACCCGTGTTGGGGAGGGCCATCTGCTTTTCACAATCCACCAATTCAAATGTTAATCTCTTCTTGTAACACTACCCCAGATACACCCAGAAATAATGTTTAACTAGATAGCTGGGCATCCCATGATCCAATCAAGTTGACACATAAAATTAACCATCATCTTCTCCTATTTCCCCCATTTTTTCTTTTTGATTTTATGGTCTTAGGTTTTATGTCTTTAAGCCTTTTGTTTGCTTTGACTGAGGCACTCAGACTGGAAAATATTGCTAATTCTTGTGCTCAAACAATCAGTTTCAATGAAAAAGCTGACTGTTAAAGTTTGATCTATAGTTCAAAAGTACAAAAAATTAGGTCAAAAGTAAAAAAATTAATTAGAAAACTAATAAAAAGGAAATCCAAAGTTAAACATTTCTGAACTCCTTTACAGAGACAGATGCTATAGGGTGAAGGGGGAATGAGGCTGTGACTCTCAAAACTCTTCACAGATGGGAATAGATGATGTTGGACAACTAGAATGTAGTGTGAAAACTCATTTGAAGAAAATTTCTTGTGGCATCTCAGCTGGAGAACACTTTTGTCAAAAGGATGGTTATTGCCTGCCTGGTGGTGATTTTTTATTTTCTGCATCATTCTATTTGAAATCATGACAATTTGACCAGAGGATATTTTCTTCTCCTTTCCTTCCACTATCCATTGGGGATGGTACCTTCTCCCCAAACATTTTAAGATGTCAAAATATATTAAAGTGATATGTATTTTTTCCTTAGATATTACCAAACCAATCCCTATAAAAACAGAAAAAGGATAAAATGTAGATCTGAATTTATTTTTGTTCAATTTCTTTTCTGTTTTCTTAACCTTCTTGAAATGAGTAGATTATCATAAAAATGATAATGTAGATTATCATAAAATTCTCTAGAGGGCCAAAATCTGTGTTCTGGGAAAAATGACCCCTCTTAAATTGCTTAATAGTCTGTAGTGGACATTAACTTATTTTTGGTGCCCAGAATCTATTCACCCTTTGTGGAATCACCTCTTCCCCGTGTTCAGATCATGTAGTTAAATGAAGCTGACCTCACTGCCACCTCCAGGGGTGGAATATATGACCCAGGATTAAGCCAGGGTGCGCATAGCATTCTCCTGCTTATAATTATTGGTTTGAGATTGGCATGTGACCCTATAGAGCCAATGAGACTGTTGAGAGAGAAACATGCACTGCTTTGCACTTGAACCAGAAAGGAAATGAGCTGTGGCCAGTCACAAAGGGAAAGCCCATTTGAGTATGAACAAACACAGAAGATGAAACATGATAGGAAACAGAAAACGTTTGACTATATCCAGAGGAGATTGAGATAATTGGACAGAGTTTGAGGATAAATTAGTGAAGATAAATGTGGGTACAATAGTGCCCCCCAAAAGATATGTTGAAACTCTTGGTACCTGAGAATGTGACCTTATTTGGAAATAAGGTTTTTGCAGATTAATTAATATGTATGTTAAGGTGAGGTCATATAGGAGTAAGGTTGCCCCTTAATCCAAGATGATTGATGTCCTGATAAGAAGAAAAGAGATACAGAGAGACATACAAAGTGAGGAGAATGCCATGTGATGATGTAGGCATACACAGGAAAAGAAGCCATGTGGCCATCAAGGCAGAAATGTGTCTACAAGCCAAGGAATGTCAAGGATTGCTGGCAAATACCAGAAGCTAGGAAGAATCCTCCCCTAGAGCCTTCAGGAGAGCGTGGTCTTGCTGACATCTTGATTTCAGACTTCTAGCCTCCAGAACTGTGAGACAATAAATTTCTGTTGTTTAAGCCACTCATGCTGTGGCACTTTGTTATGGCAGCCCTACAGAACGCATACAGTAAGTATATAGAAAACTTGCATGTGAAAAAAAGGACTTTTTTTTTTTTTAAACTCCAGGAAAAATCAAACGTTGTTCAGGAAAGGAAAGATAAATATGTAATACCACATGACTTAGTTGTCAAGAATTTAATAGTTATAGTACAATAAATATTGATTATTAATCTTACCAACATTATAATATACCATATACATGTGTGGTTGGGTCGTGTGTGTGTGTGTGTGTGTGTGTGTGTGTGTGTATGAAATCATCTTCCATAGTGCAAAGTCAATACAGGGTGCCTAAACTGAAATATCAAGAAGTAGCGACATAAACTCATTATTTAGAAATATGGCGGTAAATAGTAAATGATTCTGTTAAAGGAGCTCAAAGCAGCTGCCTCTTGGGAGCAGGAAACAGAAGGTGGAGGCTGCTGGGACTACTGTTTTTCTGGAATGAGATTTGTAGAACTGTTTGACTCTTTAGACTATGTGCACGAATAGCCTTCGTACAAAGAAAAAGTACTTAAAAAGGAAAAGAAAATTTGAACCCATGAAGCAAACTACTTGTAGAACTAAAGAATGTACTGACCTTGGACAAAGTAGGAATTGGAATAAATTTATGTTGGTCTAGTTATCTACAGATCTGTATCTATTTCCTGGGCAGTGGGGGAGAAGGGCACGTGGGTGGTGGTGGTGGTGGTGGTGGTGGTGGTGGTCAGAGTTCCTGGATAAGCCTTCACATCTCCCTTTGCCCCATATTCAAATCCTGCTCTTATGAAAAAATGAGAACCTCTGTTACCCTAAGTTTGTAATTATACTTTAGCACCATAAAGTTCATTTTAACAGGGGTCTTTCCTTAAAAATGAAGGAGGTTCTCAAGATGAACGGCATGTATGTTTCCTTGAGGGTGGGAGTTACAGGCACTTTCTTATCCCACTGGGATTCTGAGTCAGATAGGGTTATTTCCAAGTACTGGCTAAGAGTTGAGTGTACTTTGTCTCTTACGTTGACCTTAAGGCAGATGCCCTCTAAACCATTCACTCTAACCTGTCTAATCCTCCTGAAGGAAAGAAGCGTCCAGCCTGCACTGCTGCTTTTCACCAGCAGAGGGCAGTGGGGACGTGAATGCCTGGGAAGGAGGGGAAAGAGGCTTAGCACATGGGGAGTGGGAGGAAGTGTCTCGCAGTGTTTGCGTTTAAAGCATCTAGGTAGCTAGATATTGCATTGGGACAAATGCTGCGTTTTCTTCTAAAATTTGTGTGACTCTAAAAAGGCAAGAAGCTTGATCTTAATGTATTTGCCATGGCTATCTATTTCACTACAAGCCAGAAATTTACTAGGAAAATGAAGAGAATTGCAAGAGTGAGTTTAGATTGGCACATCCCCATTTTGCTACTTATAGAGTAGATTCGGTACATGTTCTCATAGAACACGGTGTCAGCCGGAACGGTGCTCTGCTCTCTTCCCTATTATTCTAAAATAGATGTGCTTCTCACATGCATGAATAAACCATTTACCCCTGATTTGTATCTCAGGGACAGATCTGGCTTATTAGCGCCGTTATTTGTAAACTGCTAACCTGGGTTCCCTGCGCTGTTGTAATGCTGTCTTGATGGGTTGCTGTGAAAATGTGAAGATGTATGTCAGGCAGGAAAAATTATGTAAAAATGATGTGGGTATAGAAAATGGGATCGACAAAATGTAATAAACTCTTCCTGGGCTGAAGAGCAGAGCTGCATATGTAATGAAGTACTTTAGGATTACGTCACCTTTTATATAACATCTGGCAGTGACTTTTATTTCAGAGCTAATTTGAAGAAGCCAGGCGCTTTTCTTTTCCCCTCCCTGAGATTGCCTTTATCTGAAAGAAAGAACTGTTACATTTTGCATGCAAAGAAAGTCTGAGTGGCTAGATTACTCCCTTAGGGTAATGAAAAAAGGAAAGAGAAATTGAAAAAGGTCAGGTGAACACAGCGAAAGGAATGAAAAGGTATGTGTGATTCTTAGTGAAATTGGACCCATCTAAGCAGCTAGACAGGTAACCTGGGTGGCTTTACCCCTCCCTCTTCTCTTCTCTGCCTTTATAGACCTGACCCAACAATGTTCTGGAAAGAGTTTTTCTTTAAATACTTTGTCTGATGTGAGAGATTGAGCAAATTATTGAGATAATTTAGAAAAATTCTAAAATTTCTTCCTTTGGCTTTTGAGAAAAAAGCTTTCCCTTAAATTAACACTTTTCTCCCCTAATAATATCCAGATTTTTTGATCTATCAGATGGTCAACTCACCATTTTAATTCGTCTACATAGACACTGGGAGGAGATCGTCAATGACATTGGATGGGACTTCACTTTGAAGCCAGGAACTGGGAGGGAGAAGACCCTCTTTGTACCGCCCCTTTTCCCTGTGATAACTTTTCCGCTCATGCTTGCTTCTGTACCGGCTGGACGTTGCTAATCCATTTTTGCCAGCCTCATCATGTTATTTTTAAATCTTCCATTCTTGCCTCAACCCTGGAAATGACTTTTTCAGAATTTCATGGCCATGTCCACAATTCAGAAGAGGCAGGGTCTTACTTTCCTCCCTAATATGTTCCCAATAACGTGTTTGAAAGTTAATTTGAAGTTTGAAAGTTGAACAATAGATTTGCATGTTGTAAGGAAGAATTTGTTCTCAGGGAGCTACGATATCTCTAATTATGGTTTATGACAGTGCCACCTCCCTCAGGCCTTGCAACCCTGTGGGTAGGTGAGAACAGGCACATGGACGGGAGTGGGTGGCAACTGCCAGTCGTTGTGGGCTGGGGAAATTGATTTAGGAATCTCTCCTTCCAAGACTTGCTCTCCTTCTCTCAGCCCAGCCTGAAAGGGCAAGGGCTCGAGTAAGAGGGTCTGGCTCTTATCCCACCTCCAAGAACAACCATGTGATCCCCATGAGGTAGTGGACATGGGGTTGGTGGACATGGGTTTGGTGGAACATTGGAGTGGATGGGGCTGGTCACAGGACAACCTCAGGGATGGTGGTCCTGTGTGAGCTGCCAAACTCCAGGCTCTGTAGTTCATGATTCTCAGAGTCCTCAGTGGCAGGGGGTGGCGCTTCTCTTGGCCATGTAGACTCATGTCTAGCACAGTGGGGATGAGGTGATGGGAGAAGAGGTGCTTCTCTTGTCTTAACTTGGAGCTGACTCTTTCTCCTGTAGTCATGGCTGCCTGGCATGTGGTAGTTCTATCACTAGTGTAAGCAGTTTAGGAAATACTGAATTTTGAGTATGAAAGTTTTGAAGATGTCAAAGTTTAGTACAGGCATACTTTGGAGATATTGTGGGTTTGGTTCCAGACCACCACGATAAAGTGAGTATTGCAATAAAGTGAGTCGTAATCTTTTTGCTGTTAGAGGGTCTTGCCTGCTATTTGTAAAACATGCAACATCTATGAAGCGCAAAAAAAAGCGAAGCACAATAAAGCAAGGTATGTCTTTAGTTGATAGTGTGATATTTTGGTTTTGTATTGCTGTATAACATACTTCCCCAAAACTTACTGTCTTAAAACAACATTTAATTATATTTCATAATTTTGTGGGTCCAGGAATTTGGGCAGTGCTTGGCTGGGTGATTCTTCTCCACATGGCATTGAGCGGGGTCACTTGGCACTCTGCAGTTGGTGGCTGGTGTGGGCTGAAGGTCCAAGATGATTTCACCCACATGCCTGCTGTCTTGATAGAAATGGCTTTGGACCCCTTTGCCCCTGCATGTAGTCCTAAGGCATCTCCACACGCTGTCTTTTGGAGGGCAGTTGGATTTTTACATAGTGCCTTGTTTAGGACTCAATGAGAACAAGGAGGAAGCTGCCAGTTCTCTCGGAGGCTGGACTCGGAATTGGCATAGCACCAGTTCTGCCATAGTCCATTGGTCAAAGTAGAGGGCAGCCCAAAGTCAAGGAGGATAGAAATAGATCCCGTGTCCTAAGGAGAGGAGTGTCAAAGAATTTGTGGCCATTTTCGATCCATCGCATGTGGGTTGCATAAATGTAAACTGTGTGGAAGTGAAGCAACAAAGAGGATGGGAGAGAGGGGGAGAGACATTCCTTTGACTTTGCTTCCTAAGTAGGAATCACAGTTTCCCTAAGGGAAATGGGTTCATCAGGAGGACTAAGCTCATCGTTTCTGCTCTCGCCTGAGGTAAAGGTACTTCTGCTTAACCAGGGCAGCACTGAGCTTCGCGTCCTCTTTTGTGCTTTTGGTTCAAAATAAAACTCTTGTTAAAGGGCTTAGGAACACTAATGGTAGGTGCACTGGAAAAACAGAAGTGGATAATGTCTGAAGGACACTTTGGAGATGATATTGGCAAGTTTCCAAAGGAAGAATTGGGGACATTTCTCATTTTCTCCAGTGTCACACAGCTGTGCCAATGACTAAACAAGCAATGGATTATTCAGGTTTTGAAAACTTTTCGGATTTTTCTTTTGATGTAGAGCACAGGAAGGGAAAGAGAGAGAATTGTTTTTTCAGTCTAATTTAACTACATGTAATTTCTTTTGTCTATAAGTTCAATACAAGATCCCAGCAAAAGCTTTAGTAAAAATGGTAGCAATAGTATGTTTCTCATTACTGTGGATGTGACACAGTACTGGCAGTGGCATGAGGTCCCCTTGCAGACACTCATTTAATTTAACTAATTAGTTTTTGAAGCATAATATGTGCACATAGTACAAATTTTAAGGGAACAAAGGACATAGAATAAAAATCTCCCCCACAGTCCTATCCCCAAGTCCCCACCTTGGTGTAGTTGCTGTCTTTTTTGTATATACTTCCAGACAAATTCTATGCATATACAAATCCCTCCAAAAACGTGTGTGTGTGAGTGTGTTTGTAATTATAGGATATATAATTAAATATCCTTTTTCTCCACAAATAGGAGCAGGCTGTATACTGTGTTTTACTTTGCTTTTTCATGAAACCAATATATTGGTTAGTATTCCATATATTAGTAGATGTGGATGAATTTCTAAGAGCTACGTAATATTCTGGGGCATGGATGTAGTATCATCCCCCTCCACCTTTTTTTAGAAACCAGTCTCTTGTTGATGGATATTTAGGTTGTTGCCAATCTTTTGCTATTATAAACAACATTGCAACGAATCGTCTTGGGCATGCAATAATATTTGTGCATCTGTGAGACTGTGTGTGAAAATGGAATTGTGGGGTCGAGAGGTATGAAGACTGTAATTTTGATGTCAATTACCAAATGATCCTCCATAGAGCTTCTATTAGTTTATATTCCTCTCCCCTGCTTTCGTTTTAGATTTGGGGGATTGTCAGTGGAATTTGCCCTGAGGAGATCACTGGTGAAGAAAAAAGCTGTAAGATTGAACAAGGAAGGACGGACATTTGTGTTTTTATATCAGCCTAGCTTTGTGACACTTCTAAGTAGTTTACGAAATATTTTAGCAAAATAGACCAAGTGTCAGGCAGGCAGTCCTCTCGGGTAGGATGCCTGCCACATGGAGGAATGAGAAGATTGGATGCAGAGTGATAAGAATGTTTCTAGTCTGACATCGCCAGTACTCACTGTGGGGTCTTGATTAAACCAATTATCCTTTCTTTGACCTCAGTTTTTCTTACTTGTCAAATGAGTATTTGGAGTAAATGATCTCAGAACAATCCTTGGATCCAAAATTATTTGATTCTATGAAACTCCCTTCACTTTTTATAACATAGTAAAATCTTCTGTGCAGGAACAGCTACGTAAGTTGCAAGACCCCTTGCAAAATAAAAATGTAGGGCCCCCATTCAAAAATTATTAAGAATGTCAAGATAGCCACAGTAGAGTATTAAATGAAGTGTGGGCCTTTTTAAGTGCAGGGACCCTTTGCAACTGCACAGGGCACAAACCTATGAAACTTGTCCTGCCCCTATAAGGATTATTGCTTCCAAATGGTTTATTTCTACTTAAGTATTTGGTGGCAATTTGATACAGACATGTACTTGTGACACCTACCTTTCTTTTCTAAGGAAAGCTGCTTTTGTCCACAGCCCCTTGCTAAAGGAAGTTGCCCTAAACTGTACCTTGTGCAGTGCACACCTGCTAATTGGACCAGAGGTAGACACCTGACTCAAGGGCAGTCAGTTCATAGGCTGGTGAGTAGTTTGTAGAGGGGCCTGATGGGAAAACTCTGACCAACGTGAGTTATGTAATTACACTTGGAAATCAGACTCTTTTTGGAATTTGAACTGAGAAATATGGAGAGGATCAGCCAGCTGGATTCGGGTTTAAGGAATGGTGGGATTGGAGCTTAGGGGATGGTGAGATTGGGGTTTAGGGGATGGTGAGAGATGGGGTGGATAGGTAGAGAAAAGGAGAAGCCACACATATTATCCTGTGTAACTGAATAGTGAACCCTTGTTACTTGAGGTAGCCTAAGTGAAATTATTTCTGTTCTTTGCAACCCAAGAGCATAATTAACGCAGTGTTATGCTAGAGCATAGCTTCAGCCTGTTATTGCTTAAGCCATCTAGGGAGTGTGGATTAAGAACAATTAGAAGTATGGAAGTAGAAAAATAGCTCCAAAACTTTGTTTTCTCCGTCATCTGCTAGCTACTGCATTGGAATCAGCTGGTGAGTAGCCTGTGTTGGCCAGCTGAAGGGGGATCTGAGCTCACTGAGTGCCCCCTTCGGTATTTTTCCTGCTTCAGTTAGTATTCACGTCATAGTCAATTTTCTTACATATCCCTAGGACTGTGTGTGTTTTTTTTTTTTTTAACTTCTCCTAAGTTATTCTTGACATCTTGTTCTACTTCCAGTGGAGTAGCCCGAGGAAAAATGTAGCTGTCAATTGTGCGAAAAGACATGCATTTTCTTCATATATATCTTTTTCCTTTGTTTTGGACTGGGCTAATGGATCCCTGGAGTCTGCAGCAGGCTGAGTCAGGAGCTGCACTAAATAACCTCTCCAGACCTTTCACAGGTGAGCCATGCTAAGGAAAGGATTCCAATATAGTCATTTTCCAACCCCTAATTATAGAATGTCTGTATAATCATTTGATGCTTTTCCCATTACTTCATGGTTCAATAGAGGCTGAGTTTGTTGGTCTCCAGATGAATATGCAACTAATTTGGTTAGGAATGTCATATAATTTATCATGGACAGTAATTTGCTTTCTAGGATGCATTACAATCCGTGGTGTGTGGGCACATTACATACAATAACACGTACTGCACAGAGTGGCCTATTTAAATGAGGCGTGCATAGAGCTGCATTCTGCAAAATGGACCCCAATCCTAGGAATCAGTCTATAGTCCCGCCTTACATGAGATGGGACTCCAGAGGGCTCATCTTCCTCACAGGTGCCTCTTGGCAGGGCACAGGTTAGCTATGTTTAGGGAGGTAGCCTAGAAAAACCAATCATCCAGTTGGCATTAAATGTGGAGATAGGATCCTTTCTATTTGCCTTTACGTTAATGTACTGCCTCCAAGGTCCTGCCCTAAAAAAGCCCAGGTCCAGCAGGGGAAACAGGTAAAAAGCCTAGAGTTCTATGTTCTTTCTTGCCTGGGCCATCAGCTGCACGTGGCCACACCCAGTGGGTCTTTCAGAGAGCACTGAGCCTCGGGGCAGCGGCTGGCTGGGGGGACTATTATGGGATTGTGCTAGAGCCACGGGTAGGCATCGGTTTTATACATAAGGAAGGGAAAAATGAACCTTATAATATTTCCAGGTTCAGAGTTTGCTGTTAATTCCCGGAAGCTAAGGCTTTCCATATCTGTTTTCTCCTCATAAATGGAGATGCTAAACGTTACCCTTAATGCTGAGACATAAACCCCATATGTAGTATTGTAATGCATTTTGTTTACAGGAAATATATCTAGGTTTTTGAAAATAATACAGATTTAAAACAGATTTTCTTAGTAGAAGTATTAATATTTGGGGAAATCTGGCTGGTTGAAAAGTAGCTCAAGAAGATATCTATCTATCTATCTATCTATCTATCTATCTATCTATCTATCTATCTATCTATCTATCTATATTAAAAAGTTTTATTAAGAGGCCACAGTTTTAACAGAATAGTGGATGAGGAGGACCAAAAGGATGACATTTATTTAGGCATTTAAAGCTTGTCGGTAAAATGTCTCTCCAGAGTCATAAACTCAACCAGGTAATTGAAGGTGGGAGGGAAAGAACTCTCATGGATTAGAACGTGATTATCTTGAGGAAATCCAGAGGGGAAATTAATAGTTTATTCCTGGGATGCAGAGGAATTAATGGAAGATTACCACAGTGATCTCTACTAGAAGCAATTTGCTTTATTTTATCATTTCTATTTCCCATTTGGTTATGAGAACATTCTCATCAACTTACATATTTCACAGCCCACACGCTAAGTTCTGAAAGCAGTGTCATTTAACTTACAGCTGAATATAGACCTGTCATTGAACACTACTACCCATTTATACAGAATCATGGTTTCCTCTGCAAAATCCTCAAAGAGGACAAAATAAATGGCATCAAAAGAACACAGGGTCAGTGTATCCTGTTTCTATATGATGCTGCATGACTTTGCAGTTGACGAGTAATGCTGCTCCCTGCCCCGATGAAGCAAGGCTGGCGATGGCTGCCCATAGGAAGTTGCGGGCTCTGGCGTGGATTAGGAAGGAGCACACCATTTGTAGATTAAAGGAAGCATTAGTGAACAGTAGAAATCAGGTAAAATTGTGAGGCCTTCTAGAGGCCAGAAAGAATGAGGGTTTTGGGCGATATGATGGAACATTTTCCTTAAAAATTTGCCCCACTCCCATTTATCCTTGTTCAAACAATCTAACAGAATATGTATAATACCAAAGGTAAACTTCCCATCTTCTCATCTCTCCTGAATTTTATTTCCCTTCCCAGAGGTAACGAGAGTTTAGTATTTTCCTTATGTGTAAACCTTTCACACCCAAGTATATCTATATGTTCAGTGTGTAGATTTTTTTTTAAGTAAATGGGATGGTATTGTATACATACACATTGTCTTGTCATTTAGCAATATGTCTTAGAAACTATGTATAAATAGATCAACTACAGTCTTTTTTTTTTTTTTTTTTTTTAGTTTCAGGTGCACAAGACAAAGTAATACTTAGACGTTTATCATTTCAACTGCAGTCTTTTAAATTGTAGTGCAGTTCTCCTTTAGATGGATATTAGGCTTCTCTACTATAAACAGTGCTGTAGTGAATATCTTTGTTTCTGCTCCTTTGTGCACAGGTGCAAACACTTCTCTACAATAAAGGTTTACTGGTGGAATTTCTGGGTAGTACTGTATGTATTTACGATATTGACAGATGTTGCCAAATTACCTTCCTAAAAGAATGCTGATTTTTACTCCCACCACCAGTGGATGAGGGTATCCATTTTTCCCATATCCTTGACAACTCTGGATATTATCAGTCATGTTAATTTTTGCTGATGTGGTAGATGAAAAATAATGACTTAGTTGTTTTAATTTATATTTCCTTGATTAGTGAAACTAGAGCGTTTTTTCCTGTACTGTTTGACGAATGCATTTGCTCTGTAAAATGTCTGTTCTTGTCCACTGCACATTTTTTTCTATTGTGTTTGTTATTTTATTGACTTACAGTCACTACTTATGTATTTTCTGGATGTAAATGACTTGGATTTTATATATTTCACATATTTTATATACTTTGATATTTGTCTTTTTTCTTCATCCATGGTGTCTCATTTTGTCCAGAAGTTTATGTTGTTGAATCTGTCAGGCCTATCCTTTATGGCTTAATGATTTTATATCTACTCCAAGATTATAAAAATATTTTTCCTAATACTTTGTAGTTTAAAACATTATTTGGCCCTTTAATGACTCTGATATATAGTTTCGTATAATGTGTGAGGTAGAAAGTTTCCTTTTTTTTTTGTGGAACAAATTCTCATTCCAGACACCCCTACCTCTGATCCATCCCACATGTTTCTCTGTGATATCTTGGATTTATGGATCCTCAGTATGTCTGTAAAGAGATCCCCTGAAATTGTATGCATAATTTTGTGTGATTTTGTGTATAGGTGCATTTTTTTCCTGTGTAGAGAGTCTTTAATTTTCATCAGTTTCGCCTAAAGGATGCATGGTCCAACAAAGGTGTTGGACCCTGTGTTACAGTCTTTCTACTCCTGCCATTGGGAAGTCCCAGAGAGCAGCCTTGTGTCTATATCCCTTTCCAAACTACCCCCTTTCGTTTAAAAAATGTTTCTCGTTAGTATCAGTAGCACTTTCCAATTAATTAATTCAACAAATGCTAAATGAGCACCTGCTACATTGGGCACGGTACAGCAAAGCTCACTAAGACCCAGAGGCTGCCCTCAACTGGCTGATAGTCTAGTTGGGGAGACAGACAAATAACTGTCAGTCTATTAGAATACAGTATGGTAAGTATTAGCATAATGCTAGGCATAGAGTGCTGTGAAAGTGTATAGGAGAAAGCAAGTCCTAGCTTTTTTTTTTTTTTCCTTTTGGTATGTGAGTCATTTCAGAAAGATAATTCTGGCATCAGTTTGGAGAATTAAGAGAAAACAAAGAGACCAGTTAGGAAGCTGATCTATGTTTCTATGGTGGAGAAATGAGAGAAGTATGAGGGATGGAACTGAGACTGTGTCAGCAGAGAGGGAATGAGTATGAAAGATTCTGGGCATTCTAAGAAGGTAAAATAGGTTGGAATTATTTGTTGATGTACTAATATGGGGTCTAGGGGGGAATGAGAAGTCAGGAATAATTGCCGGAATTTTGGTTTGGGTGACTGGTTGGTTGGTGGAGTCATCGCTGAACTAGGAGATTTAGACTGACTACCCGATTTAAAGGAAAAGTTAAATTAAGTTTTGTACATTTGCAATACTGCATATTTTTTTATTTTTGTTATTTTATTATTATTTTTAACACTGCATATTGATATAGAGGCAGTAATGAACGTGATCACCCTAAGTGAGGGTACAGACAGAGCAAGGATCTGGAGAGTACCAATGTTTTAGGGGTTTGTGGAGAAATGGGAATATTATAAGGTTGTGAAAGAGAGATGAGAAAAATTAAGAGAAAATATCACAATCCACACGGGAGGAGAGAGTTTCAAGAAGGAGGAAGTGGTCGATAGGGTGAAATACTGCAGAGAAATCAAGTGAGATGAAGCTGGAAAAGGGCCCACTGAGTAAGCAATATGGAGATCATTGCTGACCTTCCCAGAGCACTTTCAGGGAGCAATAGGAGTAGATGCTAGTGGGGGACAAGATGCGATGGTGATGAATGGGGTTGAAGAGTGAATGGAAGGTGAGGTGGCAAAGGTAGCACATGCAGACAAGTCTTGCCCAGAGCTTTGCTTTGAAGGTTTGATGGTAGCTGGAGAGGTATGTGGGAGACTGCAATTTACTTCTTATGGAGGGATGGTGTAAGGCTATTCCTGAAACTCCATGGAAGTTAACCCCAGAGCTAATGAAATCAGTTATCTGGTGGATGGGTTTTATTATTGAAGGGTTTGGTAGCTAAACTTGGTATTTTCTTTGACATACGTTCAGGGTATTAGAAAATATTTAACAGCTGAGATGCGCCGGTCATGGACCAGATAAAATAGAAGCTGTAACCTATCAGAACAGATGCTGGCTATAAACAACTGGTAGGGCTGTACCAATGACTAACAGTCCTGTTCCTATGGACTGTCTGGTTGTTTGTATGGATGTCATTCTCAGAAATACCTTGATTAAAGGGACTGATTCTCAAGATTGGATTAGCAGGACTTCTAGGGCTCCCAAAGGACCAGACCACAGAAGTTATAACTAACATTGCAATATGTATGCAAACTCTCCTGCTAACTTTGATTGAAGGCCACATTTGTAATCAAGAGCCTTGGGGGCAAAAAGGATAGAAAAGCGGACAAGAACACTGAAAATTTGTGTTTTTCCCCCCCGAAAAACTAAGATTAATAGTAGGTGACAAATTGCGGAGGAAGAACAAAATGAATGTAACACATTCCAAGGAAGAATTATAAAGAGAGATTTTCATTTCAAATGGTAATTTTATTTTGAGCTGTAAGCTTAGGAACAAAATGGATTTTTCTGTAGCAGAGCCCATGTCATAGGGAAATTATTTTTTCCGAGGATGTTCCCTCAGTGACCAGGGCTAGTGTTGGAATTAAGACGATATGAACTAGTATTCTCTTGCATGTGTGCTCTGTATTTTTATGATAGGATGACGCTGCAGGGGCAGAGGCCTACAGCTTAAAGTACATGTACTTTATCATTTTAGTTTAAGCCTTCTCATTTTTTTCCTTTGGTAAGTGTATGATCTTGCACTATCCCAGGAAATAATTTTTCCAAATTGGAACTGCGGCATTTGTTTTCTTTTGACAAATGCCCTATAGATAAACCTCTCAGCATAATCGTCCCTCTTTCAGAGATTTTCATGTGGAATATTTATAGTGAAATGTAAGTCTGTCTGGTATATCAACAGAGTTAATTACAGCTATTATACTCACTTTTACACTTCTCGGTGATTGCTTAGAATGTCACGTCTCAATATACTTTCAAGAAAATTGGAATTTAAAAGTTCGTTTTGAAAAGAAGCCAGGAAAAAAAGAGAGTTCTGTGCAATGGATAAAGTGCGTAATGTTCTTTTGGTGGGTAGAGTCAATCATATTACCGTTCTTGAGCAAAAAGAAAGAAAACTGTTTGTTTACCTCAATTTTATGTCTGTTGTCATTATTCTTTTGGTTGAGTTCTTTTATTTTAGTTGTGTGTTGCAGTTGACTAGGTAAAATAAATCAGAGATAGGCTTGATTGGTGCCATCTCTTAGATAGGCTCGAAAAATGTTCTTACCAAGGAAGTATAAGAAAAGGAAGAAATCTCCAGAACCAATATTTCACCTGTAGACATAGTACTATTATTTGACAATGTTTCTAACTCTCTCTTTCCACTTCACATCAATTTGAGGGGACAGGCTTGGTGAACCCAGGTGAAGGTGATGGTCACAAATAGTTCTGACCCTGAGCACTTACCAGGCAGAATCATTGGAACCTCAACCTTTCCCTCTCTCTTCCACCTTCCAAGCTCTCTCCCATTCTCGGTCCTGGTCCACCAACCTCTCCCACATCTGCTCTGTTGTTGCCAGTGCTGGTCTTTGTTTTGGGGCTGGTTGGCCTCCACTGGGAGTTCCTGCTCACCACTTTGATGATGTTGGTGTGCCTGTCGACTGGTGCGTCTCAGGCTGTTTCTTCACCAGTGTTACAGTTCTTTAAGTGAAGAACATCCCAAAGGATAGTCTGGATCTTTCTGTACTTCTAAAACTTTTCGTTTTAAGGAGATTTGGATAACCAATCGCAAGGATGGGTTGAAGACATTTGAATGGCACTACACAATGCTTCTAACACCTAGCATCTTCCCACTATGTTATGTACCTAGTTGTTCACCAAAACAATGGCACCACACAAAATTTTGTCTTATCAGCACCAAAACAGTGACCCAGGAAGATGTCCAGGTGCTTAGTAGCCTCATACTTCAGCAAGAGTTTTCTATCTACCCAAACACAGTTTTCTTAGAGATGGGTGGGGAGCAGAGTTTTAGAGACTATGCCAAGTGGTCCTCTTGGCCAGGAAACCCATAAATTCCTCAGGTACAAAAGACTCCCTGAGAGTTGATTCTGTTCTGATGTTGCTCAGGAGATGGTCATGCAAATTATATGCCACTAAGGAAGATCTTTTGAAGCATTTAAAAAAGGGAAATACTTCCACAAATGTGCTGACCTGATTTTTTACTGAAATACCTAGAGTCTTAATTAAAATAATATTTCAGCCATTTTCTAAAGCAATTCTCTTGGGGTATCAATAGCTGTCTCTATTTTCTGCAAATGATAATGAGATCATGGAAATGAGACTTCCTGGGAAGTCTGACCGTATCTCTAGTCCTAGCACAATCTCTCCCTCATCCCAACCTTTTACTTTGCATCACCAGAATTTGCAAAAAGTCCCAGGTGTATAAGTTGCTTCTCACCATGGCCTTCCTCAGTCAAGAGCATTTATTGAGGGTCCACATGGCTGGTACCAGTACCATAAGAAATCACGAGTATCTGCTCCTTAAACCCTTGTAGTGTAGTTGACCTTGTTGGGGTTTAATATATCGTGAGGGAGGTAGTATAGTGTAATCTTACAGAGCATGAGGTTTTTTTTTTTTTTTTTTAAAGATTTTATTGGGGAAGGAGAACAGGACTTTACTGGGGAGCAGTGTGTACTTCCAGGCCTTTTTTCCAAGTCAAGTTATTGTCCTTTCAGTCTTAGTTGTGGAGGGCGCAGCTCAGCTCCAGGTCCAGTAGCCATTTCTAGTTGCAGGGGGCACAGCCCACCATCCCTTGCGGGAGTCGAACCGGCAACTTTGTGGTTGAGAGGACACACTCCAACCAACTGAGCCATTAAGGTGCCGTGTTCAATCTTAGTTGCAGGGGGCGCTGCCCACCATCCCTTGCGGGACTCAAGTTGCTGAACCGGCAACCTTGTGATTGAGAACCCACTGGCCCATGTGGGAATCGAACTGGCAGCCTTCGGAGTTAGGAGCATGGAGCTCTAACCACCTGAGCCACCGGGCCAGCCCAGAGTATGAGCTTTTAAGTCAGATAGATTTGGGTCCAAATTTTGGCTTCACCATCCATTAGCTGTGTGCTCTTGGGCAAATTTCTTAATCTCTCCGTACCTTAGTTTCCTCTTCTGTAAAAAAGAGGTGATAAAGTAATGCCTACTTTATGTAGACTGTTTTAAGGATTAAATGGAAAAAAAAAAAAAAGGCTTAGCACAGAGCCTGAACACATTAAGTGCCTAATGCATGAGAGCCTTCATATTAAGTGGCCTATTGACTCTTGTTGGAATCTGCTTGTTCGTAGGAGGGAATCTGCTTGTTCTCTGTACATAAATAAGTACAGAGATATTGAATATTTAGACTATACCAAGGGAGAGGAGCATTTTCTCAATTGAGAGCCACTGACCCTCAGTAGAAAAGGATCGATTGAAGGCCTTGTAAAAAAAACTAATTTGCTTGTTTCCCCTTAGGGATATATATTGAATTTACCTACTTTTAAGAACAAAGAATATAGTACTTTATTCAATAACTATCTTGGATAGATTTCTAGAACTTTAAGGGGCCTCAGAGACCATCCAGTATAATCTCTTTATTTAATAGATGGAACAGCTGAAGGCCAGAA
Organism: Rhinolophus ferrumequinum; assembly: GCF_004115265.2. Classification (NCBI taxonomy): domain Eukaryota; kingdom Metazoa; phylum Chordata; class Mammalia; order Chiroptera; family Rhinolophidae; genus Rhinolophus; species Rhinolophus ferrumequinum. Next base: position 44,628,101 of record NC_046290.1, on the reverse strand, counting down.
ATATAAATTGACTTTGTCATAATAACCCACCTTGACTATGACGGACCACAGGAATAAACACATTCCTTCTAAGTCTAATGCCCAGCATCTCCCCACTGTGTTATGTGCCTAGTTGTTCACTAAAACCATAGGGAGAGGAATAGAGAAAGAGAAAATTAGAAAGAGGGAGAGAGAAGGAAAGGGAGTTAGAAAGAGGGCGGGAGATACACATAGAAGAGGAAAGTATGAAGAGAAGGAGAAAAGAAAGAAACAAGGTGGTCATTTCCAGCAGCAGTATGGTTTCATTAAATGTACATGGTGGTAAGTTAACCTTTTCTTTTCCAGTGAGGTCTGTTGTTCTGATTGACTGTCTGAATGAATGACAGAACCTCATTACCAGTTGGGAATTTATGGCATAATCCAGATGACAAATGGTAATAAATTGGACTAGGGTGACAGCAATAGAGATGGTTCTAGAGTTGGATTTGGCATATATTTCAGAGACATAGATATATCGTTGGATTGGATGTTGGGAGGTAAGTAAATGGAAGGGTAAAGGGTGAATTCAAAGTTTTTCACTTGATAGATGGTGATAACCATTTATTGAGATGGGGTAAGCCTTTGGACACGTTATCTTTGATTGCCTAGTAAAAACTCTGAGTTTACAGTTGAATATTTGAGTTGGGTGCTTAGGAAAGAGCAAGGATGAAGATATAAATTTGGGAGTTGTCAGAATAAAGATATTCATGGGACTGAATGAGGTTATCTAGAGATGGAATGAAAATAGAAAGGAGAGGATGCTGAGGTCTGAGTCTAAAGTACTCCATCTTCTAGAGAGCTAGCAGAGGAAAGGGTGCCAGCAAATGAGACCAAGGAGTTGTTAGTAGGGGAAATGCTGAAGATATGGATTATTTGAGTTTTAGTAAGTAATTTAATAGAATCATTTATAAGGAAGAGCCTTAGATGGGAGAATGTGGGCTGGATAGTAGTAGAGTTAGGTGGGCTAGGACTGTGAGTACCAAAGTAGTGCTGAACAATGGACTGGTGGGAACTTGAAGATCTGTAGGAGACTACCTCACGTCTTGCCCCTGTCCCATAAACCTAGTTAAAAAAACCTCTTGAGGAGAAGGAATTTGGGTCAGATTTGCAGTGATACAAAGATGGAGAGATAGTTCCCATATCAGATTGATTAGTAGGTTTTGGAAGACGTGATGAGCCATAGTAGATGTTCTGTGTCTGTTGTGCTCAACTAAGCGTGAGGTGATGAGGGCCTGGCCTAGAACAGCGGCCGTGGGAGTAGAGGATTGGATTCTAGAGACATTTGACAAGGAAAAGTTGGCAGACTTTTGTGCCTGATTGGAGATAGCTGATAAAGGAGAGGAAAGAGACCCAACTGATTCAAGGGTACTATAGTTAGTTTATGTTTTCAGTGTAGGAAGGAATGATAATAATAATTAAAAAAAACTCAACATGAGCTAGTAACTCATTCTTTACAAGAACCATTAGTAACTCTGATAGTTTAAACTTATATAGTTGGTTCTGTATATTGAAGGGGTAATAAAAATTTAGTAAAAGTAATTATAGCAAATTGGCTCTTCCAACCTTAAAAGATTACTAATTAACCAATTAATGTGTTTCTGTTTGCATAAAAGTTGATAGCTGAAGCCAAATGGTGTAATAGGATCAGTTCAGACTTCACTTTTTGATGATTTGCCAGTTGAATATTGATATGATTGCATTTATTTATGAGGTTGCTAATAATTTGAATTGCCCCATGATGGCTTGAGTTATTTTACAGAACCATTCTCCTGCTTAACTAAATGACATTAATCTTGCCCTTCTGAAAGCAGTGACTTCTGGCCAACTAGAGATTTTTGTCTTCGGTTGAAGGTGCTCTTACTGACTGGACTGTGTGGGTGCCATGCCTGGAAGGCCTGCAGCTCTCTCCTCACCGCAGAGATTTTGCTAGGCTCCTGGATGGTAGTCACAGAGTGGGAGGAGGCATGTTTAACTTTCTTAAGGGAAAAAACCCTGCTGAGCACTTATTTATATAAGCACTCATTTACATATAATTGTTTTTCTACCCTACCCTGTTTCCCTGAAAATAAGACCTAGCCAGACAATCAGCTCTAATGTATCTTTTGGAGCAAAAATTAATATAAGATCCAATATTATGTTACGTTATATTATATTATATTAATTATATTATATAAGACCCAGTCTTATATTACAGTAAAACAAGTCTGGGTCTTATATTAACTTTTGCTCCAAAAGACACATGAGAGCTGATTGTCCGGCTAGGTCTTATTTTCAGGGAAACATGGTAGTTTGAAAGCAGGTATGTCCTTGAAAGAAAGAAATATTGTTTTCAAAACTCTCAAATTTTGATTTTTGCAGTACTCCCTATGAAACAAGTTCAAGTTCGTAGGTTTTTCTGTAGATGTCATTTTGTACACATCAGTCACTAAAACTGAGATAAAAGTTTCTACCTCCCTTGCCAAGTTCTGAATGTGATGATATATATTTCAATTAGTTCAATAAGTATTAGAATGGTAGAAATATAGCACTGGAATGGAAATTAGATATTATGTAGTCTACTTTCCTTTTTCAGATAAATGAACAGAGGTGTAAGGAGGTGAATTATTTGGTCAAGTTCATACACCTAACCCTGATGATAGAGATACTGTATTCTAACTGCATCCTATCAGGTGGCACATGTTTCGATTTGTCCCATTACTGGTGGGACATAACACTATACTAACTTTGATCATTTGATAAATAAGGTGTCTGTCAGGTTTTTCCATTAAAAAGCTATTCATTTACCCTTTGAAATTAATATGCATTTGGTGGAGATGTACTTTGAGACTATGTATATATTTCCTTTCTTATCAAACTTTTACTAACTTTTATCCATTAATGTTTCTTGATGGAATTAATTATTACTACGATGGTTACCAAATGGTGATTTTCTAATTCTATCATTCCTTCTACAGGTTAGTTGGCATTTTACTGTAAGGAAAAGTTTTTTTCTTTCCCCATTTGGAATTATATATAGGTTTTGACTCATGGATTTCTTTTTTAGTCAATGGTCTATAATTTACTTCTATTACTACTTATTTTGATGTTCAAATTATCCCAGATAGGTCAGTGGGAGGTGCTAGTTTTGTGTCCTTTTGACATGTCTCCATGATTTGATTTTTCTCATTTAATTTTTTTAATGATGGCAAAATACATGACACATAGAATTTGCTGTTTTAACCATTTTAAAAGTGTGCCATTCAGTGGCATTAAGCATATTACGATATTGTGCAACAATCACTACTGTCTATTTCCAGAAAAATTTCATCACCCCCAAATGGAAACCCTGCACCCGTTTAGCATTAGTTCTTCATTCCCCCATCCTTCTAGCCTCTGGCAACCAAAAATCTGCTTTCTGTCTCAATGGATTTGGCTATTCTGGATATTTCATATAAATGGAACCATATAATATGTGGTCTTTTATGTCTGGCTTCTTTCACTTGACATAATGTCAAGATATATCTATGTTGTAGCATGCATCAGTACTTCATTATTTATGGTTGAATAATATTCCATTGTATGGATATATGACATTTTGTTTATTCATTCATCTGATGGACATTTGGGTTGTTTTCATATTTGGGTGTTGTGTATAGTGCTACTGTGAAAATTCATATACAAGTTTTTGTTTGAACACTGGTTTTCAATTATTTTAGGTATATACCTACCAGTGGAATTGCTGAATCATATGGTAATTTTATGTTTAACATGTTGAGGAACCTCCAAACTGTTTTCCATTTTCCATCTCCACCAGCAACATATGAGAGTTCCAATTTCTTCACATCTTTGTCAACACTTATTTTCCCTTTTTTGACTATAACATCCTAGTCAGTGTGAATTGGTATTAATTGTGGTTTTGATTTGTATTTCCCTAATGACTAATGATGTTGAACATCTTTTCATGAGCTTGTTGGTCATTTATACATCTTCTTTGAAGAAATGATTATTCAACTTATTTTAAAATTGGGTTGTTTGTCTTTTTGTTGAGTAGTAAGTCTTCTTTATATATACTGGACACTAGATCCTTATCAGATATATGACTTGCTAATAACTTGTCCAAATCTGCAACTTGTGTTTTTGTTCTTTTTTTTTTTTTAAGGAGGGTGCAGTTCACAGTGGCCCATGTGGGATCGAACCAGCAACCTTGGTGCTACCAGCCTTGCACTCTAACCAACTGAGCTAACCGGCCAACCCACTATTTTTGTTCTTGATAGATACTTTCTTTGATGCACAAAACATTTTAAATTTGATTAAGTCCAATGTATCTTTTTTTTTCTTTTGCTGTTCTGTTTTTGGTGTCATATCTAAGAAATCATTGCCAAAGATTTACCAGTATGTTTCCTTCTAAAAATTTTGTAGTTTCAGCTCTCATTTTTAGGTCTTTGATCCATTTTGAGTTAATTTTTCATATATGGTGTATGGCAGGGGTCCAACTCTTTTGCATGCAGATGTCCAGTTCTCTTAGCACTATTTGGTGAAGAGACTGTTTTCCTCCCCCCTCTATTATGTTTTAGGCACTTTTTAAAGGCTGTAGAGTTTTATTAAAATCTTTGGTTTTATACTTGCATTTATTTTTTCTTACATAGAAAGCCTTGTTTTCCATTTATATTAATATGTTTGTTTCCAAAATACCATACCTATACTTTTTAGTAAAATATATGGACAAAGTTTAAGATTTATTTGCAAGTAGTTTTAATTTTTTGTTATTTTTTCAGCTTTATTGAGGTATAATTGACAAATAAAATTGTATGTATTTAAGATGTACAGTGTTATGAGTTGATATATGTATACATTATGAAAGATTACCACAATTAAGTTAATTAAAACATTATTACTTCACATAACTACCATGTTTTTTTGTGTGAGAACACTTAAGATTTACTCTCTTAACAAATTTAACGTATACAATACAGTGCTATTAACTATAGTCATCATGTTGTACATTAGATCCTTAGAACTCATTCATCTTATACTGAAAGTTTGTACACTTTGACCTATATATACTTCCCGGTTTCTTCCACACCCCTGGCAAATACCATTCCACTCTCTGTTTCTATAGTTTTGACCGTTTTTAGATTCTTCATATAAGTGAGACCGTACTATTTATCTTTCTTTGTCTGGCTTATTTCACTTAACATAATACCCTCAAGTTCCATCCACATTATCTCAAATGGCAGGATTTTCCTTTTTTTCAAGGCTGAATATATTTCATTTCGTATATATCACATTTTCTTTATCCATTCATCTGTCAATGGACATTTAGGTTGTTTCCATATCTTGGCTATTGTGAATAGTGTTGCAGTGAACATGGGAGTGTAAATGAGATAGTGATTTCATTTCCTTTGGAGATATATATATCTGTATTTATATATATATATGCAGAGGTGGAATTGCTGGGTCATAAGGTAGCTCTATTTTTAATTTTTTGAGGAACCTCCATACTGTTTTCCATAGTGGCTGCACCAGTTACATTTCCATAAACATGAGCATTTCTTAATTTCTAGATTAGCACAGTATTTAATCCAGGCTTTCCCTGTCCTAGGCCTTGAAGTAGCCATTTCTCCAAGAAGCTCTGGTTCTTTTTAGTGAAGAATAGTATTCAGAAACTAAGATTTGGGGACTAGGTGTGCTTATTGTTTTTAGGGTGTCGATGCTCAAAGGTCCTCTCTGTGGACAGAGCTATGTAAACATACACCCACACATACTAAAAATCATGATTTAACATTAATACTTCCAACTTCAAACCATCATAGAGTTCACTTTACTTTATTCCCTTTATATGTGAGTCCCTTTATATGTAATTCTCTTCTCTGACAGCTGTTATTATTCTCAATATTTTTACTTATAACCAATCTTTCTCCACCGCCACTGTTCTCTCCCTTTGCCATGCCCACACCCCCATGATCTCCTCATTTAACTTGGGAGTTGACATTTTGTGCGGGGCTACTACCACCTCTCCCCTGCATGGACACTCTATTTCCTTGCCTCAGCTTGAACAACCCATACTATGCCGCACAGATGATAACATTTTGCTGAAGCTTCAACACCTCATGCTTAGCTGCTGCTACTTCCTTCCCCGTAGCCCCTTGATACCTGCCTTGCTTGGCCCCACCAAATATATTTTGGATTGAATTATCCATGATGGAACGAGGGAAAGGAGGAAGAAGGAGGAAAGGAATGAAATCTGTCAATTTCTAGGCTCATCATTTTGTTTTGTAATCCTACAACTTTTATCTGTGTTCAGTGTACCTCCTGCTGATGTGTATCCTTTAATAATTATTTATTTAAAAAAAATTTTTTTCTTTTAACGTTTTATTTATTTAAGTGTGTTTTTCCAGGACCCATCAGCTCCAAGTCAAGTAGTTGTTTCAATCTAGTTGTGGAGGGTGCAGCTCACAGTGGCCCATGTGGGGATCACACTGGCAAACTTTTTGTTAAGAGCACTGCGCTCTAACCAACTGAGCTAACCGGCCGCCCCTTTTAGTGATTATTTTAATATCTTTGGCTGATGGATTAGCTGGCTATAAATTCTAGTTTAGCAGTTTTTTTCAATGTGCTTTTTTTTAAAAATAAACTTTTTTGGGGAAATTATTTTCAATTTACAAAAAATTCGCATGATAATAGAGTTTCCATGTACTCCTCACTTATTTTCTCCTTATATTAACACCTTAGATGACCACCTCTCTGCACTTTTAAGATGTTTCATTCACTTCTGATATCTACATTTGTTAACAAGAAATCTGCTGTCAGTACAATTGTTACTCTGTTTTAGATTGTCTTTTCTCTCTGATAGCTTTCAAGACTGTTTTAGAGTCTCTTTACTCTTGACTTCTATGGTTCCACTTTAGTGTGTCTTAGTTTGGTTTTATTTGTATTTATTGTGCTTAATATTTGTATTGTTCTGATCTTAAGGTTCATCATATTTTTTTTCTTTAATTTTGGAAAATTATCAACACATTTTCTTTAAGTAATGCTTTTTTTACCATTCATTTCAGTTTATTCTTCTGGATTCCTATTCATTAAAATGTTGGACTCTCTCAATCTATCTTCCATGTTTCATAACTGCTCATTTAAACCAATCTATCCATTAATATGTATGTATGTATGTATGAGGTGTGATCAAAAAATACTGTGAATGCTGCTGCTGAGTGCCATCCAGGTGATGTTAATTGTGTTTTTTGACCTTGATGAAGTTTTGCGAGCTGAATTTGTACCCAGGAACACTATAGTGAACTCTGAGTGTTAAGGGCTTATTAGAGCATTTAAGAAATGATGTGCATAGAAAACGTCCTGAGAAATGGGCAAACAGTTTCATCCTTTATCATGACAATGCTCTGTGTCACACATCGCTTCTGGTACAGCAATTTCTGTCAAATAAAAACATCATGGTGTGTCCTCATCCACCTTATTTGCTGGATCTGGCTTTTCTCCAAAGTTAAAATGACCATGAATCGATTCAGGACATGGAGGTAGCCACAACAGCACAACTAAATACACGAAAGAGGACTTCCAGAACTGCTTCAGAAAGTGGCAAGAATAATGGGATAAGTGTGTTTGAAGTGAGGGGGTTTAATGGCAATGTGTCTTTTACTATAGTAAATTTTTAAAAATTTAAACATTCACCCTATTTTTTTTATCACACCTTGTAGTTATCTATCTACTACCTATCTGTCATCTGTCTGTCTATCTATCTATCTATCTATCTATCTATCTATCTATCTATCTATCTATCTACCTACTTATCTCTGTCTAGAAGGGAGAACAATGCAGTTTTCTTTATTGTATTTTTAATTCAAAAACTGTATATTTGCTTTCTCAATTTCTAATTGCTTCTTTTAAATATTCACCTATTCATGTTTAATTGTTTACTTGTTTTTGTTGAAAAATTTTGTATTTTTAAGCGGAGGTTATCCTGCATGTGTATTTGGAGAGCATGTCTCTTCCACCATTCATGTTTCATATGGCAATATAGAATAGTGGTTAAGAGGACAGACTGCTCAGTTTATTGGGGCCTCTGTGTTTGTCTCTTGGATAATGCATTGGTTTTAGGAAGAGGCTCTCTCAGACTTTAGTAAGGTTTGCAGTGACTGACAAGACAATGGAATTGTTCCTTTTGATTGGAGAAAATTAATTCACAAAATCTTTGATTTCACATATCTATAATCATTTAGAAAAGCATTAGAGAAAATAGACAAGTGAAAACGAAAGAAAAATCATTCACAATTCTGTCACCTATTTTGGTGTATATTCTTCTAGGCCCCAAAATGCATCTATATGCTTATAAATAATATACTACCATAAAAGTGAGTATAGTATAGTTACCACTCTGTAAAATATATATTTTCTCATTTATTAATACAAGATGAATATATTCCTGGGTATAACTATGGAATCCACATCATATGCTATTGTATCAATTACCTGTGGTAGACCATTTAGATTCTTTCCAGTGTTCTGCTATTTTAAACGATACTGAAGCGAACAACCTCATACATACAGTTTTGTTTATGTATTAGTGTTGGAGGAGGTAATTGAGAAAACATGACTGCCTCTTTACCTACGAGCTGAACACGGGCAATTGGAGGCTCCTCCTCTCTCCCCGTCCTTGGAATGTACATTCTGCCCTCTGTTTGAACAGTGGGATCTATTTTCAAGGATGTAGCCTTGAGAAAGTAAGGTGTTGGTGAGACCATCTGGATGATACGTGACTGAACCAGTTAAGGCTGCTATATAAATTTTTAAGATTCTGGCGGGCAGGTGCTGAGATTTACTTGTTTTGTGTTCACCCAAGACAAGCCTTGGAAGTAAATTCCCTTGCTTGTTATGTGTGCCTCCTACCAATCTGGAGTGGCCTGTCTTTTTCTTTGGTCTCTCCTGGGGCCAGTTTGTGAACCACAGGAAGAATTCTAACAACAAAGTTCTAGAGACTCTTTGATAATCTTTAATCAGAAGGAGATAGAAAACTAAGGGAAGGGCTATTTTGACCAATCTCTGGGAAGTGCCAGGCATGTATAGGACCTTGGTAAATGTTATTAAATGAAGTGTCAGAGATAGCACTAGGAGCTTTGGTAAGATGAATGAAAGAACAAATAACTCTGAAGAGTCTGAGGAGACAACTGAGAAACGCAACTTTGTGTCCCTAAAGAAGGGATTTGTGAAGCCTGACAACTGGAATTATGTTTTATAGCAACAAGTCTTACCCTTTTATCCATTTTAGTCATGAAACAAAATAAAATTTTATTTTTATGATTGAATGAGTTCAGAATACATTATGCCCACTCTTACATCTGGAATCATCTTTATCTCCTTTTATTACATTAGCTCCAAATGAACTTTTCCAATTTTCCATCATGTACTTCAGTGTTTCTTCCCCCCCCCCCCCCGCCCCGATTGAGGTTATAGAACAGGGTTGAAATGAGGAGGGGAATATTTGAAAATTTGGAGCAACCAGTCAGCTAGGCAAGAAAATAAAATTAAAACTTTCCTCTTGCTCTGTTTTTTTTAAAATAATTTTCAGACTTTGCTACAGTGGTGTGGTCCTCTCAAGTCACCCATTCATTCCTTAAGGGGTCATTAGAGAGTTATTATTTTAGGTACAGTTCCCAGGTGCAGTGAATTGAGGTGCAGTGAAAGATTGAACTTTCCGAAACATCTGTCTTGAATCGTCTACCCAGAACATAGTAGAAATCAGGAAGTGGGCTGATAAGACTCAGAGCAGCCAAAATAGGTAGCATCAAATTGATGAACTCAGGTGTGGGCATTTTACTCATGGGATTGGTGCTCAGAGGCTACTCTTAGTATGCACTGAAACCAACAAGTTTTTATCAGTGGATTCTGAACAGCCAGCAGATTATTAGCAGTGGTTACGAAAGCGAGCTAGGAAGGCTGGAGGGAAACAGAAACAGTGAGCTCCTGAAAGGAAAGGAACAGAAAAACTAAAACCTCAGATGAGAACAGTGTGGGGTGATTGACCTATATACAAAGAGTCTTACCCAGTGCAACAGCCTCCACAAAGGCAGGCAGGATAAGTCATGTGCATGAGGATAAGTCATCAAAAAAATGTTAAATTCAGTATAATCTGTCTGAGAAAGCAGAGAATATAGACTATAATACAGAAAGATTTCCATTCAAATCCATGAATGTCTTAAAAGTTTTGATGCTTAAAGCAGTAGGACCTATAATCATCTAGGAAGTTTGGCTTTTTCCAAAATATTCTAGGTGGCTGAGGTGTCACGAGGTGATTGAGATTGATTCTTTTTAAAAAATACTGAAACATTTTTCAATTATGGTTAACATACAATATTAGTTTCAGGTGTACAGCATAGTGATTAGACATTTATATAATTTACAAGGTAATTGATCACCTTGACAAATCTAGTACGCATCTGACACCATACACAGTTATTACAATATTATTGACGATATTCCTTATGCTGTACTTTATACAGCATTCCTTATGCTGTACTTTATATCCCCATGACTATTTTGTAACAACTAATTGTAATTCTTAATCACTTTCCCTTTTTCACTTATCCTCCAACCCCCTCCCATCTGGCAACCCTCAAAATGTTCTCTGTATCTGTGAGTTTATTTCTGTTTTGTGTGTTTATCTTGTTCTTTAGATTCCACATATAAGTGAAATCATATGGCATTTGTCTTTCTCTGTCTGACTTACTCCACTCAGCACAACACTCTCTAGGTCTATCCATGTTGTTGCAGATGCAAGATATTCTTTTTTTATGACTGAGTAATATTCCATTGTATATATGTACCACCTCTTCTTTATCCATTCATCCATTGATGGACACCCAGGTTGCCTCCATATCTTGGCTATTGTAAATAATCCTGCAATGAACATATGTATGCACATGTCCCTTTGAAGTAGTGTTTTGAGTTTCTTTGGATAAATACCCAGAAATGGGATTACAGAGTCCTTCTTTGTCTCTTGTTATAGCCTTTGTTTTAAAGTCTATTTTGTCTGGCATAAGTATTGCTACCCCAGTTTTTTTGTTTGTTTGTTTCCATTTTCATGAAATATCTTTTTCTATCCCTTTGCTTTCAGTCTGTGTGTGTCTTTGATCTGAAGTGAGTCTCTTGTAGGCAACATATATAAGGGTCTTGTTTTCTTAGCCGTTCAGCTACCCTATGTCTTTTGATTGGAGAATTTAATAAATTTACATTTAAAGTAATTGTTGATAGGTATGTATTTATTGCAAGTTTGTTATTCATATTTTTGATCTTTTTTCTTCTTAAAGCAGTCCCTTTAACTTTCTTGTAATACAGGCTTCATGGTGATGAACTCCTTTAGCTTTTTCTTGTCTGGGATGCTCTTTATCTATCCTTTGATTTTAAATGATAGCTATGGCTGGGTAGAGTAACCTTCATTGTAAGTCCTTGCTTTTCATCTTTTTGAATATTTCCTGCCAATCCCTTCTGACCTGCAGAGTTTCTGTTGAGAAATCTGCTGATAGTCTTATGGGAGCTCCCTTGTAGGTAACTAACTGCTTTTCTCTTGCTACTTTTAAGATTCTTTCTTTGTCTTTAACTTTTGGCATTTTAATTATGATGTGTCTTGGTGTGGGCCTCTTTGAGTTCATCTTGTTTGGGATTCTCTACGCTTCCTGGACTTAATGTCTATTTCCTTTGCCAGGTTAGGGAAGTTTTCTGTCATTATTTCTTCAAATAGGTTTTTAATTCCTTGCTCTCTCTCTTTTCTCTTTCTGGTACCCCTATGATGCAAATGTTGGTATGTTTGACGTTGTCCCAGAGACCCCTTAAACTATCCTCATTTTTTTTTCATTTTTTTTTTTTTTCTGTTCTGATTGGGAGTTTTCTGCTACCTTGTCTTTTAAATCACTGATTCAATCCTCTGCTTCATCTAATCTGTTGATTTCCTATAATATATTCTTTATTTCAGTTATTGTAGTCTTCATTTATTACTGGTTCTTTTTTATGTTTTTTATCTCCATTTTTATGTTTCTTATCTCTTTGTTGAAGTTCTCACTGAGATTATTGAACATCCTTATAACCAGTGTTTTGAACTCTGCATCTGGTAGATTGTTTGCCTCCATTTTGTTTAGTTTTTTTCTAGAGCATTGTTCCTTTTTTTTTTTTAATTTATTTTTTATTAAATTCTTTTTTTATTTAGGACATGTTTCTTTGTCTCAGATATGGCAGCCATCTGCATCTGCATGCTGGTGAGGGGAGGGCTCAACAGAAGAACAATGGTTTCTGCCATCACTTCTGTCTAGAGGAAAGCTGCCCCTCCAACCTTTGCCTTGAAGTCAGACAATTCGGTTCCTCCCCGTATGTCCCTGGTGCCTTTCAAGCTGCTACCCCAGCGCTGGAGCTCAGAGTGAGTGAGTCCATCAGCGAGTAGGTCCATGCATGGGCCCTTTAAGAGGAGTCCTTGAGACACCAACAGCTGTCTCTCTCACTTAGCCACAATCTTTCCTGGTTTTCACAGCAGAAGTTAAAGGGACTTCTCTTTCAGGCACTGAAATCCTGGGAAGCCTGATGTGGGGCTGGGACCACTCGATCTTCAGGAGGCACTTCTGCAGCTGAGATATCCCTCCTGAATTTTAACTGTCACACACGGGTATGGAACCAGCTCATTCCATATCTCTGCCCCTCCTACCAGTCTTGAGGTGGCTTCTTCTGTATGTTTTCAGTTGTAGGGCTTCAGTTCAGCTAGATTTCAGGTGATTCTCAGTGATGGCTGTTTTATAGTTCAGTTGTGATTGATGTGGTAGTGAGAGGAGGCAAGCACAGCACATGCCTACTCTGCCATCTTCAGTGAAAGTTGACATTTGTTCTTTTCCTTCTGGTTTATAGAGCCCAAACCACTAAATGTTTGGTGAAAGATGAGGATATTAGCCACTTATCAATGAAGTCATATATGTCTGTGTTGTGTGAAAAGGAGATGAAATGGAGAGTAGGGAAAGCAGTTGTAAAAATTGCTCGAGTTTAAAGGAAAGTGTGGAGGTATCTGATGCTGGGCACAGAATCAGTGCTAAATGCCTATGTGTAGAATTGAAGGGAGCTTCTTTTAAGACTGACTGTCACCTAATGCTTTGGCTATCACACCTAGAGCTGAATGTGATGGAGGATAGTTGAGGGAAGAGCTTGAACAGGACCAGGCTTCAAGTTAAAGGTTTCTGAAATGGAGCCTGCCTGTGGTAGCCCATACAGGGCTGTTTTGTGTGGCATTTTGATTCTGGAAGTGCTCGACCAGGTGACAAGACTTGATAACCTCCCAGCCATGCCTGTGTGTCCTGCCCCTACCCTGTCTAGGACCTGCTGTGGTACCTCAGCACGTTGGTGAAGACTTGTTTGTCATGCCTGACTCTTCCGGGCCACAGTGACTGTGTGAATAGCAAAGCAAGAAGAGCCCTGAGATCATTATTTTGATAAGCCTAGACCCCATTTTACTAAAAACAAAACAAAACAAACAAAAAAGAAACTGAACTATTTAGGTTATTCATATAGTAGTTTTAAAAAATTATCCATGAAGATTCATATCATAGTAATTCACTGAATATATGATAAGCACCGTCTTAGTTTATAAAAGAAAGGAGAGATTTGTAGAGCTTTAAAAGATGCAAATTTTACTAAGATTTCCACTATTAGTTGATAGGGCATCATTTCCTCTAACGTCTTTGTTATGAAAACAGCATAAAAGTCACATAATTATTTAGTGTATAATTTAATACCATTGTTATTCGTTTACAAAGCACCACTTAACTGGAAAAATTTTAACTATTTTCAAGAGCCTTGTGAGGAAACCAATATTGCTTCTATTTTATAGATAAAGGAAAATGAAGCCCACAGGATTGAAATGAGTGACCCTAAGGATTACCAGAAAAGGAGTAAATGTTCTGAAAGAGAAGATAAAAGTCCTCTGTAGTTTGAACTCCCTTCCCAGAGATAACAAAAGTTGACATTTTGATGTATTTTCTCTAAGCTTTTTTCCCTTTGCTATAAATACAAAACACCATAATATTAGGTAAATGTTTTCTTATGTTAGTCAATAATCTCTGAAAACATGATTTTTACTTGTTGCGTAACATTGCCTCACACAGATGTCCCATAATTTATTTGATCACTGTTCCCTTGTGGGATATTTGGGTTGTTTCCTATTTGCTCTTATAAAGGATGCTGTGAGAAACATGTTTGAACACACATCTTTATAAGCAGAGAGGGCGAATTTGTGTAGACATTGTCTGAAAAACCTAGAGAGGTAGAAAGCCACCATCAACAACAGTCTAGAAATCACCCGCAATGTGCAAAAGACTCTTTTCAGTATGGGGGCACAAAGATGGAAAAGACATAACTAAAGAGTTAACAATTTGATTAATACTTAGAGTATATATGAGTATACATGAAAGATAGCAACACAAGGTAACAATAAATCCCAAAGGCATGGAATAAATAGCAGCACATAATGACATGCTGCGCAGAATTGATACTCAAAAGTGATTATTTTGTTTTGGCTTGCGAGAGTTGAGAGTTTGGACCACTTGTGTTAGGCCCCAAAGGATCGTTAGGGGTGGTGTTGATTTATAATAAAACAGATTTGGCTTCAGCTACTATCTCTGCTAATTACTAGCAATAGGAACTTGGATCAGTTACTTTCCTTCTGTGATCTCGGTTTTCATATCTGTAAAATGGGACTAATATAGTCATATCAATGTTACAGAGAATTAAATGGAATAATGACTGTGAAGGATTTTCTAATGTTATTAATTATTGTAAATAGAAACATTTCAGAAGAGTGCCTGGAATTTTGATATCATTTTACAATCACTGTATAATAAGACAATGTTCCACATAGACAGAAATTATTTTGCCCTTTAGTATTTGAAACAGCAGAGCAAGAAGGAGTTTGGGGCAACAGTAAAATGTTCAAGAATTGTTATATTGTAAAGTGAGAGCAAACCCAAAAAAGAATGACAATAGTACATGTCAAATGCTGTATCTCATTTTTCGTTTGAAATGGTTTTACATCTAGAACATTTGCAGGTCAGTGCTCCAGGGAAACGAAATGGCTTTTTGGCAGCACAAAATGTTGCTCTCACAGTGGTTCTGTGTCCTCCAGGGCTGGTGAGGAAATGTGCTTAATACTAAGTGGATGCATGTTCTTCTAGAGAGATGGACGGTAGTACCTCTTTCTTGTCAAAAATCAAATTGCATGAAATTCTTCATTCCTGTGCAAGCAGATAAACTGGAAACATAAGTAGAATGGAAAAACAAACTTTCCTTCTTAAGGTCCTAAGAGAAAATCTTCCTTGTTAGCGGAATTAAATGAAAGATTGAAGTGGTCAGCATGGGACATGTTTAGGAGTGTAGATGGGTTGGGTGGGATAGAAATATGGGTTCCTCTATTTTATTTGGGAAAAGTTTATACATAGAGAGGAGGTCCTGAGAGTGGGCAAGGGAGAATGGGCCTGACAGAGGTCCAGGAATCCTTGGGCTGGAGTGTACTAGGAGCAACATTTTGTGCCAGGCAGCACGGAGGAGAGGTTAGGCTGGAGCCAGGGAAGGCCATTATTGTGTGTGTGAGAAAATGTATGAAGAGATGAGTGTGTGAGAATGTATGTGTGAGTGTGTTTGAGAATGTAAGAGTGTATGTGTGAGTGCGTGAAAATGTATGTATGTGTTTGAGTGTATGAGAATATATGAGTATGTGTATAAGAGTGTGAGAAAGCATGTGTGTGTTTGAGAATGTAGGAGTGCATGTGTGTGAGTATGAGAATGTATGAGAGTGTGTGTGAGAATATATGAGTGTATGTGTGGGAGTAAAGGTGTGTATGTTTGTCTAGTCAAAGGAAATCTCACATTTGAGACCACTAGTGACAAGCTTCTCCAAACTTTTAACTAGGGTTCCTGGGTTTTTAACTCACAGCATTCTGATATCAGCTCTGTTGGAGAAACTTTCTCTGGGGTAGCTATAGAGGACAGTGTTAAATGTAGGAACTCTGGAATCAACCTGCCTGAGGTATTACCTGTCTAAACCTGGGAAAGTAACCTAACCGCTCTGTTCCTTATTTTCCTTGTCTCTAGAATATGGAAGATAGGAATAGTTCCTACGTCATAAGAGTGGTTGGGAGGGTTTAATAAATGAATTAATACATGAAGGGCATTTAACACAGTGCATGGTATATAATAGGTGATAAATAAAAGTTAACCATTATTGCGTTGAGTAAAGGAAAACTTCATGCCCATTCACGCTATCATTTGAAAAACTATCTAGTTAATATTTTGACTAGTTAAAACATTCACATCATAGGTCAAAATATGTGACAAAGTGACAGTTTCTCCTCACCTCTGTCTACCACTTATATAGTTGTCATACCCTTATAAACATTTAGCCATTGTTATTAGTTTCTTGTGCAAATTTCTAGAAATGTTTTACTTTATGCATTTAGAAGCAAATACAAATATGTATCCTTTTTATGCAAATTATCACATGATATATAGTGCTTTGGTACTTTTTCTTTTTAAACTTAAAGGTAAGGAGATCTTTCCATATGGATATAGAATGAGCTGCCTCACTTTTTTTTTTTTAAAGTTTATTGGGGTGACAATTGTTAGCAAAATTACATAGATTTCAGGTGTACAATTCTGTATTACATCATCTATAAATCCCATTGTGCGTTCACCACCCAGAGTCAGTTCTCCTTCCATCACCATATCTTTGGTATCCCTTACCCTCATCTACCACCTCCCGCCCCCCTTACCCTCTGGTAAACTTTTTTTTTTTTTAAAGCTCCATAGTGTTCCATTATTTGGATATATAATCACTTATTTTCTCATCTGCTCTTGATGACCATTTAGGTAGTTTGCAGTTTCTTCCAAACTCTCTGATGTGATGTCTTTACGTCCCAAATACTGAGCAGAGCCCTCTGCATGAAACGCTTCTAGAAGATTTTCCAGGTATTATGGCGGAGAGGGGAGAAGGTTCTTGTACCGTCTCTTTATCCCCTCTGTATGCTATATGGTAAACTGTAATCAGGACAGCTGAGAGGGTTTTATAGGATTTGAGTTTTGTACCATCAACCTTCATTAATTCATACGTGTATCTTTTCCTCCATGGATGAAACCTTATCCAATTAGTAATAACTTACACATTTGCTGCCTGAAAAGAAGGAAACGGTCCCTGAGGACTGACTAATGCAGGTAATCCAGAATGAGTCCCTTTCCTAGCAGAATGTTAACTTGCCAGTAGAGGGCTCTCTTCTTTTGGGAAAAATAAAAATGTTTCTGGGAAGGTTTTTAATATCCAGACACTGAGTGTGGTGTTTCTCTTCTCCGTAGTTGATTGGTTGTGTCATTCCTCTGAATATTTAGGGGTTAACTGAGTACTGCCGTTGTCAGGTTTTTGGGTGTGTTTATGGAAGAGCTGTGGGGAGGAAGCGTGTCCGGCATTCCGCAGAGGTTTTAGGGCAAGGCCTGTGATCTGACCCAGAGTAGGGGATTATAGCTTTTCCCTTCTTCAGGATGTGAGCCCTTGTTCTATATTTCAAGATTTAGAAAGTGCACACTCCTATACCAGGATACCTGCGATATGATTGTTTGACCTGTTAACCTGGCCCGTAACCCCCGTTTATAAAGCCCTGTTTATATAACCCCTGGTGGCAGCTCTTTGAGACTATCTATCCCTCTCCCTCAGTCAGGTGAAAGGCCACCTCAGCACTTTGAGAGCAAGAGGAAAGGAGCCAACATTGAATTATCATCACCTGAGGTAGGTCTGGCATGGTCAGGCCACTGGGCCCTATATCTCTTCATTCTTGTCTGGTGGATATTATTCCTGATCCCCCTTCTGCTCCATTTCCCCCCACCCCCTGCTTCTGACCTTTGGCCCGGTTTGAGAACCAACTCAAATCATTTCTCTTTTTCAGATAAAGGTAGAATGATGACCGTGAATTTCTGTTTTCCTTTATCCAGGGCATACCTAGGCTAATGTTAAACAAGCTCCAAGAAAATAGAAGACACGAGGGGTTTGAGAAACTGAGTGAAGAACTTATGTCCTGCACAGTGGCCTCGTCTGAGCCCCAAGTCATTAGGTGTGCATGGAGCACCTGTGCACGGGGCTGTTCCTGTCCCCCAGCCAGAGGTTTTCCAGCTACAGGGAATGGGAAAACCTCAGGCTGGTGGGCTTTTCCCAGGCCCAAGCTGGCCTCTCAGTCTTATTTTGGTATAAGGAAGAAGTAGCACAGAATGAAGTGAAAGGGTGAGGCAGGGCGTTTAGGTGCTAGTCACATGATCTCTCCAGGTGCATTTCATGGTATTCCATATAACTTTGTATAAGTAGGGAGCAGTCTAATGGGAACTGATTAGGTATAGCCAATGTAGATAACCTTCTGCCCTTTTCTAAACTCAAGAATACTTGGTACACTGCTTTTAAACTTAGTCTTATTAGCTACCTTCCAGGATTTTGAGGAACTATTTTTTACATTACCTCATTTCTATTTACAGTGTTTCGCACCGATCAAGCAGGCACCAACAATGTTTATTTGTTCACATCTCTCTAGAGTTACAGTAAAATTTTATGGGTCTTTCTAACCGAAAAGGAATTTTTCAAGGAATGGATGTTAAAGAACAGTTATTGCTGACCCATTCCCAAAACGTTTAGGAATCTACATTGATGTCCAGTGGTTCACAGACGTGAGTGTGTGTCAGAATCACATGGAGGGTTTGTTAATACAAATTACTGGGCCCTGCCCCCAGAGTTTCAAATTCTTTAAGTCTGGAGTGGGCCCCAAATTTTGCAATTTTTAACAAATTTTCTCGGGGATGCTATGCTGCTGGTTTGGGGACCATCCTTGGAGAATTACTGACTTAGCACTTTAAAGTGGAAAAGCTCAAGACGGTGGAAATACTAGTTTGGAGCAAAAGTAATTGTGGTTTTTGCAACTATTTTTAACCTTTTAAACTGCAATTGCTTTTGCACCAAAGTAATATTATTGCTTCCCCCGATTCCCTCCCTCTCATATCTGGTAGGAGAAGGTAGTGATTAGGAGGCCAAGCTTTGGACTCAGAGAATTGAGTTTGAATTCTTCCGCCAACACTTTCAACTATGTGATCTTGGCTAACTTGTTTAACTTCTTAGCACCTCAGGTTTCTCGTAAGAAAAATGAGGAGAATAGCTTCTAGTTCATAGGGTTATTACGAGGAGTGAGACAATGGATATAACTGGTTTAGAACGTATAGTATATTGTATAGACAAATAACATATATGCTAAATGGTAGCTGTTCTTTCTAAGAGTTCTTGCACATCACTGAAGTTACCTATTAAGTTTACAAAAAAAAAAAATAGACCAAAACTAAAAGAATTAGTTATAAGCCACGATTACTTTAAATAACTGAGGAATAAGTATCTTTTCTTCAATTTGTTTTTTTATTTTTGTTTTTTAAGAAGCACTAAAATCTCCGTTAATGAAGTACAGCTGTGGCCTTCCTAACCATTGTTATTACCTGAGGTCAAAGGAAAGCCCGGCTCCTCTGAGGTTGTCAGTACTGAGGAGGTGGGAAAAAAGTTAGAAAAAAAATGACATGGATTGGTAGCTTTTAAAAAAGGAGACACAAAACCTTTTCAGCTGTAGGAATAGGTAAGACTGTTGAAAATTTTTAAATTTGGTTTTGACATTCCCACTCCTTAAAAATGGCCTCATTTCCTAGCCTGTCGTGTAATGGAAATTCCCACTCTTTCAGTTTAAGGCCCTGTGTGTCTAGAATGCAAATTGTATTTTCTAGGAGTGAGAGCACATTAATCCAATAATACTCACTAACTCTTTCAGGTTAGACTGGATTAGATTAGCTAGGTGTTACTTTGGAAAATAGGATGCTTTGACCTGAGGAAGGAAATAGGACACAGAAGAAGCTGACCGGGAGGAAAGAGCTGGAGTCTGGGGCAAAGTGGGGACTCTGGGTCGCCAACAGCACTGGGGGGCAGGAGAGAACTGCTGGTGACCAATTTAGCCGCCTTGTTCATTCTGCCTGGGAGAGTTCCAGCCAGGCCTTCCAGGTCCCTGCAACCTTTAGGTCCTACACAGTTTATTCTAAAGTTGTATTTTGAAAGCTCCTTCTTTTGTGGTGAAACTCGGGAGGATGGTTTTGGCTGCAGAGTTCTTGGCAGCCTCAGTGGTACCACCTCGTCTCCAAGCCCCTCTGCTCATTTCTAGTTTGGAGAGCCACTCACCCTGAAAAAGAGGAAAACCCTGTTCTAGTTGTTCAGGTTAAATCCAGCCAAGCAGTGGCTGCTTTGGGGCATTTAGGTAGAGATAACCCAGTGAGTTGTCACCCCTTCTCCACTCCTAAGAATGACTAAGTCACCTGGAGCAAATGTTATGTAAGCCTTAGCCTAATATCATAGGGAAGCCTGAGATGATGGAATGATAAGATTTACTGAAGAGCAAGCTATGACTTTGTTTCATTTTAATAGCTTGTGCTGACTGGGAATCTTAAAGCAAATTCCACTGAATGTTTTTAGTGACATTTTCCTGGCTAACTTATTGGATGGAATCAGAGCACAAAGCCTACTTCCCACTTTAACAGCAGCACATAGGCTTGCTTTACTTCATGACAGAAGTACCATGCATTATACATCCAGTTGTAAAGCTGGGAGGCCCCCAGATTTCATTTTGTAGCCCCTTTCAGGTCCTTGGGCTTTTCTGTAGGCTGGTTATAACCTGCTAGGGGTTCTCCATCCTTCTCAGGTCTTGGCAGCCAGGGGGCGTTCCATTTGGAACCTAAAGTAAACAAACATCATCGACTTGCAGTGCCCTGTGACACAACAATGATGCCAGATGGGGTGATGGGACTGAAGGGCAGGGGGAGGGCTAAGTTCAGGTCTAGCTGGTCTGGTTTTAGACTTCAGCCTTACCCTGTCGTTACTTGGCAAATGGGGTGGGCATGGAAGGGAGGCCATCTCTGTGGCCGGTGTCCTCAGCCCATATTGGGTTTGGGTTTGGAAGGTGACTTAGTGCTGTGGCTTGTGGAGGGGGCCCCGTGGAGAGGGAGATGGAAAGAGGATATGCTGTGACAATTCAGGAGGATAAGCAGCTTGGCCAGGCGCTGGCAGGTTGTGTGCATGTTATAAGAATACATTCATATCAAATATGGGCATTCAAAAATAATATTAGAATAAGAAGGCTAGAGACATTGAAGACATTTTGAATGAGTCATTTAGTGGCTCCTGGTACTATTGTATTTATATCCAAGAGTCCTGTGGGCACTTCCTAGAAATAACTTTCCCAAACCGAGAGCCATGTAAAGAATCCCCATGTTAGTTCTGGGAGGATGTGGATTAGTGGGACTAGAGTGGGGGTTAGACCAGGTGGCCTACAAGTTTCTTGCTAAATCTAAGATTCTCTTAATTATCCAAGACTTGTAAGGTGAAACTTTCTAAGTGCCTTTGCAGGTAATGTTCACAACTGCCATACCTCTTCCTTGGGAATGGCTCTCTTTGGGGCCTAGAGTCACTGCAGAAATGAATGTATATGGCTCTGTTGGGCAAATCTTTTAGAGAAGCTGGAGGCAATTTAGTTGAAGTCTTTGTGCTCTGTTACTGGATGGGACCCTTACATGCTGATAAGGGTCAGGCAGAATGTTATTGCCCTGATTCTCTCTCTAGGAGCAATCTTCTTTACTTAAAGCAGAATAGTTCCTATTTTGTCAGAAGAAACATGTTATATAAGTCTGACAGAAGGAAAAGGTCACTGAAATGGCTTTCTAGGAGCTTCTTAGAATTGAAAGTCTTGCTTATGACAGAGGCTGAATTCGTGAGGATTGGGGAAAGTAGATTTTCAATAGGAATATTGTATAAAAAGCAAAGAAGGGGATCTCTCCAAACTCAAAAGCTATTCTTGTCTGTTACGTTACTCTCTCCAGAGACCATCTGACACCAAAACTTCTTTCAAATGCTTAAGTATAACAATAGTCATTCATACTCTGTCTATATATTATTGTAAGTATTGAATCCTCAGAGAATCACTTTGAGGTGCATTTTATTGACTATTTTACAGATGAAGCTCAGAGAACTATCTTGTCCAATGTGCAGCAGCAGAGAAGTAATAGAGTATTCCTTTCCACTCCCCCAGACCCCTCTGATGTTCCTTTCGCTCTGACCATTCTACTTCCTTCCACCATCTCTGGCTCTCACCAGCATGAACCCGTTCCCTTAGGCAAAGTTCTTGCTAGCAGTCATGATCCTCCCAGACTTCTATGTTTTCAGACATTATACCTTCCTCTTTCTCTACAGAAGAAAAACAACTGCTTTGTGACCTTTCCTCTCTGGGACTTAGTTTCCCTATCTGTAAAAGGGGAAAATTGCCAGGAAACATCTCGCTTGTTACCCCACCACTCCTATCTCAGTCAGACATGCCTCTTCATTGGTCACTGTGAGCCCAGCCTGTGATACACCTCTAGGGCAGGAAGTACACAGGGAGCCCAGAGCTCAGGAAGCCTTTGTTCCTTGTTCTTAAACTCTTCTTGATGTCTTATTGCTGCCCCAGACTTATTGCTAGTCATTCCTGGCCAGAGCCCCCGACCTTCTGTTGCTTTGCTTTGTCTCTCTCTTGAGTCCCTGAATCTCATCTTTTCTGGTTAGTAGTGGTGTGACCTTGGGCAAGTAACATCACTTTTCTTTTCTTTTTTTTTTTTTTTTTAACATCACTTTTTTGAGCCTCAGTTTTCTCATCTGTAAAAAAAATGGGTTGATAATATTTATCATGTATGGATTAGTTATGAAGATTAAATCAGTTAATGTCTTACAGGAAAACACCTGGCAAATAGTAGCCACTTGATTCATTTTAGTTTCCATCTTTCTGGAATTTGGCCTTAGAAACAGTAATCTTTTACATAGCAGATTATCAGTAATCTTTCAAACCTTGACACTGGAGCCTCTTCACATTTCTGTCTCCATGTGCCCACGTGTGTCCTCACTCTACATGTCCTCTGGTCCCAGATCCTTAATGCTGTTGAAGCTATTGATTTGGGGGGCTTGCTCGCTCTTCTGCCACACCCTTTCTTGTTTTCCTGTGTCTTACCTCTTAGGCTTACCTCCACGCCATTTGTCTATGCCCTTCTTGCTGCCATAGTCAGGTGCTGACTATAGTAATACCAGTTTGCTTACCTCGGGGATTATTGTGAGGATCAAAGGGGATGATTTATGCAATGAAAGTGCTTTGAAAAGTAAGATGGGGTGCATTCCTGTGCCTTATGCTGAAGGTTATTATCACGCCTGGACTATTTTCAGATCGCTAAAAATATCCACCCAACCTGGACCTTCTCAGCATAGTCATAGCCCTCTTGGACTTCCCCACACTGGCTGAGCAGTCTCACAGTCTAAGCAAGGGAAGAACTTGCTGGAAGACAGCAGTGTTGGGGCTGGAGAATGCCTGGGTAATTAATTACCTTCTTTAGGGTCCCAGTGGGAAATCGGGTACCCCAGAAAGCGTTAATTTACCTCCCTTGAGTGAATGCTTTAGACCCAGCAAGCATTTCATTTGCCCAGGCAGCCCATTGTGATGATGACATTAAATAATCATTATCATTACGTGGAAATCCTGTCACCTTGGGGATTTAGAATGCATTTCTCAAGTCACATACACATAAGCACCCAAGATGAGCAGAATGTTCATCTAGAAGAAAGTATTTGGGAAGACAACATTTGTTTGTAATTGTCAGCATTTGGCAAAGGCAGGAAATGAAAGAATGAAATGAACCACAGCTTTGGATCCCTTCCAGTGTTTTTTCCAATCCCAACTCTTCAAGACGAGGGAGGGAAGGCTTCCTGTTGTGGACCGTGAGCTCTAGGAAGGGGAGTAGGAGCCTTCAACTACCCACCCATTCCATGTAGGAAGTCATTTCCAAGGGAGCTGCCTGGGGTGGTGGGGGGAAGCAAGAGCCCATTGGCCCATATTTATTTATAGTCTTATACCCTGTTAACTTGTCTTCTTTTTAAAAATTAAGAGCAAAAAATATTTTGGTTCTTGTTTGCACCACCTCCAGGCAATCATATCTGTTTTCTTTATTTCTGTGCTGGTTGCTCAACAGCTTTCGTCTTGATGGAACTGGTTTCATTCCTAGGCCCTTCCTTATTATTAATGTTCTTATTATTGGTTAGTTCTGTCTTTGCAGTGTCCTTGACAATTCTTTTTCTATTAGGTGTTCTTCACAACATTGCAGTAAGGTGGATCAGCCCTACTGAATATTTATCCAACAAATTGTCCAACGTTTTCTATCGTTGGCTTTTGTTAGAATTTATTACAACTGTTTTTTTCTTTCTCAGAGTTACCCTTCAACAAGAAACTTATTTCATGCTTGTTCTTGTGGGGCTCCGTGAGCCAGGGATTTGTGTCATCTGCTTTCAATTCATGTTTGGTTTCTTCCTGCTCTGCCTGGCTTTCTCACCCTCCTCAAAATTATTGTTGCCTTCGCTGTTCATGCAAATGGTGCTTAACTAATCTAAGGCAGGTCTGATTAGAAGGCTTCTTTTTTGCTTTCTTAACATTTAGGCACATTTCTAAGTGTCCACTGGCTGTCAGTTCTTCAGCACATGATTTGCTACCAAATAATCAGTCACTACGAATATTTTGTGGTTGGGTGTCTGTTTGTTCTATGGTAAACCACTGGACTGTCTAGCTATGAAGAGAGATGTTTCAGGGGTGGCTGGGAATTTGTACTTTAACAAAAAAAGATATCAATTCTGATCAACGAAGAAATGACCAAGTCTTCCAAAACCCACCATCATTACCATTTCTACCACCGACATCTTTTCTACCCTAATAGCTGCCATCATCCCCGGTCTTGCGCTACCATCAAAAATATTTTATTATGTTTCCATCTGTGCCATATACTGAGATATCCCTGATTTTTAGGAATTTATCAGTAAACAGAACTCCACCAAATACCTTTTAAATTTTGAATACTTAATATGTCTGTTAGTCTTCTTCTATCACTATACCTTTCTATTTCTCTACTATACTTATATCATGTTGTAGTTATAGTTGACTTGTCTTTCTTACCCACTGGACTCTGGACTTCTTTAAGGCATAGACCATATCTTATTCTTCATCTACCGGGTACTCTAGGTACCAGAGTAACCTGTTAGGGGGTTAATAAGTGTTTGTTGGGAGAATGTAAAAATGCTTTGATTAAATGAGAAAATGCTTTTGTAAAGTATAAAATGTTTTATAAACTAGTAAGGACTGTTTAAACACAACTTCTTTTTATTATAATTGCATTACTTTGTCTAGATAGCAATGAAGGATAGATGTGAATCCTGTGGAGCTGGACAAGAAATACTTACTCACTTCATAGAACAAGAATGATAGCAATTTGACTGAATTTGCAAAAGATTTAAAAGATCAGCCATATTATTTTGACTGAAACCAGTCTGATGTTGGGCTTTCTTGGTCACCTGTGGTAATTGAGAGAGCCTAGCAATGGGTGGGAGTATAACGTCTGAATGTCATTAAAATTCATTACACAAATTCTCTGCTGCACAGGTAGGTATTTTAGAAAATGTCCTAAGTGTAGTGTACCCACATGGGTTCTAGATGTAGGTGGTTCTGGAAAGCTATGAGTTATTCTGTGTTGTACCAGGTTTAAGCCAATGGAATAGGAATTGCCAAGGTAATCAGTGTCGAAAATGGCTCAGTACTCTAGAACTCTCTCTCCAGGGTACATATCTTAGAGACTGTGAAGAAGGGAGAAAAGTGCTTTCTCCATCCACTATCTTGTGTCTTGTGGTATCCTGCTTCAAAAAAAAAAAAAAAAAAAAAAAAAAAAAAAAAAAAAAAGAAAAAGAAAGAAAAGGCTCAGTTATTCCTGTAGAACAAATATTACAACTAGTGATTAAAAAAAATAAGTTCTACTTTTGAGTCTGGCACATGTAAGGTGCTTAATAAACACTGAGTGAATAAATAAATGAATTTATTCCCCTCACCCTAGCTATCCAAAGTGTTTAACATTTGCATGTAAAAAAGGCCCAGGAATGATTTTACTGGCTTTTCCCCAAGGGTACCCTGGGGTCAGTCAGCAGTAAGGCAAGAACTCTGAGTTGGGGCCAAGTTCACTTATAAGAAGCAGCTCTTGATAAGGGCTCAGTTCTCTTATCAGTAGTACTTCAACTCTTCCTGCAGCCCGGGCAAACTCTTTTTTGAAAAGCAAATGTACTGTGGACAGAAGATGAATCTGAAAACCAGAATGCAAGTCCCATTCCCAGTTGGGCAGCAAGACATCCCAAATCAACCCTTTGGTAGATTTTGGGGATGGATTTACAAAAGGTTAACAGCACTTTTGAGTCTGTGTATAGAAACATTAGGTTGTTTGCTGGAGGTAAATAATTAGGCTATTAGAATTTACTGTGTTAAATGAAGTTGCCAGGAGGCTGAACTATATAGGATTCTGGCTTTTCATGATTTTCCCTTATTACTGGTCAGTGGTAGAAAACAGAACGTGTTGACTTTGGGATCTGGTAATTGTCTTAAATTTGTGGCTTCACGGCCCTATAGCCACTTTCTTTCCTTATGGCTTACTTTTTTGTTCCTTCTTTTTACTATTGATTCTGGTTTCTTTTCCTCATGTGCTAATCTCTTGGTTTGGCAGGAACTGGCCAGGAGAAGACTTTTTTTTTGTCTACTTAGTTCTTTGGGTGCTGAAGATTTAGCTAATTGGGAATTGAATGGAGGAAAGAGTCAAGCAGGGAAATTTGTGCATGAAATGGATTTTTTGTTTTTCTGAGGATTTGCCGCAAGCAGATATAAAGTGTCTTTCTCACTCAAAGTACCTCCAAGCACATTCACAAATCAATTAGTCACTGGCAGTGCAGAGAGAGTAGAGGCAGAATAAGCTATGTGGTGACAGCCAGAAACCCTGGCTGCTCACTCTCTCAGGCATGCTGTCCTTGATCATTAGATAACCACAGTGACACTTCACCCCCTGGCGACTGTTTCCATTACAATCAGAACTTCAGAGCCAGGGTAGCTTTCAGAGTCTAGCTCCACTCCATTAATAAACAAACACCCACAAGGAGAGACTGGGGAAAAGGGAGACTGGCCTTCCCTTTGAGACACAAAGCCAAGAAAAGGAAACAAAAAGAAATCTTTTATTTGCTCACTTTGACTCCAGAACACTTATGTATTCTCTGGCATGTTCAGTGGTTGACTAATGTGGATCCCAAGTGTTTCTCTCAGTTCATTAGACAGACCAACTAAACACCACAAAGGAGTCTTAATTCTAAGAGGATGAGGCTTTTGACACAGCCCTTCTAAGCTTACAAAATAGGTGCGACATGCCTCCTGCCAGTTACTCAGCAGGCACAGCCTACAGCATATGCCAGCTGTAGGGGCCTTGGAGGGACAGAATGAGGGCGGAATCTGAAGAAGACCTAAAAAATGTGTCCAGCTGAGCTGTCAGAGGAATTCTCATCAGTCACTCTGCAGGAACAAATCGAGTTTCTGAAATGCACACATCATTTTAGGAACACGCTTTGAACTTTGAGTTCCCAGCTTGTTGATAATAGGCAGAGGGGAGGGGTAGAGGTCACAGGATGGGAGAACAGGGTGACCACGACACTAGGTTCAAGAGAGTAAAGGTGAACCCCATCCTTTATAAGATTTGGAGACTACTCAGCAAGCTGAGGGGCTGGAAAGAAAACTGCTCCTTATATAATAGCTGGGAGCTCTTATCTCATTCTTGGGAACAAGCTGGGGGGTAGGTGGCAACTATTTTGGTCTTTAGTTTCACAGTTGGCAGAGCCGAGGTACAGGGAAGGGAATCGGTCTGTCAGCCCACTTAGCCAGATGTGCATGTGAACCGAGTTTCTCTAACGCCCCTCAGCAGTTCCTGAAGCACTTCCCCAGCCTCCGTCAATGCCATTTACAACTTCTGCTCAGAGCCCTTTAGCAGCCTCCTAGAGAGGGGGAATAAACAGCATCATTGAGGTCACCCAACAGACTTGGAGTCAGTCAGAAGACCTGAGCTTGAATTCTGACTCCTATTCTTACCAGCTCTGTGGTCTTGGGCAAATTTGTTAATCTCTCTGCGTTCTCAATATGCTTCTCTTTAAAATGAGAATGACAATTGCTGTGGCACAGGCGATGGTGAGAATTAAAAGTGTTTGAAAGCATTTAACCCAGTGCCTTGCATAACTAAGTACATGTTAATTGGGTCTGAATTTAAGGAAGGAATGAGCCCAGCTTGACTTCTCCGACAAGAAGGCTCCCACTTATTCCATCTCACTATTTCCCCACACCTGCGATTCTCAAAGCTCAGTTTCTGAACAGGAACATCAGAGGTGCCTACTAACCCGTGAGAAATGCAAATTATCAGGCTCCATCCCAGATTGAATCAGAAACTCTTGGTGGGGTGGGGGGCGGAGTCTATGTTTTAGTAAGTCTTCCAGGTGATTCTGATGCACAGGCAAATTTGAGAACCAGTTTTATACTAACTTCATAATGGCAGGAACAAAGCACCGGCGGCGGCAACTGGCATAAATCATTGTTGCAACAAGGTTGACACGTTTTAGCTCAGGCATGTATAGGTGGTACCACTATATCTGTCCTGTCTTTGTGCATTTGTTGAGAGAAGAGAAAAGGGAATTTGCTAAAGTTGACCATCCCTCTGAACTTATAAGAAATGTTCAAATACAACTCCCAAACCCCACAGTCCTTGTAATGTTGGAGTGGGCAGAGACACAGCACTCCTTGAAATAAAACTCTAAAAGAGGTACTGTGTTCTGACATATGAACTCTAGGAGAAGATGCCAACATTTACCGGCTGTTTAGAAGGTTGCTTAGAGTGTTGACAAGTATTGAAATGATTTTGAAAGTACTTTGAAAGTCGAAAATGTGATGTAAAACTTAGTTATTTTAGAATTGTGGAGGATATCAACCTTTCTCTTAATCTCTCCAACAGGGATAGGCAGTTGTGTCACTTGACTGACTCCTCATTTATTCCACGTAACTTCCATAGTGGCGTCCAGAGAACCGTTTAGCGAGAATGGCGACTTTGCTCTTCTCCCGACTCCTTCACCATCACTTTTATTACTTTCTGGAAAAGTTGAGAAGCAACCTCCCACCCCTTTCAGGGGGGGAAACATTGGTTGAGTTGCCTTAACAGCACCTGAAAGCATAGAATATTTAAATCCAAAGACTTCTTGTCGCTTTGTAGTTCAACACTCATTTTACAGATGACAAAATTGACGTGCAGAGATGGAGTCGCTCCAAGTTCAAAGCTCTTTAACCTACTCCCTAATGGAAGTATCTCCACACAATCTGTGAGGTTAGGAATCATGGGGTGTGACACGGAAAAGGGGAGTCATGGAGTTAGAAGCCCTTCCTCCCCAATAGTTTTTCAGATATCATACCTGTTAAAAAGGTCACTTTACCTGTGGGTCAGTATAGTAATTTTCACTTGTCTTTAAATAAATGAGGAATATGATGTTTGGTTGGCCCATTTTTAATTGTGGGCACTAGGGAATGGGTGGATGTCAAAACCAAACAAGTCTCAAATAGTCTCTAATTTATCTTTTTGATGGAAGAGGTCATCACTGGAAAACCATTAGCTTTTTTCCTTTTTAATAATTTTTAATTTTTTCAATTACATTTGACATACAATATTATATTAGTTTCAGGTGTACAACGTAGTGATTAGACATTTATATGACTTACGAAATGATCACCCCAAAAAATCTCGTACCCATCTGACACCATACACAATTATTACAATATTATTGACTATATTTCTTCTGCTAAACTGTATATCCTGAAGACTATTTTGTAACTACCAATTTGTACTTCTTAATCCCTTCACCTTTTTCACCCATTACCACTCTGTTTACCATCTGGCAAACATCACAATGTTCTTTGTATCTATGAAAGTCATTAGCTTTTGTTTTTAAATTTTGTTACTGTTTTTATTAGTTTCATGTGTACAAAGCAATGTAATAATTAGACATTTAAACCCCTCATAAAGTGATAACCACCTCCCAAGGTACTACCCCTCTGACATCTTATATATCGATGGTTACAATACCATTGACTATCTTCCCTATGTTGTGCTCCACATCCCGTGACTATATATACCTATATATTTAGTTATAGTTGACATTCGATATTATTCTACTTCAGCTTCAGGTGTATAGTGCATTGGTCAGGCATCTACAGTCTATGACGTGACATCCCTGATAAGTGCAGTGCCCATCTGGCACCTGACATGAAAGGGGAAGGGATTAAGAAAGCCATTAGCTTTTAATTGCTGCCAAAGTCGTGCTGTTCACTTAAATGGGGAGGAACGGGTGGGACCCAATCCTCCACATCATATTACTAGTTTCTGCTCACAATACTTGAATTTCTAGATCTAATCACTATTTTTCTCCCTACAAAATAGTTTTAAAATAGGGACAAAATGTTCCTCTTTTTGTTTGGCACCAGGTATATCAAGTGTTTGCTTAGTATTCCTTAAATTTTGCTTGACTTTCTTCATGCTGACATTCTGAAGTGCTCAGGCAATAAGTCAAATGATTTTTTAGATGTTCAGAGTACAGTGTATATAGCCAATGAATGATTTCTCATGATTATGAGAGAAAGCCTTGGCCTGGATTACTCCAAACCAGGCAGATCATTAGAATAGACGAGGTGTGTGTGTGTGTGTGTGTGTGTGTGTGTGTATGTGTGGGGTGCGTGTGTGCACGCTTGTGCATTAGTTTCTTTCTGACCTCATAAATGGGACTCTGTGCTAAGGGCATGTGTGAATATTCATAGTATATTCATTATAATATAGTAACGGACACTTATTTATTGACCACTTATTGTGTACCAGGTACTTGTGCCTGTAATATCTCCTTTATTTCTCATAGCTCTCTATGGAAGACGTTTTATCCCCATTTTAAAGCCTCAGTGAGGTTAAGTCGTAGGTCACATAGGTGGGAGAGTCAGGATTGGAATTTAGACTATCTTACTTAACACTGTTTCACGTGCTTTTAGAAAGTGTAGTCCTTTTCCCATGTCCTTCATTTGCTGGTGGATATAGAATACTGTTGTAAGGTAAGGTGGTACCTAATCCTTGTGTAAATGACAAATTGTGGGTCAGCTAGGTGAGGAAGAAGCTTGGGTGATGTGTCTTTCTGAAAGAGCCTAAATCTGAATGGTCAAAGGAGACGGGAGTAAGCATCTATGGGGAAGGAAAGGGGAGGGATATTTTTGGAAGGGATGGCTGCAAGGGCAGATAAGGTCAGGAGATTCTTGGGGTTAGCCTCTATCGGATAGTTCTGGGAGGACTACTTAACCTTGAACTACATTGGGTTTTAGAGTAAATGACACTTCCACTCTGTGCTGCCACCCTCCCTCCAACCATTTTCTACACAGCAGTGGGAACAACCATCTGAAGTTGTCAGCTAGAAAGTATTGATGCCTGGCTTACCACCCTTCATCTAGGTGTTAATGGGTCCATGGCTTTCTACTGCACCTAGAATAAGATTCAAAGTCCTTACCTTGGTCCACAAGGCTGTAACAGGTGCTGTCAGTGACCCGTTCACTCCCCAACCTCCACCTTGGGACTCTCTCTGTGCATTGGGCAGCTTTCTACTGCAATCACCTTTTGCTTTGTGTCTGAGGTTTTCTGGCTGCCAGCTGGATAGGCAGGAAGCCCCTGAGAGTTAATGCCCCAGGAGCAGGTCTCAAGCAGTGATGGGCAAGAATGGGTAGATGAATACCCCAACTGTCCTGGCCCTCCGATGGAGGACCTCTGGGGTGTGCTGTATGCAGCCTTCTAGAAGTCCCCCCACAGGACTGAGCCCTAGTTGCTCGTTAGGTAAACTGCTCACTGGTGTATCCTGTACTGCCTTCTTCCCATTCCTGTCTCCTGTGATTCCTCCAAACAAACGCCTTGCATTCAAATCCTTGCCCATGGCAGAGGAAGCCAACATAAGCCAAAGGTCTTGTTTGACTGCCCTCTGCCTACCTCTCCAGACTCATCTAAGCCACTGTGATACAAACTGTTTTCCAGCCACATTGCTCTTCGTGTTTCCTAAACCTTCTAGGCTCCTTGGCACGTGCTGTTCCTATGCCTCCCAGGTTCGACTCCTCATCAGTTAGGCTTCAGCTTCAATGTCACCTCCTCAAGAAGCTTTCCCTGATATCCCAGGAAAGTGCTCAAGGTCCTAGAGCAGGGCATTGGGCTGCCTTGGCCTTGGCCCCAAACGCTGTGCGATTCAGAACCGTGTGAGTGGTGGATGTGATGGTCATGTTCTGTCTCCCCTCATTGCTCCTGGTTTGATGCCCTGACTCTTCCTCATCCCTGGTCCTAGGTGGGGCAGGCTGGGTGCACTTACTGTGAGGTTTGCATTTCTCCTGAGCACTCCTGGTTTACTTGTGGCACCAGGGTTAAGAGAGAGGCTGAAAACAACAGGAAAGAGTGACAGCCAGGCTGACAGGAAAGGCTGTGGGGGCGAGCACTCGGAAGGTCTGTCTGACACACATCTGAAAAACCTTTGATTTTGGATGTATATTCTGAATCCAGTTCTCAGTGTCTTCTGATGCCTGATCTCCAATAAATGTCCTTAAAATCTCTTACGGATTTTCCTCACAAATCTTCATAAGGGAGCAGTTTTTTCATTTCTTTAAAGTTGGCTTTGTTTTTCAAGTGAGAGAAATAAATAAGAAATGATAGATGCTCTTGCATTTATGCTTTCCATTCTCATAGCCGGTAGGTTAGTACCCAAAGGTACGTTTTCATTGAACTGTTGCTTTTCCTTTCAGAGGAGCCCAGGCAGCTCCTTTGAGTGAATTAAGAAGAGGCCGCCCCTCTGTGTGGAGGCTGCTCTGCCAGTGCTTGTGCCAGGCCTGCATGGCAGCGTCTGCTCCTCCTTTCTGTGTGGGATCCACCTGTACAGCTAAGGAGGGAACCTGTGTCTAGAGATGGAGACATGGTGGCCCTACCACCAGCAGTTCTAGCTTCTGAGAAGTGGCCTTTAGACCTACTGCCAATAGTAGATACTATAGTTTGCCATTTCCCTCTCTTTGAACTTGATTGGATTATGAAATATCAGCACTAGGAGCTCTAAAGAGCAAAGTGCCAGCCTCTCATTTTACCCAGGAGGAGACTGAGGCTTACAGCCGTTTAATGACTTATTCAAAGCCACACTGCTGATTTGTGGCACACTTGAGAGGAAAACAGGCTGAATGTCATGGGAATATTCTTTTAAGCCAGTAACTATCTAAAAGGTTCCTGTAATTCTCAGGAAATTCACTGAAGGGTTTGATTGGCTATGAGGACATTTTGGGAGCAGTGGCCCTAAGGGGAGTGTGCCCTTTGGAAATTTTCACTTTGGGCTCTCAAAAATAAAACTTTTGCAACTGAATATTTCTCTCTTTGCAAATGTTTCCAGAATTGTGGTGATTGCTTTGGAACACAGCACAGTACAGATGTGAGGTAAGAATTGATGTCAACCCTTAGATCTTATTTCAGATTAATACTACTGCAGCCTTCAGCTCACTGTCATTTGAACAGTTCTTCTTTTTTTGTTAGGGCCTGAAATAACTCAGTGACTAAGGAATTTCATTGAAAAAGAAAGAAAGAAATGTTTTCTCCTTTGGGATACAGTAATCTTCACAGAAGTGAAGGTCTGTAGGACCATTATTAAGTAATGAAGAATGAATGCACCTTCTTTGGGCTCAAGTGAAATTTGCCACCATCTGCTGCTACACACTACTGAAATATTGTCATTGTCATTTCATTTAGTTAATCATCAAATACTCACTGAGCACGTTTTTCATTATGCACAGTTATTACATTCTAAAATTTCAGGTGGGACTTTTAAGAGCTTGTATGCATAAACAACTTGTCTGTAGGAATAAAATCAAAAGAATATGGCATCTCAAATGAATATGAAAATCACCCTTCTTAGAAGATGGCAGATTATGTTTGTTGTATTGTTGCTGTAACGGGTCTGATAGTTCATGCTGAAAAATTCATGCTATTTATCCCAAACCCCCTGAAAGCACTGTCATATCTCCGCGGGACAGCTGGCTAAAGTTAAGGTACAGACTTGAAGATTGCCAAATGGCCTCTTGGGATTTTTTTGGTAGTGCAGCACTGGAGAGCACTGGCCGTAGAACTAAGCAGGTCTGGGTTTTAATTCTAGCTCTACCCTTTGACTTGGGCAAGGGCTCTAACCTCTTTCAGTCTTACTTTCCTCATATGTAAAATGAAGGTAGAAATACATTCTCATTGGGATCTATATACGGGGTCTGACAATTAAGTTTGCGAATTCGTCCTAGAAAAAGTGCTACACACCTCATTGCTGAATATCAGTACTGTTGCCTTTGAAATACCCCCC
The DNA here is from genome assembly GCF_004115265.2 of Rhinolophus ferrumequinum. NCBI lineage: Eukaryota > Metazoa > Chordata > Mammalia > Chiroptera > Rhinolophidae > Rhinolophus > Rhinolophus ferrumequinum. The sequence continues at coordinate 44,593,699 of NC_046290.1, read as the reverse complement.
TTGGGAAGCTATGCACCGACACCAGTGCCTAGTCCACCCTTCAAAGCAATTTTGGAACTCTTTTTCTGGAATGGCCATCAGAGATTTTGTTGTATTACCCTTGATGTCCTGAATGTCATCAAAATGTCTTTTAATATTTCCTTTATCTTTGGGTAAAGAAAGAAGTCATTCGGGGCTGAATAGAGAGGGTGTTCCAATACAGTTATTTGTTTACTGGCTAAAAACTCCCTCCCTCACAAACAGTGCCCTGTGAGCTGGTGCAGTGTCGTGATGCAAGAGCTGTGAATTGTTGGCGAAACGTTCACGTTGTCTAACTTTGTCGCACAGCCTTTTCAGCACTTCCAAATAGTAAACTTGGTTAACTGTTTGTCCAGTTGGTACAAATTCATCATGACTAATCCCTCTGATATCAAAAAAGGTTAGCAACATCATTGCAGCGAGTTCACAAACTTGTCAGACCTCGTATATAGTGTTATAGGAACACAAATTTCATTTTTCAAATGAAAGGTCTTTTCCAAGGAGGGTGGGTCTGCTTAAAGGGAAGGGCCTTTTCCTGCCTAGTGCCTTGTACTTTGTTGTGAAAGTCTGGGAACAAGAGTTGGGGGGTAGGTATGTAGTAGGAGAACTTGACTTCTTATAGAAGAGGAAAAAGATTGGGGCAAAGAGAGAAAGGAGAAGAGAGTTGAGAGGAGCCAACAAAAAAGGAGCGGGGCAGGAAGGCAATGAGGCAAGTGCAATGGCAAGATGACGGTGATGGTAGACAGGAGGACATTTTAAGAACTGCGATGTTCCCTGATTTATTAAAATTGTGTGTGTGTTGCAGTGATGGTCCCATTTTTCACGTCCTCAGCCAGTCTACTTGCCTTGCCCTGCTCCTGGCCTGATCTTTGATATAGTCTGCTAAGCTCACAAATGTTTCATGGAAATTAGATTGTGTGTGTGTTATATAAGTCATGAGGTGGAGGGGTGTCTAAGTTTTATGTCTGGATCAGTGAGATGATACAGGTACCCTGGAGGAAGAGCTCATGAGAATGGAAGCCTTTGGGAATTTGCAGAAAGCTCTTGAGAACTTTGGATTTTCATAGGCCTTGGTGGTTCTGTGCAAGCTGACCTAGGTTTTGAGGGGGTGGCTTTAACTGATATCTGAATATCGGTAGACAATATTTATTGAACTTTTACTCTGAACTAGGTGCTGATATATGAACATTGTGCATTATCTCCTTCCATTCACTCAACAAATACTTACTGAGGACCCAATATAATCTTCACAACAAGTCAGTGAGGTATTAGAGTACCGTAAATAGCCCCATTTTATAGATGAAGAAACTAAGCTTGAGGGAGGTATGTAACTGGCCTAAGGTTATCCAGCTAATATATCTATTTTAAACTCAGGTCTTGAGATAAAGTATATCTCATTTCAAAGTACATGTTGTTAATTGCTATTGCCAGGTTACCTCCCACTATTCTGTACTGCCTTATGCCAGGAGGATTGAATAATGATTAGTGTTTAAAGTTCTTGGCACATAGGAGGTGATTTAAGTCACATTTTCTAGAAGCAGAGCCTGAGATAGGGATTCTTGTTCAAGGAATTTACTGGGGGAGAGCTCTAAGGAGAAGGCATACGAGAGAAGAAAGAATAGGGCAGGTGTAATGGTGAATTTTATGTGTCAATTTGAGTAGGTCACAGGTTGACCAGACATATGGCTAAACATTATTCTGGGTGTGTCTGTGAGGCTATTTCTGGATGAGATGAATCATTTGAATTAGTGACTGAGTTGAGCGGATTGCCCTCCTTAACGGGCATCACTCATTCATAGGGTCACCAGGAGTTGGAGTTGACTGACATGTAACACACAATAGTAATATAAAGTTTTAAAATTATTAAAGATATAAAAGTAATAATGCTAATTGTGAAAAGTTCCAACAATAGAGAAGGATACAGAGTGGGCATTAGTCTTTCTTAGCGATTTCATGCTGGTTTTCTCCGTGGATGTAATCCCTGTTAGCATCGGCTATGTAACCGCTCAGACCTTTGATTCTGTATTTACATATACACTCACACGTGCCCATACACACAGCCCCCCCCCCGCCCCCCCGTTGGCTTTAATGGGATCTTATTTTACATATGACCTGGGACTTGTGTTTTCCACCTAACCATATATCTTAGAACTCTTCTCATGTCAGTACATATAGATCTTTCTCATTCTTTTTAATAGGGCTGCAAATTTTGCTAGCAAGTGTGTATCATCATGTATTTAACTATTTTTCTATTGATGATATTTAGGTTTCCTATTTTTTCTTTCACAAACGATGCAGTAATGAACTATATAAAATATTGTGTTCTGCTTTTTCACTTAACTCTGTGTTGCTACACAGTCATAATTATTTTAAAATGACACCATAATGATTTATCATGTTGATGCATCAACATTTATTTAATCATCTCCCTACTGCTGGTGGCACAGGCAGCAAATGTGTGTGTGTCTACACATATATATGTGTGTGACATATACTAGGGGTGCCAAAAAATGTGTACACATGACTTGTATTTATCTTTATTACCAGTATATGTATATATATACATATGTTGTTTTAATTCTTAATTTTTTTTTTATTGGGGAATGTTGGGGAACAGTGTGTTTCTCCAGGGCCCATCAGCTCCAAGTCGTTGTCCTTCAATCTAGTTGTGGAGGGCGCAGCTCAACTCCAAGTCCAGTCGCCGTTTTCAGTCTTAGTTGCAGGGCGCACAGCCCATCATCCCATGTGGGAATTGAATCTGCAACCCTGTTGTTAAGAACTCACACTCTAACCAACTGAGCCATCCGGCCGCCCCTCTGGAAGCTCAGCAGCAGCTCGTTGTCTTCAATCTAGTTGTGGAGGGCGCAGCTCCATGGCTCATGTGGGAATTGAACCAGCAACCCTAGTGTTCAGAGCTTGTGCTCTAACCAACTGAGCCATCTAGCTGCCCTATTACCGGTATATATTGAGTATTACAATTTTAATACAGTCTTTTCCTTTCTTAAAATGTGTATATATTTTTTTGGCACCGTGTCTGTGTGTGTACACACACATATGATTTTTTTGGCCTTATTTTGAATTATTTTCTTATTCTCACTAGTAGGATTAGTAGATCAATTCTACAGAGGTTGGCCTCCTTTGTGTTATGCTAAGCAGTCTGCTAGACAGCCATACATGAAAGAATGTTGTAAAGATATGTAACATTGCATGGATTGCCATATTGCATTAATAATAAGCACAGGTAACCCAGCGATGAGGGGCCATGTATCCTCAGGAAATAGGTCCTGACGTCAGTGAATGAGAGGTAGAATGCTCTCTCCAAAGCCTGTGCTGAATGATTGTAAAGCTTCATTCTCATTACTAAGTGCATGCTTTGGATGTTTGCTGTTGACACATGCATGTTCTTGTTGGTGGAAACCAAGAAACAACAACAGATAAAGATGGGGAGATTTGGAATTTGGGCATTTCTCAGGCAGTGTAAACTCAATGGTATAGTAACAGTCTGTGTAATGAAAATTGGTAAGTGTTTGTATAAAGAAAAGAATAATTTACCCAAATATCCATAAAATAACTTTGGTGGTTTCATGCATTCAGGAATAATAAATATTGTTATTAATATATTATAGTTACAAACATTGTATATATATTGTACAATATATATTGCTGCTGAGCTTTCAGAGGGGCGGCCGGATGGCTCAGTTGGTTAGAGTGTGAGTTCTTAACAACAGGGTTGCAGGTTCAATTCCCACATGGGATGGTAGGCATTGTTCAAGGAAACAAGTACTAGATAAGATTAAACTAAACTCAGTATTATAGCTGAGATTCTGCATAAAGAAAAAGAGTCACTACTTGAACTGCTTCGTATATAATCCGTACAGGATTCTGAGGCTGTCCATTTTGAAGAGGGATAGCCACAGAAGAAAATTTATGGGTTTTAAATTTATTTTGAGTTCCAAGGGAAGCCATAAAATTATCGATGTGGCTGCACATTCTTCAGAACAGATGAGTTAGATAATGACAGATTTCTGATAAAAGACACTTAAAAGCCAGAAATATCAATTCTTCATTTTACATACCTTGGGAGGGAGATTTCTGAAAGAGTGGTATCTTTCTTGACCACTTTATTCCAGATGGTTGCCATTTATGGAAATGAGCAGGTAATTGTGGCTTGTTATGGCAAAGAAACTACTGGGAGGAGTAAGAGAAGGTGGGAACATGCCTATTAAAAAATTATATCAGTACTCAGTGGTTGTGTAGTTATACAAGGATTATTTTCTAGGAATCTTTTGAATCTGGAAAAGGGCAAGGCATGCTGTACTTTTGAGAGATTCCAAAGAGCAAGAAATTAAAAAAAGGTATTAGCTCCATAGCCACTGGGTCAGAGGTGTGTATGTTCTCACACCTCTTGCAAACTAGAGATGTCATCCAAAAAATGTAGGAATGCATCTTATTAGAACTTCTTCTCCATTTGCAGTTTCTAGTTGCCCAAAGGAAGATTTATTTCTGACAAATGAGTGATAATATCTAAAGTCATTGGTGATGATAGTCTAACACCCTGGAACGCTTCTTGGAAGATAGAAATTTAATTAGATGCTCTCCCTTCTGTAGGTAGGGACTGAATCGGGTTGGGGGGCTGCCAGCCCAGATATCCCTTACTTCTCTTCCTATAACAGTCCAATTTCAACACACCTAATCTATAACTGGGCCGTCAGGGAGTTTGCTACAAGAGAAAATCCATCTCCCTTTGGTTATATGTGGTTCCACCATTACCACAACCACCACCACCAGGTATGTTTGCCACAGGCCAGGTCCTTTGCTAAGTGCCTTATAAGGATCATCTCATGTAATCTTCACATGCTTATGAATGAGGGAGCAGCTGAAGTCAGAGGCCCCAGTGCGCGTAGGGAGTGAGCTCTCTTCTTGTGTCCATGTTCATTGACTGGAGGAGAGCTATTCTACCCTCAACTGGATAAGGGAAACCAATCTGAGTGAACAAAACCACCCGGAGATGTGAGATTTGAAAGACTGAGGGCCCCCTTTGCACTCCCAGGATGCATGTTTCTCTAACTAGGAGAATTGCAGGGGGGAAATTTTAGGCAGGAGGCTCTTTTTTAAAGAATAATGTCCCTCGACATTTTCCCCCAGTGTGTATCTGGCCTTAAGGGAGATGTGGTAAAAGTTGCAGTCACTTCTAGCCCCCTTCAGTGCTGGAGGGAGGAGTCAGTTTTGCTTCCTTATCCTTCTTTCTTTCTTTTTTTTTCTTCCCCTTTTTTCACAAGCTTCTGGTCTGAAGTTCGAGGTCTGAGCTAATTTTGTTGACCTTTTTTCCCCTCCATAAATGGAAGAAAACCCCACTCCCTAGAGGAAACCAACTGCAACTGTGAACCTCAGACATGTCAGAGTTGGGAATCCCTGGGGGGTTGGACTCATCAGTCAGCTTGGGGCTCCTGGGAAACCCACGACAGTGGGAGGCCCTGATAGGGCAAGAAAAGATTCCTCTGTGTTAGCTGATTAGGGGGTTTTCAGTTGGACCAACTAACTTCTTACTCTACTTAGTTGACCCTAGCAATCTTGGCTTAACTGCAGAGCTGTATCAATTACAGTAATTTACATGAATTATTTACCAATTATCCTTAATTACCAGGCTGCATGATAATGATTATGCATGTCATCAAATGTGTGCCAGATCAACTTGGTTGTGAGCTTTATTTGACTGCAATACTAATTATTGTGCCGTCTGCTTAGTCGTTGTGAATTGCTCACATAGCACGGACATTTTCTCATCACACCTTGAGAACAATAGAGGTAACATTGGGAAGCGCTTGCTGTTTTCATTGATGGTTTGAAGGAAGAGAGAAAGTAAACGGTGATGATTAGTATCTGCTCCCAAACCCAATCAATCTAGATGATTAGTTTTGAAGGTAAAGTTAAGACCAATTGCGCTTCATTACGCTACATGCTTCTATCCTCAAGGGCAGGAATTTATGTCTTATTCATGTTTCTACCTTAGCCTCTAACATAGTAAAAATTCAATAAAAATTTGAGTTGAATTGAACTAAATTTGAAATGGCACTAGGCTCTATTTCATGGCCAAAAATATTTAAGGGTCATTATCACAAAATAATATCCTCAGACTATTTCCCACTATCTGGAAGCTTCATCATATCACATATATGGGATTTTATGGAGGCGTTACAAAATACTACCCAGAGAATGAAATGCAGTAATGGTTGCCTGGAGTTCATGACATCTGTGACCAAATTAACATCACATTTCTTAAATTCTTTTTTTTTTCTTTTGAACATTTAACCTGGCTCTGTGACTCGGATTTTTTTTTTTTTTAATTTGGGAATATTGGGGAACAGTGTGTTTCTCAAGGGCCCATCAGCTTCAAGTCATGGTCCTTTATTCTAGTTGTGGAGGGCGCAGCTCAGCTCCAAGTCCAGTCACCATTTTCAACCTTTAGTTGCAGGAGGCACAGCCCACCATCCCATGTGGGAATTGAACTGGCAACCCTGTGGTTCAGAGCTCGCGCTCTAACCAACTGAGCCATCCGGCTGCCCCCTCAGCAGCTCAGTGGCAGCTCATTGTCTTCAATCTAGTTGTGGAGGGCACAGCTCACTGGCCATGTAGGAATCGAACCAGCAACCCTGCTGTTCAGAGCTCGCACTCTAACCAACTGAGCCATCCGTCCACCCCAACATCACATTTCTTGAGGAGAGTTGAGCTTGTTAACTGCTTAAATACACATGGCAATGAGTAGACCATCATTAGTGCAAAAGCAACGTGTAGATATAATCAAGTAACCAGTGTTTGCTAAGTTGTTAGAAAAATTATCATTATGAGAATAACATTTCCACATGGTATAAATTCAAACTGCACAGTAGTGAAACTGTACACACCAGTGAAATGTGAATCTTGCTCCTACCTGAGGCCCCAGTTCCACTCTCCACAGGCAAATACTGTCCATATTTTCCTTTGATTCCTTCTAAAAATCTATGCATATATTTATATATAAATAGATAGTTTTGTTTGAAAATTAAGTAATTAGTAATTAGATAACATTTAAGACATAATAAAAGTATGAAGAATAATGCTACTAACATATGTGTTCCCACCACCCAATTTAATAAATAAAGCCAATAAGTATAAATGCCCTTTATACTTATACTTCTTTACCCTTACTGCTCTTGTCACTCAAGCATTTTAATGCCCCTTTCTGATTCCATGTCCCTTTAAGAGGTAACTGCTCTGCTGAATTTGGTTCCCATGCCCTCTTCTTATACTTTTATGATATGCTTATCTATTCTAAGTCATATATAGTAATGCTTTGAAACAATATGCTTATGAAATTGTATTGTGTGCATTCTTTTGTTACATGATTTTTCCTCAGTATTATAAAAGTCATTCATATAGATGTGGATAGCTATAGTTTACTCATTTTCATAACTTTATGGGATATTTCATGAATGTATTACAAGGTACACATTAATTCTCTTTTAGATGGATTATTAGATTATTTTCAGTTTTTTTTTAACCAGAAACAATACTGTAATGAGCACTCTTTATGTCTCTTCATGTAAATGTGTGAGTTTCTCTAGAGTATATACTTAGGAATGAAATTGCTCAGTCATGGGATATGCACATTGAAAATGTTTCTAAATATTGCTGAATTTTTCTCCAAAGTGATTGCATGCTATTAAAGTTTATTTTTAAATAATAAAAAGGACTTGTCCTAGGGTGACATATGTGTAATAAGCAATCAGTAGGTTTTGGAATGGTATTAATTTATTTATCAACTTCCATTTGTTTCTGGCAAGAGGTAGGGCTTGGATTTGAACCTAGAACTTCTACTTCAAACCCCATGCGCTTTCCGTTGCCTCATATTGTCTCTTCTTTACTGAAGACATCCAACCTCCTTCATGTGTGTGCCTTTCAGGGACCGAAATTGGAGCCTAAATGAAAATATAGGTTCATGTGTAGCTTGGGTTGTACTTTGTTTATGTGACTGTAGGGGACAATTTAGTTCCTCGGCTTCCTTTGATTTTGCTGCACTGGAGCATTTCTTCTCCACTTCCTCCTCTTCCTCCTTTTCCTTGTAAAATTTAGCTCCTTTTTTTTTGGATACTCAAGTAATATGTGTCCCACATTCAGTTCTTTCCACTCCATTCTCATTTTTCTCACCAGACTACCACCAACTTTTGGGTATGTTATTCTTCTACTTTCTTGGGGGGACATTCTTTGAGATTATCTAATACTTTATTTCTCATCCAACTTTCACAGCTGCTAATTTTTGCATCTATTGGTGATTATTGCCTAAAACAGTTATTATTGTGGTGGTTGCCAGTTAATGATGTATAATTTTATTTAAACCTCAAAATAACTTCAAGAAATATATTCTATTATTATCATTGTGAGTATAGACAAAGCAACAAAGAAATTAATGACTTTGAAGAGTTCATTGTTGTCATCTAACTTCTGAATCCTGACTCAATATTCAAACCCCCTGCCCTAAAACAAAACAAAAAACAACCTCATTAAAATTAGATTAATCCACAGTAGCCACAGGCTGACACTGGAAGTATTCAAATTAAAAGTTGTAAAAGGGATACTAAAGTCTCTTTCTGAATCTCCAAGAATATGATGGTGTGAAAATTTAAATACATCTGAATCTTACTCTGTACCTTTAAAAAAATGCAGCACAATTCAGAACAAAACTGCCCCTACAACTTGTACTTCCTCTGAAAGAATTTATTTGCTGAAGTTGCAAAACAATAAAAAACTTTTCTAAAGAGGTGTTCTGCAGCATAAAGGCCTGTAGGCAGCTCTGGACCCAAGGTCCAAACTAAAGAAAGCGTAAGTTGATGTTTTATTCTAATAGGACCTGCAGGGTCAACTTCTCCTGAAAAGCAAGGTTAACATTTCACTGCACATCAAGAGATGTGTTCCTGCTTCTAATCCTCATGTTTAAAAACATGTATATCAGGGGAAAGAATGCTTTGCGTTCTTATCAAGTAGGGCATAACAAAATGGGAAATTGGTTCGTGATTTATTGCACCTCGGCAACACACTGAAGTGTGTTAGTAAAATTAACTTTTGGTACATACAGTAGCTGCTTGCACAGCATGACTAAAGAAAGACCCTGTGAGTAGGAGAGGTTGCAGAGGAATGAGGCCAGAAGTGGAAAGCTTCCACTGGTGCAGGCAGCACAAATGGGTGTTGTTAGCTTTTGCTAGCATTTGCATTCGATCTTTGTGGCTAGTGGGAACACAGACTCAGAAGGCCCTGAAGGTCCTTCTCTCTTCCTTCCTCCAGCCACCTGGACCTATGAAAGTCCCTCTCATACAAGGGTCTCTTTGTTTGTTGTCAAGTCAGGGCTGCTACTGGTCGGCAAGCAGAGAAAGTCAAGTACAAGTCCAGACTACAGTTGCACAAGACCGTATTGTTGCAGTCTCAGGCTTGTGTGGCATTTTGGCGAGTGGGACATTTTGAACACCCACAGGAGCTCGGGGTTGTGGACACAGCCATGAATAGGGAAAATATTTGATAGCAGAGCCCTTTCTGGAAATTCCCATGTGGTGAACAAGGATGTGCAGTGTAATTTTGGTTTCATATGAAAATTCCTTGAAGCAGGCCCTAGGACTGTATCAGGTTCTCAGATCTTTCCCTTAATGAAATGGCCAAATGCAACACTTAAGCGTTAGGATTGCATTGCAGTAATATAAACCCAAAACGGGCTAATTTACATTTGTGCCCACACCATTAATGTAAATTGGTTATTAGCTATTTATGCTAAAGAGCAGCCATATAAAACATAAAGGTAGTTTTATTAACTACATTTGCCCTCTGAAATCTGTGCATAGAGTTTATAATCAGTGATTTTTTCCCCCCTGCATGCAGTATGGCATTTACTCTACCTAATTAACATATTTATTAACAAATTACTGTCCCCTTTCTGCAACTTGCATTTTATAACACACCACCACAATGGAGTTAATAAGACAGTCCTGTGCTCTGCTTTTGTGATTCTACTGGAATATTGCATGAGCCTTTTTGTCTCCTCTTGTCTTTATTTCTTTTTAGGCAGGGGAAATTAAAGAAAAATGGCATTTACGAACAATCATAATGTGGGAATAATGGGGATGTGAATGAGGTTTGGTCATCACATCCTTTCTTGTGAGACGATGGACAGGTGTGAGCAGGGATGTGTGTGGGGGAAGGGACCATTCTTTCCCTCAAAGCCATCTCTTGCTCACCACTGGGGGAAACGCTCTGCCTACAGGGAAGGTACGACTTCTTCCTTTTCTCATACTGATCACTCTAGGATGTAGTTTTCTCTAAGAGCTAACACAAGAGCAAAAGGAATGTAGGAACAGTCATCGAGAAATTAGAAAAAAAAACAAACCTTAGTATTTAAGTACACATTTGCTATCAAAAACTTCCAGAACTGAGTTTCTTAAATTAAACAATACTGATGCTTGGGTGTCAGGTGTCAAAATTAAATGAAACTTTGTAGGAGTGGGTCCCAGGAGATTCCATTGTGCAGCCAGGGTTGAGAACTGCTGCTCGTAAGGCCCGGAAGTCTCAAATGTTTTGGTGTGACAGCATCCTTTTTTTGTTTACTTTTTATACCAGCTAACTGAAAGTGTGTGAAGCTCTTTAATTTAGTCTTAAGATTAAAGTTAAATAAAATGAATTTAGTGTTGAGAATTTGGGGTGGAAGTTAGTATGAGGCCTTGAAATAATTGGAGTCCGTATGTAAGGGTCATTAATACTAGGCAGGGACCCATGATTTATATGAGCATAAGCCTATCCTTTCACAAGTAGCCTCACTTTAAATGCCACCCACAAAGCAGCATTCACCACGGGGCTTTCTGGCACCTTATGGACCCAAGAGGACAGGCTGCTTCCAGCACGCGTGGTGATTTCACCTGCTTGCCTCCTCTGAGCTCCATTACGGCCCTGTTTCTCTTGTTTCATGCTCAGATCTCATTTCTTGCCTATATCTTTCATGTTTCCTTGAAAACAGCTTGAGACACCATAAAAAATGTAATGTACATAAGCAAGGTCATTTAGAGAGATCTGACAGTTAAAAAGAGCGATGGCAGGGAGACAATACTATGGATATGAAATGATAGTAAGGAATCTTGTTGGTGATAGCTACGTTTTTTCAGAGAGATAGCTTTTCCTGAGGAGCTTCACATCCTTTTCTTGTCATTGTTTTAGCCTGGGCTGAGAAATTGCTGTAGCAAGTGGGCACCGTAGTCATATCTTCTCACTCTCTCCCTTCCCCACTCTATCACCCATGCTTTCTTCATCAGTGACTTCAATCCATGTCAGGAGGAGAGGAGGAGTACTGAAGTAAACGGTGGCTTTTTACTGTTTCTCACTTTTTTAAAATTTTTGTGTTTATTGTCATATGTTTTATTTTAGGCATTATTTTTTTCTTTTTACGTTTTGACTCTTTTCACCGATCTGTTGTCTGTAGCTTTAAATTTCTTTTTTAGATTGCATATATAAGAGAAATCATACAGTATTTGTCTTTCTCGGACTTATTTTACTTTTTATAATACTCTTAAGGACCACCCATGTTGTTGCAAGTGGCAAGATTTCATTCTTTTTTATGGCTGAATAATATTCCATTTTGTGTGTGTGTGTGTGTGTGTGTGTGTGTGTGTGTGTGTACCACAATTTCTTTATCCATCCACTGATGGACACTTAATTTATTTCCATATTTTGGCAAATATCTTTTTGAGTTAGTGTTTTTTATTTACTTTGGATAAATACCCCAAAATGGAATTGCTGAATTATATGGTAGTTCTATTTTTAATTTTTTTGAGGAATGACTATACTGTTTTCCATAGTAGCTGCACCAATTTACATTCCTACCAACAATGCACAAGGGTTCCTTTTTCTCCACATTCTTGCCAACATTTATTTCTTGTCTTTTTGATAATAGTCATTTAAACAAGTATGAGGTGATATCTCATTGTAGTTTTAATTTGCATTTTCCTGATGATTAATGATGTTGAGTATCTTTGCATGTACCTGTTGGCCATCTGTATTGCCTTCTTTGGAAACATGTCTATTTAGATCTTCTGCACATTTTTAATCGGATTGTTTTTTTGCTATTGAGTTGTATGTGTTCTTGATATACTTTGGATATTTGCCCTTATCAGATATATGATTTTCAAATATTTTCTCCCTTTCCATAGGTTGCCTTTCAATCTTGTTGATGATTTCCTTTGCTGTGCAGAAGCTGTCTAGTATGATGTAGTCCAACTTGTTTATTTTTGCTTTTGTTGCTTTTGGTATCAGATTTAAAAAAACTGCTAAGATCTATGTGAAAGAGCTTACTGCCTATGTTTTCTAGGAATTTTATGGTTTCAGTTCTTACATTGAAGTTTTTAATCCATTTTGAGTTAATTTTTGTGTATAGTGTAAGATAGCAGTCCAGTTTCATTTTTGCATGTGGCTGTTCACTTTTCCCAATACCATGTATTGAAGAGACTGTCCTTTTCCCATTGTATATTCTTGGCCCTTTGTCATAAATTAGTTGACCATATATGTGTGAGTTTATCTAGCTTCTCTATTCTGTTTCATTGATCTATGTGTCTTTTATTATGCCAATACCGTACTATTTTAATTACTATAGCTTTGTAATATGGTTTGAAATCAAGGCATGTGATGTCTCCATCTTGTTTTTCTTTTCTTGTTTTAGATTGGGGAATATTGAGGAACAGTGTGTTTCTCCAGGGCCCATCAGCTCCAAGTTGTTGTCCTTCAATGTAGTTGTGGAAGGCGCAGCTCAGCTCCAAGTCCAGTTGTTGTTTTCAATCTTAGTTGTAGGGGACTCAGCCCACGATCCAATGTGGGAATTGAACCGACAACTTTGTTTTAAGAGCTGGCGCTCTAACCAACTGAGCCATCCAGCTGCCCCTCCTGCCATTCAGCGGCAGCTCAGTGGCAGCTCATTGTCTTCAATCTAGTTGTGGAGGGTACAGCTCACTGGTCCATGTGGGAATCGAACTGACAACCCTGTTGTTCAGAGCTTGAGCTCTAACCAACTGAGCCATCCGGTCACCCCTCCATCTTGTTTTTCTTTAATTAAGATTGCTTTGGCTATTTGGGTTTGTTTTTGGTTCCATATAAATTTTAGGCTTATTTGTTCTATTTCTTTGAAAAAATAACATTGGAATTTTGATAAGGATGGCATTTAATCTGTACATTGGTCTGTGTAGTATGGATATTTTAACATATTGATTCTTCCAATCCATGAGAACAGAATATCTTTCCATTTATTTGTGTCTTCAACTTTTTTCATTAGTGTCTTGTGGTTTTTAATAGACTGGTCTTTCAATTTATTTTTGGTTAAATTTATTCCTAGGTATTTTATTCTTTTTGATGCAATTGTAAATACATTTGTTTTATTTATTTTTCTTCTAATACTTCATTATTAGCATGTAGAAATAAAGCAGATTTTTTTGTGTATTGTTTTTGCAGTACTTTCCTGAATTTGTTTATTAGTTCTAACGATTTTAGATGAATTCTTTAGGGTTTTCTATAGGTAATATCATGTCATCTGCAAATAGTGACTGCAAATTCTTTTCCAATTTGGATGCCTTTTATTTCTTTCTCTTGCCTAATTGCTCTGGCAAGGACTTCCAACACTATGTTGAATAGAAGTGGTGATACCGGTAGTGGGCGTCCTTGTGTTCCTGATCTTAGAGGAAAGACTTAGCTTTTCACCATTGAGTATAATGTTAACTGTAGGCTTGTCATGTATGGCCCTTATTATGTTGAGGTACATTCCCTTTATACCTACTTTGTTGAGAGTTTTTATCATAAATAGATGCTGAATTTTGTCAAATGCTTTTTTTTTTTTTTGCATCTATTGAAATGATCATATGATTGTTGTGTTATATAAGTTTCAGATGTACTGTATGATTTTTATCTTCCATTTTGTTATACGTGTATTACACTGATTGATTTGTGGATGTTGAATCATCCTTGAATCCCTGGCATCAGTCCTACTTGATCATGCTGAATGATCCTTTGAATATATTGTTGAATTCAGTGTGCTAATGTTTTATTGAAGATTTCTGCATCTGTGTTCTTCAGGGATATTGCCCTGTAATTTTCTTTTTTGTGGCATCCTTGTTTGGTTTTGTTATCAAGGTGATGCTGGCCTCATAAACTGAATTTGGAAGAGTTCTCTTCTACTTTTGGAAGAATTTTAGAAGGATTGGTATTAATTATGAATTCCACCAAACATTCAAAGAAAAATTACCCTGATACACAAACTAGTAATCAGTCTGTTCAGATTTCCTATTTCATCATGATTCAGTCTTGGTAGGGTGTATGTTTCTAGGAATTTATCCGTTTCTTCTAGGTTCTTCAGTTTGTTGGCATATAATTATTTCTTGGTTCTGAAAGTGGTTCCAGATCAGAAGCCCCAAACTTGTGTGATGGGTATGAATTGGCTCCATGACACTCGGTGCAATACAAAAAAGGCCTATTCCTTTATATTTTTAAAATCAAATTCTGTATGGCTAATTAAATTTATTTCTTAAGTGCCTATGGTATCTCCAGGCCTTTGGAAATTACTGCTGCGGTGCTCCTTGTTCTTGGGGGAGGGGCAGCATGTGCTGTGCTCTCAATACATGAGGTATTACTAACACGTAAAAGCTTTAGTTATTTAATATATACAACTCAAGGAATTTGGGGATAAGTATACACCCGTGAAAACATCACCACCATCAATGCAATAAACATATTCATCTCTTCCCAGGGTTTCTTTCCTCTTCCATTATTATTATTATTATTATTATTATTTTTGGTGGTAAGAACACTTAACATAAAATCTATCCTCTTGGCAAGTTTCAGTATACAATATAGAATTGTTGGCAATAGGCTCTGTGTCTCCAGAACTTTTCTTGCATAACAGAAACTTTGTACGCTGTGACCGTCACCTCCCCATTTCTCCCTATCCCAGCTCTTGGTAATCACCATTCTACTCTTTGCTTTAATGATTTTGACTATTTCAGATTACACATGTAAGTGAGATCATAGAGTATTTGCCTTTCTGTATCTGGGAAGCCAATTAATTTTAATCCTGTGTATCAAAGAAAAGCAAAGTAACCCTAAAACAGGTTTCTTAGCTTAGAATTAGTTTGTAGGTCCCCTAAGGGCCTGGCTGGGACTTGATAGGTTTGGGAACCTCCTGAAATTAAGTAAAAAAATTTGAGCAAAGTTTGGGTAGAGGGTTTGGGATATCTACCAGTTTCTATAGGTGATTTGTGGCCTTAAGTAATTTAATAAACACTACTGATTTTGGAATTTAGGATTATAAGAAATGTGCATTATATGGATAGGGTGGGCTCTTCAGGATAAACTTTTACAGACATTTGTAGTCACCACAGATGTGCTGAACTATAGAAAGCTGACTCCTCAGTTCTAAAGCCTTCTCTGACTTTTGTTCCCTTGGATGTCAGGTTACCCAAAATAGGGACCCACTGGAGCCAAATGAATGCAGGGGATACATGGAACCAGTAGGAAGGCAGGCATTTCCCAGTTTTGACTGTCCTGGCTCCCAGCAGAACCGGACAACTGGGGTGAAACCAAGGAGCTGGGTTTTATGTTGGAGCAGGAGACACAGTAACCATGGGCATGTGATGACATTGGATTGGTTTTCCTGTTGGTGCACGAGAATCCTTAGTCCAGTGATCTGGAAAATGGAAGCAATGACTCCTGATTTCTACATCCCTGTAAAATAATAGACTCAGGGGTTTCTTTGAGGAAATGGAGCCACATGGTGCTACATAAATTTCATTACTGTTATTATCAACACTCCAATTTTAATTTGATTTAAAAATTTTATTGGTCATAATTGTAGCAGTTATGAATGTTGATGTTATTTTCCTGCCATTTCTAATTTCTATAAAGAACGCAGATCTTTCTTCTGAATAATTGAAAATGACTCCTGCTTAATAGATTCATGCATTCATATGGCATTTCAATATTTGGCTTTGACATTAAGGGTTAGTCAAAGGGTTAGCATATTATCACTCCTTTAAAAATTATATTGTTTTTTAAATCCAGTAATGTTTGATCTGTATGATCTAATAGTCTGATGTTCATTATAGAGCAAAATTAGTCAATTTGGAATGCAAAGAAACCTAAATAAACATTTTTATATGCAAAAGTACGAATAGTACTTAATGATATTTGCTGTTGGATTTTGCTAAAAGGTTTTTTTTTTTTTTTAATCTGGAGTAATGTCAGATGAGGATCTCTATAGAAAAAGGGTAAGAGTGTGTGTTTGACTTTGTAACAGGCACACTTCTAGGTCCTAAAGAGTTAAAACGTATTTAGACTACCTTTATTCAACAGGCTGCTATATAAGGAAGACTTGTATAAATACTCAGGAAAGGCTTTGTGAGAAAATGACCTGCTGCACTCTATTTGTGTCATGGTCACTGTATGCATAAGCTAATTTTAAATATTAAAACTCTAATTATGAAAGACCACTTCCCTGAAGGGCAGGCCATGTGGGGAGTGCGGGAGGAGGACCTCAGGGATGAGTCACAGGACCAGATGACAGGGTGGGTGGAGGAGATGACTGGCTAGCAGGTTTAGCATCATTCCTTGGGTTGCCCCTGAATCCTAGGAGAAAAACTCCGAACTGGGTTTGTTCCTCGGATTGTAATTTGGAAGATAGTACTCGGATGGAGTACTTCTATAGATAGCCCTCATATTTTGAGGAATAATAATAAGCCGCAATTTTGATTTTGGGGCAGGTAAGTCCATGGAGGAGAACCCTAAATAAGTAATATGTGGTTTAAGAACAGTTATTGGAGGACAGGAGATTTGGGGCTCAGCAAAGTGCTTTCACACTTTCACTGAGATTCTTGGGTCAGATTCCTTTAACATCTTGGACTGATCCTATTTGAATTTTCTTTACTAATTTCCCCTAGCTCCTTGGTGTTTTAGTAAATGTTGCTTGAATCCAACTGCTTACCTCAACTGTAGTAACTGAAAACAAGGTAAGGGTGTTGGTTCTGGATTAGACTCAGAGAAGAATGGGTAAGCCCGGATAATCTCCCTATTTTAAGGTCAACAGGTTTGTGAACTTCATTCTGTTTGCTTCTTTAATTCCCTTTTGATATGTAACATAACATATTCACATGTCCTGGGGATTTGGACATGGGCATTTTTGGAAGGCCATTATTTTGCTTACCAAAGATGGCAACGTTCTATACTGGTGCTAATATAGTAGCCACTAGCCACATGTGGGTATTTAAATTTAATTAAAATAAAATGAAACATTCAGTTCCTCAGTCACATTAGCCATAATTCAAGTCCTCACTAGCCACATGTGGCTATTGGTTAGCATAATGGATGGTGCCACTCTAGAGAGGTCGGAACCCTTGAGAGTAGATGAGCCTGTCTCCATGGCACCAGGAAATGTGGGAAAGCCCAATGAGACCTGGTTCAAATATCAACTTTCTTTAGAGACTCTTGCTAATTTTTATTTTGTCCGATAATATGTTCAAGTTAAAAAAAAAAGTATATATATTTCCAAATCTTCAAGTAAGACCAGCATTCTGGAAAAGTCACCATGTTTATTCCAGAACTCCCCAGGCCCATTGCCATACATTCCAGTGCTGACACAGATACCGATAGGAGCAGCCCAACTGTAGAAATTTCTGGGCAGAGGAGGAATATGGTCAGATTTGGAAAGGGCCTCCCGGAAGCAAGAGGGAGGCTGGTTTGACAGAAAGTAGACTAGAGGTAAGGAGACCGGCTAAGAGAATGATATACATCTTTGCCCTCTTAACTCAGGTGACATTATGTGACTTGCTTTGGCCAATTAAATGTGAGCCAAAGTAACACATGTCACTTTGGGGCTGGCTCTTTAAAAGAGTTCCTGCTTCACGATACTCTCTTTTCTCTCTTTGTGATATCCTCTTCCCCAACAGCAAATAGTGTTTCAAATGAAGGCTGCTCCATCAACCGTGATCTTAGATTGAAGACAGCGTGGAGCAGCGCTGCACCTGATTCCTGGTGGGCACATAGTGTGAGCAAGAAATTGACTTCAGTTTTTGTCAGCCACTGAGATTTTGGTATTATTTGTTACCACAGCAGAACTTGGCCTATCTTGACTGATACAGAGATGGGGCAAGATACTTGGGCAGAGGCCTTGGCGTATAAAATGTCAATTAGATATGTTGACCTAATAATGGTTACAGCTCCTGGGTGATCCTAAGCCTTAAGCTTCATTTATGCTGTTTGCTTGTCTTTATACAACAGCTGTTCTCTTTTTATATTTCAAGTTAAGGTTTGTTTGTTTTACTATTTAGTTTATGCTTTTAGACAAATTATATAGTACCAGGATCATTTCATGAGAATACTCTCTGATTGGGTTTGGGTTGGAAGAATAGAGCATGGAAACAATTTAGTGGAGACACAAGATTTTTCTGTTAACTAGAATTGCTGGAAATTAAGGAGATGGGTTTGTATCTTTCAGACAACTTTCCTTTCTGGTTTATGCCATTGAGTTGTCATTAGTTTGAGATAGCCCTTCCAACTCCAAAACCAAAATATAGATACAATTTTGGTAGCTATTTTGATACAGTGGAGCACTAAAAGCAAGTTAATGGTTGACTTGGATCGTTTTTCTTTACACTAATCAGTAATAAGTAATACTATTAGGTTGGTGCAAAAGTAATTGTGGTTTAAAAGGTTAAAAATAATTGCAAAAACCGCAGTTACTTTTGCAACAACCTAATATTTGTTTCCTCAGAGCAATAAACAATGGCACTATTATATCTGATAAGCAAAATATATCATATTCCAGAGTCTAAAATTGGAATGTATATCCCAAATGTAATTGGCCTTCTTCTGAAGATGGAGGTTTAAACAGTCAGAAGAGACTCAGAAGCAGCATGGAAAAAAAATGCTATTCATCACTCACAGTCATTATGTCATTTTTTTTTTTTTTGGTTCCACTTTGAGCAGTTTATATTATTGTTATTTGACCTGTCTGTGTGTATAATTGAAGGCTTGGAAAGAGAGTGGAGTTATTGGCAGAGGAGGAGAAACAGTATGTTAAAATAGGTGTCATGAGCCAGAGGGTATATAATAACTTGACTGAGGGCCACTGTTCACCTGGATGGGTTTCTATTTCCTTTTTCTTTGTTTCCTCTAGTGCAAAAATACCCTTTGTTGCTTTTTCTTGGCCAAAAATATGAATTTTAAAAAAGAGGGAAGCCACAACCCGTGTGCTTTTCGTGGACCCCAAAGTGGTAGTGGTGAGGGGGTGATAGGGGAAAGCAGGGTTGAAGTGTAACCTTTACAGGACTCAAAATCCTGTAGATTGTTTGCTTCTATCAACAAAATTCTTCCCTCCTCAAGGGAAAAAATGTCAGGGAGGAAGATGCATTAAGTGTTATCTTTTTTCTTTCTTGACATTCTTAGGCTGTTTTTGGAAGGGGATAGGAAAATTTTCATACATTTCTAGAGGATAGGTTATGTATATTCAATTTCATAAACGTGTATTTTTGATGTATATTATTATTTAGCCATTCTGCACTCAGCACCTAGAACAGAGTTAGCATTTTTCCCCCAAAGAGGGAAGAATCTTATCAGTAGAAGCTTTTCTATGCAATGAGCCAGGAAACTGCATCGCAGAGTGGAATGTCTTAAAGTAAGTTGTTATAAAGTGAATCACATTTCCTCCTAGGAGCTATAGGAGGACATGTTAAAGATTAAATATTAAAAATTAAAGATTATCATCCTGACTAAAGAGTTGATAGTAAATAAATCACAGATATATAAATATATTGTAGAGGAGAGATACAGGTGTAAACTTCAGTAATAATTTAAATGGTAAATTAATGAAGTAGTAAAACAGGTACAAAGCCACAAGGAAAGGCTAGTGTAATGTAAGGTCATAAGGACACACAGGACACAAGAAACCTCACGCATCATGAATTTGACTCCAAATTAATAATAGCTATAACAACATTGATTAAACATGAAATCACCCACAGTTTTCCTTGCCTCCTTCAGAGTGATGCTGCAGGCTCTGGAAAGAGGCAATCCAATGAAGTTTTAACTAATGCTTTCTTTTTCTGTTACAGTAAATTTCCATGTAGAAGACAGGCGCTGTTGACCTTTATCACTGGTCTTAAAATAGCAGGTGTTTCATAAATGAGTGTTATTGTTGCTTGTGGGGCTTCTTCCTCCAAAAATTATTTTCTAAAAAGAGGCTGATTATTCCATTCACAATAGAACAATATAATCTTAACAAGAAACGTTTAGGTCCAATATGAGGAAAACTAAAACTTTACTACGGGAAATAAGAGATTTTATTTCTCTGATGGGAGGAGGAGTTAAATGTTTTAAAGATATTAATTATGTTATTTTTTTCAAAATAAATTTAATAGAATTCTATTATTCATGTAAGATATTTGGGAACTAAAAAATAATTCCAAAATTTTCCTGGGAGAAAGAAAACTAGAGAATAGTCAAAAATTCTTTTCACAATGAATCATAATGAGAATACACTTTCATTATCATGTATTAAAATGTATCATACCGCTTCACACCCATTAGGGTGGCTGTGATCAAAAAGAAAACAGCAAGTGCTGGTGAGAATGTGGAGGAATTAGAATGCTGTTCATTACTGGTGGGAATGTCAAGTGGTACAGCTGCTGTAGAAAACAGAATGGCAGTTCCTCAAAAATTAAGCATAGAACTTCCATTTGATACAGCAGTTTTACTTCTGGGTATATACACAAAAGAATTCAAAGCA
Organism: Rhinolophus ferrumequinum; assembly: GCF_004115265.2. Classification (NCBI taxonomy): domain Eukaryota; kingdom Metazoa; phylum Chordata; class Mammalia; order Chiroptera; family Rhinolophidae; genus Rhinolophus; species Rhinolophus ferrumequinum. The sequence goes on along the minus strand of NC_046290.1, from coordinate 44,572,863 downwards.
GGGACTCAAACAGATACTTGTATACCAGTGTTTATAGCAGCATTATTCACAATAGCCAAAAGATGGAAGCAACCCAAATGTCCATTGACAGATAAATAGATAAACAAAGTGTGGTAGATACAGCAGATGGAATATTATTCAGCCCTAAAAAGGAATGAAACTCTGAAGGAATGAAACATGCAAGAACATGGATGAACCTTGAAGACATTAAGGTAAGTGAAATAAGCCAGACATAAAAAGAAAATATTGTGTGATTCCATTTACAAGAGGTACCTAGAATAGTCAAATGGCATAGAGGCGGCAAGTGGAGCTGTGGTCGCCAGGGCCTAGAGGGAGAGCGAGTGGGGTGTTATTGTTCAATGGGCACAGAGTTTCAGTTTGGGAAGATGAAAAGTTCTGGCGATGGATCGTGGTGATGGTTGCACAACATTGTGCATGTACGTAATGCCACTGACCTGTATACTTAAAAATGGTTAAAATGGTGCAGTTTATGATGTTGTGCGTACTTTACCACAATAAAAAATACCCCTAAACTGTACTACAAAGTTATACTAGGTAAAGTAGCAGAGTGATTGCTTAAGATTGGTACTCGGTTCAGTGTAACTACGTAGATAATCAAGAAAGAAAATCGACTATGTTAATGAATTTAATATCTGATACAAATAGCTATCTATCGCAAATAAGTTAAAAAAAGAATTATTTAATAAATACTGGGACAATCGGTGAACTATTATGGCATATCTTGAACATACTAAAATCGTATTATAATTTCAAAGACCATGTGCATCAAGGTGTTCAATTAGAAAATGAACTCCTGAGCATACTTGTCTAATCTCAGGATGGGGAAAGACTTTCTAAAAATAAAAACAATAGCATTACAAAGAAAAATTTGATAGGCTTAATGCATAAAAATACTTCTGCATATGAAAATTATCATAAAAAATCAAAAGGCAAGTGATAACTAGAAAAAATATTCATAGAAGAAAAGGTTTACTAACATTATCCTATACATAGTTTATGCAAAGATAGGCGATTTAAAGATGGAAAAGATGAGGATTGATACTATGTTCAACCTTGCTAGAAATCTAATATTTGCATTTTTTTTTGCCTTGAACACAGCAATTATTAAAGATAATTTTCAGTTTTGTAGGGGTTTGGGGTGTGGATAGGCACTCTCATTCACAGCTGATGAGGCAACACATTTGGACAGCCTTTCGGGAAAGCTGTAGTAGGACTTGGTTGGTCGTGACAGAAATTACGCTTAAACTAGTTTAAACAAAAAAAGGGATTTTTTTTTTTTTGGCTTATTCAACCGAATAGTTCAAGGAATGGAATTGGCTTTACGTAAAGTTGTATCGAGTAGTTCAAATGATTCATTCTCTGTTTCTACCTCTGTCCCTCTCATTGCCTCTGCATGGCTATATTCTCAGGCAGGCTCTTTCTACCTAGTGAAGAGATCGCTGTTGGCAGACCCAATTTCCATTATCCTTAACTGCTTGCTGTCTTAGATAAAGGGACAGAGTGAGAGCAAGCATTTTTTTTTTTTTTAAATAACAGCTTTAGAGATATAAATTCAATACCAATTCACCCACTGAACTCATACAATTAAATGATTTTTAGTATAATCAGAGTTGTGCAACCATCACCACAATTACATTTAGAGCATTTTCATCACCACCAAAAGAAACTTCATCCCAATTAGCCGTACTCCCAACCGCCCTCCAACACCTCCGCCATAGGCCACCACTAATCTACTGTCTGTCTTCATACAGTTGGCTGTGAGTGAGCATCTTTTAAACTATCTCCAGCAAAAGTCCCGAGGAAACTCCAGTTAGCCTGGCTTGGGTCATGTGTCCATCCCTGAACCACTTAGTACTGGGTCAAGGGGATGTCTTCTTCTTACCGGCCAGGCCAGGTCACCATCTCAGCTCTGGGGCCAGGGAGCAGGACCCGCCCCATCTGGGCCACATGTTCTGGGCAGAATTCCTACGGAAGGGTAAGGGGTTTTCCAAAGGCAGGGGAATTGGGAAGGCAAATGTGTGTCCACATGCAGGGCAAATTGGCAATATGTACCTAAAGTCTTTAAAATACACATATCTCAGAGCTCAGCAACTCCAATTTGGGGACATTGTCATAAAGAAAGGGCCAGAAAAATACTTTCACTCCTGCTGCACCTATGGCGATGGGGTGGGAAGCAGAGAAGGAGGCAGAGAAGACCAGCCTTCTTGCTGGAGGATAAGGGAGCAGGTAGCCATTTGTGAATGAAGATGGAGCCTCTGGACTTCAGCTTCACCCTAAGGGCACCACCCTGCAGCGTGATGGCAGCACTCCAGCCACAGGGTGAGTGATATACTTGGGCTAAACTAGTGCAGCTTTCACCCTGGAGAAGCAGGTTCTCCATCAGCACCTGGTGTAGAGGTGTGTGCTGTTTTTCGGTCCTGTCCCAGCCACTTGGGCAGCGCGGGCGTCCTGCCCTGTGCAGGTGAGAATGCATGAACCAGATGTAACAGTACAGGTGTCAGCTGAGTAGCATTGCTTCAGCTTTGTCCGTTATCTCGTCCATTTCAAATTTGCCAGGTCTGGAGTGAGCGGGCATTGGTGTTCTCTTCACTCAGAAAGAACCATGACCCTGGGGCAGATCTCCCAGAAGGTCTACTTGTGACCTGCAGACTGTCTTTGAAATGCACAAATCTGTTTGTTTTTTTGTTTTTTTAAAAGGCAACCAGAAAGTGGGTACTTTTGTTCAGAAACTACCTGCTGTTTTATGAGAGAGAGAGAGAGAGAGACAGAGAGAGAGAGAGAGAGACAGAGAGAGAGAGAGACAGAGAGACAGAGACAGAGACAGAGACACAGAGAGAGAGAGAAAGAGAGAGAGACAGAGACAGAGAGAGAGACAGAAAGACAGAGACAGAGACAGAGACAGACAGAGAGAGAGAGAGAGACTCTAAAAGTGAAATTAAAGCTAGTTTGGGGCATGAAAGAAGCAAATACCATGTTTCCTCAAAAATAAGACTGGGTCTTATATTAATTTTTGCTCCAAAAGACGCATTAGGGCTTATGTTCAGGGGATATCATCCTGAAAAATCATGCTAGGGCTTATTTTCCGGTTAGATCTTATTTTCATGGAAACACATGTATGATGAGTCTGTAAGGGAACAAACAACTGTTACAGAAAGCATCAGGCCAGTTCTGTATGTATTTGAGTTTATATGATCAGTTTGTATTGAGTTATTAATTGTTGGGTGTTGGGACTTCACTGGGATTTTCAGGAATACAATACAGTTGCTGCTTTGGTGTCCCAAGGGTGTCTGTTCCACTTCAAGGGGGAAGGTTATGGTAAGCACCCCAAAGCCCAGTGATGACCTCCTATCAGGAATTTTAGGTGTTCAGTCCTGCTGTGCCTCTCTGCACCATGGCTGCCATGCAGGTCCTCAAATGCTGTGGAACCCCAAGGCCAGGAGCTGGCATTTCTCGCTTGACCACATAATTGACTGTTCTAGGCAGGAACTAGTAGAAGTTTTCTTCACGCCATTTCAGTCAGGATTGGAATATCCCATCCAGGAACATTCAGAAATCAAATTAAGACTGGAAGTATAAAAATCAGGGACGGTAAGAGTGAGATGTTGAAGGGAGAACAAAATTTGGATTGGCATAGAAATGGGTGGGGCTAGGGGTGGGGAGCAAGCCTTTCTTTGGAGTCTCCTGATTTTGTGATTTAATATTGGGAAGAGAACCCAATATTTAAGATCTGGTAGCTGATGGAGTGGAAGATGTCAGAGAGCAGAATATTTTTGCTCAGCTGTTTGCCAAGTATAAGCAGTTTTGGGGCTTGGCGTGGGGCCACAGTTTCTTCGGCATCACCTCTAAGTTCCTGCACTGGAGTCAGGCATGCCCTAGTGGTGTAGAGGGAAGACAAACAGGATTTGAATTTAGCGGATTGGAGTTTGTGTCTCAGCTCAGCTACTTGCCAGCACTGTGAATTGTCTGCAGCTGAAATTTCCCATCAGTGACTGGAGGAATTTTTTCCAGGTGCTTCCTGTATTACCACCCTTTGTTAATATTAATTTTTTAGAATTTTAGGTTATTTTAGTTTTCACAGAAGAAATCTAAGAAGCCATGATAGAGTTAAATGATCCCCTGCTGTCCTCTGTCCTTCTCTTCCAAGGCAATGAAGCTGAATGTGTGAACTGGCGGTTAGAAAAGAAAGATGGCATTAGGGGGAAAATCTTAAGCTTTGCACTTTTCTTAATCACCCTGTGTCCCAAATGACTTAATTTTAATAATGTAAATAATTTGACTTCACATTGGGTTATAAAAGACATGGGATTTGATTTTTGTGATGTATAGTCTTCTGCAGTATTAAAGGGAAAGCTATGTTAATGTATATTATCCTATCTTGCTTTTGAAGCCAGGGTAGTTGTATAATTTTGTTACCAGTAGTGCTAAGCTGAATAGGATCTGTTTACCTTGGAAATGCAGGAACTTCTATGAATGTACTATAAAATAAATTGTGGACTGATTCCCAGGAGGGAAAAAAAAATCCTATAATCACTTTGATTCTGTAAAAGGGAAAAGATTATGATGCCAACGATTATAATGATGAAGATGATATTTACCTGTCACAAGTCTATTTCAGGCTGGGGAAGGGGTGGGAATGGGTGGAGTGGGGTAGGGGTGGGGAGAAGTCATAACCTGTGGGTCTTTTCTGGGGTGGAAAAAGAAGAGGATCATGAAAAGCAACTTGACCAGGTGATGGCTGCAAATGGTTCTCTTTGCCACTGAAGATGTCTCAGGTGTGGCTGGGGGTTCGGGGCTGTGGGTGTAGTGGGGAGTGGGGAGAGGTTTGCTTCCCTCTCTCTGGGAATTTGGCACAAACACATTCTCTTCCTCCCTTGCTCCCCCCGCCCCCTGCAGTTTCTTACTCCAAGTCCATGATGGTGGAATACACAGAATGTTAAGGATGTCGTGGGAGTGAGGGTGAAATGTGAGGGGTTGCACCCTGAGTTTGGCTGACTTGTCTGTGCTCCGTACACTAGCAAGGGCACCCCGGAGCAGACCTGCGGGACCTTCCTATGTGGGTATTCTTTTGGTTGATCGCATTCAGTCTAGACCCTTTGCTTTCCTCCAGAAGTCTCCATCTTTCTTTGTCCTCCCTCTTCTTATGCCTCAAACATCTTTATTCTTTTATCACAGGGTACGGATCTCAGCTAGTCTTGCCCCAGTCTTTCTTTTGTTGGGTAGGGGAAGGTAGAAGCTCTAAGACCTGAGGGTAAAGTGGGAGAGGAAGGAAGATGGGTGGTCTTGACTTCAGGGGGTAACTTACCTTTTTTATGTCCTTTTCCTGCTTTTCTTTTATATTGCCTCCAGATACCAAAAAAAAAAATCAAAAAAAAAATCAGATTTCATACTGTGAGAGTTAATTTTCTCATTGAATCTACTTAAAGAGTCATATCACCTGCTAGCATAGATCTTGGTTTTTATGTAAAAAAGAAAAAGTATCTTCTTGCTGCCCTTGAGTTATATGAGCAAACCCACTTTTATTTACTTCATTTTCTGGAAGCCTACACCCACCTGCTTTTTCCTGGGTTTTGTTTCTTTTTTTTCTTGGTTGCAACTGGCTAAGAAGATGTGCTGTCCTGCAGTATTATTAGTAATAATGATATTGATGCTGCTGCTGATGGAACAGAGATGCCAACTTTGGTCTAAGGGGAACCTGGACATGTCTGGGCTCATCTGGTGAGTTGGTAAGGCAGAACTGCCAGAAGACTGTGTATATGAGGATTAAGGATTCTTGGGAAAGGAATTCTTCAGGAAGGAAGGAAGAGCAGGCACTATAATCGGGGCCTAATAACCAATCTTAGATCTCAGGGAGGGGGATGAGTTGTGTCTCTAATTCAAGTTTCCCTTTACAGAGAGGCCTGTTCAGATCACCCTATCTAAACCAGTACTCTCCCACCATCTCTCTTCTACTCCTCCACCCTTAAAAGTGTTTCTTCATGGCATTTATTACCCCCTAAAATGATCTTTCCCATTGCTTTGCTTTCTTATTTATCATCTTTCCCCTCACTGACTAGAAAGGAAGTTTCATGATATCAAGGACTTTTAAAAAATTTATTTGTACTCTATCTAGCTCCTGAGCCTAGAAGTGGGTCCACCACAGAATAGGTGTGCGATGGAAGAATGAATGTTGTGCTTGGAAGTCGCTGTCTCTGATTCTTCCCTGACCAAGCCTCGTGCACTTACGTGGGTAGCCTAGGCAGAGAGACGTTTATAGGTAAAAATGCAGGCTAGTTTCCTGAAAGGAAGTAAAACACTGGGACCCATGCAGCCCCTTAACAAATCCCGGCCCTACTTTTAAAGCATGGTTGCGGTCCATCACCCACTTCTCCTTTTGCTCTTTGGAATGTCCCAGTCTTCCAGCTGAAGCCAACATGAGAGCCACCTGAAATTCGCCCCACTGTAGGTGTGTTCATTCTTCTAAAGATGAAGGTGTTTGGGGATCTCAGTGCTCCGGCCAGGAGGTGCTTCAGTCATGTTTGGAATTTCACACACCCTTTCCTCAATCTAGACTTGGACCATAAATCAGAGAGCATGACATAGTCTCTCCCTGTTGTCCTCTAAGGGGTCTAAAAGTGTTCTGTGTCAGACACACTACTACATAAAGAGGCACTGGGGAGTAGGGGGGATACTAGACTTTGATGTTAGATGGGTGATGATTTGAATGCTAGTTCTTTCATTTGATAGCTTTGAAAAGTGCTCAAGGTATTGCCTTTTCTAAGCCCCAATTTTATCATCGGTCAAATGGGGATAATAATAGCTGTAGTAAATTTGCAATAATGTCTCATAGCCTGTGATTTTGTCCATGGTCTTGTTCCTCATGCTGCTATAGGGAATGGCTGTTAGTTAAGGACTCAGAGTAGCAACTGACAGAAAGCAGCAGCTCTGTCAGCTGGTGTAAATGAGGACTAGAGTCTTTTATTCAAGCACGTCACATTGTCTTCCTTTCCTTCCCACCACCAGGAGAAAGCTGGGGATGCCCATCTGGCTTCCAAGGGCCCGTCAGTTACCCTTTTATTAGTCCTTCTGTCTTCTGTCTCCTTAATGGTTATTCAATTTGGTTTCATATCAGGGTGGGGGTGGTGTTTTATTCATCTCTTTATCCTTAGCACATAGCATGGAGCTTGACATGAGGGGGGAAATTATTGACTGCTGAATTCAATTGAATTGATTGTCCTTGGCTATGCATGGCCTGCCCTCAGGGTTGGGTTACCTTCAACTTACATCATAGCTTGGACTACTCCCCTTCCCAACCTTCTATGTCTAACCTTGGGCACCATCTCAATAAAGGGAAAGGTCTAGATGCCATGATTCCTTCCCCCTCAGTCCTTTGCTTGCACTGTTAGATACTTTGCTCCCCTTCTGACACATTTTATATAGAATTATAGCTACAATTAGAAAACATTTAAAGAGTAATCATTCACCCTACCCATGAATATAGTGCACAGGTCCCTTTTTAGAAATTTCACAAGTTTATTTTCTACAGAGAAAAACTAAGTCTAATCTCCATTTCCCCAATTTGTAAACATTGTTTGGGTCTTTATTAATGTTTTGACGATTTATACCTAAACTCTCATTTCAACATTTCCTTGTGTTTATGACTGTAGAAGATTTTCCTGCTTTGAAATCAATAGCAGTGAAGTGTGTGTGGACTAGATACCGATTCAGTTGTCTGTATTAAGATTGCTTAATACTAACCTGTGCTAGTTTATTTGCATGAAGATTGCATTACTGTAGTGCTTTCGAACTTATGTTCTAAGGGCACAGTGCTGTTATATAGGCTGAGCCATTGGTTCATGGGTAATGTCAAACAATAGTGATATTCCACTCTTAAGGAAAAGGAAATTAATGCATGAAATGTTGGAATATTTTCTCAATTTTAAAATTTCTTGCATTTGATTATATTGTTTCATTGGTAGTGAGGCCTAGCTAGTGAGTAAATTATACATAAGTAGAGTAGAAAACACATACCTGGAAAGTAGCTCCTTAAAATTCAAATGTGCATTTGTTTCTTGAATACAGGAATATAAATACACATCCTATAGCCATATTTTACTGCTAGTAAAATGATTTATAATTTGTATGGTAGAATTAAATATTTCATGATATTTTGCCAATCAATATGTCATGATATTTTGCCGTAACTCTATTATAAGTCTCCCCATGAATAAATTGGAGTATCATTGTAATCACAGTTAAGTGCTCAATATGAATTTTTGTCCAGGGAATTTCTAAAAAAATGATTTGAGTGCTTACTATGTGGCAGACACTGTGCTAGGTGTGGTACATGTAGTGTGATGTGACTAAGGACTCCTTAACGAACTGATTATATTGATTATGTTTTCTTCAAGGCAGATGATGAGAGTTAATCTATGTTTCATGCTGTTTATCTGAGTGGGGGAAAGATCAAGCAGTTCGAACCAATCAATTGTCATGAATGTGTTTACATATACTCAATAGGTGCTTTCAGGGGGCGGGATTTGGGAGAAAAGCGGTCTACTTGCCCTCCTCTCACTTTGCAGCCTGGTTCACTGGCCAGCACCCACTGCCCTACTGGGAGTCTAGAGACTCAGATTTGTTGAAAAGATTTACTGTCGATGAGGTGACATTGGGGAAATGCGTGGTTTTAGCTTCAGTTCCTTCATCTGTATACTAAGGGATATATCTCAAAGGTCTCTTCCAGCTCTTAAGCCATATGGGATGACTTTACGTTGAAAAGGTTGCTAACATAATTGCAGGAAGCTAGAGGTGAGGTTTCTGTTGCTATTATGCTAGTTTTAGGGCCAGGGAACCAGGAATACCTAAATCACTTGCCTGTCTTCCCCTCATCTTCCTAGCTGAGGGAGCTGTTTAAGACCAGCAGCTAGATGGATATCAAAGCCCTGCTGTATTAATAGCTGGCCAATGAATACTAACCTCCAAGGCATGGCTCTGGTAGAAGCTGGTTGGAAAATCCAGCTAAGACTTGAAGACTTACATGAGGCTTCTACGTCCTCCTTAAATCTAAGATCACTGCCACCTCTCTGGAGCAGACCTGACCTAACCTGGTTGTAGGTGAAAAGGAGGCCAAAGAGAAATAGAGAAAATCTGATCAGGCCTGTCTCCTTACACAGGCCTAGACCTGCAACAGGGGGAGAGTTTAGGTCAGGTTCTTGGAAGCAGATCCTGAGGCTAGGATAAAGGTGTAAGTGATTTCTTCAGGAAGTATCCTCAGAGGAAATCTGCAAGGGAGTGGGTGAAGAGAATAGGGAAGGTGAACCCAAGCAAGGGTACCATTCCAGGAGAACTCCCAGACTCCAGATATTGTGTGTGTGTGGGGGGGGGTCTGAGTTTAATTGACATCTCAAATTTGTTTCATCTGAGGTGAGGGAGCTGGGCCATCACACTCCTGCCCATCCAGTCACTGGTTAGGAGTTAGCCCAGCATGGGGTGGGGCTGGGACAAGAACCCCTGCATCTGTTGTTCCAAGGACGTCCGGGTGAAGTGGTTTCTGGCTAATCCTCCAGAGACGGTTACAGACTCAGCCATTAGAAGCAAAGTAGCAGACAGAAGCTGAATGGTACACAGAACTGGTACTAGGGATCTGGACGGAGCTGTGACAGTGCTTCCTCAGAGAGCAAGAGAGAAGACAATGTCTTAGCTGGGCTCATCACATGGGTCTAGGAAGTAAATTATGAACCTTATACAGTGCTCACCTTTCACTACCTGCTAGTGAAATGTCCCCAGTGATTGCTCTGCTCTCTGAATCCTGTGATTAGCTGTTTCTCCTCTTTTGGGGGGAGGAAGGTAGGCAGAGAATAGAAAAGAGAAAGAGAATGGAAACATCCCTTCTCCAATAGCCATTTCTACCTTCCTCAGAGAATAGTTGTTAGAGACTAAAAAAATCATGAATGTAAGTATACTCTGGAAAGTACAAAATCCTAACTAAGGTAAGCTGTTGTGAATAAGTGATTTGCCTAAGTTATGTAATTTTGATAGAGGTCAGATTTTGTGACTAGAAGTTTAAGGATATTTTCCTTGGATTATATGGTCTCCTTGTAGCTAGCCCCATTCATTGTAAAATAGGATAAGGAAAATAAACTTGCAGTATAAACTAATTCTATAGCTTCTCCCACCTGAAGACAAAGTAGTCTTGCAAAAGCTTTGGGTTTTACTGTTAATGGTATAATAGTTTTTTCAGAATATAAACAACTTTTTTTTTTTTTTTTTTAAATTAACTCTGGCACCATGGGATTTGGGACCATTGAATGTAAGAACTAGCACTATCCCAGGGACAAAGTGATCAAGGCAGAAGATCTCTGATTTATAACTGGTGGCAAGGGTGGTGTCATTAGTGACCCTGAAGTATATGACACAGGGGCCAAGTTTCCCGAGGAAAACATTAGATCATATGGCCTGATGGTATAAGGATGATTATATTGAATATTTGAAATTGGAACTAACCTAGGATGTACATCATATATAATCCCCTTAAATTGGTGTTTATCAAACTCTGTTTTTATAAACTAAAACCTGTAGCAGGAAATATATTTAGGAGAGGCAGGCTGGATGGAGCTGTGACAGTGCCTCCTCAGAGAGCAAGAGAGAAGACGATGTCTTAGCTGGGCTCACCAGATGGGTCTAGGATGTGAAAGAGTGAACCTAGACAGTAGATTCTAGGGCTGGATTGCCTATGTTCGAATCCCATCTGTCACTTGTTAGCTGAACCATCATGGCTACGTTACTTAAATTCTCTGTGCCTTTGCTCATTCAACTATCTAACTGGGGTAAAAAATAGTCCCATCTCATTAGATGATCTTGAAGATTAAATGAATTAATGCATGTAGATGTCCCTGGCACGCATGAAGCATTATATGAGTGTTTGCTAAAAGTAACTGTACATTTGACCCAGTACACACATACTTCCATACACATAATAGCCGAAACAGAAATTGATTGTGTAATACACTTTAATATTTTCTATTTTATACTATTTTATTAAAAACATAATTCATCATCCTCTAATGGGTTTGAATTACACTTTCAAAAACAGTCCCTCTTGTACAACTGTCAGCATCCCTCTCAGCTAGCAATGCTACAAATAGGGGAGTTTGTTCAAATGTTTATGATAAAATTTACCTTCCCTTCCTTGATAAATTAATGAACTATTAAGGCTTCTAGATCAAAGGAGGAGATAGGCTAAGGATTAAGGGCTTGGTTCAGAACACTGGGTATTTGAAAGCTGGAAAATGATGGGACTCAGTTATTGGAACTTCAGGTTGAGTAATTCTGAGGGGACTTAAGAGGAGAGGAAGAAAGTGAGACTTTCCAAGATTCCTGCTGTGTCCCTTGAACTCCTGCTCTCAGAAAGTACAATTAATAATATCACTCTCAGTCCCTCTGTCTCCTGTCCTTTCCTGAGGAAATATGTTGTTGGCTGGACCTCAGTGAGTTGAAATGGCAGATAAATGAAGACCTTGTTCCTGTCCCCACAACCCCCCAGGTAAATCGTCTAAGTGTAAAAAAAAAAAAAAGCCTTTGTGTTTGTTAGGACTGGGCGATTTGTTTCCAAATGGGAAAGAGGTTATGCTTTCATTTGTGAAATGTCTTTCTTTTCTCTTGATGATTATAAGTGCATCTGGAGGCGAGGTGAGGCCTATAAACCTAATTCATAAACAGTGCGAATCCACAGTAAAATTATATGCATCTTTAAAAATGGCCTTCCTTCATGTAATTGCCCTGATGCAATGCTATAAACTTCTGACTTGAGATATTAAATGAGTGAAAAGAAAACCACATCACACTAATTCAAATGTGTTAGACTGATTAAAAATGAATTTCTAATGAGAAGGTATGTCAGTAAAATCATAATTAAAACAGTGTTTCAGATGATCAGGTCTTGCTATTATTTTGTATTTTGTGGCACAGTATTTCCCAGAAGGTTATGACTGCATATGGCAGAGATGAAAAATGGAGACATGAAAATGAGGTCATGTCCAATTGGGTGAGAGGCGATGACCATCAGCAGCCAAGCCAAATTTGCTTCCTATGCAAATGATGGCCCAAGGGCTGGCAGGAGAGCCATTTAGGTCTTTGTTAAGTCCTGACTCATCGCCATCTGCTCTCAAGTAGCGCTGTACGAAATGGGCAATGTTGTAACATCTGGGGTTGAGCTTTTCTTCAGTGCATTCTGACTTCAGATGGTAAAATAGGTTCTGTCCGATTAAAAAATGGTTTGAAGCTTGCTCATCTCTTGACCACTTCTTCCCCTCCCACTCCGCTTCTTTTCATACTCAATTAAAAAAGTTTTGCTTAAGAACTTCTGTTTATTTTTCAGTAGAAAAGGAGGGTGGTTGGGATGATGGTGGTCAGAATTGTGGTAGAGATTAGTATGCAATTTATATTTTTTCTTATTTCTATCACGAATCTAGAGGTTCTTTGGGGATCCCTTGTGCACTCATTCATTCATTTGTTGTCAGTTTATTCAACAAATATTTATTGAGCATCTACTTATGTGCCAGAGATTGTGCTAGGACTGTAGAATTACTGGGGAACAGAAACAGAAAGGCCCTGGACCTCATGATGATATTCCAAACATGGATAATGTAAGATCATCAAACATAATTATGTTTGGTTTTGCTGGAACGAAAAAACCAAAGAAATCCTCTGAGAGAGAATTTTGGTGTAGTTGAGGTCACAAATAGGATAATGGCTGACCTGTTTTAGATGGCTGGTCAGGAAAACTACAGGTCAGGTTGCTAACAGTCAATTAATTGAAAGCCAATTTGCTGAAAGATAATTCATTGGATGGCCAAATTCCTTGAAGGACTAATTCACCAAACTTATTTATGTTGTCTAGTCTAGACTATTTAGTTTTGGTTTTCATTGTGATGTTTCACCAGCATTTTAAGGAGTTTTCAAACTAGTCAGTCTTAAGCGTTTGAGGGACAGAAAGCAGGGAAAATTGAGGACCTCAATAAAAGTATATTCATGAGGATATATCCTTGAATTGGAAGAATTATCATAAAAATATTTTTCATTATTACTCATAAAGATATATTTATATGAACTTTTCACATTTAAGAATATATGTAAGAAGGCACTATTTATAAAGAATTTATTCATAAAATAATATTTTCATTGAGTATATTCATAAAACAATACGTTCATAAGGAGACTATATTCATAAGAATAATATATTCAATTTTTCTTTGCCCCAGCTCCTTGCGGTTGCTGCTGTAGACTGAGGGACAGAGTCAGAGGTAGAGAGCGGGATAGTGAGGCACAGACGGAGAGGAAGACCCAGAGTCTTAAGTTTCCAACTCAGGTGTTAAGGAGCTGGGGAAGAAGAGCCAGTCTAAACATTTCTTAAAATTGTGTTATGAAAGCAGAATGAAAACCAATCAAGTAAACTAGAAAGTTAAACGACATAATTACATTAGGCAAATTGATCATTTGGGGAATGGGTCATTCAGTTATTTGGGGAATGAGTAGATTGACTGTATAATTTATCATTTAAACTGGGATGCTTTTGAGAGTGAAAGGGGTACCATTAATAATTATGCTGGGATGATAGGTATAAAATAGAACTGTCCTGGGCAAAATGAGATGTAAGGTCATCCTGCCACCTGGTCCAAACTGGTCTCTGGTGCCTGTGTTTGAGTAAGGTTGGGCATGTACATACCAAACCTGAGGAACAGTCTGGATCTGCTTGGTTTTGCAATATGGCTACATGGCTGGATTTGAGATTGAATAAGTAGATTGTTTCTCAATATGAATACCATCTTCTGTTTGAAAGATGCAAAGCTGTAGGGTATTAGAATAAGTTTTAAGGAGAGTTGTGATTTCTTGGATGGCATCCATGGCAGTTATTACCTTTCAGTGGATGACTTCCAATTCTAGATCTCTAGGCCAAGTTCCAAACTCAAATTTCCAAATGTAAGCTAGACATCTCGCGCAAGACCTCAAATCCAACATGTCTCAAACTGAACTCCTATGAAGAGAGTGTAGAGTGATAAAAGAAGACCTCCGGGAAAGATTTCTTGCTGTGATTTGTTTATGCCATGTTTGGTTATATTTTTAACAACCCGAAAGGAGTTTTTTCTCCACTTTCTTACTCAAAACCTACCTGCCCTTTACAGCCCAGTTCAAACCTCATCTTTCTGTGTTGTCATCTTTACAAAATAGCCCTATTTCTTTCTCCCTTATCAAAATTACCAATTGTTTATCTATGATAGCAGTACAGGGGGTCATATGTAAGGTCCGTAACTAGTACCATTTAGTTTAGAATTGCACTATTTTCTCAGTGCTTCTGATGTGTTAGATACTTTTACCACAGCACTTAGCACATTGCTAAGTAGATAACAAGAGCTCATTTATTCATTAATTCATTCAACAAATATTTATCGAGTACCATTTTATGCACCAGTCACTATTTTCCACTTTCTGGAGGTAGAACGATCAATACAACAGAAGCTCTGATGTGCAGGATCTTACATTTTAGTGGAGAAGCTGGACAATGAACAAATACAGAAGTTATTTTAAAGATGAGGAAAATTAGACCTTGAGAAGTGAAGGGATGTGCTCAAGGACACAGGAATGTAGTGCAGAAGCCAGGACTTGAAGCTGATCTGCTTTCTAGTACAGACAGCATTATTTTCCAGTGCAAAAAACCAACTGTTCTGTATAACGTTCTGGAGGATGCACTTCATGTGCTAGGGATCATCGAGAGTGTTTGCCTGTCTTTAATTTTTTTTTAATTTAAAAGGTGTATGCATATATTTACATAAATGTATATCCTGAAGATATAGGTAGGGCAATTTCCCAAAGAAACTGATCCCATAGGCCAGTTGAGACATTTGCCCCAAATCACAAAATAAATTAATGTCTTCAATTAGAACCCACGGCTCCCTTTTCCTAGGACCAAGTTCTTTGCAGCATAACACGATGCCCAAGTATGCCTCAGTAACATATATTTACATTACATGTGTATAATTATAAATGAGAATCAGGAAATGAGCAGAAAGGACCCCATGACCAGAGAATGCCTGATGTTTCATAGCTGCATTTCTGTGCAGTCAAGAGGGAACCCAAGAGTCCCACATGCTTCTTGTAAGAAGGTGTTCACTTGGCTTTCCACACCTCCATCTGTGGGAGCCAAGAGAGAGACGCGGAGCCGTGAGTGTCCCAGGTAACACCCCGTGGGCAGGAGTGAAGGGAGGTCCCAGAATTCTGTGTGTCCTTGGCAATGCCCCAGTCAACTTCCCCCAACACTCAGAGCATCACCACTTTTTGTCTCGAGATCCTCAGGACTAATCTCATCCGTGCACTTTATTGCAGCTTCTATTAGTCATCACAAGAAGCCCAGAACTGTATGACTCTTCATAGATGAGGTACCTAGAGTCGTCAGATTCATGCAGATAGAAAGTGGAATGGTGGCCATCAGGGCCTGGGGGTGTGGTGTAAGGATTGTTGTTTAATGGATGGAGAGTTTTAGTTTTGCAAGATGAAAAGAGTTTTGGAGATTGGTTACACAACAATGTGAATGTACTGAACACTACTGAACTAGACTCTTAAAAATGGTGAAGATGGTCCATTTTATGTTGTATATTTATCACAATTAAAACAACAACAGCAGCAACAACAACAAAAAACTCAGGACCCAAGGTCATCTTTTAGCTCCAACCCCTCATCCCCTGGCCTGTATATGACTATAAGGCACCTCCTTACTCCAACAATCCCAGTCCTCCCTGCTTTTGCTCTCTTCTCCGTGGCATTTATTATGGTTGGACCCTCTGCATATATTAGTATGTATTTCTTTGCCTGTCATCTCTCTGTCCTTAACTAGAATATTAGTTCTCTCAGAGCAGAGATTTTTGTTAGTTTACTGCTGTAATCCTAGCACCTATAAGAATGCCTGACACATAGTAGGTGCTCAATACATATTTGTTGGCTTCTGATGGGTGAATTTTGTGTGCATCTGCATAGGGGAATGTGCAACTTGTTAGGGATATAACAAAAGAAACGTAGAGAAAAGCAGTAGTAGTCACACCATGACCTCTCCCTCTCACATAATTAGATATCACCACAGAAAATATCTTCGTGTGACATGTTTCATTTAAAAAAGTAGAATTTATCTGTTTCAAAGCATTTGTTTTGAAACATAGCTGGTAAAGGGCAGGGAAGTACTTTTCTGTTTTTATGAACCAGCTTATTTATTGCTGCCTGGGGTATTACCTTTTTGGGCTGCAGGGTGCCCCCTCTGCCACCCCATTTTTTATTTAGTGACGTTATTTCACGGCTGGTTTCCACCTTCATTTTTCATTAAAAATGTAGACTCTTTTTCTTCATTCACCCCATTGAACCCATCATTCACTTGTCTCAGGTAAACTCTAATACTTTGAATTGCTACAATTATAGGGAATCCGCAGAATTCTAACTTATTAACAGCACAGCCAGGAGCTACTCAGAAGTCTTCATTTTCCCGACATAATTCAGAGCCCATGAGGAGCAGATCGCTCCATCACTTGCCTTCTTCCTTTTTCTTGGCATTGTTTTTCATTCTGAATTAATTTGGTTTTTCTGTTGCTTTTAGGATCTTTTCCTTGGAGCTTTCTTGCTACATCTGCACATACGTGCTTGGACTTGATTTTGTCTGACTTGACTATTATTCAATTACTTATCTGGTCAGTTCCATCAAAAACATTAAATGCCCACCCCCTTTTTTTTGGCCAGCACCGATATATTTGATTTATTTGATTAATGGATTCAATCCAAACGGTTTTAGCCATCAATGGTGACTTGCCTTTTGTCTCAAAGAAATTTACCTGTTCTTCATTTTCTTTCTATTTAATGACTTCCCTTTTCTTTCAAACTGATCTCAGAGCTCCTTTCGAGGTATGGGCATTTCATGACTACTGGAGCAGCTTATATGCCCTAGATTACATTGTAGACTCCTATTCCTTGAAGGGACAACAAGGGTTTTCTTATTTTTAGGCGTCTGCCTAGTAGAATTGAATATTGTAAGTAAAACAAACAAAAAAAGTATATAGCATATTTACATATGCTATATACTTGTAAATTCATAAAACTTATTTTTTTCTACTCTTAAACTCCAGGTGTTTTGATATAATGAAATTCGCATTAATGATTCAGTTGGTCTTATATAACTTACTTTTTTTTTGAATTTTTATAACAGTTTATTTGATCCAAACTGACAACATATGCTGGGGAACAAAATCTCAAATGTTCCCTTACAGAAATTACTTCTGGTAAACTTTTTTCTTTTCTTTTTTAATACTGAGTATGAGTTGTAATAAGAAGCAGTCTATAATCTTTTCTCCAACGCCCATCCTACTCTGGCCCTTATATTTGTTATCAGTAGTTACAAGTCACATTGTGGTATCACTGCAGAATTCTGAATGTGGAAATGTGGGAAACCCTTCAAATGAACTCAAATCAATGATAGTGGTGTTTATAACTATTTTCTGTTTCTGCTGCTTACACCTTCCCCGCTCCCACCCTCCCTTTCCACACAGAGTCCCAGATACGCAAAACACGTGCCACACACACGCTTTCTTGACATTTCTAAGTGTTTCTTTCATTTGGATTATGTTTACATTGTGTTATATATCATATCACAGTAATACATCAGGAGCCTGGCATGGTTGGGCATCAAGAGGATGATTGTTGTTTTGGATAACTTGATTTAAGTAACAAAATCTTTTTCCCCAACTTTTTGTTTTAAGTGGAAATTTTCTAAAATAAAGTTTACACTCTATATCCCAGTAATCGAGGTACATAAAATACAACTAAGCCTTTTTTGAATGATGTGGGTCATCCATTAAAAAACGTTGGTGAGTTGAATAAGCAAATGCTTTTGGAGCTGGGATTTCATTCCGTCAGCGTTCTTGGTTGCAAGCAACAGAAATGGACTTTGGCTTATTAAGGATAGAGGGCCTTCAAACAGTTGTAGAGAGGGCTGAATTTAAGTGAAATAATATCCAAATACAGACTAAAGACCTGGTCCTATAAGGAAAGTACCACCACTTCAATGACTGAATAGTGAGTGGGTAGCACAGTTTTAAAAGTACCTTTGTGGGGACAGAGCCCCAAAAAGCAGTTTCCAGGCTTTCGGCCTCACATAGAAAGGTGCTGGCTCAGGTAGTAAATGGCCATCGACTGTGATCAATGGCCATCAGCTGTGGCTAGTTGGCCGTCAGCTGTAACCAGTGAGCCATTGGGCACTAATACAACTGCCTTGGCTACGCTAGCAAAAAAGGGGAGCTAGCAAGAAGATGGTGGCTGAGCCTGCAGGCGGAGCAGTGAGGGTTGCGAACAGTGTGGCTCCTGCTTCCTGTGTCTCCAACCCAGCCGCCAGCGAGAATATAGTGGTATGACTCCCCTACCTATGGCTCCGTGGGTGTGCCTTTTTGGCCTCACCATGTCCTGCGTTCTTATGTGGGGAGCGGGACCGCAGACCCCACAGGCCACCCTGCACGACAAATGGCGCAGCGAGCAGGGTCCCCCGCACGACAACCTTCTATGCTAGGAGCTTCAGATTGCAGTTTTTGCTGTTGCCATTAGCATGAGAGAGAGGGAGAGCAAGAGGGACATGAAGAGAGAGAAAGAGAGAGGCATTAAGAGCACTCAGCACATCAGTCTGGTGTGAAACTCCAATCAGCAGAAACTTTGCTTCATGGATGTGCCCTTGTGGTGAAGGAATAGCTAACATTTTCAGCTCCTCTGGGGGTAGATTCTCTGTTTCCTCTAGCCAAACTCATAAAGTAAGGGATTCCCCAAACAAAGAAATGGGTTTATATCTGAAAGCCAAGGGGATCATCAGATCACTTTAGGTTAAATACAGAGGGTGCCAAAAAAGTGTATACACATTTTAAGAAAGGAAAAAACTGTGTTAAAATTGTAATCCTCATTATATACCTATAACAAAAGATGAATGAATACAAGTCACATTTGACTTCTGCAATTACAAGAGGTGCTCAAATTGGTCACCATCAGTGTAATTTTCATACAGGTTTTTCCTTTCTTAAAATGTGTATACATATTTTTGGCACCCTCTGTATATAATATCCAGGACAAATCTTGGCACTTACTTCCTTGCACGTGTCCTAATATGAGCCCAATTTCTTATTTCTTTTTGAGGAAAGTGGAGTGTAGTCTGCGTAATTGCATCGTGATGTAGTTGCCTTTCTCCAGGGTCAAAATTGAGATCTGGGGTGTTTTCTTGTCCTCAGTAAAATTCTTTAATGGTCTTATCATTGGAGTTTGGCTTCTTTTGCACTATTAAAAACACTATCTTATTTTAGCACCCAGAGCTACTTGTTCTAGCTTTGTGGGAATTTTTCTTTCTTTTCTTTCTTTTCTTTTTGGCCATCTTTTTGAGTTTCAGGATTTTTTTATCCCTACGATATTAAAGACAGGTGGTATTTTATTACTACAGATGTAATTGGGCAGCCTCTCTTCTGGATTTCCTTAGTGCCAGATAATTGTGAAATTTAGAATTCTAGATATAGGTTAATTCAGGTTTACCATTATCTAATTATGAAGAAGTTGGAATAGAATTCACTGGGTAAGTCTGGATGATTGAGTTTCTCAGCTTACTTTTCTGTGAATGGAAGTGGTCCTCTTGCTTGGTTGGACTCCTGGTTGCTGGGAGAGTGTTTGAGATTATCAGTAAAGAGAAGCAAAAGTGAAGGAGGGACCCACAGCCTCCTGACTCCTGGGTACTGTCGCCATGTTTTTTACCTCCAAAATAATCATCCAGAAATCAGATTGCCTTAACTCTTGACTTTCAGCCTTTTCAGTATTTTTTTAAAATTAAATTTATTGGGATGACAGTGGTTAGTAAAATTACACAGGTTTCAAGTGTACAATTCTATAATACATCACTATACATCACATTGTGTGCTCACCACCTAGAGTCAATTCTCCTGCCATCACCATATATTGACCCCCTTTAGCCTTTCCTACCATCCTTCCACCCCCCTTACCCTCTGGTAACCACTAAACTCTTATTTGTATCTATGAGGTTTTGTTTCTTTATTTGTTTGTCTTATTTCTTTGTTGCTTTTAGTTTTATATCCTACATATGAGTGAAGTCATATAGTTCTCGACTTTTTCTGACTTATTCTGACTTTTATGTCTGACTTATTTTGCTTAGCGTGATAATCTCATATCCATGTTGTTGCAAATGGCAGTATTTTATCTTTTCTTATGGCAGAGTAGTATTCCATTGTATATACAAAGGGTGCCAAAAAATGTATACACATTTTAAGAAAGGAAAACTGTATTAAATTTGTACTACTCAATATATACCTATAACAAAAGATGAATACAAGTCACGTTTGACTTCTGGAATTACAAGAGGTGTTCAAAGTGGTTACCATCAGCTTCCAGACATTTCTGATTATGGCAAACTACTGCTTGAGCAATGTTGACCAAAGTGTCCACTTGTACACATTTTAATTTTTTTGGCACCTCTGGTACGTACCCCATCTTCTTTATCCAGTCATCTATCGAAGGACGCTTTGGTTGTTTCCATGTCTTGGCCACTGTAAATAATGATGCAATGAACATCAGGGTCCATGTATCTTTATGGATAAATGTTTTCAGGTTTTTGGGTAGATGCTCAGGAGAGGGATTGCTGGGTCATATGGTAATTCTATTCGTAATTTTTTGAAGAACCTCCATACTGTTTTCCGTAGTGGCTGCACCAATTTACATTCCCACCAACAGTGTATGAGGGTTCCTTTTTCTCCACAGCCTCTCCAACTTCTGTTATTATTTGTCTTGTTGATAATAGCCATTCTGACAGGTGTGAGGTGATAGCTCATTGTGGTTTTGATTTGCATTTCCCTAATAGCTAGTGAAGTTGAGCATTTTGTCATATATCTGTTCAGCCTTTTCAGTATTTATCTCACCCGCCCATGAGCTATTTTTATTGGTTTTAGAAGCGTTGGTAGTAGATTTTGATGGGAAGGAAGAGAAGGTTCAAAAGCAAATATCTAAAATTAAAATGCTATATTTTAGAGAAATAGATTTTGTTCAGACCCAGGCTCCACTATTAACTGTGTGAACTCAGGCAAGTCATTCAACCTCTGAACTCCAATGTCTTTCTCTACAAAGTGGAGTTAATAACAGTTGTTTTGTAGCCTTTGAAGGTTAAATGAAATAAATACGTAAGTTACCAGTTATAAAGTACAGTAAACGTTGGATCCCTTCCTCTATGCAGTTTATTTATGCATCCCATCCTCCTTGTGGTGACTTTAATATCTTTTTACAGTGTGGCTGATGGGGAGGCTGTCAATCCAGAGTTTGACAACCTCTCTCACTCCAATGTAAGTCAAAAGTCACTTTTGAAATCATAATGAACTTTCCAATTTTTTTGTATAACTTGATGGGATTTGGGAATTATGACTGTTTTGGAAACATTCCAGCATAGAAGCTACATACCAGAAGAAATGAAATTCTGGTAAAATACTTCCTCCAAGGAATTAATTCTGTTTTTGGAGGACTACCACCTATATTTTGCTTTATATTATATTTCCTAAGTTATATTTATTTCTTTATTTTTAAGTGATGCAATAATTTAAAAGAAAGTACCGTCTTGGCTTATATTTTCTCCCAAAGATGATAGCTTTCTTCATTAGATGTCTCATTTAAAAAAGAGTATTTGTGCTTTCTCGGCCAAACTTCCAAAAAATTTACTGCTGGGCAGAGGAAGAGGTTGATAAATAAATAGTAATTTGTTCATAAAATTTATAAGCTGCTAGAAATAAGGGCCCAGGAAGAAAGTGCCAAGTCAGCTTTAAGTAGGAGATAATAATCAAAACAGCAAATGTACAAGTACATTATGGTAAGAATAAATGAAATGGCAAGGCTTGATATGAACAATATGGAAAAAAACAATGAAGTGGAGAAATGTCAAATGAAGGATTATCTTTAGTTGTGAGGAATCTATTTAAATCATAAATTCAGTGGAGGCTTTCTGCTTCCCAAGATCTTTTGGGCTTTACTGAGTAACACCAGTAGCAGCAGCAGCAGACTTGGCAACAAAAACAAGACCCTTTGTTTTCCTACCAGCTCCTAACAGTTTTGTGTCATACAGGCTTTTCATTGAAGATGTAACCCTAAAAGGAGGGCTCCTGCAAGCTGTGCTTGGGGCTGAAGGTATATATCATCAAGTGGACGTATATTTGCTTCTTTAACTGGCCTTTGCCATAAAGAGCATTTGCCGAGCATTTTAGTCTTGACCTCCTAAAGCAACTGTTTCATTAAACAAGCAGGACTTCATAACAATAAAATAACTGTATTACGATTTTTCTTCCACTGTCCCTTTACGTTTATTCTGTGGAGCTAGTTCTTCCCTGAAAGATAAAATGTAGGGCAAATCATAGTAGCTTTCTAGCTCCTTTCAGTTAACAGTGATCGTCCCGTTATTCTGTCCAGGCCCGTGTAATAATTGAATAAATTCCTCTTTCACCAGCTCAGGCCAGGCTGTCATCATAGGGCAAAAGCTGGGTCTGGTTGGCTTATTTTTTCCCCCCAGTGTGCATCACATCCCTTCTCCTTCATTTTGAGATGAAGGCCGCTATTTTGGATCACACTCAAGGTAGAAGGTGGGTGGGGCTAGGGAGAGGAGAGATGGAGCCAGGTCTTACTTGATCTAGTGCTGTCATCAGATGGCAGCTGACTCTCTTGTGGGGCACCTTTCTGGGTTCTCTGAGAATCCACACCCTTGGGGAGCTCTCACTTGCAGTCCAATTAAATCTGTTCTGCCTTCAAAAAATACGCCAAACTAACCATTTTGTATCTCTTCCACTGCTCCCCATTCGACAAGCTACCCCCCACTATCTCCTAGATTACTGCAGTGGTCTCCTCCTAACTGATTTCCCTGCTTCTGCCCATGTTCCCTACTCTTTTTGACATAACAAAAATTAGAGGAATCCTTTAAATATCTAGTTCAGATCATGTTATTCCTTTGTGCAAACTGTCTGGTGGTTTCTTATCTCACTCAAAGTCCTTTGATGGACTATATGATTTACCCTTCTTCAGCCATACTTTTGTGATCTCATCTTGTATGTCTCCTCATTTTCCCTGAACATTGTAGACATGATTCTTCCTCAGGGTATTCACGTTTGCTGTTTCCTTTACCCAGGATACTTCTAATATCCACATGGCTAACTCCCTTACAAGTTCTGACAGTTAAGTTCTCAAACTCATCCTAGAAAATTTGCTACATACCTCATTGCTGAATATCACTGCACACCTTTGAAGTACTCCCCTGGGGAAGCTATGCATGGATGCCAGCGCCTAGTCCACCCTTCAAAGCAATTTTGGAACTTTATCTGGAATGGCCATCAGAGCTGTTGTTGTGTTACCCTTGATGTCCTGAATGTCATCAAAATGTCTTCCTTTCAATATTTCCTTTATCTTCAGGTAAAGAAAGAAGTCATTGGGGGCCAGATCAGTTGAGTAGGGAAGGTGTTCCAATACAGTTATTTGTTTACTGGCTAAAAACTACCCCCCAGACAGTGTCGTGTGAGCTGGTGCATTTTCATGATGCAAGAACCATGAATTGTTGGCAAAAAATTCAGGTCATTTTCATTTAACTTTTTCACACAGCCTTTTAAGCACTTCAAAATAGTAAACTTGGTTAACTGTTTGTCCAGTTGGTACAAATTCATAATGAATAATTCCTCTGATATCAAGAAAGTTTAGCAACATGGTTTTGACTCTTGATTTGGACTGACGGAACATTTTTGGCAGTGGAGAATTGGCTGACTTCCATTGTACACTGATGCTTTATTTCAGGGTCATATGGTTACACACATGTTTCATCACCAGTGATAACACGGCCCAAAACATCATCTTGGCTCTCCAAAAGGTCTTGGCAAACTTCTACTCTCCTTCGCTTTTGTTCATCAGTGAGCTCCTTCCGGACCATTTTTGCACACACCTTTCTCATGCCAAGATTTTCAGTTAAGATTTTCCTAACTTTCTCTGTCGATGTTTACTTGGTCTGCTATGCTTCTCACAGTCAGCCGACGATTTTGATACAAAATTCAATGAATTTTTGCAATGTTTTCGTCAGTTTTGCTCGTTACTGGCCGCCCTGGCCTCTCTTCATCAGTGATGTGTTCTCTCTCCTCAGAAAAACGTTTAATCCATTTGTACATTGCCATTTTCTTCATGGCATTATCCCCATAAACTTGGACTAACATATCTCTGATTTTACTTCCACTCTTGCCAAGTTTAACAAGAAATTGAATGTTTCTTCGTTGCTCTAATTCAAGCTCAGACATTCTCGTGACGGCACACAAAAACATGCAACAACAATAATGAACGCCGCTCAGCAAGACACCGCCACACATTGACATGAACACAGCTGTGAGACACGGATATACTGAGGTTATGAAACCTTACTGAGTTGTTTGTACAGTGCTGCCAATGTAAGCACACAGTGGCAAGTTCGCGAACTTAAGTTTCAGACCTCGTGTAGAGAACTTTTCTCAAGGTATGTGCAGTCCTCCATGGTAAGCTAGGGGTTTTGACTTGCCCCGTATAGTAATTACTGCATCTTGAAGATCACTTTGAGATCATATATGCCCACTACAAGATGAAAAACAATAGCTTACTAATACTTAGAGCTTTCTACTTTTCAAAGTACTCTAAAATCCAAAATTTTCCAGCTACTTGCTTATTTCCACTTAGTTCTCTGCAGACTTGGCAAGATGATTGTAGGTAAATCCCCACTTTTCCCTGTGATATCTAGCAAAAGAATCGAGAAATGCTTTTTTCTTCCAATAATTACCACTTCTATTTATGAACAATGGAAAGCAACAAAACAAAGAGTAAATGAAAGAAATTAAAACATAAACCCACCCTGACTCGACACTCTGTCCAGTTAATGAACCCTCCAAAGGAACCACATTAACACTGTCACCGTTTTTAATGATGGGATAACTTAATACGTGCACTCATTCAGGACATTTGTAGGTTATTAATTACCCATAGACGGTATTCAAGCCATAAATGTAATTACCCAGAGTCCGTCTTTCCTCACTGCCCCAGCATCTTAGACCTCTTTCCTGAATCACCCTCGGGTGTGCGAAGCCCCAGACATACTCTTTGCCCCTCGGAATCTTTTTGCCCAAGTCTCCCTTAGCCTCTGCTGGTATCGATCTGCCAGGCACCCTGTGCTAAGTGCCTGCTTTTAAGTATTGATTCTCCAGACAAAGATATAGTGATGGTGATGATGACAGCCCCAGTTATGTTCATGTTCACAGAGGGGACCTGGGACGCAGATTACAAAGATCGATTTATTTCGGAGACTTAGGGGACATTCTTGTTGCCCTTGCCTCTGAATTGGTGCGTAAAGACAGTTTAAAAATAATGAGGGCTGTTAACTGGAGAAAGAGACATGTTGAGCAGATGGGCCATTACAGGCCAAGAGCCTAAACTGGTGGTAAACCGGGATGGAGGTTTGGACACAGGGGCGTCCTTAGGGATATGTATTTCTTGTTCCCAGATGTGGAATAATTATTTCAGTAGCAATAAGGGTGACCTTACAGAGGGGCCAATCCCTGACGTGACTCAAGGCTCAGGCGTGGGGAGCTTTACAAAGCAAGATTTCCAGTGCTGATCTAGGTTTTGCCCCAGTCCCAGTGGCTTTGCCTCAGTCCCAGTGGCTTTGCCTGGGGTGCTTCTTGAGGAGCTCACAGAGAGGGGGTGTGGACTTTGCCTTCACTGGGGATGAGGGAACACAGGGTGCCTGTTCTTTCTCTCACAATGCACTATTATTAATTTTCTGATTATAAACATAATATGTGCTTATTAAAAAATACTGAAAATTTTAGACATAAGGTAGAGAATGAAAGTCCCCTTAATTCTGCCCTATAGACATAACCATTGTTTTAATTTGTTGTATACTTTTCAAGAAGTTTTTCTATGTATCTATAAACTCAAATATCAACACATATATCTTTTAGGTAAACAATATAATATTAGACCTACTCATCTATAAAATATTTCATGTACATCTTTCTATGCTAGTAAATATAGATTTACTTGTTCCTTACAACACTTAAGAGTTTGGTTATAAGGCTATGGAACAATTTAATTGGTCATTTGAATTTAATTAAATTTTTATAAACAGTACTGCACAAAGAAATCATATACATTAATTTTTTACCCATTTGTTTAATTATTTCCTTTGGGAAGTTTCTACAAATTTAACAGCTAGGTCAAAAGTAATACTTATGTAAAATTTTGGTGTATATTGTCTAATTTTTTACCTCCAATAAGGTGAACAAATTTATACTTCACCTGTAGTATATTTACACCTCACCAACTTTGAATATTATTATTCTTTATAATCTTTGCTGATATTAAAGTAGAGAATGACATTTCGTTGCTATTCTAATTTACCTTTCTTTGATTACTAATCAGGCTGAATGTCTTTTCAAATTTTTTTTGGAAATTTCTGTTTCTTCTTTAGAAAGTGCCCTGATTCTTCTTACTTTTGAGGGGTGGGAGATGATATGTCTCTTTAAAAAAATTGATTAATAAGACCTCTTCATCAAATAGAGATACTAACGTTTTTACTGCCCTGTACATTACATATTTTCTTCCCAAAGTACATTTTATTGCCGCCTTTATTATTTTTTTAAACCAAGGATCCAATAAAGTTTCACTCATTGTATTTGGTTGTTAAATATCTTTAATTTCTTTTTAATATAGAAAAGTCACTCAAATTGTTTCCCCTGATAATATTAACTTTTTAAAAGAGATTATTTGTGATTAAAAACAATGTTCTGTATAATATTAGGTCAGTTTCCTTCTATTCTTAGTTTATTCATAAGTTTAACCTGGAGTGAATATAGAATTTTATCAGCTGTATTTTCTGCATTTATCAAACTGATCATTTCTTTTATTTTAATCAATTAATTTAGTGAATTACATTGATAGATTTTCTAATGTTAATCTACCCTTGAGTTCATGAAATAAATCCTAGTTAGAGGTACTATATTGTTCTTTTTAATGTGTTGTTGGTTATTTTTGTTAATACTATTTTTAGGGTATATATGTGTAGATCATATTCATAAGTGAATTTGACTTATAGGTTACTTTTCCCCACTATCTTGGTCATTTTTGACATTGGGGTTATACTAGTCTTGTGAAATGTGTTCTTAAAAGCTTTATAGAACTTTCTTATAAAGCCAACATCTGGAACTTTTTGAGGGTTTGAGTTAACTAATTCTTTCAATTTCTGTTCTTTAAAAAAAGAAGTTCAAGTAGTTATCTTAGAACATTGTTGATCTTTGTTTTTGGCTGTCACATTTTTGGCATAAAGTTATAAGTAGTATTATTTTATTAAAAATTGTTTCTTCCCTATCTGTAGTTATATTTAATTTTCTCATTGCAATGTTGTTTAAGTTTTCTCAAACTTTTTTCTTTTGTCAGATTTGTCAAACATCTCTTAATGTTGTTTTTTTTCCAAAGAACTTGTCTTAGTTTTACTTAATAATTCTATTTGTTTTAAACTTTCTAACTCATTGGTTTCTTTTGTTTATTTTGTTGTTCTTTTTTTGGCTTCTCAGTCTACTGTTCCAAAAATATTTATTCCAGACATTTCTTGTTTTAGGAAAAACACTTATTTAAAGATATGATTTTTCTCCTGAGTAAGATTTTGGCTACATCCCATAGAATTTTCCATTTAGTATTTCAACATATGTTAATTTCTAAATAATTTATAAACTGTTTTTATTTACTCTTTGACACAAAAATTATTTAGAAGAGTGAGGTTTTAAATTTAATTCCATTTTAATCAGTGAGTTGATCCTATAAGAATTCTACTTTTAGAAACTTATTGAGAATTTTTTATGGCCTAGTAAATGATCTTTCTCTCAGAACATTCCACGGACATTTGAAAAGAAAGTGTCCTCTCCTCTTTTTAGGGAACATATGATTTTCTGTGAAGTCAAGCGTGTAATATGTATTATTCGCATATTTTATACATATTCTTTGTCATCTTGACATGACAAATTTTGGGAATGGTTTGTTAACCTTTCCCAATGTACTTATGGATTTGACAATTTTTTTTTCTATTCCTAGCACTTCTTCTTCTTCTTTTTTTTTTTTTACTTTTTGGAGAGAATGTAGTAAAATTTAGAGAGCTGTCTGCCTGGTTTGAATACCAGCTCCACCCTTACGAGCTGACAGACCTTGACAAACCTTCTCAACTGTAAAATCATATCATTTACTTTAGAGGGTTCCTGGGAGGATTACATGAGTTGCTGTACATAAAGAGCTTAGAACTGTGCCTGACACACTGTGAGTGCTCTATTACTCTTACCTATCTGCTGCCATGATATTGAGAGTGAAAATGTTCACAAATCTCTAAATTAACTATTACTCTTACCTATCTGCTGCCATGATATTGAGAGTGAAAATGTTCACAAATCTCTAAATTAATAGGTTGCCAGTGCTGCTATATATTTTGATCTATCAATATGAATTCATTTTTTTTGTCCCATATAGATCCTTTTGCCTTGAATTCTGTATGAGCTAATGTTAATATTGCTATAGTGCTTTCTTTTCGTATTTTCCTGGTCTGACTTTGGGCATCTGCATATTTTCAACCTTTTTGTACTATTTTATGATATATTCTAATAAATAGCATGTACCTGATGCTCATTAGGAAATAAATCAGTCTGAAATTATGTTATCATTTAATAAGGGAGCTTTATTTACAATTGTTGGGATTACTTATATTCCTGTCATCTTTATGTTTTTGTTGGATATATTTCTAGATCTCTTGTCAAGGTTGGGTTGTTGCTAGTAGCTAAGCTTAGATGTTTCTAGGCTGGTGTGGCTAGAGAAAAGTCTGCTTCTCCTGCTTTCAAGAAAAACCTGAAGCTTGCCAGGGGGCATAGCATGTGAGGTCACACTCCTTTTGGTACCCTGGAACTGAGTTTTCTTATAGCCGTCATTCAGTGAGTGCCTAACATAAGCCAGGCACTTTTCCAGACATTTGTATGTAGATTACTTCATTTAACTGTCACAAGAACCCCAGGAGATAAGTAATATTATACCTATAGATAGGGAGACTAATTAAAGAAATTAGGGGGTGCTCCTGAGGAACTGAAGAATACATAGTCTGTAATGTGTAAACTCATTCCTTTTCCCACATGTATGCATGGGATATGGAGTAGGCTAAGAATTGGGCTCCTGAATTGACTTTTATCGAATTTCTGAATGAATATGAGGTTGCCAGTGCTGCTGCAGACAGTGGGGCTTCTTATTCTGGGTCACCCATTTTCCGTACAAGTTTACGTTTCCACTCTATGTTGCTTGTTTTGGAGTAGATAATCCAGAGTCTAGTTTTTTCACTGCTAGAGGAAAAAAAAGTCTTAATTCAGTGGCATGTGCCACATCCTGTCTTTCATCCTGTTTGTCTTTTTTCAGAGACTCAGTCTGGAGTTAGTGGGATCTGTGCTTGGTGGTCTCTCACAATCCCAGAGAAGAGAAGGCTCTTGTTTTATCCATCCTTCTATCTCCCGTGCCAAGAAGATTACTGGGTCTAGAGTAGGTGCTATTTGTAAAAATGACCTGAGCTCAGAAGAGGGAAAGTTGTTTTATAGCAACAGTTGAATTATGAGGATTTAGAAAAAAGCCATAGAATAGAAACGCATTCTCTTAAAATTATTTTTTCTATAACTCCTACACGACTGTATATAATGCAATAAAAAGAGAGTGTTTATTACTCTTTCAAGAGCTGACTCTGGACTAAAGCAGCATGTGCTTTCAGTAGGAGAAGCTTCCAGTCATCACAGGAGGGTGGAATGACATTGACATAGGAATGACCGTTTGCATTGGTAATGCAAGTGAGGACATCCAAGTAATAAAAGTTCTCCCAAGCCAGCTGCTGGGGAGATATATAGCCCTGATCTCACAGGGATTCCTCAGTTGGACAAAAAAAAAACAGCAACCCAAATGAAAACTCCCAGCTTACATCAGAGAAATACTGCTGCAGAGTTTTTAATGAGATCCCTAGGTGAATTAGTTTTTTATACGGGCCTGTTTGACTTCCACAGATATCTGGCTAGACCTTGATTGATTGTCAGGCTTTTTAAGCAGCATCGATTTTTACTGCTACAACACTGAGATGATGAGGTCATTGTATTTTGCCATGTTATTGAAGTTCTTGTTAAAGCAACCTGGAGGTCATACTCACATGTAGGCACTGACTTCTGGCTTGTGCTAAGTTTGAGAGATGGGAAGTTTGAGATAAGTAAAATGATAAAGGCAAAAACGCCCCACAATCTCCTCTCTGATTGTGAGGGGAAATTTCAGAGTTTTATGAATTAAAATGATAATCAGTAGCTATTAATCATAGCTGACCATTTTTTTTTCATTACTTGCTCTCATTTATCAAGCATGCAAGTACATAGGTCTGGTACTGTCACATGTTCTTTACCTACCAGAGCTCTTTTTGCTTACTCCACCTGTAGAGGAGGAAGCTGAGTCTCAGAAAGGTCGAGTTGCTCATGCGGGGTTAACTAGTCAGTGGAGGAGCTAGGTTTTGGATTAAGCTGTGTCTGACTCCAAAACCTATGATTATTACTGCTAGTTTTCTATGATGGGTGTGTGAGTAGTTAGAGATTCCCTTTGGGTAAGGCCAGAGAGGAGTGTGTGAGGTGGCTGCATATGTGATACCCTCTGTCTCCTGGGTGGACTGGGTCGTGGGGAAAGTGGAAATATCCCAGTATCTTTGGACACACCATCTTCAGTTTGCCCACTTGCAGAAGGCAGCCAGCCACCTGAGCTTCCCCTTCTGCTTGAGTGAGGCTGTGCCCATGAAGGGGCCTGAGAGAGCTTTGTACATTTTGGTATTCCTCCAGCTACCACCTATTGATCAGTGGCTGCCAGAAGCTTTAATCCGATTAGAGTCTGTAAAACTGGTTTCCATCTCTGGCGCCTGACTCAGGTTTCAGGGCAAGGGGAAAAAGTATGACATCACCCCAGCTTGCATCTGTGCTGGGTGGCTAATGAAATTACGTGATGGATTTGAGGACCATTAAAGTCAATGTTGATTCTTCTTATTATTAAGAGTACTTTCAAATTTACTGCACCGTGGGGCAGGCTCAAAAGCATCATTTTTCATAGGTGTGTTCATTGCTCTGGATTTTAGCGCACCAGTCCGTGGGATATGGAGAATGCTCGCAGCACAGAGAATCAATTCTGAAATCTGCAGGATGAAAGTGCATGTAGCTCTCTTGCTGGAGGGATGAAAAGTTTCTGGGATTTTTCCATAATAAGACATCCTGATGACCTCGGATTGAAAAAGCCTAAAATGAAACAAAACGTTTGTTAAAGAAATATGGAGTTCTACTGTTGCCATTAGCATACACGGCAGTCTTTTTAAAAAGTTTAAATGGTTAGTGTGCAAAAAGAGTGCTCAGTTCAGGTCACCACCAATTTACTGAACATAGATACTGAGCTAGCACCAGACATACACTATACTCAAGGGAGAGACCATGTCTGTTTTGTTCATCAGTGTATCTCCAGGGTCCAGCTAAATGTCAATCTGGCAGAAATGATTCTCTCTCTCTCTCTCTCTCTCTCTCTCTCTCTCTCTCTCTCTCTCTCACACACACACACACACTTCCTTGTAATATGACATACATACTGTAAAGTGTATAGATCTTAACCATACAACTCAATGAATTTATACACATACATGGTAACGCACACATACATACCTGTGAACTGTCACCTAAATTAAGACATAGGACATTTCCCAGATCCTAGAAGTCTTTCTCACATTCCCCCAACAGAGACAGCCTCTTTTTTGACTTATATAGCCACAGATAAGTTTTGTGTATATTAGTGAATATACTTCATATAAACTCATGTAAGTTGAATCTTTATATAAATGGAATCATACAATGTTATCTTTTGTGTCTGGATTCTTTTACGTATCTTTATCTCTGAGATTCATTCATGTTGCTACATATAAGAGTATGTAAAAGTAGCTTGTTCTTTTTATTGCTATGTAATATTTCACTGTGTAAATACTGCACCACTTATGTATTCTTCTATGCGGAGTTTTTGAGTGTTTCTAATTTTTAGCTATTATACACAAAGCTGTTGAAAATAGTCTTATACTTATCTTTTTTTCTTTTTTTTATTTATTGGGGTGACAATTGTTAGTAAAATTACATAGATTTCAGGTGTACAATTCTGTATTACATCATCTATAAATCCCATTGTGTGTTCACCACCCAGAGTCAGTTCTCCTTCCATCACCATATATTTGATCGCCCTTACCCTCATCTCCCACTCCCCAACCCCTTACCCTCTGGTAACCACTAAACTATTGTCTGTGTATGTGAGTTTTTGTTTCTCATTTGTTTATTTTGTTCTGTTGTTGTTTTTGGTTTATATACCACATGTCAGTGAAATCATATGGTTCTCTGTTGTCTGACATATTTCGCTTAGCATTATACTCTCAAGATTCATCCATGTTGTCACAAATGTTCCTATATCATCTTTTCTTACCGCCGAATAGTATTCCATTGTGTATATATACCACAACTTCTTTATCCATTCATCTATCGAAGGACATTTTGGTTGTTTCCATGTCTTGGCCACCGTAAACAAAGCTGCAATGAACATTGGAGCACACGTGTCTTTATGTATAAATGTTTTCAGATTTTTTGGGTAGATACCTAGGAGAGGGATTGCTGGGTCATACGGTAATTCTATTCGTAATTTTTTGAGGAACCTCCACACTGCCTTCCATAACGGCTGCACCAGTCTGCATTCCCACCAACGGTGTATGAGGGTTCCTTTATCTCCACAGCCTCTCCAACACTTGTTACTATTTGTCTTGTTGTTGATAGCCATTCTGACTGGGGTGAGGTGATATCTCATTGTGGTTTTTATTTGTGTTTCTCTGATGATTAGTGATGTTGAGCATTTTTTCATATGTCTATTTGCCATTTGTGTGTCCTCTTTGGAGAAATGTCTCTTCAGGTCATCTGCCCATTTTTCAATTGGGTTGTTTGTTTTTTTGTTGTTGAGTTTCATGAGTTCCTTGCATATTTTGGATATTAACCCCTTATCGGAGGCACTGTTTGTAAAAATCTTCTCCCATTCAGTTGGTTGCCTCTTTATTTTGTCCATGGTTTCTTTTGCTGTGCAGAAGCTTTTAAGTTTCATATAGTCCCATTCATTTATTTTAGCTTTTACTTCCCTTGCTTTGGAGTCAAATTCATAAAATGCTCTTTGAAGCCAAGGTCCATAAGTTTAGTACCTATGTTTTCTTCTATGCAGTTTATTGTGTCATATGTTATGCTTAAGTCTTTGATTATACGTATCTTTTGATGGGCTTTTCCACATATTTCTTTTATGCATATATCTAAAACTGGAACTGCAGGGTCATGTAATATTTTTATATTGTTGGATTGAAAATACAGTTCTTTCTTTGGCTGTGGCCCATTCAGGCTTTACAAAAGACCTGTGGTCACCTCTGCCATGTGTTCTCAGTGGAAAATAATGATAGCAAAGAATTAAAGAAGAATATATACAGCTGACGCATTATTTACTTAATAAGATGACAATATGAGCTTAAACATGTGGTTTTAAGGTATAAAATAATGCTGAAAAATTTGATAATCTAGTAATTTTTTTTTGAGAATCCAGTAATTTTATTACACCAAACTGAATACTGTACTGCAGGTTATATAGTATAAATTCATAGTTAGCATATTAGTTCAGTAAAAATATTTATTGAGAGCCTACTGTGTGCCAGGCACTGTTCCAGGCATTTGGATTATAGTAGGTATCTCAGATAAGAAAAGGTCTCTGCTCTTACAAGTTTTAGGTTCCAGTAGAGAAGGCAGACAGTAGACAAATAAACATGTGCTATAAAATGTATCACCACTGAAACATATGATATAAAAAAATTTTGGCAGGATTACAGATACATCTGCTTTAGCAATAGATTTATAGATGAGTTGTATTTGAACTGTGTCTATGAGTATACATAGCTTACAGTCTAGTTATTGGAAAATTAGAGGCCAAAAGTCCTATTCACACAATAATAATAATAATAATAATAATAATAATAATAGTTAACTATGTGGTCTAAATACTTTACATGGATTATCTTATTTCATCTTCCCACTATTCCTATGCTATAGGTACTATTCTCCCCATTTTAATGGTGAAGAAACTGAGCTGTAAGAGATTGAGTAATTTACCCAGAGTCATATAGTTGATCTGTAGAGATATTGGGATACAAACCAAGCAGTCTGGCTTTATCCGTTCTATCCTTCAGATGGACAAATATGCATTACTCTACACTGTAAGATTATCCAAATGATACATAATAAACTAAATTGATAAAGACATTATACTAATGTTGATTTATAATGCAAAAGCAAAACTCAAATAGCAGTGGTTGAAAATTGATTAATTGAAGACAGCATCAATGGCACGTTATTTGCAAATCGTCTTTCCTGAAAACTACTGAAATTCGGTCTTGTATGCTCACGCTCAATAAAAGTTTTTGCAGTATTTCCGAAAGAGTGGCTGCCAGAGTTTTAACAGAATGCTGAATTAAAGAGTCAGTTAACTCTATTCATACATTCAATTAAGAAACTACTGCTAACTCACTTTTGTAGGTTATTAGTAAATAACATTAAATTAAAATAAAAGGTAATGGGAAGTGTGTCATTTGCTGCCAGTATGAAAGGAAGACTTGCATTTCTTGGTTGGTTCATTAATTTTCTTTGTCCCATATAGATCTTTTTGCCTAGAATTTTGTGTGAGCTAATGGCAATTGGAAGGCCCCTCCAGAGGACTGAGGTCTGCTCTGAGAATCACTGACCAAAGTGAAACAAGAAGATATGCAAAGGGAACATTTCTCAGCAACATGCTGAGTGCTATAGGTTGGGGTTAGTGCTATAGGCTAGTGGTATAGGTTGGGGTTCAGTGAGACCTAAGAAGTAGCTCCCATTTCCCTCTAGAATTCTGAAACAATTAAGAGATGATCAAGAAGTAAGATAGAGATCAAAATATAACTGTTAGTACTGATTAAACTGATAATGGAGACGTGTGGAGTGAGGCAGATTTATGCACCCAGGCCCAGGAAGGACTGGACAGACCAGCCTTTCCAAGTAATGGCACTGTGTGCCCCTATGGCGTTGGAGAAGCAGGAGGAGTGTCCTCTCTGTGGTCAGTTTGCTCCTCCGAACGAGAGCAGAAGTAAGCCTACTCCAAGTTGCTCCATTTCCCATGGGAGGAGTGAGTGGGAAGAGGGGAGGCCAGCTGTGTTATGGTAGTGAAACGCCCTCCACATGGAAGGAAGCATCAGCCTGGGGGAAGAAGCTTTTCTTGCCCCCACAAAATACATTCAGTGTTTATGCTGTGGGGTTACAAAGAAAGGGCGCACCCAACCAGAAACAGGAAGAAGCACTCTGAGAAGGTAACTTGCCCTGAATCTAGTAGGAAAGCCAGGAGCTAGCCGGATGGAAGTTGGGAAGGGAGGCTGCTGTAGCCCAGCGTTTGGTAACCGTAGCCTGCGGGACAAATCTGGCCTGTGGCTTGTCTTTGGAAATAAGGATTTATTGGAACACAACCCCTCCTTCATTAATGTATTGTCTATGCATTTCTGCTGTAGTGGTAGGGTTGAATAGTTGTGACAGAGACCATATGACCCACAAAGCCTAAAATATTTACTAGTTAGTCTTTTTCAGAAAAAAGCTTACCCACCTCTGTTTTAGGCAGTGGGTAATGCTTGGGAGTATGACAGAGGATGGTGCTGTGTTGGGGATGTGGAGTTGGGCCCTATAAGTGGGTTTATAATGTTGGGACATGAAGCAGGAGGCAGGTGCCGCGGGTGGGGGGCGGGGGTAGAGTGGTGAGAGGAATCACAGACTACTGTCCAGCTCGGCAACACCATAGCCGGCCATGATAAGGAGCCTGGAAAAAGTAATAACATGGATGGACCCCTGGTTCTCTAGAACTTTATAGTCCTCTATAGAGAGCAGTGATGTAGGCAGGCAGGTTCACTCTATTAATTATATGCAGACAAATGGACAAACATTTAACAAATAGAGCCTTTAAATTTATAAAAAAATTGTATCATATACAAGCCAAAGGTACGTGCAGAAGGCGCTATGCTATGGCAGTAACATGTTTAGAAAGGATGAAATTGGTCATTCCTCTTTGAGTGGCTTGGGGAAGGGGTTCAGAAAAGCAGCAAAATAGCCACAGCTGTGGAAAAGGAGTAGGAAGGATGAATTAGGACGGGGAATTAGGCATAAGGGTGCCATTTAGAGCCAGAATGAGAAGACTGAAGTGGACCTGAGTCTCTGCCTGAGAGAATAAATGAGGAGGAAATGTAAGAATCAGAAAGGAGCTCTATGCAGAGAGGGGCCAGGATATTAGGACCAATCTTTATTATTATTATTTTTTAAAAGAATAAGACAGTCCCCTCCACCCCCAGCTGTTGGAATTAAAAAAATCATTAACGTATGAGCATTGCTCTGTGTCCTGACTTATCCTGCTTCCAAGCAAGATTATTTTAACATTTTGGCTTCTGGGGCTTAGGCTACTTAGGACAATAGAAAAATGTTAAACTAGAAGAGGCGATCAGAATTGAGAAGAAATGGAAGTACTGGTGGAGGGGTGGCAGAGTGACTGGAGAATACATCCAGGCAGTTAGGGGAAGGATGGGGAAAAGACCACAGTCAGTTTCTTGGGCAGGGCTGAAGAAGAGGGGATTTGGGGGGTTTAAAGAGAGAGGGAACAAGTCTTTGGGGGCTACTCCAGGCATGCGTGGAAAGTAGATAAGATGGGTAGGGATGGCAAATTGATTTTGTTCTCAATTATGAATTGGGTTCCATTTGATGTTTTTCAGCAGCCTCAATAAAGATTAAGACTTGTCACTTAATTCTTGGCTGCCCAACAGTTGTTTAAATATGACGCTGTGCAGAGACTGGACCAAGTATGATTAATTCTTCTTCCTAAATCATTTTTTATTTTTAGTTTTATTTGAAGAGCTTTATCAAAGTATAATTCACATAACACACTGCACACATTTTAAAGTGCACAATTTGTTGTGTTTTGACACATAAACACCTGTGAACTATCACTATGATCAAGATGATGGATATATCCATCACTCTCCAAAGCATCCTTTTGTAATCCCTCCCATTGCACTTTCTCTAGGAAACCACTGATCCGCTTTCTGTCGTTATAGA
This sequence comes from Rhinolophus ferrumequinum, assembly GCF_004115265.2. Classification (NCBI taxonomy): domain Eukaryota; kingdom Metazoa; phylum Chordata; class Mammalia; order Chiroptera; family Rhinolophidae; genus Rhinolophus; species Rhinolophus ferrumequinum. The sequence goes on along the minus strand of NC_046290.1, from coordinate 44,535,532 downwards.
TTAGTTAGCACTTCCCAGAATTTTATGTAAAATGGAATCACACATTATCTACTCTTTCTATGGGGGTGTGTGGGTGGGTATGTAGTCTGTCTCCTTTTGCTCAGAATAATTATTTTGAAATTTATTCACATTTTTGCATGCATTAATAATTCATTTCTTTTTACTGCTCAGTAGTATTCCATTGTATGGATATACCACAGATTATCTATTCATCTTGTGATGGATATTTGAGTTTCCAGTTTTGGGCTGTTACAGTAAAGCAACTGTGAGTATTTATGTTCATGTCTTTGTATGGACACATGCTTTTAGTTCTCTTGGGCAAATACTTAGGAATGTAATGGCTGGATCATATGGTAGGTATATGTTTTAGTTAAGAAACTTCCAAACTGTTTTCTGAAGCAGTTGTACCATTTTACACACCCACCAGAAGTGTATGAAGGTTCCAGTTTTACATCCTCACTAGCACTGGTATGCTCAGTCTCTTTAATTTTAGCTATTCAAATAGGTGTGTAGTGCCATCTCATTGTAGTTTCACTTTTTATTTCCTTAACGATTAATGATGTTGAACATCATTGCATTTGCTAATATCTATATGCCTTCTTTGGTGAAGTGTCTATTCATATTTTTGCCCATTTCTTATTGGGTCGCTTGCAATCTGATTGTTGATTTTAAGAGCTTTTAAATATATTCTGGATACAATTCCTTTATAAGGTATTTGATTTGTAAGTATTTTGTTTCAGTCTGTGGTTTGTGTTTTAATGACCCTAGCAGTCTTTCAAAGAACAGATGTTTTTAATTTTGATAAGTCCCATTTATTGATTTTTTTTCTTTTGTAGATTGTTCTTTTGATGTTGTATCTAAGAAATCTTTGTTTGACTCAAGATCACAAAGATTTTATTATATGTTTTCTTCTAGGAGTTTTATAGTTTTAGGTTTAGTTTGATATAGGTTTAGGTCTATGAACCATTCTGAGTTAATTATTATATAAGTGTGATTAAAGTTCTTCATTTGCATATAGCTATCTAAGTTTTTCAGCATTATTTATTGAAAAGACTACCCTTTCTGCGCTGAACCAGCTTTGCACCTTTTTCAAAAATCCATATAGTTAAAGAGTCCATTCCTGGATTCTTTCTGTTCCATTGATCTATTTGTCTATCTTTACATTAGTACCATGCTGTCTTGATTACTGTAGCTTCATAAATCTTGAAATTTGGTGCTTTTAGTCCCCTACTTTTTTTTTTTTTTTTAAGTCAGAGTTGTTTTGGCTGTTCTATCCTTTGCATTTTCATATGACTTTTAGAATCAGTATGTTAATTTCTGGGATTTTTTTTGAGTGGAATTGCAGTGACTCTCTAGATCAATTTTGAGAGAATTAGCAGCTTAACATTATTGAGTCTTCCAACTCATGAATATGGTTTTTATTTAGGTTTTTTAAAATTGGTCTCAGCAATGTTTTGTCATTTTCAGTGCAGGTCTTGCACAATATTTGTCAGAGTGACCCCTAAGTGTTTCACTTTTTTCCGATGGTATTGCAAATAGTACTGATTTTTTTCAATTTGTGGTTCTTTGTTGCTAGTATATAGAAATACAATTGATTTTTGTATATTGATCTTGAATCCTGTATCCTTGCTAAACTCACTTATTTGTTTCAATAGCTTTTTTTGGTAAGTGAATAACTTTTAATGAGCAAACTGAACAGGCACATTTCCATAGGTGAAAGAACGTCATCCACAGCATTGGTCTAAATTGCCTTTTTAAGCTGGTCTAGGATGCCCTCCAGGTGCTCTGGGAATGGCTCTGTGGTACTTGTTCCAAAACAAAAGGTCTCTCATGAAGAAGGGTTAGGGCAAAATGATGGTGAGTGATTATTCCCAGACAGTATATGGGCAAAAATGCCCAGGCCCTATGGTGGGCAAGAATAATGAGGATTTGAATAAACACGAAATGTCCAAGGACACTGCAAAAGGAGTGTCCGAATGGAGACATACCGAATGGAGGTAGGTCGGTGGGAGTTGGCTGCCACCCTTGCAGATAGTCATAGGAATAGGGTGAGGGAAAGACTGCTGTGTGACAGCAGTATTTCTTATCTCCCATGAGGGGGACATTCATCTGAACCAACCTGAGAGGAAGAACTGAAGTGGGAAGAGTGTTGGCTATGTCTATATGATAGTAAATATATAGATAATAAGTGGGAACTCTAGCTAAGGCATTGGAAGTTTATTTCAATTCCTGGGTTATTATCATGTGGGTAAGATGAATTGCTGGAGTGACTTTGTTTTTAGGTGCTTATTTTATGTCACAGAGGCACAGTTGTTATAAAATAAGAAATGGCAGGCGATAGCAACAGATTGGTTATGACAAAAGAAGGATTGAAATGAGTCAAACAGAACTCCAGTGTTTTCTATAATAGGAGTGCAATGATATTGTCGGTAGTCAGAGAAACCCTGGCATGCACAAGGAGATGTACAGGTAAGGCTCACATTAAGTTGGTCTAGAAGTTCAATTTTAAATAAGACTTAGTGGGACTGACCGAATGACTGCCATTCTACATCTGTTCTATAGAATCCTTTTGTTCCAAGAAGACCGTTTGGGTGTACTATGAGGGCAAAGGTAATGAGAAGCCAAATGGGCAGAGAGCGAGACCCTCCATCTTCCTCACTCCTATCCTAACTTCTGCATTCAACCAGAAGACTTGCCCCTTCTTTTAGAAAAACTATCTGTATAATATATTAGGATTCCACATCAGAAGTTGTTTTCTAACGAACTGTGTGTGTGTGTGTGTGTGTGTGTGTGTGTGTATGTGTGTGTGTGTTTGAAAACCGCTGGACTAGATTAATGAAAGCGATCAATGATAAATGCCTTCTTCACAGACAAGGAGCGAAGTGTCACACAGAACTTGTGCTCTTTGCAAAGTGGACGGGAATCACTTCCTTCTTAGCCTGAGGTCCTGCTAAAGTGACAAGTTACTGTTATCCCAACGTTATGTTTGCCAAATATTATATGGGACGTAATTATGCTAAAATTTATTTGCTGTTTATCTGAAATTCAAATTTAACTGGATGCCTTGTATTTTTATTTTCTAAATCTGACAACCCTAATTAATGCATAATTCCTAACAAAATAGTGAGTGGATTCTCCCAATGTAACGATTTCCTAAGCCTGACCAAAAAATTCTCACATCTTGGCTACGTGCTTCATAATGCCATAGTAATCCTTCGGCCTGCCATGCACAGTTTTCCCAGTAGCCAGTAGTTCTTTCTTCCTTGGGGATAAGGGAATAGGTGCCTTTTTAGGCCAGAAGGGCCTCACTTTCCCCAGGACACTGAAGACAAATTAGTCCAAATTCTGCCATTGAACTGGTTTTTCCATTGTTTGTTCTTAAGTGTCATTTCATCTTTGAAATTTCAAGTTGGAAGTATTAATTAGAATATCAATGGTATCTTGGAGTCTTCATAGATATTATAGACTCTTTCCACAGGGATAATTTTTAACATTTTTGTTGTCTTTGTCACTTTTTCTTTTTAAACCTCAGTTCATTTTATCTGTTATATTGCCAAGTACTTGGTCAATGCTACTAATAACAGCTTGCTGTGGTTCTGTATCTTTCTTTCCTTCTTTTATAAAAGCCCATTAGAGATCTGAGCTTATCAGAAAACCCCCTGGCACTGGCACTTTAGATGTCCCTTGCTTGTCTTTCTCATTTAAATCCCATCACAATAAATACCATTATAAGAAAGCTTTCTGGGCAGTAAAACTAAATCCGTGTTTTGGATGATCCATTATATGTGCTTTTATCATTACATTTGATTCTCATAACCCTATGAGACAGGTATTATAACTTCATTTTTCAGAAGAGGAAGCCAAGACACAGGTAAAGCTACTTGCCCAAGGTCACACATCTGGAAATTCGTAGAGCTATGGTATGGACCCACCTCTGTCTGATTTCAAAATTATTGCTTATGGCTGTTGTGTTATATTCTGCAAACAGGGCTTTGCTGGTCTGACTTCAGTCAGTTATGTGCAATAATAATCCGATAGAGTGACTGTCTATGTTACAGAGAAATTGATAGTGTACTTCCTGCCTGGTGAGGGAGAGAAGATAGCTGAGCTTTCCCTAGGAGGTTTGTTCTTCCAATAGAAGTGGTTTTCCTTTAGTAACTCTTATTTTTCACCTAGAAGAAATAACCATCTAATTGGGTGCCATCATGTTCCGTAATTAATTTAAAAAATCTGCATACAGAAAAATCCCAGCATCTGGTGAGAAAAATGGGGGAAGGTATGTGTTTGTGTATTCATGACATTTCTTCCCTTTGCTGGGTTTAGTTCTCTTTGCTTGTGGATTTATTAAACAGAAGCTGGATATTGGTATTCTTTCTTCTCCAGATTTCTCAACCTGGAGACTGGTTTCTAGCCATGTGTTAATTTTAGCACCATTTTATTTCATTAAAATAATTGGCGAGTTCCTTGAATTCGTCACAACGGGAGTTCACCTATTTTTAACTGTTTAAAACTTAATGTGGTGGTGCTATTTTTACTCAGAAAATAGTTTTCCATCAGTTACTTCTGAATGTTTTTCTCTATAAGGGAGGTCCATTTAACCATTTTGATTCAGAGTGTCCTGTAACTCAAAATGCCACCTCGATGTAGATGACTCCCAACCTTTCTTTGGAATCCCACACCCGTATGTACAGTTACCTGCTGGATATCCCACTTCGACACGTAAAAGGCAGATCTAGCTTAGCATGTTCAAAACGGCTCTTGGCCTTCCTCTCCAAACCTGATCTTCTCTCATTCTTCTTTCTTGATGAATGTCTACTTCAATCTTTCAGTTGCTCAGGCCAAAAATCTGGGCCTGATGTGTCACTCCTTTCTTTCTTTCATCCAGTCAATTCTCAAATCCTGTGAGCAGTACTGTCACCATATGTTCATAATATGACCACTTTTATCACCTCATGTCTATCACCTTAGTCCCAACTGCCTCCATTTCTCTCCTAGATTATTGTTATAGTTGCCTCTTTGCTTCTTCCCTTGCTCTGCCAAGTCTCTTCTCCACATACTAGCTAGACTGATATTTTAAAAACACACCTCTTCTGTTGAAAACCCTTCACGGATTTCCCATCTCACTTGGTATAAAATGCAAGACCTTACATGATCTGCCCCTCCCCCCCCCCAATCTCTGATCCCATCTCCAGCTCCTGCTACACCTCCAGGCCAGTCACAGTGGCCTTCCCCGAAACTTGCCCTGTGAGCACACGCTCCTCTGGTTCCTGCATCTGCCTGGAACACTCTTGCCCTGGGGACCCACGTGACTCCCTCCCTCCCTTTACCTCTCTGCTCAAACATCACCTTACCAGGAAGTCTTAACTGACCTAGATAAAATGTTGCCTCCATCTGAGTGTAGGCCCTTTTTTGTTTTTGTTTCCTGTGTATCCCCATTACCCGGCACAAGGTAGACACACTCAGTAAATATCTTCATTCAGTAAATACAAGTGAATTCATTAGTTTCCAGGTAAGAAAAGAATTTTGTTGTTGTCATTGTTTTCCCTTGAATGTCTATGATTTAGTTCTGGGTTCCAGTACACCTTGATTAGTATCCTGTCTGATCCTGAGCAAATCACGTATCTCAGTTTCTTTAACTATAAAATTCAGGGTTGGACTAGTAGTATGCAAGGCAAGTTTTAGTTGCCCTTTCCTGGTTTTGTAAGTGTGGGATCTCTTCTGAGATCCAACAATAGCATACCAAGGGTTGGGGGCTCTTCTATAGCCCTACATTTGTGTCAGAAGTGATGGAGACAGCCTATTCTTCCACTTTCTATGCACTTTGTGAAGCCTTCCTTCTCACCATCAAGCATTTTATGTCCTTGTGCCGTCATGGCACACCTTGAGTAGGAGCAGTTGTGAGGCGTGTTGTCAGACACCAGTTAATATTTACAGATCATGACAATTTGTATAGAAGTTACATTACAAAGTCAGAGTGGATTAAAGAGTATCTGTAAAACAACCTAACCTTGCTCATCTACATTCTGTTATGCTTTCTTGAATGGGGGAGAAATAGCGGAACATGGTGGCAATTATGCATAATTCACTGAATGGCTTTGGGGAATGTCTTATATGTGAATGTCATTGGTTTTATGTGTTGTGGTGGGAAAACAAGAGGTTTAGTACTGGTCTTGCAATGCTTGAGATACAGAGGTGTTGCAGTGTTTGAGATACAGAGGTAAGAATTGTGCTCTCTTCCTTCAGAGAGTTTATAGTCTAGATTACAAGACAGGACATATTTGACCCACAAAAAGGTGTGTAGGAACACAGGTTAATAGGAGTGAGTGCCAGATGTGCGGTGCAGCTTGAGCTAGAGCTTGCCGGTGGCATCCTTATGGGCCAAGATTTTTTGTGGGGATTGGTTCATAAGAGAAGGGAGACTTGAGCTGTGTCATGTGGGGGTCTCTTCTCCTCTCAAGAAGCCAACTCTACAAGACAGTCTCCCTCCCCTCTTTCCTCTGGTCCAGGGTGATAACAGCTTGGTTTGCACTAACTATCAGGTTTCTGTAGTATTCCTGTGGTCCTTTTACATCATGCTGTCATAAATAAACCCTCTTTGAAGGTTTCAAGTGGTTCATCTGTTTCCTGTTGGGATTCTGACCAGTACAGTCATGAAACAAATTTTTTGCTTAATGGGAACAGATGAGACCTCCAGATTATGACTATTTTTCTTCAGCGATATACAGCCTTCCAGAAAGATAAGCTTAATATCTGCACCAAAGGAAGACAAGTACCATTTCTATATCCCTAATCTTCTGCTTCAAGTTCCTTGACTTAGGAATCTTGTTTGTCCTTTGATATATATGCTACCTTGGATGGATCAAAGAGGAATTTGCTGTTGGTATCCTAAAGACGTAGCTTGACAATATAATTGACTTTCTAAAGTGGAACGCTTTTGAGAGTGCAAGGGTGTACTATAAATAATTACTCAGGGACAATAGCTGTAAACCAGGGTTGTTGGAGGCAAACATGACTGAATGGTCATTCTACAGATAACGTGAAGGGATGTTATAATTGGCTTTCCTGAATCTGAAATTATAATTTCTAGAGAAAGTAAAGAGCACCCCTTCTGTTTGCACCAACCTAATAAGTCTGGCAGGCCCACGCTAGACGAGAAGGATGCAGATCTCAAAGAGAGGAAGGGCAAGAGCGCTCCAGTCGGGACTAGCTTAGTGAACAAAGGCCAAACATCAGGCGCCAGCTGCTACACAAAGCAGATTAAAGACCTGAGCTCCATCACCAGTGCACTCGTGTGTGCGCACAGGGCTAGGTTTATTTAGAGGGATACATTTTCTTTATAAACCTTTCAACAACTAAAAATGTGAAGAGATGCTTCAAAGCAGCAGATCTCCCCAGTAGCCTGGTGTGTGCATGGAAGCTGATGCTCCTCATTTGGCTGTGTGCTGTGAGGTCCAATGCAGGATTTGGGATTATCTAGCCAATTAGTACATTGGTACTTTGTCTGCCTCTCAAGGGATTTCCCTTTAAACTCTCTAATAGGAACATTTTGTTTTCCCTAGAAGAACAATTTGGTCACCCTTTGGGTGACCATCTCTTGTAATCTGTGCTTTTGTATTTATTTCCACAGTTTGAACATACCCTTTCTCCTCATTTTTCTTAGTACTCAATGTTCTTGCTGGTAATTTATGGGGAGCACTTTGCATCATGCTCTCCAGCTTGGTGGTTATCATTTCTGTTTTTGAAAACAAAAGTTTATCTTGCAGAGGAAAATTCTTTGTGTACGTTCATAAATTTGTGCCTGTGCATTTTAACTTTATGAAAGAGCAGGGAGCTACCGTGATTTGTTGGAAAAGCTCTTCCAGAATTAAGTTATATTTTTATGATACCAAATCAGAAGCTTCTAGCATTTGGGGCCTATTTATTATTTATTATGAATCAGATTGACACTTAGTTGAGTTGGAATTTCAAATAGGCAGCATAGATAATGGTTAGTTTCCTCAGTAATAAATTATGCCTATAACTTCAATAGCGGCCATGAGGTAAATTGGCTGTGGTTGACATTATAGGCCTAGTGGCTTGGCTTTTCTTAAGTATGGTTGATTTAGAGAGGTCGGATAGGTGAGCACATGCTTTCAGTTCCATTATGCAATATTTGTGAGGCCTAACTGTGGAGGTAATACATGGATAAAGACTAAAATGGACGCAAACACCTACGTATAAATTGGCATCTCTTTGGCTTTCTCTCAATCGCCACCTGTGAACTTCTTTTTTTTTAACTCTCTATTAGGTTGGGGCAAAAGTAATTGCAGTTTAAAAGGTTAAAAATAATGGCAAAACCCGCAATTACTTTTGTACCAACCTAATAGATTTAGAAAGCTTCTGGGGCTGCCTTTATTTACTTATTTTTTGTCTGTGCTTCTGGACTCTCCACTGAAATGCTCCTCCAGCTGAACCTTTGACTAGCTGCCTGCCCTCATCCAATAAAGACATTAGTTTGCCTCCTGAAGCCTTCTAATTCACTCTAAAGGGCAGTGACAACTTGTTGCTTCTTCCTGGTCAGAATAACAAAGCGTCCTTCGTTAGTCTCTCACTTAGCTCAAATGAAAAGATGAACTCAAAGAACACACACTGCACCTCATTCAGGAAGTTCCCTCCCTAACAGGTGCATATTCCCTTATTCATCTTCTACATTCCTAGATTCGGAAACTTATGTGGCTTCCAGTAAAGAAATGGCAGTGATCTTCAAAAGGAAGATTAAGAATTCACCAAAAGAGTGCTATAATGAAAGGACTTTGATGTTCCATGTGAATAATCTCTGACCCACTTAATTTCATTAATTCATTGATTCATTTGTTCATTCATTCCTAAAACTTTTATATCGTGCTTGCTAAGTACCAGGCACTACTTGCTTCTAGAGAACTTAAGATGGGGAATACTATTTTTTGTGTGTGTGGCTGATGAGATAATAGTATACTCAAGATACCTAGGAGCCTCTGTAAGAATTATAAGAATTAATACAGTTTTTGTAAAGTGACTGGAATTAACAATAATTGAAAAAAAAGCTCATTATCCTCTACAGTAATAATGACACCTATAAATGGAAATGGGAAAAGTATTTCTTTAAAATAGTGACAGAAAATTACAAAATATTAAGAACATTATAAAATATTTAGAAATAAATTTAGCAAAAAAGTAAAGGACCTATATGTAGAAACGTGAAATGCATGTGAACAAATAGAAGGGCATACCACATTCTTTATTTTTTTTTTTGGTTCTAAATTCTTTGATTTTTTTTTTTTTAAAGTTTATTGGGGTGACAATTGTTAGTAAAATTACATAGATTTCAGGTGTACAATTCTGCATTACATCATCTATAAATCCCATTGTGTGTTCACCACCCAGAGTCAGTTCTCCTTCCATCACCATATATTTGATCGCCCTTACCCTCATCTCACACCCCCCAACCCCTTACCCTCTGGTAACCACTAAACTATTGTCTGTGTATATGAGTTTTTGTTTCTCATTTGTTTGTCTTGTTCTTTTGTTGTTTTTGGTTTATATACCACATATCAGTGAAATCATATGGTTCTCTACTTTTTCTGTCTGACTTATTTTGCTTAATATTATACTCTCAAGATCCATCCATGTTGTCACAAATGTTCCTATATCATCTTTTCTTACCGCCGAATAGTATTCCATTCCACAACTTCTTTATCCATTCATCTATCGAAGGACATTTTGGTTGTTTCTATGTCTTGGCCACCATAAATAAAGCTGCAAGGAACATTGGAGCACACATTTCTTTATGTATAAATGTTTTCAGATTTTTTGGGTAGATACCCAGTTGAGGGATTGCTGGGTCATATTGTAATTCTGTTCGTAATTTTTTGAAGAACCTCCATACTGCCTTCCATAAGGGCTACACCAGTCTGCATTCCCACCAACAGTGTTTGAGGGTTCCTTTTTTTCCACAGCCTCTCCAACACTTGTTACTATTTGTCTTGCTGATGGTAGCCATTCTGACTGGGGTGAGGTGATATCTCATTGTGGTTTTTATTTGTGTTTCTCTGATGATTAGTGATGTTGAACATTTTTTCATATGTCTATTTGCCATTTGTATGTCCTCTTTGGAGAAATGTCTCTTCAGGTCCTCTGCCCATTTTTCAATTGGGTTGTTTGTTTTTTTGTTGTTGAGTTGAATGAGTTCCTTGTATACTTTGGATATTAGCCCCTTATTGGAGGCACTGTTTGTAAAAATCTTCTCCCATTCTGTTGGTTGCCTCTTTATTTTGTTGATGATTTCCTTTGCTGTGCAGAAGCTTTTAAGTTTCATATAGTCCCATTCATTTATTTTAGCTTTTACTTCCCTTGCCTTTGGAGTCAAATTCATAATGTGCTCTTTGAACCCAAGGTCCATAAATTTAGTACCTATGTTTTCTTCTATGCAGTTTATTGTATCAGGTCTCATGCTTAAGTCTTTGATCCATTTTGAATTAATTTTGGTACATGGTGACAGATAGAAGTCCAGTTTCATTCTTTTGTACGTGGCTATCCAATTCTCCCAGCACCATTTATTGAAGAGGCTGTCTTTCCTCCATTGTATGTTTTTAGCTTCCTTGTCAAAAATTATCTGTCCATATTTATGTGGTTTTATTTCTGGGTTCTCAGTTCTATTCCACTGGTCTATGTGTCTGTTTTTCTGCCAATATCATGCTGCCAATACCATTTTGATTATTGTAGCCCTGTAGTACAAGCTAAAGTCAGGGAGTGTGATACCTCCAGTATTGTTCTTTTTTCTTAAGATTGCTTTGGCTATTCGGGGTCTTTTTTGGTTCCAAACAAATCTGATGATTTTTTGTTCTACTGCTTTAAAAAAAAGGCATACCACATTCTTAGATGGGAGACATCATATCATAAAAATGTCAAATTACCCAAAATTATTGTATATTTTTAGTATTATTCCAGTGGACTCTCACACCATTTTTTTATATGAGTGATATATTTTTTAACTTTTTTAAAAATTAGTTTCAGGTGCACAAAACAATGTAATAGTTAGATATGTATCATTTATATCCCTCACACAGTGACAGCCCCCCTCCCCCCATCCACTACCCGTCTGTCTGACATCACACACAGCCATTACACGTACACTGTCTCTATTCCTAATGGTGTACTCCACTTCTTCACTTCTTGTAACTATATATATATATATATATATATATATATATATATATATATATATATATATATAATTGTAGTTGACATTCATTATTGTTCAGCTTCAGCTTCAGGTGTACAGTGCAGTGATCAGGCATCTACATCATCCCTGAGGTGGTCTCCCTAATGAGACAAGTGTATCCATATTATTGCAAATGGTAAGATTCCATTCTTCTTTATGGCTGCATAATACTCCATTGTATACATGTACCACAGTTTCTTAATCCAGTCACTGACTGATGGGCATTTCGGTTGCTTCCATATCTTGGCTATTGTGTATAGTGCTGCAGTAAACATAGGGGTGCACAAATTTTTTTGAATTAGAAATTTTGGATTTCTCTGGATAGATACCTAGGAGTGGAATTGCTGGGTCATAAGGTAGTTCCATTTTCAGAGTTTTGAGGAACCTCCATACTGATTTCCATAGTGGCTGCACCAATCTGCAATCCCACCAACAGTACACAAGGGTTCCCTTTTCTCCGCATCCTCGCCAGCACTTGTTGTTTGTTGATTTATTGATGATAGCCATTTTGACCGGGGTGAGGTGGTATCTCATTGTGGTTTTATTTGCATTTCTCTAATGATTAGTGAGATTGAACATTTTTTCATATGTCTGTTTGCCATCTGTATGTCCTCTTTAGAAAAATGTCTCTTCATGTCCTCTGCCCATTTTTTAATTGGGTTGTTTGCTTTTTGGAGTTGAGTTGAGTGAGTTTTTTATAAATTTTGGATATTAACCCCTTATCAGATATATCATTGGCAAATGTCTTCTCCCATTTGGTAGGATCCATTTTTGTCTTATTGATGGTTTCCTTTGCTGTGAAAAAACTTTTTAGTTTGATGTAATCCCACATGTTTATTTTTTTCTCTTACTTCCCTTGCCCGAGGGGATATATCAGTAAAAATCTTACTCCAGGTAATGTCTGTAAACTTTCTTCCTATATTTTCTTCTGGGAGTTTTATGGTTTCAGACCTTACATTTAGATCTTTAATCCATTTTGAATTTATTCTTGTATATGGTGTAAGGAGGTGGTCCAGCTTCATTTTTTTGCATGTGTCTGTCCAGGTTTCCCATCACCATTTATTGAATAGACTGTCTTTATCCCACCATAAATTCTTGCTTCCATTATCTTAGATTAAATGACTATGTAGGCATGGATTTGTTTCTGGGCTCTCTGTTCTGTTCCATTGATCTGTGTGTCTATTTTTATGCCAGTACCATGCTGTTTTGATTGCTGTAGCCTTGTAGTATCAAACCGTTTTTAATTGGATAAAATCATGTCCAATTTCACATATAAAAGTAAATGACCAAAAATGGTAAGTAAAGTATGACAAAAAATAGGTGACACTTTTCTTATGAAATAATCAGTGTGTTCAACAAAACTACTATATTAAAAACCAAGATGGTACTGCAAAGAATAAACAAATCAGTAGAATAGAATATAAAATCAAGAATACATCCCAACATATATGGAAAATTACCATGTGATAAAGGTGGCACTTCAATTCAGTAGGAAATTAATGATTTATTTAGTAAATAGTGCTGATATAACCGACTATTCTTCTAGGAAGAAAAGTTGGACCTTATTACACAAAATATGCAAATATAAATTCCAGACAGCCTGAAGATTTCAGTAAGCAATAAAATAACATTTTAGAAGAGACTCTAAGAGACAATATGTAACCAAGGAGTAGTTAAGACCTTTATAACCAACTCAAGAAAGCCTGACATCATTATATATACCACTTATAGATGATTTGAATATAAAAAAACACAAACAAAGGAGAAATATGGTAGATTTGGAAAAAGATATTTCAAAACAAGCATGACAAAAGGTAATATACAAATAGGGTTAAGAATCAGTGAGTAAAATCAAATGTCCTCCCCCCTAAGTTTTGGTCAAGGACATGAATAGGTAACTCACAGACGAGCAAATCTAAAAGTTCAACTAATTAATCAATGAAGATGTGCCCAAATTTACTAGTGATCAGAGAAAAGAAAATTAAGGTAACAGTGAGTTATCATGTTACACACTTCAGATTGGCAAAAGTTAAAAAAAAGCAATGTTATCTATTGCTGCAAAATAGGCAGGGAGAAGTTCTCATACATCTCTACTAATGGAAATGTAAATTGTTACAGTCTTTTTGGAAACAACTTGGTAGCATTTATGAAAATTAAAAAAACATGTATGTATGTATGTGTACTTTTTAAATCTTCAGTCCTAGTACTGGGAGTCCTATAGATATAGCATCAAGATTAAGGTAAAATAACATTTTTTGCAGTATTGTTCATGTTGCAACAAACAAAAGAAAACAGGAAACAAAATGAGTGGACATCAAAAGGGAAATGTTGAATTCATAATGATGTGTCTCCACCATGAAATATTACACAGCTGTTAAAAACACTCAGGGCTAACGAGGTTGATTTTAGGAGGGATTGCTATGAAGTATGGAAGAGGAAGAACAAGGTTCAAAGAGGTCTACATAACATGAGAAAATTGGAGTTAGCAGTAGAGAAGAGCATGGGAGGTGAGGAAGAGAAGAGGCAGGCAAAGAAGAATACGATGTATTAAAACAACCCATGGTGTGTGTGTGTGTGTGTGTGTGTGTGTGTGTGTGTGTGTGTAGGTAGGCAGGTAGGTAGGTATATGTGTAAAGTAAATTGGAAATAAGGTAGAGTTTGAGTTACATAAATGACATATAAGTATTTTGGAATTTAAGGCTTTGGAGATGGAATGGATTCCACATGAAGACAAAGAATAATATGTGGCCATACTCAAGGGTGACCAAAGGGAAGCAGAAATGAAAGTCCTTAGAACCCAGAAGGTGAAGAAAGGTTCTGAGGCCCATCGTCTGAGACTGTGTGATGTGTTAGAAGCTGCTCAGCACTGATTCTGAGTCAGGTAGAGGGGCAGATAGAAGTGTTGAGGGGCCTGACGCTTATACAATTCTTCAAGAGAATTAGAATCATGAATATTCCATTAGGTATAGAGGAACATTTATTTAGAATAAGAAAAGAATCACAATCCATTACAAATTTGAAAAAGCGGACCAATATTACAAACATCAAAAATACATTCTTTGCCTTCAGAATCTTTGATTGCCTCTTCATATGACAATTTTGTAATGCCTTTGTCATAAAGAGAATAGAAAGGTAACAGTTTTTCTTCTAACATGGTTGACTAAAGTTTTTTTTTTTTTTTTTTTGATCAATAGTTTAGAAAAGTTTGTTTTCAGTGTCACCACTCATTAGGTTCATACCACATACATTTTTAGGATTGTTGTCAAGTTTGGAAAAATCTTCATCAAGAATAAAACTTTTATTCTGATGATGTATTAATCTGAATCCTCTACTTATTTTGTCATAGATCTGATGATTGGAAGAATTTTCCATAGAGTAGCTTGTGATTCTTTACATTTCAAACCTGGTTTCTTCTCGACTACCCAGCACGTTCCTGGTGCGGGACCCTGAAGTGTGTGCTCATATCGAGATATGATCTCTTACCCCGTACCTGTGCCTCTCAGGGACCATCTGCATGCTCCAGGAAGCCGTTGTTCTACCAGGACACTAGCAATCATGTCACTAACAGAGGAATGACGGAGAACTACCTGAGTATATTTTACTTTTCTATTAAACCCAAATGAAACATATCCTCAACTCAACTTTCTCTTAGCTGGGTCCCCCACACGTTCAAAACCTGTCTAATGCCATCCAATACAGAAGGGAAATTGGAGTAGACATAGAGAGAGCGCAATCTTAACCATTTTGGTTAAAATAGCTGATTTTTGCAAATTTTACAAAAACCTCTGACTGTGTTGCTAGGTCTCCTACCAAGGCCTTGGAACTTAAATTTCATTAGTTTACAATTATGTTATATTCTTTCATTTATTGGCAACCTCCTTAGTGTTTGACTGGATAGAGTATTAAGATGCTTGTAAGTGTGACTGTGTGTGTGTGTGTGTGTTTGTGTGTGTGTGTGTGTGCATAGCATTTTTTAATTTGTTACAAATTTTTTGTCACTCTACAGCATAGGTCCAAATAAGTCAGCCTTGCTTTTCTGGCGTCAAGTCATTTTTTTAAAACCCTGGAATCCCAGTACAGGAACATTAAACACTACGACTGCAGTAATTTTAGAGTCAATGTCCTGAAAATGAGAAATTCTGATGAAATGATGTACTGTACAACATCGTTTCCAGCCCCCTACACCACCGCTGAAGCTTTGCATACATTTTCCTCCTTCATTTTCATATATATTATATTTACCATCAATCTTGTGGCAAGTTGCAGAGCAGGGAGATTGGGTTACATGGTTCTCTGATGGGGAGATCAATCCGTAAATGGGCCTTTGCTACTTGTAAATGGTCCTTTCCTGCTCAGGATGAAAAAATTTGAAAACACAGCATTGCTACTCGTGGTTCTTTCTTTTAACCCTGGTAGGATCTTCGGTCCTGGTAACAGTAGCAAAACAGTCAGCCAAAGGTCTGAAGAGGAAAACTAATCAAGAGGATAGCAGAAAAACCACAAGAAGTGATTGTGTGGTCGCTTGGGGACAACTTTTGATGATTTTGAATATAAATGTAAGAATCCAGGAAATGTCAAAAGTAGGCCTTGGATAAAGCACTCAAAGCCCGATTTATCTGTGGGAAAAATGTTTTTATTTATTAATGGCCTATTTTTTAACGTTTCGTCCTCCTCATAAGGTTTTTGTTCCCTGAACATAAGGGTTTAGTGCAACTAATTTTGAAATATTTCCCATTTGAAATTGGAAAGCTTATACTTCAAACCCAGGTTTTTCTTCTCTATTTCTCTTTTCCAAGGGATTTCATCAGAATTTCTGTCCAAACATTGCACTACCTTGGAAGAGAAGTGCGTGCTTATGTGTGTATTTAATCCCTCCTCTTATCAAACTTTTGAGTAGAGTGCATTACACACACACACACACACACACACACACACACACACACACACCATTTTGACATTACTGGTATAATGACGCTGCAATTGCAATAATGAAAAGCAGAATGGGCGGAAGCCCAGGGGCTCTGGGTGTGTTTTCCAGAATGGATTACAAAAATTGGTGGGAAAGAAATAGCTTCTTGTACAGAGAAGAGTTTGGAAATAAGAGCATCAGGAGCCTTCTGGGAAGAAATGCAAACCAGATGGAGGAACCCAAAATTAAGGATGATGATGAAAAGAAAGAAGTAGCTGTTTCTTAGGAGCGGTGGGGGGATGGGTCAATTTTCTGTTACCTAGTTGTCAGGATAATAGTGTGGGAGGAATGGTGGTACAGTGCAAACCTCAGATTTGGGGCTGTGAGGTCCAAGTTAAGGCACCCCACCAGATTGCTTGGCTCCACTCTCTGGGCTCTGGCCACTTACTCAATGGAAAACCCTTGGTCACCACCTTTGCCTCATCCTTTAACACTGTCAGCTGGGCCATCCTCCCCAGGCCGAGGCCCTGCGTATGCTCGGCTCCATTATGCTCACTGGGCAGGAACTGCAGCAACCCTACCCCTTGCCTGTTCTACCATGTCCAGGCTCAGGAGAATTGTTGGAAAGGAGCATGGGATCTGACTATTCCAGTGGCTGACTTGAGAAGTTGGATAACACTGACACACCCAGACGTGTACAGGAGTCCTTTGATCAGGGAGACACAGGAGACAGAAAGGACCTGAAGGATAAATTCTGCTCCGTCTTTCCCTCAATGGACTATTCTGAGATGCAGGGGTTCCACATGGCCTCTCTCCAGTTGTGTTTTCTTGTGAAGCTGTGGCCAACTCAGTAATAGACAACTTTATATTTGCTTCCTTCCTTTCCTGCCTCCCTTTAGGAACTATGGAGATTGTTATTTTAAATATGCCATTAACTTAGGTATGAGGCATCTAAATGGTAGTTTAAAAAGAACACTGTAAGAAATGATCACATTGGTTATAAACAGTTATAATTTGAGGTAAGAAATAACTCTGAATTTTTAAGTCACTGCATTGTACCATAAATAATATATCTGTGAACCCTTGAACATATCATTTAGCAATGCAAGGCAAACTTGATAATGAAACTTTTTGTAATTAGTTTATTAAACATTCTGAACTTGGTAGACACACAAACAAAATGATAGTTACTGCTATCAAATGTATGTTGTTGAATCTTCTTGTATTAGTTTTCCATTGCTGCGTTACAGATGACCACAAACTTAGTGGCTTAAAACAACTTTTAGTATAGTTTCTGCAGGTCAGACGTCAGATATGACTCAACTGGGTTCTATGCTTAGAGTTTTGAACTCAAGGAGTTGGCTAACTGGGCACTTATCTAGAGGATCTCAGAAGAGCCCACTTTCAATCCCATTCAAGCTGTTGGCAGGACAACTTTGTGTGGGTGAAACGGTGGTTGTAGGACTGAGGTTGCAATTCCCTGGCTGTCAGCTGGGGACTGCTGTCACCTCCTAGGCTTGGCAGGGGTACGTAACTGAGCCAGTTCAGCCCTGTGCTAAGGAGGTCCCCTCTCCTCTCACTTTGTGTCTCTTTAGGACGTAGTATCTTTATAGTTCTTTGTCAGTTGTTTTGGGTGTGGTAGCCAATTTGAAGAGCAACATGAAAATTCCTTCTCATCCTAGTACATCTTTCAATAAAAGACCAAATAGAAGTCTTTCATACACTTCTTAGGAGGCTTAGTTATTCTTAGTGAGAATTTCTAGCATGCTCTTGTTTCTTTTATTCTTTAAAAATGTCTCTTCTGGTATAAAAGCAATATGTTTACTTTAAAGAAGAATAGGAAAATACCAAAAAGTAGAAAGCAAAAAATTATATAGTGACCTATATTTCTAAATAACAAAAATTAATACTTTAATATTTTAAGTACTTTTTTTTCAGGACCTTTTTTCCCATACAGTTTTGTATTCTGCTTCCCCCTCTCCCCGACACTGTGGCATAAACTTTAAAATTTTCTTTAAAACAACAACTTTTGGTAATTATAAAAGTAATACTAGTTTGATATGGAATATTTGGTAATATGAATTCTGATTCCACAATTTAGTGATAACCATTATTAATATTGTAATTCCTTCCAAAAATATATATAAACAAACCTAAGGTAATTCTACTTATGCTATTTTGCATCTCTTCTTTTTACTTAGCATGTCCTCATATTACTGACTAATCTTAAAGGTGCAATTTAAATAACTGCATCAGTTTCTATAGTATGGATTCTCCTATCGTATATTTGGATGTCTAATTTTTCACCATTTTAAATAATTCTGTGACAGGAATATTTCTCCACCTTTCCTATTTTCTTAGGCTTGATGTCTAGACATAGGGTTACTAAGTCAAAGGTAATACATATTTTGAAGGATTTTGATAAATATGTTGCCAAATTGCTTTCCAGAAGTGTACTAATTTACACTCCTATAAGCAGTGAACGAGATAATTTTCTGTTCTTAAACCACCCCTTCCTTATCTTGGTAGTTTCTTTCATGTGTCCCCCTTCCTTTATCAATATAAGGATGTCCTGAGGTTGTTTTGAGGGAGATGGTTTCCAGTGAGAACTGATGAGATTTAGCTTCTCTTACCATCTTTACCATCTTCTCTAGCAATTACCTTTGGTATTTCTTTAATTCCGGTCCTCATCCCTGAATTTAGCACCTACGAAGAAGCACATCAAGTTTTCTTTACATCTATAGAGCATAGAGACTTGAGTAAGCCAGTGTCTGGCTTGTTCTCATCATAGGAAGGTTTTCTGATTTTGTTACTTTTATTTTTTCTGCTTTCTCAGAAGAAGTGTTGTTTTTTCTTTTTTTCCTATTTCCAATAGCCCTGGCTACTTTGTTCCAGCAACTAACTTCTTTGGAGACTGCTTCTGATTTAGAATTTAAAGTGCCAGTCTCCCTTCTAACTCAGTAGAAAATTAAACAGAAAATTAACTGACTTCATTATGTTCTTAGTTGCAAAATGTCTGGCGAGGCTTACACATTTACTCTTTAACTATGGAGTAGAATTTTCCCCTGTGGGAAACTGGCTCAAGGATTGCCCAAGCCTTGGCCTCATTGGCATTTGCTCTAACCAACAGGAAGCTCTAGCTTTGCCTGGACACATTCATGGTTTTCTGTGCGATTTGGTCCTGAACCTGGGATTTCCAGACTTGGATCAGTGAATCATGGTAGGAGTGACAGTGGAAACTCTTGTGACAAGGAGACAGACTTTGTGTACAACAGTCTAATCCAACCTCCACTGAAGTCTGACGCCCACTGAAGAGAGCACATGGGCTCTCCTAGTCTATTAGGCCCGTACAGCCCGAGCTCTTGAGTCAGGACCCCAGTTCTCTGTGAGATCAAGGTCTTTTCTTTTTCCTTCGGCCTATTAGGCCCATACAGCCCGAGCTCTTGAGTCAGGACCCCAGTTCTCTGTGAGATCAAGGTCTTTTCTTTTTCCTTCGGCCTTCATATGTATCCATGAGGCATGTGGGACAACAGTTTGTTGGAGATTTTAATCTAAAATTTGCTATTAGTCAGACACCTGAAGCAGAGAATGTATTACCCTGCATTATGATTCAGGTAGTGGTGTAACACCAGTTCCTTATAACTAAAGGCCACAGATCCTATTTTGGGAGGCAGAGTCATTTTGCTTGTGGCTGTCGTCACAGAAACCTGACATCTGGAGGGTAGCCCAGAGAGGACCATAGCAGGGCTGGGCTCTGCTCAAAGACCTACTCCCTTCTGATACCCCACAATGGCTCTCAGCCCCCATCTGTTCTCCTGTGATCACCAGCTGGTCTCAGACATGGTCACATCCGTGTTGATATAAGCATATGTTCAAATAAGCAATCTGTCGTTTGGGGATTTAATTAATTCCATAAAACACCTATTCTCTGCTCCCTGCACCATGGTTTTTTCTGTGAGTTAAGTATGCTAAGAAGATCTTGTACCTGTGGTAAATCTGTAACGCCATCTGGAAAAAATTTCCAGGGCCCAACCCAGCTAGACCATCCTCTCTTTTGCTTGTATCAACTAGACTGGAGAGAAGAAGGTGAAAGGGAACTTCTTTCTTTTGCCCAAAGAACAAAGATAGATTTGGACTAATGTTTGCTAAGTGGGAGGTAAGGGATAAGGATTAGGGCAAGGGCCCAGAAGCCTTGAGTCAGGGTTCTGAGGTCTTCTCCTCCTATTTTGAGTCTACTCTCTGCACAGGTCAATACAGGCAAAGCAATGGGAGGATTAAATAAGGGCCCAGAGAATCCCAGCAGTGTACATAGCCAACAGGGAATATTTGGTTTCAAGACTGAAACAGTTATTTTCAATGTCTCTCCTCTCCTCCCCTCTCCTTTTTCCTAGTAAATGCAGGACAAAATTCACTTCAAAATCACCTGAATAAACACCAGTGTTATGGCCTCTGGTGAAACAAGCCTGTGGGTAGCTGGATTGTAATTAGAAACAAAATGAGTCTAATAGGAAGGAAAAAAGAAAAAGTTAAAATTGGGAACGGGCAAAATTTGGATCAGAGTATAATGCTCTAGTGGATATCAGATTGGATAATACAAGAAAGAGGACAGAGGGAAAGAAATAAAATGTTTAAAAATATATTAATTGAAGCCACATACAGATCCTTCAGCAAAATTAGAAGCAGCCTCAACCAAGACAGTATAACACAATTCTAAATTAATAGACTATATCCAACTTAATGGCTATGTAAGCCATAAAATGAAGTATTTTTTGTGAAACAAAGACAGGAGAACAAAAAGGTTGAAAGACTAAAATGAAGACAAAAAGTTTAAATATGTAGATCCAAAGTTTAGAGGAGACTAGAAGCATTCCAAGGCAAGACAAAATGAATAACAAGAAATAAGAAATAAGTACAATAATGAATAATGTACTTAACAAAGAAATGTTTTTGTTGTTGTTGTTGTTGTTTTATTTTAGGCTTCACAAAGGAACATAAAAGACAAATACCAGGAAAAGATGTGAGTCTATGGAAGAAAAAAGATGGAAACCAACATGACCCAAATGAAAGTAAATGAAGATAAAGATCTTTTCTTGAATAACACCTGCACATCACAGCTGGGAAAGGAGAAAGAAGCAGAAAACTGGTAATTATTGCCAAGAGATTTAAAACATGTAGTGATTATTTTTCAATTTGCAAGTAATCTCATGAATACATTTTGTTATAATAATTGTAATGATATAGTCAAAGGGAATGTCTCTCTTTGGCCTCACCCAATTCCACTTTTCTTTCCAAAAAGTTTATCAAAAAAATGTAATAGAAATAACAAATCTGGATAGTCATCATTTTCTCAGTAAGAAAAAGTGTGTGGTAGCTACTCTTACTGTGCTTACTTTTGATCCTCAGGCGACTTTGCTTTGAGTATAAAATTTCTAGTATTTCTATTTTCCTTTTGATTTTTTGTGGTGCTAAAATGTTCTTGAAATTGAAATGTTCCACCCCCTCCCACTCTTCAAATCCCCATCTGTTCTCTTCTGAGCACAAGACCCACACAGCTGGTCTCAGAATGGTCACATCCATGTTGATATAAGAATATGTTCAAATAAGTAATCTGTAGTTCGGAGATTTGATAAATTCCACAAAACACCTAAAAAGTGCCAGGTAGTATTTCTAGGAGCTGGAAGGACAAAGATAAATAAGACAGTGTCCCAGCCTTTAATAAAATTCTGGCATAACACTAGAGAAAACCATACTATTGTAATTTAGCAGAAGTTGGAGTTAAAGTGGTTAATGGCCAGGCTCCAGAGTGATGCAGATCTGGGTTTGAAGGTTTGAATCCCAGATCTGCCTGCTATGGCTTTTAGTATGGCTTTTAGAAGTTGATGATATTAATACTTAAGTTATTTTGTCATGTTTTGCTTTTTCATACCATTCTACGCCACCCCACACTTTATGGCAGCTGATGCCCTCTGGCCATAGAGGTGGACAAGACACAAGACCTATCATAATGTTTATCATCCCTGGCCGCAGTGATTGGTTCAGTGATGGACACATGATCTAATCTGGGCCAATAAGAGTCCTTCTCTGATATTTTTTTCTATCTGGAGCTAGAACTTCTTCTTTTTTCTGATTGTGAGGCTGTAAAAATGTAATTTCAAAGGTGCCTGAATCATTATTTCAATATTGTGGAAACAGAATATAAAGCAATTTAAAAATATTTTTAAATTATGTATTATTTGAAAAAAAGTCCCAATTTCCTTGCCTTTTATTTTGAGGTAGTTACTATCCTGAATTTTATATTTATCATTCCTTTGCTTTTAACATAGTTTTATCACAAGTATATGCATACCTAAACAACTTACTGTTCAGAGTTATTTATTTTGGAACTTCATAAAAATTATATTGTACTGTATATGGTTTCCTTTATTCTACTAGATAGGTGAAAATGAAGAAGTCTGACAATCTCAAGTTGTTTGTGAAGTTTGCAGGAATGGGAGCTTGTATATCTCCTATAGAAATGTCAACTGGAACAACCACTTAGGATAAACAACCTGGAATTATCTTGTGAATCTGAACATGAATGTAGCCTAAGACCTTACAATCCCACTTGTATGTATATGCTAGAGATATGGCAGAAGAGTATACAGGAGTGAATATGAATTAACCACAGACACATGCAACCATGTGGATGAATCTTAGAAGCAATATTGAGTGAGCATAAAAATATTAAAAAGACAGTTGGGCTCTCTGAAGGGTTCTGTATGCTGCCCTCTTAGTCTTCAGTTTGATAACTGGCCTTGACAACAGCAGGGAGGGGCTGAGATGGGCCGTAGTTATCATTATCCTGGTCCACCACCTAAGTCACGCCAGAGGAGGGAGAGCAGTGGAGAGGGAAAATGTCCATCTTGGTAGTAAGGTGGAGGGTCACCCTTTGCCTCAACATCTAGACTCCTGAGCTGAATTGCTTCAGAGGTCAGGGAATAGACAGTGAGGAATCTTTCTTCTGCTTTAGTATAAGAGACCTGTGACGAGCTCTTTGCAGGGCTTATCTGGGTAGTTTATATGGCCTGACTCAAGAAGCTTTTAATTACTGACTAACTGTCATTGATGTCATCTTTGAGATGAGTTACTGTGGTTTCTGACAGCTTTGGACTGAGCCCCAGTTTCTGGGCTCTCCACTGGGGGCCTGTGTAGTAGTAAAAGGGTCATTTTGGGCTTTTCTCTGAAGATGGTGTGAAGAACCTCTCCTTTTGAGCTAGCTCTTAGGCGCTATACAAAGGCAGCTCATACTTTATTTTCTATATATACTATTTTATCAAGAATCACATTGTTTAACATTTTTAATATCTCTAAAAATAAGGATGTGTCCAATCATTGACAGCTTCTTAACAATGATAAAAGGTAGTATTTTTTTCTTTCTTGATGATATATAAAATGGAGATGTGTCTCATAATCAATAGAGTCTTAGACTTGATTAAATGGGGTATGTTTACTTAATACAAATAATCTACTTTTACTCTTTTTCCAACCATCAATTTTATACATAATGATCTACACACGTAAATAATATGCACTCAACACTCCTAAATAGAAGTTGAATCATATGGTTTTGTAGTGGCTGGTGGGTGTGTGGGAAGATTTTCACAACTCTCTCCATTGTAGTATGCAGCAACCAGGAAAAGGCATTGCTGAGAGAGAAAGAGGGAGGGAGGGAGAGCAAGGAGGGGAGGGATGGGGGGACAAGGGAGAAAGAGAGAGAAGAGGAGAGGAGAGAAGAGAGAGAAAAGAGAGTTTCCTTGATTTCTTATTGCTTTCCAGCCCCTCTAGAATCCTGATTATATGTTTCTTGAGTTGTTGTAGTAAATTCCCCTTTTCTCAGTCCCAGCAAGTTTCTAATTCCCACAACCTAAGGATCTGTAATTAATCTGTAATTAACTTAGCACCATACCCAACATTTAATGACTGCTTTGCAAGTGCTTACTGTTTTATTATTGTGCTAAGGGATTTATTGAGGTTCAGTAAAGTACTCTGAAAATAGAAAGGAAAAGGGGAAGAAGTTGATTATTTAGTCCCCAGGTGGGACAATTAGGGAGGGTGTGAAAGAAGGGTGTGTCATATTTGGGCAAATGGATGTGGGCAGCCAGAGCTACCACAGAGAAGAGAAGGTCCAAAGAGGCAAGGGAGGGCTTCTTTGAGGAAGCAAGAAGTTGGGAGCTGGGAAAATATGAGTCTTGGAGGGGAGGCTGGGCCTGGTTTGGAAGGAACTCATGTGCCATGTGATGGGATTTTTGGTCTATTCCAAAAGGCTTGCAGAGGAAACAATAGGGACCAAGAGATGGCTTTTTTTTTTTTTTTAAATAAGGCAAAAAAGTGATAACATAACTTTGTTTAAACATACCACTCTGACACCAGTATATAAGGTGACATGAAGAAGAATGGATCTGTATTGGGAGGCTATGGCAGTTTCAGTGAGAAGAAATGAAGGTGAAGTGAGGTATCAATATTCCTCTCCCCTGTGACACTAAATGGCTTGTGCAGAAGACTGACCTTGTCACTGGTCTGTGTGAGCAGTCCCATACTGACAATCACAATGGCTCAGAGCTGTACAGCCAGCCTGACCTTCCCACACAGGAGCTGTTGTATTTATGTAACTACTTGACTAACAGCTGACTTACGTCCTTTGACTCCTTCCCTCAACTCTCCCCATGTTTGCCTACCTCCGGGTCTTGCCCTGTTTCCTCCTCACTCCAGGCTCTTTACCCAAATTCAAAGAGTGGATTTTCCATTTCTTCCTGGTAGCTTTACACTGATTAGATGATGTCAGACATTCTATGTATGTGTGTCCACACTAGTGTGTTTGCACTCACACATACACAGACACACCACAGAGTAATTTGGTAGGAGCCTAAAAATAACAGTTTACACAGGCCGAGCTGGGACCTTTTGTCTTTTACTATGGCATTTTGACAACAAGAAAAATGACACTAGGATAGCACTTATTGATTCACAAAGGCCTTCCTTGTGAATTTGGATACAGATCCATCTGTGCAGTCTAAACAAATCTATGTCTATTTGGGAGGTAAAAAGCTATAGTGTTGTAGATGTTGTCACTGAAATTGACCTGAAGAGAGGTTCTGCTTTCCCAGTGGATAGCGCAGAAGTAATCCATACACATGTTTGGCTCCGTTAATATCCTTATAAATTATATTTAGGATGATATTTTACATTGGGGGAATAATTCTTATACCGTGGAAGTAAGGAAAAAATAAACAGGGAATATACGGCTCAATTCTGGCCATGTGGTCATTTTAATGATGCAGTCAAAGCAGATATGGAGCAAATGAGTCCTTGTTTATGAGGACGGCTGACTGTTTAATGTTCTCAGTCTGGAAGGATGAAGGTGGAGTGGGATGTGATAAAAAACTGACACTGTCGTGAAAGGACTGAATCAGGTGAGTAAAAGCTCCGAAAAATAAGAGTCAGGAACACATACTAAAGGTAGTTTGTAGACAAAAGAAAGTGTGGCTTTTCACATTTATAGTAAAATCATGAAAGACATTAGTCCAAGAAGTAGTTATGTCGAAATATGATGGGATTTAAGAAGGGCTTAGATAAACTCAAGGATGTCAGGTTTACAGTGGGTATATTTAAGAAATATGCACACGCTTTTTATTTTAAATCACAAAAATGACATGTTCCTTGGAAAAAATTAGAAAAATCATATAAACAACATTAAAAAATTAAAAACCTATAATCTTTTAGAGGTAATAACTATTGATATTTTAGTATATAGCTTCAATAGTTTATTTTTTTATTTATTCATTTAATTTACCCAAATAGGCTCAAACTAAACATATTTTCTTACAGTTTGCTTTTTTAAGTTAATCTTTTGTGATAATTTTTTGAAGCCAATAAATTTATGGCTATGCAAACTACAGGTGTTGCTTTGTATGGATGTACTGTAATTTTCTTAACCAATTCCATATTGCTAAAAGCATTCCAGGTTTTCTTACATGTTTAACTTCTAGGTTTATGATACTTTTGTCAACTTAAGAGTGTTCCATTGGATTTTAAATGCAGTTGCATTAAGTTTACAGATTACTTCGGTGGAAATCTTTACAATATTGAGTAATTTTACCTAGAAGCGCAGTATATCTTTTCATTTATTGAAGTCTTCTTTTATGTCTCTTAGTACAAGTTTTATAATTTTCTTCATATTGGTCCCGTATATTTTTTGTTAGCTTGATTCCTAGGTCCACAGCAGTATTATTACTTTGCACTACTATTGTGAATTGTTTTCTTTCATTATTCCAGTTGTTTATTTAGGACATAGAAGAAAACTATTGCTTTTAAAATATTTTACTGTTTTAAGAGGTCTCCTGATTTTCTTACTAGTTCCACCTGTTTTCCAGTTGTTTTTATGGGTTTTCCAGTTGGACAATCAAATCCAACCAACAGTGATATTGCCTCATCTTTTTCAATATTTTCAATGCATACTTTTGTTTTTGTATCTTTTGATTCCAGGCACTTCTAGAATGACGTTAAAAAGCAGGTGTACGATTCTTTTGTTTCTCATTCTAATGGGGATGCTTTTATTGTTTTATCTTTAGGTACAATATTAGTAATTGGATTGATAACTTTTCTTTTTCAAGTTGTGTTAGGAAATTATTGAGATATTCATAGCCTACTGAGTTCTTTTTAAAATCAAGAGTACATTTTGATTTTTCAAATAAATATCTTTTTAACATCTCACAGATGAGTTTTTCTCCTTTGACTTACTAAATTTGATTAATTTACTAGCGTTGAAAAGTATCTTGCATTCCTGGAATGAATTGTATGTGGTCATTGTTTTGGTGATCTATATCTTCAATAATAATCTGCCTCAAAAATTTCACTTAGCTCACAGTTTTGTGGATCATGAACTGGGGAAGGAAGGGCTCAGTTGGATAGTTCACCTCTGATCCTCATGGTATCAGCTAGGGCAGTTAGTTGGAGCAGAAAGATCCACTTCCAAGATGGGTTCTCCATTTAGGTCTGCTGCCTGGTTACCACCGTGGCCCCTTTATTGTTCCACGCGGCCTCTTATCCTGTAGTGACTCTCCACGTCACTTGAGCTTCTCATAACACAATGACTTCAGAGTAGTTGCACTTCTTACACCTTATTAAGTTGCCAAGAGCAAATGTTCCCAGACATGCAAGCTGCAAGACTCATTATGATCTAACCACAGACGTTCCAGAGTGCTGTTTCTGTTGGATTCTGTTGACCAAGCAAGTTGCTAAAGTCAGCCCAGATTCAGGTAGTAGGGAATTAGGCTCCATCTCCCGATGGGAGGAATAGCAAAGAATTTGGAGTCATCTTTCATCTACCTCACTTATGACTGATGTATTTTAAAATATGTTGCTGATTTGATTTGCTAATATTTCTTTAAAATACTTGCATGAACATTCCTATGTAATGTTGATCTATAGATTTCTGCACTGTATTTGACAGCATTTTTTGTTTGTTTGTTTGTTTTGTGCCAGAGTTATGCTAGCTAGTTTTAAAAGTTGAATTGGAAAATTTCGATCTTTTTTTCTAGTCTCTTTCAGAGTAAATAGCATCAGAATTGCTTGCTCCTTGAAGATTTATAAAACCTCATAGGCCAAATGTCTTTTATAATTTGACAATTCTCCAATGGTATTCTTAGTATCTTTGATGGTATTAGCTTATTCATATTTCTTACCTCTTCTTGAGTCAATTGTATTTTATATTTTCCTAGTAAAAAAAGTCACAACTATTTTTGTCAAATACTTGTCACAACTTTTCCTGTTTTTTAGGGCTAATATAGATGTTTTCTCCCTCATTTGAATTTTCTTTGACTATTTCAGTGGGAACATAGGAAGGAAGGCAACTTAATATATGGCTTCAAATTGGCGTCTTACAATTGTCACCCCAATAAATTAAAAAAAAAAAATTGGCATCTTACAATGAATATTCTTATAGTCCTTTTGTAGAAGTAAGAAATAACTTAGAATATGTCCATAGTGTTATCATAAGCATAGCATTAGGCAGAATGATCCATAAATCTGCTTTTTGTGGTATTTAAAAATTGTGTGTTGAACTAAAACTAAACTGAAGCTAAATATGATCGTATACTCACTGCATTCATAGAGATTTCAAGCCTATCTCTACTGATGAGGACTCTTTCCTTTGTGTCAGCTCACAAAGGAAAAAAGGATGATGAATCCTAAATAACTGAACTTACACATCTGACTATTGATCATCAAGTTCAAGTAGAAGACAGTGAGGATCATGTGGATTGTAGGATAATTATTGGTTAATTTTTGTCAACAGGCTTCTAATGCGAATCTGTGTGGTGTGTGTATATGTGCCTGGTGCCATGTTCATAAAGTTCTTTCAGGAAGGATAAATTGCTTATGGAGAAGGCAAGTACTGTAGAATGCTAAGAGAAGAGATGCAAGTAACTTGCCATTGATACAGGCTCACTCTTAGGTTTCCCAATCCTGGAAACATTTTCTAATAGGGGAATGTGGTCTATATCATTAATGACAAGAGGAGATACTAGAACTCTGGGTAAGTCAGACTGGAAGGAAATGGATGGGTGAACCGCTCATCATGAAGACTTTGAATTTGTGCTGCAAGGAGGGGTTACAGAAACCATATATCCTGGTAAAGCATTTCACTGTTTAGAAAATAAATTTTACTTAAAAAGATCAATTTTACTTATGGATCAACCATGCAAAATGAAACCGAGAAATAATTGGAAAGGTGGCAGAGGAAAGGTGAGAGAATTTGAATAAGTCCTGAAAGCCCAAAGGCTAAGAATACCAGGATAAAAATACAGGGAAGATTTGAAAACATGTAGCTCTAAGGTGGATGGGCCAAAGAACAGAAACAGAGAAAACCATAGGAAAAGAGGGGAAATGGAAAGGGATGAAGATATTACCCTTATAGGAATGCAGATGCACATGGAAAAATGCCAAGAGAGCCAGGCAAATACGTGCTCTGGATGGAATTTAGTGTTTGTAGCTGGGGAATGAAAGCAAAACCCACCACTATGCCAGTAATAGAGGGTGGAGAGACTACCAAAAAACCAGGGGGAGAACAATGTGAGTTTCAACTTTTAGAAGGCAATATATTGTATTCAGAGGCACTTGGGCATATAGCATAGCAATTAGACACATGATCTAGAGAATGCAAGTGCAAAGGGCAAAATAAAGAAAAGAATGTCTGGCCACTCTATATATAAACCTGTAAGTCTGAACTAAATTTCTCTTTGTCTACTCTGGTTACTGTTTGAGCCTTTGTTGACAAGTAAAACATTTCCACAAAGTGGTTTGGGGGTATTTTAGTGAAATGACTGACGCTCATGGTAGAAAACAGAAGACTAGGAGAAGATTTTATGATATTTCATAGTTGCTTTATAATACAAAAAGCAAATTTGTGGGTTTTTGTTTTTGGGGTGTTCCTGTGTACTTTGCAGAATTAATCACATGGTTTATAACTTACACTTTTAGCACCTCTGATTTTGTGCTTAACTGCAAATAATTTAAGCAAGGGCTTTATTATCTCGTCCTGGAGCAATTTTGAGGAACTGTATCTTTCAAGAATTCAGCTGACCACATCGTCCTAACCCTATTGTTTTGGGGAAAAGATTTGGTTTATAGCTGCAGATTTGTGTTTTTGTTTCAGCACAGTTACTATTTGCCTTTTAAGGAG
Source organism: Rhinolophus ferrumequinum (assembly GCF_004115265.2). Lineage (NCBI taxonomy): Eukaryota > Metazoa > Chordata > Mammalia > Chiroptera > Rhinolophidae > Rhinolophus > Rhinolophus ferrumequinum. The sequence goes on along the minus strand of NC_046290.1, from coordinate 44,505,667 downwards.
TAAATACTCATCCTTTGGTACCTAGAAGACGGGATGCATCTTAAAGTGAACAGGAAAGGGGTACCTCTAGTCCATCTTCTTTTTTCTCCCAGTGGGATGATCTTTAAAAATACAATAAAACCCACCGCTTAACATGGTAAGTGAGGTCCAAACTAACCCTCAAAAACAGAAATGTCTTTAAGTTAAGGAAACTCAGAAACTGAAATACTGATTTTTAGTTTTTAGGCAATTTTTGTTATCTGGGAAAAGGCAGGTCTCTAGGAAAAGAAGTATGAAGAGGTCAGAAAGGAAAAAAAAGATGGGAGAATATCTTCTTAATCATTTAACAAATATTTCACAGACATTACACTATGTTCTAGATACTTTAACTTTTCAAAGACATTTTGGGCTTCTCAATTAGAGTGATTTTTTTTTTTTTTTTTTTTTTTGAGAAAAGGGATTATGTCCTTCTGGTTTCTTAACACCAACCACAAAGTCAAACAGCTAAATTAAAAAAATCCTTTTCTCTTTAACTTCTCTACAACATTTGACTATGTTGAAAAATTTTCTTTTTAGAAATTCTTTGTTCTTGTCTCCTCTACTGCCACTGCCGTCATCTTCTCTCACCTGCAGTCCCACCTGCAGTCTTGTCTCCCTACCCCTCCCATTTCATCCTCCACATTACCATCAAAGTTATCTTTGACTAATTCACATTCCTGTTTAAAAACCAGTGATGTCTCTCCATTACCTTCAGGAAAAGTTACAACAATCCTTGGCCTTGTATCTAACTACAAACCCATTGATTGGAGGATGATAAATTCCCCTCTTTCAACTGGACCCAACCTTATTTCTCCTTCTAGAACCTTCTCTGCAGCCACACAAGACAACATGTGGCTCTCCAACTTCCCCCTACTACTAATTTGGGTCTTAGAAAGAGACTGTAGCTGTGAAGACCTGAACATTAATTGTAGTGGAGAACAGATGAAAGATTGGAAACCAAAGGGCCTTTCTGACTGATCGTGATCTCAGCTGTCTGGGCAAAGTGGTTTACCACTCTGAAAATAACACTGTTGCTTATATACAGTGACCACAATGGGGAAATTCCATGGCTTGAGAGCTGAGTGGAGTGTCCTGGTTTGTGTTCAGCACGTTTGCTATGCTGTTTTGGGATGAGAGACGGGTGGTTGTTGGATATGGAGAGGCAAAAGGATAAAAGTGCAAGGGAAGTGACAAATGCCTCCATTTGTCTGAACTTACTCTGAACCACTCTCATCACAAGAATCAAGTTTCCTGGCGAACAGGTTCATGGGTTAAAGAGAGGCTTTTGAGAGGCTATTTTTGGCTATTATTGTGGATGCTGTTACCGTTAGTGTGCCTCTGTATGTATCATAACCATGGTGACCATATGTTTTCCAGGTTAGCATGTGTCAAGGTGGTAAATTTTAATATTTACTTGGGAAAATATGGTCACCATAGCTATGGACTACAAAGAACAATGGTTCTTAGATGAGCAGTGCATGGGATGCTTTTAGTAGGCAAACAATTAGGAAACATTTAATGTATTGAATAAAAGCAGTGCAAAGCAGGGGCAGTGTGAATTAATTAGACTCTGATTTCTACCGTCCCATGTTCTCTTCTTTTGAGCAGTTTTGGTAAAATTTGTCTTCTTTTTAATAGCCTTTAAGTGGGCCAGTTTTAGAGTTGAACTGATCACACGTCTAGATCTTTCAGTTGGTTTTGAAATCCACGACATGAAATTTTGAATTTTTATGAGTAAATTGCAGTAGAGAATGAGCCATCATGTTTAGCATGTGGCCTTGAATAATAAGAACAACAAAAAGAGCTGTGACATTTCTCATAATCACCATTAGTATTTGGTCAGAACATCTTTTTTTGAGCTCGACATAGCACTCACTCTTTGGGTTCCTTGTAATACAAGCAGAAGCCAAACAAAGAATGTTTGACAGTCTCCAAAATCAGGAGGGATAGATATTATAATCATTATTCATGCCCCCCACTATTCAAAGGTAGCAGAAGAGCATCTTGCTGTTACCCACATATCTTTCTGTACATTCAGTTTCAAATATCTGTTCTTCTCCCAACTCTACCAAAATGGGGACAACTAATTCTTCAGATTGTCCTTAGACATTGGACTTCCAACAATCAAGTATGATATACTCAGACTCTTAAAGCCTGTCTACTTTTAATGCTGCATATTCCCGATGCAAGTGACACCAACCTTTAGAATAATGGCCATCTCTTTACATGTTCCTTTCTAAATAGGTAACCAGGCAAATGTTCCTCATGAAGTGAGCATAACAGTATGCTCATGATTTCCTTTTGAGCCGGAAAAGCGTAAAATGTGAGCAGCAGTGTGATTCAAAGCTGGATGGACCATTGAATAGGGCTAGGATGCTTATATCTGTGTTCTCACTCTCACTTCTATGTCCCTGTGTAAGTCAGGCTTCTACTTGCCTTCTTTGTGGTTGAACATATTGCAAACTCTCAGTGTTCCCTTTCAACCCCTGGACACTGTTGTCTTGGGATTTATTGGCATTTGGGAGCGCACTGGCAATGGTAGAGCAAACATATTCCACCTCAGCAGCTCTAGTGCGTAAGAGAGGAGGGTGCTTGATGTCTTCATCTGCCCTCCCAGGTCCTTTCTTCACATTTTACCCTGTTCTGTGCTCCAGGAGGTTGACGTGTGTGGACCGCATCAATAACCAGAAGCCCTCAGCTTCTGGTTAGGTTTGGCAGTGGGCGCTCTGGCGGCAGATGGAAGGGAGAGAGGGGAATGAAGCCCAGGCATTCATTTCTGTGGCTCTCACCCTGTGTGCTCATGGTATGTTGGCTGAATTTCTCAACTGAAGGTGTCAGCTCCTGTCAGCTCCACACAGCTCTGTCGCTGGATTCTTCTGTTTAGGCTAAGAGTGGTAGCAGTGCTCTGCTATGACGAGCTCTGAGGTAACACTGGTGTTTTATTTCGACTCCCTGCCCATACCTTTGTAAATAGTCCCTTAATTAAAATCTCTTCAGATTAGCCCATTTGAGTATGGCATTCATTTCCTGCTGGGACCATAACTGACACAGGAATTATTCTGGAATAAGTGATGTTTTTAAAAGAGTCCTGAGGGACTTTACAGGTGACCCCCAGAACCTGGCAGTAAGCAGTGTAATTAATGCACATATGTAAGTTGCACCAGATCCTGCAGGTGGGAGGGAAGCTGGGAGGGAAGCTCTTCGTGTGTGATTTCTGTTGTTGTTGCTGAGATGCCGCCTGGGTTCCCAGCCCCCTTGCCCCGGGGGCAATTGCACCACAGTTCTGGCTTGTATTTGGAGTCCGGGAGAGAGGAGGAAGCAAGTCTTCTCCATTAGTGCTGCTGGCACAGAAGGAGGTTCTGAGTCAGCAAGTGAGGATAGACGATTTCACAGCATCGCCCTGCCTCTGGTGCCACTCGTCTCTCCTCTGGTGCTGGCAGCCCAGGTCCATCCTGGCGTCAGGCATCAGCGAGGGGAGCTGCCCTGAAGCACGGGGCCTGGTGCCTCCCTCCTGCAGTCTTCTTTGGCATCGCTGTCGCCTTGCAAAGCAGAGCCCCATTAGCAAGTGAAATGTCATCATCTCAAACAAACAAACAGGCCCTGTAATCTGCCAAGTTGTCTGGGAGAAATCACAAAGAAATCTTAGTGTCCTATGCCTCCTTGGGGCCTCTTCTCAGGAGATTCAATAATTCTTTCAAGGCTGGAGCAGGACTCACTTTCTTCCTGTTTGCTACTAGGTGACCATCTCCAATGCTGTGACACCCTTCTACCAGTAACCCGGCCTGACCAAGCCTACCCTTTGTCCACTGTCGATTTAGGCTAATTGGGCACTGTTTGGGATTTAATCGATCCCTTCTTGGCATCCTTTCCCACTCACAGGTTCCCTGCGGGAAATCTTTCTCTTCACTTGCCTTTTCTTGGCCAGCTCATTGAAAACAACAACAACAACAACAACAACCCTGGACTTCTGTAGACTGAGAAAAGTGGTCAGGGACACGGTCTCTGCCCACACCAGCAAAGCTAACTTTATTGAATTCGAATGGCACAGGAGTAAGGAAGATGCAACAGAGAGTTGAGGTTCCTGGCAAAGAAATAGTAAACAGCAAAACAGTCATTTCGGAGGGCAAACTGTTTGCCTCACTATTAAAGCATGGCTCATGATGGAAAATAACTCAGAAGAAAGTATGGAGCAAATGGATTTAGTTGCTATGGGAACGTAGTTGGAAAAAAAGCACGAAATATGTAAATACTGTAATTTGGTATTTTAATGTACTTTTTTTCCATGAAGAAAACTCCCTGACAACTAAAACTAACAACTCATTCCTCTGCTATACACAGCACTGATTGACAGAGGCTGGGCAAGGGGGTATCTGAATTCAGTTTTGCCCTTAGGAGCAAATCTTTAGTGTTAGGCATAAAAATGAAACATTGGGGGCTGTGGTTCTCAGCTCTGATTGCATATTGGAATCACTCAGAGAACTTTAAAAAAAAATCGGCCACCCCCTGGCTGATTAAATGAGATCATCTGGGGATTGGCTTTGGGCAGGACCTGGCCGTTGGCATTTTTCGAAAGGTACTCAGTCTTTTCTATGGGCAGCCAGTGTTGAGAACCACTGGCTTAGAATCCTCATCTGTTAGACTTGGTAAATATAGATCACTTACTTTGCCGTATGCCTTCACTAGGTTTTATTTCACCAGATTTTTGTTGATTTGGACATTTAAATGCCAATGGGAAATGATTAGCAATCATTACTCTTTCATTATTAGTGTTACTATCTTTACCACAATAGACTAGTGCTTCTCTTATTATTTGGAGCAAAAATATGATACTATATTACAAATCATTATCATTTAACCATAATAATAATGATTAATTTTGTTATTTAAAAAATTGTAAATTGGTAATAATTTGAGAAGTTTAGATGTTGCTCTAAATGTTATCAATTTATATTTTAATAACCATCATTAATTATCATTAGCTAGATAATAAATCAATAGAAAACATTTACCTAGACATAATTGTTCAACTTGCTTAATAATATTCCAGAGTTGGTAAGTGGCATAATTCTGTTTTCTAGATGGGAAAGATATTGCAAACAAGAAACATGCAACTTGCACTAGTTTATATGTTGCAACCATTGCATTCCTGAGTGAAGAAGTCCAAAATTTCAATTTTTTTCTCATTGCCTGGCTCCTATTTCTTTAGCTCTGTCCAGTGTAAAGTATCAGTCCTTCTGTTATGGGATCACTCCAGGAACAAAGCTATAAATTAATCCCGAGCTTACTGGTATCCAAAGAGAATCTGAATGGGTAGAAAAGGAGGGGTAATGAAAAACTTAATGTTACAGGAAGCAAGAATGAATTGTGAAAATCTCACCTGGCTGTCCAACATAAATTCAGGTGGTCAGGGGTCAAAGAGTTTACTGAGGATTACAACCTATGGAAAGCCTGATTACTTTGGAAACATTTTCACTCTTTTTACCTTTTACATTGTCATTGTTATGTCCAGACCTTGGAGATCAGCCCTTGGGTCCAGTCTGACTAACTTCAGGTTATGTTATTGATCCAGGCTGCTGGGTCTCCTAGAAATAGGCATAGTTTGGGGGTTCCTTTTGTACCATTTCTTCCAGTAGTCTTTGAGGTGACTTCCCCTGAGCCCCCCCAGACCAGGTCAGATTCTCTATTCTCTGTTATCTGCTCTCACAGCACCATTTAAAAAAAAAAACAAAACTCCTTTGTAGCTGTGGGGACAGAGCCAGGCGTGCAGTTTCCAGGCTCTTGGCCTCATGTGGAAAGGTGCTGGCTCAGGTAGTAAATGGCCATCAGCTGTGGCTCATTGGCCATCAGCTGTAACCAGTGAGCCATTGGCCACAAATGTAACTGCCAAGGCTATGCTAGCAGAAAATAGGGGCTAGCAAGAAGATGGTGGCTAAGCTAGCAAGCGCGGATTGCAGTTATCAAGTGAGGATGGTTGGCAGAGAAGCGGACGGCGGGTTGCGGATCGTGTGGCTCCTGCTTCCTGTGTCTCCAACCCAGCCGCCAGCGAGAATATAGTGGTATGACTCCCCTATCTATGGCTCTGTGGGTGTTCTTTTTTGGCCTCACCATGTCCTGAGTTCTTATGTGGGGAGCGGGACCAGAGACCCCGCATGACACCCCGGGTGACAATAGCTCTTAACATAAGTAATTAATACGTAATTAATACTCATAGTTATTTATTTAATGCCAGTCTTTAACAAATGAATGCCAGTCATGTATTTAATGACTGTTTTACTATAAAACAATCAGCTCCATGAGGTCAGGAAACAGTAATCTTCATCCTTATAATTCCAATTATTTTATCAAAGTCCTTGCCACATATTAGATATTCAATAAATATTGTTCACTAATGACTAATTACTTATTTATCTTGTCCCTGTTAATTATATCTACCATGTTTTAGATATTTAACAATATTTTTTATTAAAAACAACTTTTTTTGGATATGGTGAAACATTTCAAATATACCTAAAATTAGAGATTTTATAAAGAATCCCCATGAATCTATCACTCAGCTTTATTTAACGATTACCAAATCTTACCAATCTTGCTTAAAATTTTTTCTAAATAAAAAAGATAATTTTTAGACTTTCAGCTTTAGATCCAAAGCCTGTTAGATTGGAAGTCATCACTCCTATTCTTAGAACAACAAAAACCAAAAAACTGAACAAACTGAATATCAATGACTTATCTCAGGCCCATCAGAGAAATGATGTTGCAGGGTAAATAACCACCCTGAAATCTGGGGAAACACAAAAATTCAAAGAGCCACAGCCGAGATCTGCTTATCTGGAGTAGGAACCACTGGTAATTTTGGTGATTTAATGGTCATTATGAATTTACAGATGCTGAGTGTGACCTGGCCTGTGAAAAATTCCTAGTGTTGTAGTCTTACACCGTCTTAGGGGCAATCTCACATTTTTGTGAGTTTTACTTTCAGGAAACCCACCAGCTTCTCATCTAAGGGAGATCCCCTGTGGCCTTGGCTGGGGGAGGGGAGGAGTAGTCATTGTAATATGCTAAGAGCATGTTCCCTAACAAAGGCTTACTCTCCAGGGAAAAACACTTTGCTAGAACCTTATTTCACTAGAGAAAGGACATTCCTCCCACTCCAGCCCCCTCCAGACTTTTTTTTCACTTAAGGGGAGAAAAAAAGCTAGAAGAATTACTTGTGACGATCACAGCCCAGAGACTCAGGTCAAGTAAAAGACTGAGATTTAGTCATATGATTATAGAATGCTTCATTTCTCCCATACCTCACTACAGGTCTTGCCAAAAGCAAGAATAAAATAATCTAAAGAGACAAGCATCAGGACCAGACTCAGATATGACACTGAAACTGGAATCATCAGATACAGAATTTAAAATAATAACTGTGATTTATAAGTTAAAATCTTTAATGGAAAAGAAGACAGCAGCAAGAATGTAAGCAGAGAAATTGAATTCTAGGAAAGAATCAAAGGAAATGCTAGAAATACAAGCAGCACTATAGCAGAGATGAAGAAAATCTTTGATGGGCTCATCAGTAGACTGTACATAACCAAAGAAAGAATAGTTGAGCATGAAGACAGGTTGATAGAAACTTCCCCAACTGGGATACCCATTGAAAAAAGAATGGAAAAAATTCCTACAAAAGGCAGAACCGATCACCCAAGAACTATAGGTACAATTTCAAAAGGTATGTATAGTTGGAATAACAGAAGAAGAAAGAGAGAACAGAAGAAATATTTGAAGCAATAATGGCCAAGTTTTAATGACAGACACTAAAGAACAGATCCAGGAAGCTCAAAAAACACCAAGCAGGATAATACCTACTTGACATATCATATTCAAACTACAGAACACCAAAGACAAGGAGAAAATCTTGAAAGAAGCGAGAAGAACACCTTACTTGTAGAGGGACAAAGATAAGAACTACTGTGAACTTCTCATCAGAACCACACAAGCTAGAAGGGAATGGAATAAAATCTCTAAAGTGTTGAAAGAAAACCACACTAACCTAGAATACTACATACACTGCAATTATCCTTCAAAAGCGAAATACCCAAGAAATAAAGACATTTTCTGATAAACAAAAACTGAAGGAATTTATGACCACCAGATCTTCTTTGCAAGCAATATTAAAAGAAGTTCTTCAGGCAGAAATGAAATATGTCAGAAACTCAGATCTATATAAAGAGTGTTGGAAAAGGAATAAAGACAATATTTTTTATTTATCTTAATTGATATAAAAGATAACCATTTTTTAAAGGTATTAATAGTAACAATGTGTTGGGTGATTATAGCATATGAGTAGTGAAATGAATGATCTCACTGTCATAAGAGATGGAAGGGAGAATTAGGAATATTCTGTTATAAGGTACCTACTCTCCTATATATATGGGAATAATTTGAATTTGCAATTATAAATGTCATTTATAGTAGCAAATAATACTTAGGCATAAATCCAACAAAATACATACAGGAACTATATTCAGAAAACAGCAAAACTGATTAAAAAAACAAAGAAGATCTAAATAAATGGAGAGATATTCTGTGTTCATAGATTGGAAAATTCAGTATTATTAAGATAACAGTTTTTCCCAACTTGATCTATAGATTCAGAGCAATCCCATTCAAAACACCAGAAAGTTATTTTGTAAATGTTAACAAACTGATTGAAAGTTTACATGGAATAGCCAACATAATACTGATGAATAGACACAGAGATCAAAGGGATAGACAACAGCCCAGAAAAGACCAACACAAATATAGTGAACTGACCTTTAACAAAGGAACAAAGGCAATTTAAAGAAGAAAGGATAATATTTTCAATAAATTGGAACAATTGGATGTCTGTATGTAAAAACATGAATTTAGACACAGATCTTATACCTTTTACAAAAATTAACGTGTATCATAGACCTAAGTGAGAAATACAAAGCTATAAAACTTCTAGAAGAAAAATGGGAGAAAATCTAGGTGACTTTATATTTGGTTATGAGTTTTAGATACAACACCAAAAGTACAATCCATAAAAGAAAAAAATGATAACTTGAACTTTATTAAAATGAATAATTCTGCTTTGTGAAAGATGCTACTAAGAGAATGAAAAGATAAGCCATAGGTTAGCAGAAAATATTTGCAAAACACTTGCATCCAAAACATACAAAAATCTCTTAAATCTCAATGACAAGAAAATAAACAACTCACTTAAAAAATGGAAGACCTGAACAGATACTTCACCAAAAAAGATGTATAGATGTCAAATAAACCTATGAAAAGAAAAGATGCTAAACATCATTTGTCATGAGGGAATCGTAAAGTAAAACAACAATGAGATACTACTCCACACTTATCAGAGTGGTCAAAATCCCCCAAACTAACAATGACCAATTGCTTATAAGGATGCAGAGCAACCTTATGCAAAATGATACAGCCTCTTTGGAAGCTAGAATGACAGTTTCTTAAAAATTTAATTATAGTCTTGCCATATGATCCAACAAGCGTGCTTGTATGTACTTACCCAACTGATGTAAAAACGTATGTATGCCTTCACAAAAACTTGCACATGAATGGTTATAACAGTTTTATTCATAATCACAGAACTGGAAATACCCAAGATGTCCTTTAATAGGTGAATAGACTATTTTACATCTATACAATGGAATATTATTCAGTGATAAAAATGAGCTATCAACTTATGAAAAGACATGCGTGAATTTTAAATATATGTTGCTAAGTGAAAGAAGTCAGTCTGAAAAGGCTATATACTGTATGGTTCCAATTACATGACATTCTGGAGAAGGCAGAAAGATCAGTGATTGCCAGGGATTGGGGAAGAAGGAGAGTTGAATAGGTGAAGCATACAGGATTTTTTTTTTTTTAAAGAGTAGTCAAACTATTCTGTAGGATACTGTAATGGTGACTATGTATTAGGTTGGTGCAAAAGTATTTGCGGTTTTTGCAATTACTTTTAACCTTTTAAACTGCAATTATTTTTACACCAACTTAATAACAATTTGAATTTGTCAAAGCCTATAGAACTTTAAAGTGCAAAGAGTGAACATGAATGTCTTTGAATAAAAAAAAAAAACATTTAAGGAGTCCCAGGATGGAATGGAGAATGTAACAAAACAATTTGGCTGCCTTACAAATGTATGAAACAACCTCATTGAATAGGGTGGAGGAAAAAGGTGCAGACCTAAGGAACTTTGGAAATGAGTGGAGTCTGTAGGACTAAAGGCAAACGAAAATGTAAAGCATCTGTACTCTAGTTAATAAGGTTGTTTCCCATGGGAGCATGGATTAACAATTCTGATACCACTATGATGTATACTGGCATTAAATGATTAAGTAAATGGATGATGGATGGTGGAAGCCAGCTTTCTTACTGTTGGAGTGGGGGTTACAGATCAGCATGGGGAAGAGGTTAGAATGATCCATGTAGTAAGAATATTGGAGATATCAGTATGAACTCATGCTTGGCCTAATAAAGATATACATGGTAATGTAGAAATATTTATAAACACGATTGTATACATTGATTGGTATATACACATATACTGGGGGTGCCAAAAAATGATACAAATGGACACTTTGGTCAGTGTTGCTCAAGCAGTAGTTCGCCGTAATCAGAAGTGTCTGGACACTTTGAGCACCTCTTGTAATTGCAGAAGTCAAATGTGATTTGTATTCATCTTTTGTTATCGGCATATATTGAGTATTTCAATTTTAATACAATTTTCCTTTCTTAAAATGTATATACATTTTTTTTGGCACTGTCTGTATTTCCTTGTTCTGTCAGCTGAGGGGCTGGAAGCAACACTACCCCATAGCAAGCAGTACCCCTAGCACCCAGATTTTGGTTATACCATCATTCTCTAATAAAAGAAATGAAGAAATAGCTGATTTTAAGACTGGGACAGGATATATACAAGATGATCTTGGAGCATCTTGTAGTATCAGAAAGTAAGGAAAATTTCAAGACAAAACAAAACAAAAAAACCCTACACTACCCCTCCCCAACCCCCCCAAAATAATTGGGGTATGTCAAAGGGACATAGGAGCTGATGGAAAATGCTTCCAGTGGTAAAAACTGGAACAATTTAAGAAACAAGGTAAATAAAATAGTATTGGATCATAACCCAAATATAAAATCAATATACATGAGTTCATATTTATATAAATAACTAATTGAATAAATAAATAAATGGAAGAGAGTAGAAATCTTCCATGTAGATGCTCTGCCCTCAAGGAGAGGGAGCATAACTCCTCACAACTTAGGTGTGAGCTGTGCGTTCCAAACAAGCAGAGTGTGGAAAGGGGGAAGAAGTAATAACTTCACAGTGAAGAAATCTGACGAACACTACCTGAGCCAGATGATCAAGATTAGCAACAGTGATAAGTCACATTGATAGCAGTTACCTTTGATAGGACGTAAAGACAATGGTGCTTTACCTCTGGTGTCTTCCTCTCAAGAACATGTAACTCGAGTCTAATTAAGAAGCAAATCTCACCTGGGGGACATTCTACAAAATACCCACTAGGACTCGGCAAAACTGTTCAAGTCATCAAAAACAAGGAAAGTCTGAGAAACTGTCACAGCCAAGTGGAGCCTAAGGAAAGATGAGTGTTAAATGTAATGTTGAGTCCTGAATAGGATTCTGGAACAGAAAAAGGACATTAGGTAAAAACTAAGAAGATTTGAATGAAGTATGGATTTTAGTTAATAATGAATCAATATTGGTTCATCAATTGTAACAAATGGGCCATAATAATGTATATAGGAACTCTCTACTAGCTTTAGAAATCTTTCTGTCAATCTAAAACTGTTCTAAACAGTTTATTATTTTTTTTTTAAAAGGGATGATGTTTTGGAAATGTCTGCCAGAGTAAAGATCCGGTAAATCCAGGCCCACACTCACTGTCTAACTTACTTCGCAGCCTGCGCAGCGGCTCTTCACCTGCAGGAACACAGTAGGTACTGAAAGCCCTCAGAGCCTATGGCTGTTATTCAGGTCCTTGATGTTCACATGAAATAAAATGGCCTCTTAATGGCCTCTGCCATCTGCAGTCAGTGGTACTGAACTGGGCTGAAGCCACCATGTTGGGGGAGTTTTAATATTGTCACAATAATTGGGAAATGCCCAACTGGCACTTAGTGGGCAAGAAACAGTAAATGTTTAATGTCCTGTAATGTGTAGAACAGGCTCATACAGTGAAGAATTGTCCCACGTCCAGCATGACTTTCTAAAAGTGTCTCTGTATTTCTGTTTAGGTGGAAAACCTGTTCAAAATGATCTAAACCCAGACGCTATCTTTTTATATACTAACACGAAAGATTTTTTGCATACTTTTAATGTACATTTAATATGCATTTTCTAGGAATGTCACTATCCTGTAAATCCAAGGAGACTGTACCTTGTTTTTTTTCAAAAGACTTGTTCACCTATTTGAAAAGGTTACACCTCTGAATGTAATATGGCTTTTGATATTTGAGTCACCGATACTGTATGCTTGCAAAAAGCTTTTTCTTTTATGGTGTTTTATGTATGAGTAGGGTAACAATATAATTTGTTATTCATACCAGACACTTCTGAAAGTAAAAAGGGAGTGCTGTTAATAATTATGCCAGGGAAATGGCCATAGACCAGGATTGTCCAGGAAGACCTGGTCATACGTGGGAACCTGGAAAATGTATGTTTAGGTTTCCATCCTCACACTACAAGGAGCTATACCAGAGAGAGATTAGAACAGATATGGAGCGAGAAAATCCACAGATCTTTAGTGATAATTTTGTCTGTTTGATCTTTCAATTACTGAGAGAGGTATACACAACTTTCCTCTGTGATTGTGAGTTTGTCAATTTTTCTTGTGGTTCTTTCAACTTTTGCCTTACATTTTTGAATCCCTACTTCTTAGGGACATACAGTGTCATAAGTGTTATACCTTCCTAGTGAATACAACCTTGTGTCAATGTGCATGATACTTTTAATGTCTAAAGGAGACTTTTCGCCTTAAAATGTATTTTGTCTGATAGGAATATCTGAGCTTCCTTTTAATTAGTATTTGTTTGGCATATTTTATCTTTTTACTGTCAGTGTTTCTGCATTCTTATTTTTATTCTTTATTGTTTTCTGTTTCTCAGAGTTAGCATATAGCTGGATTTAAAAAATGACAATCTTTGCTTTTAACTGGAGAATTTAATCTGCTTTCATTAAATCCTGATTACTGCTTGATTTGGATTTATTTTTTATTTCATTTCATGTTTTCCCTGTGTTTAAATGTTTATTTCTCCTTTATTGTCTATTGTTTTGTATTGAATAATACCAGTTACCCAGTTTTACTACGCTAGTTTAGAAATTATATATAGTACTCTATTTCAATTGCTTTACTGGTTACTCTAGAAATTTTAACAGATGTATTTAATTTAACAATCCTAAAGAAAATTAGTGTCTTTATCCTCCTCTACAAACAAGAAATCAAATGCCTTAGCCTCAATCTTCTCTTCCTTTAATTATAAATTTTATTGCCATGACTTATTGTTCTAGTTCTGCATTGATCTTTTAGCCTCTAAAATGACCATAATTATTATTTATATAGTCAATGTTTATTTATATTTACCCCATGTTTACCATTTACTTTGTTCTCTAGTCCTTCTTGTATCTTAGACCTACTTTCTAGGATCATTTTCTTTCTTTCTTATATATATTCTTTAGAAGCTTCTTTAGTGAGTTTCTGCTAGTACCATATTCTCTTAGTTTCGATATATTTGAAAATATCTTTAGTTCACTCTTAGTCTTAAAAGTAAATTTCATTTGGTGGGGAATACTAGGTTGACATTTATTTTCTTCTAGCACTTTAAGCTTATAATTTTATTGGTTTCTGGGTTATATTGTTAGAATTGAGAAATCAGCTGTCAGTCTAATTTAAATTATTTATAGGTAATCTGTTTTTTTCCTCTTTGCTTGTTTTAAAGATCTCTTTGCTTTTGATGTTTGCAGATTCCCTATAATGGGTCCAAGTTTGTTTCTTTCCTTTTTCTTTCTTACCTTCCTTTATTGAGCTTCCCGAATCTGTGAATATTTCCATGGAAAAAAATCCCAGTCACATTGCTTTTGCCTCATTCTGTTATCTCTTTTTAGACTTCAGATTAGGCATATGGTGGACCTTCTCATTCTATCTTCCATATCTTTTCTCCTCTTGCAATTTTTAAAAATCTCTGTATTTCCATGCTGTATTATATGTATTTTTTCCCAGTCTTTTAAAAATATACTCATTCTCTCTGCATTGTATACAATTTAACTCATCAACTGAGTTTATGATTTAATTTTTTTTTTATTTGTAGGAGTTCTATTTTGGTGTTTTTCCAATTTAAATCATTGGTTTTGATAAGCTTTCCTTTTCCTTTGTTATACTCTCAAAAAATTCTTTAAACACATTAAATGCATTTATGTAATATTTTGCACGTGATAATGATAATATCTGCAATCTCTATGGTTTTGATCCAGTAGTTTTTTCTGTCCTCTGGTTCTTGCTCATTGTAGCTTGTTTCCTTACATGCTTGGTGATTTTAAATTTTGAGCTAGTGTTACTAAACTATCTGTGATAAACCCTGAGGCTTGAGTTTAAAGTGAAAGGATTTGCTGTGCTTTTACATGACTAACTCAGGACCATATAAAATGAAGATTTCAACTAGAGTTGATCAGTCCACACATATAATGTGAATAATTTTTTCAAAGAATGTGAACTTGTGTTTAGGGAGTTATTGGGAAGATATTTCTTATCCTTATCTGATCTAGTTTGAATCAGATAGTATCTTTCCTGTCTTGGTGTACTGACTTCTGTTATTTATTTCCTCGGAGGAAAGAAAGCCAAGCACAGAAACCTATGTTGATTTCAATTACCTGAGAGAGATACGACATTCTTTCTACCTAACTTTCTACATAATTTTTCACTTAAGGCTATAGGAAGGGATTTGGTTCAGTATAAAAAAGACAGCCACCAAATACAAGGAGTTTTTTCATGAGGTAGTGAGCTTTCTTGTCACCAGAAGGAGTCCAGGATCGGCTAGACAACTACCTATGGACGATGTGGTAAAGGGTACTTAGACATGGAGGAATGGATTGAATTGGACGAGAATGCTGTCATCCTTCCCTTCTACTTGCTTGATGCTGATTGGCGTGCCAGAATCAAAGCCGTGACCCTCAGGAAGGAGACTCTTTTCTCTGGCCATCTGAAAGTTTAAAATGATAGCTTGCCAGGTCAGCTCTCTTCCTGCAAATGGCTCCTTGACATCTGGCAGCAGAGTTGTCTGGGCCTGACAGGCTTCGCCAGAACATGTGATGCCTGGGCTCTGTGGGTCTGCTCTTCACACGGCCTCATCTCTGGGCTCTGTCACGTGGCCATGGTTTGTCTTGGCCACATTGCTGTTAAGGGGGAGGTGGACTGGGGGCAAGATGAGCGAGCAACAGGTGTCAGCAGGAGTCTAGACAGAAAAGTATCCTTATAACCACAGGAGCATTCGTTTAAAATAGCTCTTTCCCCAAATATTCTTCTCGTGGCATTGGGCCTGTCTGTGCTGTGGTTTAAGATCATTTGGCAACTCTCATTCTCGCAATCAGAGAAAGGCTTCTAGGGCTATAAAATCATCAGTGAGCTAAGCCAATTAGCTCAGCCAGGAGAGGATTATACACATCAGCTCTGGTACCAGGGCAACTTTTTGCAAGCTGATTTTACAAAGTTTCAGTGTTTTGCTTGCCCTGCTTTCCTCCAGGGCAGTCATAGGTTAGGAGGGATAAGGTCCCGGCAGATGATGCCTTTGGGTGCTTTTTTAATTGCCCGTGGAGAAACTGGGTAAAAAGTGTTCATACGCTCATGCTTGGGGTAGTAAGGAGTGGAGCATTGCCCCACCAACGTGGGCAGTTTGTTTATATGAAGAGAGGAGTTAAAGTGCCCCTTTCCCGTTTGGGAGGAATTGGATGCTCTCGCAGAGCTCAGTCATGAGGGACACGGCTGATGCTCTAGCAAAAGTGCTGGGGAATCTGAGGGCACTGGATGGAACCGAGGCTGATAATGATAAAGCCAAGGGGTCAGTCCAGATATAAGCTCGAGGGGCTATTCTGTGTTAGTGCAAATTAGTGCTCTGGGTTACATGTGGAGCTATGGGTAGATAATGTCATGTTATTCTGGCATCCAGAGGACAGTAAGACCATAGGTGAACTTGAGAAGCAAGAGCTGAGTTTGTAATGGGTCCCCTGTCCCTCAATAGTTTCTTTTTTGCTTTGTCCTTTGTTATGATAGCCTGTTGAGCCGTGCACAGAAAAAAATAAGAAATAATTAAAAAAAGATAAAATGAGTATAAAAAGCCCACCTCTCCAGAGAAAAAGCTACTGGTAACATTGTAATGTATATTCTTCTGGATGCTTTGTGTGTGTGTGTGTGTGTGTGTGTGTGTGTGTCTTTTAACAGAAATAGAACCACAGTCTTTTGTCATCTGCTCTTCCCACTTCTTATATTAATTCAATCAACAGATACTTAATGAATGACTATCATGTGGCTGGCCCTGTTCTAGGCACTGGGAGTGCACTGATGAATGGAATCAAGCCCTGCCCTCAGGAGCTCATGTTCACGTAAGCATTCTGTGGTGAGCATCTTTTCATAGCCGTAGACTCACTTACGGAACAGCATTTTTGGGAGCTACATACTGTTCCGTGATATACATGGACTTGTATCCTATTGTTGGAAATTCAAATGGTTGGCAACTTTTTGGGTTACAAACAATGATTTGATGAACATTTTTGTAGCTAATATGTGTGTACATCTTTATGAGAGATAAAGGCTGTAATGGAAAATTAATAAAATTACATGTTCCCTCAGGTAGGGGAATAAATGGGCACTCTCTGGCAATTAGTCTCTGGCAATTGAACTACAGGCAATTAGAGCCCAGAAGGTATTGCTGACAGACTTGGCTGATTGTATGGCTTGGGTTGGGACAGGCCAGCCATGTGTGGATGGAGCTGACCCAGGTGGACTTCCTGGCGGCACTTGGACCAATGGATCAATTAGGGACATTTATGGGCTTCAGGAGTCTTTAGAGGCCCAGCTGCTTTCATTGTAGTTTTTAAAAATAAAGATGTACTGCTTCATGATGATAAGCTACTTTATATTCTAGCAACCCAAAGGAAAGGATTCTACATGATACACACAGATGCGCTGAGTACAGCCTGCATTTGTGCATTTTGGGCTGGGCATGGAGTACCCGCGTAGAAGGCTGCGTAGAAGTACCAGCTTTAAAGAAGGTCTTTCCATATACTGAGCCCTTGTGGACAGAATGGGAGAGGGAGCAGATCCCAGGAATTAAGGGTTGCGTTCATGAGGCTCCCTAACTTTGTAGATCGGTATTCATGGGGCTTTAGATAATCTGTGTGCTCCCACAGTGTGCTCTGATGTCTAGGGAAGAAGTGCGTTTTTCTCTTTGCTGGACAGTTGGCTACTGTTCTGATGTATAGACTCAAAAGATTGGAATAATTTTAAATACTTTCCTCCTTTATGCCCCTCTCTTCACTAAATTCTGTCTAACATCCTGGACAAAATCTCTTGGATCTCTTGTTCAAGCCCCGATTCTCTGACTTGAGTAATGGCAGCCGCTTCAGAGGTTTCCTTGTCCCTACTTCCCTCCAGTCCATTTTCTGACACAAAGACCTAAGTTATCTCAGTGGCATGAACTTTCAGCACATTATCACCCAGTTAAAAACCTTCGGTGGATTTCTGTCGCCAATAGGGTGTAATCCATACTCTTTAGAGACTGACAAGCCTTCTAAGCTGCCCTGGCTTACCTGACCAGTCTTGTTCCCAGCCACACCTGTTTTCCAGCTGTGAGCCACTTGCAGCTACCTGGGAGTGACATATTCATTTAGGCCTCTGTCTCCTTGCACACACTCTTCCCTTCTGCTAGGGGTGCTTTCCCTCTTTTATTCCTTGGTGTGTGCCTATTCGTATCAAGGCACCCTCTTCATGTGACTCCATTGCATTGTGTCCATCTTGATATTGCAACTTACCATGCAGCTCCTTTACTTGTCTACTTGGCTATATCCCTTACTGGACTGTGAACTACTTGTGGGTGAGGACTGAATCTTTCATTTTTATATCTCCTATACCATCGCAGTGCTTGACAATCTATTTGCCGCTGAATGTTGTAGGAGTCGATACAATCTGGACTGCAAAAATGTTTTCTTTGATGCATATCTAACCAGATAGAAAGTGTTTACAGTGCTCAGTTCTGATTTATATTTTCAGGCATCTTTTTAAAAATTTTTATTCTAAAGACAATTCATTTTATTACGTAAGTGTTGCTTGTTAGATATGGTTGATTCTCACACATGCTCTCTCAGACACGTAAGTCGATGTTGCCAACACATACACACAAATTATTCAGCTAGTCAGTGGTGAATTCAAACATGGGGACTCTCTGACTCCAGACTGTGTTCTTGACTTCTATACTCTAATGCCGGGATGTGTTGCTATTTGGGTTCAAAATAAGAAGTTGTAAATGGAGAGAAAGGGAAACTTGGAAAAGAAAAAACAAAAGAAATTCCTCCTTGACTATAGGCGTGTTTATATAGACGTGAAAAAATAGGCAATTGCTTTCTCTTTCAAAGTCTTGGTTTCCACAATTGTCAAATGTGAATAATATTAATAATATTCTCTCTCATAAGACAGTTGTAGGATTAAATAGGGAAATGTATTTTATATAATAAGTGCTAAGAAAAGTAGCTATTATATTTCTTCTCCTAGAATTCCTGTCTTCCTCTTCTTCTACCTGCTCAGGAATCTGTGAGTGGACCCTAACAGAAATAAATCTTAGCAGAGGGAAAGCTCAAGACTGTCTCTAGTTGATGAGAAGTAGACAGCTATTAAATACTCCTTCAGGATTTTCTGAAGACCTCCATGCACCTTCTGCCCTACCAGTCCTCTTATTTACTCCATGAAATTCTACAGTCTGATTTCACCTAAGGCCATGTTCACAGATAAAATCTGTGAGCTGATACCCTTGCTAGAGTTACCAAGTTAAAACTTTTACTTTATACCTTCATGGGATTGAGTTTTGGGTTCCTTTCCTGAAAGAAGATTTTTCACTTGAGCAGGAGACCTGAGACAGGTTTGGGGAAGAAGTATATGGTGAGGAAAAGGCTGAAGAAAGAAAGTTGTGGAATGAGGAGTTCTACTGAAAACTACACTGAGCATACCATCCAGGATTGGTATACACACCTTCCTTCTTCCCAACGTCTTGTTCAGGATTGTCTCTCAAACTATTTCTTTAGTATTTTAGTTCAATCCTTTGAGGTAATTCTATTGGTCATTTTATCTCCTTGGTAGGTGTTTGGTGAGGAAGTATGTTAAGGGAAGGATGGCAAAAAAAGGCCATTACGACGAGTTCCAATACACGTTCTGGGGATACAGAGCTGAGCTCACTGGGAGATCAGGGGCAGGGCACAGCACAAGGGGCAGCACTGGTGGAGAACAGATGACTTCATGAATGGGGATATAGTTGAGAATTTTACTTTCCCAGCTGCTTTTTTTTCTTTTCAAAATTGTAGTAAAAATCACATGACATAAAATTTACCATTTTTAAGCATATGATTCAGTGGCGTTAAGTACATTTACATTGATCAACCATCACCACCATTCATCTCTAGAACCTTTTCCATCTTCCCCAACTGAAACTCCATACCCACTAAACAATAATTCCCCACCTCTCCCATTTCCCCCAAACCTAGCTCCTGGTGACCACTGTTCTATTATCTGTCTGTATGAATGTGACTGCTTTTAGTACCTCATGTAGGTGGAATCATACAGTATTTGTTCTATTGTGACTGGCTTATTTCAGTTAGCATTATGTCTTCATGGTCCGTCCATATTGTAACCCCGAGCTGCTTGCAGAAACTGCTTTGGAAGCAAGAGAATGAGAGTTGACCACTGGCCAGTGGGCCTCAGGCCCTAGGCCTGAGTTCAGAAAGGGCGTCCTTGAGTGATCATTCCCCTTTCAAGGGGATTGGTGATGGCATTGTTGGCATTTCCTGGACACCCCAGAAAAAATCTGTTTACCATTCTCTTTGCCTGTTGCCTTTCTCTTTTCAGGGGCCATTAAAATCCAAAGCATCTTATTTTTCCCACTGAAAAGCTTCTGCAGGCTTGGCAGTGAGGCTGGGCACCGTTGGTAGCTAGGACAGGCTCTGCTCCCGTTTAGGAACTAGGCCACAATGTACCATGTTTGGTCCAAGTTCACGTTTTGAAAGAGCCTGTCCCTGCCTCCAGCGGTTCCTGCCCCACCATACAATGAGTGGCTTCTGCAGTGGGCTGTAGGAAGGCTGCCACTTTCTGTGCTGATCATGCTGACAGCCACGTGGGGGTATTGGCAGAGCTGGTCAGTGGCTGCCAGTCTCCTGGATGATTGCCTTGTCTACTGCTTGGAAGTCTTGTCATGTCTGATATGACAGGGTCTGATTTCTAGGGCAAAGGTTCCTCTGGGATTTGGATGAAACCTGGGCTGTCCTGCCCAAGCAGCAATTGTAACTAATACTTCGTGAATCATGCCCACTGGAGGGTTAACTCCTGACAGCCCAAGGTTCTAAATGAGTGGAACACATGGTGTCGGTTGGGTGCTAGCCATACTTGCTAATGAAGAATTCACTTTACTTATTTTGGCCTTGGGGTTAGTCAAGCATAGAAGCCCAGAAATAAAACAGTGCCCTAAAAGTCACCTCCCAAAGCTCTGATCACTTTTCTTCCTCCTTCTCCAGGGATTCATCTCCATTCAACTTGCTTCTATATATTTTAGCTTCTGAGTAAGACAACTCTTAAACATTTTTAAATTGAAGTATAGCACATATAATAAAAAGTACACAAATCATTAATGAACAGGTTGATGAATTCTCCCAAAGTATAAAACCCATGTAACATACAGATCAAGAAATAGAATATGCCTAGAATCCCGGAAAACTCATGCTCCCTTCCAAGGGAAACTACTCTCCTGACTTTTATTTAATATCCTAGATTAGTTTTGCCTGTTTTCGTACTTGAACGTTGCCTGTTTTTGAATCAGCAGTGCATGCACTTTTGTGTCTGGTTGATTTTGCTTGTTGTATCTGTGAGCTTCATCTATGCTATTGTGTGTCGCTGTACTTCACTCCTTCTCATTGCTGTGTACCATTCCATCATTTATTTGTCCATTCTACTACCAGTTCTGTGCGGAGCCATACTGGAGCCTGAGGCAAAAGGAAAAATCAGTAAGACTGATCCTACCTTTATTTGAAATGTTGATATTTTGTTCACTGTGGGTTTTTTCGGTATTACTTTTGATTTGAAAATGTTGCTTTAAAATATTATCTTGACTATGAGTTTTTGTTTTTTTTAGCACCTATTTAAATATTGCTCGTGAGGCGAGTGCCTCACTTCCCTCACTCTAGTCCCAGCGCTGTCTGCTATAGATGGCCATGTGAGTTATTTACAGTTTTTGGCAGGTGTGACTAGTGTGGCTCTGAACATTCTTGGACATATTTCATGGTGAACATATGTATGCATTTCTGTTCAGTAATACCTGGGAGTGAAATTTCTATAGGCAACTTTTTGATGGAAGGACTGAGTGCATGGTCGGAGGGGGTTGGGGGCGTTCGTTGTCCCTTCTGTGTACCGGTCTTTCATTCCAAAGTGGTTTTGAGAACGCATTCAGTCTTTGTACATGAAGGTGACTGTGTCTGTCTGTTGGTAAGAGAGGACTTGAGGAAAGTCAAGCACGAGGCTTATTGGCATGTGTGTCCATAAGCGCCCAGGAAGCCTGGGAACCAAGGGTGTGCGTGCAAGTAATTGTAAAGCACAGTTTGGGTCCCTTACTAGGGAGAGTCCCTCAGAACTAAGGTTCTCTGAGGCTAATTGGCTAAGTCTTGGTATTAGTTAGCTAGTTCCAAGAACAAAATTGGGTATCTTTCCATGTTTTCATAGTCTCTGTAAAAGTTAGTCTCTATTTCTTGAAAGTTTGAGAGAAGTTACTAATAAACTCTTTTAACAATCTACAGTAATCATTCAGTATGCATACTTAAAAAATTTTTTCCCATGGATATTAGCCTATTTTTTTGAGATGATTCTTTTTGATCAGAAAAGGTCCACTTTCATTAAGATTTTCAAATGTGTTAGTACATATTAATTTCTTATTCCTTAAAAACAGTCTTCTTTTTGCTATTATAGACCTTTTGTGTATATGTGTGTGTGTGTGAAGGTTTTTCCTGTCTTATTCTTGAGTTAATAAAGGATATTAATCCTTTGTAAATATTTCTCAAGGTTTTTTTTTTATTTATTTTTTTAAAAATTTTTATTGGGGAACAGTGTGTTTCTCCAGGGCCCATCAGCTCCAACTCGTTGTCCTTCAATCTAGTTGTGGAGGGCGCAGCTCAGCTCCATGTCCAGTTGCCGTTTTCAATCTTAGTTGCAGGGGGCGCAGCCCACCATCCCATGTGGGAATTGAACCAGCAACCTTGCTGTTGAGAACTCATGCTATAAGCGACTAAGCCATCTGGTCGCCCCTCTAGCAGCTCAGTAGCAGCTCATTGTCTTTAATCTAGTTGTGGAGGGTGCGGCTCACTGGCCCATGTAGGAAACCCTGTTGTTCAGAGATCGCACTCTAACCAACTGAGCCATCCAGCTGCCCCATTTTTTGTTACTTTTAAAATACGTTTTTGACCAACAGAATTTAGAAATTTTATTTGATCAAGAGTCTTATTTTTTTTACCTTTGTAATTTCTTCCATTGCTCTGTGTTTAGAAATCCCACACCTATTCCAATATTAAATATTTGTCTACTTTTAAATTATGTTATATTTTTATTTTTTATACATAATTTTCTGGAAGTTTCTTTGATCTGCGATAAGTATTTGTTTTCCCACTAAAAAACTTTTAACACTTTAAAAAAACAAATTCATGCTCTTTCTGTTGGTTTATATAATTCCTTTATAATATACTAAATTCTCATATATGTAGGTATTTCTGATTTGATGGAATATATGTGTTCCTGAAAAACCTCTCATTCAGCAAAATGGTACACTAAAAATAGCAGGAATTATGAGGAAACTAGGTTTAGAGGTTAGCCACTAAAAACCTAGTCTACTGCATAACAAAACCATTACAATTGTCATAAACTTTTTAGCATAGTTAAACCTTCACTGGCATGTATACCTACTGTCATAGGCACTCCATCATTCATAGCTGTAAACCTCAGGGCTTTCAGAGATAGATCTTCAGGGAAATTTACTACAATGGAGACAAATTTTATCAAAATTAAAATCTGATACAATTTTAATCAAGGTAGATGCTATCATTCTTTTATTTATTTTTCTTCTTATTTTTTGAACACAAGGGAAACAATGTTGTAGTTTTGCAGTTTCACCAAAATTGTCATGCTGTGGGAGACATATGGGTCTGGAAGCTCTTAAGTCACCCATGAATTTCAATAAAAGAAGACACTTCTGCAGCATTTTCAACTTTTTAAATTATGTTCTACATATATTACTAAGACTTTCTTCTTTGTGATTTTTTTTTTGGGGAGGGCGGTCAGAGGATGCCTGTTTCAATGTCTTCCTTACTCCATGAACCAGCTTCTGAATTTTCAATTTTATTGATATTCTTCTTTTTTTGTTGTTGTTCATTGATTTCTGCTCTTTTTTGTTTACTTCTTAGGTGGTTATGTCACTTAAATTTTTTTAAATTACTCTGTTTAATGCTTAATTTATTTACTTTCAAGCTTTTTTGTTTAATTAAAATTATACTTAAGGCTATGGATTTGCCTTTGAGCACAGCTTTGGCTATAATAATTTTTTATATTTAGTATTCTCACTTATTATTTTTAAAATAGCCACTGTGCACCCCCATTTTGATTACATATTATTTAAGAGAGGTTTTTAAAATATATATAGTATAAGTGTATAAATTCACTTTTCATTGATTTTTTGATTCATTTTAAGCTTTATTGCTTTCTGGATTTTATAGAGTTAGTCTGTGTTGCCTAATTTGTGCTTATAATTTATTAAACAAAAATGGATAACAAATTTGAACCGATCTTCACTAAAAGTTTCATGCATGCTTACAAAAGTATGGAATGTATTTCAAAACTGTCTTACAAAGGGTGAGAAAGTTATCCGGCCACTCCTAACCACTCCTAACCATTCCCTGACAGATGGATGGAGCACCATTCTGTGGCCAGAACAAGACTTCAGGCTGTGAGATTCAGGAAACTGTTGATGTGTTTGGGGACAGTCTGCAGAAAGCAGAGGGTATATTGTGAGGGCACTGATAAGGTCTTCTAGGCTTCCCAATCGTTCTGAAGGTTGAATAAGTGACAGCAAAGAAGCAGGAGTTTCCAGACAAAAGGAACAGAATGTACAAAGGTTCAGAGATAAAAAGAAAGTATGATCCTTTTTGAATGTGAAGAGGTGTGCGTGTGGGGAGAGGAAAAGGAGGAGAATATCTAGAGAGAGTTTAGGGAAGAGGCATTGTCCCATATTCACGGGCTTTAATTCCATGTGAGTGGATTTTGAATTTCATTCTAATGGCAAAAGGGAATATTTCAAGGGTTTTAAATAAAAGAGTGAGTGACATGAACAGACTTACATTTTTATATAAATTATTCTAAATGCTGTGTGGAAAATGGATTAGAGGGTGGTAAGATTAAAATCATGAAAACCAGTTGGGAGGATGTTTCAATAAACCAGGTGAGAGATGATGATGGCTGAACGAAGGCAGAGCTAGCCAGCATAGAGAGAGGTGCTTGGGAGATGTAATTAGCAGAACTTGAATAGGATAGAGGAAAATAAGGAATATGACTTGTAAGTTCCTGACTTGGGTTATCTTGTCATCCCTTGAGATGGGACGACAGTAGGATAAACATGGGAGTTTTGGACATTTTAAAATTGAAGTGTCAGTATATAGATCCAAGGGGGTAGATATTTAACAAGCAATAGGATAGAAGGGTCTTTAGTTCCTGTGACAGACCCCATCTGCAGATTTTGATTTAGAAGTGGTCAGCTTAAAGACAGTAGTTGAAACCAGAAGATCAAGTGAGATGGCCCTGAGAGAATATATAGAATGAGATTTATGAAAGGAAGAGGAAGAAGCTGTAGAAACATGAATTCTACCAGGCTGCCATTTAAAGTGTGTATTGCTTTTTCATCTGGCCATGAATGAACCTCCTGTCTGCTAACTTTCAAAAAAATGGCACGCAGAAAGGCAGGTAGGAAGCTGCACGCGTGTGCGTGCCTGAGGCCAGTTTTTCTGATTAAAGCTCTCCTTGGGGCTTGTGGTGTTGCACCTGTGGCTTTCCTTGGCATGACCTTTATTTTGAGAGAACGTTTTTGGAGGGACTGATTTTTTCATTTCTCCTCTGGTTCAGCCTTATGCTATAATATTTCTGTTGGCCACTTGCCTTTCTTTTACCAGTGTGACTAGTGGTGTCCCCATAACAGTTTCCCCACCTCTGTTTTAGAGAAATAAAAAACAGAATGCCAGGTTTCAAACAGAATTTGCCAAAGATATGTCTCTCTTTTTCCGACATGAGAAAGAAAGGCCACCTATGACTGATAAGTCCATTTCTAAATCTAAACGCCCATATGCTGTCCCAACTGTGGGGGAGTGAGGGTGTTTTCCCCCTTTGTGGGAGTAGAATCAGCTTTAATAATTCCATTTTTGCAGTTCTCCTTGGTAAGTGAAATTCGTGTTCCAACATGAACTGCAAATTGTGAATTATTAATAGCCTCCTCAAGGTATTCCATGCCTTAATTCGGTCTTGCCCTGTGTAAGTTGGTTTTGATTCTTCTCATTTAGAAGAGACTTTTTCCATCATTGAACACAATCCTTATTTGTCTTTGCGTGAATCTTTTCCCGAACACATCCTAAGCAGCCCATTCAATTTTCGGAGGGGTCTATTCTTGAAAATCCCTTCATTTTCCCTGACTATGTCTTTGTTTTACATTTCAGTGTCATGCAGAGTAATTATAATGCCTATTCTAAAAGACAGGCTGTCAAATATTTAAATTCCTCTGTGGTAGAGGCCTCCTATTTTTCCTCTCCTCCCCTCCCTTAAGTTTTTCTACTCTCTTCTATAAGATTTACACCTGACATGTACAACCTAGTCATTGTCTCTTTGGAATTAAACCAAATCTAAGTCTTTTCAGTTTAGGTTCTACACTTCAAGAGATAATTTAATAAAGTGATCACACTTGTGAAGATACCTGAAACTCTCTTTGGGGTACATTTCTGAGATCCAGTAGTTATTTTCTTGGCAACCACTTCACACTTCTGCCTCATATTCTGTTGACTGTCAGATAAAATTTCGTATTATTTTCTTGAGAACGACCATCTTCCTTATCCTGTAGCTGTGTGGAGGACCTCATATTTCTTCTAGTTAAATGGCATCTTGCTAGACCTAGCCCATTGTGCTAGTTTGTTTATCTTCTTTTGATATTGATTCTATTATGCAAACTGTTAGCAATTAACCTCAGGATCATATCGGATGCACACTTGAGCATTATTCTCTCCTTCAAATCACTGATTAATATAAAAGTTGTTCAGAAAAATGTCAAGAAAGGTAAACTGCAGCCAACTGCCAGACACCTTTGTGTATGTTGATGTGACTCTATTCGTCAATTCCCTTTGGTTATTATGTAATTTAGCTAAAGCTTAGTTGGGTTATCCTGCAGCAATAAACAATCCTCCAATCCTAGTGGCTTTCAACAACAAGGATGTATTTCTCACTCACAACTTGTGCTGACTGTTATGCAGCTGTGGCTCTGCTCCATTTGTCTTCATTGCAGGGCCAAGGAAGAAGGAAAAGTCCCAAATCTACCATATCCTTTTTTCATGTCAAAGAGAGAAAAATAGATATCGCTAATCCACACACAATGGTTCTTAAAGCGTCAGCTTGAATGTGGATATGCCACATCCCCTCCCTCACAGGCTATTGGCCAAAACAAGAAACGTGATCAAGCCCAACATCAGTGGGCTAAGGGTGCATACTCCCTCTATAGGAATGTTCTCGAAGTACGGCCAAGAGTGGCGGTGAATAATTACAAATAATTGCACAGTCATTTGTTAAAAATACTGAACATTTGTGTATCAGTTCCAAAATGTTTTCACCTCACTGTGCCAATTCCCACAACTTTGTGAGGCTAGGATTGCTATCTCTCTTTATCAAATGAGGTCCTGAGAGGTGGTCTTGTTATAGCTACTGTGTTTCTCTGAATATAAGACCTAGCCGGACCATCAGCTCTAGTGTGTCTTTTGGAGCAAAAATTAATGTAAGACCCGGTCTTATTTTACTATAAGACCGGGTCTTATAACATAACGTAACATAACGTAATATAACACAACACAGTGGTACTTCGGTTTTCGAACGTAATCCGTTCTGGAAGACTGTTTGAGTTCTGAAATGTTCAAAACCAAGTCACGGTTTCCCTATAGGAAGTAATGCAAAATGGATTAATCTTTTCCAGACCTTTAAAATCAACCCCTAAAACTGCAAATTTAGCATGAATTTTACAATCTAATGATACCATAGATCCATGAAATTTACGATGTTCCTAAACCAAAGTGTTTGTCAATGGAGATGTTCAAAAACCGAGGTACTACTACATAATATAATATAACCAGGTCTTATATAATATAATGTAATATAAGACCAAGTCTTATATTAATTTTTGCTCCAAAAGATGCATTAGAGCTGATGGTCCGGCTAGGTCTTATTTTCGGGGAAACATGGTAGTAAGTAGCAAGTTGGGAATTAATCCCAAATATTCTGAAGCCCACAATGTCTTTTCCAATACTGATGATGACAACAAATATTATTTATATTTATTAAGTGCACTTTACCCGGCAGGCACTGTCATGAATGCTTTATTATCCTATTGGGCAGGATAATGAACCCTAGCTGCCTCAGTAGATAAACTACAAAATCCCAATGTCTTAACACAATAAAAGTTTATTTTTCATTTATACCATATTCCCATGTGCGTTGGGTGACACTGTAGGATAGCACTTTTGTTTAAATGATGTCTTGGGAGTCCAAGATGCTTCTGTTTTTTTAACTAGGCCGTCTGGAACATGTGACCTCCAAGGCTGCCACTGCAAAGTGAGAAAGAGAGGGAAGGAGGGAGGTGTGAGGGAGGGAGAGATAGATAGATATATAGATCGATTGATTGATAGGTAGACAGATAGATACGGAGGAAGCCGGTAGATATTTTAAGGGCCAAGATGGAAATCTCTTCCACCCACATCCCATCCGTATGAGTCACGTGACCTCACCTAGACGCATAAATAAGCAGAGCACTAGATACTTGATGAACATGAATAGTTCTTGCCATAAAGTTAGCATTATTATCATCCCCATTTTTATAGATAAGAAAATTGAGGTGAAGAAAATTTAAGTGCTTTTCCTGGGCACATCTGTAGTAGTGAAATAGATGGGATTTGAACCTAGACAGCTAGGCTTCAGAATCTGTGCTCTTAGCAGCCATACTAGATTGCCTCTCATCTTTTATTATGACTAGCTAGGTTATGAATATTTGACTATGCTAGCATTTAGCCACATTTATCCATTTTGTCAAAAACATCATGAAAATCTTTTAAACTATCCTGTTGAAATCCTGACATACTGGAGACACCATGATCATCATCCTATTAAAATATGCAATAAAGCTGGGATAGCAGGATTGTCAGTGATTACTGTTTCCTTCCTGAGAGATTAGTACTTTTGGACCTGATGGCCACAAAGACATGGACAATGGATGTCTCAGAGGAATCTAGAGAAGAATATTGCCCACCTGCAACCCTATGCCCTACTCTGCCTGTCTTATATCTTGGCTCTATATGCAGGTAAGACCCAGAGATTGTACAGCCATCTCAGGAAGCCCTGACGTTAAATTTTTCCATTAGTCTGGAGGTGAGGGCTCAGACTGAGAAATTAAGTTGTAGAAAATCAAGAAATTTAAATTTCTTGAGTCTGTGGACTGAGATGAATAGCTACTACATACAAAAGCTATCTAGAATATTGCTCATGTTGTGATCAAATTCACCATTCTCTTATTTGTAGATTCTCTTTTTCTCTTGTGCTTAAAAATGGCACTGTCTCCCGCACCTCTCCTGTGGTTCTCTGTGGTTCCTCAGTAATTACTGACCATAACTCAGTCATTTCATCTGCAGATTTTCACAAAAGAAGTCTGTGACGTACCAGAGCCAGGGTGCATGACTGATTCTGAATACCTAGGTAATATGTCATGAGCTCTTCCTTTACCTTGGGTTTTAATTTCCTCTTAGTTAAATGTATCCCACCATTTCCAGAAGATCTTTTTTGACAAAGAAGCTGGAAGCAAAGTTGGAATTGAAGAGTCATTGTTTCTGACTGTTCTCCATTACCCTAGCAAGAATTTCAGCCTAAGGAGTAGTCGTCCTAGAAGTTAGATATGAGCTTGTCTACCCTAAGTATTGTGGAGGTAGCTTGACAGGTCTTCTTTACTTGAAGACCTGAGGATCCTCCAGGGATAGAATTACCAGAAATAGCAGAGAGAAATGAGAGTGGAGGCTAAGAAGTCGGTCTGAGGAGAATGGGTTAGTTATCAAAAGGAGGGGTGATTCTGAGCATGGCCCAGCATGTGTCACTACAGTTGTCCTCTGGCTTACCCCCACAAAATCATGCCCTCACTCAGGGTGAGAGGCTGTTGCAAAAGCAAGTAAAACCGAAAAGGCCATTTCTTAGCAGTTTTTGTGGGACTTGGAAAGTACAAGCTGTGAGCAGTGGTGATGTTGGCAGTAAAAACATTGGTAGAGGTGGTGGCTTTTTCACCAGCATCAGTAGTTGTCATCTTTGGTGCTGATCATGACATGAGAATTTGCCACAGAGTACCAGAGTAGGAAAAGAGAAAAATGGCAATTACAATAATGAAACCTGATGACTTGGTATTATCTTTATTTACCCTTGGGGATTCCTAAAGCTACATGAAAGGAACTTCGTGGAGCAACAGCGAGAGAGAGAGAAGAGAGAAGAGAGAAGAGAGAAGAGAGAAGAGAGGAAGAGAAGTCCTGAATGGGTGGAGTTGAAGAGAAATAGTATTATGTGTCCATAATTATTATCTTATTGTTATTTCCATATTTTCATGGGCAAGGGAATACAAGTTATATTAGTTTTGCTCCATCTGCTCAAGTAGCACTTATATCTTTCTTGTTCCTTGTTGTCTTACAGCTGCTGAACCGTCTGTTCCCCTGCCTTCCCCATGAAATCACAAGGAAGTCTCTCAGAAAGCTGAGACCTGATGGAATAATATCGGTAAAGCTTCCTTGAGAGAGTGTCCCGGAAAGCTGGGAACCGATGGGATAATATTGATCAGGCTCTCCTATCTGATGGTTTCAGTACAGTGATTCCATCCCCTGGGGTTATGCGTGTGTGTGAAGGCACAGGACATGTTGGAGCACAATGGGAACTTTCGGGAAGAACAGCCAGTCAGGCACGTGACTCGTGGACCATGGAAAAAAATCAAACTTTACTTCCTTGTATGAGTAAAAAGCCATGCGTTGGCCCAATTCGGGACTCAGTCCTTGAGACTTGAGTCTTTTGGACCCGCTTGCTGTCTACTCTTGTCTACTGCTTTCTTAACCTTGTGCCGCCCTCCTCGCTTCCCACTGCTCTTGTTGTGCTGGATGCGACAGTTCCTCTCAGTCTAAACATAAGGAAAACAGTCCTTTTCCTTATCCTTTCATACAGTGTATGCCTTAGCCCACTTTGGGCTTCCGCTTCCTGACCCCGTGTTTCAGTCTGTCTACCAGTCTTTCAGATTCATTTCTGGATGTGTCTTCTATTCCTCTTTTGAATTATTTTCAAAGGCCTCAGTGTATTAGAAAATTCTCTCTGCATCCATATTGTCTTTGGTAGGTAACTTCTCTGTCTTTTTCCCCGTTAGGTTGTCAAATTCCCTTTCTTGCTCTATCTTTTTAAAGAATCAACTTTTAAAAGGCTTTCCTCTTAATATAAAAGTATTAACTTATTGTAGAAAATTATTATAACTCCATGACCTAGAGATAATTAGTGTAAATACTTTGTTTGATATCTTTCCAGTCATTTTTCTGCGCATATCCATACAAACATTATATGTGCGTATGTGTGTAGATAGGTATGTAAATACAGACGGTGCCAAAAAAATGTATACATATTTTAAAAAAGGAAAAAAACTATTAAAATTGTAATACTCAATACATACCGATAACAAAAGATGAATACAAGTCACATCTGACTTCTGCAATTACAAGCGGTGCTTAACGTGGTTACCATCAGTGTCCAGACACTTCTGATTAAGGTGAACTACTGCTTGAGCAACGTTGACCAAAGTGTCCACTTGTACACATTGTTTTGTCACCCTCTGTATATACCTATAGTTGTAAAATTGGAATCATACCACACATGACATTTTGTACACTTTTTCATCTATCGATATATCATGATTCTTTTCCCATGTCATTTATTCTCCCAAAACATTATTCTGAATGACTACTACATATTTTAAAGCTTTGACACATCTTGCTAATTTACTTTCCAAAAAGGAAATGACAGTGCATACTGTCATCAGCAGTATTTAAGAGCACCATTACTGGGTTCCCTGAATTCTTATTAAAACAGCAATTTATAAAATTTCTGCCAATTGTCTAGGTGACAAAAATGGAGTCTCATTGTTATAATTTACATTCCTTTGATTGCTAATAAGACTGAACATTTTCCATGTTTATAGCTATTGTATTTTTTTTTCATGAGTTGCTTGTTTGTGCCTTGTCATGCATTTGTAATGGTCTTCTTGGAATTTAGTTTTTCAGACATTTCATAATCATGTTTCTCCTTCTTTTCTATCAAGAATTTCAGACAGTGTGATCCTGCTGATATGTTATCTGAGATTTGGAAATCTGCCTTCCTGAAGCCTACTGCACATATCTGACTGTACCTAGTCACTACCTCCCTGACAACCACACAAGGAAGTGAGTTTAATTTGTCTCCAGTACCCGACTGATCATATCTAAGTGGCTTATCCTCACTCCCTCACTATCACAATTAGCATGGGATTGTCCCATCCATGCCAGAAAACTGAATAAAGGAGAAGGGAAAATTCTTGAAGCGGGGGTGGATGTGGGGCAGTGAGCTACATGTCAGCGGGGATCGGAGAGAGCGTGATTTGTGGTCCTTTGGATGTGTGTGGGGGTCATGTACAGAGTCCTAAGAATGCGTTTGCAGAAAGTCAGTTGAGGCAAGCCTTTGTTAAGCTGAATGTTTTATCGTGCTCCAGGGAGTTTTGATCAGAGACCAGGATCTTATTCCAGAGCGGGGGACAGAGATAACGTTTGGAGCTTAGATTGTGATGGAAAGTTCGTCAAGGAAGGGTGGTGGACAAAGAACAGGACTCAGATCCTGAGACCATTAGAAACAGGGCACGTGGTGGACTAAGACAGAGCTGCGTCAATTCCTCTAAGCAGCCAGGAACATGGAGAAAAGAAAGACGTTTGCATCTAAGCTAGGAAGCCAAGGTCAGTGATATTGAAGGGGCAGTAGTGGGAGTAAGTGTAAATATGATAGGGGACACCACAGGGTTAAAAGTTGGCTGGAGTTGAATGGAGGGAGTAGAGACTAAGAATAAGAACCTCCTTTTGAACTCCCACCCACCTCCCGGTGCCACGGACTCCGTCCTCACTGACCCATCCCCCATGGTTATTCCCTCCGTACCCCTTTACCACACCCTCTGAACCTCATTTTAAGTTTTCTGTAAACTTCTTATAGAGCATTCCCTTCACCTGCTTTAACTGAAATTTATTCCTCCCTAGAAACTGCTTTGTCAGTGGCCCTTTTGAGGAAAGGAAGGTCATTCCTTCATATGCCACACATCCCTGGGCCAAGGGAGGTGTTTGTATTTCTTCATGTCCCACTAACCCATTTCTCTTGGATCCTTATGCAAAAGCCTCTTTTCTTTTGAAGTTTATGTGGTCTAGCTATGCCATTTCCTCCTGCCCCCCACCTCCACCTTCGTGTCATCAATGTTGGCTTCCCCAACATTTATGAGGGCTTTGGAACTTAGCTTACAGGTTTATTTTTCATTCCACTTCTTGATTGACTTCAATTTCCATCTAACATTTTCACCTAACATTATTTAGCTTCCTTGACACTGGTGACCTTCACCTCTCCTCTACTTAAGGCACACCTGTCATGGCTCTCTCTACTTCTGTCACCAGGACACTGAGTGCTGCTGGAGAAAACTACACAATCATGTCACTTGGCCCCACGAATAGTTGGTCTGACTTTAATTGGGCCTCAACTCAGCTCAGCAATCCTTTCGTTGCTCCTGGTCAGCTTTCTTTCTATGTCCTATAATAGTGATTCCAAGTCCTCTGATCTTCTCAAGCTGTCGATTCTAATCCCACCACCTTCTGTCTAAATAGATGCCCTTTCTTTCTATCTTGTAGGGGAAACTGAGGTCATTAGTTGTAACCTTACTCATTTCTCTCCTTCTCACCTGCAAACTCGGCTGCATCTGACTTTCCTCTGTCCTTCACTGTATGTAGTATTGAAGTAAAATCTTCCTCTCCTGTTTAAATGTGATTCTTCCCTCTCTGCTTTACATCACATATCCTCCTTGTTTCCCCGGAAGCTTGTTCATACATTATTCTCACTGTATTCTGTGTCTTTATTCTTTCTCCATGGAGTCTTTCTCTTGGTACATAAACAAGTGCCTGTCTCTTCCTTCTTAAAAATCCTTCTGAATACTGCACCATCTTCCTTCCCAACCAAACTTCTTCAAAGTATTATCCCTATCTGCTGTCTGCTGTCTTGATTTCCTCATCTCCTTACTGCTCCTCAAATCTAAGCGATCTGTTTTCCTAGCACGGTACTCCATGAAAGCATCTCTTACAGAGACTACTAGTGATCTAGTTATCAGATTCATACGTACTTTTGGATTTATATTACATTCTCTTTCTTTGTATTTGACACTGTTGATCATTTCTTTTTCTTGACATTTTTTCTTTGGTTTCCATCACATTACTCAACTCTACTTGTTCTTTTTGGATCATTATAATCCATTACTCTACTCTGAGAAACATTCTTTCTGACGTTCCCACAGACTCTGTGCTTGTTCTTCTTTTGCCCTTCTACCCATTTTATATTCAAGGCTTCTCGTATCACTTATATATTGTTGACTCTAGACCTTTTCTTGAGTTTGAAACCAGAATATCCAGTTGCCCATATGAAAATTCCCCTTGGATGACCCTACAATGCTCAAACTGGAAATGGTGCTTAATTAACGATTGTTTTATTAATCCATCCAGAACTCAATTTATCATTTCTTTCTGTTTCCAAATCCATTTTTCTTTCTGTGGATTAGTTTGTATGTGTCTGAAATGACCATGTATTTCTTACAGCATAAGGAAGTAAGACTTTCTGTGCCTAAAATGTCCCCCTCTGATTTATTGAAGAAAGAAGAGGAAAAGGTGAGATGAGATGTCTGTAAGCTATAGTTTTGATTATCCAACATAGTTATTTCCTTTTTTGCTTTCACCAAATGGAAATAACCACCCCCTCCTTTGCTGTTGTCTACATCCTGCTCTACCTTGTGTAGGTGTGAGAAGCTTAGTTTCCTTGGCCTGAACAGGTATCCTTGTTTCTATAATCTAGTGGTTCTCAAACTTTAGAACATCAAATACTCACCTGAGAAGATTTTTTTGTTTGTTTGTTTATTTTTGTTTTTACCGAGTAATGGACGCTGTCCACCATCTTCTAGGACTAGGATGGGGCTTAGAAATCTGTGCTTTCGGAAGCTTTCCAGGTAGTTGTGATAAAATTGGTTCACAGACCACATTTTGAGAAACACTATTCTAGTATCTTGGAGCTGCCAATTGTTGTCTGCTATTTTCTCTAACAATTAAAGATCTCTGTCACTGAAAGACCCTTTTACCTGAGATATCAGTATATTTTGGGGCTTGATTCTATAATATTTGTATGTGTAGATCCTACTGATGACCATATTTAAATGTATCCAAAAATAGCATTTTATTTGGGAGCTATGTTTTTCTATAGAATCCCCCGTTTGACTCCTTTGGAGATGGAATTAATTACAGATTTTGAATAAATTGACTTGTAAGGACAAAGACATAGTTCTTAACTTGTTCACTGGGAGAATGGAGCAATCTTTGTTTTTCAGGTGATTGAACATGCTGTTTGGATTTCGAGGGCAAGCAA
This sequence comes from Rhinolophus ferrumequinum, assembly GCF_004115265.2. Classification (NCBI taxonomy): domain Eukaryota; kingdom Metazoa; phylum Chordata; class Mammalia; order Chiroptera; family Rhinolophidae; genus Rhinolophus; species Rhinolophus ferrumequinum. The sequence continues at coordinate 44,470,333 of NC_046290.1, read as the reverse complement.
ACTATTGTCTTCTCATTCCACTGTGGCATAGCAAAGCAGAAACCTGGAAGCTTTTCCTTGCTGGGCATTTTCAACCTAGGCTTCAAAGGAGTCTTCCTCAGAACGTGCATGGGATCTGTTAATCAGTAACAGGTGCTTGGTTATTCTATGATTTGCCCTTCTAAGGCCCGTGCTACCCATTACCGGTATCCTGGCCAAGACAATGTTTACATCTCTCTCCCTCCAGAACTTTGTGTCTAAAAGGTTTTTCCTGTTTGCCAGTAGTAGAACCTATATCTAAAAACAAAGGAATTATTCACAGCTTCTTTTATTTTTGTGGGCTTTACAGCCATGAACTTTACACATGCTGAATAGCTCAATAACAACAACAGCATGAAAGCAAACTAATGCTCATAAACTTTACATAACCTCAAAAGTGACAGCACAGTGAGCCATTAATCAGCCTATAAGATTTCAATGTGTTTTTTTTTTTTTCCAGTTGCTTCTGTTTCCTCCTCCAAATGTAATAAGACTTTCCATGTGACTACTTTTTATGACTTTGGTGAAATTCAAATGACAACTGGTCTCTTTTGTTATTTGGTGATCATGAAATAATTCTGAGCTTCCAAGTATTGCTGCATGGCTCAAAACTATCTTGTTTTCTGACTCCAGGAAAGACCTTTAACGGGTCCACAGGAGGGGACTGCAGGGGATAAATGTGCTGTAGAATAGATTAGTGAGATTTCCCACTCATTATAGGATTTCCTATTAGTGGTGTTTCAGGCAATGTAGAATTGACAGATTGAACGTGATTGTTGTTCGAGGCGTGTAATTAGGAGCCAGACAGGAGTTGTATGTATGTAACTCCAGTCAAGGGAATTCTCTGCACTAGAATGGTCTAGTGGTTGAGAGAACAGAGTTTGGAGTCAAAAAAGGTATGGCTACCTATCTTGGTTTTGCCACTTATTAACTAGGTAACTTTGAGCGCGTGATTGAACTGCTCCGAGCTTCTATAAAGTAGGGTTAGCAGTTCTCACAACCACTTTTTGAGAGAGAGATCATTAGTCTCCTCCGGCAAGGAGTTATTGTGAGGGCCAACAGCAACTAACAGCTGACACTCTTATTCTTACTCATTCAAGGAATTTTTATGAGCCAGCCACTGTGCTAAGGTTTGGAGACAGAGTGGTGAGCATAAAAAATAAAATCATTAGCCTCATGGAGCTTACTTTCTAGTTGGTGTGAGACAGACACCAATGAACTAATAATATTCAAGGTAGTTACAAATTGGGATTCATGCTACCAAGGAAGGGAACAAACTGGTGTGATAGAGAGTAGCCAGGGTAGGGAGGTCAATTTAGATTGGTTAGCAACATATGAGCTAGGAACTAAGTTGGAGGATATCTGGGGATGAGCATATCAGATAGAGGGGTCCCCTGTGCTAAGTCTCCTAGTCATAGGGCAATCTCCTATTCTTATAGAACCCTTTAAGGAAGAATGAATTAGTATCTGCACTTTTTAAAATAAGGAAATTTAGGTTGAGAAGATTGAAATACATTGAAATACATTGAAATCCAAGGTCCCACAAGTAATAGGACGTCAGGGCTGGGATTAGAAGTCCAAAGCCCAAGTTTATGACCACAACATGCCAGGGACAGTGCATCTTAGAGGAAGAAAGGAAGCTTACAGACCTAAATAAAGAAAGTCATTTTATAAATAAAGAAAGACAGGCCAAGAGAGCATATGTGACTTGCTCAAGGTAACTTCCAGAAACTGGTCTTCTGCTCTTGTGTGCAGACTTTTCTCACTGCTCACCATTGTCAGATGGGTTTGCAGTAAAGGTCTTAGTGACCCAGCCAGTTTCTTCATTTGATTCTAGTTTTTGATAAAGATAACAGTTGGCTGATTTTGGGACTCCTAAAGTGTACAGTGCTTTATTGAAAGCTGGGTAAGTCAACATTCTTTTCGAGACCAGTTTCCTTGTATCTAAGAGGGAATTGAACAAAAGTAGTAGGTTTTTTTTTTTTTTACATCAATTTGACAGGTTTTATTTTACTACACATTCTTATTTTTGTTTTCTTCAAATGTTTATTGTACATTATAAAAAGAAATCGTTCAAAGAAAGCCCTTTCCTCCTAGAGATGTCTCCTCGTTCCCCATTTTGAGTATTTTCTCCCTAAAGGTAACCACTGTTAGTACTTTGTGTGTATCTTTGTAGAAATATTCCATGAATATGCAAACATATGTATATATATGTATATATATCCTTTTTACATAAGATATTGCATATAGCTTATTGTACACAATGTCTGCATCTTGCTTTTTTCACTTCATATTGGATATTAAAACTCTTTCCTTGTCATCACTATAGAGTTGACTCATTCTTTTTAATGGTACAGAGTATCCCGTTGTATGAGTAAAACTAAACATATTTATCCTATCTTAGTCAATCAGTATTTAGGTAGTTTCCAGTCTTTTGTGACTACAACATGCTGCAGTGAACATCTTTGCAGAGATATTTTTGTGCAGACATCACACATGCAAGTCTATCTGTTAGATAGATTTGGGGTGGAATGGCTGCATCAAATGGTGTGCAGATTTTAAGTTTTGATAGGTACTGCCAAATTGACCTCTGATGGGCGGGACATGTCCAATAATGGTGTGGAAGAACCTCATCTTCAAACTGAATGACTGGTTGATGTTCAGTGTCTTTTCCTTTGACCCATCCTAAATTACTGGGGGAGCTTTTGAGGAAGCCTTCCGATTTCTCTGGTTTGGATTGCCTAAGCATCCTCCTTAGGGAGGGAGGGAGAGAGGGAGAGATTGGATGTCAACTTTCTTGTTTTTGTTCTTACACCTATCTCTTCTGGGTTTGTTTTCTTTAGATTATGAACCATACAGGAGACTTTGGACTTCCAGTTCCTTGTCGTTTTAATCGGTTCATCAGTGAGGTCTTCAGGGTCAACTTCCCAGGTTGCTTCTTTGCTTGCTGACTTTGAACCTATAGGAAACTAGATCTGAAACTGTATTGGAAAAGATCTGAGGGAGCATGGACCCCAGTGACTTCCACAGTATTCTCCTTGGGGAGGTATGGTGTCCCATGGAGATACCTCAGGAGTTTCTGAGGGGAAACTGAGAGTCGTGACCTATAGCGGGGATGTGGGTGGTCAAGCTCTGGGCCACTCAGTTTTGCTTTAACCAGAAGGATTTTTATCCAGTTTATATTATTGCACTTCTGTGTGATATTATATTTTAAATGGGACTCTTCTGCCTAAGGAAAAAAATATTGAAACAAGACCCCGCCAATTTAATTCAGTTCTCTCTTTTCGATGTAAGGAAACTGGTCTCAAAAAGAAAGTTGACTTATCCCAGGTCATCCAGATACGTATTTAAATAATGAGGGAGGGATTTGAATTCTGCAGACTCGTATAATAGTTCAGTGCCCCTTCTGTTATAGAGCATCAACCAAATAAGAGCTTGTCACTGAAACTCAGTGCTAACCCCTCATAACCACCCAGGTGATGGAGAGGCCTCACTCTCTAACTTAAACTCAAACCAAACCTTTGTTGAAATTTCTTTGCTCCTTAAAAAAATAATTTTCACTTTTGCACTGAACCCATCTGGGAATAAATGTGTTGAAAGACTCTCAGAAAAGTTGTTCTCACTCTACACGTTTCTTTCCATCTAGAAATTCCAGAAGGACTTGCCATATAGTGTATCTCAGGAGAAAACTGTTAAGATGTATTTTCTGGCTGTATTTGGCTGACTTCCCCCATCTCCGTTCCAGAGAGCATGGAGAAGATGGAGGCATACTTAGGCCTGTTTCAGAACTTCAGATCTGTTTGAATGTTAAAGTCACTAATAGGGAGGGATTCTTTGCTTCGAATTTTATTCCTAAAATCACCATTGTTGAGGTTATTTGTTTTTCCCAACAAATGATGCACAGCCACGGGCCTGTCGTGCCATGAGACCAGGCCATTTCCAAGTGATACCATAGGAAGTGCATGCATGAAGTACAAAGAAAGCAAAGGCACAGGAGGCAACAGAGTCCTTGTGAAAAATGCACAGCAAATATAGACACAAGTGGCAACCCTCCAACATATATTTCTAAGTCCAAACAAACCCGTCTGGAACATGTATTGAAAATGGGAATAGATGAATTCTAGAGAATAGAAGTTCCAGTCTAGAGGTTGTATAATCACCAATTCTCTCTGTATAATAGCCCTTGCTGGAGGTAGAATTTTCTTAATACTTTAGATACTCCTTCAGACTCTTCCTGTTATAGCCACTCGAACCATTAAAAAAAAAAAAAGCCCCTCTTTCTGGTGTTTGCTTATACCTTTCAAATGCTCGTGGGTATTTATTTCTCCCTTCAGACGTCATTTAGCCAAGTTTTACATACCTAATTCTTTTCCCTTTCCCAATAAACGAATATGTCTAGCCCTTTCAGCCTTCCCTCTCCATTCAGGAGCAAGCTGAACTGAGCTATGGACAGGCTGAGGCTTCCTTCTTTCTCAGTGATGGGGAAGTGAGGGCAGGTACTTGGTGCACTGCTTACCCAGTACAAGTGCACAGATTTTCTTAGTGCAAGATACAGAGGAAACTGTGGTTTTGAAAGTTATTTGGATGGGGTAATGAGAGATTTGCATGGGGAAACAAGGAGTGACAGAAAGTTATATCAAAGGCTTGGCTCCTTATACGGGGCCTTCTGGAATTTCCTTGCCCTGGAATCCCTCCCTGTTCCAAGTAGGACTGGATAAATAGATCTTGAAAATCACAGAGCCTGTGCTGTTTACCCTGGCTGCTTTCATTTGATCACTTGGATATTGGAAGTATGGTGGGATTTGGTTTGGGTCACTGTTGGAGCTTGGTTTGATCCTCCTCCTTCACAGGGGGCATCGAAAGGACTAGTTCTGGTGAAGGCCGTTCAAAGTCCAAGTGCAAACGCACCCCGAGATGATTCTCACTGGGGTTCAGTCTTTCAAATGTGCATGTTTGTATGGACAGCCACACTTCTCTCTTAGTGCAGTGGCTGTGTTAGTGTGTTTATGGAAGCACACTGCTTATTATGGTGACTAGTAGAGCACAAATACAGGGGCTGTAAGTCAGGAACTTGTTCTAGGGTATTAGGATAGATTATAAAGGCAGTTTCACTACTTTATTAAAATGGAGGGTTTTCACCATGAGTAAACAAGACCTTGTTGTTAAATGATGTTTGTTGCTAGAACAGCAGTGGGGTCACTTTATCTGGGTTTCTGGGCTGAGATGCTGCAGAAAGTTCTCTGTGTGTTGATATGAGAGGGGTTAGAGACTCTTGTCTCCTTTCCCTTCTACCGTCAAGTATTGCTATGTGGCAAGAATAGACTAAGTTTAAAGGAATAGAGGAAAGAATGAAATGAAGTCAGAGGCAAATAAATGAAGACTCAGCAACCAGAATCTCTTATCAAAATCACTTTTAACTTCAGAGATTTTTTTCATCTAGAATGCTTCCTGTGTTTTCTCTGGTCATCTTCTTAGGGATTAACTTGAGGCCATAGCTAGTTAAGGAAGAGACGGAGAACTCATGGGCCTCTTTGGGCTTTTCTGCCAAAATGTCTAATATGATGAAAGTATGTTCAAGCAACATAGGCTTGGTTTCTACTCTGTGTTCGTTCAGTCCATAAACTTCTGTGGAAGTATATGCAGATTTCCTGTCTGTAATCCCTATGTAGCTACTGTGCCCATTTCTTCTCTTTAGTTTTAGTCCCAGCCTGTTACTTTCATGCTTTTCAAGTACTCATTCATTCATTAACTCACTCACTCTTTCATATATTCACTCATTCAGCAAATATTTATTGGCTACCTAATATGTGCTTGAGATAGATCCTAGCAGGGACAAGTGAGAGTCACAGGCTACGTCTGTTCCTTCAAACTCCAGAGAATGCAGGCCAAGCTCTCAGATGGTCTCCTTCCAGCTTCTTCCACAGAGGCTGGATGGGGATGGGAAATGCATGCTGCACTAATAACTTTCTCCAAAGAAATGCTCTCTGCTGATTCCTCAACTTGAACTTTTTATATGGGCTAGAGGTAGGTTTAGGGACCAAACCCCACCCCCTTAGAACTATGGTTTTGTTTATTTGGGAGACTCTTGCAAAAGTCTGAGACAACAGGAAGAGAGGAAGAGTTGCATTTAACATCTGGCTACACTTATTACGGTATATGCCCTGTTTGTGAGAAGATGGTGCTGGAGAGGTCACAGGGTGGCTTACTAGGAGAGGAAAGGGGGAAGAGATGGGGGAGAGGGAAAAGACAAGAGGACATAATGGTGAGAGACTCAGTCATAAGTGCCACCAAATCCTCAATATTACTACATATTCTTTTTATCACCCTTTACTCTCCTTTTTTTCTACATCCTTTTCTTGCCCTTTTCCTTGCCCTGTTCTTTCTGGGTCAAGTAAATTCTGCCTTTGTTATTTCACTTAACTTTTCAGTGGCCATCCCCCCAACCTGATAGGATTTTCCATGTGCCTCTCAGGGCACAAGAGCCCTTCACCAGGCTCCTATGCAATGTCTGTGCTCTCCGGGGCAGCCTGGTACCATGGGAGGCTGTGCAAGTCAAGTCCAAATACTATCGCTTGTTTTTTGTGGATCATCAGGCAAGTTACACACTATTTCTGATTCTTAGTTTTCTCCTCTGTAACAATGGACATGATAAAAAGGCCCACCGAGCAAGGTGGCTAGGAGAATTAAAATAATGCAAGTGAGGGCATGTTGTAAATTTCTATACAAATGTTAGGTTCCCCCTCCCCCTTTTTTTATTTGACGATATCATTTCCAACATAATTTGGGTGCACTGCTGTGTATTGACCCCATTAATTGGGAGAGGGTAAATTATCATTTATCTCCTCAAATCACAGTTTCTTGTTTCTCTCACTTAGAGCTTGGATAAATTCATGTACTGGTTTTTGGCTATACCTTGGCACGTTCCTTAAGTGGTTAGGGCCATGACTTTGCTATATTCTGCTGAGAGCCTTGCCAGTTGTTGAGACCATCCCCACCCCCTACAAAAATCCCATTACTTATCTGTGCGTGAAGGAAACAGGACAAGTGAGAAAGCGCTGGGGGACACTCACTTTTCAGTGAGGCCCAGGGGCTGCGGAGCCTCCGCACTAAGATTTGCTTCGCAGACCATTTGGATTTGGCTTTTGCCTTCAGGCCCCTTCTGTTGTCAGGAGGATGTACATAAACAAACAGAAAAAGGGCATGTGAGAAGGTGCCAATGAGGGACACAGAAGAAGGTGCCAACATTGGCATCACAAAGGCATGGCTCTTCATTGGCACCAAGCAGAATCAAAACATAGCCCCCAGTCTTTTCAGGGCCACAGCTGTTTTGGATCAGAAAAACTGTCAGTGTGTGTAATGGATGATGGAAACTCTTCCACGCTTGCCTGTTAGGAGAAAGAAAACACTCTGCCATGTATGTCTTAGTAGACGTTATTATCAGCTGTGTTCAGATTCTATACGTGTGAGGAAATCTATTGCCAAGACCAGGGACGACTGGATATGGCTTATAAGATGAGATTAATGCCTTGCCGTAGGAATGTTTTAGTATTTTAGTGGAAAATACCTGGTCATTCTGTTACCGATGACAGGCAAGCTATACGTGGTGAAGTCTGTTTAACCATCTGGGTTTTTTTCCACTTGGAGCTGATTTGTCCACTAAGAGTAGGGTCTGTGCCCTCTCAGTGTCTAGCATGGTAGCCAATTTGTAGTAGTTGCTCAATAAGTATTTCTGGAATTGAGTAGAGAAGTGTTAGTAATATTAATTCAACAGACTAAAGAAAGTCTGAGAAAAATTCAGAATGTTAAAAAAGTGGTTTTTTTTCCTTTTCTTTAGATTATTGCTATTGGGCAAATTTTACCAAAATTCCTTCTGCCTTGGGCCTTGGCAAAGCAGATGAAGTTTTATTAGTCCAACAGTAATGGGCATTTTCTGTTTGAAGTGGAGTTGGGTAAACAGTGAGCTGAGAGGTGACCTGCCCAAGCAGCCAACTAGGAGAGAGGGATATTAGGCAAGATGAGACCAGGAGGGGAGCATTGTTTTTTGACTTGGCTGAGGCACCAAAATGGTCTCAGCAGGGCCACTTATTTCCATGTAAGTAGTTGGCAAGTTGCCTTCCCAGCTGCAGCTTGTGGCCTGTGTTGCTTGGGTGCCGGTAGAAGGGGAAAATAAGGCAGGTTAAAATAGTGCTGGTGTGCAAGGGCCTGGTGGCCCAGCCTCTTTGAAACTTCTCCCCAGTGTTATTTTGACATGGATTAGGGAGAGGAAAAGACAACACACCAAATTAATATGGAAAAATGTTTTTCTTTCCCTAGGTTAGGGATTGTGAGGAGTTTAATTGGCTCTTAATCATTTGCTCAGAGATGACCCAGTTTTGAAGGGAATTAAAACCCAATTACATCACTGTCCATTAAAAACAAGACCCCAAAGACAACAAACAAATAAACACACGTATGTAGGGAAAGGACAAAAACAAAACAAAAATGTCAAGAAAAAAAATTTCCAGCCTCCTTCCTTCCATCTTCCCAGTACTGCTTCTCTTTCTAAGGGAACACACAGATTCCCAGAAATGCCCTCCACTTTGAGGAGCAGGGGACCAGCCCAGAGGACTGAGCCCGCCAGGAATCAAGTAAGGACTGAGAGGAAGGGAGGCAAATACGTGGCCTTCGCTTGCTCTTCGTCTGCATCTCCCCAGGCCGGTTTTGATTTCTGTTCCAAAGTACATGGGTTCTTACGTATCCTATTTCGTTGTTGAGATCCAAGCACTGCATTTAAAATTTAGGCATATCTATTGAAATAATACTCCAATTAGAGCGGGAAGAAGAAAGCTGGGAATTTGGGAGCACTCACCCTTTTCTCACTGAATGGGAAAAGTTCTAGGAGATCCTGCCAAGGGTTAGGAAGGGCCTTCCTTGGGGGAAAAATTTATTGGAAAAGCATCATATCATAGAAAAGAATGTGATCTTTGGAATTAGACCGGCCTGTGTTCAAATCCTAGTTCTTCCCCTTACTTAGGGTGAGGTCATAGACAAGTGACTTACTTTATTGTGGCCTAAATTCCTTCAACTATAAAATGGGTCATAATAACTACCTTGTGGCACTGTTATCGGAATTAAGGTACATAAGCATTTAGAACGGTGCCTGGAACATTGTGAGTGTTGGGCTTACTATGCCCTTGCTATTGTGTTTGTTAAAAACTATAAAATTATACAATTTATGACAATTATATAATGATTCATATATCATGAGAAGGCAGGGAGAAGAGGGAGTGATGAGACCCTTTGCAGGTGGAAGCCCTGAGTGGAGCTGGGAAGTAGTCCAAGTGGACCTTTTGAGGGTCTCTTCCTTCTTTATCTACAACACTCTTACTCTCTTTTCACCAAATCCAAATTTCTCTCCTTCAGGCTACCCAGAGCCACACAGATGGCCCCACAGTGAGGCAATGGTCCAAGAGTTCTGTGCCGGGCAGGGCAGAAGCCTAGTGAATGGAGTTTTTGCCACGTAGGCATAGGGCCTTCTGCCACCTGCCTTCTGGAGGTCAAGAAAATGTAGTTGCTCTTAGTCCCAGAGGAGGGACACTGGGAGGGAAGGCATCAGCAGTCTGTCCTTTACCCACAAATAGGACAGGACAGAAGCCCAGCGTCACTTTTTCAGACAAGTCAGAAACTAGAAACCAGCATAGTATAGACTCTGTGGTCTTTGAACCTTCCCCGTCTTGTTAATTTTGTTGCTTCCCATCTTTCTTTCCCTGCTGTGCTTAGTAGTAACCTCTAAAAGGAAAACTAATCCCATATGATGATTTTGGGGGATTACAAGAAAGCAAGAGAGCTGGGGTGAATGCTTCCCTTTACAGCCAATTTTGGAGAAGTGGGAGAGGAGCTCCAAGAAGCAGAATGAGTGGTGGAAGTTTTGAGAAGAGATGAAAAGCCAAGGTGGGGGCCTTGGGTCTGCTTCAAGAAATGAAAGAAGAGACGGGAGCTTGCTGGAGTCTGAGAGAACTGGTATGACCCCCCTCAAGCCAGGTTCAATCAAAAACTCCCATGGCCAAGTGACTCTCTGCCAGGACGTTATGCCAAGGATGTTCCAAACGTTAGATCTCATCCTTCTAAAGGTCTTGCAAGGTTATTATCACTCCAATTTTGCAGCTGAGGAAACCTAGGCTTGGGCTAGAAAGTGGAAGATCCAAGATTTGCATTTAAGCATGTCTGATGAAACGTGTGTTTTTGCCCTACTGAGTGCTCCAAAATTACCCTTCCTCATTTCTTTTCATGAAATATTCCTATTTTCTCAAAGCTCTTATCTCAGTTAGCAATCCTGAGTAAAAAGTGGCTGACAGGCCAATTCTTAGTGAAATGGTGGAGACTGAAAATCACTCTCTCTCCTCACTGCAATTCTAGAAGAGGAACCTGGGAGAAGGTGAGAGGTGAGCCAAGAAAGTGAATCTCAAAAGGTGGGATTTCATTGACTGTGAACAAAAATGGGAGGGGTAAAGGGTAATATTGAGCAGTAGTTTCTTCCTGGTACCGTCTAATACTCAGTGGTAGTGCCTATAATTTGCCTATTGATTATGCCATTCGGAATTCCTGGAATTATTAAAATCTGAGTATAGCTCATTAGTTTCTGGGCCTCTTTTCCAGCATTTTAGCAAGAAGTCTCCTTTACTGTTTCCACTTTAGAGCAGGCTGACAGGGAGTTTCGCTCTCATTTGATCCCCCACACTGCGTTCCATAAGGAGGCCAGTGAGGAGTTTATGCTTGGATGCTGCTTTTACTTCTTGGAGTACAGGATCCTTGATGCCTTACCCGCCCTCCACCCCATCCACTAACGTTAATTACTATCCAGCTACTATTACAGTGAGAGAGAATCCGAAGATACGGCAGTTAGAAGACAAGTTTTGTAGGAGCAAACTGATTTGGATTTTGCTCAGGGATCAGGCAGGGTATGGTTAATGCAGGGAGTACCCACTAGGCCCAGTCAGAAACATAGAAACCACTGTAGGGCTTTCAACAAAGAAGATTCTTTGAACGTATGGAATTGGTTAAACATGTTTCAGGAAAGGCAAAACGGGAGCACTGAGGTAACATAGAAGTAAGAATTGCATGAAGCAAGGTTGGGGAACAGAGGGAAGAAGTGGGGTTGATAAGAACCTGGGGTTCAGAGGAGCGTCTCACAGAGTTGGGACTCAGGCTTCTGAGGATCCCTCAGCAGCTCAGGGGAGACATCCTGGGACTGGAGGTGACAAGGCTGGTTCTGCATGGGGCAGAAGGAAGCAGGAGATTGGAACCAGCTCTCACCTCCAGGATGAAGGGCCATCACTGGGGTCATGCTAACAGGAACTTGAAGCAAACAGGAAGGAGAATTTGCTTCTCCTGACTTCCACCGTGCAGTTTCCTTCTGATTCTCCCCATTGGCAGAAATGAATATAGAGCTCTCTGTCAAAGGAGAAATGGGGTTTGCAGGGCTCCAGCCCCATGCTCATGGAGCAGAATAGAAAGGGGCTGGGTTTTGGAACTGAGACGCAATATCTTAAAAACTGGCATGTTGGGTGAACAATTATGTATGGTTGCCAGTAAATCACTAACTAAAAAGAGCTTCAAATTTCGTGCTTGTAGAGAAGAGTAAGAGACTGTCTTTAGTGAAGTGTTTGCTACCTCTGCCTATCTGTGGGACTGCACTTTCACTGGTGAATATTGGCTGTGTGTGTGTGTGTGTGTGTGTGTGTGTGTGTGTGTGTTTAAGGATTAGGAGGAGGGCTTGGCCTTTTTCACGTCGACAGGAGTCTACTCTGTCGTGCTGGGAATAAACACTATCACTCTCCTCTGAGTTGTTAATGAGACTCCAAAGTAAATGTTTTCCTTTAGATTACACCTTGTAATTTATGAGTCAGTCCCAGAAAAGAAATTTTAGTGTATTGGGAAATGGGAAAAAAAGAGCGTGTACTCAAAGAAACTTAATGGGGGCCAGAGCTGGAAGGATTTGGAATAAAGACAAACCCAATTGCCAGTAAACTTCAGTTAAGCTTCACGTCTCCAAATCTTAGAAGCAAACTAATGGTTTACAGTTTTCTCCTCTTGCTTGCATAGTTCCAGGAAGACAGGCAGCTCATAGCCCAGAAAGCTTAGTAACTGAACTTTACATAACACCTGGGAACATAAGAGAATAAGTGTGGAGAAGTAATGATAGGGCCATTTGCAGGTTGAAGTTAGTGCCTGGAAATTGTTCATCTCCTGCTCAGCATGCAGAACCACTGGGAACGAAACTGATGGTGATTATGCAAGAGAGGTAAATAGGAGCAGAATAAACACCATGTGAAAGGCATCATGATAGTTAAATGAATTGGAACCGAGTTGCAACTTTGTGTTCCTTGGCTGGGTCTTGTTCAGTTAGTCCTCTGTCAAGCACTGGTTAAATTGGAGCTTACCATAAAAAAGAACAAAGTGTAAAACTGCAAGTGTACTGCTTGGTACCCTCCTACATGGCACCAAAATAGATAAGAGCTGATCTCATAAACAACATTGTCTGCTGGCAGTGTAGTTCTCTGGGACCAAAGATTATCGGTGAGAGAGAGAAATCACAACAGCCAAAAAATTTTCAAAGGGTAGATGTTTTATCTCATTTTGTCTGTAGGATTCCTGTTGGCGTCACCTAAGGGTGAATCTAATCGATTGCATAATTAAATTTATTTATCAGAAAGACTAAAGAGCTTGGGCTCAGGAGTCAGATAAACCTGTGCTTCAACCTTTTTTCTCTTATTTACTATGTGTGTAATCTTCCGCAAACTATCTAAAAACTCAGTTTCTTCATCTTTAAAGTGGGGATAATTATACTCCCTTTTTTTTTTTTTTTTTAAATACTCCCTCTTTTGCAGTGCAGTCGTGTGGACTAAATGAGATGATGCAAATAAGATGTTCACCAGAGTTCTTGGCGCCAAAAAAGCGCTCAAGAAATGTTTGCTGCTCCACATTTATGATTACTGTTGCTATTAATAATATGTACTTGTTGAAAATATACTATATACTAGTGCAAGGCCCTAGAGATAGAAAGGTAATTAGACCTAGAGCCTGCTGTCAAAAAGTTCATGACCTTCTGCCAAAAGGTATTAAGAACTTTTGTTTAGGGGAAATGACCCAGCTCTGGTGGTTGTGTGTGGACTCATTCTGGGAGATCTTAATTTGTGAAGGAAAACAGCCTGGTGATGGAGGAAAATAGCTGTGGATATAAGGAGAATACTGAAACCAGGAAGGGAGCCTGCACCTGCAGGGTTGGTTGGCAGTGACTGAGGAAGCAGGAGGGGACGGCTCAGAGAGAACATCTGCTTCCTTTACCTAGTGGTTTAAGTCTTAGGAAGCCATAGAGCTAGATCAATGTAAGGGATACACCACCCCATCTCCCAAATTGTATAAATCATGCAATGGTATTGATCTAATGACGGGCTCTGTTAGATACCATTATGAAATGTTGGGAATTTGTGTCACATTGACAACTCTCGCTGTCAAATGGTTATCTACTTGCTGCTGAAATTGATTACTGAGGACAAGGTGTGAAACGTATGTATGTGTTCATTGCAAAATTGTTGGAAAGATCTTGGCCGACAGAAACTACTTATAATCCTCGGGTTAGGAATTGAGCAGGTGGGCCTCCTCTGGGCCTGTCAGCAGACCTTGACAGGTCCCTTATTGCTCCTGACAAATGGGCTTTTAGTATCTTCTGTGAAGAAAAACAGGGTGGCCCAGTTCTAAAAGGCCCCTTGAAAGATTTCAATATACTGCCTTGTAGAAGGGTGGCAGGACCCTGAAGACCACAGAGGAAATAGCTGTGTGCTGCCAAGGTTTAATACATATAGAGGTTATTTTAGGGGCTATCTATACCTTGGTAGAAGGAAATAAAGAATTTGTCCATTAAAAGGGTAATTAATTTTTTCTGTTCTGTAACAGAATATTAAATCTCCATTAACATATGTGTTTACCTGACTGGGTTTCTGTGCAATTGCTACTAGTTCTCAGCTGTTAGCATTTGCTTATCTTTAGTGAGTCCCTTGCAAATTTTGTGAGAATTTTTAGGGTTGATAGGCAATCGCTATTCTCTTTCATGTTATTACAGAAATTTGATAAACTACCTGAATAAAAATCCCCCATGAAATAACACTCCAGCAAAAGGGAGATCGTGGCTTTTGCAGTACACATTCTCTCTTTTTGTACAAACACTTTTTTTCTTATATGGAGTCTGCTATTTTTGGTTGACATGTGCAAACAGATGAAAAAAAGCTTAATCTTAGATTTAAAAAAAAGGCCACTAAATGGTTTATATTTTAGCGAGCCAGTAAAATCCAGAAGTTTTCCTCTGGATCAAAACCCTTTCCACATAGCATATCTTTCCAGAAATGAAACAACAAACAAACAAACTAGATAGTTTTTCCTGTGTTCTCTCTATATTGGTCTGGCTCTTGGTCTGGAAAGGGAGTGCCATACTGTATGTGAGATTTATAGGACATTCATGCATGGGACACTGGAACCTACTGTAAGGTATCCCAGAGTCCATGCCACAAGAAAGCCATGGGTAAAATACCTTATAATTCAGTCATTTCAGGTCTTATTTTAGTGCTTTAGTGACTAAACCCCGTAGAAGGGAGTTCATTAGGAGACTTATAAGCGCATATGCTCCAATGGCAGGTTCTCCCATGAAACAGAGAAAAAGAAACGTTACAGACAGTCAAGTTCCAGGATGATATTAAAATTCATTCAGCACATCACATAGTTTTATCATATATTTGTATTGCCCAGTTTTGAATAAATTTGGATATATGTATCTATGAGTTCTGACAATTAAGTTCGCGAACTTGTTGCAATGATGTTGCTAATCTTTTTTTTATGTCAGAGGGATTATTCATTATGAATTTGTACCAACTGGACAAACAGTTAACCAAGTTTACTATTTGGAAGTGCTGAAAAGGCTACGTGAAAAAGTTGGACAACCTGAACTTTCCGCCAATAATTTAGGCTCTGGCATCAGTGCATAGCTTCCCAAAGGGAGTACTTTGAAGGTGACCGTAGTGATATTCAGCAATGAAGTATATAGCACTTTTTTTTGGGTGAGTTTGCGAACTTAATTGTCTGACCTCGTATGTATGTATGTATGTATGTATGTATGAATGTATGTATGTGTTTTAGAATGGAGTAGTTAGGCTAAATTGCAAAACTTTAAATGTTAATTAAATTAAAAAAATTGCTTCCAGAAAGCAGTAGTTGATCTAAAAAAGGATGCTATTTCTAACATTAGGGAAAATGACTAGGTTGGCTAGAAGTTCAAAAATTCACCCACTGCCTGAGGCCCTGGCTTGGAGTAGAGCTGTCTTAGGAAGCTTGCTGTCCCCGATTCTCCTGGTCTGATTATCTTTTCTCCCCCTTGGTCCTCCCCTTTCTCTCCTGTCCAGAACGCCCTATAGTATCTTCTCCCCTGAGGGTCTAGTTCCCTGGAGTTGTCTGTTGAATTATTTTCCCCTCAAATTTCTTCTATTTAAAATCTCTTATTATAAAAAATTTGATTCTCCATCCTTGGTCCTTAAAAGTTGTGTTGCTTGGTATAGAGCAGGTAGGGAATGAGTCTAGGGAATTGCAAAGATATAGATATCATAATAACACAATCATGGTTATGATTTACTCTTTATTATTTCTTTAATAGCAGCATTTTTTTTTTATCATGGCACCTGAAAGCACTCTGAACGTACATCGACAGTGGGAATGTTGAGTATATTGGGGAGCATTTTTACCGTGGAAGATGGTGTGACTATTAGAAGTAAAAGTTAGATATACATCTAGTGCCCTGGCAAGATGACCAGATCCTTTTTAGTTGTTTTTTTTAAAAAAGGTAAATTTTAAAGTACTACGTATAGTATATATTAGAATAAAAGGAAAAGAGAAAAACCTCTCTATATGTGCATTTTTATTTTCTGAATTTGTATGAGCACAGAGAGTGGTGTGAAAAGATACACACCTCACCTTACATAGACAAGGTCTGAAGATAGATGGAGAGCTGAGAAGAAAATTATGAACTTAAAAACTCATTTCTGTATGTTTTTTATACGTTATAATAAATATGTATCACTTTTGTAACTAAGAACCCAACCAAATTTAAAACAAAGATGTTAAAGTTTTTATGCCCTCATGAAACCTAATATTTAATGAATTCTTCCTATGGGAAATCGCTATATTAGACTTTAATAGAATATAATAATCTTAATAATTCTATAACTAGATACTAATGTTATTTCCACCTTACAAGTGAGGATATTGAAGGTTAGAGGGGTAACCTATCCAAATTCACAGAGTGACAGAACTTATTCTATCATGTATCTACTCATCTGTATCTAGAAACTGGAGATCTTCCGGGGAGTGTTTAGGTAAAAGCACCAGCAGACATGGAATTTTTATTTTCAAAGCATAGTTTCCGTGTGGTACATCCACACAATGGAAAATCATTCAGCAATAAAAAGGAATGTAGTACTGACACATGCTACAACGTGATGAAACCTTGAAAACATTATGCTAAATAAAAGAAGTAAGTCGCAAAAGACCACATATTGTATGATTCCATCTATTAATATTTGAAATGTCCAGAATAGGCAAATCCATAGAGACAGAGAGTAGATTAGTGGTTACCTAGGGCCGCGGGGAGAGGGGGATTGGGAAGTGACTGGTAATGAGTCCAGAGTTTCTTTCAGCAGAGACAAAAATGTTCTAAAATTAGATTGTTGTGGTAGTTGCACAACCCTGTGAGTGTAGTAAAACCCATTGAATTGCCCACTTTACATGGGTGAACTAGATGGTATGTGAACGGTATCTCAATAAAGCTGTTATAAAAAAGAACTCTGTTAATGAACATCCTTTAATTGACAGAAGGGATATATGTATAACCTTCTGCCTAGGTTATCCCTGATTTTTCTGGGACAGGGTTTGATCAGGTCAGATTGCTCCGATTTATTGAAGTTCAAGGAACCTTGCAAGATGGTCAATGGAATGAATGCTCCCAAGGATGACTTCTCCTCCTTCTCCTTCTCCTTCTCCTTCTCCTTCTCCTTCTTCGTAGCTGTAGTGTCATGGTCAAGAAGCTTGCATAGATCTACTTCCTTAAAAGGATCTGCTCAGTAGTCCCTTCTGTTCATCAAAGGCTGCTTTAATTTTGATGATGTTAAACCTCTCCTGGAGTTGTGAGAAGTCCTGGTTCTGGGGATTATCATTAATTGTTTCTTCAGTCAGATTTTCCCCCAAACAACTTCAAACAAATTCAATTTCTCAAATACTGTTTTTTTAAACCTGTCATTCTTTTCATTCACTCTTTCCTCTGACTGATTCATTGGTACAGTTTGAATTGTTAGTTTTCAGTTGCTCAGACACTGTTAACAATAGCTATTGTGTTTTACTAGTAAAATAGTTACAGCTACAGTTGTTTTTAAAAATTTTTAAAAAAATCATTGCTAGCAATAGGTTAAAATCACTCTCAGAAGCTTTCTGTTATGATAGGCACTGTTGCCATTTGGGTTATGACTCACAATTACTGAGATGACTGAAAAAAATAAAAACCTCAATATGTTAATGAGGATGACTTGTAAAAAAAATCCAACAAATATTTATTGAGCTCAGATTATGTTTAGGACACTGGGATTTTTAAACATTAAATTTATTGGGGTAACATTGGTTAACAACATTATATAAGTTTCAAGTGTACAAGTCTACAACACATCATCTGTATCTTGCATTGAGGACAGTGGAATTTTTATGGGAGATAGAAAACCTGTTAGGAACTTAAAATCCTTTTAGGGGCGATAAGGCATGAGGGCCTGTAAGGTTGAAAAGCTATATAAGAGTTAGACATAAATGCCCCAAATGCTAGAATTGTTCATTGTTCAAAGTATGAAAGGAGTCTTTCCTAATTCATTTACTAAACAACTGTTTATTCAGCATCTCTAGTAAGCAAGCTCTCGGGTGAATTTGATATTACTTTTGGGGTACAAAGCCAGATGAGACCACGTTCTCTCTCCTTTTCTCCAGGAAGTAGAAGAGAATACGGCTGAGCCACAGAGAACCTACAATCTATGGGAGGACAGGCACTGGAGCAATGACTCTATTCTAGTCCCTTAGACCCAGGCATCAGGCTTTCTGCCCTGGGCCCTGCCCTTCAAAAGCCCCACATGAGTCCTCTCTGTGGAGAGAGGGCCCTGTGGGGCTATGGGCAGGTGCCCCCCCCCCCAGTGTCCATAAAACCCCGCTCTGGACGCGCCGGCTACCCAGGGTCTTGGACTTCCCTGCCTATATGCTTGAATCACCTTTTAGACCCTGTGCACGTCCCTCTCTGGATCTACCTATGCTTCCGGTGTAGCATCCCTGGGCAAGAGGAGGGAACTCAAAGGGCAGCTCTTTGTCAAGGATGTGGACGGAGCTTGGACATGCAGGTTGGGGTGCTTGCAAACTGTGTATAAGGTGGATTGTAATATAAGAAAAGGAAGGGAGTGGGACATAGGCCAGGGGCCGACATTTCCTACCTGCCCGATCCTGAAGTGGAACTTGGAATTTTCAGTTCCAACCTGGCCTTCATAGGCACCATGAAGGTAATTTGTCAAAGTAGGTAAAGTAGGTAAGCCTGCTTTATTTACCAGTCTGTTTCTCTGACCCTGGCCCCGCTAATATGGGGGTTGAGTCTTCAGAGTGTGATGTGTCACCACAGACGGAAGAGCAACACATTCTGCTGAGGCAGCTTCCTAGGAGGGCTGACACCTGCATTAGGCCTTGGGAGGATCTATTTCACAAAGATTTTTCCCAGCAGTTGCATTGCGGCAGGCATCTCCTGCAGCACTTAGATACCTAGAGAGAGATGCTGTGGTCCCTGGCAACCGGGAATACATTCTAATAAAGGAACAAGATTTGTAAACAAAAACTGCCGAGAAGTATAGGTATCAAAATGGAGATTCTATAGCACATACTGGGGATACAACAACGGGACTGATAGCTCTTCCTGGAGGTAATCTGTCAGGCTTCACAGCAGCCTTTGATTTGGGTCCAGAAGACTGAGGAGGAATTTGCAGTAGCTATGGGGATAACTGAAAACCTTTCCAGGCCGAAGAGAATAGCGTGTGCAAAGGCGTAAGTGTGGTTTGGGAATTGCACACAGTGTAGACTTATAGGCAAAATAAAATGTAGGCTGGGCTTGGGGAAAGAACAAGAAGTCCATTTAGTTTGTAGCAGGGGTTCTTAACGTTTTTTGTGCCATGGATCTGTTTGACAGTTTGGTGAAGCCTATGGCCTCCTTAGAATAATATTTTAGATGCATAAGTTAAAACAATAGGATTGCAAAGGAAAGCAATTATGTTGAAATAAAGTCATCAATAAAATAAACACATTTACGATATAGTAATATTCATATTCATTAGGAATACAATAAATGGCAAGGTCTAGCAGCAATCTAAAAATGACTATAATTTCCGAGTTGATGAGCTTCAGCAATATTTTGTGATATCTGCGACAACTATAAAGTGACATGAAAATATCTGAGATCTCAATTGGCATAATTATTGGTGCTGCTAATACTTTGCCTACAGTCATAACTGGTACCTACAGTCATAACTGAAGACAGTACAAAGTTTGAGTGATTATTGAAAATAAAGATGAATGTTATCCTCATACAGGTTCATGCACAGTGTAAGTTCATGTGTAAGTTCTATCCACAGACGCCTGGGGACTCCAGTTAAGAACTCCTTTAGAGAATGGATTTCAGCAAAATAATAAACCACAGTGTTGCTCTAGTTGTGAGCTCTTGTAAAACTTTAAGAGAGAATTTGATTTAAAATCAAAATTTATTCAATACCAGGAAGGACCATGCTTACTGAATAAACTAAGCATGCCCACAATGTTGTAGTTCTTTGGGCCAGTGATGTGTTTTGCCCTGCATTGTCTAAGATCTCTTATATTTGCACAATGAGGAGAGCATTCTTCCCAAGTTCACAGAAAGGCATCAAGGGCAAGGTGTAGAACAGAGGTCGGAGTAGCCCAGGCTGTCAATGGCACAGTGTGTTCTTTATTAGTCTTCCAAACCTTGGGGAGGAGGTGGACAACAAGAGATATGCTGCCTGTTGTCCTGGCACAAGGTGCTGGTCCCTGGCCTTTTTGTTTTGGGCTGCTTAGCTATTTGTTAGATGAAGAAATCTTCATAAAACACAAATGGAGCAAGCAGTTAGATGGAGAGCTAGAAGTACAAAATAAACAGAAAGAAAAAGTGAGGAGAGCCTTGCAAAAGCTTTTTTTGGTGGTAGGTGTGTCCAGAGGGTCCAGTCTTAAGCACTGAGATTTTCCTCTGTGCCTGGGGCTTAGTTTAGATGACTGCCTTTCGCTTTTGACTATGACAGAAGCTGTGGATACGGCTGCTTACATTAGAGACAAATAAGGGCCCCTTTGTTTTCCAATAGTGAAGTGGGAACAAAAAGTCTTTACGTATGTGGCTCTAGTCACAGCCTGACCACACAGAATGGGTAATCTTGGGCACTGGGAGTTCCTGAGGTGGAGAGAAAAGAAACCTTTCTAGTCCTACAACCTGCCTACCCCCTCCTTTCTTCCCTGGGCAGCATGAGTCCACAGTGATGTGGTCAGCATTGTGCTTGTGAAATTTGCCCTTTATTCAATTTATGACTGCTGTTCCTTGTGCCTCCTGGCCCCTGGGCACACCTGGCATGGCTTTGAGCTGAAAGTCCTAAGGGCATCCCAGGCAGGCTGCTCTACGGTTCTTGTCATCCACCATCAGATGCCCATGCTCACAGAAAATGTCAACTGTACCACTCCCTGCACAAAGGACTGATTCTCTGCAAAGGCAAAGAGGAAATATCTGACGGCGGAGTTAGCCATCTGGCTATCTTTGGGGACTGAACATGCACATTAATCTAATCTTTTGTTTATTACCTAGATCACCCTCAAATACTTAGAAGGTGTTAATTGCAATGTTTGTAAAGCAGGCTCCTCACTGCCATCCATCCTTTTAATCCCAATTGTTGGGCAGGTACCACCACTAATTGACTTCTACTTACCAGCAAGCAAAGTGAACTGCCTGTGTCCATTTCTCTTGGATAATGATCAGTCAGCTATTCTGGTATTTCAGAATGTAAAGATGAAATATATTATTGAAAGATTTAATTTTCTAAAGCTAAGAAATACAAAAGGAGTTATTTGGAAAACAGCACACGTGGATGGAATAGTACTGTCCAAAACTCATTTACATAAAAGGTACAAAAGATTTGGGTGGGTCAGATAGTCACTGGAAGTGTAGGCAAAGTAAAGTCCTAAGACAGATAGTTTGGCCTGTCTTGAATGGTTTTAGTCACTGCTTTGCAAAACTAGTGTGCTCAAAGACCACATGACATGTGACATGTAAATATCCTTTTTCTGTTTGCCAAGGACATGAATAAGCCAGATGGCAATCTTGTATTGACAGGGGTACCTGTGTTTATATTGACTTCTCCTTTTGCTTCCTCTTATAACCCATGAACTACCAACTACAAATGAAAATAGTGTCTGAATTTACACAGCTGAGTCAAGTGGCGAGAGAATGGCTGGTTAACCAGATCACCATGCACACTAAATTGATTCCTAATCCTCTTTCAACGAGGACAGGAAGATGTCTGCAAATAAGTATGAGATGGAAAGTTGTTTCCATCTCAGAAAATGGCTTGGAGCAAGTTGCAGAGATAGGAATGGAAAACAGAAATATAAGGAAGTAAAAGAGGGACTTAGGATAAAACTCTGATATATGATTTTTTTTTTCGTGATTTTTCTTTAACTGACCTTTCAGTGATGTATGATAAGGAAATTTTATATGGAATGTTTATAATTTCTGTCCCCAGTCAGTCAGGGCACAGAGTTGAACAAGAGTAGAAATAGCTTATGATCCAGAATGGGAAGGGAAAAGCGAATGGGAAAATGTAGTGATTTTTAGAACTACTTAAGGAACATGACGTTCGAATCTCTCCCAGAATCAACATTTCTAAAAATAATCAGAGCTTTATGCTTAGCATCATTTGGTGTATATATATATATGGTGTTTAAAAAATGTATATTTTTTAAGAAAGGAAAACTGTATTAAAATTATAATACTCAATATATACTGATAAGAAAAGATGAATACAAGTCATATTTGACTTCTGTAATTACAAGAGGTGCTCAAAGTGGTTACTATCAGTGTCCAGACACTTCTGATTACGGCGAACTACTGCTTGAGCAACACTGACCAAAGTGTCCACTTGTATACATTTTTTTGGCACCCCGGATATATATATATATAAGCATTTTGTTTGTTTGTAACGTCATGAAGATAGGTAGTGGGCAGCCATTGTCTTTCATGGGTCTGCAGTCAATGCCAGTTTCTGGATGCCAGAAATACAACACTGGTTTCCTTGTTCTTATACTCTGTGTAATGTAGACTACACTGACACATGTAGACTTTGAGTAGCTTGAAGGGAAACCAGGTTGGCAGAAATGTAATTTGATGACTTTACCTTGTTTGCACTGTTTTGCAATGACAAATTAAGTGAAAACTAAGGCAGGTAATATGCAAACATGTGGATTCACTCTCTACAACTGGGCTTGTTGGAAGCAACTTTTAGAATAAAGGTACAGATTGGTTATTTAACAGTTTATGGCTATTTTATGTTTCGTTTCTAAATTCCCTAAAATTTTGGCTTGCCAATAATTTTTTTTATCAAATTAGTTTGGAAATTAAAACCACTTAGATTTTTCTTTTCCTTCCAAGCAGGAAATCTGAAGCACATGGCATTTTATATTGCAAATAACAAGCATCAAATGAATGCTTGTTGCGTAAATGCTGAGCTGACAACTAAAATCTTAAGACTCTCTCCTAATTCTGGGCATGTTTATAAGCACACCATATATTTTTAATAATAATTACCTTTTTACAAAATGTGTTTACATATATTCCTCATAGCATTATTATTCTTTCTTTTAGATTCATAAAGTTTCAGTGACTTAATACATTTTAATTACTTATTTGGTCATCATTTTATCATGAAAACTTTCAAATCATTTCTAATGTTCTTCATTTCCTCCTGAAGATCCATGTTTCCATCAGCCTGAAGAACTGCCTTTAGCATTTCTTATAGTACAGGGCAACTGTAATAAATTCTTTTTTTTTTTTTTTGGTCTGAAAATGTCTTCATTTTATCTTCATTCTTGAAGGATATTTTCACTGAATCAAGAATTCTGTGTTTGCACCCTGTGTTCCTTGTAGCATTATTTATAATAGCCAAGATATGGAAGCAACCTAAATGCACATCAATAGTCAACTGGATAAATAGATATTTGAAAAGATGCTCAACCTCACTAATCATTAGAGAAATGCAAATGAAAACCATAATGAGATATCACCTCACTCCCATCAGAATGGCCATCATCAATAAATCAACAAACAACAGGTGTTGGCGAGGATGCCGAGAAAAGGGAACCCTGGTGCATTGTTGGTGGGATTGAAAATTGGTGCAGTCACGAATCGGAAAACAGTTTGGAGGTTCTTCAAAAAATTAAAAATAGAACTACCTTATGGCCCAGAAATTCCACTTCTGGGTATTTATCTGAAGAAGTCCAACACCTAATTCAAAAAGATATACATACAGAGTGTGCCAAAACAATGTAGACACATTTTAAGAAAGGAAAAAAACGGTATTAATTGTAATACTCAACATATACCAATAACAAAAGATGATACGAGTCATGTTTGACTTCTGCAATCACAAGAGTTGCTCAAAGTGGTTACCATCAGCGTCCAGACACTTCCGAGTATGGCGAACTACTGCTTGAGCGTAAATAACATCTCTTAAAAATGTGTATACATTTTTTTGGCACCCTCGGTATATGCACCCCTATGTGCACTGTAGCACTATTTACAGTAGGCAAGATATGGAAGCAACCTAAGTGCCCATCAATAGATGATTGGATAAAGATGAAGTGGTACATATATACAATGGAATATTACTTGGCCATAAAAGAGAATGAAATCTTACCATTTGTGACAACATGGATATCCATCCATGTGAAATAAGTGAACTAATCCATCTAAGTGAAATAAGTCAGACTGAGAAGGACAAATACCATGTGATCTCACTTATATGTGGAATCTAAGGAACAAAATAAATGAACAAACAGAAACAGACTCATAGATACAGAGAACAAGCTAATGGTTGCCAGAGGAGAGGTGGGTGCGGGGGCTGGGTGAAAAAGATAAAGGGATTAAGAAATACAAATTGGTAGTTACAAAATAGTCACAGGGATGTAACGTACAGCATAGAGAATATAGTCAATAATATTGCTGCAACTACATATAGTGCCAGGTAGGTAATCGGGGGAATCACTGAGTAGACTAATCGGGGGAATCACTGAATAAATTATATAAATGTTTAACCACTATACTGTACACCTGAAACTAATATAAAATAATATTAAATGTTAACTGTAATTGAAAATAAATAAATTTAAAAAATTACAAAAAAGAATTCTGGATTTATAATGATTTTTCTTTCAGAACTTCAATATGTTGTTCTACTGCTTTCTGAAATGTTTTTGACAAGAAGTCAACTATCATTTGAATCATTGTTTCCCTGTATGCAATGCTTTTTCTAGACTTTATCTTTGATTTTTAGCAGTTTTAACAATGATGTGTTTAGTCATGGTTTGTTTTTTTTGGTATTATGTCCTTTCATATACTTTGTGTGTATATATATATATATATATATATATATATATTTAGGGGAACAGGACTTTATTGGGGAACAGTGTGTACTTCCAGGACTTTTTTCCAAGTCAAGTTGTTGTCCTTTCAATCTTAGTTGTGGAGGGTGCCGTTCAGCTTCAAGTTGTTGTCCTTTCAGTCTTAGTTGTGGAGGGCGCAGCTCAGCTCCAGGTCCAGTTGCCGTTGCTAGTTGCAGGGGGCGCAGCCCACCATCCCTTGTGGGACTCGAGGAATTGAACTGGCAACCTTGTGGTTGAGAGCCCTCTGGCCCATGTGGGAATCGAACCGGCAGCCTTCGAAGTTAGGAGCATGGAGCTCTAACCGCCTGAGCCACCAGGCCGGCCCCTAGTCATGGTTTTATTTGT
The DNA here is from genome assembly GCF_004115265.2 of Rhinolophus ferrumequinum. Classification (NCBI taxonomy): domain Eukaryota; kingdom Metazoa; phylum Chordata; class Mammalia; order Chiroptera; family Rhinolophidae; genus Rhinolophus; species Rhinolophus ferrumequinum. The sequence goes on along the minus strand of NC_046290.1, from coordinate 44,445,181 downwards.
ATTCACTCTCCTTGGGGTTCATGAAGCTTCTTGAACTTGTAAATTTATGTCTTTCATTGTATTTGTGGAATTTTTGGCTCTTAATTTTTCAAATATATTTTCTGTTTCATTCTCTCTTTTCTGCCTTCTAGAATTCCAGTTCTTTTTGTTTGGTAACTGTTATTGATATTGTCCCATAGGTTCCTATTCATTTTTTCCCCCTAATCTTTCTTTCTCTCTTATTTATGTTAGAAAATGTCTATTGATCTGTCTCTAAGTTCAATGACTATATCCTCTCTGTCAATTCCATTCTCTTGTCAATGCTGTCCAGTGAATTTTTTCCAGATATATTATTTTCCAGTTTTATAATATCTATCTGGTTCTTTTTTATAGTTTCTGGTTACCTGTTGACATTCCCTATCTTTTCATTTATTAAAAGCACATTTTTCTTTATGTCACTGAGCATAGTTACAATAGATATTTTAAAGTCTTTGTCTGATAAATCCATCATCTGGGCCATCTCATGGTTGGCTTCGCAGGATTGTTTTGAGAATGGATTACACTTTCCATATGTGAAGTACTTTTGGATTATATCCTGAGGATTATAAATGATAATGTTGTATAATATCTGGATATTGTATGTTTCCTTGAATAGGGTAGTTTTCTTTTGTTATAGCAGGCACTTAACTACTCAGACAGCAACTGCTAGCTCTTGGATGGCAGCTCCAGTCTCAGCTTAGTTGTTTTATCTTTGGCTGAGCTGCTTGGGGTCTGCCCACTCATGAGTGGTTCAGTGGCCAGAGATTTGGGAAGAGTTTATACACAGAATTTAGGGCTTCCCATTCCTGGCTCTCTACTTCTTGAGATCAAGCCCACATGCTAGAAGCCATGAAAACAGGAAACTCACCGAGTGCTGTTTTCTTCTTTCAAGTGTTAACTTCTTTCCAGAATCTGCCTGCTCTTGGTTGCTCTCCAGTGTCTTCAGGTAGTTGGTTTTATTTTGAATTTTTTCTAAAGTTTATAGTTGTTATCTGAGGGAGATTCAGTCTGTTAAGAGTTTATTTGGCCATTTTACATTGTTTTTGAACCGCTGATTATAGCCACATACTAGCAGAACTAGGACTCTGAAAACTAGCACTCCTTTTCTAAATCTAGAACTTTCCCCACTTGTCACTTATCCTTTAACTTGGTTGCTGTATACTACTAGGTCTCCTTAGGTGGATGAAAGTTAGAGGGTTTTGTTGTAGACTGTAATAATATATGTCTGCTTGGATCTGACTATGGTGTTCAAAACAACATTCACCTTCTATGGGCCTAATGTAGAAATCTAAATAGTCAAAAGCTTCTTCTGATATCCTTGTGTTACAACAGAGCAAAATTTGTTACAACAAGAACCATTACAATTATCTTTTTATAACAAAGTTAAGTCCAAAGTTATAATGGCTCATTTATTTCAAGTCATATTTGACGTGAAAATTTGTCACTCTAACAAAAGAACTGGTGCAATATTGTAGACTTGGCTATGATGGGATTTGAACTATCTTAATAGATTCCATACATGCGGAAAGTACACATAATCCTGGTTAAGCAACTTAAAAACAGAAATATAATATAAACCTGTTGATTTTTTTCTCTTGTGTTTAATATTCTATTAGTTTAACTATCAGAAACATTTTCCACGGAGATATTTTTCATTTGACATAATTTTCAAATGTAGTTTGAAGCATATTACATAGTTGATTTTCAGCCTATTAAAATATTAGATATTTATTTACAGAGTCTGTAACATAGCCTAAAAATATCGAACAAACATCAGATATACTAAAGCATTGGGAAAAGTCAGTTTAAATTGGAAAAATTCCAGTTTTATTAAAATCACCACTAGAAAAATTCTTCATGAAATATTTCTTATATTAAACCAGTTGTATACTATTATTTTTCGAATGAGTGTTGCAGAAACCTCTTTTCCTTTTCTCTATTTCTTTGTATTTCCTATATTATTCACTTGGGATGTTTTTTGAATAGACATCATTCTCTTCAGATTTGAAGATTGTTTGAAAAGCAAAATGATACATACACAATTTCATTGTGGTTTAAACTTAATGTTGATTAATTTGCTCCTCAGTGACTGAGTCCTTTTGCAATAACTTTAATTAGCTCAATCACTTATCCTGCTATTGTTTTTTTGATTTGTTCTATCGTGAATGAAAGTTTCATCATATTCCCTTCAAGACCTTTCATTAGATGGTAATCAGTGTAATTGAAAGAAAAAAAAAAACCTCAGTTTGAAAGCATCTTTCCATATACAAGCTGACATATCACGAAGGAAATGTATTTCCTGAAATTTACGTTTTAAATTTGATCTAGTATGTGATATAAGCTTCTGCTCCTTTGGAAAATGGCTAAACCATTTTTTATTGTTGTTTCTTTCTTATGGTAATATTCAGACCCATTTATTCAAAGCATGAATAACACTTTGCTTGAAAGTTCAGCTGGTTAAACTTTTTTGTTAGAATGTTATTCTGTAAGGGTAGAAATTATTTATTTCTCTTTCCAGTAATTATGTGTCTTACACATAGTAGGTGTTTAATCAGGATATACTTAACTTATGTCTAGGGGGATGGAAAAATCCTAAATAGTGTTTATTGGCAATATATAATTTTCATTTGAGAGTTTATTAAATTCATTTCCATTAACTTTAAGCCTTTTGGTTTTAGGATAATGAAATGTTAATAGTTATGCTATGACTATTGCTCTTTTATGTAAATGTTATTTTTTATTTAATGTAAAAATGAAAGACTTAAAAAAAAAACATTCTTATGTACTTTACCAGTAAAGGAGAAAAAAAATCCCCAAAACTTTATGTAAACTAATAAAATCCTTCTAATTCAGAATGCCATTTGAAATTAAAACTGTTAAACCTAGGTAAGGATATTGACACGTAGTATTCATGCCATATGTGCCTATCAAGTTGAATTTTGTGGTTATTATTTTGTGGAATTTTGTGGCATTATTGCTGTTGTACTATCTCAGTGGAATCTGGACATTGGTGAAATTGGAGGATGAGCATATTTAAGCTTCAAAGAACTTTGAGAGAAATGGTGGGCAGGAAATTATAAAACTCTATAAAGGCTCTTTCCCCCTCTATGAGTTTCAGCCTTTTAAATTGAATATTTTTGGGGGAGAATATTTCTTTATAATCTGTGTATAAGAGTATATCCTTTCATTGCTGTGACTGTCATTTCCATATTTACAAATCAATGAGCGATATTACTTTTTTTTTTTCTCTATTCAACTAGATCTTCTTTCTGCCTAAATAAGGGTGTAACTGGAGATTGACAGAATCTGGTGGGTTGCATTTGCATTATGGTGCAGTGGAAATCTCAAGGCTGGCTAATTATATTTTTAGCCTGTACTAGGCACTAACTGTCACCCTCCTCTCTCCTTTTCTTTATTCCCATTCACAAGGAGTTGTGAGCTTTTTGAAAGCAAGAGCTAAGCTTAACTCATCTTATCCCAATGCCTAGCAGAGGACATGATAAAAGTAATGGTTGTTATATAAAATAAGTCACCTTAGTTGTGAAAGAAACAACAGTTGATGCTTTCATTGTCGTTGACCAATGATGCATAAAGTAATGATATCTGGGATCTTCCTTAATAAGATTATGTAGATCACTGGTGAGAGGCTGACCCAGGACCCAGGCCAGTTACTACCAGTGTAAACACTGTGCTTCTCAGGCTGCTGTCCATCTATGAAATTGGCCATTTCCTTCACAGAAACCAAAAAATGTTAGCTAACACACCGTACCTGTAAGACCTGGATTACTGAGGATGAGTCCATGCATAAATTAAGTGCTCCAAATGTTTTGCATGATTGAGACAAAGAAATGAAAAGTATCCTGGTGTTAATGAAGTATGATGAGGAAAGATATCTGAAGAATAGTCAGTCCGTCTATTGTTTGGTCTGCCTAGAGTTGTGATTTGGCTAAATTGAATCTAAGACAGTTTGGGCCTTTACCTCTGTGTGTGGAATTTCAGCAGGGTTTACTTTTTCAGAATTATTCATGAAAAATGACATCACACTCAGCATTCCAGGACAAATGGAACACAATTATCTAGCAAGAATTAGTGCTGTCTTTACACTCTGCCCACATCTTTAAGTAATGATAGCAAACATGTGAAGTCATCTAAAGTTATTGACATTTACACCAACGAAGTTGTGAAGTAGGCACTAACAATCTTTAAATAACATCAGGACATTTGAAGAGAGGGCAGATAACTTTCCTTAGCTCTGTGTTTAGGTTTGACCAGGAGCCCCCTTCTGACTGATCTACTTTTGAAGCACTACTTATTTACTGAGGTTCAGAGGTACTGATAGCAATGACTTCACAATCCTTGAAAATAATGTCCGCTGTGAAAATGGAGTTGCCATGAATAAGATTGTGTTGGTCTTTATTTCTGTTGGAGATACAGAAGACTAAAGAGAAGGAATTAGAAATAGGGGTGGTAAGTGAAACCTCCCAAAGATAAGACAGCTGTAGAAGGATGGAAAGAGGGGAAAAAAATGATGACTAGAATTACAGAACTGTGGAATTTTAGAGACAGGAAATAATACCTCAGACTTGGATTAATATAAATATGGATAGCAGAGTTGATAGACTCAAAAATTTCCAGTAATTAGAATCAATTAGATGGTAGAATTTCACTCTCAAGAATCTCTAAGCAGTATATCCCGAATGCTTTAATGATGTTTGTAACAGTGTTCTGTAGGATCTGTGCTAGCCTATTAGTTATTGAGACAGTTCATAAAATTAAAAGCCATGTCACATCTTTATTATAGGAGAAACCCTTGCCTAATTCTTCAGTAACCTTTGAATTTCAGAGTGAGTTAATCGATGCTGACATCTTGGTCTAGGCGATGAAAACTAACACTGAAACAAGAGGGGAATGTAGAACAAATGAATAGGATGATAAGCCAAAGGTCTTAAAAATGATTTCCAGGAAATTTCAGAAAAGTTGTCTAAATTATCTACTTCCACTAACCCATACAGAAGAAACTGTATGAATAAGCCAAAGTTCTGAAGCATACAACTGTGTGTTCTGCTGTAAACCCCAGTCCTCTCATCTTTTTGTACTTGTTCTTAATTCCTAATGATTCTTACCATGAATGGAGTTGGTCTGTCTGTACTCTTCTCCACCATTCATTTCAGAGATTTCATTAGGAATTGCAATATCAAGTTGAAGTCAAATGTTTATCATTTCTCTTTCCATGTGTCAGTTCTGAGATTTTTGTCTTACTCTAAGACCCACTTGGAATACAGGATTTTGCATCATAGAGTAGCGTTCAGTATTATACCCAGCACTTGATGGGCAGCTCAAAATAGTCATGGTATCATTATAATATCCATTGGTTTAACTTCTTGTTGTATGACTCCTAAGGATGGATTGCATTTTGATGTCTGGACTTTATGTCTTCTGTGAATTTCGTGAATGATTTTTCAAAGATTTTAATCTGTTTCCATGTGGTCTGGAGTCAGAGTACCAAAGAGTTCAAAGCTTGACTTTTGTATTGGGAGTTGTCAGTAACCTGAGTATGCCCAAGGAAACTTTTTTCCATGAAAATATTATTCAGTTCTTTTCATTTAAATAAGTCAGTAAGGAAGACGGCAGCACAAATGAAAACAATAGACGTGGACAGGTAACTTATACTGAGAAGCTTAGGTACATGTGGGCCCCCAGTCACGCCTCTGCTCAGTGCTTCCCATCAGGTGAGGTGGCTTGTTTTAAAACCAGGGTAAACTGAGTTTTTCTACTTGACCCAAATATTGATGCTGTCTCACATTCTGCTAAGGTAGTTGCATACTTCCTATTTAGTACAAGTCACAGCCAAAGATGAACTCTGAGTGCCATGTCTAAGGAGCAGCAAAAAGAATCTGGCCCTCTTCTGAAAGTCAACTGCAGTTCTCCATTGTATCAGATGGCAGTTACCACAGGCTCTCCTAGAGCAATCAGAAAGTCTTCATCTGGAAAAGCAACACAGAGTGCCTTAAGCACAATGGAAACCCAGACACATACAGCCAGAAGAGACCTTGAAGAACAAGGATTGTGATGTGTATGGAAACTTGGTTTTGGCTATCGCCTGTTTGGACTGATCTAACACTGTGACAGAGAAAAACACTTAATTTCTTCCCATCTTGGTCTCTTTTATTTGTACATATAATCCTGTCTTCCTTAAGAATACTTTTCCTCCAGGGTTAATTGAAGCGACACCCACTGCACTGATTCTTTATTCTAAAGCAAAGCTCTTCAATGGAAGAATGGCTCATTTGACTTCTGAATACTCTTCCTTACCTGTGTTTGCTCAACTTATCTAATTACCATGAAGGCTTTCCATACGAATCCTTTTGGGGCAGATGAAAGGCTTGTGGAAACACCCAAGGTTGGCTTCGTTTTCGCTTCCCCTATTTAAATGGCAAAGCCTTCCCATCCATGGATCTGAAACTCATGGTACAGCATTAACTTTTCTGAACAGGGTAGGGTAGGCCTGGTGCTTTAAAAAAAAAAAAAAAACTTAAAAAAAATTTTTTTTTTTTATTATGCCAACTGATCACTATGCAGCTGGACCAAGAAGCTTCCTGGTGGTACAGTGGTCCTGAGGAGAAATGTGGTCACTGATCAATAAAACCCCAATATGGGGAAAATGAGAGGAGGCCAGTTGTAATATTAGGAATGTTCTTTTCGGCTTCTGTCTCATTTCTTCTGAGTCTGTGTGTGCGGTTGGCAACTCTGTTTCCTCACACAAAAGCTCAGTGGAGGAATTGTCCTCACTAATTGCTAACGGGCCAAATTGCTGGCGGTTACAAGGAGAGATTCTGGTGGCAGATAATTAAATATCTAAGTTGTTGCAAGTGTCAGGAGAAAAAAATGATGTCTCTACCTACTTCATTTTTAAAACTATGTTATTTGGGCTTGTTTTTCTCCCTTTTACCCCCATTCATGTCCATGAGTAAAATCCAGAGAAACTGACAGGAACATTCCCCTTGACTCCAGACTATTTTTGCCCTTGACCTAGTTCTAAGTAAAGGATACAGAGAGGCCCTGGGGAAGCCACCAATACAGAGTATTGGTGGCTTTTTCTCTCTAGGCCTGCCTGTAGTCTCTGCTGAGCAGTCTTTTCAGAGTGGGTTGTGTTTTTATTGTGGAATAAGCAGTGCTTTCTTAGGGCCCTTCTTCTCTGCAGTGGAAGTGAAGGTCTACCTGTGGTGGGAAGTAGGGGATATACTCCAGAACAGTGCAGGGGTACTCTAACAATTAATGGAGCCCTCAGAAATTCAGAATAAATAAAATGACTTAGGGGAGAGGGGCTATGGTAGTTTTAGATTTAAAGGGAATCCTTCTGTGATTTTTTTTTCTTTAGTAAACTATTGAATCTTTTTTTGAGCAAATTATCACATCCCGATTTATCCTGTGTAAATCTGGAATGCCACATGGAGACTTGACTTTAACTGGAACACGCTTTCACTAAGCTACTTCAAAGCCAATTCCTCCCCTCCCCAGCTAGAAAGGAAACTCCCTGAAAGCAAAATCCTTGCTGTATTATGGACTGAAAATGATTGAGAGCACATAGTAGGTACTCACTAAATATTTGTTGAATCAATGGGACAAATGAAGAGGCAGACGGGGAGCTAATATTCTAAAAAGTGATCAAAGAGACAAGATCCAGAATTCCTTATTAGTGCTAGTATTTAAAAGAGGCCTCTTTGGGTTAACACTGAAAAGAAATTGGTTTGGGGTCGTAACATAAGAGCTAAGTGCTTATTTTACCCTAATGCAATTTCTCCAGACCAATGGAATCCTTGATACACTTATGTAGGCCACAAACAGTATCTGCACAGAGAAGTGACCCATAGCTGGCTATTTGGGGATGCTGGATCAGGCATTCTGGTTGGCTTTCCTTTTTTCTGTGTCAGGACATGGTTGTAAATTCAGGCGCAGGTCATGAACTGTTCATGTGTACATTTACAGCACTTCTCATTCCATGCCATGACCTTCCCTCGTGAAAGCTTAAATGGGAACTGATATTGGTGGGGGCGAGGGGCACCATTAAATGGAAACATGGCCCTGCTGTATCTCTGACTTACAGTGAGCAGGAGATGTGGGCCCCCAGAGCATGACTCCCCTGTTCATGTGACACTTGGGGAAAGCCAGAGCCACGTGTTTGAGTGGCACCTTCGGAGCTCCTGTTTCCAAATTCAAACTGAGTTGACACGTGGTATACACGATTTCAACTCAGGACAGATTTCACTTAATCCACAGGGCATCTGAGTTACATGAGTACAAAATGAGAAACAGACGTGACTGCAGGTGCTTTCTGCCCTGCTCTTGTATAACTAACTCAAAGGTGTCTTTGATTTCAGTAAGAAAATTGGCAGAGAGCTTGTGCATAAAGCAGTTTAATTGCACTGGTTTTTGGTAAAAGGGCTTCTCTCTCCTCCCACCTCACTCTCACCACACATATTCCAACACACATAAAACTCCCATTAGAAAGAGTAGAATGAGTGTGTTAAAAATAAAATTTAAATTAAAGGCCAGCCTCAGTAAGCTGTAAGTTTCCCATTCTCCCTGTAAATGGCCATTGGTTTCCTTGCTTTGGATTGGCTGATTTTAAGTAGATAATGATTACCCAATAGTCCAGAATGGTTCCAAATCTATTGTGTAAATAATATGGCTTTTAAATATATTAATGAATAAATATTTAACCAATAAATCAAAGCAGCTTCAAAGAAGTCAGTCAGCTCCAACAGGGACATAATACATTAAAAACAATGCCTAAATAAGAATTTGTTCAATAGACCATAACTGTTCATGGCTCAAGAAAGAGCATGTTACCTTTGTGCCTGGAAATGTTTCTAGCCAAGTCCTCATTCCCTGGACCAAAGGTTGTGTGTGATTGAGGCAAAGCTCTGTCCTACTGTTGCCTCATGGGCTGTGACCTTTTGGAGGGACAACTTTCTGTATTCTCAAGGCTTAGCATTTAGAAGGTGCTCAATAAATGTTAAATGATGATTAAGACAAATAAGACTCAATTTGCAGTCTGGGTGGACTGAAAACCATTCACAGCAAAGTGGTCTATTTTGGCCATCTGTGGAAAGAAGAGTAAGTCTGTTTCACCTTTTTAGCATGGGCTTCTCGACCTAGGACAAGACACATTCTGTCTCTGGGCTTCAGTTGCCTCATCTGCAAACTGAGGGGATGGTCTATATGGCCTCCGAGGTCCCCTCTGATTATAATTTAAGATTTGATTCTGTGGGGGAGTTTGGGTTTCATAGTGTGTATTAAGAATTTTCTAATGCTGCCACATCTGTGTGGAAATTATAATAGGCACTTTTATGATAGTTACCCTGACCTAGGCCTAAGTTTGGTTTCACAGGTTGTGTACTGCACAACTTCAGGGGGTACCATTCAGATAGACTACGAAATGAATGGCACCCCTCCTCCCTCAAGTTATGCAATGTTACTGCCTTGCCTTAAATATGCGATATATTTTCTTTGTGGCCAGCAAGCAGACTCATGTTGTTAGATTTTTTTAACATCACTTGTTGGAATTCTGCCAACTTCTTCCTTCAGAATCCTTTTCAAGCCTTGATTAGAATGAAACCAACATCTAGTTTGAAAGGTAATCATCCTCATTCAGATGGGTTTTGCTCTGAAAGTGAAGAAGAAAAGATCCAGAATCGGGGCACCAAAACTATTTGGTTGCCCCTTTGCTGATGGTGGGTTTTAGAGTAGGATGGCATCAGACAGCAATAGAAAATAGGTTGGTGTCCTGAGGGATAGATAGCCAGTTTATTTTGTATGTTCCTGGTGTAGAATAGAATCAGCAATAGATTATTGTTGCTTGAAACTCTGCCCAGTGGTTTGGCTAATGGGACTTTTCTATCGTGCATCGCGGAGAGAGTTTGATCTTGAACTGGGGCTGATCCCACCCCTAAGTGGGCTTTAGGCTTGGTGGCCTGGGGAAGGCAGAGGTGGAGTGATGCTGACTGCTTCTTTGCTCCCACACTTGGAAGAGACAAAGACCACTGGGGGTTGCCAGTGTTTTCCCTTGTGGGCTCTTTAAAAACACATTATTGCTTAAAAATAACAACTAGGAGCTGAAGTACTTTTCAGCTAATGGGTAAAACCTACCTCTTTCTGACTGAAGTCAAATTAATATTTAAAGCCTGGATTCTGGGCTTCGAGATGTTCTTACCAACTTAGTGAAGTTTTCACCACCTGCTACTGATGAGAGTTACTTTCTGCCAAGTATATTCCCCTTTAGACTGTACTTTGGTTCACTGGTAGCACTTTTCAGCTGTAGGCACATAGCTCTAGGGTGTGCAGTGTGCAGGAGACAGTCACACCGCCCCCACCTGTCCAGACTGTTTAACTGGAATGATGAGATAATTTGACGTTGAAAGTTAGACCTGTCTTACCAGCCAACCCATATATCCAAGCTTCTAAGAAATGAGTAGCCCAAGGCCTAATAGTCCACATTGTGACAGCAATATTCAAATTGAAACATGGAGACTAAAACCCTTCAACAGAATTCTGACTAGTTCATCTTTTCTGATGTTTATATATTGCCCCTGACTAACCTATCAGTAATAACAATAGAATTGTTAACCCCAGCAAGGATACCTTTTATTGAGACTCTGCTTTGTGTCAACCACTTTATTTATTTTTAAGATGTTTGCTAAAAGTATAGCTAACATACAGTATTATATTAGTTTCAGGGGTACACCATAGTTATTCAACATTTATATACCGAAGAAGTGATAAGCCCCGTAACCGTCTGACACTGTACTATGCAATCACAGTATCATTGGTTGTATTCCCTATGCTGTACATTACATCCCCATGACTTACTTGTTTTATACCTGGAAATTTGGACCTCTTATTCCCCTTCACCTTCCCCCCCTTTTTAAATTTTTCAATTACAGTTGACATTCAATATTATTTTATATCAATTTCAGGTGGACAGCATAGTGGTTAGACATTTATATAATTTAAGATGTGATCCCCCTGACTACTTTAGTACCCACCTGGAACTATACATAATTATTACCATATTATTGACTATATTCCTTATGCTATACCCTATATCCCCATAACCACTTTTTAACAACCAATTTGTACTTCTTAATTCCTTCCCCTTTTTCCACCTACACCCCCTACTTTCCTCCCATCTGGCAACTATCAAAATGTTTTCTGTATCTATGAGTTTGTTTCTGTTTTGTTTGTTTATTTTGTTCTTTAGATTGCACATATAAGAGAAATTACATTGCATCTGTCTTTCTCTGTCTGACACTCCACTTAGCATAATACCTTCCAGGTCCATTCATGCCACTGCAGATGGCAAGAACCCATTCCCTTCCATGATCAAGCAGTATTTCATTATATATACGTACCACCTCTTTATCCATTCTTCCATCGATGGACACTCTGGTTGCCTCCACAGTTTGGCCATTGTAAACAATGCTGCAGTGAAAGTATAGATGCACGGGTCCCCTCAAAGGAGCACTTTGGGTTTCTTTGCATAAATACCCAGAAGTGGGATAACTGGATCCTTTTTGGTCTCTTGCTATAGCCATTGTTTTAGAGTCTATTTTGCTATAAATATTGCTACCTCACCATTAAAAAAATTTTTTATTTCCATTTTCATGAAATATCTTTTCCATCCCTTTATTTATGTATGTGTCTTTCAATTTAAAGTAAGTCTCTTGTATGCATCATATATAAGCATTTTGTTTTCTTATCCATTCAGTCCTCCTATGTCTTTTGATTGGAGCATTTAATCCATTTGCATTGAAAGTAATTACTGATAGATATATAGCTATTGCCATTTTATTCATAATTCTGATCTTTCTTTGCCCCCATCTTTAAAAAGTCCCTCTAACATTCCTTGTAATACTGGTTTAGTGGTGATAAACTCCTTTAGCTTTTTTTTTGTCTGGGAAGCACTTTATCTGTTCTTTGATTTTAAATGATAGCCTTGCTGGATAGAATACCCTTGGTTGTAGGTCCTTGCTTTTCATCATGTTGAATATTTTGTGCCAGTCCCTTCTGGCCTGCAGAGTTTCTGTTGAGAAATCAGCTGACAGTTTTATGGGAGCTCCTTTATAAATTACTAGTTGCCTTTCTCTTGCTGCTTTTAGGATTCTCTCTTTGTCTTTAACCTTTGCCAGTTGAATTATAATGTGTCTTGGTGTGGGCCTCTGTGGGTTCATCTTGTTTGGGACTCTGCGCTTCTTGGACTTGTATGTCTGTTTCCTTCTCCAGGTTAGGATGTTTTCAAATCACTGTTTCTTCAAATAAGTTCTCAATCTCTTGCTTTTTCTCTTCTTCTTCTGGTACCTCTATGATTCAAATGTTGTTGTGCTTGATGCCCCAGAGATCTCTTAAACTTTCCTCATTTTTTTCAGGGGCGGGGGGACCTGTCTTTTTTCCTTTTGCTGTTCTTATTAGGTGTTTTCTGTTACCTTGTCTTCCAAATCGCTGATTTGATCCTCTGCTTTTTGTGGTCTGCTGGTGATTCCTTCTGGTACATTCTTCATTGCAGTTACTGTATTCTTCACTTCTGACTGGTTCTTTTCTATTGTTTCTATGTCTTTTTTTTTAAGCTTGCTATCTCTCTGTTGAAGTTCTCACTAAGTTCCTAGAGTATCTTATGACCATTGTTTTGAACTCTGTCTCTGGTAGGTTGCTTGCTTCCATTTCATTTAGTTCTTTTTCTGGAGTTTTCTTCTGTTTTTTTTTTTTGTTTGTTTGTTTGTTTGGGATGTATTTCTTTGTTTCCGCATTTTGGCTGTCTTTCTGTGTTTGTTTCTATGTATTAGGTAGATCTGCTATGTCTCCCAGTCTTGGTTGGGTGGCCTTATGTGGTAGGTGCCCTGTGGGGTCCTGGCACAGTCTCCCTGGTCACCTGCTCCAGGTGTTCCAGGTGTGTCCCTTGTGTGGGTGTGTGTGCCCTCCTGTCATAGTTGAGCCTTGATTGCTTTTGGCACATCAGTGAATGGGATTGGCTCTCAGGCTGATTGACTATGGGGTTTGGTCATATCCACAGCTTACAGGCTGCTTAGTGGAGGGCTTACCCCACTGAGCTCATGACTGTTGAGACCGTCCTTTGTGTGTGCTGTTTGTGGGGCTAATTGGGTGGCACTCTGCTGTGGTCTGAAGCCAACCCCCAACTATGTTAGTTCTGGGGCCTCTTGGGAGGGGCTCTGGTGCAGGCCCACGTTACCTGCTGCCTGTGACTGGCCAAGGACTACCTGGTAGGAGCTACAAAGTGATCCATGGTTGTTTGCTGCCTGTAATAAAGTTGGAGGCATGTGGGAGAGGTCATGCTGAGAACCGAGGATGGCTGCCATCAGTACTGGGCCTGGGATAGCTCTGAAAAAAGCCAGGATACCCCAAGGCCTGCTGCCACCTGCCAGTTTTGTTAAGGTTCAGCCACTGATAAAGCCTCATGCAGTACACAAGTTGGGTGAGGCAGGGTCTCAGGAAGTCAATAAAGTGGGAAGAGTTGTGGTGACCACGTTAATGAACAATAGACAGACTCTGGTTTGGTGCCAGTGCTGAGCCTGGAGTTACTCAGCAAAAGCCTCAGAGCATACTGAGGCCAGTTGCTGCCTGCCTGGGGGCCGCAGACTCCAATGGTTTTCCTAGAAAAAGTGCAATGTGGGTAGGGCTGGCTGCTTGCCAAGAAAGTGCCTCCAGCATTGGGGGAGTTGGGTAGAGCAGGGTCCCAGCAGAGCTCACCAGACCAACTCTGATTCTGATTTGGCTGTGGGCATGGTGGGGGTGCACAACCCAAGAAAGATGGCATCTACCTGCTGGTTGCACAGGAGGAGGATCACACACAGGAAAAATCGCAACTATTTTCTAGCCCTTGCGCCAATGCCACACACCTCGGTCTGCCCCCATATGCTTCTGATGCCCTTCAAGTCACCATCCCTCCTCTGGAGCCCAGGGTAAGTGCCTGGGAGTGAGTGAGTCTGTGTGCGGACTGTTTTAGAGGATGTGTGGGTTTCTCACAGCCTTCTGTCCCACCTGGATTGCCAGAATCCTCACTGTTTTTCACAGATGTTGGGGGTTGGGGCTCCTCTTCCCGGCACCAGTACTCTGGGCTGGGGAGCCCGGTGTGGGACCGGGGTCTCTTGTTGCTCTGGGGGGAAACTCCATGGCTGAGATATCCCTCCCGATTTTCATCTGTCCCATGGAGGTTTGGGACCAGCCCGTTTGGCGTCTCTGCCTTTCCTACCAGTGTTGATTGATGTGGTTTCTTCGTTACATCCTTAGTTATAAAACTTCTGTTCAGTCAGACTTCAGATGGTTCTTTAGGTTGATTATTCTATAATTTAGTTGTAATTTTAATGTGTTCATGGAAGGAAGCACGCACAGTGTTTATCTACTCTGCCATCTTGGATCTCTCCACGGCCACTTTAGATACATTATCACTAATCTCTACCCAGACCTTCAAGGTCGTAGATATTATTATCCCTATTTTACAGGATAATATATTGAATCTCAGAGAAGGGAGAAGGCATTTGATCAAGATGGGGCCAGGCTGCAAGGCAAAGAGTAAAGCCTGGATACATCCTCCAAGCCATGTTGCGATCCCACCCTTCATCCCAGTTACAAACATGGGCCTTCCTGCCATCTCCTCCTGTATCATCCTCCCTTTTTGGCCCAGCCCCATTCTCCAGTCTCAGGTCATTTTGTGGGAATACCGTTGCCCTCTTCCAATTATCCCAAGGGTTCTTCCATCTTTTCACAAGGTTCCTTTCCTTGGCCACTTTCTAATTATGTGATCTTGAAAAAGCTATTTAGTTCTCAGGCTTGAACTTTCTTCATTTATATAATGTACAAAATTATGTACATCTAACTATAGATTTTTTTTTTAAGGCTTAAGTGGGATACCTTTAGCACAGTGCTTCATACATACTAGAGGCCTCAATAAGGGACCTTGTATATAATAGACATTCAGATTTGGTGGAATTAATATCACATTCCAATTCTTGCCACTTAGTGTCTCTCCCAGCTGTACCATCTTCCCTGTGTACTGTTCACACACTAATTCAGATTCTCATGACTTAGTGCTTCAATGTATTATAGCTGGCTACTAAATTTTCTTCTCATATCATTTTTTTTTTCCTTTTACAATCTATCCCATGTATTTCTGAATTTGAACTTAAAATTTTATACTGTCAAAGTCAAACACATTCAACAATGGCTTCCCCCACGAAACAGCAGCCTATCATAAGGTTGGATTCACTGGGTTGTGAGACGCTGATTATTATGTTCTTTGTTTAGGAAGTGGCATTTCAAGAAAGGAATGACTTTGATTATGAAAAATAACTGGTTTTGTGCTGAAATAGAAGATCAAGGGGAAAAATGACCGCAAGGGGCCAAGGTTGCAGTTATAAAGTGAAGACCCTTCCCACCCATTAACGTGGGGCCTCAATTGCCTAATTATTTGAAAATTATTTGTGTTTTATAAAAGGAATCTGCCCAGTAAGAATAGCTTATACCTGACTAGAGCTCCCTTTGTTGATCTGGTTCCTTGGCCTATGTTAAACAAATGCCAAGGATTTAGCAGCAAATGAATTCTAGCTCAAAGGAATCTGTCATGAGGAGAAGTTGCTGATAGGATGCACACTTCCTTGCCTCTCCACAGGGAGAACTCAATCCCTAGCTTTGCTATCTACCAGGGCACGAGGGAAGTAACTTAGATAGGCACAGAGCATAACTCGTGAGCTGGGGAGCAAGGTTGAGAGGAGCAATTAATCTTGGGACTTGTGTGAAAACTAATAACACCAGGCCCTGACACTCTGCTATTACTCAAGGAGACCAGAGCACTTCATAAACATGGAATAATTTATTCATGCCTCCAAATTTTCCCTGTAAGACAGCTCCTTTCCTCCTGTTTCTGTGACTGAGGCAGCATGCTGAATCACAGAGAGGTGAGCTACATCCAATCCCATCACAAATTAGTTACCAGTTATAAGATATGAAAATCTCAATGCAAGTGTTGTCATCTATCTTGCTCAATATTCCCTAGTTTAATGAAAATAGTCCCAGTTACCTAGGAGACTTGGTACAACTTTGTAGATAGGCTAAAAGCATTTATGAGCTACAAAAATGTTCAGCTGTCAGCCTGATTTTCCACCCTAGCTAAGTCTTGCTGGAATCACTTACATGGTTAAGCTGGAGTCACATGGCAGGTGACTTCCCAGTACTGGGGTAAAGATGAGATAAAAATTATAAGGCATTTTTTTCAGGATCCGTGTGCCCTCCATTTCAACCTTGTATAGTCCGCTGATCCTCTTTCCAAAAAAACCTGGGACCTACTCCTGACCAACTAAGTCAGACTCTCTGGGGATGACACTTGGGCACCCATAGTCTTTAAAAGTTCCCAGGTGATTCTACTCTGTGATTCTACTCTACACCTTCCCAGGTGATTCTACTCCCAGGTAATTCATCTCAACCATAGGTGAAGCAGAAAAGACACGGATTCTCCACTTGTTTGCTATAGGCATGTCAATCAACTTATCTGATCTTTGGTTTCCTCATAAGCTCAAGAGAGTAATATTTCCCTCATGGGGTTTTTGGAAAGATAAAGTGAAACTAAGTAAAACAAAATACCTTACTGCTTGCCCTAAGAGAAGCCAACTTTGGATTGTGTTAGTGAAAGTCACTGTGTTCCACAGGTGATCCCAACATGATTCCTTCCTGGGCCTTCTATGGAGGGGCCTACCTCCACCCCCAACTGGATTCAGTTTGGAGCAGGTGACTCAGAGGGCAGGACCATGGCACCATCATACTCTGACTTGGAGTCCCCTGGAACTCTGTGTGGGTTCCAGGGTTAGGCCCCGTGTTGCAGGGCACAGTTATAATCAAGCTCCTCAAGATGTACTTCCCATCATCTGTTCTTTTATCTACCAAATGCAACACTGAGGCAATACTCCATCTCTCCATCCATCCCTCCATCTATCCATCCAGCATTTACTGGGCACCTGCTATGTGCCTCACACTATGGTGGGTACTGAAGGTCCGCAGATGAGGAAGACATAGCACTGCTGTCAAAGACCTCAGGGCTAGTGAGAGAGATTGACAATGAGCAGATATGGCTTAGTTAGTGGAATCTGTTGAGATAAGAATGATCACAGGGACAGGATATATGGAGATTCTAAATTTTACAGTCGGAGCCCTGGGTCGGGCAGGGGGGGAGAAGGCACATATCTAATGATTGTTCTGAGTTTAATCAGTGTCCTGGGACAATGGACTCACATCAGGGACAATCTACTTTGAGAGGAACCTAGCAGGGATGTGGGGGATTGGGGTTTGGCGGCAGCTCCTGGGTGGACTGCTGTTGTCTACCTCTCCTCCACCCTAAAGGGAAGATTTGGGGGGTGGGGAGTGTGGCAATGGAGTGTTGCTCTCTTGTGTCTCATTACTCCAAGCTGCCCTCCCAGGGAAAAAGCCTAAAGACCCATCCATCCCATTTTATTATTTTGGAATGAGAGAAGCTGCAAGTGCAGGGATGATGGCAGAGCCTGCTTTCAGGGTTATATTTAGAGATCAACTCCTACATTCAAATGGAATCCTAAGCAGGCTTTCAGGTGGGTGGAGCAGTTGCTTGGCTGGGCAATCTTCCTTTGGATACTGGGAACAGCTACCTAAACCTAGGTCGAGGAGGATCTGGTTTGTCAGCAGGAGGAAACACGAGAAGGTATACTTTGTGAACTTAAATAAGCCCCCAGCCTCCACTCCAGCTGGAGCAGATTAAAACTTGTGGCCCCTTGGCATTTCCTGAGGAAATAGAATATTTTTTTTCTCCCCAAAATGAGAGGTCCCTGGTTCTGTAATGAGGCAGTAAGATTTGAAAATAAGGCAAGACCGACCTAACATTCATTTTTATTGAAGGTAAACTTGGTTTGATGCCTGTTCACAATGGCCTTAGATAATTTAGCTTCATTACTCAGTATATTATGTGTGCATTGGGGGTTCTGAAAAAAAATTGTTACTTGCTCAAGATATGATTGAGATATGATCACTTGTCATGGTAGTTTAGGCTCGTTCCATTCCTTCTGAGGACAGAAATATGGAATGAGATGGATATGAGAGGAGATGAGAAAGATGAGAACCTGCAACTCCACTTTACCCTTACAAGGGAGCTCCAGATGAGCCAAATCCCTTTTTTCCTTCTATCTGTTACCTGGGACCTTGTTCCCTTTTGGCCTAAACACTCTTGGGTCATATAGCCCCATTGTCCACGTCCTCATGAATCCCTTTGTTGATCAGCACCAGGCAGAAAAGTTGAGTAATATGTTACTCGTGTGGCAGCTATTCTTGTCCTTGGCAAAGATTCTCCAAGAGAACATGTAGAGAGGGGATGCTTCCTCAGACCCCCCATCTCACTTAGTCAGTAGCCTCAGCCAGGGATCCGTGCAGCCCAATACTCTCAGTCATCCTTGGGAGAGTTTCTGGTGCTTGTACTCTAAAAGCAATTTTGCTGTCAACATAAGAACCCCAAATATACTTTCTGTTCTGTTAAGCTGAAGCTGGACAGTAGATATCAAGAACCAAAGATGAGACAAAAGCTAAATGTTTCTGGCTCATGGCTGGTTACAAACACCTTGCCTCTCCACATGTCCCTAGTTCCTGTCTCCTGTCCCCACAAATTATCGTGAATCATCTGCTGTTCCTTGATGAAGCTAACACTGCCAGCACCTTTTCTTCCACAATAAATTATTTATTCATTCAACAATCATTTAATATAATATTTCCTATGTATCAGGGACATAAATATGGAAGATCTGGCTCTGTTTTCAAGAAGCCTCCAGTCTAGTTGAAATACAGACATGTAGAACTGTTATATCTTACAGGGGCTGGTGGTGGGAACATGGGAGAAAGTGGGTCTGAGTTGCCCAAGGAAGCCAGGGAAGTTACCCAGGGATTGCCCTGAGGATTGAGGGATGACTAGGAATTTTCTAGGAAGATAAGAGTCGAGAAGGCATTCCAGCAAAAGGAACATGTATGAAGTCTCAGAGCCATGAAAGAGGATGGCAATTTCTGGAACTAGAGCCTAGGTTCCATGGGTAAGATGGCACATAGGGTTTGGTCTCTAGGCCTGAGAAGAGCCCCATGGGCTTACTTATGAGGATTTATTTGCTCCCATGGACGATGGGAAGCTGTTGAGGAATTTCAAAGAGGAATGACGGGAGTAGATTTTGATGTGCTCTCTTGACTGATAGGAGAAGAGCTGACATTCTCCTATTGCTCTGTAGTGGATGCTGTAGTGTGTCCCCTAATCCTAGGGTTTTGTCCCCCTAGGGACACAGCTGTTGGGAGTATTGCCTGCTGATGTCTCATAACTGAGACCCTGCCAGAAAATTGGCTGAAGAGAGCTACTTGCCCAAGACCCTGAGGGCATATTAAGGCTTACCTCTAGCTTAGGATAACTCTGAAGGGCCATCCCAGGTCCAGAGGGCCCTGTGGGATCCATGGAAACCTTTGTTGTGACTGTATCACAGCTCAACTCCTCCATGTGCTTAATTCTGTTTCCTTTCCGTACTGGTGTTCCCAAGAGTCCTACCCAGTAAGCCACCGATGGAAATCTCCATTCTGGGACTATTTTGCAGCAACCTCAACCTGCATCACTTTTCTCCAGTCTGGATCGTTGTCAGCCTGCCCCTCTTCTCTTGCGTCACCTTCACTCTTCCAAGTCTTCATGGGAGATCAATGGTTGGGACTTTGGCACACCATGTTTTGCAAAGTTTCTGATTCTTATTGTACACCAAAATCTTTCTCCAGGCACAACTGAGGGCTGTCTGGAAGAGAGCAGAGGTAACTCTTCACTGACCATGCTTTTCCCCCACTGTATGGGAAGAACATGTTTAGGCTCTTCCCACATTTGCTGCAATGACCAATTGGATCTATGGTTTTGTGGGATTCTGTTGGAAATTATGATTTGGTTTTTGTTTACTCAGCGTCTATCTCTGCTCTTAACCAATTCAAAGAGAATCTATGATGTAATATTTACAAAAGGTCATAGAATTTAGAATTTAAAAAAATATGTAATAAATGCACATAGCACAAAATTCATAAGGAAAACCTTTTTTGAATTTTTTGAATAAGTAATTAGCAAAATATTCAGAAAGTACAAAAGAGTGTAAGTATGCTAATTTTTTCTTCCCCTAACCTTTCAATACTTCCCCTTCTCCCCATCCCTATACTCCCCCCAAACAACTACTAGGACTAGTTTCTTGGCACTTTGTAAAGGTAAAAGATTTATCTCTTCCATCCTTTCTGGTGAATTGATCTCTATTGACAAGGGCTCACTATGTAAAGGCTGGGAACAAGGTGTGTTGCATAATTGAACTGTTCTATTTCTCAGGCTGTAGCTAATTTATAGATTTTCCGTGTTGGAGGGGTCATTATTAGATGCTTAGTTTGAGAAGCCTTTTCTAATTTCCCTCAGGAAATCTTTACCCACTCTGAGATGCTACCTATGCTTTTGTATTTACATCTCAAGGGACAGTTTCCTTTTTAATGTTAAACATGGCTTTTTTAAAATTATAAAGCTATATCATTTAATATCAGGAAATGTAGATAAGCCATACCTATACTACCACCACCCAGAGATAAACACCTATACCTTGCTGTACGTACTTCTAGAACTTTCTCTTTGTGTGGGTAGGTACATTTATATACATATTCTTAAAGTGACATCACAGTATAACACAGTTTTAAATTTATTCTACTCTTATACACTGTGAATACCTTTCCATTTCAATAAATCATTTAACATTTATATTAATTAGAGCAACCTGAGTGCTATTTAAATAAACCCAATCATGTGATGGATGCACACAGTAGAAGTTTATTTCCTGCTCTTGTACCAGTCCTGAACATGACTAGACCATGAGGGCAGCTTTCCTCCAAGTGGGCATTTGGTGACTCAGGCTGTCTGGGTTTCTGCTAACTTCAACACAGGACTTCAGGTTTTGGTGCTCTCACCATCCCAATCAGCCAGGAGGAGGAAAGAGCATGCAGGATCTCATAGGTACTTTTCTGGAAGTGGTGCACATAATTTCCATCCACTTTTTATTGACTAGGACTCAGGCACATGGCCACACTTAACAGTAGAGGAAGTTGGGCAATATATCTAGCTGTGTACCCAGGAATAAGAGGAGGAATTTGGGTGAAAAGCTAGCAGTCTCTGTCACATATTTATTCATATGGCTTATTTGTGGTCTCTCCTATGCCTGAAAAGCCGAATCCATATCTGATTCCTCTCCACAACACTTTTTACAATATTTGGCGCATAGTTGCTGTTGCTCCATAAATATTTGCTGAATGAATGCATGGAGCCTACCTAGTTCTGATGTTCAGGATTAATGAGATTTTAACACTTTTGTTCAGGGGTGAAAAAGAGACACCTTTCAGATCATGAAGGAAAAATGGAGTAGAAAGCTGGCATCAGAGAAGGAAAAACCTTCTTAAGGGAAAAGCAGAGTACTTAGCCTAGACTAGGAATGCAAACGTCTGGGAAGTTAAGAAAGTTCCTGAACAGAAATAGACTTGTATTTTAAGGGAACCTGTATTATTTCCTCTCCCCCCAGCCCCCTGAAAAGCTGGATAAAATAGATTAAACTGTAGGTCTAAACTGTAAGCCTTGATGTTTTTGTAGTCTGTATCTTCATGACAGGCTTGAAGTTTTCTTGGTTGTTCCTAAGAAGACAAGTCTGAAAGCGTATTGTTAGGGGCTCGTTCTGAGAAGTAGGGAATGTTCTGCAGTCTAGGAAATGCCACAAGTTCCCAGAGGACTGCCAATGGGACTCTGGGGTGGCACCCAGAGAGCAGCTGGTGTGGACAGCTGGTATCCTGGCATTGCTGGTAGATGCAGGATCAAGATCTTCATTGATAAAACAAATGTCAATTTTCCTATGCATTAGGTGATCCTAGTAGTGATTCTAGGTAGGCAGGTCGGGGCAAGGGGAGGCCGTGCCAGTTTTCCACATGCCCTCTGCCCAGGAGAGCCTGAAAGGTCCATACAGTTTTGTAACCCTTCTGCAAATCTCAGAAGCATAGTGACTAGTGCCAAGGCAGCTGGCAATGGAGGGTGCTGAAGCCAGGCCCAGAATTCCCTCCTCACTCCGAGCCTGGGTTTTACTGTAATGTCAGGAGCCAGTGAGCTCAGAGCATGATCTCCCCATTCTGACTTGGCCAGCTCTTCCCTCCACCTTTATTTTGGGACATCTATTGGAGAATAGTTGATTTCTCCTTGTGCAATCGGATCCCCCCAATATGTACTTACGCTTAGAAACTACCTACAGTTCTTGGGCTTGATTTCATTTTCTCTGTAAGAGAGTAGCAGGAAAAACTCTTCCTGGAGATTCTCAGGGCCAGTGGCTGTCTTGCTAGCGAGTCAAGAGCACTGTGGCTCTGTCCCACAGTTGGCCTGGTTTGGGAGTGGACTGAGGACTTCTGCGCATCCTGAAAGCATTATTTTGCAGGACTGGGCAAAATGTACTGGACACATAGGCTGCTGGAAGAAGGAGAAGTAATGCTCAGCGCCCTTGCCCAGTTTGTCTTCAGAAGCTGGTGCCCAGCAAGCCAACATCCAGAGGCAGGCACACATCCTTCAGGGTTTATAAATCCACCATCTTGTCTCCTGCAAAGGGAAAGGGGTGATTGGGCCAGGTAATTGCATTATTGGATAGAAGTTCTGGTCATTTAATATTTTACAACTTACATGAAAATCAGCTTAACGTGTTGAAGGCTACTTGCTTTCTCAGTGGAATTTCTAAATGGTGCAGCAGTTACTTTGGCTGCAGTAAAAGCTTGGAATGAGTCAAGTAAGGAGTATATATAGTTTCCTTTCAGTATTCCGAGTAGCACGTGTAGTTATTAAGATTTAAAGCCTTTTGGCCTTCAGATCATAAAATTCCTAGAGCTTGGGGCAGGGGGTGGAGAGGAAGGGACCAAGGAAAGGAAGGAGAAGGGTAAGAGGATTCTTATAACTGTCCTTAGCTGTTAAGTAACACTATTTTATGGAGCACCATCCATCTGAAAGCCACGGAGCCCTGTGCGGGATCTCAGGATCAATCCTCACACTGTCCCCGCCAGGGGATAAGAGGCAAATGGCAATGAATACGAAATATGAAAGAAAAGGTGCTAAGATGGGGATATCGGTTGGTCGCTGGAGGTCACCCAGGAAGTTTCTACACCGTGAGTGTTAGAATGCTCAAACTGCTCACACGGCCTTGCCCGGGACTGAGTGAAAAACGAGGGCTGCCATCTTGTTTTATGGTCCTTTTGGGGTGGGGGAGGGCCCTGGGGAAGAACACACACAAAAATCACTGAGGGTAGAAGTACGAGCGCGGCTCTTGGGCTGGGCCAAATCATAGCTTTACTTGCCACTAATTTAATTATGAAGTTGTTTGTTTGGATGTAGCTACCATTGGAGAGTCACAAAAAGCAACGAAGAGCATAAAAGTATTCAGTATTTAGAAAAATCAGTGGGAAAAAATGCAGCACACGTGGGCGGGGGAAGGGAATATCGTGACGTTTCTTCTAACCCTTCTCCCAGCATTTATTTCCAACCCAGCGAATTTCATCAGTTGGTGTGTAAGGTGGGGAATTGTAATTTAGTCATGGTTGAACGTGTCTCATTTCCTTTTGGTATTCAGAGGCTCCCTCCCCCCCCACAATTATGCTTTTGTGATGAGAGAAGTACAGGGATTTTCTGGGGTTCAGGAATATCTTTGCTTTATCCTGAAAGCACCTGTTTATTCCCTCTGTGCAATGGTTTCTAATCCTGCCTAGGACGGAGAGATACAAAATAGGCTTCTAATTTCATGGTTGAGGTGAGGAGAGATAGCATCAGCTCAGTTCCCTGCATAAAAATTATGTCTAATACAAAGCTTCTAGCAGTTTGCCGTTGTGGCTGCAACACGGTCAGGAAGATAAGCATGTATATGTGTGTGTATGTAGTTTTAATTCATATATATTTATAAACAGATTGTGAGAAGTTCTTTTCTTAAATAACCCAAGAAGTAGGCAAGGTGTTCTGTGTTATCAATGTGAGCATCCAAGGTGATTGATTCCTTTTAAGCATTTTGTACCATCCCTTGAGATAGAATCATGGCAAGTGTCAGGTGTATCAGCCATTGACGGGGAGCAATATTTCAGGCACGCTTAGCAATGCTTATCTCACGATGATCGTCCCTGCACAGGCTCCGCACATTGATCACTGGCATTTGCTGCAATATAATCAAAAAGGAGCCGAGAGAGGAAGGGTTAAGGAAAATAAATGGGGTCCAATGTGAACATCTTTCCCCTTTTTCAGCTTTTCAGAAGATAAATGTTTCAGATTTCAATCTGTGGTTCCCAGCAGTTCTTTGGGAACACTGCAGTCGGCCCACAAAATTCGCTACTGCTGAGCCAACCCGAGATAATGCGTCTCAGCAGGGATGACATAATGTGCTAAAAGAAGACGATGATGTAATGCCCATCTCAGAAATCAGAGCCAATTTCCGTTACAAAGCCTTGGAGTATAGCAGGAGGTAATGAGCTAGCATAAATTGTGCAGCACGGAAAACTTCTAGGTCTAATGTTCTGATCTGCATGTTTAAAGGCAAAAAAAAAAAAAAGAATTCCTAGATCTGCTGGGCTCAAGAGCATCTGCTCAGCAAGAAGCTCTGCCCTCTTCCAATCTGGACAGAATGATGCCCCAGGCTGCCTGGATCACCTTGGCTCATGTGGGAGGTAGTTGTCTGGGTCCATAATCTGCAGCAAGGTGGTGATGTAATGTTTAATGCTAAATTTGTTTCTGCAGATAATGTTGGAGAAGCTGAGAAGCGGGTGTGGTGTTTGAAGATTTGCCTTCCCTGGACTGTGGGGGTAACTAGGCTGGAAATGCCTAGGAGGAAGTTGGGGGTTCAGAACATGAACAAGAAAATCACCTTGGAAACTTTATTAGGTGTAACCTGCTCCGGCTTGGAGAAATATGTGTATGGGGCACCTGAAGCTCCCAGATAACCAGTCTTGCAGCCTCTGCTTAATTAATGAAGCATTTCGACCTCCTGGAGTGTAGCCAGCCTGGCAACCAGAGTTCAGCTCTTTGTTGTGTTTCATATAAATGTTGAAAACAGTCATAAATTCATCGAAGTAATGATCTAGAATCTCAAAGGATAAAGAAAGAAAAGCATGATCTTTGATTTAAATAGTGTTTCACCCCCTCCCACTCACAATCTTCTCTTTTAGTTCATTTTTTGCCTCATTTTATTTTTAATTGCTCTGAGTGTTTGCATGAGGAGCACATTTCTATTTTATTTGCCTTCCACGGTTTCTGTTACTTATTCCTCATGGGGGACTTGATCCTGTAACCCACCCTGCATCCCAGCAACTCCCTCTGGATGGAAAGGCAGTAGTTTTATGTCACTTCTTGCTGCAGATTGGGCCTTCAGCGCCACAGACCTGGGTGGTGACAGCGTTGACAGAGAATTGCTGGCGTCACAGACTGAATGCTGTGTCTTTAAATAGGGAATGAACATCGGAAAGAGATGAAGTGTTTCTGGTATAAGAAAATGAGAGAAATAAAACAGAAAACATGACATATAGGCTAAAGAAGAATTGCTCCTGTGACATGCAAACTGAGATGGGCATTACTTTCTGTGAAGAGCTAGCAAGTCTTTCAAGTGTATTCTTAACCTGTTAAAAGGACAGTCACCATCACAGCCACTGGTGGTCATTTGCAGACTGATCACAGGTCAGATAATAATATTATTAGTGATCATTTTTATCTAGTATTTTTAAATGTAAAACAGGTGCTGTCCTAAAATTCTGGCATTAATTGTCTCATTTAATTCTTACCAGAACCCACCCTATGACGTAGGTACTAGTATTATTACATCCATTTTACAGAGGAGAAAACTGAGGCTCAGAAGGCTTAAATACCTTGCTAGGTTCACAATTAG
Organism: Rhinolophus ferrumequinum; assembly: GCF_004115265.2. Taxonomy (NCBI): domain Eukaryota; kingdom Metazoa; phylum Chordata; class Mammalia; order Chiroptera; family Rhinolophidae; genus Rhinolophus; species Rhinolophus ferrumequinum. The sequence continues at coordinate 44,419,175 of NC_046290.1, read as the reverse complement.
TACGTGGTCCAGCTGGCACTGGCACCGTCTTATCCTAGGACTCTGTAGTCTACATGCTTAACCACTCCGGAGCACTAATGATCAGATGACAGCAGGTTTAGGTAGACATGGTTCCTCTCTTCAAGGTGAGGTGTTCCACAGGGTAGACGAATTCCTTACATTAATATATGCACAAAGCAAAGGATTGTGGCCTTTTATTTTTGTATGTGCATCACTAGGCCCAGTGCTGGGTATATATCAAGTGCTCACTAAATGTTTGCTAAGGTGGGGTGGGGACAGGCAGAAGAATGAGTGCATGTAGGAATGAAATCCAAATCAGAGAGCTCTCTGAGAATGACATGGAGTCAGGGTGCTTCTAGTTAATCAGGGAAGACTGCCTGAAGAAGATGGTCAATAAGGTGTCTGCATTAGCAGCTTAGTAAGATGAAAGGGCCATTATTATTTGTTCCCAAATCCTTTAGCATCCGACTAGGTGATTGAGGCTGCTCAGAGAATAAGTGGTAGAGAAATGTTATGGGCAGATTGTATTCTTTATTAATAGAGGACCCTCTAAAAGCAAGTTCTTACCCATTCAATAAGTTTTAAAAGGAAGCTCTGATATAAAAATGAATCAGGACACATAGGAAGGACATGGTAAAGCAGAATTATTGATTTGGACAGTTTGTAATAGGTCCTCTCCTTTATATTCAACAGCCATGGGTCCACCACTCTATAGTTATTGCTATATTTATTCACCAGAAAAGAGATTATGAGACATCCTGTGCTCTGCTTTAGTCTGAAATATGAGATAGGTTTTGTTTGTTTGTTTATTCTGGTCCTTCTAAACCATAAAAAGACATAAAAGGGATGATATAATAATAATAATAATAATAATAATAATAATAATAATAATAATAAAAAACCTCACAAATATTCTCAACCCACATCAAGCAAAACCATTCAATCAACAAACACTGAGGCCATCTCCATGGTAGGTTCAAAGTCTCACGCTTTCAAGTATCCACTTGACATGGTGGAATTTTTTTTTTTTTTAATTTATTTTTAATTTATTGGGGTGACAATTGTTAGTAGAATTACATAGATTTCAGTTGTGCAATTCTGTATCACATCATCCATAAATCACACTGTGTGTTCACCACCCAGAGTCAGCTCCCCTTCCATCAGACATGGTGGAATTTTGTTTTCATTACAAATGCCCTAAGAAATGCTCCTTCGCCCTTTCTACCAAATATTCCTGTTCTTTCTGCATCCTTAATGCCTACTGAATCTACCTCCTTTCCATTGTCTCTGCAAGTACTCTTTACTTCTCACTTAGCTCATCTTAAAAGCTGATCCTGTTCTCTATCTAGTTAGTGTCTTTCACTCCAATTCATTGTGGCCCAATTAATCTGCCCAAAGGCCAGTCCTCTGAAAAATTTTCAGTGGCTGCCCATTACCTAGAGAATTTAGACCAAGTTTTCTATCTCTGCCTTTTAGATATTCTGCAATTTGGCTTCCAACACACATTTTCAGCTGTGTATTTCCGTTCATTTATCTATCCTACGCTTTATCCAAACTGCCGCACTAGCTATTTTCCAAACAGATTGTTTATTCTTGTGCCATTTCCTTTTTTTTTTTCCCCCAGGAAGTCCACTCCTCAGGTATTTTTACTGTTTAAGTCTTTTTTATTCTTCAAACCCAGCTCAAGATGCTCTTTGATGAAGATTTCTTGGTTCTTGCCACCTAGATGTGACACACTCCCATAATATTCAGGTCAAAGCTCTCTTGAGGGTACCTGTCTGATTTCTCCTCGTGTTATAATTGTTAGTGTGAAATGTCACACTCAGAATTTTATAACCATAAGGAATATTTTTCTTCTCTTTTTTATTAAACTGTAAATTTCTAGATGCAAGACTATGTCTCCTTCATATTCATGTCCTTTGAGTGTGTAGCAGAGCTCTTAGCACATGGCAGATGTTCAGTAGATGGCTGTCAAATGAAGGAAATTAGCATTTAAAATCCACAGTTGCAATATTAACCATTAAAGCATCTATAGTCCCAAAGCTGGAAAATGGGGCTCACTTAGATACGCTTGTCTCTGCCTCTTTTTATCCTTGGTAATGGGTGACCAAAGATTTCCAGTGAGACTTGCTGATAATCTGGTTTATCTGAGGAGACCACAGTGAACATAAAAATAGTTGGGAAGAAAAGGGTGATGACAAGGAGATGACAGCAAGCTACTCACTAATTGACTCTTTTTCTCATCTAATTTTTTCACCCTTGTCTCTTTTCTATCCCCTTGTCTTCTTCCTGTTCTCCACACTTTTGACCCATGGTGAGGACCATGAATGATTGATAAAGTTTAGGAAGATAATATTAGATTTCTTGCTCCATGGAAATGTTCTGGTTCTGCCGAATTATTATATCCATTGAGGAAATTTAAGTCTTGCTTTCCCATTCCATAAAATGAAAGGATGATAATGGATTATCCCCGAGTTTCCTTACAGCGTCTGAATTTGTTGAGATCTAGTAAGAAATAGTACGAAAGACATTTTCTCCCTCACTCAGGCTGTTGAGTTCTTGCGTAGAACACAGACATTTTCTTTGCTATAGATAGCTTTATGGAGCATATATAGAGCAGAAGCACACATCACATCAGATAAAATCCATTCATCGTAAACCTTGAGAGGGTGGAAAGGATTTGATTTGATTCATGCAGAATCCCATAGGGCTAAAGAAATTCCCTTTAATGAATAACAGGGTAATGAAATTCCCCTGTAAAATCTAGAAAAATAGAGAAAAGTGTGGATATTCCTGTGGTGAAGTTTATACAAACCAGAGGGGTAGTTGAATGCAACAGTGCCTTTTCTAGAAGCTGCTGTAGGCACATGCATGTTTGAATCCAAGAAAAAAGAGACTTTTCTTGTCCATCCACAAGCACCTGTTAAAAGACCAGTCAGTCAGCCTCCATCCCTGAACAGCTATGATACAGATCCCCCTCTGATATCCTTAAAGCATTTCCTCTGACTGAAGATCACAGCCTCAGCCCATCCAGGTTGACTTGAAGCCAGCTACTTCCTGCCCAAACCAAAATAACGATGAGCCAAGCCAAAGAATAAGACAGCTTGAATGGATCAGTAGAAAAGACGATAATGGGATGAAGATCATCAAGACGATGCCTATACTGATGGTTCTCAAGTTCTCCTGCCATGTTGGAGAAATACAGAGGGAAGACGAGACCTCCCAGGACAGATATGTGCATCGTAGGCGGTTCCCCACGACTACCTATTGACACCCTCCTTCCAGGAATGAACTCACCAACTGACTTCAAAAGGAGCTCAGCCCACGCCTGCCATTGACCACAGTCTTGTCACCAACACCTTATGGTTAACTGAATCAAAAGCTTCCGACAGGTCTAAAATTAGCCTGGCTAAACATATCATTAAGGAGTTAGGAAGGAGTGTGAATGACCTCTCTTCAGCTCTGTTCTCCCAGATCCAGTCAGCTGTGGGGGCTCCTGGAGTGCTAAATCAGGCTTTTAGGTTCTTGAAATAAATGACCCTTTAGGTTGATTTTTTTTTTTTTATTGCCTGGAGGTGCATATTTTTAGAAAGTTTGGAAGCTTCTGTTCATCTATTTTGAATCATTTGAGTATAAAAATGTGGCATTTTCACACGTTGGGATATTCAAGTCCCCTATTCCTTTTTTTAAAGTCTCTAATATTTTTTTAAACCTTTCAAATTAGTTTATTTAAAGGCCAAATTTGATTTCTTCACAGTTTCTGAGGTAGGAATGTAACTTTACCATCTTTGAGGGGAAAGAAAATCATGGTAGTTCATCATACAGAAGTTATAAATATGAGTGAATACTATTCTAAGCATTATATTTCTGGTAGGGATTGGATTTAACTACACATGGAGAAGAATGGCAAAGGCAGGGTCTGTGTTTCTACTTCTTTACATAAACCTTAATGGTAAATTAAAGAAAAAGACTTATTCTCTTTATCCTTGCTACTCAAAGACACCCTTACCCTTCATTTCTTTCTAAGTTTCCAGTGTAAAAGACCTAGGGAAGAAAATGAGGATGAGATGGTACCATTTTTGAACTCTTGCTTGACATGAACCAGACTGTTTCAATTTCTTTACTTTCCAGCCCAAATATTTTGAAATTCATTTCTCTTCTCACTAAGCCCGCGTGTCCCTATGTATATTCCCAAGAACACCGGGTCTGTAGGATGTTAATAGATGTGACTTGGAAAAAGCGTTTTGAGTTAAACAGATTTCTTTACTGCTGGGCTTCTTTCTCAGATTCCCAGTGTGTGTGTGTGATGTGAATTTCCAAAAAGGGAAAATAGTGTGTAGTATTTCTCATGCTTATGAGCCCTGGGTGAACTTTTTCTCTCTTTCCCTCTCTCTCTCTCTTTCCCTCCTTCCCTCCTTCTCTCCAAGTATCTGGAAGACTGGTTTTTCAGCAGCATAGTCTGGGAAGTAATAGAGGATCATATTTGTAATTTCAAAATTACATTTCTTTATAAGTTGACTGGGCAGCTCATTTTCCTGAGCAATGATCACCTAGACTGGTGTATCCCAGCTCTCCTACCACTGGGTGGTGGCCCTGGACTGTCACTTGTCATCTTTGAGGCTTCACTCCTTTATGTGTAAAATGAGAATGCCGGGCCAGACGATTCTTTGGACCATTATCGTGTCTCTCCTCCCTTCTTCCCCCAACCTCCCCTAAGGCACAGTCACGGGGCTTAGAGCACCCTGTCTCTCAGCCACAGCTGGTTGGACTAGGGGTAGAATAGTGTTATCTGTTCAGGTGTGAATGACACACTTTTGGCTTATCGTTTTTCAGACATTGGCAAAGAGTCATTAGTGACTAGAGAATAAACCTAAGAAATTTCAGGCTAAAGAAAATTCTTTAACACAGGGCAAGCGTCTGAAAATAGGAACTTGGCTAGAAAGTGGCTTTTGAGGATTTTAATACATATCTCACAGCACAGCTAGGTTATTTGCATGATTTTCAATTAAAGTGTGCCTGTGCTAATGCTGTAATTATAAACAGGCTCTGTTAAGTCAAGGAGCGTTTGTCCTTCAATCTTTGCATGTATTTCAAGGCACTGACTGCCCACTTTTGACAGGTGAAGAATGTCTTTAGTTTGGAAGTCTACTGTAGAATGATGTAGCTGTTATAGAAGTGGTCCTATTCTTTCTGGTTCTTCCACCTCAAACTCAGAGCCTGCTACAAACATTTGAGGAGCCCTGCGCTGGAAGTAAAACCCATGTTCTATTTAAAGACACGAGACTCAACCCCACTGGGCTTCTGTGTCCGATCTGTAAAGTGAGATCCTGACTATGCGTCCTCTGGGAAGCACACCACCGAAAGAAGCTCCTCTGTCCTTCTCCTGATCAAAGTGTATCCACCCAGGTCTCACCCTCAGCTTCTCAATCCAAGAGTCTACAAAGATGCTATTGTAGGTTAGGTATTCATAGCTGAGAGCTTCATTGCTCTCTTGGGGATGTTTTTGTCCTCTTTGCAGCAAGACACTCTTGCATACATGCTGCCATAGTTTGAGGGAATCCATTACTCCTGATGCAAACATTATATTCTAAATATGGCAATAGTGTTTTGGAGGCATGGCATATTTTGGAGCCATCTTTATTCCCACTTCCGAGGCAGCTTCCTCTTTTCCAAGTCTATCTATCCTTAGTAACAGGACATATAGAGAAGCGAGGGCGAAGCCTCATTATTTACTCTATCCCCACCTTGGCTCAAACAAGCAGAGGATCAGAGTGGTGAATATAGCACCTGTCGGCACAAAGCAGAATTGAGGGGAAGATCCTCTTCCCCAGTACAAATGATTGTGTGGCTGTCACAAGTCTACAATTTGTCCTTTAGGTTTGTAAAGGCATGCTTTGCTGTACCAGTCCCTCTCGCACTCCCCATCTCATAACTCAGCTTGCCCCCTCAAAGTTCCTCCAGTGTAGACAATAATACATCATATCACCTGGCTCTTCTTGGATCCCTGAGCCACAAATGATTGAAATAGGAGTAAGCACCGAATCCCAGAAGAATCAGTCTATAGACGGTGTGGATCGATGATATTTTCTCTCTCAAGAATTTGACTTGCAAGACTTAGAAGTTCCAGGCTTGAAATTATAGAGAAAACCCTGGCAACATTGTGCCAGTATACCCCTGTGGCCATACGTGGCAGGAGCTGGTAAAACATGTGTTCCTTTCCACTCCACCCCAGTCCCCACCTGTCTTCAGGTCTGTGACTTGTCTGAGGCTCACCTTCCCTTCCCCCATGCATTAGAGTTTGCTCCTTATCTTAAAGCCTCATCTCAAGTATGCTTTTGCTTAAATTTCCTATCATTGAAATTCTTACAGGACTGACCTACCTATTGGTTTCTTTCCCATTTATGTGGAATTTTTCTGATTGCCGATTAGTACATGATGGAGGAACAACTAGATGGATTTTCATCCTATTTGAAGAGTACATTTATGCTGCCTGGCTCAAAATATAGGCTGTGTGACATCCATGAAATTCACCTTTTAGGGAAGGGTGGGGATAGCTCAAAGGGGGACGTTTTTTCCATAATCATTTTCCAAAACATCTGCAGAGACTAATGTGCAATCAAGTTGCTTTTGGGCCATTGGCTCTAGCTGTATTGAGTGATGTAATTTGAGGTAGAGGTTGAGGTAGTTTGGGAACTAACAGAGACTTGGGCATTTAAGGGTTTGTCCCACAGGAGTCTAGAGTGTGGTATGGACCATCTCTGTCCACTCTTTCCCAGGGGTGGTTTGGTTTTTTGCTGAAAATATTTGAATCACTTTAGGATTGAAGCCAGGTTGAAGAGAAAACTTAAGAGAGAGAGAAGAGGTGACTTCCTCCTGCCTTTAGTCCCTAAGAAGCTAGGATCTTCCAAAGTAAGAGGGTAATGAGACTGATTGCCTGATGCTCAGCACCTGAGAGAAGGCTTCTCTGCGCCTTCTTTCACAGGGAGACCAAACCACGTGGGACTGAGATGGAGGCCCGGGGGTGGTACAGTGTTGACTCAGGGACCAAGGGGTAAACTGCATGGCAAGATGTCCTGCCTACAGCACCACATCAGGGATCTTATTTGGGTTCAGCATTTTTTTCCCCACCATGTTTCTCAGAAACCGTGGAAAGCAAATGCTTAGGCATATGGGCTGCTGTCAATGATAACAAATGTATGGTATATATTTTTTTGTAAATTCCTGGAAACTGCATTACCACATGGCTGGATATAAAATAACCCTTCCCTTCTTCAAAACAATTTAAGAAATAAAATATTACAGACACACACAAAAATAACCCCTCCCTTGTTTTAGATTGTTAAATGGGTTTTAAAAGATAACTGTGATACATTTTCACAGAAATTAGAATTTGGGGGGAAATCTTGATGGTCTATCCTGTGTCAATTTCCATGACATTTTGCAGTTTTTCTATTGGCATGGCACTCCATTCAGTCCTGCACTGAGTTGGATGTTGTTTTAAAGATCGTGAATTGCAAACTTCATAAACTGAAGGGAAGCAGAAGTGGTTAGAGGGCCCCTTACAAAAGGCCATTTTGTTTATATGAACAATTTAAAATTTATGCAGCCTCCTTTGTTTGTTATTAAGAATAATGGAAATGAAAATAGCATTTTTAATAAGGAGACAGTATGACTTTATATGCAATAATACTACCCCAAATCACATAAGATAGGCATTATTGACAACTGTGCTTCACTGGTGATAGTCAAAGAGAATAATTGACTTGCTCTAAATGACACTGCTGATGGCAGAGTAAGGATTCAGGCCCGATTATTTCTCTACTGTTCCTCACGTAATCCCATACCCTATCCTGTGATGTTTTCTCTTTACAGTTTACTCTTGATGAAAAATTAACCTGCAATAATAAATAAAACAAAGCAAAACAAGTTAAGTATCCAAGAAGAAAGGTACATTGGCCAACCATTATGCCCACTTCACATTCTCTTGCCCTACCTTTTACTCTAACTATTGCCATGGAAACCAGCTACGCCATCCCTCTCCCTCTTTGTGCCTCCAGGATTTTCTGACTTGGCATGATGGACACTTGCAGGAACCAACTAGGCTGTTCTCATAAATGCACAAAACTGGAACTGAGAATTAACACCCACGGGCAATCCTTCACCAAGGGAGGTGGTAGCTGGTCAATAAAAGTTCCCTTCCTGGATCCCTCCTCATACATTCCTCTGCAGTGTACTTTGCATTAATTTTTCCTCCATTCCTGTTTCACTCTTTCCAGCTCCCAACTGTTTCCTAGATTCATCTCTGTAAATTAATGACCCACATGCAAACCTTTATTTCAGGCTCTGTTTTCTGGGGGGAATCCCAAACTAAATCAAAAGGTTTTTGCAAACACCAGCTTCAAGAGCACTCACTAATTTTAGTTGGCTTTTGTTGTTTCTCTCAGTATTCACTTTTTCTTCTTATGATAGCCATAGCTTGAATTCCTCTTTTTCTAACTTAGTCCATGTGGCTTTGTTGGACCTGATTTCATCCCCTGATTCCACATGATCCAGGCCACAGTCTAGGTTTAGAGGTAAACATGTGACATGTGACCCAACCAGATGCTACGAGATCTGTACTGGGAACAAAACTCTTGCTCCTGTGTACTGCATAGGGCCCGTAACAGGCTCAGAGGCCTTCACGTGGGACTTGAGACTGTGGAAGTCAGGACTAATTGAAGGGGGAGAAAGCTGTGTTCGGATCATATTATTGTCCTGAATCCATCTTTGCACCATACCAGATATATCTGTGAACTTTTAGTTGATGTAAGCTCATCATTGCCTTTTGGCCAAGCTGCTCACTTGCAACAAAATTTTCTCACCCATTCTCCAAATCTTCAGGATACCCTGTTTCCCCAAAAATAAAACCTAGCCAGACAATCAGCTCTAATGCATCTCTTGGAGCAAAAATTAATATAAACCCCAGTATTATATTATATTACATTACATTACATTACATTATATTATATTATAAAGACCCAGTCTTATAGCAAAATAAGACCGGGTCTTAATTTTTTTCTCCAAAAGACGCATTAGAGCTGATTGTCCAGCTGGGTCTTATTTTCAGGGAAACATGGTATTTAGGTTGAGGCCTTTTCCTGGATTAGTAGCTGTCAGGACACATCTCAATTTGCATCACACTAGTATCCTCCCAACAACAGGATTAAGGAAACTGCCATGGGGAGATAGATTTTTTTCCCCATTGCCATCCATCCAATCAGACTGAACTGTTCGGGATGAAATAATTCGTGGCACCATTTCAATCTTCCCTCCTAAAGGAACAGCAGGTCCCCAGTATCTTTGCTAATGAGATCATGGAAGCTGTGGCTAATGTGGAGTAATTTCTGCCTTGATGAAAGGGGTGGGTCGACTGTGTAGTGATGGCTTTGGGGTGACTCACTTCTTCTGGAGCCCTAGTGTCCTCTTTCACTTTCTAGAATTACTGTTCTGGAGGAATGCTCTGTGCTACACTGTATTCTGAGTGTACACTAGGACGATGCATTCACAGCCCACGGGCGGAGGCTGAGATAATCCAGGATCTGTCTTCTGCCATACTTTGTACCTCAGATTTGACCTTGTTGTTCATATTTATGCTTATTTTGCTTTTCCGCATTCATGGCCTTCTTTCCTAATCGAAACCAGTGTTTTCTGCAAACCTGTATCTTCCGAGGAAAGATAACGCAGATTTAGAGGCGTTTTACCAGAAAGCCCTTTTTCTTTTCATTGCTTTCCATCTCTACTTCTGCCTCTAGGTGCCAGTGCATCTATAACCTACGTGAGGGTATGATGCAGCTAAAGGTTTTCTAGGCACAAGAGTAAGAACATACCAGTCTGAAGATGGCCCAATGTATTGAACATCTCAGAGGGAACCACTTAAATCCCTAGAGCTTGTTTGCTTTCTAAACTGTTTCTAACTCCACGTCAAAGTATCTGCCTCCTTAAAGAGTCTGTAAATCCATATGCTCATCTCGTCTGTTAACCATTCTCAAAGCTTTCTCTCCATAGGCTGAACAATTTTGTAGTTTCCTTAGTTCTCTGAGATGTAGAAAGCTTGAGAAGAGGTGCCCAGAGTCACGCTGGGACAAATATAAGGGCCTAGGGCAGACTTGTAGACAGATATCCTGAACTGAAAGGAGATGGCAGACGAAAGAGAGGTTCTGTTCATCATGGCAGGCTCCCTGACCAATGCCTTTTTCCTGGGGACCAGATCTGCCAGTACACATGTAATCATCTGCTCATTGTTCGTTCTGTCTTTTGAAGACAATGCTTTCCTTTGAGAAAGACCTCCTTATCTCTGATTTCAGGGTTTCTGTTATATTTGCCAAGGGGCCCTGTGGCTGAGGCTTAATTACTAAGTGTGCTTATATGTTCCTTTGAGTTATTGTTAATTTTTACTTCTAGGTAAAGACGTATTTGTGGATAGTTATATAGTCCTTAGAGGAAAGCTCTAGATATAACTGCCCTGCTTTTGTCTGTTGGTATAACTTCAGTAATCTACTTTTTGACCAAGACAGTAGAGTCCTGCTAAGAAAAAAAGACAACCGAGCAACAGGAGGAAGGAGGAAGTCATTTCTATTCATACTGGTGGCCTTGGACTCATTTGGTGCTTCAATTGACTTCTCTCAGGCCATTGATGATGTCCCCAAACAGAATCCTGCTCTATTTAGAACTGCCTTGGGAGGCCCCAAATTGGACCTGTTAAGATTTCTGACACCTCCTATTTTACATAAACAAATAGTTGCACAATTCTTACCAAAAAACAGGCCTCACCACCGTCATCAGGCATCCCTCAGGCATTTAAGACTTACAAATCAAAGCTCTGGAGATTGCACATCTGACCTCACAGAGCAAGCAAGCTGTCTCAACATGGCCAGTTTTAAGGATTTCTTAGACGCCCTGTTGCACAATTGTGATGTTAATCACCAAGTCCTCCAATGGGCTTCCGGTGGTTGTCATTTTGTAAAGATTTTAAAGCTGATCATTAGACATTAGTAAGCACCTGCTCTGTGCAAAGATTGTCCTTAGCACTGCCACACAACACAGAGGAGGCTAAGAAAGGGTTCCTGCCTTCTACACATTTACAATCTTGACTGGGAAGCCAGGGCAAAAAACAGACTAAATTTAACAATGATACAAGTGTTTTGAAGGAACTCAAGACTGCAGTCCCACAGATGTTACAAGGCAGCTTGGGATTACTAACTAGGTTTACTCAATATAATTAATTTTTCTATGAGAAATAAATGTGTCCATTGTTGTTTTACATAACCTTAATATTCATCACTGTCCAAAGACAGATAGAGATTTTATTTCTGATGGTGAATATCCCATGATTTATTTTGCAGCTAAAACAGAGAAACAAAGATGCTGTTATTTTAGTTACCAAAGCTAGCAGTTGATGAAACTAGATTGGATATTTTTATGGCCCAGGAAAAGTTCTGAGCCACTGAGAGTATGCTGTTACATGTATTAAGAAGTCAAAGAAGAAACATGTGGTGCCAAAAAAAAAAAGCTTCTGGAGTCAGACGTGACTTGGTTCACATTTAAGACTGGACATCTAAGTCTTGACCCTATGTGAGCTCTGTGACCTTGGGGAAATTTACTTAATCTCTCTAATGTTCTGTTTACTCACTGGTAAAGCAAAGGCAATAATATCTTTCTTGCAGGGATTTTGAGTGGATAAATGATTTAATGCCTATAACGCACCTAGCACAATATGTGAAATCAGTAGACACCCCATAATGATAGATTTTGTATTGATGGAACTATACACATCTGAATTGCCTCTTGTCAGGTCATTTTGATTCTTCACATGGAATGATCAGGAATTGTGACAAATGTTGAGGGCGGAGGGTAAGTTATGCTAGACTGTATTTTGACAAGAGGTTATGCTGTTTTAAGTGCTGGACGTATAACAATGATAACTTAAGAAGATGTTATTGGTCTCAATACATCTTTAAACATCTAGACTTTGTTTTCACTAATAGGTAATTTATAATGGGCAAAAACATTGTCTGTAAATTTTTTTACAAATGAGATTCATGTCTTCTAAGATGAACTATAATACAGTAGATATTGCTGATAACACTGAACAAGAACTATGGTTTAGTCACAGAAAAACTTATTTATATCATTATAGGGAGGTAACACAGAAGCATTAGAGAAAGCAGTGGTTGAAATTCCTGGTTGTCAGGGCCAAAGGTATTTATATTACACAACATAGACAACTTTGTAAAAGGAAGTTTATGGGGATACTGTTATGGGGTGAATTGTGTTCCTCCCCCGCAAATTCGTACGTCAAAGTTCTTACACCCAGTATCTCAGAATGTGACTGTATTTGGGAATAAGGATTTTTTTTTAAAGGAGATAATTAAGGTAAAATGAGGTCATTAGGGTGGGCCCTAATCCAACATGACTTGTGTCCTTATGAGAACAGAAAATTAGGACATAGATCGGTACAGAGAGAAGATCACGTGAAGACACAGGGAGGACAGTCATCTATAAACCAATGAGGGAGGTCTCAGAAGAAAGCAACCCTGCAACACTTCCGGCCTCCAGAAGAGTGAGAAAATAATTTTTTGTTGTTTAAGATGTCCAGTTTGTTATGGCAGACCTGGTAAACTAATACAGATACGAAGGTAGTCCTAAAGAATTGGGAGATTATAACTGGGGGCCAGGCTCATTCTATTAAGCCTGGCCACTATTTTTTTCAACAGAAGAAAATTAAAAAGGCGCTTGTGAGTCTGGGACTCCCTGAACCAGGGACTTGCGCTGCTGAGCCACACCCAAATGTAATATTAAACATAGAAGTCTGAGAAAAGAGTTCTAAGTGGATTTTAACTGAAGCCATTTTAAATGTATGGAGAATCAGCTTGACTAGCTAGGGGAATGCGACTTTGCCATTAAAATAAAGATTGAAACCCTTACCATACAAAATTTGGCTTATAAACAACAGTATAGGAATATGATAAGTTCTTAAAGTGAGTAGCTAGGAAGATCTAAATTCAAACCTACACAGCAACACTTACAAATGGTGTGGTTTTGGTCAAGTTACTTAATTTCTTTAAGTCTCTGTTTTCTCATGTGTAAGAAGGGGTACTTCATATGGTTGCCATAAAAATGAAGTGAGATAATAGTGAGTTATTGTGTAAATGTACAATCAATATAAGCTGTTATTATTATTTATGTTCATATTAAAACACAAAGTTGTTTAAACAGTAACTTGCTGATGAGGAAGAAATACATGTTTTTGTAGGGAAACTCTGTGGAAGAACTCACATTCACCTGCAGTGGTTTACACAAAGAGTACCAATGCCATAGACATAATGTGATAGTCTCTTCTAATTACTGCTGCCGTGTGGAGAACCCTGGTGGAGAACCCTGGTGGTTCTATGGTGATGAATTATCTTCCAATGAAATATGTTCACTAAGGTGGTAGGAATACTTCTTTGGGCCAGGGTGGGCTGTGGCTAATCACAGTGTTCTTTATTGATTCTTTTGAACTGTGGGTGGTTTTCTCTTCTAGCTACCTATATATGTAAATGAGAGGAAGTAGGATATGGCTAGTGACCTATTTTTAGATCTCATGTAACTCTGAGCTTTGCCTGTGTTATTATAATTCCAGACAGTATTACTTCCTTAGTTACCATTGCCTCACTAGTTTCTTTTACATCTTGTGGTAAACCAGTTGATCATGGAGGCTACGGGAAATAAAGTCTGCAAAGCTAACGGCTGAGAAATATATTTCTTTCACAAACCTTAAAGAGGAGCAATGACTCAGAGCTGGGTGAGCACGTCACCCAGGGCCTCTTAAAATAGGAATGTTCTTTCCCCTGAAGCTATAGGGATTAGTGCTGTGGGCCTGGGAGTTCCTGAAATGAGTACCTCCTGGACTTCCCCAGGGCACAGCGTGGGCCCCTGCACCTTCCTGGAGGAGGGTGGGGCTTCTCAGTCCCCATGGACACTCTTCCTGCCACCTGCCAGTGTTGAGCTCCCTAGAAAGGAGAGGAGGACAGATCCTGGGGGTGGTGGGGAGAAGAAAGCAGGGTTCCCAGGCAACAAAGCACCACGGCGAAACCTGTGGCAATTCCAAGTAGCCCCAGGGGAACTGATGTGTGTAGCAGAACACTTCCTTGCTATAGCTCCAGGTGTGGTGCACAGTTACCCTTCGCAAGCCCGTCAAATCTTTTCTGAGGCAGATCCTGCCTGGAATGTTCTGTTACATTCTCCAGTATATCGTCTGAAGTTAAGAGCCTAAAATCATAAATAATTTTCCTTCTTGCTTTCTTTTTCCAGAGCAGAAGGCCTTATAGAACTCCTTTAGTAGAAATTGTCATGGGAATTTTGGGGCTAGTTCCAAACTAGGATGATAATAAAGAAGAGTGCTGACCAGTGGCTCAGATTCAAGTTTGTAGGAAAATAATTTGAAACATGTACACTTCATGGGGAGAAGAAACCTGGAAAGCAGTAATGCCAAGGGGAGCTGGGGTGATAGTGGACAGCCACCGAGCAGCCAGACTGCAATGAGAGAAGGTGGCATGAAAGGCCAGACCTATTTTGGGACACGAACCCTGAGTCATGGGGTAACAGAGACCAGAGGTGACAGCTGGTCTCCCGGCTCCTTCGTGAGCAAGCATCTGGAATATCATTTTGATTTTGTAAAGCTCCATTTAGGGCATAGAACCTTAGGGAATTTGGAGAAGGGCAAGGAGGAGTATGGAGGTGAGGTGGACTCAGGGAATCTGAAGAGAGGAAAGATTAAAGGAGCTAAATATGGGTAGTTAAGTGGGGGGAGGTGGTAATAGTACTAGCTCCTGACACCCTAGAAGGCAAGAATTATTTATAATAGGAGGTGGTATAATTAGAAGACATGGGAATTGAAAGACTGAGTAGCAAAAGAAAATGCTTTGGCCAATAATATTAGCTTATATAACAGGACCACCATTTCTCAAGGAAATCCTGTGTGTGTGTGTGTGTGTGTGTGTGTGTGTGTGTGTGTGTGTGTACACCCCATTATTTGAGATAATTGAAAGTAGATTTTCAGTACAGTGGTCTTGTGCTATTGTAAACTTCTCTAGATCAGAGACCATTGATTGCAGCACAAGGTGACCTAATCTATAAAACCCCAAGAACAGAATCATGTGCAAATATTTTATAATTTTATTGCTTGGTGAATTATACCAGTAGTCACCTGACCTCTAAACGGCAATGAGTGTCTGCATGCAGCTTCTAGAATCCAGAGACTTAGCAAATTAATCTTGAAATGCTCCTTTAAAATATAGGTTCCTTTCAAAAGATTTTGATTTGCTTCTTATAGTCCATTCTGTGGTGAGAAAAGTAATTCTCCCAAACTGAGAAGTAGAGGGCTTACACCTCATGTGGAGGAAGCATGGTCCTTCATGGCAGGTGCAGGGAGGCCCAGAGAGTGAAGTAGAAGAAGGGGCCACGCTCTGGTAAAGACCCATCAATAACTTTGCTACGTGAATCCTAGAAGATGCTATAACATGTATGGTTCCCATTCCAGGACTGGGGATCGGGTTAAGTGTTTGGAAATCCATGGAAGATGGTACTCTGCACAAGCAGGGATTTTGATTCAGACTGAAACAAGCCTTCCTTTTGTTCATTTCAGTTTCAAGACCAAGAGGTTGCTGCTAGGTTCGGAGGACAGCTGGGAAAAGCCTCTGCACTTGGATCCACACAAGCCTTCTCAGACAGCAGGGACCTATGAGGGGCCAGACATTTTTTACTGTCTATTTTTATTTATAAATAAGTCCTACCTCCCAGGTGTTGGAAAGCTAATCCAGGCTGACTGATTTCCTTACTTGACTGCCTTGGCTTTCAATGGCCTGTGTCACTGCTATTAATAGTAAACTCTATATTCTTAAACAGCTTTTCGGGCTGCTCTGCTAGTCCCGGGGCAGACGTTGGTAAGAAAGATCAGGTTGGGGTAAGCCGGAAGAAGACAGAAGCAATCAAGGAGAGGGGACAGGGAGACACCAGAAGAAGAAAAGCCAGGAATTTCTTGAGGGAAATTAACCTTAAACTGACTTTGAAACTTTCTTTGATACATTCTTCTGGCAATTGGTTTTAAGGCCTGCATAATACAAGAATTTAGGAGCTCAACAGGACCCATGGGTAGATGGAAAGTGACTCCAATTACCAGATTAGTTGGTCTCTGTGAGAAGGGGATTCAAGAAATGATCTTGTTGAGTGAGCTTCTTTTCTGGCTCCCTTTTCCTTAAGCAAATATAAACACAGTCCTTTTAAAACAGAACAGTATGTATCGTTTTGCTGGTCTCTTTCTTTGGTTTTCAAACTGCATTGCATATTTTGGGAGAAATTCCAGTTAATTTTAGTGCTTTTGTGTCTTGCTTATTTATCCTACTGTCACCCAAGGTCTCAAGGAAAGTCTGCACACTGCCTCTGAACACTTTAGAAGCAAATCTTTATTAATGGAACTCTGGGGAGACAGAATTTATGCTTAACTCCTAGTTAAACATAAAACCCCTTTTGCTTTAATCCTTGATGTTGAAATCCATTTTAAAATGTTTACATTTGCTTTTATGTCTGTGCACAGTACATGGACATGATCTAATCTCACTCTGATGATTCAGCATCTTGCTGCCCCAGTTCTAGCCATGTTTTACGATAGGGTTAGAGGGTACAGAAGGTTGGCGTGGGTCTGACCCTTGGCTGAAAAGGCTCCTTTATCTAATCGTGTTTGAGTCCTGAGGCAGACTGGCATTCCTGGTTCAGTTCCACATACCTGCAGACTGCAGCCCCAAACATTGCCACTTCTTTAGCAGGTTCAATGAATCCTTTGTTTCATGTTATCTCCTCCTAGGAGCATTGTGAACCCCTGATAATGAAGACTGGGGGAAGAGCTGTGCCTACAGACAAGACAAAATGCTCACCGGGACTATTCCCCTGGGGGCATGGCTGGGGCTACCTCACTTTCAGGCCTGAGGCCACCTGCTTCTGAGTTTCTGTCTGGACAGGCATGAGACCTGGATGGGCCCTTGAAGCACATGGAGGCTCCTAGCTCCTTCCCAACACAAACAGCTGAGGAAGTGTAAATGTATTCACTCACATGGGGTAGAGGAGTCACGCTGCAGTCTGTCTGGTGTTCCTTTGAGATCAAGGAAAGATGCCAGGTTGGAAGGCATAAATAGCCCATCCAAAGACAATTTGAAAAAATCTCTCTCTTCCCCCTTTTCTATTCTAGTTGCCAAAGTAATGGCATTGTGGATCCCATGGGAAGGACAAGAAAATGGTATTAGGTCAGTATTCCTATTTGCCTTGGCTTCTCTTGATTGTTGTGACAAGGAGGAAAGAACCCACTGTATCAAAACTTCTGCACAACCTCTTTCAGCTACAGGACTTACCACATTTATGAAGTAAATGGCCAAAGAAATTAAAGCTGAGTCAAGGACAAGAGGACCTAGCCAAGGGAGCCCTGTGGTTCCTTGCTTGTCATGAATGATGTATAGAATGAGGTAATGCGACCAAAATTAAGTGAGAGATGCACAGTCACTTTCCACACAGCTGGGAGTGAAGCTTTCTGATGACCATATGATTTTTTAAAATGTCCTGGAGCATCAGAAGGCCTGAATTCTAGAATTACATTACCTTGCAACCTTACATCACAGGTATGGCTGGCTTCCAAGGAAGTAGGGCTGTTTCCAAGGGGGAATGCCACAGATATTTTGACATTGAGAGGTTTGGAAAAGGCTTTTCTCCAATTGTTCCTTCCTCTTCATTTGTGTGTGGTCTTAGCTTCCAGGCTAGAGAATCAGCACACTTGCTATTAGAAACTTGGGGGATGGGAAGGGTGCTTAAGAGAGGATAAGACATGAAAATCTGAAATGGGGCATTATGTCCAGAGGGAAATGATTGACTAAAGCAGAGTTTACAAAAGAGCAGCTGTCACGATTCAATTAGAAACAGGACTTTTACCTGCCTTGAGCTTTCCTTCACTTGAGGCTGTATGCCTGATTTACTCTGGGTCCCCCTTTCCTGGCTCATGGACTTTGCTTCTGAAGAAGGGAGTCAGGTAGACACGGGTTAGCCCTGGGTAGCCATGGGCCTCATCTGCAAACTGAGAGGGAATATCTGCCACAAAGAATGGTTTTGTGGATTGATGCCAGTGGCTAACAAATAGCAGTTTCCCCCTTCCTTCTATTTTCACTCTCGTTTTTCTTTTCCTGTTGACTTTCTTCATTAATATGCCAGTAGATGTTCACTTTGCAGCTGATAAAGCTGCTGCTTCTAAAGTGGACTATGGGCCTGCTCTTTTTGGAAACTCTGCTTTAGCCAATTTGTTTCCTTTGGAGAAACATATTCTCAGGATTACGAGAGAGAGAGAGAGAGAGAGAGAGAGAGAGAGAGAGAGAGAGAGAGAGAGAGAGAGAGAGAGAAAGAGAGAGAAGAAACCCCACTATTGAGTGAATCATTTTGGATGCATATTATATTGAGAAAGGGTAAGAATAACATTTTATCAACCATGGGTAAAAATGGACTAAGGTTCTTACAATCTACTTACTTTCTACAGTGTCTTAAGGATTATTAGCAAGATACTGCTTGAAAGACAAGAAAGAAATATCTTCTCTAGACCTGTGCTTGTATGACATTTGATTTTATTCTGCCTACGTTATTTGAGAAACCCCAAAGCTGAGGAATTTTTATAAAAAAAGCTAATAACTGGGGTTACTGGCAGAAGCAAACACAAAACTGGTGCGGTGGGATGAACCCTTAATCTGAATTTTCTAGGATTCCCACAGATAAATACCTGCTGAACATGAGCTCAGGATACCTAGTTGCAAAATACACAAGAAAACAATTTACTGTGAATGTGCATTAGTAGACATAAAAAAGCACATTAGAATTAGATAGTTTCCAATAGTTTAAGATAGTAGAGTCATTGGTAGTAGAAGCTATGACAATAATGTTTTAAATGGTTAAAACCATATAATAGGGAATTTAAAATATAAGAAAAGAAGAAGCTATTACAAAAAATAATTTTTAAAAAGGAAAGGCAGATTTGAAAAGAATTTATTAGAACTTCTTGAAGGGAATGTAATTGAAAGCAATTGAAATGAGAATTAGTAAATTGGAAAGTAGCTCTAATAAAATTATCCAGAAACTAGCACTGAGAGATAAAGTAATGAGAATTATATAATATCGGCGAAAATGCATGTAGAATAGAATTAAAAGGCTTATATATATTAATCATTGTTCCTCAAGAAAAGAATAAAGAGAGTAGGGGAAAGGCTGTACTTGAAGAGATAATGATTAAGAATCTTCCAGAATTAAAGGTAGAGCTAAGTACTCATCTTTGGGAAACACAACAAGTCCCAAGCAGATTAAATGAAAAGAAATACACTAGACTTACTGAATTGAAATTCTAACTTGAAAGACAAAGAGGAAATCTTTGAAACAATAAAAAAGAAACAGAATATTACTTGTAAGAACTGCAAATGGAGTTTTCAATAGCAAAAAGAAGAATAATTTCAAAGCGCCAAGATAAAATTTTGTTATTACACCCTCCCTTTTGAATGATAATTTGGTTGAACATAAAATTTTTCATTGACATATTAAACCCAGAAATTAGGAGATGCAAGAAGGAATAATGAATACATAAATTAGTAAATATGGGATAAATCTAAATTAGCAATGACTCTATAAAATACCAGAGTCAACAATAGTATGATTTAGAGGTAAAAACACAAGGCAAAATTAAAAGTTGTACAAAAGTAATATGCAAGACCGGAAGCCACCGATTGGATTTAAATTGTTCTAAGTTCCTGTATTGTTTTGAAAGAAGATAGAGATATTGATTAAATTTAAACTATTTACAGGTAAGAATGCATATTAGAACTTGATGAATAAGCCCTAAAAAACCCAGAAATTAAATGGGTTCCTTCCAAACCAGGAAAGAATGGGCAAAGAATATAGAAAATTCATTTAATCCAATAGGAGACAAAATAGGAGATAAATATACCTTTGCGTAAATAGGAAACAAAATAAGATAGTAATAATAAATTCAAATATGTTAGTAATTACAATAAATGTAAATGGACTAAACTCTTCTGTTAAAAGATCAAGATTATCATATTGGATTGAGGATAAAAACAAAACAAAAACCAGAGACATATCTAAAACTTAAAGACCTCCAAAGTTAAAAGGAAAAGGATGGCAATAAATACACCAGACAAATTTTAACTAAATGCAAAGATATATATATATATATATACATACACACACACACACACACACACACACACACACACACACACACACACACACACAGAAAGTAGTGTTTAGGTAAAGATGATCCTTAAATAAGGATAAAAGAAATAGTATGCCAGGAAGATCCAAATTTCTTTAAAAGACTCATGGACCATTTTAAAAACTAACCATGCACCATTGCAAAGAAAATCTTAGTGAATATAGTAAATACCAAAAAAACATATACACACCAAACTCTCTAGCTACAATGGAATTAAATGAGAAAACAATAAGTAAAAATTCTTTTTAAAAAACAATATTTTTGGAAATTAAAAATAACTTTCTAAACAAGTCATGGGTCAAATAGTTAATAACAATGGAAACTAATATTTATAATTAAACAAAAATGAAACTGTCATAGATAAAAGTAGGGTGTAGGAACTAAAATGCTACTTAGAGCGTAATTGACAGCCTTACCTGCATTCATTAGAAGTGAAGAAAATCAGGACTTAAGAATCTATTAAAGGAACAGAGTAACTCAGAAGAATGAAAAGGAATAAATTATGAGGCTCGGAACATAATTTAATAAAATCAAAAGCTAAAAACTAGGAAGATTCAACAAAACCCAAGAACTGACTTTCTTATGCTCCTCTATGCATCTATTGTTAGGAAGGTAGGATAGTTTACCTAATTGGTAAATTTGAGAGGAATAAACTGAGCTTAGTTAACTCAGCTTTCCCCTTGTTTTTTTTTTCCAGAGCAAAACTGTCTGGAGTCAGGATAACTTTTCCTCTGCCGTCTATGTCATAGACCTGACCCAAGCAGCCTTTGGGGGAATTCTGGTTAGTCAGTTGGTCAGCCTAGTTCTGGCTCTAATGTTAGGCTACTATGCCATCCTAGCCTCTATCAGTATAAAAATACTCCTTTGTTTGATTTCTCAATTTGTTCACAATCTGGACAGGAAAGATGGAAAGCACAAATAAGTCTTTTTATAAATGGATAAGGAAACATCGGTAAGATATAGTAGATATTAAATAAAAAGAGTATACCTAACCAAATACCAATGAACATAGAAAGTTTGATGAAGTAGTCTGTTTCATAGAAAAACATGAATTTGCCAAAACTGACTCAAGAAGAGACAGAAAATTATAATCATTTACAAAATTCAGTCTTTTGTAGAAAATCTACTCATATGCATGTGTATGTGTATACACAGACAGATTTCAAACTCCGAATTTATAGGGGAGCTCTATCAAACATTCAATCTTATACAGATATTCCAGATAATAAAAAAGTGAATGCTGTCCAACTCATTTTATGAAACTAGTATAACTTTGATAGAAAATCAGATAAATTTGATGCTAAAAACAGAAAAAAAGTTAATATGAAAAAGGAAATTTGCAGACCAATAATCACTAATAAACATAGGACCAAAACTCAAAAATAAAAATAGTTGCAAGTCAGAATCCAGTTGTATCTTTATGAATTTCATATATGTGCATTTGTGTGCATGGGCACATGTGTGTGTCTGTGTGAGTGAAACAAGTAGGGCTCACTAACTAATGAAAAGATGGCTTAACAATAGAATCACTTTTAATGTAATTCAGCATATTAACTGATTAAAGAAATATATTCAAATTGGAACAGAAAAAGCACGTGAAAAATTCAAAATATTTTCATAATAAATTCTTAGTGAAATGGAAAAGAGGGAAATATTTGATAAAGGATATCTACCAAAATATGGGAGCAAACATTATACTCTATGGTATTACCTTCAAAGAGGAATAAAACAAGAATGCCTGTTATCATAGCAGCTATTTATCAATGCACTAGAAGTTCTAGTGCATTTGTCAATGCACTAGTCAGTGATGTTAGAAAAGAAATAAAAGATATAAGGATTGTAAAAGAAGAAACACTGTCTTGTTTTTTAGACAATGTGTTTATGTATTCCCGAGGAGCTGTCAAATAATTCTAGTAATAAAGTTGTTGGATAAAAGATTGTAGGTTGGGTTCTAGGGAAGCTGACTCTGAGCTAGAGATTAGCACGTGGAGTGTTTATGAGGATGTGCTCTTGATATCAACACCTGTGATAGGGAAGGGCGCAAAGCAGGACTGTGCAAAGGAAGAAGCTGAGCTGCCATGCAGTCCTAAAAAAGGCCCAGACCACCCCATGGGACGAGCTGAAGCTGGCAAGTCCGTCTGGAATTGTCCCAAGTTGAGGTGAGGAGGCCAGGCCTTTATATCCCCAAGATGACCAGTTACCGGGTGCAAGACGGCCTGGGGAGGAGTGTGGCTATGGGCTTGAGAGCTCTTTTCTGCCATGCCAACACACTTCCTTAAAAGGACTGGTAGATGAGGTCTGACTGCTGGCATTACTTTCTGAGGGGATAAGTTAGTCCTGAAGGGGGATCTGGGAGGGGCTGGGATGTACGTCTTCATCTTAGTGCTGGGAGCAATTCCTTCAGGATTCCAATAGGAGTGTTTTCCTTGGGGGAGATTTGGAAGAGGAAGATGAGTGGGGATGTACTGTAGCTCCCATTATTGTAGCTGGTCTTGGGGCCATAAGTGATACTTACTGATCCCTGATTTAATAGCACTCTAACCACCACCCTCCCCCCCCCCCCTTTCTTAGCTAGCAGCTCCGCTGGTCTCAGTGGTCTACCTGGTGGGTGACCCACATGTTTCTTGCTCAGAGGTCTGATACCCTGGGCACTGGTGTCGTTCTTAGGCCAGGATTTCTGCAACTGTCAAACTACTATCAAAATTGTGCAAGATAGTACCAAGAGGCACCCAGGTACATCACTTACATGCCAAATATATTCTTCCTTGCCTACGTTGTGTAACAGCAACCCTACCTTCTCCTAATAATCGTTAATACCCCTGCCGCTCTGAACCTGCTACTCATTATGATAATTGCATCTCCTTGGCTCCTAACAGTTAAGTGCTGCCATCTGGCCTCTATTATTTCAGGATCCTCACATCCCCATTGCTCTCAGTGAGGGCAGTTCTGTAATGGCCTCTGCTCCTGTAATCTCTGGCCTGCAGAAGGGAGCCACCACTGAATTTAGGGAGGCTGGTGCCCCTCTTACCAGCACATTCTTTATTGCTTTGGGCCCTCCTAGGGAGCACTGTCATCTGTGGATTTTGCAGTCTTACTCGGTAAGTCCACTTTTGCATGCCTATTTATCTGAGTCTTAATTATTCTACTTTCTGCCTTGACAATTCAGGCATTTCTACCTTCATTTATTGTGCGCTGGGGTCAATCTTTTTCTATAAAGGGCCAGAGAGTAAATATTTTAGGCTTTGGGGCCACAAGCAGCCTTTTTGCATATCTTCTTTGTTTATTTTTATAGCCCTTTAAAAATGAAAAAAAAAAATTCTTAGCTTGAGGACTGTACAAAAATAAGGCACAGGCTGGATCTGCCCAGTGGACTGTAGTGTGCAAACCCCTGGGCCATTGTCTTTTCATGCTTCTGGGAACCGTTCTAGCAGGGTGTTTGCACAATCTCTCAAGGTCCTTAACATGACGCGCATTAAATCCTTTGTCCTTCCACAGTGCCCCTAAGTTAATTAGCTTTCCCTTCTTCAACTTTGTATTCTGCCTCTCATCAACCAGCATCCTCACAATCCAGCCCAGTTACACCTCTGGCCCTCTCTGAGACATGCCTTCCAGGTCCTGCAGTTCCTTTTGGGCATATTTTCTTTCTTGCTGTATTAGGCTCAGCATATCCTGGATGCGTTCACCTTAGTTATTGTCCTACTTATAAGAAGGGGAGGTGGATCCCAAAGGGGAATACATTTTGTCCTATAGGAGAGAGGCCTCTTCAACATATGCAAGTAAGAGGGAAAGAACTAGGCCTTAGGAGAGAGGGTTGGGCCACTTCTGCAAGCTCAGAGGCTTCCAGGGAAAGTTGAGATTGAAGAGTTTCAGGTGCATCAACCCAGATGTCTCCATTCCTGTGAGAGGGCTCATTCTTTCCCAGCCAGGGCTCTGAATTTACATAGCTGACTTGTATGAACTGAGAGCTTCATTTTCACCAGAGCTCTGTCTACTCTTCTGGTTAAGTCGTGGGCCTGATCTGCAGCATTCTTCTTCACTCTTCCCTCAGGCTACAAGATGTGAGAGCCACTTTATATGATACTATAAAGATCCTTTGGCTTTCACATGGACCTTTTAATTGATAATTAATTTCTATTAGTTTTTCAATATACTTTTCAAAGTATTAATACATCTTACCTACAGCCACCCAGTTTCTCTGTTCCTGTAGTTATTTGACCTATATTTCTCAAATGCCTGATCAATCACATTATCTTGTGCACTCTCTTTCACCAGAATTCCCTCTCAATTAGCCACTGATGGAAGTTGAACAGTTTCACCTCTACCTTGTGCCAGTGATGGGTCCTTATCGCCAGTCAGGCAGAGGATGACCCAACTCCAAAATCTCATTTTAACATCTGCTTTCATGGACCGTTTGAAGTTGGCTTCTCCAGGAAACATGCTCTGAGATAGAGATTAACATGCAGGAAGCAGGCTCTTGATGTTGATACCTGTGGACAGGACAGGAAAGAAGTAGGACTGAATAGAGGAGAAGACAGGCTGGGATGTAGTCGCAATGAAGACCTCGCTAGGAGAGCTCTAGAACTGGGACGGTTAGAGTTGTTCAAAGCTGGTGCGAGGAGGATGTCTTTGTTTCCTGTCAATCAGTCTTTGTATGTGGGATTCCCCAGGAAAGGGATGTGACCTTAGGTAAGGTACTTCCTAAAGAGGACCAACAGCTGGGGGCTATTTGCCAGTAGCGTCTGGGCAAGTAAGTTCTCAGTCTTAAAGGGAGATCTGGGTGGTACATGGCAGCGTTCACTATCAAGATCCCCGTACAGTGGCCACAAAGATGGAAAATCCTCAAAGTCAGAAAACATGACTTAAGTAATAATACCTTTGAAAAGAGTAACAAATGTTCTAAAGTGTCTGGAAATAAATCTAATAAATATTTAAGCCATTTTAAGAAAAAAATTGTAAAACTTTATTGCAAGACATTAAAGTAGACTTCAACAAATAGGTATATCATGTCTATGGATAGCAAGATTCAATATTTTAAAGATGTTATTACTCTGTAAATTAATATAAAGTTCAAAATCCCAATAGTTTTTTTTTAATTTGACAATTTTGTTCTAAAATTTATATGGAAAAACAAATGGCCATGAACAACCAAAACAAGTTAGAAAGCTGAACAAAGCAGGAGAACTTGCCCTACTGGATATCAAGATTTATTAAAAACGAAAATAATCAAAATAGAAGGATAGTGCCATAGGAATATATAGACTAGTGCAATCCAATAGAGATTTGATCCTTGTTTGAATAAATACTTAATATATGATAGAAGTAGCATTGTAAATTACTAGGAAAATAATAGATTAAAAAAGTTCATAGTGCTGACAACATATTATGGAAAAAGAGAAAATTATATCCCTGCCTCCTTCTATGTAGAAAAGTTTAATTTCAAGTAGATTGGATATTTATGAATTATAAAACTGTGAAAACTTTTACAAAAAATATACAGAAATGTCTTTATAACTTTGAGGTAGGAAAAGATTTCTTAAACAAGGCATGAAAATCTCATATCCTAAAAGAAAATACTGATAACTTTGACTCCATTAAAAGTTTTGTACAACAAAGACAACTTAAATAAGTGATAAGTCATAATGTGAGAAAAGATATTTGACATATATGTAACTGACAGGGGATTGATATCTGGAATATTTAAAGAACTCCCAGAAAACAGTAAGAGAGAGAAGTCAACATATAAATAGGCAAAAAAGAAGAACAGGTAATTCAGAAAAGAACCATGAATGGCCAATATACTTTTGAAAAGTTGTTCAGCCTCCCCAGTGATCAGGGAAAAGTTAACTGAAACCACAATAAAATAACTTTTCACATCCATCAGGTTTGCAAAAATTGAGAACTCTGCAAATTCCAGTTGTTGGTGAGGATTTGGGACCAGGAAATATTCATATTCTGCTATTGGGAGTGTAAAATGAGAGTGTAGATTAGAACAACCACTTAGGAAAACAACTTGGTAACATCAAATAAAATTTAAAATGAACTTAATTTTAGCCCTTGCAATTCTCTACTACCCTAGAGAAATTTTTTCACATGTGGATAAGATTGGATGGAAATTGGAAACAGCCCTAATTTCCACTGACTGGAGAATGGATAAGTTGAGGTATATTCATACAAGGACATATTGTATACAAAGACATATTATATTGAAGTTAAAATGATCTAGAACCACATGTCTCAATATGACCTTACACAGTAAAATCTTCAACTCCCCAAAAAACAAAATCCAAGTTGCAGAATGTTTATAGTATAATGCTATATATTGTTTATGAATATATACATACTGTATTTATGTATTTCATATATGTATTACATACTTTTAGATATTATACATATATTATATATGTTATATATTATAGTATGAAATATTATGAAAACATGAATGGAAGTGGAAAACACCAAATTAAAGATAATAATTCCTTTTGCAAATGGGAGTATGAGAAGGAGAAGAATGGGATTGAGAAGAGGCTGTCATCATATCTGTAATTTTTTTTCCTTTAAAAAAAGACTGAAGCTCAAAGATAGAAGGCAAAATTTTAAGCTTGACAGAGCTGAGTGGTGGGTATTTGAATGTTGTTTTATTTTCTATACTTTTTGGTATGCTTGACTACTTCAGAATTTAACAAAAAAAAAACAGGGAATTTAATTAGACTAAGGAAAATCTATTGTTGTGAGTTGATTAAAATTAAAGCTGCAAATCCTTGTTTCTGACCAATGAAACCCAACTTTCATAGACTGTGGCATGTCGCCTGATAAACTTCCTCTCTACTCTACAGGGACTCGGAAAGAGGATAGTTAGAGAACATGAATACATTGAAGGTGCTGAGACTAATCAGATGGGATCTCTTCAGTTCTTCTCTGGGGACTTTGAGGGTAGGGTAGGAGAAAGAATGTTGTTGGTTCAGGACGAAGCTCAGCTTGGTAACTTCAAAGGAGATTCAGACTGTGTCCCACCTTTCCAAGGCCTCCCCATTTCTGCTCTCACGATCAGCCTTCCTACCGTTCACGTGAGCCTACCGTGGGCTCATTACCTCACTGCTCTTGGTGTCCTGAACAATGAAGCTGTGGCATTCCAGTGCCTCTGCTAACATCCTCTTGTCTGTTCAGTGGAAAGATTGGGCTGTGCTGGGAGCGCTGGTGATCAGAGGCATATGAGGGGAAAAGTTGGAAAGCCAGAGTTGCAGGAGACCTTAGAGACCTTCGAGTTAAGCTTTTGTGTGTGTGTGTGTTCAAACTTTTGTTGCTGTAGAGTAGGTAACAGATGATCATGAAACTGTTCTGGTTAAAGCAAATGTGGGGCGGGGGGAGGGGGGAACGACGACCCCAGAGGCTAGTTTTTGTGCTCCTGCTCCCCCTCTCCATCCCTCCCTTCTCACTCACAGCCCTGACCAGGCTCTAGGAAGCACATGATGTAAAACACCGCTCATATCCAAGGCTTTCAGTTGACAGGTGAGGACACTGACATCCAGCGGGATGCAATGATTTGCTCAAGGTCACACTCAGCCGCTGGAGGCAGACCCCCTTCACCTTTGCCAGTGCTCTTTCTACTTTCTTTAAGCAGTTTCTTGATTGTCTTAGAATTGAGCCAATATAAACATGCTATATTGATTTTTTTCTTCCTTCTTTTGTTTCTTTATTCATTCTCTATATTCTAGATTTTAAAAAGACAATTTTAAGTATTTCTGTATCAATCCATGATATTATCATCCTGCTGTGTGACAGCATTACTTCGCTTAATTCCATGTAAAAAAATCAGGGTTAATTCTTAAATGTTATGATGATGGAGGAGGGAAGGGGGATCTAGACTCATTCCATGAGGGGGACATAGGAAATAAATGTTAAGAGGAAAAGGAATGTCCCACTCTGCCTGTTCTCCCCAAACAGCTCTCTCCTGAACTCCACTCATTTAGGTAATACTTTGCTTTATCAAGCTGCACTTTTCAAATGCCAACATCCTCCCTCCAAGTAAAATCCATTGATTACTTGTACCACAAAGGGAATATTAATAACATTTCCTGAGCACTTTCTACATGCCAGGCAATATGCTAAGTTTTCACATGCATTATCTTATATAATCCACGTAATAATGGTATGAGGTAAATACAACTATATCTTCATTTACAGAGAGTCCATGCTCTGAGTGGCTATGCTATCCTGCAGCGCACAGTCTCATAGCCAGCTACCCAGTTAGAGAATGGCTGTTTCATTGGATATGTGGAAGAAGGGGTAATTAATCAGAGCGGGTAGGCGTGGCTGGGTGAGGCTTTCCTCTCCAGTTTACAATTTGGCTTAAGTTATTTCTGTATAGATTTTGATTGGAGATTCTCGAGAATAAAGTATAAAATAAAAAGACCCATCTAAATATAACTAAATTACAAGAATTGAAAACTGTACTTAAAGTATGAGATTTATTGTAAAACACATAAATGAGAGCATAATTTCTGGGGGAGCTGTATGATGCTATCAGCCCTGCCTTCCTGTTGACTTTGTGAACTTTCAGTTCTTAAAATCACCTTTCTAGTGAGAAGGGACTGTCAAGGACATTTAAATAATATAAAAGTTAATTACTGATTATCCATTTCAAAGACAGGTAAACTGGATATTTGAAATAATTAAATACTTTTTAAAAATCTCTTTTTGAAAATGGTGTCAGTCTTTATATTATTCAAATCCATTTGCAAGAAACAGACTGCCAAGTTCAAATTGGCTTAAACACCAATGGTACTTATTAGGTCTCATAGAAGGCAATTCAGAAGTAGAGTGGGCTTTATGTGTGATTGATTTGATGACTCAAAAAATGTCATCAAAGGTCCAAGTTTTCTCCATTTCTTCATTCTGCTGTCTTGAACTTTGGCTTCATTCTCAGGTTGTTCTTTCTCGTGTTCACAAAATGGCTGCCAGTAGCATTTGGGGCTACAAGTCTCCTTATTCGCATAAGTTGGGAAGAGAAAACTGGCTTCCTATTGCTCTCTCTTCAGAACCAAGAAGGACATTCCCAGAAACCTCTTTTCCTTCTCACTGGCCAGAATTAAGGGCCACATGACCATTTATTAGCCAATTTCTGGAAAATGGGTTGGTATTACTGTCAGCCAGGTCCATCTCTTTAAATGAGGTAATTCCCTCAGACACCATTGCTTCTTCTCAACAGGAGAGAAGTGGAATGTATGTACAAAGGCAACCACAATCCCCAGTGTAGGATTTGCCTGTACCAGATGGGTATCATGATTCATTGACATATTCAAGAGACATGTATTAAATATCTACCATCTGCTCAGAACCAAGAGATTCTAAAGAAAAGCCACACATGAATCCATTTTCCTATTAGGTGACAAAGATGACAAACTGTGGCTCATGCCCCTTCTGCTTTTTCCTTGTACCCTTTGGTATAAGCACACAAGAAAATCCCAGCACAGCCCAAGGTTGGCCTAAAGATGGAAACTGAGCCCAAATTGATGGCTCCGAAACAAGGTTGGCCAAATTCAGTCAACCATTTAGTTACTAACCGATTATTTTATTAAACACAAATCTTTAAAAGAATGTCTTTTTTTTTTTTTCCCTCTCAGACCAACTTTCCTTTATCAGGTAATGGATGACACTGACTTAACCTTGAACTCTTGAGTGCATTGGGTATACATCTCCATCATCCACAACTCACCAATTTGACAGCTAGCAACTTTACTCTTGTGCTTACTATATTACATATTTACATATTTTATTTTTAGAGTGGTAGGAGCGTGCTCAAAAATTCTTATACGAGTATGCGGAGCTCAGAGTGCCCTATTTTGGTAAAATAATTTCATTTGTTAGCGTGAAATGCCTTCAGAAGCACTTCCGTTGAAAGTGATTAAAGTATGGGTACCGGGAACAAGTTATAAGTTGTCTTATACTGTGGTTTTAGCAAGACTTAGAGGTGGTCAAATAAACAGTTTTAACCCTCTCCCCCCCTTTTTTTCTAAGAGCCCAGCTGACTGCACCTGCCTCTTTATTAACCACAGAAAAGTGAAAACCTAGCAACATGAAATTAAATCTTTTTCTGCTTTGGCACCAGTATGCCCATGGAGAGTGCTAAAGACATGTGGAAGATTTAATGCCTAGGGAGAGCAAAAGATTATTTGCTTCTGCCCCAGCAACAGAGTTATTGTAAGAGCTCTGATTGCTTGAGAGAGGCAGGGCACAGACACAGCCTCTCTTTCTGTCTCTTGCTTAGATTTTTAAATTCTTTTTGGCTTATTTATTTGTTGAAGAGATTATAGCATAGTTTAGAGCAGTGGTTTTTCTGAGTTTGTTCTTCTGGGTGACTCCCAGGCTGATCATTAATACTATTTGTATTTATAAAGATCACTAATCACTATTTGTATTTATACTATTTGTATTTATAAAGAGATAATAAATTACATTTTCAGTTTTGACATCATTTTATCATTTAACTGCCGTGTTTCCCTGAAAATAAGACCTAGCTGGACAATCAGCTCTAATGCGTCTTTTGGAGCAAAAGTTAATATATAAGACTGGGTCTTATATTATAGTAAAATAAGTCCAAGACTTATAGTATAGTAAAATAAGACCGAATCTTATATTAATTTTTGCTCCAAAAGATGCATTAGAGCTGATTCTCCGGCTAGGTCTTATTTGGGGGGAAACCCAAGAAGCATCCTATTCTAATGCTAGCAAATGTTTTGATGGTAGAAGTGAATAAAGAGAGGTGAGGAGGAGAGGGACATGGGAGTAGGTAACTTGAGATTATTTTGCTGTGCCAAAATGCACGTGGGGTTTTGACTTTCCACAGTCCTAAATTCTATAACTTTTCAGACCTTAGTCTTTCAACTTCAAATGACTCTATAGTTTATGACTTTTCTTTCTCATGGAGATTAGACACCAACTCCCAATATTATTCTATACAGCCCCACATGTCTTTTACCATGTAAACCTTTGTCCAAGTCAAAGTATGGATCCCACCTGTGTCAAACTGTTTCATACACAGAGTGTACTTAAGAACCTTAATAATACTCTGAATACTTGTATGCTGAATACTTAAATTAGTGGCTAGTTGGGAGAGTAAAGATGCTTTCTGGTTTCAGGTCTATTTCCAACCTGTGTACATGACTTACTTATTTTTTGTTTGTTTAAACATCAAGGACTAGGTGAGTGGTTTTGGTGGGCTGTAGGCATCATCTCCCTATTGCTCTTGAACCCAGGAAACGGGATATCATTTACCCTTTGTTTATATTAGGAACATTGGAGCAATCCTTAATGCTTCCATTTGCGTTATTCCTCACATCTACTTCATTCTGAAATCCTGTGGTTCTCCCTACAAAATCCACATAGACTGTATCAGCTTCATCTCGGCAGTCCACATTCCAGCCCAAGTCACCATCATCTCTAATCTTCAAGAATTTTCTATCTTCTTGGCTCAATCCTTGTTCATCTATAATCCATTCTCTACCTTAAGGCCAGAAGTTACTTTTGTAAAATACAAATCAGAGTATGCTAATCTTCTTCATAAAACTCTGTGTGGTTTCCCAGTACGCTGAATAAAATCAAACCCTAACTATGATCTCCTAAACCCTGCTTGATGTAGCTTCTGCTAACTCTTCCAAACTCTGTTGCCTTCATCACTATGCCTGAAGTTGTTACCCTTGTTTTTTGTGTGCCTAGAAAGCTTTTCCTCAGTTATTCACAGTCTTAGCTTAAATGTCACCTCCCCCGGGGGCATTCCCTTATTATCCTTCCAAAGTGGTGTGGTAGTTACTAGCAATCAGGTAGTTTAACATCCATTCAAATGATCTTTTCCTATGCTGACAATGCAAAACTAAAATTCACATTTCCATGACTCTCTTGGAGCTTATCTTACAAACTATTTCATTTCCATCAACTCAGGGCAGGGCCTCCATTTTGTGGTTTGCAGGGTCTCCATTTTGAGGGGACTAAGCATCGTTTTGCTGGCATGGATTGTGGTGGAAGTGGGGTGACTCTGGAGCAAGAAGTTGTATCTGTGGCTACAATGTGTAGCAGCAAAAGGCAGCTTCCTCTGTCAGTGGCTCTGCAACAGCAGCAACAGCTGTTTTAATTGCAGTGAGAGCTAGAATGTTCTTCAGTCAGCAGGAGTGTTGCACCCTCCTAATACAACAACTTCTTTTAACGATTGTACACAGGCTGGGGATTGTTCTTGAGAGGTCAGCCTAGAGTATGCTCCTCTAGCCCCTTTTAACAATTTTATAATCACTGAATTCCCTGTATAGAATCCCTTTCTGCTTAAACTAGTTAGAGTGGATTCTGGTGACTGCTATAAAGTCTGGACCAGTATAAGTGCCTTCCATACATTATACTTTAGCTGATTTTTTTCTTTTTTCTTCTCTGTTATCATAATTTAAATTATTCTGTTCATATTGTCTCACTCCACCACAATAGAAGCTTCATAAGAATGGGGCTTTGTCTGTCTGCTTCACTGCTCTGTCCCCAGCACCTAGGATGGTTCTTGAAGCATGAAAGGTGGTCCATAACCATTTCTTGCATGAATGAATGGGCCCCAGCTGGGGTACTCCACACCATGTCCCAGCAATCTTAACGGCAATGGGGTGGGGGGGGGAGGTGCTCTGCAGCTACAGTCTTTCATTTGACTCATCATTTGTTCCCGGTCCAACTCCAATTTAGTTCTTCTGACTCAGCAATGGAAACATGTACTTCTGATGATGATGACAGAGCAAGTCCTTGAATCCTCTAAAAATTCTGCATCAAGAAGCTTCTGCTAAATGGTGCCTCGCACCGTTATCAGCAGAGCAGGGCTCAACCGGATTTCACTATCAGTGGTGTCAGGCATGGGGTAGAGTCTGCACGAGGAGGGCCAGCCCAACTTGGCCATTGCGTGATGGACTATTGCACAAACGATGGCAAGTCTGGGCACTCTCCTTCTAAAAGACTGCCCAAGATCGTCCCATCCATTCTGGTCACTTGTATGTGTTCTTTCCATAACCCAACTTGCTTTCCTCCTCTGCAACATGTTCCCAAGTCTATAGCTAGCCCATGCCTAGCTAAATTTCTATTTGCTCTATCTGCCTTTCCCTTTGCCTGTTTCCAAATGACGCACAGGTCCAGAAATGCATGTAGTCTTTTGGCTTTGTTTTTTAACAAACTGAGAATTGGGATTCTCAGCATAAAATGTTGAATAATAGATTATTTGCCTAAAATAATCTATGCCTCATTTATTTTTGTATTCTAGTGCTAGGTTCAGGTCTGGTACATGATGGGTGCTCAATACATGTTTGAAGAATGATTGAATGAGTGAATCATCCTAGTTTTGTGCCCCCTTTTTTTTTTTTAAAGCTGGTAAAAGGTTAATATATGCAGAGGAGACAGTAGAGGAAAAAAAATCCCACATATGACTTTGATTCTATTCAAATATGTTTCTGCAGTTAGGCAGGGTTTCATTAACATTTTCTCCACATCATGCCTGCTGAAGATCATCACTAGGTTTAGTTGACAAGTGCCATTCACAAGCCACATCTGTGAACCTAAGAGGGTAACCTGCCAGGTGGGGCTTCCTTTTCTTAGTCCTGCACAAATAAGATGGCAAATGTCAAATGCTCTTTTTTAGAACTCATATACAGAACGATGTGCTTTTCCACGGTCAGGGCAAGCACCCACTTTACTTTGCATTCATGAGCAAGAATGCTGGCGACAGGTAACCTTCAGAGAGGGACGCTGTCATTGGAAGAAGGGCACAGGCTGGGAATTGAATCTTCCTAAAAAAGTCAACATCTGCCGGTTGGCAGGAAAAGGAACTCATGTCAGGGCAGGCGACAAACGGGCAGTGGAGGGCTGCTGGTTACTGATTAAGCTGGGCACGGTGTTTTAAAAGCAAAGAGCACTCCCGGAGTTGAGATTAGGCAGGCTCTTACAGGCTCTCACAGCCAGGAGGGGATAGGGAAGTGGGTGGGTGGAAAAGGGTGAGGTCAGGAAAAGGACAGGTAATGGGTATGCCCTTGGCTAGGTAGGAGGGAGAAGTCCTCTCGCAGGGGTGGCCAGGCCCTCTGTTCTGTTTCTGGAGCTCCCTGAGACAGGTAATTTCTATCTCTAGAGCAGAAATTCCTGTCCCTGAGGTGTTGAGACACTTCACGGCTTTGCCAGCTATCGCAAAGGGCAACGTGAAATTCTCAAATGCAGTGGTTTCCAAATCTCTTGACTAATATGTAGATCACCCAGTCATCTTTGAGTACCTTTTGAAGACTGAATATATCCACTCCCAAAATGTCTGGGGAAGGCTGTTATGGCTGCTGCAATGTTCACATGTTTACTAATAACAAGCCTCAAGTTATGTGGTTTGCGTAGGTTATGTAACTATTAAATTGAATCCTTACAACCTGGTGAAATAGATGTATTTATCCCATTTTGTAGAAAAAGCACCTGAGACTCAGAGAAGCTGAACAACTTGTCCCATATCACAGGGATGGAAAGTGACAGAGCCAATTCTTTCCAACGAAAGCAATTCTGCCCCTGTCTAGGGGACTGAATCCCTAAATAATGGTTCTTTGCTAACTGCAGAAGATTTTAAGATATTTGGCCCTAAGGCATGCTGTTTTCTATAATTGGGAACTAACTGTACATTATTGCTCTTGTGTCCCTCATCAGTATTTTATTAACTATAGATCAAGCTAAGTTTTTTCCAGATTCAGTTGAATGATGCAAAATATGGACTGGCCATAGAGTGGGCAGCAAGCCCAGGAGGAGTGGGCAGGGGGCTTATCAAATGTGAGTGGAGGAGACTCAACAGCTGCAGCCTCTCCCTCACTTCCCCTCTCCCATACCAACCTGCCCTGGTGCCCGAAATTCCCCTGAACAGAACCCCTTGCTTAGATGACAGTTCCCACAGTCTCTACTCAAATGTCAGTTTGTTACCTTTGAGGACTAATGTGCTGATAAACATAATAGTAATGTTTTCCCATATATATTGATTTCTCTCATGGGATTCTCTCAACAAACCAGAAGGCAATGGTTTCCTCTTGGAATGGGTTAGTTTATCAGAATCGACAGCACTGAGGAAAGTCCTCAGGGAATGGAACACAGGACAGTAAGTTTTAATGTCGGAAAGATTGTCAGGAGAGGGTGTCAGAAAAGGTCGGGAACATTCAGCCCTGTCCCTTTGGGGTGGATTGTGATAGAAGCTAAAGCAGCCAGAGATCAGCATAAAGATTAGAGTGTTCCAGGAAGTGAGGATAAGACCATGAAAAGTTGTGAAGCTAAAATGTAGAATGTATGTAGAAAGGAACCTATAGCCCACTTTGAATATTTAAATTTTTTTTGTTTTTCAGTAAGATTTATCAATGTACCACTCAATTATTATATTTTGTCAAAGAAGTAAACCATACGTCTTAACAATTTGGCCCTGGCAGTCCTAGAGGCAGCAGCAGGAGATGTGGGGAGAGAGTTTGAGAAATGGGAAGAGTGTTACGAAGCTGATAAACATATTTCTCATACCAGGATCAGGATGGGGCCATCTGATATTGCCAGCTCTTCCTCAACTGCCCTCTTTCCCTCTGAGATCAGAGATCCCAGATGGGCTCAGAGAGGCCTTCATAGATGCTTGGCCACAGTGTGTGCTGTGCTGGCATGCCTGCCTCCAGGAGCTGGGCCCAGGATTGGACACCCAATGGAAAATTCCAGGGCCTCTGACCTGCTTCACTCCTCCCAACCTGGAGAAGTTCTGGCACTTTCTCCCATCTTTCCTCCCGCTCTGCTTCCAATACTCAACCCAATCCCACAGCTCTTTGAGAGCTTATGTTCCCTTAAGAGTCATGCCAATGAGGGCAGGGTGTCAAAAACGTTACCTGCCAACCAATCACATCACCCTTCTGCTGGTGTCTCCTCCTTGTATACTAGTAAAGGCAGTGCTGGTCCAAGGCAAATTTAGCCACACCTGGTTTAGCCACACCTGGTTTTTATTTCTTCTCTTCTTCCTGCTTCATTTCAAATCAGCCAAGGGTCTGGTACCTTCATCCCCTTGCTCCCACCCCCATCGCTACCCCCTTTACTATTTCACATTTTTGGGTCCTAGATCACCCCCTACTGTGGATCATTCTACTCTTCCTTTTGAGCCTAATTATCCAAACTTACCTGTCCTAGGTCTTGTTGTTTCAGGACCTGTTCTCTTTGTAAGTGATACCAGGTTGTCCACATAATGTGAAAATTTACCAACATGTTAGGTAACTAATATGGCACTTCTTGCTGATAAGCAAAACCTTCGAACACTTAAGTATAGACCTTTTTCTGAATAAGAAAGTACACAGACATAGGAAACTCAAGAACTGCTACCAGCCAAAAGGGAAGACACCTCAGTCACTGGTCCCCTTCTCAGCGGAGTCAGCTATCTCTTCCGTGTCTGTGGGACAGGCCCTGGGGTAGAGGTCTGAAAGTCTAGACTTGCACTTCATTTCTTACTCCAAAAAGATCTTGGCAACTAGCTGTGAACCTCCCATGTGTCTCCAGGGTCTGTCTCTGCAATGTAAGGGTTGATAGTAAGAGGGCAATCTCCTTTCTCTAGGTGGTGACTTGCGAGAAGGCTACGAAATTATTGCAAAATACTTTGCAAGCACTGAGCATTTGGGGAAAAGCTTAATAAAAGATTTTGATGAAATTTCTCCAGATGTTAGATGAGAG
The DNA here is from genome assembly GCF_004115265.2 of Rhinolophus ferrumequinum. Classification (NCBI taxonomy): domain Eukaryota; kingdom Metazoa; phylum Chordata; class Mammalia; order Chiroptera; family Rhinolophidae; genus Rhinolophus; species Rhinolophus ferrumequinum. The sequence continues at coordinate 44,382,145 of NC_046290.1, read as the reverse complement.
GTTGAAATGGGATTCTTGGCATAATCCAGGGTTGAAGAGTGAACTTCTTGCAATGCATTAGGAAAAAAGCACTAAATGAAGTATTTATGGCCATTAGATGCTTAATGCCCTAAAAAAATACCCCTGTCTGGCAAGTTTGGGAGATGACGGCTGCCAGCCAGTGTCCAATTTTGTGGTGCTCTCTTAATGTATCTTAGAGACATATTGTACTGTGAAGGTTTTAGGCTGGTAGAGGAAGGTGTGGGTGGGGTGACTTCTCTCTTTCATAGAGTTAACTGTGAACATGTATGCTTCCAGATGTTGGCCTGAATAAATTCTGACTACTTGCCTTTTTCCAGAAGCCACCTAGAATTGGATTTGGTAATATTTATAGGCAGGACACAGTGTCCCAGGAGAAATTCAATGATACCAAATTGGTTATGAGAGCATCTTCGCTTTTCCATTTTCTCAGAACTTGGGGTACGAGTGTCTCACATCTGGTGGCTACTTTGGCTCATATGGAAATGTACCTTTTTGAAGACCTGAAATTCCACTTCTATAGAGTCCTTACTTGGATGCCATAGCCAGCTCTAGATAGCCCAGAGTAAAACCAGACTCCATTCTAGGCAACTGGGCTCTAAAGTCTTGATGAGAGCAGGTTTTGGGTTGAGAAATAAACCACACAATGTAAAGAAGCCTGAAGTGTTTTGTTTGGTATAAGATGAACATAATTCACTTCATGCTTGCATGTCATGGCAAGACAGGAGAGAACAATGAGCATTTGACTAAATATTTTCTCCCCTTTCCTTCTCTTGGTTGTGTTATTCTGTGGGATCCTGCTGTGGATTCTGTGGGTCTGCATATCGTGCACATCAAGAAGCAGAGGCAAGGCCAGCTGGCTAGGCTTCTTCTATCTGACTGCTGTGGTCATGTTTCCTTAAGCAGCTGTTTTGGGGGAAACCATTATTACTAAGTTCCCTGGGGAAATGGAGAAGCATCAGTAGCTTCCATTAGCCATGGGATAGACTTGCCATGCCAGGGAAGAATGGAAAATCCACGAGCCTTTCTTCTCAACATTCTGACAGTTATCTATTTTTATTTCCTTTACCATTTTTTTTTTTTTGCAGGGGGGGGTCCCTTTTGGTCTGACCAGTTTCTTTAGGAAGAAAATCTCTTTAGGATACTTACACATCTTTAATATCTGGTCTTTTTAATCAGGAAGAGGTGACTCACTGAGGGCAGTCTTGCTGTAAGAACAGGAGCAACTACTGAAAGAAGAGGAGGGATATTGAAACTGAAGTTTTAATGATAAATTTGGATCGATAGATTAAGGTAAGAGTGAATATTCAAATTCCAAACCTCTGGATCTGTGAATCAGGATGGTGTTCCTGAGTCTTTTCTAAGAGATAGTAGCACCCTAGTGCTGGTTACAACATGAGCCCTTGATAGTTGATGGTTTACTGGTAACATATCTATTCAGCACTGAGCCACGCTAGTTCATTGATTTTGTAGCCAGTGTGAGTGCAGCTCCCTTTCCAGCTGCTCAGCTGGTTGCTGGGGGTGATGAGTCACCCAGAGTCCACCTCTGCCTCCCAGGACCTAGATGCTTGCTTCTTCACCTTCTGTTGGCCACCAGCTGTGTCCCCCTTGGTGAATCAGTGGGCAAGTGAAGATGACAGCCACCTCCTCCAAGGTTTTGAGCCCTCCCAGGGGAGGCAACCCACATCCAGTGACTGGCCAATTTGGGGGTACAAAGGTTCAGGCCCTGGCCCCAATCTGGGACCATTCTGAAGGGCCATCGCTGTGGGGTTGGCTAGTTCTCTGTCGCCTCTTTGTCACCAAACAAATTCTTCTCAGCCCAATCCTGCTGCTCTTGGCTGCTCACAGATCTTGTTCCTAAGAGGACCCTCCCCGCTTTCCCCCACCCCGATACTTCTGTCCACAAATCTCAAAGCTCAGTGTCTGTTTTTTGGCAGCTACACCCAGGGGTGGTCCCAGGAAGCAGATGCTGACACTGGATTTCTGCTCTTTTCTGTTTCTTTTTTATTTTGTTCATTTTGTTGATACTCAAAAAGGTTTAGAAGGATGGCAGGTGAGACATATAGTTCACCATCAATTGCAAATATTTTGGAGATAATGATCTATTTCATGAAGTCAAGGGTCCTAAGCTGCCATTTCTCTATTCCCAGAATGTAATAGTGTAGTGATTTATGGGGACCTCTTGCTGTGGGCAGGAAAGAGACTGTGCGGGTGGGAGAAATAGAAATTCCAGTCTGTTTCATGGAAGGTCAATGGCTCAGGCACGGAGAAGGAGGCCCTCTCAAACTCTGTCCCATGGAGACCAGATTTGCCAGTCTGAGAAGAGCCAGACACACTGGTCGGGGATAGATGGGAGGATAGAAAAGAGGCCATAGCCAAAAAAAATCACAGACTTAACTGCTTACCTGGCAACTATTGGTCCCCGAGCCTCTTGCCTCTGCCCATAGAGAGAAACAAGCTTTGGCAGAAATAAATGTTCAACTGTGTGGGATTATCTTACTTAATGCACAGGGTCTTGTTTTCTTTTTTATTGCAAAGGTAATTTAATACTGATATTAAAGAATAATTTGAAAAACTAGAAATATCATGGATAGTGCTTTCTGTTCTGTTTAGTGCTTTTATATATATTTCAAAGTTTTTATAACCAATATGTATTACTTAAAAAATAGTTATATTAAGATTGCAAAAATAGGTCATTTATAATACCTGAGGCTACTACATCTATTTCCATTTTGAGGTATTCTCTCTTTTTGTGTTTGTCAATTTTGTGCAATTTTGGCATACTTTAAAAAATAATTTATTAGGTGATATTTAAATAACATAAAATCAACCATTTTAAAGTGAATAATCCAGTCGCATTTAATACATTCACAGTGTTATGCAACTGCCACACCTATTTAGTTCCAAAACATTTTCATCTTAATTTAAATGAGATTGTAATCTGTATTAATGGATAGAAACTGTCATCCATTAAAGTTTTTTTGCATTTCTCTGCTTCCCCCAACCCCTGGTGACCACTAATCTGTGTCCTGTCTCTATGGATTTATCTATTCTGGATATTTTATATGAATGAAATCATATGTGAGTTTCCTTTAATAGCATCCTTTTTTTTTTTGAGTCATCCATGATGTAGCATGTATCAATACTTTTTATGGCTGCATAATATTCCATTGTATGAATATAGCACAGTTTGTTTATACATTTGTCTGATGGCCATTTGGCCTGTTTCAACATTGTGACTCTTGAGAATAGTGCTACTGTGAATATGTTTGTACACGTTCTTGTTTATCTGTTTACAGTTCCTTTGGGTATATATCCAGGAGTGGAATTTCTGGGTGTATAAGGTGATTTTATGTTTAACTTTTTGAGGAACTGCCACACTGTTTTCCACAGTGGCTGCACCATTGTACCTTCCAACCAACAATGTATGAGGGTTCCAATTTCTCCACATCCTCACCAAAATTTGTAATTTCTGTTTGACATAGTTTTAACCATTGTGAACATGTGATTGTATGCAATTGATTAAGTATTAAGGTTTAAAATTTATATTAACCTCTAGCTTTGTATATACTTGTGCATTTGACATCATTTGGGTTGCCACTTCAGGACAATTTTGTTTCATTATCCTGTTTTTTTTTTTCTTCAGATCCTATAATTCATCCCTGTGACACTACATTTGATAATTTTTGAGCACAGCATTTATTTCTGGAGCAAATTCTCTTGCATCTTTGAGCAACCTCTGTATTAGACAGGAGAGGTTGTACCTGCCAGTTCCCCCCACACCTTTTTGTGGCGGGGCTACATGAAATTTTCTGAAGCATATTTGAAACAGAGCTCTGTCCTGAAAGTCAAGTAGTGGTGCTCACATTTGGCTTCTGTTGATAGCTCTACTGAAAATAGGAATATGTGTATGATGCAGAAGAGTGATCAAAACGGGAGATGTCTTGGAATGTGTGCTTTTCCTCAGTCTCACCCACATTTCCACATTTCCATCTCACACCTGGCACAGGGATGAGGAGGAATGAGACTATCCAGCTAGGCTAACAGAGTTTGGGGATAGAAGAAGAGGCAAGAATAGACTTGTAGCCACAGGAGTGGACAGGATAAAAGGCAAGAGTGATTACCTTAAGCTGGACTAGCCTGGTGTAATTTAACTGGTGAATTAAGCAATTAGGGAAAAACAGCAGAAGGCAAAATTCAGGGTGTCTCAACCTCAGTACTATTGATATTTTGTGCTGGATAATTCTGTGTTGTGGAAATGCACAGCCTCCCTGCCCTGCACGTTAGGTGTTTAGCAGCCCCCCTGGCCTCTATCCACTAGATGCCAGTAGCGGCCCTCTAGCTCCCCTCCCTGCCCTGTCCAGACATAGGCAAAGGTCCCTGGGGGGCAACATGTTGAAAACTATTGGGTAATATGAATATTAACTTTTTTGTTTATTGATTGGCATTATCTGTAGGTGATTTAAAAGCTAGTATTTATTGAGGCCAACTATGTGCCAGGCACTATGCTTAGTGTTTTCATTCATTTATTTTTCAGCAAATATTTGAGTATCTATTCTGCTAGGAACTGAATCTATCATGTGGACTAAACTTTGGCAAACTCCTGCCCTCATGGAGCTTCCATTCTAGTGGAGAGTTGGGCATATTGAAATAATCACACAACATACAGTTGCAACCATGACAAGTAATATGGAAGGAAGGCCTTTGGAGACTGACAAGAGCTATTTTCTGGTGCTCCCCATATACAAGGCTTTGTTCGGGGACTGTCACATGTACTGTCATGTGATCCTTACAACAACTGTTTGATGTAGGTACCAGTATTCATGTCTGTTTTGCAGGAAGGAAGCTGACTCTAAGGTGGCAAAAGTCACACAAATAGTGAGTGGTGAAGTTTGGATTTTGAACCTGATGAGTTGTCTTTAGAGCCTGAGCTTCTAACTGCCACCCAAGATAACATGAGGTAAAATCTGCAGAATAAATAGATGTTAACTGCTTGAAGAGTGGAAAGGAGAGTGTTCCAAGGCAGAGGAAAAGCCAATGGGTAGGCTTAGAGGCAGGAGAGAGAAGAGAGGACTGAAAAAAGGCCAGCTTGGCTGGAAGGCAGAGACTGTTGAGGGGGCTGGGGGTGGGAAAGCAAGAGAAGACTGGTGGGGTGGGCGGGGTCACTTCATTGCCAGGCCCTGCAGGCCAAGTTAAGGAGACTCATCTTTATCCTAAAAGGGAGTCCGTGGGGATTTTAAGTAGGGAGAAGACACTCTTCTCCCTACTAATAGGTTTGCCCTCATTACCATATTTAATATTTACAGTCACCCAACGAGGAAAGAATGAAAGTCATTTCACTGATGAAATGGAAGGGACTTGGGGAGCCAAACGCTTCTGAAGGTCACAAAATTGGAAAATGGTAGAGCTGGCCTTTAAACTCAAGCTTATCCCATTCTAAAGCCCATTCTTTTCACCACACGATGCAGCACCCTCCTGTGTTGGCCTTTGAGTCCAAACGGGTCACTGAGCACGTCTCCCTCAGGGTGGTGAGTTGGGTCTGATGCCTGGAAATTTTGTTCCCATGCATTTTGATGTCGCTGTATGAATGCAGACACAATTCTGTGCATCTCAACAGTCATTCTTTAACTTGAATTTTCTAGTCTCTGTTTATTGTCTTGTACTCTAACTCTAGTTCACCCTTTCACCCTGCCCACCCCTCAACCCTGCAATTCTGCCCTGGGACACTGCACACGTGGCCTCTGATAAGAATCACTCCATTCAGAGTAGCTGGCAGGTAGATGTCCTATTTGCTCAAACATGCGTGAAGGTCTCCACTCCCCAGATCTCATGGCTGTGGAGTCTGGAACTCTTTGGCTGGCATTCTTTTAGAGATAGTGTGTTTGCCCCTCCAGGTAAACTTCAAACTAGTGTTCATTTAAATATTAATTTGCAATTGCACAATCTCTCCTGTGATATTACCACACTCTGTGGGGATTAGGCTGAGCGAGCCTCCTTGCTCACTTTAATCACACGTTTCGGCAGTGCCGGCACTTGCAGCCAAGTCGGATTCTTCCTTTTACACCACCCAAAACGCTCTGCAGTGCTAACCAAATTGAAATGAGCCCCTTCATCTTACACATGGATAATTAAACTTCAAACACTGTTTATCTCAGTCCCCAAATCCTCGGAATGCAGAAGCAAATTAATTTTAAATCTATATCTGCTTTAAATAGTAATTGTTTAATCAACAGTCTTGATGTATAATTATATTCTTTGTTCATACTCCCTGCAGGCTTGAATAGACCACATAATTCCTGGGTTGCTTGCATTTCTGTAATTAGATCATGTGACAGACCCTTACTATATTACAGTTGACTGTAGTTGCTTCTCTCCCACCCCCTTCTAAATTCTAAAATGGTTTCTCGTGAATACTTAGATTATAACAGCCCAGCTTAACAGGGAGCTGTGAGTGTTTTGCTTTAATCCTTCACTCTTTTTTCACCTAATAATTTACTTGGGAGCAAGTGATTTTTACTGGTGGCTGCTACATGGTGCTGGCTGTATCCTTTCAGAGTCGCGAGTTCTTGTCCTTATTTTGAACTTGTGTTTCCCTAAAAGAAAACCCTTCTTGACCACATAGAAACACACTGTCTGGGCCCCTTATAGTCAATATTATCCTTATAGAAGTGGTATTTCAGGTTCAAACTGAACAAAGTAAAATAACATACTGGGCTTTTCTTTTCTGAACATATGGGACTTCATAGAGAAAGAGGAAGAAAATTTCCTTATTAGAAAAAGTAGTTTTGTCTCCAAGAATTTATTTTACTTGCCTGGATTCATCCCATAAAAATGAGAGTTGGACTTTAGATAATTAGGTCACCATTGAAATGTATTCTCTAATTGGAATTTGTTTGTCCTACACAATATGCCTGATTTCTATGGGTCTGTGCTAGAAATATGATTGTTCAGCCAATCTGGCTCTTATTACTTCCTTTATTATTCATATCCTCCAGCTCATTATTTTTCAGATTTTATTTCCCAGAGTTCTTGCAATTCTTAATATTTTTCTCATTTTTGTTATTGAGGTAAGTCATAGCAAGTATGGCCTTATCAATACTTTATGAATTGAGGGAAGTGATTGGAAGTTGGGGAGAGAGAGAACATAATTTTTTGGGGGAAGGCTTAAAAAAAACCATCAGGTGTCTATTGTTTAAGCTTAAAATAACTAGTCTCTTTTCCTCCATCGTATTGCAAAATTACATCCAAGTTTGCACTGTCACTTCTCGGTCTTCTTTACTTTTATTCATTTCTTATTTTCTTTCCTACCCGTGGAATATCTCTGTTTTTGATTATTGTCTCTTACCTATACAAATGCACATTTTCCAGGCTGTATTTCATTTTGCTATTTTGATCTAGCTATGCATTTTTATGAGTTTCACCACTATATCCTTCCCATATTTCTGCAACTGCCAGTGTTTTTTTGGACGATTTCACCATCCTTTTAGGTATTTGCAAAATCTCCCAATTATATCTGTGGAATTGATTTCTGCGTTTGTTATTCACCTTTCCAGATCACCCATGTAAATGCTAAATTAAATGTGACATTCTAATAGATACTACTACATTCACAGATTAATAATTATCCTGAATTAATGGATCTGTGATATTTTTGGTTTGGAGAATCCTGACCCCAATTTCTCTCCAAATCTTCACTGGGAGATCAATCACTATGTAGCTTTTATTTTTATATTTTCCAAGACTTAGAAACCCACATAATCATACAAAAGTAATCTGAGATTTGATTTAGATGCTATGTCAGTTGAGGTCTAATTGGGAAATATAAACCACTTTTGGTTTTTGATAGAGGAAATATAGTACAGGAAACTGGTATTGTTACCCAGGTGATGGTAAAGTTGAGAAGCCAAAGAGGAGAGGGTACAGCAATCCAGAGGTTGGCAATGGCTGGGAGCTGCTCCTGCCCTGAAGCTGGATGGACCACAGAGTGAGGAGGTATTACCGGAGCCCAGAGCTGGGAACTCTGCAGAGGCTGCCTGCTGGAGCACAGAGGACAAGGGTGCCTGATGGAGCTGGAGGCAGGCTGTCTAAGATGCCACCCTGGGCAGGGACAGAGAGGATAAACATCTCAGCTTCCTTCCTCCTCTCACTTTCAAGCTTTCTAGCCTTCCACTGGTTGATCCTACATGGAAACCAGTTGGCAACAATTCCAGTCCCCAAATATACAGTTAGAGCCGGGGAAGTTCAGAAACAGATCTGAGAGCAGAGACAGATGACCAACACAGATGTGGTCAGATGTGCTGCGAAAGCTGGTGCAAAGTCCTTTTTGTATTTCAGTGAGCTTGGCAATTCACCACGAACGATCACCTGCCTCTCCAGTCCATTCTGGACACACTGCTAGGCTGATCTTTCTAAAATACTACTTTGCACAATGGTCTTTACTTCCTGCCACATCAAGCTTGAACTATTCATGACTTTCCTAATCTGGATTGTCCTTGCCAACTCAGATCCAGGTTTAGTTCATATTTGTCTTGGCCCAATTCTTTGCCAGAAGGGAGGGAAGAGAAGTGGTTAAGTAATACTGGTTGACCATGTATAATGGGACAGACATTAACCTCGGTACTTTGTATACTCGCCTTTAATTCTCAGATATATTATGTAATTCAATTCTCAGGTATTACTTTCATTTTTAGGTAGGGTAAGTGAGGCTCAGCAAGGTAAGGTTAACTGCTCCAAGGTACAGTAGTCTGAATAGAATTGGAGCCAGGTCCTTTTGACACCAAATCTTGTTTCCACTCTGCTGCATCGCCCTCCTGGTTTTCTCACTGCTCAGAGGAAATAAGTGATTTATTAAAGTTCCCATGGTTGGTAAGTGACTGACGACTCAATCCATCTGTTTTGGATTTAGAAGATTTCCCTAGTAGTCATATTTTAGCAACATCTTATCCATTTCTCCTTAATTCAAGTCCTACTTTCTCCATGGTATTTCTTCCCACTTGGAAATACCACATCAAGTTCTCCTTTCTTTAAACTTCTCTGGCACTTACATCATTTAAATATATCGTGTCATTGAGTCTCCAAGTACTTCATATAAAAGACATAAATTCTGGAGTCAAGATATGAATAGTAACAACAACCAACTCTTCTCTATTTCCTCTGTCTCTCTATAAAATCCCAACCTAGTGACAGAGTTAACTTTTAATGATTTACTTCTAACTTGTATTCAGGAGTGTGATGAGTGCCTAACAGTTTAGACAGAGGACTCTCTACTTATTATCAGTGACTTTTAATCTTCAATGTGTATAGGAATCACCTGGAGATGATGTTAAATGCACATTTTGACTCAGCGGGTCCAAGGTGAGGCCTGGGGTCCTGCTGCTATTGTTAATCCAGGAACTATACTTTGAGTAGTGAATCTAGAACACAAATGTACATATCAGAGGTACCTGACAACCTACCAAGTACATGCATCACAATGGACATGATAGATAGCTACACAGACTTAAATCTAGGGAATTGGGACAAATGGCTGATCAAATTAAGGGTCTGTCATAAGGTAGGAAGACAAGAACATTAGAGCAAATAGATACTAGCCAGAGAAAAGTTGATGGTTGTAGGGCTGGTATTGTATGATAAAGATTTGTTATCCTTGAAAACAAAGATCTTATAGTCTATTGCCACTTTAACACTTTAATCGAGGGAAAGGTGACTACAAGGAATGTGAGATGTTCTTGAAAGGAAGAAAGAGAAAGTTGTTCTTAGGCTCACTCCAACTTAGTGGTCTTCAAAGAAGGCCACGAAGGTGTTCTTCTGGACCTTGGCTTGGGGAGTGTATTGGGAGAGGCCTTTGACGGGCTGTGAAGGCCTGAGTTTCTTGTTCTGTTTTGTTAAATTCCACTGGATTGAGAACTCACTCTTAAGAGAGGAAGGAGGATAATTGGTGATTTATATGTACATGTGTATATGCACGCATGCACATACACATACAGAGGCACATACACATACAGAGACACACACACCTTCAGTGTACCTTTGATGTAAAACTTAGAAGGACCTCCCAGCTCAGCCACCTCTCCTGACTGTGTGTTTGAGCCTGGAGTCAGTCAGAAATTTCACTGGGGCGGGTGTGCTGGTCCTCCAGGGTCATGGGTGGGACTGCTCTGAGCACATTGTTGACTGCCTCCTAAGGATTCCTGGAGAAGGATGGGAAGATGGACCCTTCTTCCTTCCCCACAGCCTCCCCCTGGGTCTCAGGAAAGTGTGCTGAGGTGCCTCCTTGATTGTTAGACACAAACTGAACATTTTAATCGAGATCGAAGAAGTTTACCTGAGGTACTGGCCAGAATCAATCTGACTTCCATTTTCAAAAATCAATACAGTATTTCCTATAATTCAATCTTCTCATCTCTCTCCCAAATCCCTGTTGCTGATATATTAAAAAAAAAAGAAATCATTACTGCCTTCGTCAGATATTTAACTATCTATGATCCATACCATCTGCTGTAGATTTTTCAGTTTTATTTTAGGATTTTAATGAAGTTTTTATTTGTTCATTTCATCTCTTATACTAACCATTACATTTAGGACTCAGCTCAGATTTCCTCAAACCATCTGGAAGAGGACTGGATCAATCTCATATACATTGCTGGTTTTGGAACTGGATCAGAAAAAAATTTTTTGATTTATAGAATTTTCCATCATTGATCATACTCCAGAATGTCCTTGCCCATTGCTTAAATTTTATTCACAAGGTGGTCTCCCATAGCTATGAAATACCAATGATTTTTATTGACGTTGGTATTTTTGGGTGGTCATGTTTGAAAAGCATTGGGGTAAAAGAGTGGGGCAGAAAGAGATAACCCTATTAGAAATAAATATTAAGTGTAAAATATTACCACTCTCTTCTATCTCCTATTAACCTTTAGCAGTTTCTGATTTGAATTTAGCTAAGTGCATTGCTTCTCTACTCTCTTCTAGAAAAGACTGTAGGCTCCACTAGTGTTGAGATCATGTGTTTTCATCTATGTCTCTAGTATTTGACACATAAATGCTCAATAAATACTGATAAATGATTCAATGAATGACTTTATCTGATTAAACTATGTTATAGGAGCCTTTTTGAATTCTGCAAAGGATTGGCTAGGAGTGCAGGCAAGTCTTTTTTTCATAGAGTGAAGGTCAGTTTCCCTGAAGTTAATAGTTTTGTTCCTTTCTCTTTTGTTCTTATCTCTATATAAGCACAGATACTGCATTCCTCTATAGAGAGATGCTATATAGAAACACAGACTTGATTTATAATTTCTGTTCCTAATGAAACATTTCCCCTCAGAAGGTGGAAGGAACTGCAGAAGGAGACAGATAGGCAGCAGGAAGGACACGGGTTTTGGTGTTAAACAGAAGTGGGTTTGAGCCCTCGCCTCACCTCTTTCCAGTGATGGAAACTTGAGCATGTTCCTCGTGCTCTCAGTCTATAAAATGCAGATATTAATAAAGTACAAATGCAATAACATACACTATTTAATAAGGCCTCCAAGGCCCTGCCTGACCTGGTCCTCATGTGCCCTACCATGCTTCCCTTGCTCTGAATTTCACCCACACCGCCTTCTTTCAGTTCTTCAAATGCTCTAATCTCCTAACCATCCACTGTAGGGCCTTTGCACACGTAGTTCCCTCTGTCATCCCCACGTTTTATCTACTAGTTCTTACTAATGCTTGAAAGCCCCGCCAGAGTATCCCTTCCTCAAGGAAGCCTTCCCTGATCTCCTTCAAGTGAGGGAGACCTCCCTGGAAGATGCACCCTGAACTTCATAAAACTTACCATAATTGTCATTAAAAAATAATGGTGTAGTTAGTTCTATTCCCCCTACCCTTTCCACCCATGAGAACGTAAACTCCATGAGGGCAGAGACCATACCTATCTTATTCATCTTTGTATCTGCAGTGTTTAGCAGAGTGCCTGGCACAAAATAGATTAATAAATGTTGTTGGATGAATGAATAAATCAACAAAAGTAATTTATAAAAGCAAAATGCAAACTAGGTGGACAATAACTTTCATTTCTATCCCATACTCTAAACTGCCTTCTTTTCTGAGGCTTTGCATGGCAGAGTAAGAAAAATACAGGGTTCATGAGTAACCAGGCAAATCCTGACCTCTTTCAGCTGCCTGAAAATTTCTTCCTTGGCCATTCCTCCAAGTCTATGATTCTCAAGCCTCACCTTGCACTAGAATTACCTGGGAAGCTTTTTAAACCTGCAGATAAAATTTCAATTATTGTAGGGTGAGTCCTTCACATCAGCATTTTAAAATGCTTTCCAGGTGATTCTAATGTGTAGCCAGGGTTGAAAACCACTGCTTTAGGTAAGGAATTATTTTGAAAAGACTCACTGAAACTCAAGAATGTCTTTGCCTGTATGTCATTGTATGTCTTTTGGAGTGGATTAAACACCTTAGCATCTACTGGCACTTTTGTCCTGACTGATCAGATTGGCCCTCGGAGAAGGGGAGGTAGGACAGACTAATCATCACTTTGGTAAATGATCATACATTGGGACATGTCCTCAATGTGTACCAGTCCATGGTGGACATAATTAGGTGGAATCCTGCAAAGACAAACCTCATCTTCTCAACGTTGCCCAAATATACCAGACATTGTATTATTTCCATAGAGTGAATAACACTGGGCTACTCCTGGATGTACCTTTTACTGGATGAAACAGCGCTGGAGTGAGTTTTTAGTGTGGAAACAGCTTCAAGGACATTGCCCCTGGAAGGTGCTATAGAGGGGAATTGTTCAAATGTGTTATGGGACAGGGTGTTAGAAACCAGTTGGCAAAGATGGTGGGAAAGAGCACGTAAGCTTTGGCTTCAAAGGATGAATTTATAGAGTCTTATTTAAAAAAAAAAAAAGAAAAATAGGGGAAAAAAGCATGGAATGATAATTTGGAGCAGCAAAGCTCTCTAGTGTAGCAGAAATGCTAAAGTTTAGAACTCGGGTAAAACAGGGGTTGCCAAACTGTGGCCTATATGCCAAACCCTGACTGTTGACTGTTTTTGTGTAACTTGTGAGCTAACAATGGTTTTTACACTTTCAAATGGTTGAAAAATAATCAAAAGAAGAATAATATTTAATGACCCATGAAAATTATATGAAATTCATGTATCACTGTTCATAAATAAAATGTTATTGGAAAATAGCCGCGCACATTCATTACATGTTGTCTATGGCTGCTTTCATTGTATAAGGACAGAGTTAAGCAGTGGTGACAGCTCATGAAGCCCACAATAAAAATATTGATGCTCTGGCCCTTTGCAGAGAATGTTTGCTGACTCCTCTGCTAAAGAATCAGAAGAGGAACTGGCTAGAAGGGTTAATCATTGGTGGAAAGAGGAGTGAGAGACAAGAGAAAGGAGGATACAAATGTCATGGTCATGATTATTTATTAAGTGCCAGTCATATTTAATATTTTCAACAACCCTTAAGGTAGAGTCAGGGTCCCAGCAAAGCACAGGTGCATACTCAAGATCATTGGAAGAGGGTTTCATAAATAGACTACTTACAAAGTGAGACCAAGGGTAGGGATCCATAAGAGATAGTGTTATAGCCTCAGGTTGTAGCAAAGGAGATGCAATCATCTCTGGGCCTGGAGGGTTGAGAGAAGGGAGCAATTTCCAGAATCCAGAAGGAAAGAGTTACATAGATAGGGCTTCCTGGAGAGCAGCAGTGACCTTTAGTTGAAGGACATAGCCAGTCAGATGGGGTCCCACAGGAGTGAACCAATGGCTGCAACACCCTACTTTCACCCTGCTCCCTTCCTGTAATCTCCTGCTGGATGTGAGAGCAGGAGTTTGTTGAGGAATTTCATACAGGTCAGTCTCCTGGGGCAGAAAGGAGGATAATGGAGAGTGCAAGGGATCCGTAGGGGAAAACAGAAGATATGTTGATCAAGTGGGTGCCACTGTCATGACTGGCCCCCACTTGCCTACTAGTTTACAAATGATGAAAATTACATTTCGTCAGGTAAAATAGTGTCCCTCAATAAATTCCAGGCTGGGTTTTGAACCCTGTCACTCTGATTCCAGTACTCAGTCCCCTTAACCATTGTGTTGTCCTGAGTTCAGATGCAATCCAGTTTTCCTCTCTCCCAACTCAGGAATGACTTTTGCAGTGTACATTTCAGGTAGTTCTTTGGCTACTACTTGAATATATGACTATATGGGAACCGACCTCTCCCTTGTGGTCATTTTTCTTTCCACTGAGGGATCCCTTTTGTGACTGTAAAGTTCTGCTTTAGATGGGACAGTATGACCAGAAGGTCATGTTTAATAATTTAAAACACACACACACACACACACACACACACACACACACTCACCAGGGGTGCCAAAAAAATGTATACAAGTGGACACTTTGGTCAACATTGCTCAAGCAGTAATTCGCTGTAATCAGAAGTGTATGGGTGCTGATGGTAACCACTTTGAGCACCTCTTGTAATTGCAGAAGTCAAACGTGACTTGTATTCATCTTTTATTATTGGTATATATTGAGTATTACAATTTTAATACAGTTTTCTTTTCTTAAAATGTGTATACAATTTTTTTGGCACTATATATGTGTGTATATATATATACACACACACATTATAAATGTACCATTTTATTAGAAATTTTAATAAAAATCTAAGCAGCAAATCTGAATTTTTTTATTCTGTTTCCCTGGTTTAGAAGATATATCTATATCTATATCCATATCTATATATCTATACATCATCTATATCTATCTATCTATCTATCTATCTATCTATCTATCTATCTATCTATCTATCTATCTATCTATATGTATATAGCTACACAGACATCTGAAGCTCCAAGTTTTCTTCTTTACCCACTTTCTTATGTTTTTCTGTTCAGTTACTATGAAAATTCCTCTATTTCTATTTTCTGTGGCCCTCTTGGTGTCCTTTCCTGTAGTCAATTATATGACTTTTTTAATGGACACTCTCTTCTCTAGCCCGATAGTCACTTCCCATAGCCTCCCTCATTGTCCAGTCATAGCCTTTGATTGAAAGGAAGTTGGCATATGTTTTTCTTTTTTAAAAAAAGATTGAACTCCTAAAAGTCATGGAAGGTATACTACCAGGGCTTTGGGTGGCAGCACAGTCCCATGTGAATCAGCGGATGTGGGTGGTGGTCAGTGAGAGTGACATCTCGGCTGGCTTTGCACTGTGTCCTGTACACACTCCCGGAAGAAGGCTTATATGTGAATGGCCACATCAGGCCCACAGATCTGCCTTCGCATGCCACAGTGGGAAGGCACGCTGGCCACCCTCCTGTCCTACATGTGGTAACAGGATGCCTCAAACCTGCTGGTGTTTATGAGTCCTTCTTATTGTTCAATGGAACATAGGATGTGGTTTCCTTTTCAGAATAAATCTAGGACTTGATGAAACCCTGTGGACTCATGATGATGATGGTGATAATGATAATAAAAAACAAGATTGTATTGAGTGCTTAATCCTTGGTATATCAAGAATAGTTCTCAACATTTGAGGTCAATGAAACCTTTTTATGTTTTTAAGTCATTTTATGAGTAATTTACAGAAGTAAACTAAGAGATATTGTGAAAAACCACTTCATTAGAAATTTTAATAAAAATCTAAACAGGAAATCTGAATTTTTTGTTCTGTTTTCCTGGTTTAGAAGATATATATGTGTGTGTGTCTGATATATATATATGTATGTGTATATATATATATAAGTGTATATATATATACATATATATATATACACATATATATATTTATATTTATATATCTTCTACATAATGAGAAACTTCCTTTGAATGCCATTAACTGGTCATCAACTGTCATGTATGATTCCAGAACCTGTAAATCTTGTAAATACTGATTCCAGATTTCAAATACCTCTCTAAAAGGTTTAGCTTATCATTACTTCTGATTTTTATCTTCTTGCAGTTACATCATCAAAATATAATACTTTTGAAAACTTTGATGGCTCACAGTTTTGAGAGGATAACCATCTTTGTTCCATAATTGCAAAACATTTCAGATTTATAGACCTCAATTAGAATAATGAAGTCAATAAAATTTTTGGTTTTTACATTACATATTTTTTCCACCCACTTTTTAATACATACTGGCGTTGTCTACTTACTACCTATATATAGCAAACTTTAGTGTACAACCATCATAAAAGATGAAAGAATATTGTCACTTATCTTTTTAGCAAAATTGGATGGTACAGGTTCTGACTGCAAAATATTGCATGATAAAGTCTTATTGATTGACTAACTCATTAAGAACACCATATTTCCTTTTGTCCTTAGAAATATGGTGTCTACTCATTGATTCTAGAGTTTGAGAAAGTTCATTTAGGATATTGTCATTTGAAGACTCATAGTCTGAGATTTCGTTTAAGTGAAATATTTTTTCATTAATCTTCTGATTTGTTCAATAATTGTGAAACATCTTCCTTTGTAAATTTCCTCATTTTTGCCATTATACATAGAAAATAAAAATTATGGATTCTCAACTATGCTGACTGAAAGATTAAAAAACTATCAGGATGGTATCTCCTGTCTTCTCTTAACCCTTGAAAGATGCTGCAGATACTTGAGGCAAAACAACAGGAAAATTGAAGGGTGATGTAATGATGATGGTTTATTTCATTATTACATCAACCTTTTAGGCAATTCCATCATTTTTCCATTTCACATTATTTTAGTGTTTTTTAGCATGGTTGAGAATAATTGGTCAGTAATATCAAATAATGCCTAAGATGATAAATAGCAAAACATTCTAAGATATAGGAAAAATAAAATCGTTAAGATCCCATAATGTATCTTAAATTTATAAAAATTCAAAATAGAATGTTTTATTCTATTTTTTAAATAACAGATTTTCTCTGTTCTTTGGGAGACTTCTAAGAAAGAGTAAAAGCAATAAAATATTAAACCCTATAAATAGGACTGCTATAAATAGGACTGCTCAAAAATTAAATTTAAAAGCTAAAATGGGACCCCATGACCCCTTATTTTATGCCTATGGTTAAGATTTAGTAGGAACCGTTCTAAGAAATTTATGAACATGACCAAAACCAGTTAGTGGATCAAAAAAATAATAGTGCTTCAGTTTGGGATGATGAAAAAGTTATGAAGATGGACAGTGGTGGTGGTTGCACAATAATGTGAATGTACTGAATGCCACTGAACAGTACACTTGAAAATGGCTAAATTGTAAATTCTATGCTATGTATATTTTACCACAATAAAAAAATAGTAATGTCTACTTAGAGTATTTAGTATACATACTTAAAATTCTCTTTCTATCTCCCAAATTACAGAAAACAACTCCTTAGTCAATCTCCACAATTGTATGAGTTAAAAATATCCCTCTTCAAGTAGTTGGGAAAGGCTTACAGAGGCTGAGTAACTCACCGAAGATCACAACTGTTAAGGGGCAGAGCAGGAGTAGAACTCCAGCTGAAAGAGCCCAGCACGTCACATATAATCACTACACCTGTTACTGCCCATGCAAGGTGTGGCCCGTCAGGGACTTGCCATGGTCCAGGGGTACAGATCCTTCATTCCCCTGTCTGAGCCATACATTCCACTTCCTCTTTCCAAATTCTTAGTGTAGTCTGGGATTCCTTATCTACCTCTTGAGAATCTTTCTTCTGAATTTTTCAAGACTTACAAAAATATATTTGTATATGTATAACCACAAGCATTTTGGCCAAAATAACTCTGACATGCTCAGAGAGGAAAACAAGCATGCTTGTGTCCCAAAGGCCAGAGGAAAACAGCCTCCCATCCCCAGATACTCTGGGTCTCAACTGGACTTGGCTCATGTGACCTCCTCCAGACTGCTTATGAATGGCCCTGACAGTTTCCACCACTCCTAGTTGCCACTCATCTGCTGAGCGGTAGTAATTCCCACTAATTTGAACAGCTGCATAGATATCAAGCCCAATTTTATTTTCTTATATTTTTAAGGAAGATAATACATGATTAGCAGGATGATTTCTGCAAGTAGGATGCTGAATTCAAAATATGTATACTGTCTAAATATCTTTGAACATGAACTACACACATAAACATTATTCTATTCTAATAAAAATCACATTGATGTGAATAAACAGAGAGGCAGCAGAATAATGTCCATTACTTGAGAGGAAAATAAAAATGTAATTTACAATTCAAAAATAAAATTATTTTACAGAAAGGATATAATTGGAGTAAAGAGCTGGAAGAGTGTGTCTTAGAGTTGTAGTTCCTACCTGGACCATCTGAAGGCAGTAGTCTGGGGAGATGACTGCCCGCCTAGACTCCACTTATGACGTCTGGTGAATGGTCACTTTGAGTAATTAGGAGAAAAATTGTCTCTAGCCCTCAGAGGGTCCAGTTCTGTGAAGGGTGACAGAAAGCACCCAGATAGTTTACTTATTGTATTTCTTAAAGTAGCCCGAGGACCACCTTTCCAGGTACAAGCTGGAAAGCAGATTCCAAAGCCCCACCATGATCTACTGAGTCAGAAATTCCTCAGGTGGTTCTTTTTCATAGAAAAACCTGAAAATCACTACTCTATTAGCATCTCTTCAAGTGGAAGTAAGGAGCTGAAGACAATAGAAGGAACCAGACCAAGATTAAATGTCTGGATTTATGGGATTGTAATAATGCCATGTAGGTCTGATGGGGGATCTAGGACATAGAAATGCAAGAACAGCAGTCAGATGAAGAGATCTCTCCGGAGACTGTTTACTAGCTTGGTTGGCAATGCAAAAAAAGAGAAGCAGAGATGAAGCCGATAGAGCTATAGGATCTCAGGGTTGGGAACTTGGGAGGCTTGAGGCAAGGAAAGGCCCTGGGTGCGGGGGCAGTGGACCTCTTCATCCGGAGGATTCAGGGATGCACCACAGTGCTGTACTGTCACAGCAATGAGCCTTCCTCCACTGTCCTAGGCTCAAAGGCTAAACTCACACCTCTCTTGTATTAGGTAACAAGTACAGTTGACTTGAACAATGTGGGAGTTAGAGGCACTGGAATTTTCTCATATATTCTTCCACATATAACTTCTGACTCCCTCAAAACTGAATTATTAATAGCCTATTGTTGAGAGGAAGCCTTACAGATAACATAAGCCATCGATTAACGCTTATTTAGTATGTTATGTATATAATATATACTGTATTCTTACAGTAAAATATGCTAGAGAAAGTAAAATATTATAAAGAAAATCATAAGGGAGAGAAAATGTCTTTACAATATTTATTGAAAAATCCACGTGTAAGTGGACCCACACAGTTAAACCCATGTTATTCAAGGATCAACTATAGTTGCAATTTCTGGAGGTCTTGTTACAAACCGAACACCTAAATGTCAGACATGGGAGGCTTTGCAGTATAAGAAGCTTTCCTAGGGCTCAAAGTGAAACCCATCCAGCTGACATCCTGGTCTATGTGGGGAAGAGCATTTCAAGTGGGATCAGTGTGAGCAAATCAAATATCAGGGTGAATAAAGAACCAAGCAGTTGGGAGTCACTTGTATGTGTGTGTGTTCGTGCACATGAGATGCAAGGCCGGAGAGGGCAACCTACTGAAGACTTCATAAGTTTGGGATTTAGCCTGGAGCCATGGAAGAGTTTTAAGCCAGAGGGCAACGTGATCAGATTTGTTTTTAGTCTAAGAAGGACTATAATTGGGCTGATTATTTTGATCATATCAGTGACAAGAGAATCAGAACTGGGGCTAGTTAGTTGCTTTCTCATTTGCTGTTCAAACCAAAAAATACACATGTTAAGGAATTTGATGATGGTTAGCCCCCTAAGTCACATAGCTAGGTTTGGCCTCCATCATTCTCCCTATTCCCTACTGTTCACCTTTTCTGATGTCCTTTGTAAAGGAAACCAAGATACTTCCTCTAACTCTAAGCAGGAAATGGGAAGAAATGTTCTTGGGATGAATTTATCTTCTGGAATTTTCTCATGTATTTTTCCAAAATTTGAGAATAATGATTATAAAAGACATGCAAATGTTAATGGTTTTAAAAATTTGTTGATGAAACTGCTTATTTTTGCAAAAAGAAACAAAAGAAAAATAAGCCAGAGACTAACGAAGCTCGTTATCTACAGGGGCGACTGGGAACCAAGTGTAAGGGGTGGGACCTCTCTTAAGTATTTTTGACTTTTACACTATGTTAATGGTTTCCATTTACAAAAAATAAAATCAACAAGCATGGAAAAAAGATTGAATTTAAACAGAAAAAGGAGAATGTAACTTTATATAAAATCAACTTTATATCAAATAGATAAAAATCACACATTAGAACAGTTATTCAAGCCAATTTTAAGCACAGTATTTTGACTATGTATTCCCAGTGTGACATTTTCTAAGAAGAAAAATTGAATTGCAAAGAAATCTTGAACTTAATAAGCTATTTGTAGTGGTAATGGTACAGCAATATTGAAACTGTTGTGTGTATTGCAGGACTGAACAAATGAGTAAAAATATTGGGGTTGTTGGGAACCTGGGTTCTCACTATCAGAGAGAGGAAATATAAATGTGGACTAGGAGATGATGGTTCTTGACTAAATTATTACTATAATGGTTATAAAATGGTAATTTTCTAAATTCTACCCTCATTTACTAGTCGGTATTCTTCTGTAAAGAAGAGCTTTTCCTTCTCCTTTCCACATCAGAATATATTTTTTTCCCTAATATATTATAGCCATTTCTGTCATTAACCATTTTGGTGTTCAAATTATGCCAGTTTTCCCAGTGGGAATCCCTTCAAGCTACATACTATGTCCTCTTGACATATCTGTATTATACTAAACAAAAAATGTTTGAAAAAATAATGAGTGTATACAGATACTGCTAAGACCAATCCAGTACCACAAAACAAAACAAAAACAAAATAAAACCAATACAAAGCAAAATGGAGACCACAGTAAAGAGACATGTCAACTAAATGCAATGTGAAATCCTTGATTAAATCCTAGAGATATGTCTATATATCCCTATCTTTATATTACATATTCATATACATATACAAATAAATGTATATTTATAATTTATATTTATAATTTTATATATAACTTTAAATATATATGTATATATATTATATATACATATACATTTAAATCAGTTACATAAGACTGTATAGGGACAATTGGAGAATTTAAGGACTTTATTAGATAATAGAATTGTATCAATGTTAAATTTTTTGAGCAAAATAATTGTAGAAAGGACAATATAATTTTGTTCTTTGAGGTATACCCTGTGGTATAATGAGGTGGAAATGTCACAAAGTCATAAAGCTAAGGCAATTCAAATGGTTAAACAAAAATAATAATTATATTTTTTATATATATATATATATATATATATATATATATAGAGAGAGAGAGAGAGAGAGAGAGAGAGAGAGAGAGAGAGAGAGAGAGAGAGAGAACAAATTAGGGTACATGTGAACAGCTGATGGATCTAGGTGAGCAGGGTTTCTTGTACTCTTCTTATAATTTTTCTTTAAGTTAGAAATTTTTCAAAATAAACAGTTGGAGAGGAGGGAAAACATGTTGGGTTGGGTTGGACGAGAAAGGCCGTGGAAGGCAGGGCTGGGGCGGGGCTAAAAACGTTCCACATGCGCAGGACATCCTAGAGGGGTTCCAGGAGGCACTGCCACATGACAAGGTGGTTAGAGGCAAACGGCAGCAAACAGAACATCTGGAGCAGCTGCGAGTTAGCGCCTGCAAGCTTTGGGATTTTAATGATGCAGCTATTTGTTTTAAACACATATATAACATCATTTCATTTCATGTCCATATTTCACACACAAAAATTGAGGTCCTATTCCCGTCCCACTCAGGCAATGGGAGGCGCACTTGTAGGCTGGTCTGGTAGATGGGTCTTCATCCAAAGCTCCTCTCCATGAGTGATTTCAATTCTTCCTCGTTGATCTTGCTGTGGAATCACAGTTAAATGATTGTGGGAGAGTACATTGAAAATATCCAGTGATCAGCAACGTGGCTTATTTTCTGTCAGTTATGACTTTGCCGTTTTTATCTGTCGCTTACCACACAGCGTCACATGAAAACAGGTTTGCTTCACCTTCTCCCCTCCCTTTCCCTCATACCCTCCCAACACCCAGCCCTTCCAGCTCCCGCACAGATCTGTATTCCTGGCACCCTGCTCTTGTTTGATGAGTTTTAAGCGGCTCCAATTTTCGTTTTGTCTCCAGGAGTAAAGCAGCGACTGCTTTAAACTGATAACAATACGATTTTGCTGCCCCATAGACAGTCATTTAAACTCTGTGATATGTGGCCACTGCCTTGAAATTCAAGCAATGGAAATGACATCATTATCAGCCAACTCTTTATGATGAAAAATGACCCACATTAGGAAACAATCTGAACCCAAGGAAACTTCAGTGATCAATCATCACAATTATAATGTGCTGGTGTCTTATGTAAATCCAACCCACAGTGTAGCTTGGCTTTGGGTGGAGGAGTTGGGGAGGAGAAATCCTCTGGAAAAAGAACATTAGTACAATATAATTAAGCAAAAGGGAAAGCTTCAGATAATGTATGTTTCTCAGGGGACCATTTCATGCCTTAGGGACCTTGACAGATCTAGGCTGAGAGGGTTGCATCATCATCATTAAAAGCATTTGTTAAATGCCCAGAGCTACACAGAAATGGGCTGGGCTTTGTGCTGTGTGAAGTTAGTTGAAACAGACTGAGGGCCTCCCTCCAGGGGCTGGAGCCCTGATGGCCTACCTGGTTGATGGGGAGGGGGCACGGACTCCCTTGCAGCAGAGAGACCATCACAGTCCCTGGAGGATAACGCTCCATGGGGTGAGGGGTGGGTGTGTGTGCCTGGCTTCCCTCATTTTGCTTCAGTCCCTCCTGACTGGCAGTCCTTTGCCGTGCTGTAGACCAGCCACAGGCTCGGGGTTGCCTGAGTATGAGGTTGAAAGGAGTACGAGTGTCACCTTCCACCTCCAAGAAGGTGGATCATTTTCAGAGTGCACAGGAGATGGGGCCTTTGGTGATGAATCTTGCCTTTAGCTGTGAGCACGGACGATTGCTCCTGTCCAGCATCACTTGTCTACATATGGTCCTTAGTTTGTTTTGTCTAGGTTTGTCTACTATGGTCCTTAGTTTGTTTTCTCAAACCTAGAAAAGGGGGTAGTGTGAGGAGATGTAAGGGAGGTGAGGGAGGGCAGAGAAATAACTGATGTGGCTGTGTTGGTCCCAGAAAATTAGAGAGAACAGACTTATCAAGGTGTCTGTCAGTTGCCTGTACCCTGGGACATGTGAAAAGCACAAGGAAGTGAAAGTTGAGTGCAGTCATCCCTCACCAAGGACTCCAGAGGCCGTAGGCCCAGGGATAGCCTGGAGGCCAGGTAGCCCTGGGCTAATGAGTGCTACAAGGAGGGCCTCCACATCTCAGCCTCCATCTGGGGTTGCTGGGTCCCCCTCACCCTATTTTTTTTCTGGAAAGAACTTTGTGGTATCATCTCTTCTCTTCTACTTCTTGATTCCACCTACAAAACCTGTCATACATGCTCTTCGTATCCTAAAATCAATGTCTAGGTTATGAGGCCCTGGTCTGCTTCCTTCTCTATTCATTAATACTCTCCTATAAGATGCAAAAAACCTTTTCCACTTGCAGACCAATAATATCTGAGATTCCCTCCTAGGAATTGTTCCTTATAGCTAAAGCTTCATTCCCTCATAGCTAAAGCTTCACCCTCTTCTGAAATACAAATGCTCTTGATGAGCAATGCATTAAGCCTTGTGTAGATTTGTGATCGTGGACTCTTTTCCATATGGCGCCAGGTTTCAGAAGGGTAAATAGAGGAGCAGTCCAGAGCACAAGCATCACCCCTGCAGGGCAGACATGATGGAGTCTAGAGGAGAGGGGAAGGTGGTGGGCCTAGTGCCAGGGAAGAGGAAAATCAAATCTAACAAGATTCCACATTTACTCAGAGTGCGGCTCTGTTCTAAATCTTTCTACCAATCATACCACTTAGTCTCACAACAACCTCATGTTGCTGTGTGGGAGCTTTTATTTTCCCCTTTTGTGGAAGAGGAACCTGCAGCTCAGAGGGGTTAAGTGCTTTGCTCACGATCACATGGTTCGTGGGAAGAGCTGGGATTCAAACCTTGGCAGCCCAACTTTAAACTCCTGTTTTTCACCATCACACTGCGCTGTGGGGAAGAAGTCTGCAAGCTTCCTGGGAAGGAGCTTCCTATTGTAGTCACCCAGCCCTGCCGCTAGTCCCAGGCGCATCACCTGTCTGTGGTTGTATTAGAGAGATGTGTCATGGTGGTGGCAGGAGGCCACACTCCATTAGGAGAGACACATGGGCTTGCCAGCAGAGGCCCCGCTCTGTTCTGGTGGGGTCAGTTCCAGAGCAGCCATGAGATCTTGTCCTGGGCAGAAGCCAGGAGCCTCCCCACCCCAACACACACAGCCCTGGGTTGCCTTGGACTTGTGTTGTTAGCGGCTTCCTACTTTGACCCCCCATGGCCGTTTAAGCACTGCCAGCAAATGCCCATCTGATTTGTCTACAGAGATTAATGAATTCAAATCTTGGGATCTACTGATGTCATTGGGCATGCTCCAGTTGACCTCAGCTGTAGTCCAGTGGCTGCGCACGGAGAGCTCTGCCATTAAGTTAGCTCAGGGAGGGTGTTGGGTGGAGAGTTTTCTGACCAGGTGGAGGGCAGGGCTGTGCTTCTGCGTAGGAAACAAGCTCTTTTACTCTGGGCTAAAAATGAGGCAACAAAACCACTTTGGAACATACCCTAAAAAAAAACAGTCTCTCTCGCTCCGCAGTGTAGCTGACATTCAATCAAGGCACTGCCCCTGTGCTCCCCGCTGTGACAGAGCCGTGGAGGTGGGCTCTTTGGGAAGATTTGTGTGGTGGCTCTGGCTCACCCCGAATGTCCACCTCAGCTTCAGGTCTGGTTGGGGAAGGGCTACGTGGGATATTTTGAAATAATTATTTCATAGCTATGGTTTAAATCATGCTTTCCCTGATGGATAATCCATACATGGTTACCAAGAGTCATTAATTGTTGTCAGTCTTTGTTTTCCAGGTGGTGGGAAAAGGGGAGGGTGAAACATCACTGGGTCTGTTTTGTCTCTCTGTGAGCATCACTCTTTTGACCAGCTCAGGTCTTTCTTCCTCACTTAGCAAAGCAGGGGGGACCATGGAACTCTCTTAAAATGTTGTTTTGGGTGTGGGGACAGAAATAATTCATTGTGGCTGGGAGCACAGGAACTGATCTGACTGTAAAATCCCCATTTATTTGTACCTTTGGTGAGATGATTATTTTATGTCTGAGATCTGTGGGACATCCTGTCACTAAAACTACCATGGTATTAAAATCTACTGGTTCACAGAGTAAGTGACTCTTATGTCCAGTCTGCTTCCTAAAACTCACCAGTGAGGAGCGCCCCTTCCCCACGATTCTTGGACTCTGTTTCTTTCCATTAAGTCCTCTTGTATCTGGTGCATGTTCATGACTAGATTTGAAAACCAGTGATTTTTTCATGCCCCATTAACTCGCCTCCCTCTTCAGAGCCTGTACATTGGGCATCTTTCTAATCAGAGCCAGATTGGTCAGTGAGTGCAAGGTGGTGAGTGTGGCAGGAGTGGTGGTGACCAGTCCTCAGTGGGTCGATAAAGCTGAAAGATGTAGTGAAAGGATCACTGGGGTCAGAAGCCCTGTGATCTAGAAATAACAACTAGGTATTAGCTGAGTAGCCTTGGACTTGTCACTCTGGCCATCAGTTTCTTATTCGTAAAGTGGAGATGAGGTTTAGGGAAGGCTCAAAGCAGATAAGGTAGTGCATTGGTTACTATAACATCTTATACACACATAAATTGTGGCTCCTGGACTTAAGTTGGATCAAATAGTTATTGAAAGAAGATGGTCTAAATCTGGAGCTTTGTTAAACAGATATTCCTATTGATTTTTCACCTAACAGGATTTAATCTACTCATATACTCTGTGGTCTTGTGTCTAATTTTTCAAAAGATAGTCAGAGCCAGAAAATTCCTCTGTGTAATCCAAGGAACAGGTGCATGTCCTTGTAAGGGGCTTCCTGTCTGACTGCTGTGGTGGTCCCCCCATTCTGCCCCCGTCTTCCATACCAGCCAGGCTTTTGAGCTGCCACATTGGTGTGCCCAGGTCTATAGAGGCTGGAGGCTGTGGTCACATCTGCGCCGAGTCTGTAGGCCTTTCAGAAAGAGAGGTGGCTTGACATTTGGAAAATTATTATAATTTCTACCACTTATTATTTACAGTATGCCAGGTGCTGAACTAAGCACTTTACACGCATTACCCCATTAAAGCTTAGCAATAGCCCTGAGACGTAGGAACTGTTATCATCCTTATTTTACAGATAAGGAAACTAAGCTTAGAGAGCTTTAGGTTAGTAGTGCACGGTCAACAGTTAATGTAATGCAGATCAGGAGCCCCAGGTACGTCTGTCTGACTCCAAAGCCCGCTCTTAGCAGAATGCTGCTCCAGTAACTGGTTGGGCTGGGACTGGGCACAGCAGCCAGAGCCTCAGATCAAACAGCGAGATCAAACAGCGGAGTGTTCTCTTGCTGAAAGGAGGAGAGGCGGAGGGCTGGGACTGCATGTGACTTCCATCTGTGGCACTGACATACCAATTCCGACATCCGTCCCAAACTGAAAATGCCACAGGCTGATTCAGCAGGTGTGTGGCTATACATAGTGCAGGTATGCTGTGGGGCAACTTTGCTTCAAAGTCTGTCCATTAACTGGCCATTTAAAACATTTCTTTTCCAAATAGCTACCCCTACATTTTCTTTGGCAGTTTAAAGGGGTGGGGTGGGATGAGCAACAGATCATTACAACTCTTTGATCCTGATTTCTTACTATTCATTCATAACTTACAAGTTGTTGTCCAAAAAAAGAAAGGAAGAAGAAAGAAAAGGTAATAAACAAAGTTAGTTTAGTCAAAGAAAGTAAGGAAAAAGAGGAACGGAATGAGGGAAACTGAATGTGACCCAAAGTTGGGTAAAGTAGCATGAAACTGAGGATTTTTAAGTCTTCTCCACCCACCCAATACCATCTCATAAATCTTTACATTACATTCCACTAAATGTGTCAGAAATGCAACTGTGCTTGCAAATAATTGCTGCCATTGAATGGATCCACCCTGGCATATCCATTTGAGCTCAAAATAACCCATGTAACCTAAGAGTAAATCAGTGACTGGACACCCAGTGCCAAGCATAATCTCAAGCAACATTTAACTAGGTTCAATATTTATTTCCCTGCCCTGAGTCACTTTGAAATGATCTGGACTCAGTTCAGACAGGACCAGCCCTAATTTTATGGTGCTCTTGGAACCCTTCCAACAGCACCAGGGCTCAGATGTCAGGGAGTTCCAGAAAAATGAGATCCCTCACAGGAGATTTCACAATTTAAGCCACCCTCCTTTCACTATTTTGCAGCACGTGGGCCTTTTGACTGAAGATGTAACTTTTTGAGACATCTTTGAGCACCCTTAAGAAGTATACCTCACCCACACCCCAACTCCTCCCTGCTCCCTCCTCCCCAGGGATAGGGTGGGTAAAGTTAACCTGGTTAACAGCTTGCATAAATAAAAATCTCTGAAAATCTGCAAGTAGGAAAAGAGTAGCCCACAGTTTACTACTATTTTCCAAACAAATGACACAATTAGGGAAGCCAGATTTGGGAAGCTTCAAGATATTAAAGCAGCAGATAACACTGCTCCAGGTTTGATGGATACGGGACACGTCAAATAAATAGCAGCCAATTCTCAGGCTTTTGTATCTCAAATGCTCAATCAATAGAAAACCAACCAATTTTAGTGTACATCAGAGATAAATCTCAAGACGGCAGGATCGACTTGTAGTTCCCTGTTAAAGGGGTATTGAACTGACATTGAGTGACCTCACATTCAGCTAAAACATTTATTATGAGTCTGACGTGGTTAAGTGAAATGATTGATATCGGCCCATTCTGCTCTAAGATGCAGGCTTTCATCTTTTTGAGTTGGGAAAGAATAAAGGATCTCACTCATGAAATCAAACATTTCCTCTATTTCTCCTTAATTTATAGATAATTAATCTTAATTCAGAATAACAGCATGCATTCTAGAGTATGAGAGATGCAGCTCAGATCCTACAAGTGTCATTTCCCAGCGTTTGAACAAATTTTTAAGGACTATTTAGAGCAAATTTTTAACTCTCAGGGACAGTTTCCTTACCTATAAAATTGGAATGATTGGAATGAGATAATATATTTAAAGCAGTTAGTAAAGTGCCTAGGCACAGACCTGAGAAATTCTAGTCATATTATTATTATTATTATTATTATTATTATTATTATTATTATTATTGTAAGAATAATGATAGTTAAAGTTGTTTTGACTCCTGACTTCACAATTCCATTGACTATTATGCTATCAGCAGAGGTAATAATGGCAATAACAATAATAGTTATAATCTTTTGTTGATACCTGCTAGGTACCAGGCGCCATGCTCAATGCTTTAAGTACACTTTTTCATTTAATTCTTACAACAATCCTCTGAAGTCGGTGCTATTGTTATTCTAGTTGTTAGAAATGAGGAAACCAAGGTTCAGAGAAATGAATGAAATTACTTGAGATCACACAGTTAAGTTGGCAAATATCCAAACACACCATGTTACACTGGCCTCCCAGCCCTAAGTCCCATAGATTTTTTTACTTTTGGTGTTATTACACCCTTAGGGGAATAGAAAACTTTAATAATTTGGGGAAGTTACTGTATTTCTCTGGACCTTGGGTTTTCCACCTGTCAAATGAAAAAGTTGGAATAGATTATATCAGACATTTTTGGATTCCAGTATTCTAATGGAATCAATTGTGGTCAAGACAGACAAATTTGGAAAATGTATAAATAGGATTTTATAAATGTTTGAAAAGGAGATTGTGTACGTGTCTGGCATGTACAGTATGGTCACTTCTTCCAGTCAGGCTGCACTTTCCAGAATGGCTTAATTCCCTTTCCTTAAGCTGTCCTTTCACACTCTGCTGAGGAGAAAGCTGTCAGCTCACCCAAACAAGCTTGTCAGCAGTATCCATGGCTGGGCTAGCAGAGCTAGCATCAACCTTCGTTTCCTACTCGCAACCTTGATTCCTCTGAGACACTCAACGATAACTCCTTCTTCCCAAATCCTAAAATAAATGCTCCTGCCATTCTGGGACTAATGTTGTGATTAAAAATTTATTTACATTTGGTCCTCACACTTCAGTGTGGACTTCAGATGAAACCACTGGTCACTGCTATTGTGGCATTAGGTTGTTTAAAATATTTCACATCTTGGTTCACAAGCTAAGCAGTTTCCAAATATAGCCTCTTTTGAGGCTGGGCTTCCAGAGTGGAAAAGGTAGACAAAGGTAGGAAGACGTGGCTGAAGGATGGAAGGGTCTAGAGGTGGTAGAGGAGAGTCTGAGTCTCAACTTCTGGCTGGACCCCGAGCCCTGGGCATTTCCTGATGACCTGCTGCTATGGTCTAGTGCCATGACTGTCCCATCTCTGAGTCCTTGAACACAATTCCCTCTTGAACACAACTATCTGCTGGTCGTGACCTCCTAAGCCGTTGTTTATCCTGCTGCTGAGAAGGGCATGCACCATACTGTATATGCTGGATGGGCTCTTCAGAAGTAGCTGGGACTCCATAGTCTGTCCTTGTACAATCTGAGGTTCAGAATTAAGGAAAAAGTGAGAGAGAAAAGAAATCGTTAACCTTCAGTTCCTAGGGCTAGTCCCTTTGGTTGTTATGCAGACACAAACCTTTGAGAAGAATCACTGGTTCACCCTAATAACTTCAATCAAACCATAGGTTATTGGGGGGAGGGGATTAGAATGAGTTAAACAATTAATTGAGACAGAGCATACTAATCACTTACATGGCTAAATTAGGAAAAAAAAATTTTTTAAATGTGTTTGCTGTAATTGACTTACATGTATAGACACAGACCAAGTCAGGGCTCAGGCAGATGCACGAGGGAGTTCAGTCAGCCATCTCACACCTTCTGCCAGTTTGCGGACTATAAAGAGAAAATCTCAATTGGGTGAAGCATTTTAGGGATGGGGAGAGGGGGGCAGCATTCATGGTATATTTTGCAGAATATTCTTTCAACTTCACATATCAGAAACCAAAAAACTCTTAATCTGAAAGTGATTAGCCTTTGCTCCGATCGTTTGTACCTACCCTTTGCAAGTCAGTAGAAAGTCACTCATCGGTGGCATTTTCCACGGGAGTGTTAGAGTTATGTTGTTAAGTAAGATTTGCTGTTCTTTAATTTTTTTTTTTTTAAACCGAATATATGACCCAGCTTTTCAGGGAAAATGTACAAAAAAAGTAAAAATTTCTGTTTTGTTCCCGAGGTCTCCCCAAGCCTAGCATTTCAAGTCTTGTCAGAGATTCTACCAAACCTGTTTTTCAGGCATTTGAAATCTGCTCTTAAAAATTAACTGCAGGCTTTTATGCTAGTTAAAAACAGAATTCATGTGGTTCTTTTAAAATTTTGTAAGTCTTTAAAAGGACGACTAATAAAAATATACCTTCCTAGATGGCCTTTCCGGTGGCTGCAAGGCCTGTTTGCTTAAGGACCCATTACAATTTAGCGGTTCATCCCCACAACAGCACAAAGCATTTCCGGTTTTATTCAGAGCCCTCAGTGGAAAATACCAGCTCTTTTTTTTTTTTTTTTCTTCTTGTTTCTTTTTCTCCTACTGAATTGAATTAAGAACTCAGGAAAGGTGTAAGATAACTTCACAGTGCAGAGCTTGTATTCCTGTGCAGGTCTCCAAGGACTGAGGTCTCACTCGCTCTGTGCCCCCAAACAGCCCACACTGTCCTCTGAGCCCACAGCGTGGACCATCAATCTCATCCTGCCAGGCTTGGGAGGCCAGACCTGCCACACAAGCCAACCCTGTTCCTTTTAGGCCCCGGTCAGAAAGGAATATGCTCTTCTAAGATTATATATCATCTACCTATCCAGGGTCAACCTCTTCTTGTGCTTTTGTCTTGTCTTAGAGTGATGTCACAGTGCTCTGTCCCCGCAGCATTATGGGAATGCATCAAAATGAGCTCTTTGGCGGAAGGAGGGACTGTATTACAAAAGATACGATTTTTTTATTCATTGGATCATCCATTTAAACATATAGTAAACACGTACCATGCACAAGGCACAATTCCAGGTGCTTAAGTTATGAGCCATAAGATGTAAACCTCATCCTCAGGGAGCCTGAGCCTCCAGGTGAGGAGAAGCACACAAGTACATTACAGTGTGTGTCATGAGTGAGTCAGTACTGGGATAGAGTGCTGGGGGAGGACTGGCGTCTAACCCAAGGTGGGGCAGGGCTTATAGAGGCTTCCTGGAGGGTGGGACTCACGGGGAAGGTTTGAGGAACAGATACAAATGAGCATCTGGGTATAACAATTACAATTAGCAATTCATTTCCACGGTAGAGATTTTGATGACTGTAATTTAGCCCCAAAGGGTATGTGGCTTTTTAGAATATCGCATGGTGTCCTTCCTTTATAGCTGTTTCTTTGAGGAGAGAAACGTTTTACTCCCTAACACCCAGCGTGGTCTTTATAGAGCTTTATCCCATTTATGACCAAAGCCCAAAAGATCAAAAGATTATAACTTTGCCAAGCTCGAATTCCCATCCACTACCTATTCTTTTACACGTGGGACTAACCTGGTCACTGCTGCTTAGCCAGGTCACAGTGTCAGATACAATGAAGGATCTCAATGGAGATGCTTCTTAGGAAAGCATCTCTGCTCGTTGCTGTTCCCAGTATAGTGCTTTAACTCTGCGAGGGCTACGATCTCCATGGAAAGAAAATGAACAAGTGTATGGTATCAAGAGGGCTCCTTCTCCCAAAGCCAAGGCAGAAACCTAAACGATGTTGTCCTCTACGTAGAGAAAAGCTTCCTTAGTCTGAAAGAAATCTGACAGCCTCCCCTGTCTGTGACTCATCCGACAGCGTAGTAACTAGCAGGTGTCATAAACTCATGCCATTTCCTCACGGGAGTAGCTCAGGGCCCTTCTAGTCCTGTAACTTTATTCCTGATTTTAACAGGCTTGGGTGTCTTGTTTCCCAGCCCCTAAATGTTAGATACAACAAGCAAAGAAAGGGGAAAGGCTGAAAGAGCTGGCTTCTAGGTTAGGAGAGACTGCAGTCAGTATGGCAAATAGGGAAAGAAGAAGAGACTCATGAGAAGTAGAGACCTGCGAATTTAAAAAGTAAAGAAGTTCTGGCCAACTGGCTGGGGGTAGAGTTTCAGTGAGAATGTTTGTTTTTTTTCCCCATCTTCAATGAGTCTTGGATTCTGCGTTCCTGGCATTTTATCTAATTGAAAAATGCATTAAGTTTTTTCCTAATTTCTAATTGATATGAAAATTATGGTGATTGGTGATAGGAAAGGATTGTCTCAAGTCACTTTATAAGTCACTTTATAAGATATAACTCTCCTTGATGAGTACATACTAGCTAGAACCTTATTCTTTTAAGGACTCTTTTCTAGAAGGAATGTAACATGGCTCAGTGGATAAGCAGCAGATTATATATCTGGAATTTGTTTCTGGCTTTGTTTTCTCTAACTCTGAAAACAATTCTCCTCTCTCATTCTTGTTTCCTTAAAATGGGGCTGGTTATCCTGACAGAAACTCCTGAGTTACACACTTTTGTAATAAAGGTGTGTAGGCAGAGAGGTTTTTAGAAACATAGTATATACTTGCATGAGACAGGAAAGGAAGCTCAGGCCATAGATGAATGCCAGGTGACATGTAAAAGGTAATTGGATAATAAAAGCGATTGCAGTCTTCATCATACAGATAGGGAGACTGAGGCACAGCAAGGTGAAGTAAGCTGGTTGAGGTTCTATGAGGGGCAATGCTAGAATTGATATCAACCCCCCTGGATCCAGAGATTTTCCATTAGATTGTGATACTAACATTAAATTTGTGTGCCATTCAATCTAGTTGACCCACCCTTTAATTTTTATGCATCTTCTAAATTTTATTTATTACATGTTGGAACTCTTCTCTTGACATTGCATTTGAAATGATTTTATGGTTAAAGCTTTGAAGGTTTATAATGCAGTAGCCTCCTAATAGCAGGTCAGTCAGAAAGACTCATTTGGCACTGGTTCCCAGTGATCTAACAAAGCCACTTAAAGCTTTACAGTGGAACCCAGTAAAACACTGCAGTTCTATTCTAGCCGATGGGCTGAAGTGATCTTGGCTCCTTAGAGAAACATCAGGGAAAATCACTGCCACAGCTACACTCCTTTTGTGGCAGAGATGGCACATCCCCTGAGGATTTCTCTGACACTGCATCTCTGCCAGGTTTCACATGGCCTCACCTATTTATTACTGAGGGGCTAAGAGAACCATAGTGAACCCAAACCAGACGATTTATTGACAACTGGGGAGATTTACCCACACATCACTTCCACACTGACCTCCCCTCTCCATGCACCATAGTGCACCAGGATATTTTTTATAAAGTCCTTTGAGAAACTCAAATAAATACGCATATCCATTCACGAATATTAGGCACCTACTAATTGCCTAGCCCCATGCTTGACAAAAAGGGGATTACACACATAGAACACATAATCCCCACTCACTAGTGGGGTAAATGCCATTGTACAGACAAGACACAGCACATAGAATAAGATACAATATGATATAGAAAGGATATAGTGCAAGTATATTGTGAGGTTGCCCAAAGAATGGGGTATGGAATATAGGGAAGAAATGGGCTTTACTGATACAGATCTGGGTTAAAATCCCATCCCTGACACTTACTAGCTCTGTGGCCACATGTAAATGTAAATGTAAAATAGGTTGGGATAGGTGGGAAGATGAAAGAAAATAACATGTGTGACCTGCTTAGCATAGGACCCAGTATACACATCCATAAGATATTGTTCTTGATATTGCTATTAGGTAGATTCTAAGTGCTATAAGGATTCAGAGAAAGGGGAGCTCAGTGTGGGTGGAGATGAGAAAAAAAGAGGCCTATAAACTGGGACAAGGTGGATCCTTGAGGAATGAGTTCAAGTCAGACTAGGATGAGGCCAGAAGAAGGGCCCCCCCCAGACAGTCCCAGAGCAAAGGTCTAGAGGCAGCAGGGAGAATGGGCTTCTGGGGGAACTCAGAGGAGGGGCCTCAGAGGGGAGCGTGGGAGATGAGGTGGAACCAGGTTTTGCTGACTGGCACAGCCTTCATCTCCTCTCCCGATGACCCTCGCTGGACTGGGTCTGCTTTTCCTCCATCCACAGCCCAGCAACAGGACAGCTGTACTGTGAGCTTTGGAAATGTTTTTACGCAGTCACTTCTGCCACATTTTGGCAGGTGAGGGAGGGCCAAGAGGGGACCTCCTGGTTCACTGTAGGAATCCAATGACTAATAATCGAGAATCTTTTTGTTGCTGTTGTAGTTATTGGGGGAACTGGATGCACCAGATATATTAACTGAGAAGAAAGAGCTAGCAAGTAAGAAAAGGTCATGCAAATAAAACATCTGTCATTTTCTTGTGAGATCTCCCTGTCTCTTCCCAGAGGCCCTTGTGAAGTCCTGCTTATTTAAGACTTGGTCAGTCTTACGACATTCTTAACACAAAAAATTATCCCCTCCTCCACCCGCAAAGGGACTCTTTGAGTGTTGTTTAGACATATTTCTTAGTGTATTTTCAGCCTGCTTTCCACAACAGTTGTCTTCTTCTGCTATTTCTTACTAATTACATACAGTGGTAGGTTCCCCCACCCCCAGAAAACCCATAAGGCATTAGCTGTCTCCATTATCATTCACAGAACTGCTCAGCTGAAAGGGAAGAAGTCTGCTCCAGCCAAATTGCTATTTTGAAAGAATGATTATGTGTCCCTTGGGAATTTTTCGAAGTGTGTTTCTTGATAGCCTCACCGAGAAGAGAAGTGATAGTACATTTCCCAACCAAATAGGTATGGAAAGCTCATTGCAAATGAGTTTCTGAAGTTAGGGGTCAATACTAGCTGCTATCTGGACCATCGAGCTAGTGCTTTTCTTAAAATAGGATAATGGAAATAGCTCAGTTCCTAATGTCCGCTCTCAGCAGCCCCTCCCTCTTTCACTTTAAAAAGGAATGAGTGTAGCCTTTGGAATTGTCTTTGTGGCTCCTTGAGTCACAGAGAAACAGCCTGCAACATCCATGGATCGCAAACTCATTCCACATTATCTACAGACTGGAGTGACCAAGCTGTTTGGTGCAACAATGTTGTTCCAGCCCCTCATGCCCCACCCCGTCCAGGTCGTGTGGAGACAACTGGATGTCATTTACCTACTGATCTCTTGGGGTAAGGCAGAACTGTACCAAAAAAAAGTGTAGGGGAGTCTTTTAATTTTAAATTTGCTTCCTAGTTGTTCTTATTTAATTTATTCTATTTTTAACATAATTGTTTCCTGTGCAGCACTGGCTTCAGGCACAATGACAGAGAAGGAACATTTTCTAATAAATAAGATGTTAAATAGCAACATTAAATCAGCTTATTGTTTTAAATACATAAACATTGTTCTTGCTTTTTCCCATGGAGAGAGGGTAATGAAAATGAATGGCCTCCAAACTCGATGTCTATTTGGAGATTCTGTATCAGTATAAAGAAGACCTGTACCCTAACATAATATGCTTCTTTGGCGACTCAACCCAAACCAACCCGAAACAAGTCAGCTGACTTAATCTGTGATTAGGAAAGAGATGATGAAACCGAGGGTTCTTATGACTTTGATTAAATTTAGTTTTAAATCCTGGCTCTGGAAATCATATCCCCCTTTCTCTATACACCCCTCAGAGACCTACCATTTCCCTGACAGTCAGCAACCCCAAGGCAGCAGAAGACAGTCGCCGGACGTGACTAGTGGTCATAGGTCTGGACCTCTAGCAGGATACGGAGAACATCTTGACTTAAGTTAGGTTTCAGCTCCTGAGCCCTAAGGTGGAACGACCCCCGGGCTACTTTCCCATGAGATCAGACAGAGGGACTCCTGAAAAGACCTCAGAACTGTCCTCAAGACCTGAAGCAATGATTCATTACCCTTACCTCATCTTTGACCAATCAGCTCCCAGGACAACCCCGAACCCCAAACCCACGGTGTCTTGTGATTTTGCCCTATATCATCTGTAACCTACATGCCATGGGGAGTTTGGGCTTTTGAGCGTTAGCTTTCTGTTCTCCTGGATGGTGTCAATCATCAATAAAATAGATAATATTTCCCCACCTCAATTCTGGGTGTTTAGTGTTTGGCTCTGGGTGTTTAGAGTTTAGCCCTGGGTGGATAAACTCTTTCTGTTCTGTAACAGTAATTCCTCTGTTATGAATGGGTTCATGTTTATTGTGCTATGGTGAGGGGGGGCAGGGTTTTGGGGACTCTACTTGTAGTAAAAATGACCGGAAACCTTCTAGGCAGAGGCTTTAAGGGGCACATTACCATACTAATTCACTGGCTCTCCCCAAGAAATAAAAAGAAGGGGTTACTCTCTGATGTGCCACATAGAGGTCACTTCGAGCCTGGCTCTCAGAGGCAGCATCTGACATAGCAGACAGGCGTTCTGTCTGCCAGAGAATTTGTGGTGAAAGAAATCCTAAGAATAGGCCCATTAGAAGGAACAAAACAAAACACGTCATTTGATAACTGAGCTGTCTCTTGCATAAAACAAGCCAGGCTTTGGATTTCAGTTTTCTCCTTTTTATCACCACTTCTTTCAATTGCTAGTCCCTGAGAAAACAAACAATTGCTAGTAACCTAGCCCTCTTTGGGTAAATATTAGAATGACTCCTAGATTTAGCCCTATATTCAGAGCGAGTTATTCCATTTGCTTAGAATCTTATGTCAAGAAGCTCTAGAAATGGTCTTTTTCTTAAGAACATACCTTGGTCATCTTCCCCAATTTGTCAGGTCCTGGTATTGATTAACTATAATCTCTTTGAGCTCTCTCTCTGTCTCTCTCTCTCTCTCTCTCTCTCTCTCTCTCTCTCTGTCACTCTCTCACTTTCCCCCCTCCTGATCATTATCTCTTGTTTTTTGTTTTGTTTTGTTTTTTCTGCCACCATGTTGCAGCAAGCCTCAAGTTATTTCTCCCATCATTTCTCTGGTTTCTGTCAGAACACATCAACATCTAAGACTGTAGCAAAAAATATAAAGATAACACCATGCTATATAATTAGGAAAGGTGGCCGGCCATGCTTCACAATTACAAAAAAAAAAAAAAGTGAGTCCCCTGCTGTAAATGCAGTGACCTACTGTAAGTCCAGCATAGGTATCAATTGGTGCAACTCTTTATATGGTGGGCATAAATATTGGCAAACCATTTGGCAATATCTATCACATTGGAAAAATGCACATTTGACTCAGCAATTCCGTGATTAGGAATTTATCTTATTGATATAGATCTGCAATACACAAAGATATGCGGAGGAATTTCATTCAGCAGCATTTGAATAAGAGTAAAAATTAAAACAACTTAAATATCTTACAAAATAGGACTAGATAAGTGAAATCCAAAACATCTTTGTCATGTATATATAGTAGTTAAAATGAAAAAGATCTATTTAGGCTGATATGGAAAGAAAGTATGGATTATGTGAATCAAAAGATTTCAGAATTATTCACATAAAATGATTCCATTTATGTTAAAAAGAATGGCATATTATTTTTTGGGGTGCGGAGGCATGTGAAGGGGGGAGAGAGAGAGAGGAAGGGAGGGAAGGGTGAAAGTGGGAATTTATATTTCATTTTTACTCCTTTTCTCTATTTTTTTCTGTTTGACTCTTTTTAAGCCCACCGTGGTTATCAAATCGCTCTCATCCCTCAACATATTCTCAACTCATCTTTCTGGAACAAAAGAGGAGACACTTCATTTAGCTATTGAACTGAGACGCAACTCTGGGCATATAGCTCTGAGCAATTGTATTAGCTTAATTCAATATTTATGCCCACCATATAATGAGTCTTATACCCTGAATCTCA
The DNA here is from genome assembly GCF_004115265.2 of Rhinolophus ferrumequinum. Classification (NCBI taxonomy): domain Eukaryota; kingdom Metazoa; phylum Chordata; class Mammalia; order Chiroptera; family Rhinolophidae; genus Rhinolophus; species Rhinolophus ferrumequinum. Next base: position 44,344,029 of record NC_046290.1, on the reverse strand, counting down.
CATTCTATGGTTTGAGTGTCTCCTCAGATTATTTGTCATAATGATAGTCATCGGGGACTAATCTTTCAAAGCAACAATGCCCTTTATTAGAGATACATTCTAGTCAAAAAACACTTATGTTCTGTCCCTACTCACCATTTTTTTTTTTTTAATTGAATTTTGCACTTAGGTTGGCATATACAATTCCCTGTAGTAATAGCAGAAAAATTTTTGGTCCACGTGGTCATCATTTTGAGGTCGTGGATGGTTCAGCAGAGGAAACATTTCAGTGAGAATCACTTCCGATTGTGTGGGCAGAGGGGAAAATGATTATGTCATTTAGAGGATGTTAAACTTCCAGCTATCTAGAAAATAATAAAATAGGTCACGAAAATGAAAACCAGTTGATATAATTTAGTTCACAAATAGAAGTCCATCAGAGACCACCTTTCCTACCTCTTCTCAACATGCAACTAAGATTATGTTCAAATAAAGAGTTTGTGCTGGCATTAAGAATTTTTGAGAATGTATGTGAAAAACAGATGGACGCACATCTTGCCTGATGATTGGGCTTGGAGAAGGGCAGGAGAGGAGTATGTTTGCTCAAAGAGGAGTTGGCAGGAAGGGAATAAGATGTGATATCCCACTTCCATACAGAATAATTATATGTTAATGTAGACAGGTTTGATATAGAAAATTGTCTTGGTGTCTGGCTAAAATTGATGAATTGTGTATTCTGTTGGGAAGGATAAAGTTTGGAAAGTTCACAGAGGCTATTTTCTCAAAGACAGATTTTTTTGTGGAGATTTGTCATTTTCCTTCATAGATCCATTTTTGTTTTGTTTTCATTTTATGGTTTAGACTGATTCTCTTTTGTTTCTTGACTTCTCTCTATGTAAACTGCATTGTTAATAACTGGGTCTTGTTTTTTTATCCATTGTGACAAATCTCTCTTCAGCAAATGATTAATAAAAATGATGCTATGATTGGATTTAGGATTACCATTTTTTATTCTGTTGTTTCTCTGTTCTTTTTTCTCCTGTTTTGAAGTATTTGAATTGTTTTTAAAACTGTTTATAATTATCTATTATATATACCTCTTTCCATTATTTTTAGCAGTTATAGTAGAGATTACAGCATACATACTTACCTTTGCACAGTCTATACTTAGAGTTAATATTGTATCACTTCATGTAAAATATAGAAACCTTATAACCATGTGAGTCCACTCTGTCTCCCTCTTTGTGCTATAATTATTACATGTATTATATCAGCATACATTGTTATACCATGAGACAATGTTATATGATTTTTGTAAACACTGTTATGAATTCAAAGAAATAAAGGGGAAAAGGTCTTCTATAAATGGCCTCTTATATAAGATCTTTATTCAAATATTTACCATTTTTGATGTTTTACCTTGCTTACTATAAACCTGAGTTTCCACTTGGTTTCATTTTGTTTCAACCTGCAGAATTTCCTTTAGCGTTTCTTATAGTGCAGATCAGCAGAGAATAAATTTCTCTTAGTTTTATTTTACATAAAAATGTCTTTGTTTTCATCCTTAAAAAAGTATTTCCACTGGATACTGAATTGAGGATTAATAGTTTCTTCTTCTTTTACTTTAAAGTCCTTTAAAACATGGTCTGCTATGTTCTGCTTCCATAATTTCCAATGTGAAGTCATTGAGTTTGAATCATTGTTCCTATGTGTAATGTGTATTTATCTGACTGCTTTCAAGATTTTCTCTTTATCTTTGGTTTCCAATATTTTGACTACAAGGAAACTGAAAATAAGTCTCCTGTTTGGAGTTAACTGAGCTTCTTGAATCTGTAAATTTAAGTCTCATACCAAATTTGTAAGATTTTCAACCATTATAGCTTTAAATTTTTTTTTTTGATGAGGATTTTTTTTTAAATTAAAATTTATTGGGGTGACAATTGTTAGTAAAGTTACATAGATTTCAGGTGTACAATTCTGTATTACATCATCTATAAATCCCATTGTGTGTTCACCACCCAGAGTCAGTTCTCCTGCCATCACCATATATTTGATCCCCTTTACCCTCATCTACCACCCTCTTCCCCCCTTACCTTCTGGTACTTTAAATATTTTTAATGCCCACTTTTGTCTCTGCTCCCCTTGAGACTCCAATTATACATGTTAGATCTTTTGTTATTATTCTACAGGTCCATGGGTTTATGAGGCTCTCCTCTGTTTTCCCTACGTCCTTTTTTAGATTGGGTAATTTCTATTTATGTCTTCAAGTTTACTGATTCTTCTATATTTTCCATCTATTATTAAGCACATTCAGTGAATTTTTAATTTTAGATATGGCATTTCTCAGTTGTAGTAGTTCCACTTAGTTTTTAAAAATACTTTCTATTTCTCAGCAGAGATTTCCTTCTTTTCATTTATTGTGAGAATATTTTTCTTTATTTTGTAAGGATAGTTTTTTATATGGTGAAAAATTTTGGATTATATCCTGAACATTGTGAATAATTGGTTGTAGAAACTCTGAATGCCATTGTATTTTTTTTGTTTCAGCAGGCAATTAACTTGGTGACTCAAACTACAGACTCTGTCTCTTATGTGGTGGCTCAAGCCTCAGTGTATTTTTTTATTTCTTTGCTAAGGTGCTTGGAGTCTACCATATGTATGTATGATTCAAGGGTCATCCAGATACTTGGAAAGAGTGTATGCACAAAATTTGGGCTCTCCCTCTCTATATAACTTCTTTCTGAAATTTCCCTTTCACTTTTCAGGAGCTGTGGTTGCCCCAGATTCTGTTCTTTGGTCATTTTCTTCAAAAAAATTGACTTTTCTATTAGAGATTTATTCACCCTGTGTGACACTGACCAGCCTGCCTGCAGAAGCATAAAAATTGTTATTTCATTCTGTACCAATCCCTTCTATTGAATCTTAGCTCCGATCCAGAATTTGCCTGATTGAGTTCACTTTCTAGTAACCTTTCGATATTTAATTTTTGTTTGTATATTTTGTCCATGTTTTATAGTCATCTGTTGGAGGCTAGGGTCTGGTATGAGCTTTGTTGGTCATACTGGAAGTGGAAAAATAGTTTAAAATAAAGCCAATTTCTTTTCTTATAAAATGGAAATAATATGATCTGCTCATTTCCCATGAAACTTCAAAATTTGCTGATAAGAGTATATTTGGAACAAAATATAAAGTCAGTTAAGCTTCACCCTGGGTTTCACTTGTGAAAAAAATCACCACAAAACTGTCAACAGGCTAAACATAAACATAAAATATAAAAATACTTTAGACGTAATTCTGCTTCAAAATCATTAGCAATATTTGAGGGGTCTAGTCTGGATTCTGTGATGCAACATTCCAAAACAAGTGAAAGAAGATTTGTCCAAGGCTTTTGAAAATTGGTATTAGCTCAGTGATATCCTCTAAGACTTTAAGTGGGTCTTCCAGGAATACAAAACCCTCACAGCCCATCTCGGATAAAGTTCTCCAATACTGGCTACATAGTGGGAAGAGAGAAAGTCATACTAAGGTACATGAATCCAGTGGTGGCTGTGAGAAATGGTTATCTGTGGGGATATGTCAGATGCCCAAAGAAGTACTTATGAAAAGAATATAAGAACCACTGGTTTAAACTTCTGTATGAAGAGAAAGTATAAAAGGTAAAGTTATACATAACTGAGAAGTTCTATATGGGACATACATTTATTCTGTATGCATGACTTTTGAATCAGAAGTAGGAGGAGGAATGTTTTTAAGAGAATTGAAAGTAGTTTCTTGATCTTTTCTGAAACGTAGAAACTTCAGGGCCCATTGTCTGTCTCCTACCTGTTTTTATTGCTGACTGTTCCATGACAGGATAGGAATTTGAGAGGCCCAAATGAAGGAGATTTTACAGGGACTAGGGTCAGTTCCAGACTCTGGCCCACAGCTCAAAGGCAATTTATTCATTTTTGACAAGTATGAAGCTTAGTTGCTGGTCATGTGTGAAACGAAATGGTTACAGCTGGCAAGTCCTTATAGCCGCTGAACTTGGAGACAGAAAATTAGATCTAGGTGAGCTCATGGGCTAGAACAAGCCAGTTTGCTGGTTTAAGTATCTCTGATGATGGTGTACTTGCTGTCGTGGTAGTCTGTAAAATGGTCTTTGAAAAGCTCCCAGAGAGCAATGTGTTCTCCTAGAGGAGTCCCCATTCAAACAAACTTGGAGGGTCTGAAGTTTTATTGGGAACCAGGGACTTGCCATGGTTCAAAGAAGCTTTTGCAACTGCTCTTTATGGAGCCTCCCCTCGAAAGGTCTCCATATTTTTACTCAGCTTGAGGTTTCAGTTGGCCTGGGCTCACTTTGGCGAGAAGATTTCTGCCTTTTCTTTAGATTGTTTTCTGGAGAATGAAGTCATTCTTTGAGAACAGTTTACAGAGGTTTTCGGCAGCCACCAGGGTATATAGGGCCTTGCAAGCCTCTGTATCCCTCCCAATATTCTCTGTCTGGGGGAGCAGATGTTCAGAATGGACAAGGATATTTGAACCAGTGGGTGATTTGCTACTTACATCAGTAGAGCTAGTAGAAATCCTCCTAGGAGGGCTGCCGTTTAACTTACATGTCTCCCATCTTTTTATAATTTCTCATCTCCCTGACTTTTCCCATCATCCAATACCACGTTGTCATATGAGTTTGTAACAGTTAGGTATGAAGTGAATGTTGAGTGGGATGTGGAGGTTCCTCTGCCAGAAATAGAGACAACACTGGCTACAACCAGATGCCAACGATGTCCAGCATGGTCTTTTCATGACGATCACGCCCTGTGCTTCACACTGGTCCAGTCTGAACTGGTGGGCTTCCATCACTTCTCTACACTCTGACCTTGGGAATTCTGAACGTAGCTCTGGAAAATCAAATGCCCTATTTCTGCCCATTGTGTGTTTACTTTGCCCCAGAACCTATCTTCCATGTTTCTCACCCCAGACTTCAGATCTGATTTCCAGTTTTGATCTGCCCAGAGAGAGGGTTTCAACAGGAACTCTTTTTTTTTCCTTGACACCAGCAAGCTTTGGTGAGATAAATCACTCGCAAATGTTCTGCGAGGATAATTATCTTAAGTGTAAAGAAATGAAAACTGGCAATTTGTTCTAAAATATTATATGTTATAAAGAAACTATAAGGAGTTTCTTGCATTTGGAGTATAGCAGAAATGGAATGACAAACACTGCTATGAGAATGTAGATTGTTACAAGTTTTCTAAAGAGCAACGTGGAAAAATATTTCAGGAACCTCAAAAATATGCTTATCTACAAAATATGCTTATCTAGAAATTTCTTTTAGAAATTTTATCCAAATAAAAGTGAAGAGACACCAAATATTTATTTAAACTGATTTCATTGTGAGTAATTAACATAATCCAAATGCTCCAAATGGGAATTAGATAAATATTAAGTTGATCCATATGAAATTACTGAGAGTTGACAAATTTTGACCTGCAAAATAGCTTTTTGTATGGTTCAACCTAATAAATTGTGGGATGTTCTCATGACAGACTTCTACGCAATATTGAAAATAATATTTTTAAAGACTATTTAATGCTCATGAATAAAATGCTGTATAGCAAAAGTAGAATATGAAAATAACTATATAGCATGAGATCATTTTATTTTATTAAAATAAGTGTTTGTTTATATATGTACATGATCGGAAAAATGACTGGAAGAAAATATTCATGTTAATAGTAGTTCTCTGAGTGATTAGATTATTAATTTTTTGTTTTACTTTTATCTTTATTCCTTTCTGTCTCTTCCGAATTTGTGTGGTTATAATAATACTAGTATTCTGCATTTCCTCTTAAAGTCACATAGTAAGCATTTTCCATGTTGTTGCCTACTCTTCAAAATCATTTTAATGGATTCACAATAATCTCTTTAGTAGAATTCAATCAATTATTTAAATATCTCTCAATGGTAGGCTTTTAGGCCTTTCCTTTCCTCTCCTGTCTCCTTCCCTCCCTCCCTCTTTTCCTCCCTTCCTCCATCTTTTCCTCCCTTTTTTCCTTCTTTCTTTCCTTCCTTCTTTCCTTCCTTCCTTCTTTCTTTGCTTCCTGTCTTATATAAATAATGCAAGACTCCCCTTCCCATATCTTGGATTATTTCCATAAAATATATTCTCAGAAGTCAAGTCTCTGTTAGGCATGGGTGGTGGAGGCGAAAGAATAAAGTAGAAGCTGAATGTTGCCCATGTACTTCTTGAGAACCTCACCCCTGAACCCTGTCAGTCTTTTGAAATGCTGGAAAGACACTGTTCCAACACCATTTCTTGTTGTTAATGGAAATATCATTTCCCACAGTTCTGATTCCAAGGAAGCAGCATTTTAAGTCTCAGCTCAGTTGGAACAGCTTAGTGTTTGCATTCCTGCTAAACCTAGGAGAAAAACTTACAGAATGAGATAAAGATGTTGCCAATCTGTTGGCACACGTAACTTCCCAGTTTTCATTATTCCTCTTTGTCCAGTGACATTTGTATACCTTAGGCTGCCCAGTGCTTACTTGGCATAAACCCACCTGGAAGTCCATGCTGAGGGGTTCCGAGGAAGACTATACAAATGTGGGGCTGCACGGTGGTGAGGCTTGGTGTGACGCGAGGGCCCCCAATGTTACCCACCCACTGGTAAAACGTGGACTGGAGGCATACTGTCTATTCCTTGCGAAAACGTTGATGTCTGGTCACGACTTTAAATTGGTCTGCCATCTTGTGTTTGCTTGAACAAAGAAAGGTATAGGTCGTCAGAGGACACAGGAGGACGGCATCCCATAGCCTCCATGATATATGGGAGGTACACCATTTCTATCCCTCAGACCCGGATGTCCCCGTGTGAATGGGTGTCTGCTGAGGGTCTGGCCCAGCTGGCGGTCTAGGCCAAGCCAGCTGCGGGAGAACTTGGGGGTGTGGGAGTTTTATTGGGGGACAGGAAAGCAGCTACTGTCTGCTGGTTCATCCGCAAGCCCTTATTGAGCGACTGCTAGGTGTCAGATGATAGGCTGGACCTGGAAATAGTAGCTTAATGAAACATACTTCCGGCTATCCAGGTGCTCACATGAATGGATGAGATAGGCAAGTGAATGCGTCATTTAGAGGCCACGAAAGACGGTGACAAAGAGGTATAAAGAGAGTTGTGAAGAGCAGAGAAAAGAAGCATCAGGACTGGGGAGGCTTCTAGAGGAGGTGAAGTTTGAGTTGGATGTTAAAGAATGAGTGGTGTGCTGCAACCAGGTGGTTGAAGAAAGGAAGAACGTACCTCGCCATGGAGGGGCAGCCCAGACTGTATGCAAGGCTGGGGATGGGAAGGCTTCTCTCTGAGCGCTGAGCCAACACTTTTGCTGACCCCTTGATTGTGTCAGCTCCCTTTGCAACCGCTGGCAGCGAGCTGTGGCTGCTTTGTTCACAGCCTCAGACAGCAGAGCAAGGGCTACTTGCAAGAAATAAACTGTGAATGCCAAGTCTAATAGCCAAGCAGTATGCCTCTTTCTTCATCCAGATCTTTTCTTTCTTTTTGAAGTTTTTAAATGACAATATCGTGATTAGCTGTTTTTAACTGTGAAAATGACTCATGTTTCTCATTAACATTTCAAACGATACATGAACATATAAGGAACAGAGTCAGCATCACCCTATTATAGGGCCATTGCTCAAGCTGGTTTCTCTGCCTGGATCGCTACCCACCCCATCCTAGGGACAGAGTTCCATATCAACATATCTACTTCTACAGTATATTTAATGGAAGTGCATTTTCTTTTGTATGGCTAAATCATTAATTCATTATGATTTTTAACTGATGTCTTATTAATTGATTTTTAGGTAGTTTAAAATGTTTTTTTTCCTAGTATAAATAATTATGTAAGAAGCATCCTTTTATATACATCTTTTGTCTTAGGATAAATTCCTAAAAGTAGAATTACTAGATCAAATGATATGCCCATTAAATTTTTGATATGTCTTGCCAAATACACATTACCCTTCTGGAATGTTTAATCAGTAATATGTAAAGTAGCATTTTCCCATGCTCTACCACCACTAGGAAGCCTCAGTTTATAAAACCTTTGGCTATTGATGACATTATATCGTTTTACTTTACTTTTATTTGTTACTAATACAATCATTTTTCATCTGTTCATCTATCCTTTTCATGTTTTCTTTTGTGAATGTCCTGTTCATATTCTTTGCCCATTCTTTTTTCCATTGGGATACTGATCTTTGTCATATTAAAGATTTGCAGGTGTTTTTAAAAATATATTATGGGCATTGACACTTTGCTATACCTACTGCAAATATTTTTTCCATGTATCATTTGACATTTAACTTTTCATGTTGTGTTTTTGCTATATAGAGGTTAAAACAACAAACAAAATAAGAGAGTCATCTAATCAGCTTTTCTTTTGTGATTTTGGATTTTTATATCATTCTCTTTATCCACTTCCGATCATATTGTCTCATTATTTGTGCCTGACTGAATCTAAGGCTTGGATGGAAGTCAGATGGCTAAGGATTCATTCTAATAAGACAGAGACTGTGTTGATGAAAATGGGGGCACATCTAAAAATGTGTCTGAGATTATTTCTGTCCTCTCATTCCACGACTCTGTCTTTTTCTGCATGGATTGTGGGGTCCCGTGCTGTGGTTTCAGGACCGATGGAGGGCAGGATTATGTAAGATGACCTTTCAACAAACACACGAAATGAGGAAAATATCTCTTCTTTAAGAAGAGGGCTCTCTGCTAGTCCCATTGTGGACAGGGCAGTACTAATGACCAAACTGAGCCTAAGTAACAGAGAAGACTAAGACAAATTGATGGAGAAGATAAAATCCATTCTGAAGAGCTAAGGTGAAATAGCCATCATTTGTTAAGTGTCTACTCTGTGTCCAACATCTTACATGATAGATATTTTTGTCCCCATTTTACATATCTTAAAAACTAACCAAAAAACAAGGCTTACAGAGGTGAATGACTGGTCTAAGACCATGTAGATAGTAGGTAGAAGAATCTGAATTGGAATTCTGATCTGAGCTGAGTCCAAAGCTATAATAGTAACAACAACAAAAAGCTAGTATTATCGAGTACTCCTCTTGACAGGCATTATGCTAAAAGTGCTTTGCATCTGTTAGTTTTTTTGTTTGTTTGTTTTTGTTTTTTTTTTTAAGGAGGGCACAGCTCCCACGGTCCCATGCATGGATCAAACTGGCAATCCTGGTGTTATCAACACCATGCTCTAACCAACTGAGCTAACCAGCCATCCCATAGCTCTTTTAATATGGAAGCAACCTTTTGAGATAAACATTTCTAAAGATGAGAATGCTGAAGCCCAGAGCAGCTATGTAGCATACCCAAGGTCACACAACTAGTAAGTTGCAAAATGAATTGAAGCAAAACATTCTGAGTTTTGACATCTGTGCTCTTTTCTTAATCCAGATCTTTTCTTTCTTTTCAAATTTTATTTTTAAAGACAATAACTTTATTATTTATAATTATTAAATCCCCATGCTTATTAAAATTTCATGTACTTCAAACAAATCATTGTTTCCATCACTCCGTGCTGCTTGCTCCCAATATATGTTCTGAATTAGCATTCGTCCTTGGGAAAATGTAGCACCTAATTCTCACCCTCCATGCTTTGAAGGTTATGTCCCTGTCTGTTATCTTCATGAAAATATATTTTTTTGGGTAACTACTAAATGGGGAAAGGAATAATTTATATAATTACCAGGCAATCTTGGTATTGTCAAGCGTGACCAAAGTACCTGGAAAAGTTAATAAGTGAGTGATTGTTTAATTACTTAACTACTAATGATTTCCCAGGAATCGAACCATTTGCTTTTGCACCCGAACATTTTCTATTAAGTTGATTGAGAATAACCTGTGAGACAGCAGAGTCGTGAGCTCCAAAGGTCATTGCATTGGGGTCACCATTATTGATTCTACCATGGGGTTCCACTAAAACATTGATTAAGATATTGACTAGTTATTTAGTGCATCCTCTCTTTCAGTAGGCATGAGTAACACATTGGATGATCAAAAATAAATTGTGCTTTCAAAATCTTGCTCCCCCGTCTGGAACCTTTTCCTATGATGCACTTATATTTTCTTTCAATTGATGTCCTTACTGAAAAATATTTTCCCAAAGCTTGGTCATATATTAAATTTGAGTATATAAAAGATGAATGCCAGATTTCAGAAAATCTTTTGATGCATAGATAGCATTTTTATTTGGGAATTTCCTTCCTGCCTTCACCGCCCCCCCCCCGCCCCCACACACACACATATATAATCCAACTAACTTCTCCCTCCCCTCAACTAATTGGTTTTGGGATATTCAGCAAGGACTGGGGAATGAATAATTCAATGAGAGTTATTAGAAAGAAACAAAAGAAGATATTTATTCCTGGATACAAAGAGAATGTTTCTTATCTTTAGAGTAGGGCTTCTTATTAATAACACGGCCAGAATCACCTGCAGTGCTGGTTAAAGCACAGATTCCTGGGTCCCACCCATAGAGATTCTGATTTGGTGGGTCTAGGGTGAACCCTGAGAATTTGCATTTTTTTACAAGTTCCCATGTGCTGCTGATTGTGGTGGTTTTAAAACTTAGCCACAAATTCTTCAACCCTCTTCCTTCCCTTTTAGCTGCCCTATACCTCTGTTTCTCTATATTCATTTAACCAATACGGCCTGTAGATTTTACCCTTTAAATGTTTCTCACACCTGCTGATTTCTTTGCACTGACTACCACTGGCCAAATTTCTACCCTCTTCATCTCTCACCTGGACTATTGTAATTATCTCTTTATTCTTTTCCCTGCCTCTAATACTGCCCTTGCCTTAAATCCATTTACCACTCTAGATAGTATAACCATCTAATACTAAAATCAGCTCCTTCTTGTGTTTTTTTCCTATAAATTTGTCATGCATCTTTCAAAACTCACTTCAGAAATGATCTTCTCAAGGAAGCCTTCTTTGTCGGGCTAGATGGTTCTCTTCTGTCTCACATATCCTCCTGTGCACACTGTTAACTTAATTTATTTTCCATTTATTGAAACTGTGTGCAGTGGTTTTTTCCATTAGAATGTAAGTCCCTTCGGGCAGAAATCACAGCTTACTCATTTGTCTACAACAACCACCTAAGACAGGAACATAATAGTTGCTTAATAAATGTCAGACTACACTAAGCAGTAACACTGGATTAGGTGGTAAGGACATGTTGGGCAGGAGGAATTCATTCATTCATTTATTCACATATTTATTGAGCGCTGCTATGGGCTGAATTGTGTCCCCCCATTCATACGTTGCAGTCCTAATCCCCAATACCTTAAAATGTGATTATATTTGGAGAGAAGGTCTTTAAAGAGGTAATTAAGAGAAAATGAGGCCATTGGGATGGTCCCTAATCTAATCTGACTGGTATGTTTATAAGAAAAAGAGATTTAGACATAGATACAAGGAGGGAAGACCATCTGTAAACTAAGGTTAGAGGTCTTAGAAGAAATCAACCCTGCCAACACCTTGACTTCAGACTTATAGCCTTTAGAAATGTAAGACAATAAATTTCGGTTGTTTAAAGCACCTAGTCTGTGGTACTTTGTTATGGCAGCCCTAGCAAACTAAACACCTATTATGTATTAGGTGTTATTCCAGGTCCTTCGGAGGTTTAGATGAATCCCATACACAAGTCCCCTGCCCTCATCTCATGGAGCTTGCAGTCTACTGGGTGTCTCTTAGATGTGAATGGCTCTTTAATTTAACAGGGTAAATGGGCTATGCAGGAGCATCCATGGGAACACACAGGATGACACAACCCAATACCTGATCTCAAGGAATTTACAACATAAATTCAGAGACAATGCTTAACATGTATAGTAAAATGAAGAGACAATTCAAGACCAACTTAGACTGAGGACAAAAAACTGTCTTTAAGAATGCCAAAATGGTGGTGGTGGGTAGGGGATTGTTTAGGACAAAGCATATGGAGAGATTGTTCATTCAAAGACTTCAAGGAGGTAGAATTTCAGATAGGCAGAGCTTAGATGAAGAGGAGGAGGGCTATACCTGGGAAAAGAGCAGCAGGAGCAAAGATCCAGAAGCCGTTAGCCTGATGCTTTCAGGGCTAGACTGGAGACAGCAGCAAAATCACCTGTTGGAGAATAATAAGAGTTATTAATAGTATAATAATTGCTGCTATTTACATGTATTTTCTGTGTGTCAAGCACTGTGTGAAATGCTTTGTAAACATTGCCTCATTTTCTCTTTAAGCCAAAGCTACAAGTAGGTATTATTTTCTTATTACAAGTTAAAGCCTAAGACTCAGAGCAGTAATTGTCTATGTCTATTGCAGGTCATTTGTTAAAAGAGTAAATGAAAGAAGAGATGATACCTACCCAATAATTGATAAGGAATCAATGTGAGATCTTTTAATAGAGGAAACAATAAAATGAAAATAATTGAAAGCTTAATCTGGTATCCATTTGTAGGGTGATATAGATCAGTGGTTCTGAAACTTGGCTGCACATTACTGTGTTTCCCTGAATATAAGACCTAGCCAGACAATCAGCTCTAATGCATCTTTTGGAGCAAAAATTAATATAAAACCTGGTATAATATAATATAAAATATCAGGTCTTATATTAATTTTTGCTCCAAAAGATGCATTAGAGCTGATTGGCTAGGGCTTATTTTCGGGGAAACACGGTAGAATCATCTGGACAGCTTTGAAAAATCCTGATGCCCACGTATATCCAAATACCTAAGATCTTTACCAGAACTCTCAGTTCCTCCAAATCCTTCCTCCCTGTCCTCTCCTCTCCCATACGCACACACCCTGAACCCCAGTTCCTTCCACCTCTTTTATTTCCATTGCAGTTATTTTTATTTTATTTCACCCATTTCTCCATATAAGACTGTTTTAAAAATGTGGTGCCCAATATGAACTTTCCTCTTGTAGCAAATTGCCCGTCTCTTTCTTAGTATTGCCAGATTTAGAACAAGAAAGCCATAGGCCCTTTTTAAATGTCTCTGCATAGTTATTCCATCTCCTATACCTACTGTAAATTTCTTTGTGTTTGTCTGCCTATTTTTGCTTCTGTTACCCACCAAATCCTCCACATGTTAAGAACCACACCTGTTTTATTTACCATGAACACCAACTAGCACAAAGCAGCTTCACAGGTAGTAGAAACTAATTTTCTCCAGAAAGATGTCAAACAGCCCTTTCTAAATGAGAAAGGTTAAGGGCTTGCATAGCCAACTGAGCAGATCAGCTTTAGCTTCAGTGTGAATTTTAAATGAAGATGGAAAGCCCAGCTGACAGGGTGAGAGCTGCATGTTTCCTTCTGCCCACTGAGGCTGGGCCGAGCCAAATGTGGGTGGGCTCAGAGAGCCTTTTGATCTGGGTTGCAGCGCAGTATTCTGCCTGAATGCTCATCTTCACTCCATTTCTATTTCCCTCCAGGCAACACAATCAATGCTCTTAGACAGTGGTTCTCAGATTCATTCCCCCAAGAGTTCATAAGGCTGAAGATATAAATAGGGTCAAGAAAAGTTTCAGTAAATTAATGAAAGGCAGGCCCACTGATTTGTGTTTTGAAAGGAAAGGGAACTTAGGGATGTGAGTTATCCCTGCCTCTGAGATCACCACCCAGAGTAACACTCTCTTAACAAATGTCTGCTTGGCCCTGTTCTCAGTGATGGCCAAACTGCATTTCTTACGTGTTTCAGGAATACAGCTGTGCAATGAGGTCACTGATTCTACATATATCGGGGACAAATTTAGTCTGAGACACTCACGTTTCAGTGAATGATGCTGTCCTACATGTTATCATGGAATCCCTAACATGAAATGGAAGTTTCAGATAATCCTGGATCTGTCTCCTGTTCTAATAGTCCTTAACTATTTGTTTTGTTCAATTTTGTTTTTCACTTAAAACAACAGAAATTTATTCTCTCACAGTTTTGGAGACCAAAACTCTGAAATCAGTCCCTCTGGTCTGAAATCAAGGAGTCAGCAGGGCCGCACTCCTTCAGGAGGTTGTGGGGCAGAATCTGTGCCTTGTCTGAAAGCTGCCAGCAACATCACTCAGATCTCTGCTCCTGTCTTTACATTGCCTTCTCCTCTGTGTATCTAATCTCCCTCTGCCTCTCTCTTATAAACACTTGTGATGGCTTTTAGCATCCACCTACATAATTTAGAATAATCTCATCTCCAGACCCTTCACTTAATCACACCTGCAGGAACTTTGTTACCCAGGGTAACACTCACAGTTTCCAGGTGTTAGGACCAGGGATTAAGATATCTTAATCCAGGTATTATGGTAGAAATTTATTTCTCTCATAAAAGCAGTTGAGGGAGGCAAACAAGTGCTGGTATCGCAGTTGTACAATGTAAGCAGAGTGATAGTTCTTAAGTATTGGCCAAATACGTTGTAAGTAAATTTTAAATTAGAGTGGTACCAATGCCTGATAAACTTCTGAGTAAGGAGTCTGTGGTTGATTCTAGTAATACCAATAAGAAAAGCATGCAGGAGAACCTAAGGGAGCATTCTGAAGAAGAGGCCTATTTCTGTCTCTAAGATACCCAGCCAAAGGAATTCTTTCTTTAAGAAGAGTGGAGACATAGCTTACTATCAAGTCACTTCAGTGCTGCCTTCCTGGTAAAGTGGAGAGGACAACTTAGAATTTCTTTTAAAAGGTGTTGACTTTAGGCCTCATTATTTTACTTTCAGAAATTTCCCCAACATTGCAAATAATGTTTGCATTGCAAATCCTTCACTTATGCAGAGTGAAGGATGACAGGTCAATTAGCTGCCAAATCAAGGATGAGAAGACTGGGGGATGTTTGTACTGGAAAATTCCACTTAGTTGAACAGCCAGGGTCCAGGCGAAGCTGACATTCAGGAGAAGATAAATACAAACAGTGTTTTCCTGGGACCTCTAATAATGTGGCAGCAGAATGAACAAGCTAAAGAAACTCAACCAAAAGCAGACAATAGCAACTTCCTTTTGCTTTAGAATAATAAGAATAGTAACTACAACAAACTATGGGACAAAGCTCAGCAGTAACAATAAACATAAGAGATGAAATATGCCTTTGACTCTTGGGGTTCCAAATGGTGATAACAACTTGCCAAGGATGATTGTGTGACAACTGAACACAAACTATTTTCTTGGCCATCCAACAATGAGAACTGAAGAGCATGAGGGGACCAGGGATTCTTCCTGTGTGAAAGGTGGGGTTGCAAGCTCATGCTCCTGAGGCCTGACCTCCATCACTAAGCTGAAAAGCACGATTTTCTTAGCAACTTGAATTGTCAAATGGCTGAAGGAGCATAGGGCCTGCTATGTTAGGAGGAAGCATTCATAATCTTGGATTTAGTTCAGTAGAGAACAGTTCTTAATATTCTCTGAAATGAGGAAAACAAAAACTCTAATTCCTTAAGGAAATCAACTAAAAACCAGGAATGGCAAATATCATTAGAATATTCAATTTATTGTTCATGAATGCTAATATGATTGAACAGATGCAGATAGACTGCAAAATTCTACATTTTCCTCTAAGTTTTCATGGCCTGGCTCATTGTATTATTTGAGTGAGTCAGGGTGATGTATGAGTTTCATGCATCCGAAGCCCTCCTAACGCTGGGGTGTGCCCCCCTAGCAGGCAAGGCCTGTTGCAGTATTAAAACAAGTTATTAGCTGTTCTTGCTGCCAAATATGAGATGATTTTTTCCCTAGATGTGGGATAATCAGTGATAAAACTGTCCAGTCTGAGCTTTTTATCGTAAATAAAAAGTGAAAACTACTTCATCATGAGGTAACACAGCATCTTAATAGTGAATCCAGACAATTTTATAAAAAAGACTTTATGGCACAATGGAAAAGAGAAAACTTGATGCCATTGCTGGTAATTATGGTCCAGAGGGAGAAGTCATTAATAGGCTGAAAGATGCTAAATGTACAAGTTACAGATGATAGTTATTCTTTTGTATTATGTTTACCTTTAAGGCTTTCCCCCTTTGAGATTTTTTTTTTTTTGAGATTTTTTTTTTTTAAAAGCTGGTAACATCAGTTTAAACTCTAGACATTCAAACAAAGTTTTATGAAATCCAGCTTTGATAAAATCCTCCGTATTTATTCTGATGTGTGGAGGAAGTTATAGGGTGGAGGGTAGAGGTTCATTATGGTGAGATCCTAAATTTAGCAAGCGTATTTTCTGAAGTCAACTTAAAATTGTACAAGTTCACATGAATTTCCCTGACTCATTTTTGTTTTGAACAGTTTTGTTGAGGTTGTCATACCATAACTGCACATATTACGATTTTGATACATTTTGACATATTCATATACCCATGAAACTATCACTGTAATCGAGAGAGTGAATATAGCCCTCACTCTCAAAAGGTTTGGGTCCCTTTATTATATCTTCTCCTCTCCCCTTCCCACTCCACGCTCCATCCCCTGGCAACCACTGGTTGATCGTTATAGATTACTTTGCACTTTTAGAATTTTATATAAATATAACTATATAGTATATATTCCATTTTGCCTTGCTTACTTCCCTCAGAATAATAGTTCTGAAATTCACCCATTTTTCAATTT
Organism: Rhinolophus ferrumequinum; assembly: GCF_004115265.2. Taxonomy (NCBI): domain Eukaryota; kingdom Metazoa; phylum Chordata; class Mammalia; order Chiroptera; family Rhinolophidae; genus Rhinolophus; species Rhinolophus ferrumequinum. The sequence goes on along the minus strand of NC_046290.1, from coordinate 44,327,432 downwards.
GTATTAATACTTTATTTCTTTTGATTCCATGTAGTATTACATTGTGTGAGTATATACCAAAATTTGTTTATTTAACTTTTGATAGACATTTGTGTTATTTCCAGTTTGGGGCAATTACAATAAAGAGTTTAAGGACATTCATGTAAAATTCATTACATGGACATAGTTTTCCTTTCCTTTTTTTTTTCTTTTCTCATTGATGGAATAGCTGAATTGTATGGTAGGTGTATGTTTAATTTTCAAAGTTTGATGTTATATTTTCCTCTCATTGAATTCAGAATATTTTAAAATTTGACAACTTCTTTGAATCATGGGTTATTTAGAAGTATGTTGTTTAATTTCCAAATGTTTGCAAATTTTTCAGATAATATTTTGTTTTGGATTTCTAGTTTAATGTCAGTATTTTCAAAGAACATAATATTGTTTCTATTCTTCTAAATTTGTGAAGGTTTGTCTTATGGCACAGAATATGATCTATCATGATGAACAGTCCATGTCCACTTGAAAAGAATGTGTATTTTACTGTTGTTGGATGAAGTGACCTATACATGTCAGTTAGGTCAAGTTGGTTGGTTGTGTTGCTAGTCTCTTTTATATCCTTATTTTCTTCCCACTTTTCCTATTAGTTACTGCAAGGTAAGTGTTGAAACTTCAAAAATAATTGTAGATTTGTCTATTTCTCCTTTGTATATTTTAGGTCCTATTGTCACTTAAAAACATAGTTAGAATTGTTACGTTTTTGTGGAGAATTGGCACCTTTCTCATTTATTGTCACGCTTTATTCCCTGTAATATTTCTCATTCTTAAGTCTATTTTTCCTGATATCAATATAACTTCTCCAGTTATCTTTTTATTAGTATTTGCATGCGATATCTATTTTCATTCTTTTACTTTTAACCCAGCTATTAATTATATTTAAAGTTGACTTTTTGTAGGCAGCATATAGTTGGGTCTTATTTTGATTTTTATTTAATTGGATAATCTTTATCTTTTCACTGATGTGTTTAGGTAGTTTACATTTAATATAATTATTGATATGGTTAGTTTTAAATCTATTATCTTGCTAAATGTTTCCTATTTGTATCATCTATTCTTTTTCTCTTTTTGATTGACTTTTTATGACTCCATCTTTGTCTCCACTGGTTTATTATTTATACCACTTTAAAACATCCTTTCTAGTTTTGCTCTAGGATTTATAATATACATATTTAATTAATCAGAATTCAAACAATGTTAACCATTTTGTAAGGGTGAAGTTTGGTAGATAAATAATATTATTAAACTGAGCTAGTTTGCAGTTTAATCCATCCTGATATTCATCTGTTTTCTCTTTGTTTCTCCTTCTACTGATTAACTGAAGAACTCTGTATGTTCCCTTTTCCAAGGCTACCCATCCCTTGTTAATTAACAAACATCCTAACCGAAAAGAGCAGCTTCTTTAATCCTCAGGACCTTGGGACCCAAGATCACAACTCCCTAACAGTTTTTCTTCACAGATGGCAATAAACAATGAGATTTAAGATAACATTGAGGCAGACCTGAGGCCTCAGAAGACCCCAGGAGACCACTTCTCAACTATTAGCCATGAGGCCTGCTTTCCTTTGTTCTTTCCCATTTACCTGCATATTGGCTCAGTCTGCCATCTTCTCTAGCTGCTGACATCTAGAATAAAGGATGCTTTTCTCCTCACCAACCCTTGTCACTATAGTTTTCTTAGACTGTTTGGGTGGCAAGCAGCACTGAACCTGAGTTCGGTAACAATTTTATCTGTCATATAAGAACGTTGTAACAGTATATTCCTAATTCCTCCCTCCTGTGCTTTGTGTCGTTGTTATATGTTTTACATATGCTTTAAACACACAATATATTGCTCGGGAAATATTGCTACTATTTTTGCTTTAGATAATTACCTTTCAGAGCAATTAAACATAAGAAAAAATAAATTTTATGTTTGCCATCATTTATTACATTTCCAGAGCTCTTCATTTCCTGTGAAGATCCAAATTTCTGTCTGATAATTTACATCTTTGACCTGAAGAACTTCCTTTAACATTTCTTTGTAGTGAAGATCTAATGGAAATGAGTTAGTTGAGCTTTTGTTTGTGTGAGAAACCTTCTATTTCTTCCATTCTCTTTGAAAGCTCTTTTCTGTGGGTTTAGAATTCTGAATTGAGAGGTGTTTTAAAGTACTTTAAAGACATTACTGCATTGTCTTTTGGCTTATGTGGTTTCTGATGAAAGTCTACTCTTATTCTTATCTTTGTTTCTCTATACTTAATGTAGCTTTTTCCCTCTAGCTTCCTTCAAGATTTTCTCTTTGTCATTGTTTTTCAGTAGTTCGAGCTTTCCAAACCTGATACTTTTCTCTGAATGATTGCAGAATAGTAGGTCAAATATTCTAAGTACAATGGGGATTTCATGTGTCATTGTTGGCTTGAAAATGTAGGGGGTCATTTGGAAAGGATCTGAGAGTGGCTATTAAGAGCTGAGAGCTATCCCTGGCTAAACGCCAGCAAGAAAGTGGGGACATCAGTCTTACAACCACAGGAGCCAAATCCTACCGATAACCAGAATGAATTTGGAAATAGATTCTTCCCCATATCCTCCTGATAAGAGCCCAGCCCAACTGACACCTTAATTTTGACCCTGTGAGACCCTGGGCAGAAAATCCAGTCAAGCCTGCCTGGGCTTTTAACCTTCATAGCTATGAAGTAACAAATGGGTATTATTTTTAAGCTTCTAAATTGTGGTAAATGATTACACAGTAATACAAAACTAATATGGTAGTCTACTCAACATCCTGCAAATTATGAGGTTTTCCACTTCTGGCTAGTGGAAACAAGCTCTGTTCCCTGTTCTGCGGTTGCTCTGGATTTTGCTCCCTTTAATCCTTTTGTATGGTTCTTCCGGGGGCTTCTGGCACTTTCCTCACATTCATGTGCTCGTCAGTGCTCAGCTGAATACTCAGGGGTGTCCTGAAGCTCTTCGGAGTTCTCTCTCTGAACAGCTCTCTCCATTCTGGTACTTTGCTCTAAAAATTTTAGCCACTTTTTACTCCCAGCTCTGTCACCTCAACTCAGAGAGACATTCAGGCTGTGCTTGGGTACTTTCTCCCTGTACTGCAGACTGGAAACTCTGTCCAGGAAGTAAGCTGGTGATTAGGGCACACTTAATTTGTTTAATGTTTCTCGGAGATCACTGTCCTTTGTTGCCTCATGTCCTATGTCTTGAAAGCCATTGTTGCATATATTTTGTCTTGTTTTTGGTTGTTTCAGGAAGGAGTGTAAATTCAGTCTCTGTTATTCTATCTTTGTCTGAAGCAAAATTCCTCGGTTAAGTGCATTTGGAATCAGGCAATGTTTAAATCCGGAGTTTGGGGTCTAAAATGCTCAAACATGCACATCCTGCCAGGAGTGTGGTATCAGCATCCTCTGTGTTTATAGATTGAGGGTACCATGCTAATTATAGCAATCCACTAATACTTTTTATGTAGATGGGGATTCAAATATTAAAACAAAAAGTCTAGTACAATCAAACCCTAATTTAGGTCTATTCCTTTCTGAAGGAGAAATCAGATAGCATGTCTGAAAGTTGGTTTTTTTTACAGTTCAATCTTCCTTTCTTACTTTAGGAATCAGGCTGACTTCCAATTTTAAGAGCGGGGATCTGCAGAGAGTGATCTGATCTCCTTTCATGCTGAGTGAGTACTTCCTTCTTTTTATTCTTTTGGTGATACCCACTCTTAGTTTAGAACAAGATGCTTCAATCTTGGGATCACAAACTTCCCTTTAGCTTCTCTAGAAGGCATCACCTCGGATACACCTCTTTTATTCACAGGTTTTCACAGCCAAGTGCCACAGGGTCGAGGTGAATCTGAGAAGATGAAATGTGTTGTTATGAAACCCTCTTGATGGTTGAGACATATGAGCTACTTTAGGGGCTTTATTTTATGTCACAGTGATGAGCGGCTTGCTTCTCTGCACCGGGGAGAGGCTATGGGTCCTTGCTCCCCCTGGCTACTGCTTTCTCCAGCTTACCTGCAGTGCAGCCTACTGAAGCCACGTCTGTTTGTGTGTTTGGGGACAGGGGAGATTCTTATATGCTTGCTTTGAAGGAAAAAAAAAGTAGTAGTTACTACTAATGCTTCCCTTGAGTAACACTGCTCTTCTCACATAGAAACAAGTTCTTATAAAAGGAATACCTTTTGTGGAACTGGCCAAATCATGGAATCTTAGATTTGAAGAGGTTAGTGCCAAGGCATTCAGATGTCCAAATAGGTGAGACAACCATGTGGATATAGTGGAATAAGTTTGTTATGTCTAACCATGTGCTTTAACGTATGCTTTTCAAACTTTAATGTGCATATGAATGATATGGGAAGCTTATTAAAATGCGTATGCTAATTCAGCAGGTCTATGGTGGGGCCTGGAATTCTGCATTCCTCACAAGGGAAAAGATAAATATAATCACAATCAGTATTCATTCATTTATTTAGCACCTAAAGGCTATACTCAATTATATGGGGAAAAGGGGAATCAGAATAAGTCCATTTTATAGAACTTACAAAGTACAAGGAAGTTGAGATATATGTAAAACATTAGATTGTAAGTAGTATAGTGCAGTACCTAGTGGTTAAAGATACCTGGGCTTGAATCCTGTTCTGTGAAAAATGACCAAATTAGTAAACCACTGTGTGGTTCAATTTTCTCAGCTGTGAAGTGAAAAAGTAAGAATGATGAGAGCCCTACGGCATAGGGATGTTGTGGGGGTGAAATGAATGGACACCTGTGAAAATACAGAAAACAGTGACTGGTACATAGAAAAGACTCACATTTTCTCTTATAACATATCTTGGAAGGTGAGAAAAGTCCTAAGAGGGGTTTAGATAAAATATGGCATCCCAGCCGATTGTCAGTGACCATTTCTTTCCAGTCCCTCATCTGGAAATAATTTTTTCTGCCAATGGTAGACAAATATAGAGGGAAACAATTGGGCTATCCCTGCTATATAGGGTGAAGCTGAAGGGACTTTGAAGGGAAAGATGTGAACAAAGTTGTCATCAGTGTTTCTTTGTGTCTCTTTTCCTTCTTTTCTTTCATAAACCCAGGAGAATTGGGTTGGAACTTTTGTTCTGCTACTTATTACTGAAAACAATGATACATCACTTAATCTCTCTTTGTCTTAGTAGCTGTATTTGTAGTATGGAGATAACAAGGTCTGTGTGATGGTGTAGTTGTGAATATTAGAAGAAAAATAGTGGTGGGTTGAATAATGGCCCCCAAAAGATATCCAGGTCCTAATCCTTGGAAACTGCGAATGTCACTTTATATGGCAAAAGGGACTTTGCCAATATGATTAAGTTAAGGATCTTGAGATGGAGAAGTTATCCTGGGTTATCTGGGGGGACCCAATACAATGTCCTTGTAGGATGGAGGCAGAACAACGTTTGACACAGAAAAAGCAATGTGACCACTGAAGCAGGATGCCACATGACTGGCTTTGAAGATGATGAAGGCGCCATGAGCCAAGGAGTGCAAGAAATATACCTCTAGAAGATGGAAAAGTCAAGGAAACAGATTCTCCTCTAGAGCCTCCAGAGGAGGTATGGCCCTGCCATACCTTGATTTTGACTCAATGAAACTCAGACTTCTGACTTTTAGAAATGTAAGAGAGTAAACGTGTATTGTTCTAAGCCAACTTTGTGGTCATTTGTTGCAGTAGTCACAGGAAAAAAAATACAAAAATTATGAAAAGCAACCATGGGGTACTTCACAAATGTTCTTTTTCACCCTTTCTCTAATTAGAGAGCCATCACTAGCGTGAAAGAGCTTTGACAGCCCTAGTTTTCCATGAAGAAGCCTAAAGCCATGAAGTATTTTCCCCTCATCCATAAGATTGAGATATAAATACAGCAATCCTCATGGTTCTAAAGGATGTTAAGAAAACTGGGGACTCCACTGCTTGTAAGACTAGGTGACCAGATGAAAACACTGGGTTTTCACTGCCCCAGCAGGGTACTTGTCCTGTGGTCTGAATCAAGCCTTACTGATTCTGTCAGAAACTTCAGAGGCTTCAGAACACAAAGATCTAGTTATTTCAGAAGAGAACTTCAGAAGGGAGGAAAAAGGAAGGGATAATGATCTGTGAAGTGATTGAGAAGTATTGTTTATGTTTAGAATTTCATACCCTTTCAAGTTTCAATTTGGGGTCTAAAACACATTTTCTTTAGCTCAGTTTCTTTAAGTTGATATTGACACACTTTTGATGTTTGAGTAAAGAAGGAGAAAGGATTTGTGTAAAAGATAATTTTAATATTCTTGACGTGAACTAATCATTAGTTTAGTAACACAAGATTAAACTTGTGGGCCTTTAAATATTAAAAAAAAAAGTGCAGAAAAGTTTACCTAATCCGTAATTGTAAAATAAAAGGATCTTTTTCTCTCTCCCTGCACATCTCTTCCCCACCTTCCCACTTAGACGCACATTCAGACCAGTCTAACACTTAAAGAGAGTAAGTACAGGCAAGTTAGCAGTCAAGATCAGCCTTTGTGTCTTCTCATACTACCTATTCTCTTTAATTTTCCTTACTCTACTAGCTGATTTTCCTAAAGAGATGATCTGAGTTTCTAGCACAAAGGTTTGTGATTATTCATTCATTTCGTATTTTTGAGACTCTACCATATTGCCCTGTTAACTTGAAATAATACCCAATTTAGACACATTAGTTTTGCCAACAGTTTATAGAGTTTAAAGGCTCCATAAAACCATGGCATATGATAACTATGTTCATTAGCCTAGCAAGTAGCCTGGGCTCCCTTTGAAAACTGTCCTTTCATTTGGAGGGCCCAGCATTTGATCCTCAAATGACACTTTTATGGCAGCATTTGGGAAACTAGTAAGTGCTATGTAAATATTAGATAATCATTGTAATAATTGCAACAACCACATTCCACGAGAAAACATTTGGAGAACAATATGTACAGTGGTGCTTCATATAGTCAGGGAAGGCTTCCTCTCTAAATGGATTCTCCTATAAAAAAAGCACTGAGAGAGTTTCTGACTTCTGGCCTCCACATAGAAAGAAAGAATCTTGTCTGTGTGGCGACAGCATTGAGTGCCCCTCCCTGATGAATCTTTTCATACCTGACAATCAGCTTGAGTCCTGACTCTCACATCCAGTATCACATAAGCCAGGTGTTATAACTGTAGGTACTACCTTTCTTTCTTCTCTGTTATTGCAAAATGTCCCCTTTTATTCTCTCCAGCCTGCTCTTTTGTTCCTCAGGCCCCCAACTTCCCAATTCTAATCTGTCATTTTAAGGACCACAACTATATTACTCTTAATACTATCACGAACCAGGAAGAGGGAAAGAGGTGTCTTGAATATTATAAGTAGGAGTCATGAAGTTCATGCATGAAGGTGCATCTCAAGCACATCAGGTTAGAGAGAGAAACTGGGGCCAGACCATGGAGAGCTTTGTGTGGGAGGCAACGGCATTTCAACTTCATCCTGAAATTAGAGGTTGTTTTTTGAAGGGATTGTAAGCAGCTGTATGGCTAGATGTGCTATAGATAGATTATTCTGAGAGCAGTGCAGAGGATTGATGGACCTTATATGAGAGTAGTGGGTTGGGTAGGGTGGGATGGGGTGAGCAGGATGATGAGAATAGGCTTGGGGGTAGATAGATTAATGAGGAAGGTATGGTAGTGGTACAGGCAAAGAGTGATAAGACAGAACTGAAACAATCACAAAGGGAATGAGAAAAAGGAATTAGATGGATCACTGATGGCATTAAGATATATATATGAGATAGTATAAGAAATGAAAATCCAGGAATCAAATAGAAGAATAAGAAAGCAGATGAGAGATCTGGGTCAAAAAAAACCATCCTAATTTCTCCAGATGGAAATAATAGCCCCTTCCTAGACTAAATTTTCCTCCTTTGTACTTCCTTATGGCCCTTATGACTTTCTATTTTGTATTTTGTTTTTTTCTAATGTATTTTATTCTTTGACTGAGTGTTAAATTCCTAGGTCACAGAGACTGTTTATATTGCGCTCCTGAAACGTCTCATTCTATGCCTTAGACTAAATAAGCACTAAATAAATATGTTGAATGAATGACTGAGAGAATGAATTAAAGTTTATAGTACTCTATAGTTTGTGAAGTACTTTCAGGTGTATAAATCATTTGATACTGGCAATATCTTTGGGAAATGTAGGCATGGCACTTGTTATTCCCATTTTTCAGATAGAACACTCATGGTCCAAAATATTAATATAACACAGTAATTGGCAATGTATGAAGCTGGGCTTCATACATGTGGTCCGGCATCTACCACTCAACTACATTGTTTTTTATAATAAAGGTCTCAGTGTCCTCACTCAGGACTGTTTATTCTTAATAAATTAAGTGTCAGATTTTCTAGCCATTACCACGTTAAGTGCCACAAAAATAAAACATGGAAAGGAGTGAAGTGGGATAACTAAGACAAACCCACTGAGTAAGTGGTCGCGTGCAACAGGCAAACACGCAGGGAAACCGTAAATGCCAATAATGTTTGCTATACTCAGCATCATTTTCTCCCTTCCAAACTCTCTCCTTTATGCAGGCACTGGAAATCTGGAAACTACATTTCCGTTTCCTAGGAGGGTTCAGGTTTTGGTTTTACCAGTGACAGGTTCTTGCGTATGATGCAGACTGTGGAAAAGGAGAGGCCATTTTCTGGCTTCAGCTGTGGGCAAGCATATGGACATCAGCAGGCAATGTACATGGGTTTTCCAAGAATTTCCAGATAACCCTCTGAGAATCACCCACCCTTATACCACAGCTAGCTAAGGTCATGGGTAGGGGTCTCCTATGAAACCTTCACTTCCCGAATTATTAAGTGCTAGCAGTGATATCCTTGATCTTCATGGCACTCAGCCTTTCCAATAGTTGCATAAGCTGCTAAATCCCTACAAAAAATCACTTTGTGCTTTAAATATCTAGAGTGGTTCTGTTTTCCTCACTCATAAACCATACAGAGAAAGTAAAAGTATTAAAGCAAATAGCTCTATTCACCTCAACCACCTTTAGAGCGTTTGTGCAATACAACACGGTCATTTATTTAACAATACAATGGAGTGGATCATAGATTGACAAATATTTCTATTCTATTCCAAGTGGTTTAAATACAAACCTCCACTGGTTTGATGTTGGGGCTTGATACTTAGAACTCTTAGTTGCCCAGGAATCTTGACTCTCTGCATGACCCCATTCTCCCAAATGCTGGCAGAAAGTTGAAGTTCTATCGTTGGTAGAATGGAGTTTCACAATGGCCATGTGCAGGAATAAAAGATTGCTAAATTAGAAATTTCATGTATAGTCACGTTCAGATGGGTTGCTGATAGATGGATTTAAAAAAATATTTTCCAGTAACCCATGGGTTGATGGAAAGATATTCAAATGGACTGGTGTTAGAGTGCCAAAAATTTCCATGCATTCCTTTGGGATTTTTTTTTTTTTTTTCAAATAAGTGAAATGAAGTTCTTAATGCCTGGAAAAAAATTCCAAACAATATGACCTCACCTTTTGTCAATACCCTTATTGTCCTCTGCTTTTCTAAATTCTTCTGGTCAATGCAGATAATAAAAGCCCCTGTCAGCCATCCAACTACAGTGATGACCTTTCTCTCAAATGAGCATTTCCTATTCATTTGCTCTTTGTGCTAATTTTCTAGGCTAGACAGCATAGTTACTCACACAGAATCCACTGGCTTTGGTTCAGTTCTTAATATCCTGGTTGGGGAGGAGGGGAGCAGCTCACCTTCTTCTCAGGTCAATGGATTGCTTCCTTTTATGGTGCTGGGCAGGCTGAGTTACTCAATAACTATTGGGCATTTCCACTTCACTCCCAAGGCACGTAGGCAGTTTTGGTGTTTCAGAAACATATTTCTCCACTAATATATTTGACACTGAATCAAACCTTGATGAGCCAAATTTCATTTTTCCAAACTCCAGAGATGGGTCAACCTAGCTTTGTGTTCAGTTCACTGAATATCTCAAAACTATTTTTCAGATGTTCTAGGTTTGGCCAAAACCAAATCTACTTTGCCAGACATTTTACTTAATTTGATAATAATAATAATAATAATAATAATAAAAACCCATCTGTATTTTAATGAAAATTTAATCCATACGTTTGATTCACTTTTTGCACTCAATTCATCAAAATATTTTGTAAGAGTTATCTGAAGCCCAAGAGGCCTTCAGTGCCATTTTAAAAAATAAGCCAGTGTAAGCCTGTCTCCCCCCACATTTTCTCCTCTGTTAATAGGGAAGTTCTGTTTTCCTAGTCCCTGTCGGACTTGGGTCTTATCTGTATTCTTTGTCTAACTCCCCTCGCAGACCAGTTCCACTCTGGTATGATCACTAATTGAAGTGGATCATAAAGATGTTATCCATTTTGCTTGCCTTTGCTGCCTGAGGAAGGAAATAAGTGAAAGAGGGGAAAGAACAACAACAGAAATGCCCTTAGCTTTTTCTTTGGGGAGGAGACCAATGACCTAAACTTAATCTATAATAACTTATGTCTTCTGTGGCCATGGAGTTGAATGATAAGCCATATTCCCGCATTTATGTGGGAACATTCAATGTTGAAGGGGGTTAGAGAGATGATTTAAAATTCTCTCTAAAGATGATCTATAGAGGTAGTGCCAAGCAAGAGTCTTTGGGGGAAAAAAGAGGACAGGCCATTTGAAAACAGCTGGCAAATTTCTTCTATTCATTTAAAGTTTAAGATGGTTTTCAACAGGTAGACACTTAATTGGCTGATAGGAAAAGAGACTGTTGCTTCACTATATCGACATTGTTACTTCACAGGCTGGCTATGCTTCACTGGACAACTGACAATTCAGTGGAGGCTGAAGAGAGAGGGAGGGCAGGCTGGGAGAGTGGGGAGGGTCAGAAAGGGAGGATGGTAGCTTTGGCTGCTCTCTGCAGTGAGGTAATCCTTCCTCAGGGTTACACTGCTGTCCCTGTGCCTGCCGCCAGTGCCCAAAGAACTCCAGATGCAATTGATCTCATTATAGATCAGAACAGAATTGGCTTGGACAGCCTGTTCTTTCCTAGTGATTAGGACATAGCATATTTTTCCCCCTCCCCCTCAGCCCTATCTTAGTCTCTTGGCTGAAGGTTCTTTTGTCTTTGGATTAATCTAGGGTTAACCTAAGTTTACTTACTTGCTGCCAGCCTTGAGCTGGCAAGGTAGACACAATTCTTCAAATAACTCTGAAAACCCTGCTCTCATTGTCAGCATGTACTCTAATTTGTTTAACCTCTGTCTATGTTGGACTCAAACTAACCCAAAGACACTGGGTACACGGCTTAGTAGGATTAAATCAAAGATTAGTTCTGCACATTGTCTAAAGTGAGATTCTCATTTTGATGTCGACCTTCTAGGAGGTTTCCCAATACTTCATTTTTTCTCATAGGAAGAGTAGAATAAAAGAATCATGGGACATGAAAGAAATTTCAGAATACTGCTGTTCTATGCCTTTGTCTCCAGGAAAGAGGGCATTTAAAATATTCCCTCAATAGACACCTCCTTCTCATTCTTTAAACTCTCTAGAGAGAGAGAGACCCATAAACTCCTTGCTAATGTGTTCTGTATCTGTCTCATGTAAGGCAATTCCTCAATGAAGCTAATTATAAGATTGAGGGAGTGGTGGTGGGTAGGTAGTGAGATGCCTCTGTCTTCTAAGGAAACAACAAAATGAAAACAAGAGCTGAAACAGTGTTGTGACCTGCAAGTTAGGCGATCAGTTGTCTTACTTGGACCCAGAAACAAACTCTAGTTTGACTCTGAGTTAGTGACATAACCTGTTTTGACCTTAGTTTCCTCATCTGTAAAATGAAGAAGATCCCTCATACCTCTTTCAGTTCAAAGATTCTTCAAGCTTACGGTTCAGTACACTGGGGAAGTAAGTTGCCAGGCTCGGAAGGAACAATGTAATCAGTGCCCACCGGTTATTGCACATCTGCCTCAGAATCTTCCTGACTCACACACCTAGCAATATACCCACCAAGCCAAGACATAGATTTTTGTTTTCTTTTTTGAAATAGAGTTTCCTAAGCTTCCTACCACCAAAGACAGGCTTTTGGGAAACCAGGGTATGGAGACTGAGAATCTGTGTGTCCTCATGTGGAGCAGCTGATGGCAGGTGAGCACCAAAGACCAGGCTTCTGTGTCCACAAACTTCTGGGTTTCTCATACGGACCATCATTTTCAAGGGGGTTAGGTACTCAATGTTCTTTCTCACTGCATCCCCCATCCTAAGTTTGGATTTCTCTATCGATAAGGAACTTCTAATAGACTCTGGATTTCAAGGGAAAAGATATAATAACTAGAAAAGGCATGGTTTTTTAAGTACAGAAAATCCCTGATGTTTCGGCATTATTGATTTTAATGTTCTAGTGATATTACCTTTGCTTGGCAGTGTTTACTCAGGGAAAGACAGAGTTCCCACTCAGACCTGGGTAATGCTGAGGAAGCCCCTGACAAAGCAATTCTGAAGTTACAAATGGAAAGTGTAAGGATGGTATAATTTGAAGCAGAGGAATAAACCTTAGTAAGACAGCATTCTCTAAAGCACAGTTTTTAAAAAGTTTGATGTCTAGAAACCACTTAAGAAATAGATTACTGATGCCAAACAAATAAAAAAAATTAATCGTGACATTTTAAAAATAAAACATATCTTAAAATTAGTAAGAATAACAATAGCCTTATCCCAACATCAGGTTGAGCTTTAGGCCAGATTCCATATGCAGGTGCCTTATCGTTTACCTTTTCTTTGTACTCAATTACAAAATCTTAATGCAGAATTATCCTTAGAAATGACAGGAAGTTCTTGGTATTTAGAGTAAGAACTTTCTTACTGAGGACTACTTGAGGTTTCCATCGTGTGTTGAGTCAATAAGTCTATCACACTCAAAAGTAAGACGTTTGAATGCTGAAAGACTCAACTTGGAAGATGAGGGTGAACGGTTCCAAACTCACTCGTTGGTAGTATTGACCTCTGTATTTTTCCATGTTCTATGTAAGAATTTGGGTGAGAGTGTTGAAAAATATACTAAATGATATACTCAGAGATTTCTTCCTCTGCTAGGTAAAGAAAATCATGAAATGGTGAAAAAGTCACGCCTAGAGATTGAGCCATTTGGTCACAGTTTGGTCTTAAGAAATTCGGATATTTTATACATAGCATCAAAAACTGTGACAGTCTTACCCTAAAGTAACGGGCTCAACCTATTTAAGATGCTGCATATATCACTAATATACACAAGATCAATGTCACGAAGAAATGTTTTCATTTTATCTCTTACCTCAAAATTACTGTGAGCACCCTGATCTTGCATGGAGAGGACACTTCAGGTACAAAGACAAAACCTTGAACGTCATGTCCATTTCATGCCTCAAATCATGACTCGATTGTACTAACAACTTTCACTAATTCCTTCAACATTGACTCAAGAGCCAGAGACACATAGCTGACCAGTAGCTGTTCTCTGTAAATAAGCTAATGTATGGACTTACATTCAAATGCAATATATTTTATTCATGGCAAACCACCCTTGCTGCCTACTCAGTTGGTATTTAATCACTGTTAGCCCTACTGCACTTTTGTCTACACCATTGAACTCCCCAAATAATTGGTAATGGAAAAACCAAGCAGTTTGGCACAGAAATATATTCAGTAAGTGCTGAACGTTGTTGTTATAATCTCAGCCATCCTGCAGGACAACACTTGAAAGTCATCTCGCCATGGAACCTCCCTGAATCCCCAAATCAGACTTTTTTTCCAAAGTACGTCCTATAGTACCTTGTGAAAATTACCCACGTAATAGTCAAACAATTCACAACGTGCAGAGTAAAAAGTGAATGTTCCTCAGTTAACCATTTGACATCGATCTTTTTGAACTTTTACCTATGACACATAAATATAGAATTACTTTTCGTTTACATTCTGAAACTCTTCCTCCTCATAGCAAATTTCACATTTTATTCTTGAGTGTAGTTATTTTTGTGTAGTTTTCTATGTAGCTGTACTGTAACTTTCCTTCAGGTTAGGGAAGGTGCTTTTTTCATTTTTGCATCAAGACCTTCTTGGCAAACAGTGGGCACTTAATAACAGGTGTCCACTGGAATGGATAACTGTTCCCCATTGTAAACAGGAAATTGAATTTAAACCTCCTCAAATCCCACTTTTTTTGAATGATATTCTCCCAGACCATTAATTAGGCCAATCTTCTACTGATAACCTAGAACATTTATCTGTTTCTAAGATTTAGGTACTAACCCATAAGCTGCCTGGTATCATGATTTATCTATTTCACATGGGTTTAAAATCTTGTCTGTCCCATTAGATAGCTCCTTGATGATGTGAATTATATCTAAAGGACAAGACCCCACACATAACAGACACTCCATAAATGCTTCTAGAATTAAAGTAGAATTGAAGTGTTGAACTTTGTGCCACCAGTAGCAAGTTGAAATGTAGGAAAAAGAAACTCTATCCTTGTTTTATGCCTCACTAACAATTTAGGTTCCCCATTTGAAACGTGTAATGACATAAACATGAGTAAGACAGACACATGGACCTTCTAAGAAAATCCCCTTTCCCTTCTTCTCAAGGCTCAGAGAGAGACAAACAACACATGGAGGAGATAAAATTAGAATTATAAAGGATAAGTACACAGGTGCTTGTTTGTATTATTTCGATTTGCACATGTCATCTTCATGTTTGTCAACTCCCATTAGATTGAACCAGGCATGACTCTGAAAACAGTGACTGATGGTGAAGCCACACATCTTCATGAAGCTTCCATTGCAAGAAGTCGATGTTTTTCTTTCAAAGTAGTCATGTTAGGAAGATAGTGCTTATTTTAAGTACGTTGCTATTATTTAGCATATTTTTGAGGTTCCTTTGAAAAATTTTCCAGTTCACAGACTATAAGAATAAAATATATTTCTTGCTTTGTAGTCTCCTCTTGCTGCCGACATAAAACTGTGTTACCCAGTTGTATAACCTGTCTGATTTAAGACTTATTTTCAAATGCCTTTCAATACTAAAAAAAAAAAAAAAAAAAATCGCACATCCTCCAGGAATTGTAATAATTATAATTATACTACTAATAACATTTACTGAACACTCACTAGGTACCAAGCACTGTGTTAAGTACTATTTTTAGGGTTTCTCACTTAGCCCTCACAAAAACCCAATGAGGTAGATAATAATATATCACCATTTTACTCCGAGGAAACTTAGGCACAAAGGTGTTTAATAACTGGCCCAAAGTGATTTATCATCACCTTTGAGGTTGTTCATAAGAAAATGTTTCAGATTCTGAAGAAAATTCCAGAAGTATTTCTTGGTTATCTTTGGACAATGGCATCATTATGAGAATGTTTGTAGCTTTGTGGGTGTCTTCTCTAAAGGAAATAATAGTTGTTTGAATACATAAATATTGGAACTTTTGTTAAAAATTAGGCTCATGAATTTATAGTCTCATTCCTTGAGTTTCTTCTCCTTTGATGTTTCTCCACAGAGCCTAGTGCATTATTTTAAAGAGAGTGGAGACATAATTTATGTTTCTTGTCTGGTAATATGCAAGCCAAAGCTTTCAGTATTGAGTCTGAATGACAATTGTGATAGCATGACAAGTCATCTTTCTTTTGGATTAGAATTTACAGTAATAGGGATGAAAAAAAAAAAAAGGAAGAAAGAAACTCAGAGGAAACATCTCTTGGTCCAGCGATGGAGAGAGAGGTGCCTTCAATTCCTGACAAAGTGGGGATGGTGTGGGTCAGTAGCAGGAAGGGACAGAGCCGGCGGGCCAGGGCTGCGTCCTGGTCAGTCATTACGATCCCTATCAGTTCTTCCCAGGCCAACTTCCTGCTCTGCTGTTGGGATGGGCCTCCTCTGCCCAGGGCAGCGTCTCACACACATATGTACTGTTTTTCCGAAAATAACACCTAACTGGAAAATAAGCCCTAGCATGATTTTTCAGGATGCCATCCCCTGAACATAAACCCTAATGCATCTTTTGGAGCAAAAATTAATATAACACCCAGTATTATATTATATTATATTATATTATATTATATTATATTATATTATATTATATTATATTATATTACGTTATGTTATGTTATATTATATTATATTATATTATATTATATTATATTATGTTATATTATACCCGGTCTTATGTTATAATAAAATAAGACCGGGTCTTATATTAATTTTTGCTCCAAAAGATGCATCAGAGCTGATTGTCCAGCTAGGTCTTATTTTCGGGGATACATGGTACGTAAATATTTGATGACAAAGTGAACCATCTGCTTCTAAAGCTAAGTATACACCCAAACTTCAAGTTAATATTTAGCAGACTTGGAAACCATTTTAGTGGCAATTGTGTTTCAGAATATCATGTACTTGATACCTTTGAAGACCCCTCCTTTCAGGTCATACACACCCTCAAACTATCAAACGCCAGCCTCCTAAACCTCTAAGCTCAAATATCTTTGAAACAAATGGAAACAAGCCATTTCTATTGTTGCTCTTTTTACTTTTTATTTAATAGGAAACCTTCACATTTTTAATTTCACTGAGGCCCCTCACTCAATTATTTCAAGCCTGGGGAATAGAGACCCTAGGGATCTGAAAATTAAAAAAATGGAAATCACTATCTTATTTGCTATATTTCAAAGAGCAAGAAACTCTTAGACTTATTAAGACTATACAAGGTAACATTACTTTTGTTTAAAGGCTAAATAAATTTTGATTGGATATTACATATTTTAATTAATAAAAATAAGCTAATTAGTCAACTGTTACTTAAAAATGTTAATCCTTTTGGTTGACCCAAATATTTTAAAACACAGTGTTCTTGAGGGCAATAAAGTTGGGGGATAAAACATTGCCTGGCACGTAGTAGTGGCTCAATAAAATTGTATCAAGTGGAGAATTGAAGCAAGTTTTGCTTTTAATCAGTGTTATTGACTTTTTAAAGAACAAGGGAAAATTTCTTCAACAGCATCTTAGTTTGAATCGTTTTGAGAAATATGAGAGAAAATTGTTTCCATGTCGCTCTCTCCTAGCTTCTGGTAGCTTGCTAGTAATCTTTAATGTTTCTTGACTTGTAGAAGCACCACCTCATCTCTGCCTTCATCTTCACATAGCATCTTCCCTGTGTGTGTGTGTGTGTGTGTGTGTCTGTCTGTCTGCAAGTTTCCCTTTTTTATGCTGTCCTATGGATAACACTCACCTTGGATTAGGGCACACCGTAATGACCTTGTTTTAATTTTATTACTTCTGCAAAGATCCAGCCTCCAAATAAGGTCACATTCTGAGGTATTGGGGGTTAGGATTTCAACAGATGAATTTTGGGAGTTCACAGTTCAAGCCATAACAGAAACCTTTTACAGTGAGGAGGAATATGAGGACACAAGTGGGATTCATGATTTTCCCCACTGGTCAATAACTGGTGTTCTTAGAGAAGCCTAATAAATCAGCATCAAAATTAAGATGTAGAAACTATATTATCAGAGGCATTTATAAAACAGTGGTTTGGAATAGAGACTGTGGGACCATTCTGCCTGGGTTGTATTTTTGATTTTATCACTTCCTAGCTGAGTGACTTTGGTAAGTCATCTAACCTCTTTGTACCTCAGTTTTCCAATCTGTAAAATAAGGATGACATATAGGGCTGTTAAGAACATTCAGTGAGTTAATACATGTTGTTGAGCACTCAGGGCTATGCCCAAGGTATGCACTTTATTAAACTTAGTTAAATTATTTATTGTAGTTCATGTAAAAAATGATTGTATAGCAATAGAACTATACCCTGGGCATGCTATCGAGGGCGTACTCTTATTTAGAGAAGATGAAGGGCAGTCTAAGCTGCCTTAGTCTTTGTACAGCGTAGTGCATAATTGACTACAAAGGTGACATGTCTCAGATACATTCCGAAAACTTAGGATAATCTGAGGAGCAGACATTTCCTCTGCAGAAGGGGTGTCATGAGAAGCTCATCATAGTGGTGAGAGACCCTTCAGTTCCTTTCCTATCCTAATTGCCTCTCCATCATCTTGCTTTGAGGCCAGGTGAGGATCCGAGTTGAACAGAAAGACTCACTAGCTCTTAGCTTTCCTCACATGAATCCAAAGCCCAGAAATAAGAGAGTGGCTTGTATGGTGGAGGAGAGGGAGGGTTTCTGCTTCAACGGACAGCATGGATTGTGCTTTAAAACAACCCAAGAGTGACACAACGACATGTAATCAGAAGTTCTCTACCATGTCCTTACTAAGAATGGACTCGATCATTTGGACATTTAAGGTGGGAAACTGTCATAACCAAAGGTCTTTCTTGGAAGTCTAGGGATGGTTAAAACTACCATATTTGACCATTTAAATGGCAACCCTTGTTAGTTGTGTATGTTAGTGTACATGATATTTTGAATATTTCTATTAATTATGGAATAGTTTCTTTTTGACTGTATTTTTAATGACCACATAAAATCCCTCAAATGATGCATTATAGTTCACTTAACTATCCCCTTATTGGACATTTGGATAGCTTTTATTTTTTCATAATTACAAATAATTCTCTGATGAACATCTTGGTAAATAAACCTTTTTCCATATTTTGGATTCGTTTCCTAGGACAGGTTCCCAGAAGTGAAATTACTGGATCAAAAAGTAACTACATTTTTATGATTCTTAATACATACTGCCAAATTGCTTTCCTAAAGAGCTGCACCAATTACTACGAATATTGCAGTTGTAGACGAAAGTGCAAGTACTACTTATTGTATCTCTGCAGTGTTGGATTTTATGGAATTTTTATTTTGATAATTTTTTTCCAGTAAAGTGGTATCTTAATTTATTTTTAATTTGGATTTTATTACTAGTGAGACTGACCATCTTTCTATGTTTTTTTTGTTTTTTCTTATCATGAATTGTCTTTCCTTTGCCCATTCAGAGATCTTGATATTTCTTAATAATTTTGTTTAAACTCTTTCTTACTTTAAAGGTATTCCCC
This sequence comes from Rhinolophus ferrumequinum, assembly GCF_004115265.2. Lineage (NCBI taxonomy): Eukaryota > Metazoa > Chordata > Mammalia > Chiroptera > Rhinolophidae > Rhinolophus > Rhinolophus ferrumequinum. Next base: position 44,308,347 of record NC_046290.1, on the reverse strand, counting down.
ATTTGTAAATTTAATCTGTTATGAATAATTTCTTTAGTCTGTGACTTCTTTTAATATATTTGTTTTTTATTCATTTGCAGGCATTTAGGATTTAGTAGTAAGCCTACGATATCTTTTCCGTTTAAAAATATCTTCTATTGCTAAGCTTACAAAGTCATCCTCTCTTCAGAAGTTTGATATGTATCTGATTCCATTTTTTCTATGTTTGAATTTTTTAAGCAGTTTACACTTAATCCATCTGACATTTATTTTGGTCTATGCTATAAGAAAGAGATGTTTTGCTTTTTCATTTATATAAAGTGATTCTTTCTTGATTTAGAATTTCCTTTTAGAAAAAGTTACTTTAAGGTGAAGAACTTAATTTCAGAGTACCTAGTAGGAAGTCAGTAGGAGTAATGGGATGAGATCTTGTCTGTTTGGGGAAGTGGAGCAGAGAGTTGAGGGAATGGAGGAATTTGGGGGGAGGACTGTGAAACTATTGGATGAAACTTGGTAGAAAGTAGGGAGATGGACAAAATGATTACTTCCAGCTCTATTTATTTGCAGAATGCCAGTATGCCCAGATTATATATTGAAGATGTTCTTTATATGATCAAAGAGTCAGCAACATTATCACTCTTCGCTGATACATTTTCTTTATTGTGCATTATCAGCAAATTCTAAAATAATAAAGAAGAAAACTAGGAAAGGGTTCATCTGTTCTTTCATTCATTTAATAAATGTTTATTGAACACCTGCATGTGTCAACCACTGTTCTAAGTGCTGAGGATATAATAGTGAGCACAACCACTGAGATTGAAGAGTTATATTTGGCAAAAGACTTTATACCCAATACATTCAAGATCCTCCCAATATGGTCCCAGCTTGTCATTCCAGCCATATCGCCTGCTCTTCTCCTAAATATAACATATACAGTGTTTCCCTGAAAATAGGACCTAGCTGAGCAATCAGCTCTAATGTGTCTTTTGGAGCAAAAATTAATATAAGACCCAGTCTTATTTTACTATAATATAAGACCCGGTATTTATAATATAATATAATATAATATAATATAATATAATATAATATAATATAATATAATATAATATAATATAATATAATATAATATAATATAATATAAAATACTAGGTCTTATATTAATTTTTGCTCCAAAGGATGCATTAGAGCTGATTGTCCAGCTAGGTCTTATTTACGGGGAAACAGGTTATTTCAAACAATCTAGACATTTTACTATTTTCTGTACTATTTCCAAAGTACCTTTAGTACTTTGGCCGCTGGTCTCTTATTCACAGTGCCCCCTTCCCTTTAAACATTCCCTATCCCCACCCATATCTCCATTTAAAAGGTCTTGAGTGCCACTCCTGCTCAAAGCTTTTGCTTGTATTCTGAGACAGATATGACCACATTCTTTTTGCTTTTGCTTCCTTTTGGAACTTTGCTCCTCTTGATAGAAACTCCTTGGATTTTAGTTGTTTATTTGTCTCTTCCCTCATTTTTCCTTATTAAACTGTGAACTCCCAAGAGCAAAGATAAGAGCTTTTGCCATTTTCTAATCCTTATACCTCCAAATATAGTACTATGTGACGAATTCTGGACAGTGGGACATGAGTGGAAGTAATGTGTCACTCGAAGAGTATGTGTTCTGGACGGTACAGCTACAAGATTGTAAGAGTCCATCAATTTAGGTCCTTGAGTGGATATTGGAACACATCCCCCACCAACGTACATTGTATAAGTATTTTAAGCAAGAAAAAAAAGGAGGCAAAAAATTAATATAAGACCTGGTCTTATTTTACTATAATATAAGACTGGGTCTTACATAATATAATATAAGACATTTTACTGGGTCTTATATTAATTTTTGCTCCAAAAGATGCATTAGAGCTGATTGTCTGGCTAGGTCTTATTTTCAGGGAAACATGGTAGGATGAGTTCACAAACTTAATTGTCCTACCTCGTACACATTCACTTTAAAACAGAGATTGTAGATTTTGTCATATTAATTTTATACTCAGACATTTTATGAATTCTGTTATTTTTTTTTGTATAATAATTTTACAGTTGAACCCCTTTGGGTTTATTTTTCTTGTTCAGTTTTATCAGTTTGGGTCTCTGGAATAGTGAGCATTAGATGATAGCAGGAAGGGTGGATTTCCTTCCTTTGTTCATGATTTTAATGGGGAATATTGCTTATGTTTCATTTTAAAAGGTCACTGTAATGAGATTTTAGAGCAAAAGAAAACGATACTTTGGAGATATATGATCAGGATATGATAGACCAGGTACTGAGGAGCTACATCCATGGGCCAACTTCAGCTCGCTGCCTATTTTTACAAATAACATTTTATTGGAACACAGTCATATTCCTTTCTTATATATTATCCATGACTGCTTTCACTGAAAATATTTTCTATGTGGTTCTTTACAAAAAATTTTGCCATCCCCTGTGCTAAACTATGCTTCAGTACCAATTCTAAACTATTTGATGCTTAACATAACAAAAGTTTATTTTTAACATTTGCATTTTTTTGTCAACCTGATATGGTAAATAAATGCATCTCAGTGCAGTTATAATGTGCTCTTACTGATATTGAATATCTTTTCATTTTTAAGTGTTTGTATTTCATATTTTCTGAACGTCTTTTATATTATTTATCCATTTTCTCTTTGCTTGTTGGTTGTTTTCTTATTACTTCCTAGAAGCTCTTTAAATATTAGAGGAACTGCCCCTTTGTGATATAAATTGCAACCACTTTTTCATAGTTTGTCATTTATCTTTTGACTTTGTTAAGATAATTTTGCCATGAAGTTCTTTTAAATGTAGTTACATTTATCTGTCCTTTTTATGGCTCTTAGATTTGTGTCTTAATCTGGAAGGCCATTCCCATTTCAAAATTCAAAAGAAAATCACTCACATATTTTTCCTAGAGTTTTTTTAAAAAAATTATTTATTTATTTTATTAGTTTCAAGTGTACAAAGCAACTTAATAGTTAGACACATAAAACCCTCATAAAGTGATAACCCATCCCCCAAGCTACTACCCCTCTGACATCTTATATAGCTATTACAGTATCATCAACTATCTCCCTATATTGTACTCCATATCCCATGACTATATATAACTATATATTTAGTTATAGTTGACAGTCAGTTATTCTACTTCAGCTTCAGGTGTATAGCACATTGGTCAGGCATCTACACAGTTGTATGACGTGATCCCCTGATAAGTCCAATGCCCATCTGGCACCTTACGTGATTTTTACAACATTGTTGATTATATTCCCCATACTGTATTAAATATCAATTTATATTTCTTAATGCCTTCACCTTTTTCACCCTGCCCCCAACCCCATTCCCATCTATCACCCCGATAGATCTAGCACCTATCTGGCACCATACTTAGTTATTACAATATTATTGACTATATTTCTTATGCTATATCCTACATCCCCATGACTACTGTGTAACAACCAATTTATACTTCTTAATCCCTTCTCCTTTCACCCATCTATAACTCCTCTCCCATCTTAAAGAATTCCCTCTAAGAGTCCTTGTAATACTGGTTTGGTGGTGATGAACTCCTTCAGCTTTTTTTTGTCTGGGAAGCTCCTTCTCCATCCTTCAATTATAAATGACAGCCTTGCTGGGTAGAGCAATCTTGGTTGTATGGGATTGCTTTTCATCACTTGGAATATTTCCTGCCACCCCCTTCTTGCCTGCAAAGTTTCTGTTGAGAAATCAGCTGACCGTCTTATGGGTGCTCCCTTTTATGTAACTAACTGCTTTTCTCCTTCTGCTTTTAAGATTCTATCTTTGTATTTAACCTTTGGCATTTTAATTATGATGTGTATTGATGTTGGCCTCTTTGGGTTTATCTTGCTTGGGACTCTCTGTACTTCCTGGGCTTGTATGTCTTGTTCCTTCACCAAGTTATGGAAGTTTTCTGTTATTATTTCTTCAAATAGGTTTTTAAAATTCCTTGCTCTCTCTTCTTCTTCATCTGGTGCCCCTATAATGTGAATGCTGGTATGCTTGATAATGTCCCGGAGGCCCCTTAAACTCTCCTAAATTTTTTGGATTCTTTTCTCTTTTTGCTGTTTTAGTTGGGTGTTTTCTGCTACTTTATCTTCTGCATTGCTGGTTGGATCCTCTGCTTCATCAGATCTACTGTAGATTCCCTGTAATATATTCTTTGTTTCCATTATGGTACTCTTTATTTCTGAGTGGTTCTTTTTTATGGTTTCCATTTCCATTTTTATACTTCCTGTCTCTCTGTTGAAGTTCTCCCTGAGATGACTGAGCATTCTTTTAACTAGTGTTTGGAGCTCTGGATCTGATAGATTGCTTAGCTCTGTTTCACTTAATTATTTTTCTGGAGTTCTGTTCTGTTCTTTTATTTGGGACATGTTTCTTTGTCTCCCCATTTTGGCTGCCTCCCTGTATTTGTTTCTTTGTATTAGGTAGGGCTGCTATGTCTTCTGGTCTTAGTAGAGTGGCCTTATGTAGTAAGTGTGCTGTGGGGCTCAGTGACACAGTCTTTCTGGTCACCTGAGCCACGTGCTCCAGGTGTGTCCTTTGTGTGGGTTGTATGTGCCCTCCTCTTGTAGTTGAGCCTTTGGTTGATAATAGCACATCAATGGGAGGAACTGACCCTTGGGCTCACTGGTGGTGAGGACTGGTCTTGACTACAGTGGAAAAGTTGTGGTGCAGGGGCAGATCCTATGGAGCAGGATCTGCTTCAGCAGTACTCTGGTGCCTGCCCAATCTGTCCCTTGGGTGTGTCATAGTTGAAGGAGGCTGGGTGATACTTCAGCTCATTTTGAAGCTGGCCACTGGGGGCACCAGCCCCAGGACCACCTTAGAAGGGATCCGCTGTAGGTCGATTTTAGCTACAGGCCCTGCCCCACCTAGAGCCACCCAGCAGGAGCCAGAAAGAAATCTGCAGATGGCTGCCATCCATGTGGTGTTTGAAAGTGCCTTGAGAGACCAAGCCACAAACCAAGGCTGGCTGCTGCTAGTGCCGGCTTAGGGCTGCTCAGCCAGAAGTACAGGACACACTCAAATCAGATGCTGCTTGTCTGGGTTCCGCGAACCTTTCAGAGACCCTAAGAAAGTCTGCAGCTTGAGCCAATGCAGGTGGTCTGCACCTTTTCTAATGTTTTTATGGCTTACTTTTGCATTTAAGTCTTTGATCTATTTGGAATGTATTCTGGTCAATTATCAGTAGTTGATATAACATTTTTTCCCCCAGATGCCTACTCTTCTAATACCATTAATTTGAAATGTCATTTTTATCATATACTAAATTTCCATTTTTTATTTGGGCTATTTCTCTACTTTCTATTCTGTTCCATTGGTCTGTCTATTCATGGCTAGTATCACACAATTTGAGTTATTGTAGCTTTAAGATGTATTTTAATATTCAGTTGGGATTGTTAAATCTTCATTACTCCTCCTTCTCAGTTTTACTGGATATTTCTTATTTTTTCACATGAGATTTAAAATGAATCTATCTAGTTTCAAACAAGAAAGTGTTTGCATGTTGTAATAAAATTTTATTGTTATGTTATAAATTAATGTTATAGCATTAATTTATAAAATAACTTTGACATTGTTACCACCATCCTATCTCAGAAAACAGCGTGTCTTTTTATAAATTCAAATCTTCTTTTGTGCCTTTCGGGAGTGTTAAAGTTCTTTTCTTTTTCTTTGCCATGGATATTTGAAAATTCTTGTCTCAGTTTTTTCTAGGTATTTTGTTGTGGTAATAACTGTTATTGTAAATGGGTTTTTTAAAATTCCAATATATCTTGAAACTGATTTTTGTATATACAAAAGCATTTAACTTATATATATTAATTTAATGAATTCTCTAATTACTTAAAGTCATTTTTTAAATTCAGTTAATTTTCTTGGGCCAGTTTTCCTCATGTACCATTTTTACATCATTTATTCTTTCTCTCAGATCATCGCATTACACTAGTGGTGATAATGGGCCACATAATAAAAGACATTTCAAAAAACTATAAAAAACAGAAAAGAAAATAATGACAGTATGAAAGGTAAGAGCTAAACTTGTGTACCTTATCAATAAATGTAAGTGAGCTCAAACGTCTATTTAATTAAAAAAATTTTCAAATTGAAATTGCATAGCACAATCCAATTTGATGAGTATACAGTAAAAACACTTAAAATAAAGCTATAAGATGTTTGCAAATAAAAGGGCAAGCAAAATGATACACTAGAATAGCAAATTAAAAGACAAAAAGACAAAAAAAAAAGACTGTGGCTCTGATATTAATTTCAGATAAGGTAGAATTTAGGGACCGAAATAATTTCAAAGAAGGAGGCCACTTAATGCTAAAGGATGCAATTCACAAGGAAGATATTAGCTACAAATATCTATGACTAATTAGTACATCAGCAAAATTAATGAAGCAGAAATAACAGGACATACAAGGAAAAGGAAGCAAAAGGACAGAAAAAAAAAAGGATAAAGAAAACCAATATAACAAATAATATGGTAGATAATACTTATAAGTAGGAACCGATGATTGGAAATATACCATATTTTTAAATGCCTGTGAACATTCATGAAAATGGACAAATATTAATCTTATATAATCCAGATATTAATCTCAATAAATTCCAAAAATTAGAAATAATGTAGTCAACACTTTCTGATCACAAATCAATAAAATTGGAAATTAATAATATTTAAAAACAAAGACACATTTACCTGTTCTATAGACACTTTCTCATGGAGGTGAGGCCTATGAGGATTGCTCAATTTGGTGAAATCCGTGTTTTCTATAAAGTCTGTCTATGAAGTGGCAGTTCCTGTGTTTAAAAAATTTAATTGAAGTGGTTTTGTGTATATGTACTCAGCCAGTATTTGATATGCAACTGAACTGAAAAAAAACATTCTCATAAAATTGAGATGATCATAGAATGATACTATTATTAAGGAGGAAAGAAGTTACTGGAGAACTCATTTAGCTATTTCCAAGGGACATTAAGCCTGTTTCCCCATCCAATACTCTGTTGTTATCATCGAAGGCTGGCTCTTCAGTGGATGATGAAAAGGAGGGAATGTGTGATAACAATACCAGGATTGACACATACATGCGTACTGTACTTACTTGTTTGGTATCTTACAGCCAGCTTAGAAGGCTATAGATGTAGCAAACACATTGTTGGAATTTCAAGAGTCTGAATTTTAACCTTATCAGCTATGTTTCTTTCTTAAAGCATGAAACAAAATCAGCATTTTCTTTTTATTTCTTGGAAGCATTCAAAGTGACAAAGATAGTGAAAAACAGAAAGAAAATATCCATTGTTATTGAAACTGAAACCCTAAGCTATAAAATAAGAGGAAGCATTGCTTAAAACAGTGAACGTCAAACGGGAGTACAGGAAGAAACAGAGAGAGGATGCTATGAGCTGCACACATCGCAGAAAGCTAGCAAACACATATCTTTAAATAGGTGGTATTAATACATACTGAAGTATAAAAACCAACACTCCTTTATTTGTATCAGTGGAGATGGAGTGAGCAAGCTGGCAGATGGAGCTTCCTTGATTCCAGGTGGAAAGAGGTTGTGAGAAGCTGAGAAGTCAGAATTGAAAAGGACTCAAATAGACAAGCCGTATTTACCAGAAATGGTCTATTGGTGAGACTGGAGAGAAGCCACTCCTTGGTTACAAGGTGAGCAATGCAGTGTGATTTTTGTCAGCTGGGGAGAAGTAAAGATTAAACTCATTCATGGATGCAGCCCTGTGCTGTGAGGATTATTTTATCTTGAAACAAGGTTATAGACCTTTTCCTAAAACAACTGACTACGGAGAGTTGATCCAGGAATTATTCATGTTACTCAAAGGTAAACTGAAACAACAATAATAGAGGACTCACTACAGGATCTATATAGAAGTACTACACGAAAAAAAACTGGGAAAAAAATACCAAGAAAACCTACCAGTTGGGGAAAATATTTGTCATTAAAATGTTGTTACAGCACAGGTAAAAATTGTGATTCAATATATTACTATAGAGTAATGGAGAAATTATAAACCTGGAAGACAGGCAAAGGAAATCCCAAATATGCATAATTGGAGCCTCTAAAGTAGAACACCAAATAAAAATATAATTCAATTAAAGTTTCAGGACTGGAATCCACAAATTTTAAGGGCATAACATGTCTCCAGGAAAATTGGCATAGGACGATTAACACCAAAATCTCCTTATAAAATTACTAAGAGCTGAAGGCCTTAGAGCTGAAGAATATTGTGGGCACCTAGGCAAAAAAATGAAGTCAACTGGAAGAGAAAAAAAATATAAATATCATGCTGGCCTCAGACTTCTTCACAGTAACATTCAGTGTTGGAAGTGGATAGAGTAACATCTTTAAATTACTGAAGGAGAATGTGTGAGTCAAAAATACTATACTCATATAAATTGCTATTTATAGATAAAACAACAAGAACATCAACAACAAAATATTTACCATGAAAAAATGAGGGAATTTTTTTCATGTGGGCCTGTTCTGAAGATATTGGCAGAAGAATTTTAGCCAACCAGTAGGTGAATGAAGAAATAAAGATAAAAAAGAACAGAGATGATCAATAGAATGTAAACATTATAAACCCTGATATTGTAGATATAATGTACATAATCAAAATTGATGGGGAATAAAAAGCTACAGATAGTGAAGTTATGCCTGAGTTTCTAAAACTAGGGATCATTTAATGAACTGACAAATAATAAAGATAGAATTGTAAAGGTATAAATGCAAACATTAAGAAAATATGAAAATTATTCATATAATTTAGTGGGGAAGAGGAAGCTATTTATGAAAAATCAAGTGGACAAAAATAAGCAAGGAAAGAAAACCTATATAATATTGAATTAGATTGCATTTATATATAATCTCTGTATCATGAAAATTGAAGATAAACTCATTCTTTGTATTCATAGAACGTTTATAAATATTCACCAAATTTCAAGCCATAAAGTATAAATTTCAAATGGTAGGAATAGTTCTAACAAATATATTCTAATCACTGTGCAATAGGATTAGAAATTAAACCATAGAACAAAACAAAATAAAAAATAAAATATCACTTGGGGAAGAAAATCTCTCGAACAACTTTTTAAGCTGAAGAGGGCATCAAAATTGAAATAGTCAATTAGAAAATAATGACATTGATAATGAAAGCAAAGCTAAGAGACTCATCAGGATATTGATCCTCTTGTATAGTACTTAGAGGAAAATTTATAACAATAAGCAGTAAATAAAGGGTGAAAATATCCGAATGAAGTATCCAATTTTAGAAGAGTAACAATATAAAAGCAAAACAAAGCTAAGGAAGGAAGAAGGAAGGAAAACGAGAAATTAATAAATTAATTTAAACAGAAATTAATAAATTAAAAAGTAGATAATCTAGATATAACAAATCCAACAGCTGGATTAGTGGGGGAAATATTTTTAAAGATGTGTTAGTTGACCTAAACAAGAGAAAAAGGAAGACACCACAATTAGAAAACAAGAAGTGCCATTAGTGAAATAACCACCTATGCAAAGGAAAGCAAAGAAGTTACAAGACTTTCTGTGTTCACATTTATAAAAATAAATTTGAGAATCCAGATGCAATGTATAATTGTCTAGAAAAGTATAAATTGCCAGAAGTGACCCAGAGAGATAAAAATATCATACTACCATTATCATAGGATAAAAGAGAAAACTATTTAAAATTTATCCCACTACTAAGAAGCAGTGGGTTTGATAGTCTCAGAGGATAATTCTACCGAACCTTTAAAGGATAGAGAACTGCAATGAAATTTAAACTCTTCTTTCATAGTATTCTTATATGATCCTTTGTATTCCTGTGGTATCTGTTGTAACTTCTTCTTTGGCACAGTGGCCAAGACATGGAAACAACCGAAGTGTCTGTTGATAGATGATTGGATAAAGAAGATGTGTACATATATACAATGGAATATTACTCAGCCATAAGAAAAGGTGAAATACTGCGATTTGCAACAACATAGGTGGATCTTGAGATTATCACGCTGAGTAAAAGAAGTCAGACAGAAAAAGCTGAGAATCACATGATTTCACTCATGTGTGGACTATAAAACTGAAAGCAACAAATGAACAAGACAAACAGACAAAAACTCATAGACACAGACAATAATTTAATAGTTACCAAGGGAAAAAGAAAGAGGAGGAAGGTAGAAAAGGGTAAAGGGTGAAAAAAGTTTAAACTTTTCTTGACCACAGAAGAAGGTAACCTTCCAAAACATTTTATAATGCAAGTATACCATTGATTTCAAAATCCAACAAAAATTGAACAAAAAGCTTAGGTTATCAATTTCACTTATATATATTAATGTAAAATCCAAAATAAAATAGTTGCAAACAGAGTATAGCAGCATACAAAAAATTAATATAGCACGGTGAATTTTATTTTAGAAAAGCAAGAATTATTCAATATTATAAAAATTTATTTCAAAATTTACAGTATTAATAGGTAAAATAAAACTATAGTATAACTCCATAGAGGTATTTATTAAAAGCATTTAATAGAGTTCAGTTTTCATTCTTGAATTTAAAAATCTTTCAATAAATACAGTTTTCATTCTTGAATTTAAAAATCTTTCAATACATAGAAATAAATGTGTGTGTGTGTGTGTGAGTGTGTGTGTGTGTGTGTGTGTATTCCAAACAACCAGTATGATTCTTAATAGGAAAATATTAGAAACATTTCTGTTAAAATTAAGAACAAGACACAGATGTCCTCTCTTATAAGTCTTATATTTGTTAAGTTCTAAGAGATTATAGCCAGTACAATTAGATTAAAACAACTGAAAAGGAAATATGAAAGATTTTTATGAAGAAAAAAAATTCAGTGCTAGTAAAAGACTTGAAAATTAGCGAATGAAGACTTGCACAAATAAAAAGGCATATTGTAATTAATTTTGGAAAAGAAGCATCAAAATCAGAAAGATGTCAATTTCCTGTAAGCTATAAATTTAATATGATTCCAATAAAAAAAATCAAAAGAATATTTTTGTGGAACTATACAAGCTGTTTCTAAAGTTCAAATGGAAAATAAACAAAATTCTGATAAAGAAGATAAAAAGAGGGAAAAACCAGCGCACTATTAGCTCTTGTTATAAAGCTACAACATATTAGAACAATCTGGTATTGATATCTGAATAGACAGGCAGATCAGTAGAACAGAATAGAAAGTGTAGAAATAGATCCAAGTCCATATGGTTATGTAGTGCTGATAAAGATGGTATTTCAAATCAATGGATAAAAAAAGGGATTACTCAATAAATAGTATTGGAACAATTGAGTGGCCATCTGGAAAAAATTTGAGAACTTTGTATGATACACCAAAATATATTCCCAATTGATTGGCTTAAAATATAAAACCATGCAAGTACCTTAGAAAACTCTGGAGAATTATTTTTATAACCATGTAATGAAAAAGACCTAAGTATTATGTAATACAAAACACAGAAGTCATGAAAAAAACGATAATCTACATATTTACAAAATTTATAAAACTTACAATAATCAAAATCAAAAAAATAAATGACAACCGGGAAGAAATATTTGCAACTCACAAAACAGATAAAGAATAATTTACTTATATAGAAAGAGCATCTACAAGTAAATAAGTACATGTCTTCTAAAACTATAATAGAAAAATAGGCAAAGGTTACAAATGGTGGTTCAAAGAAAATGAAATGCAAATAATTCTGAGAACTATGAGCAGATATTCAATCTTGCTCACAATTATAGAAACATAAATTCAAGTAAATTAGACAGTGTTTTTGCTTATATAGTCAAAGATTTTTTTTAAAAAAACAAAAACCTGATCATTGTTGGTAGTAGTATAAATGTATTCAATACTTATGTTGTATCTTTTTGTTACATCTATCAAAATTACAAAGTTCAATTTTTTTGGGTTTTCTGAACATATATGATCATGTCATCTGATAGTTTTATTTCATCTTTCCCAGTTTTATTTCTTCTTTCCCAGTTTGTATATGTTTTTCAGTTCTTTTTTTTTGTTTGTTATTCTTATTGTAATAGCTAGAACTTCCAGTATGATGTTAAAAAAGTGGGGAGAGGGGACATACTCAACTTATTTCTGATCTCAGTAACAAAACTTTGAACTTCTCACCATTAATTATGATGTTAGGTGTAGGATTTCTTGTACATATGCTTTGTCAAGTTGAGGAAGTTCCTCTATTCCTAGTTTACTGAGAGTTTTATTTTAATAGTAAATGAGTGTTGAATTTTTTTCAAGTGCTTTTTCTTCATCTATTAATATAATCATGATTTTTTTCTGTTTTAGCCTGTTGATGTAATGAATTACATTAATTGATTTATTAATGTTGAACCAGCCTTTCATACAAGGGATAAAGCCCACTTGGTTATGGTATATAATTCCTTTTATATATTGTTGGATTTTATTTGCTAATATTTTGAGGATTTTTGCATCTATGTTCATGAGAGATATACAGTCTGTAGTTTTCTTTCCTTGTAATGTCTTTGTATGGTATTGGGATTAGGATAATACTGGTCTTATAGAATGGGTTAGGAAATATTCCTTCTGTTTCTATCTTCAGAAAGAGATGGTAGAGAATTGACATAATATTTTCCATAAATATCTGGTAGAATTCACCAGTGAACACATCTGGGCCAGGTGCTTTTTGTTTTGGAAGGTAATTAATTATTAATTCAATTTGTTTATTAGGTATAGGTCTATTCAGATTGTCTGCTTCTTCTTGTATGAGTTTTGTATTGTGTCTTTTGAAGAATAGGTCCATTTCATCTAGGTTATCAGATTTGTGGGCAGAGTTTTTCATAGTTCCTCTGTTATCCATTTAATTTTCATGAATCTCTAATGACGTCTCCCCTTTCATTTCTGTTAAAAAGAAAGTTAGTAATTTGTGTTCTCTCTCTCTTTTTTCTTAGTCTGGCTGGGGCTGATCAATTTTATTGATTTTTTTTTCCAAAGAATCAGCTTTTGGTTTTATTAATTTCCTCTCTTAATTTCCTGTTTTTAATTTCATTGATTTCTGCTCTATTATTATTTTTTATACTTACTTTGGATTTAATTTGCCCCCTTTTTTCCCCCTAGTTTCCTAAGGTGTAAACTTAGATTATTATTTTTAGATTTCTTCTTTTCTAATGTATGTATTAAATGTTATAAATTTCTCTCTAAGCCCTACTTTTGTTGCATTCCATAAATTTTGAGAACCTGTTTCTCCATTTTCATTTAGTTCAAGATATTTTTAAATTTCTCTGGAGAGTTCTTCTTTTACCCATGTGTTATTTAGAAGTGTGTTGTTTAATCTCCATGTATTTTGGGATTTTCCAGTTATCTTTCTCTTACTGATTTCTAATTTAATTCCATAGTTGTCTGAGAATAGACACTGTTTGATTTCTCTTCCTTTAAATTTGTTAAGGTGTGTTTTATGGTCCAAAATGTGGTCTGTCTTTATGGATGTGGTATTTTTTTCTGTTTATCCTGCTTAGTATTTTTCATGCTTTTTGAATGTGTAGTTTAAAAAATTTTTAAATCAGTTTTGGGATATGTTCAACCATCATTTCTTTAAATATTTTTTGTGTGCCTCCTTCTCTTTCATTTCTTGATCTGAGACTCCAATTACATGTGTGTTACATTACTTGATATTGTCCTCTTACATGGCACTGAGGTTTAACTCATTTTTTTTTTTCAGCTTCTGTTTTCTCTGCTTGATTTTTGGATAGTTTCCATTTCTGTATCTTCAAATTCACTGATCTTTTCTTCTGTAATATCTAATCTGCTGTTAAGCCCATTAAGTGAATTATTAATTTTTTACATTTCAGTTATTCTGTTTTGAGGTTCTATTATATTTATATGGCTCCTTTTTATGTTTTCAACTACTTTCTTCATGTCCTTGTTTTCTCTTAAATTGTTAACTGTTTATAATAGCTCTTTTAAAGTCCTTGTCTGCTAGTTTGACATTTCTGTCTTCTAGGTCTGTTTCTATTGATTGCTGATTGGGGCCACATTTTGCTACTTCTTGACATATCCAGTAACTTTTTATTGGATGTTGATATTAGGAATTTTACATGATTGAGTGTATTTTATTGTTTTTCTTTAAAGAGTATTGACATATTTGTTTTGGCAGGCAGTTTTGTTACTTGCAATCAGTTTGATCCTTTTGAGGCTTGTTGTCAAGCTTTATTACTCCAGGTTTAGCATAGCCTTATTGTAGGGCTAGTTTATTCCTACTAATAAGGCCTAGCTTTTCTGTAGTCTTTACTGAATGCTTAGGTATTCAATGAGGGCTTTCGACTCTGAATAATAACAATTTGAATGTCTCTTAGTCCAGTGTGAGCTCAAAGAATTGTACAGTTAGAGAGCCCTTGCACTTGTTCTTTGTTTGGTTTTGTGGCATTCACTTACCCATGTGCAGTTTTAGATTTAGCCTAAGACTCAATGAGACTCCTATGTAGATTTTTGGAGCACTTGCTTTGTGTAGCTCCTCCCTCTCTGGAATGCTTCCCTCCAATTTCCAGCTGGCTCAGCCTTTCCAAGCTCCTATCACTGCTCGACTCAGAGAAGCTGCCAAGCTCAGCATACACTCCCCCTCCCTACCCTGAGGTTAAGAAATTAGCTTCAGGCATCAAGCCATGATGTCAGGGATCACAAATCTGTACTGCCTGTTATCTAATACCCCAAAACAGACATTTTATATATTCTGTCCAATTCTGTAGCTATCGGTTATGGGGGGAGGGGTTACAAATACCATACAGTTACTACTCCTTTATAGGTGGAAGCAAAAGTTCTTCCCCTTTTGATTTTAAAAATAAAGTAAATGGAAAGAACTATTAAAAGGAAAAGAAAACAACTCCAGATAATAAAAATAGTAACAGTTAATACTGAGTATTAGCTAGTGTTTGGAAGCAGGCCACATTAAAAATTACTGGTTGGTGTTTAAATTTGAGCAATCGTTTAGGAAGGCATTTTGACAAAACGAAAAGAAAAAAAAAAAACTTAATCGTTTTCTATTTTTGACCTAGCAACTTTACTTTTAGGGATTTATCCAGAGGAAATGATCAGACATATATGAAAGTATTCATTACAGAATTAATTATAGTAAGGAAAAATTTTACCTATAATAAGTAAAAAAAAAAATATTAACCTAAATATCCAACCATATAGACTTAGTGAAATAAATTTGTTGGTGCATCCATGAACAAATATTTTAATGACATAATATTTAATTACAAAAAATGATTTTGTGTAAATATAACTTGCTATGGGAGAATGTTTTAATAATTTTATTAAGTTAAAAAATCAGATTACGAAGTTTTTTCAGTTTGATCACAACAACATTATTATAAGCACGATGTAGAGAATACAAAAATATTAACTATAGCTATCCCTGGGTGATGTGATTATAGAAATATTTTCTACTTCATGCTTTTCTGAGTTTTCCGAATTTTCTACAATAAACAGAAACTCATGTAGAAAAATTTTAAGCATTATTTAAAAATGATTTATTAGATTAATCCCCAGTTACATGACAATTGGAATCTGGATAAAAATGGCTATAAGGGAGCCAGTGCATCAGGGGCCAAGTCATGAAATCTGTGTTTAAATTCCATTCCACAATTTGTTAGGTGAATGATCCTGAACAAGTTTTATAACTTCCTGGAAGTTGTCTTACCTGCAAAATGAGAGTAAAGATGCTATCTAATTCTTTGGGTTCTTAAAAGACTTTAATGAGATAATCTGCATACACTTTTAGCATAGTAAGATTCTACGTGTATACATGACAATACATTGTATTATTGCTATTATTTTTCCAAGTGCTGCTGCTACTGCTATTGCTACCGCTACCACTACCACCACCACCACCACCACCACCACCACCACCACCACCACCACCACCAATACAATTAGTAGGTTGAAGGACCTTATGAGGAGGATATGATTATAGTGTAAGATTAAGAGAAGAGTGCTGAAAAGGAAGAAAGGACAAGAGCCAGAGAGAAACTTTACCAATTTCATGGTTTTTCTTATGATCAGTACTGAAAAGAACCAAACAACAAAAAAAAAAACCCTCAAATTGGGAATTATTTTAAAGATAAACATTTATCTTTGAAGATCTTCAAGAAAAATAGAAATTACACCCCTTCTCAGTTTACATTAAGTATCAGGATTCGGGTTTTGTTTTGTTTTTTTCTTGACAGGCAGTAACACTTTATGTGAAAAAATGGATTATAGAACTTTCAAGTATAATAATGCTGACAAAATACTTTATTACTTCATGACTCAGTTTTTCCTCCTGTCAACTAGTTTAACATTTTTGACAGGCTTTTGAATGGAATATATAAAATGGATACCCTAAAAACATATAAAAACATATGAGAATCTGAGCACTACCCTCTACCTTCACTGTAGCCACATGGATCCAGCCACCATGAGCTCTGGTTTCCCTGCTTCTACTCTTGCCTCTCTCAAATCTATTCTTTCTATATAGTGTACCAGGATTGATACTTTTAAAATGGAAATAAAGTCAAATCCATGGGAGGCAATTCTAGGCCAAGAGAGCCACATGTGCAAAAGCAGGGAGGCACAACGTTACAACGTTATGGGAAGCTATGAGAGTGTGGCATTGCTACAGCTTCACGTGAAATTTGGGGACCAAGGAAGAGAGAGAGATGTTGAAGAGACATTAGGGCAGTTACGCTGACGTCGAGGCGGCTCCTAGTAACGAAGGTGGGGCCGGGGATTTTATGTTGATAACCCAGTGATTTTGAATGCTCCTGGCGCCTGGAACTGTTTTTAGGGCAAGAATCAGAACTGGAAGCCACAATCTTCTGATGGTTAGATCCTAAAGTCTTACCCTAGACCACATAAAATAGATATAACTGTGGAGCCAAATCCCTGGCCTAAGGGAAAAGAGCAGCTTACAAGCTTGAGTGGCACCACCCAATGAGGGAATAAAAAAGGCCGGTGTGGGTGGGATGATTCAGGATGGAATGTGCCCAGGAGAGGTAAGGCTCCCTGAGTGTCAGGGAAGGCATGAAGGAGGAGGAGCTTGGAGTGTGTTGATTGCAAGAATTCCAAGTTGTTCTTGGCAGCCCTAAGTGTCAGGAGGTCCCATGACAAGTCTGGGTTAAGGAGACAAAGAATCTACTCGAAGGCAGTCCTCTTCGGGACAGGACGGAATGTATAGCAGGTTATGCAAGCTGGGGTGTGTGAAGAATATGGAGGTGTGGCTTAAAGTGAGGGGGAAAGAATCTAACACATTGGTCAAATAGCATTCAGCTTGGGAGCTGAGGTCCTTTATCAAGAAGTATTTACTGTCAGCAGGCTGTCGCATCAGTAAGCAAAACAGCACAAGTTGCAGGATTCTGGAGCATGTGGGTGGAATGCGTGTTGCCAGAGTGAATGGTATGTGACAACTATGCATTTGAGGCTGTGGCATGCCACGAAGCTGCACTGTGTCCTTGGTAGTTTGTGGCGTGCCACAGGGCCACGAACAGGTGGATGACAGCCATGCTCGCTTGCGTCCCTTGCCCATGGCTTGCTGCATACCATATCGGCATAACATTTTTGTGCTGGCAGCAACTTTTTGGTTGTCTTCCTTCATTGTGGACTGCCAGAAGACATTGGTTTACACGGACCAGGCACTGCTACTCAACTCTTAAGAACCAAAGTTGATTAATAGGCAGCACAGCTGTTACTTGTGACATGCTCCCCACCCCACATGGACCCTCCTTTCTGGCATGCAAATGATTTGGGTCTGAATTATCAGGGAGGGGACACAGGACTCTCTTAAGGTTTGTAGAATCTGGAGCTTCAGTGTTCTACTCAGTGAGAGAGAATAAAGTAACACAGTTAAATGTGTGAGCTCTGAAGGTGGCTATGTGGATTTTAATCCCTGTGTCATCACAAGCCTCAGATTCCTTGGTTGTAGAGTAAAGAAGAGAATAGAACTGTTTTTGTAAAGTGGCTCTGAGGGCTTAGGAAATAATGCTGGAAAGTGTATTTTAAAATTCCCTGTCCCTTGAAAATTAATCTGGGGAACGTAATTTGGTGGTTACCAGAGGGTAAGGGGGTTGGGGGGTGGGGGATGAGGGTGAGGGGGATCAAATGTATGGAGATGGAAGGGGAGCTGACTATGGGTGGTGAACACACAATGTGATTTATGGATGATGTGATACAGAATTGCACACCTGAAATCTATGTAATTTTGCTGACAATTGTCACCCCAATAAATTAAAAATAAATTAAAAAAAAAAAAGTCCCTGTCCCCCATCAAATGCTCCATAAATGACCATTACCATTGTTATACTTATGCCTATGATGCTCAGAATGGCGGAAAGGACTGGCCCAAATGGTAAAGCTCCTAGTGCTAAGGCTGTGTCCACTCCTTGCACTGACTTCCCGGTCAGCAGGCTCCTGTCCTAGCCTTATTCAATTCAGGCCTGCCCTCTCTGCCCTTCCCATAGTTTTGTTTTACTCTTGGCAAAATAAGAATGGAGTCAGAGTTGTTTCCTTGGCCTGGAAAGAATGAATGGCTAGCACTGGCTGGGGTCCCTGGAGCCAGAGGCCCCACTTTTCTGTCTGAGGTGCTGAGTCATGAGCTGTGGTTGTAGGCTCGGCTACACCGCTGGGCTTGGCATGGCATCTGGGGAGGATTAGAAGATTATGATCGGAACAAGACACAAGGGAATTGCAGCTGATGTTGATAAGTGATTTGGAAGATACTCAGAGGAGGGAAAAACATGAAGACAGTCTGTGGAATTAACGTGAACGTGGGCAGAGAGAGCCTCATAAGCAGACTGGGGGCATAAATCATACACCTCACAGAAGGTGAGGGCTTCCCTTTCTGTTATTGCTTCTTGGGGTGCTTAAAGGAAACTGTTGAAAGGACTTTGATTTTGACATTTAATCAAATAAAAACATTTAAAATGTAGAGCGAGGAAATCACTCATACATTGCTGGTGGGATTGTAAGCCACTGTGGAAAAGAGTATGGAAGTTTCTTACAAAACTGAACATGCAACTCCTGTATAACCCAGCCATTGCACTCTTTATCCCAGAGTAATACAAACTTATGTCCACGCAAAAACCTGTACACATGTTCTTAGCAGCTGAATTTGTGATAGCCATAAACTAGAAACAACTCAAAAGCCCTTCAACAGGTGAATAGTTAAACAAACTGTGGCTTAGCCATTCCACGAATACTTCTCAACATAAAGCAACGAACTGCTGATACACACGACAGCCTGGATGAATCTCCAGAGAATTATGCTGAGTGGAAAAAGCCAATCTCAAAAGGTTACATACTGTATGATTCCATGTACAGTATATAACATTCTCAAAATAGCAAATTGTAGAGATAGAGAACAAATTCGTGGTTGCCAAGTGTTGTGAGGTGGGGCAGGGGACAAGGGAAGTGGCTATGTCTATAAGGCGTATCGTGAGGGAGCCTTGTGGTGAAACTGGTCTGCACCTGGCCTGCAGTGGTGGTCACAGGACCTACACCTGTCAAAAAGGTTGCATAGGATGAAAGACACAGACATATAAAGGAGTGCATGAAAACGGGTGAAATCCGAAGAAGGACAATGTGTTGTATCGATGTCAGTATACTGGTTGTGATATCAAACTATAGTCTTGTGAGATGTTCCCATTGGGGAAAACTGGGCGAAGGGTGTACAGGTCTCTCTGTATTATTTCTTACAAGGGCATGCGAGTCTACAATTTCCTCAAAGTAAAATGTTTTTTAGAAGGTAGAGCAAGCCCTTAAGATGACCCTTCTTCCTGACATATGGACAATGCTGGGGGGGATTTTGTAAAGAATATTCCATATTGGTTTTCAAAAGTGAAGTCTCTCTAAGAGAACACCTAGTACGAATCCTTGGTCTGGGGGGCACAGTTCCCAACCTCCACCCACTAGTAAGTCAGGGGCTGTTAGCACTACTCTTGCTTGTGCTCAGGTACATAAATAAAACCTCCTCCCCTAATTATGACTGGAATAGAAGTCAGCTAGACAAGATACATGCATGGAACTTTGAGATATCTTTATAAAAGTACCTCCAAGGGCAAGATAAAGGGTGCCTTCCACAGGCGGAGGGGTGAGTGACTGAATCCTGACATCCAGTGACCTGAAGGCTGACAACACTGCCAGGTTATTCAGATGAGCCCAGAACTCCCAAGGGCAGTGGTTTAAAAGATGAGGGAATGAAGGAGGAATGTTCTCGGATCTCTAGGAAGAGGGCCCTACATCTGGACTTTTAAAACTTTAACATGTATATGTAAGTCACCCATTAAAATGCACAGTCTGATTCAAGAGCCTACACTTCTTCTTTTTTTTAAATTAAAGTTTATTGGGGTGACAGTGGTTAGTGAAGTTCCATAAGTAACAGCTTACACTTCTTAAAGCTGCTGGTGATACCAAAGCTGCTGGGCCAGACATCGAGTCAGGAGGGTCTGACTTCACCACATTTTAAAGAGTAAGGCCTGTCAAAGAAGAGAAAATGAGATGAGAAAAAACAGGATGGGATAAAGGAGTTGCGGGCAGAAAGGAGAGATGCGGTGTTCTGGTGAGCTGTTGGAGGTGGGGGCTCTCCTCAGAGAAGTGCAGCCAGGATCAAGTTCCCTTAGAAATGTCCTATGAAATGGCTTAATGTTTCACCCTTTTATGGTTGCATTTTCACAGATGCCTTCAATGTCTTGACACAAAGAAATATCTGGAGCTTTCAGAGACCGGAAGAGGTGGAGTTTATAGATGTATTTGCCTGAGAAGACTTTTCCCGAGTTCTTCCAGTCATACTCCCTCTGTCAAAATTAGTGCTTTTGCTGGCCAGGACACAGGCTTTCTAGGAGCTGAGAGGTCAGATCAGAGCGAAACTCAATGTCCTTTAACCTGAGTAGATGAGAGATGGAGATAAGCTCCACAAGTGGCCATGCCCTCTTATCTGCAAACAGCCCACGTGTGATTATTCTTGGCTCTCTTTGCTTGGGACCCCCAGGCACTGTCCTATTGCTGGTGTTTCTGCTAGAAATGAGGAATGGGGCTAGATGCACACTAAGGAAGGGGAAAGGTCACTCTTCAACCCATTGTTTTGTTCTCACAGTTTCACATTTGCCATAAATTTATTCTCTCATAATAGCTACCACTTATCTATTCCCCCATCCAAGCTTTCCTGTTTGGGTACCAAGTGAGATTGACCTTGCTCTATGAAGGGGAGAGTGACTCCCCAGAGCTCAGAAAGGTCAGATGTGAAACTGAGGTCAAAAGGCAAGCTGGGGCCAGAATGTAGAGTGGGTCCAGAGTCCCAGTGTTCAGAGAACTTTGCCTTATTTTTACCATTGGTGGGAAGTGTTCTCATATTTCTTATTGACTCAAGATGTATTTGATATGGTTGCTTGGCCCCAAAGCCTGTCTGCCTCGACAACTGCAGAAGATCCAGAGATACACAGCCATCCATCAAATCTGACAGGGCTGCCTCCTACAGCAGCTGTATTGTTTATGAAATGAGTCACTTTCATAGCAAATCCAACAGCAAACTGGTGCTGGATTTGACACATACATCCCACTTCATTCTTCTCATTCTCTCCCTTCACATGCTTGTCCAGCTCCTGAAGAGCAGCCTTATTTTGCTAAGGTGGAAGTGAGAAACACAAAGTGGGGTGATTTCCCTTAAATAAAATCATTACCTTTGGTTTCCTAGGTTTAGAGTAGTTCAGCGACCAGGTGTCTTCTCTTTTCTCAGCAGTGGTAACTGAGGGAGGAAAAACTGAGTGAGTGAGAGTGGTGGTTGCCACACGTGTACCTGAGAAAAAGGATCTCATTATTTTACTTAATGGCCACATGAAAAGCTGTCTAAAATTCTTTTCACAGCATCAGTTTTGCATTAGAGGTTGAGCTTCACTCCTTTATAAACAGTAACAGCAAAATGGAAGCCATTAAAGATGGGGCTTTTTTTAATTGTGTGATTCTGAGAAGGAATGAATGACAAAGATTAACTGAAGAAATAGCCAAAGTGTTGGGTGAAAAGTCACTGAATTTGGTTCAGCCTCATGTACAGATAAGCAGGTCTAGAGACAGAATTTGAGTAACTCCACGATGGATTCAGTCCTTAGCTCCTTTTGCTAATAAAACTATTTTTGGAGTAGAGTTACATGACCATCTTAATACCATGTGACCAATAGACTGATGGAGTTATCAGATGCTGAATAACCGGAGAGAATTTAGCATGAGCACTTAAAGGACAGGGGGCACCCAAATGAGAGGAGAGGCCCTCGCGATGGCGTCAAGAGAACACTTATTGAACATCTATTGTTTGCCGGTCACTGTGTTAAACTCCAGTGTTCCAACAGTGAATAAGACACAGTCCCGTCGTGCAGTGGAGGCCAGTCTGCTGGGAGACACAAACATCTACCTAGACAATTACATAAAATATGATAAACACTATAAACACAAGTGCAAACTGATGCTATTAAATGTGTCTTATCCAGGATATTGCAAAGTAACCCCTGAGAAAATGAAAACTATCACATGACGAGCCTGTGGAGCTCCTCAAGTCTCCTAAAGAAGTCAGACATGGACAGATCCTGGTTTAGGAGGCGGGGGGTGGGGGGTGGGAGCGGAGGTGTGCAAAAGATGCCACTAGGGAATCAGCGAGTCTCCTGAGAAGAAACCATATATGAAAAGCAGAGATAAAAAGGAAAAGACTTATTACTTGACTACATAAGCATATAAAATTTTGGCAGGAAAACATTCATGAGTCAGACTGAAACTTGGAAACTTTGGGGGGAAAAGAGCCACATGAAGTGCTACATTCCTTCACATATAAAGAGGGCTTACAAAAGAGGAAGTATGACTGGCTTGTAAACATATAGAAAGATGTTCAACATCACTCACAATTAAACAAATGCAAATTGAAATGGAAGGAAGCAGGAGAGAGGTTGCTTTTAGAGATCTGCCTGACTCTGGCCTTGCTGGGAGGGGAAAAGGGACTCAAAGAGAAACAGTGAATCAGCAAGCAAAGTCATATTTCAGCTTCAAATGACCTTAGCTTGTTACTCACAAGGTTTATAGCTCAAATTCCAATTTCACAGTTATTCTTGGAATAATAGTGCAAGTTTGGAGCAAGGAATGAAAACCTCATAACTCCTTTGGGAAACTCAGTTTCCCTTTGCTTCCTGTCATGGTCACAGGGATGATTGTGAGGGGGAAGGCTGAAATTCTTTGACTGTGACAGGTGATCCGGAGGTTCCTTTAGCCAAGTGTTTCTACACCACCTGTATTCTGATCAAACACTCTGGTGGAGGGAGGGTCTTAAAAATCCTAAGGCTCCCCAAGTTGGAGAAGATTATATTCCCAGAATATGCTACCTAGCCTGACTGTCCAAGCTCTACAAGAAGTGACCATCACCAACCTGCAGAAAAAGTTGAGAAACTTTTATTTTGTTGTGATTTTAGGCAATTAACTGGCCAGCTATATTTGCAGTGACTTCCACTATCACTGTGACGGGTTGAATGGGGTCCCCCAAAATTCATGTGTTGAAGTCCTAATTCCCAGTGCCTCAGAATATGACCTTATTTGGAGATAGGATCTTTATAGAGGTCATCAAGTTAAAAAGATCAGTAGGAAGGGCCCTAACCCAATATGACTGATTTCCTTACAAAAAAAGGGGAAATTTGGAGACAAACAGGCATACAGATAGAATGCGATGTGAACATGAAGACAGACATCTACAAGTCAAGGAATGAGGCCTGGGATAGATCCTTCCCTCACAGTCCTTACAACCCACCAACCCTGCTGATACCTTGTTTTGGGCATTCTAACCCCCAGACCTATGAGACAACAAATTTCTGCTGTCTAAGCTACCTAGTCTTTGGTTCCTTGTTACGGCAGCCCTAGGAAGCTATCCCATCTCTACATTCAGAAATTTCCATCTCCATCCCTGCAACCAGAGTGATATATATAGTTTTCCGATCTGGAGAGCAATAAAGAGGTAGTATGGAAGAAAGAGGACTATTTGGCCATTTAAGAAGTTTTGTGTTTCATAAGCATCGCTCTATATGCCAGGCCTCTCAGTGTACTCCAGAGATACCATGGTGAATCAGACAAGATCATTCCTGCCCTCATGGAGCCTATAGTCCAGCAGTAATAAAAAACAAAAAACAAAGGATCCTGAACCTCTACAATTGTAAGAGAGTGTGATAAGTGCTTTCTACGACAAGGTATGCATAACCTCCTGTGGGAGCAAATGCGAGAGCCCTGAATCTCCTCCTGGGATCCAGAAATACTTCTCTGACTTGGAAGTCACATCAGAGCTGAAACTTGAATAATGGATAGGAATTATCTGGTGAAAGGGGTGAGAGAAAATGAAAAACTGGGAAGGCTATGTTTCTTGACAGAGGCAACAGCCAGACTCTGTGCTTCACGTAGAAAGAGGGAAGAAAACGTGTCTTCTGTTTTGGAGCCGAGGGAAAAGCTCCAGAATCATAAGGGAACCAAGCAAAGCAGATAGAACTGTGCCAGTGGGGAAAAGAGTTCTTAGCGGAAGTTCCTATTAGGGCAGTCTGTAGGTGTGGAGGTGACCTTGACCTTTGTGGGTCACCTCAAGAGCTAAATGCAGGAGGAATAATATTGGCTGCTTCAAATGGCCCCTCAGGCATGCCATCCAATCTTCCTGAACCACTGGGCCCAGTGTTTCACAGCCTGATTTGGGAGCGTCTAACAATGTTTTGTACAGAGCCAGACTTTGTGAGGGGGCCAACCAACAAAGAACACCCCACTTAGCTGATGGAGGAATTGTTGGGGCTTGTCCCCTGATGGGAAAGGCCACTCCCTCCTCTTCCAGTCCCTTCCAAGAACCTCAAAAACTGAAAGGGCCTTTTATGTTTCTGATAAATGGTTTGGCAAACATTTAGAGTTTGGGAATCGTATGCTACCTGACTCGCCTTCCACTAATCCCCTCTCCCCCCATCAAAATATGTTGTGTCTCCTGGCAACACAGCCTGTGGAATGAAGGGTGTCTCGGAAAGGTTAATGTTCTAGAGGTCGCTTCTGGGTCCTGGTGTTGCTGTTAACTACTCCTGTGATTGAGGAAAAAAATCACCTCTCATCCCTGAGTCTCAGTTTCTAAATGTATAAACCAATTGCAGTGAGCGAGGCTGCTAAGATGCCTCCCAACCTGCATGTTAGGATTCTATTATTTCTGTATCCAAAGCCACTTTAATTCATCTCCACTCAAGCTCACTGGGGCCCAGTCATTGTCAGAGGTCAGAAGAAGTGGCCTTTGGCAGTGTTGGGCATTCATACGGCTGCTTTTCCCCTAAGTGTAGTGAAGAACAGGTAAACACGAACCAGCAGAAGATTAGTTTCCCCCTCTGGTCTGTCATGTGCCATCCTCTACCATGTCAACCTTCCCCTTCACCTCCCTCCCACCCTCTTCCTTTCCACCCACAAATTCATCCAAAAACTTTTGCCTAGAGGGGAATTCAAGGCTTGTTTCTTTAATGGTCAGAATTGTGCTGGGTCAAGACTTTTAACTGTGTATTTAATTAGTCATCTGTATGCATGTAACTTAAAGGCGTTCAGCTGTGCCTTTTTATAGGATTAATAAAGCGGGTTGTAAATCACCTATGCAGCCTATAAAAGTATTTATAGCAGCTTTTCTCTCCCTTTGCCATTACAGAAGCTTTGTTTGAACTAGCTGAGGTTTGCATGGGGATAGTTCTACCCAGTTCTAGGAGGAAAGCGTTAATAGTCCCTTCCTGGCAAACCGCAACTCCATCATTAGGCAATGCAAAATGTGCTGAAATGTTAAGCTCCAGCAAGGACGTTCCAAGGCGTTATTGCCAACAGCAAGCCTTCTGTGTTAATGAAAATC
Organism: Rhinolophus ferrumequinum; assembly: GCF_004115265.2. Taxonomy (NCBI): domain Eukaryota; kingdom Metazoa; phylum Chordata; class Mammalia; order Chiroptera; family Rhinolophidae; genus Rhinolophus; species Rhinolophus ferrumequinum. The sequence goes on along the minus strand of NC_046290.1, from coordinate 44,282,410 downwards.
AAAATACAAAAAAGCCAGTCAACTGCAAGCACAAAACTTAAGCCGAACTTGAGAAATATGACCAGAGCTGGAATGCCATGGCTTCTTGACTTCTATAAACCTTAACAGGATTTGGCAAGCCCTTCTCCAAGCTCATACATTTGCACTGGCCAAACACCTTTTGGAACCACCTCAGCCAATTCCACAGTATCACCGAGTCTGCAAAGGAACAAGCCACCTTTTGTCTGATAGACATTCAGAGCTTTTGTGGGTAAAATAAACAGTTAGCAGAACCCCTTCTTTGTGTCAGCAGGAGGTTCAGTGCTCACACCCTCGTCTCCAGCCTACCAAAGGAAAGATCCCGGTTCTTAAAAGAGAACTAGACCCAGTGGTCTCCCCAACACCATTCCTCCAAAAAGCCTGTCTGGCTTGAAGTCTTCTTCTAGGTGAATACAATGGAAAGGAGCATTGATGAGGAGCCTGTCACAGACATTGACAAAAGGTTAAACACAAACATACCTGAGTTATTGCAGGGCTCACCCTACAGAGAAGCAGCCATAGGTTTTGGTTTGCAGACACATATTCTGATACCTCACAATTCCCATTTCTTCTTTAGGAGAATCTTGACTGTCTGATGATCAGTTATCTCTTAGCAGAAAGGAAAAAAAAGGAACAGGAGTGTTAAAGAGATCACAGGACTCTGGGAAGAATAATCTGGCTTGGGGTTTGGGCACCGAGATAAAGGATAGGCTGCATTCTCTCAGGATTGGGAACTTCTATAATAGGCAGTGGTTTGCAGATTCGCTGGCTAGCCCTCAGAGGATAAGGCACTTGGTCACTTTGGTGGCTTCTAGAGTTAATCTACCTCAGAGGGCAGCTGGGCTTTTGCTTGGAGTCTTGTTATAACTTGTGTGTTTGTATTTATTCAGGAATAGAGTATGAGGGAGCACATGTGCTAAGGGAGTAGAGTAGCAATGGACTCTTCTTCCTGAAAATTGGCTCTAAAAGTTGGCAGCTATGGGAATTTTGTTCACCAACTTTGTGAAATTTTTCCAGTTTTGGAGATTGGCTTGAGGTTCTTCAATCTCAAATGCTTTGCCTTTTCTTTAGCTTGTTTGCTTTCCTTCTTTCCTTCTTTCTTTCTTTCCTTCCTTCCTTCCCTTCCTCCCACTTCTTTCCTTCCTTCTTTTCCTTCTGTTTGGAAAAGATCTTTGGGGAAAATATCATGAATTATTGCTCCAATACTGACTTCAGAATATGGGATTCAGGACTATTTTTATTGAGATGGGATATATTTTTATTGAGATGGAATATCTTCTACAGAGAAAATATTTAGAAGAAAACAGACTTTCCCTTTGATTATGGCTAGGTTAATTTGAACTTGTTTACTTTCTATTAATGAATCATATTATGCTTCGAGAAAAGACATTCTCCATTAGAGAACTATTCTCCTCCTTTTTTGGGGGTGGGGTGGGGGGGAGGAGGTTAATAAAGAATAAAAACATTTGAAGTTGAGATTGAGAGTTTAGCTTTACAATCTTCTATCATTGCATTTCCTTTGGTTGCTACTGACTTTCAACAAATTTATTGAGGTATGGCTTCATATCATGAAATTCATCCATTTTAAGTATACAGTTCAATGATTCTTTTTTGTTTTTGTAGATTTGCTAAGTTGTATAAGCTTACAATAATTGTTTTAGAACATTTTCATCACTTCAATAAGATTTCTTATATCCATTTACACTTAACCTCCATCCTATCCCCAGCCTCAGGCAACCCCTAATGTATTTTCTATTTCTGTAGATTTGCCTGTTCTGGACATTTCAGATAAATGGAATCATTCAATATGTAGTCATTTGTGTCTGGCTTTCTTTCACTTAAAATAATGTTTTTGAATAGCGTGTATCAATATTTCATCCCTTTTTATTGCTGAGACTATTCCATTGTATGTAGATAGCACACTTTTTTATTCACCAGTTTATGGACATTTGGATTATGTCCACTTTTAGGCTAAAATGAATAATGTTGCTATGAACGTTTTTGTGCAAATGTTGGTGTGCACATATTTGTCATTTTTCTTGGTTAGCTGTGTAGGTCTGCAATTGCTGAGTCATGCGGGAAATTTGTTTAACTTTTAAGAAATTGTCAAACTTTTTTTCAAACCATCTACATCATTTTACATTCCCACCAGCACTGTATGAGGTTTCCTGTTTATCCACATCCAGAACAACATTTGCTATTGGCTCTCTTTTTGATTATAGCTATTCTAGTAGGGATGATATGATATCTCATTGTGGTTTTGATTTGCATTTCCCTAGTGACTAATGATACAGACCATCTTTTTGTGAGCTTATTAGCCATTCATATATCTTCTTTGGTAAAATGTTTATACGTGTTATCTATTTTTAAATTGTGTTCTTTGTATTATTATCAAATTGTAAGAGTTTTTTTTTTATATTCTGTGTATCAGTTCTTTACCAGATATGTAATTTGCAAAAGTATTTTCTCCTAGTCTATGGCTTATCGTCTCATTTTCTTAATAATTTTTTTGAAACAAAAAAGTTTTGAATTTTGATGAAGTCCTACTTTTTTCTTTTTATCAATCATGCTTTTTGTGGTATATCTAGGAAGTCTTTGCCTAACCCAAATTCCTCCTGTCTTCTTTTGAATGTTTTATATTTTAGATTTTATGTTTAGATTTCTGATCCTTCTTAATTTTTATGCATTGTGTGAGATCTGAGTTCAGCTTTTTGCATGTGGATATACAATTTTCCCAGCATTGTTTGTTAAAAAACTATTCTTTCTCTATTGAATTTCCTTGCTACCATTGTCAAAAGTCAATTGACTGTAAATATAAGGATTTATTTCCCTCAGTTCATTTGCATCTATATATCTGTCCTTACGCCAATGGTTGCTACTGACTTTGATTATCCTGAAATTTTGATTGTCTAAAGAAAATAGGTGTAATTGGACATAAGACATTGAACTGGACTTTTTTTTTTAAAACAACTCCTCCCCACAAACAGAAATGAGAAGAATGAGGTGATTGAACAAATGATTTGCATGAAAGGAGAACCCAGAACCATGGTTATTTGTGGGATTGGAATGATTCTCATGCAGAGAAAACCCACTATATGAAATGAAAGCCCAAAGCAAATACAATTAATTAAGTACAAATAAAATACAAATGAATTAAGTAGGGAGCTCTCCAGAGAGGGGGACAGGAGATGGGAGAGCTGAGCCAGGTGGCCAGCTAGGGAAAATATTTATCTCTCCTGCCTGCCCAAGCTCATCAAATAATGTAAACTTGGAGCAATTTAGTAAGAACCTCTGTTTATTTTTTAATGGAGAGGTCTCTAAAAGACTATGATTTATGAAAAAAAAAAACAACACTCCTTGTTTTCCTAAAAAAAAAAAAAAGGCAAAAACAAAGCTACCTTGATAAAGGAGAATAATGGGGATAATGGGAGGAGACTTTAGCTTCTAAGTTTCCTTCCTTCTCACTCTTTCCATCATTTATCCAATTTGTAATATGTCAGGGATCCATTATTGTTCTACACACAGTCAGAACCAGCCTCAATTATTCTTTTTTAAATGGATATATCATCAACAACAGAAATACTTTTCAAAGTGACAACAACATAGCAAGCCTGGTTTATGACTTATAATTTAGAGCAACATACAAAGGACAGGGAAGACATTTGGACGTTATTGAGTCCATTGACATGAGATGTCTCCTGAGATCTCTAAGATATTCACATTGGAATGATGTATTGCAAAAACATGAATATTGAAATTGCAAAGGGAACACTCTTTTCTAAGCTTCTCATAGACCAAGAGGAGAAGCTCATTGTACAAAATAGAATGGCTTTGCCTGGTGTCATGTTGAGGCAATGTGGCCTTGACTCTTTATGTTGCCTGCCTGGAACAGCCTGAGATCCCTGAGACTTCATAGAGGATAGGCATGACCTATAAAATTTAGGGACTTTTTGTATATGTAGGTGAAGTGAGTTCCACATCGCCAAGCCTTATGGTTTACGTCCTTTCCTCAACCCACCATGTTAAGTGAAAATAATATGACCTCTGGAATCAGGAACACATTACAGTGAGTGTGGTTTCATACACTGCTGGAACCTAGTGGTGTTTAATAATCTTGGTTTCTCTATAATGCCAATGTCTCTTTATCTTCCACTCACTGAAGAAGGGGGCTCTCAAAAGAGCTAGGGCATTGGACAGGTAAGTTTTGATGAAAGGCAAAGGAGACAGAAAGTTCTTACACAGGGCACGGTTGAGTGCTTGCCATTCAAGCAAAAGCTTCGGATCTAAACACGTGAAATGAATTGGTCCTTCCGAATGTTAAGCCCATATGGATTTTATATTACATTTTCTTCCAAATAACCAAGTTAATACCAACTATTACTCTCAGTGCAGAACAAGAAACTGATGTATCTCAGCTGAGCACACACCACCGATGCAAGCTCTGAAAACAAGTGAAATCCAAACCCTGGGCTGGCCCAGGACAAATAAATGAGGGAAACTGTGTCTCCAAACCTCTTCATCCTGCTTTAGACACTCCTCTTTTTCTGTCTCTCTCTTCCTTGATGGCCCCAGAGCTCTGCAGTGGCCCCTTCATCACTCCTAGACCAGTTCACTTAGGAGACACCTTCATCAGAATGCACCTGCCCACCTTTCTGTGTCTAAGGGCCCTCCAGGGAAAAGGCTGCAAACCTACTCATGGACACTGCTGTGGACTGAGAGTGTAAAGGCTTCCAGAAATTTTTCAGTTGTCAGAAGCTAGTTTGTGGAGGGACTTAGAAGCTAATAGAAGCTTTCAAAATCACACCACTGTGTGGCCTGGAACCTACTCTACCTACCATCCATATCCTGTCTCTCTCTTTCTTTGCAGAAGTCCATGGAAACCAGGCCTGTCTGTGGCTAAAAAACAGGTCTTAGTATCATCACAGGAAAGAATTCAAGGACGCCCCAAATAAGCCAAGCCAATGGTGAATTTATCAAAGGTGGACAATATACTCTCAAGAAGGTGAGAGCGAGCAGGCCCAGAGAAGAGCAGCTGCCCCCCCAAAAAAAGAGGCTTTGGAATTTATTACTCTTAAAATGAGGGCACAAAATATTCAAGTTTTAGGGATGGCATTATAGGCATTCCTAGGTGGGCCCTGGCTGACCACTCTTTCCCATCGGGAAAAGGGATTTTTGTCCTTATTTGGCTCTTGTTGGATGACACAAGGAGCAGAGATTTTTCTTGGCTGCTATGCTAATAATATTATAATCTGTTATACTTAGCTAACATTCACCTAAAGTGACAAGACAGCGTGTTGGGTCTGCTCTTGGCCACTGAAATCTAGTTCTAGCTGGTCTGGTAGCTGCATTTTTCTTAAAGATGACCTCAGCTCTTTCCTCCTTTGTCTCCCCTCACTTCCTCCTTCCCTTCCTCCCCCTCTCTCCCTGCAGCCCTAGTCTTTCTGCCTATGGTAACATGCCCAGGCCATGTGCATGGGGGAACAGTGGCAATGTCTTCTTAGCCTTGTTCTGCACAATTAACCTCAATTATTGCAGTAAGACTCTTGTCTGGTTGTGAAAAAATCATCCTAGGCTGGCCTCAGATACTCTGGTTATTCACTGCTATTCCATAGGGCTTTGTTGTCAGCCTGGATGCATGAACAGTGACAACAATTGCCACAGGCTACCCTTTGCTCTGCGGCATGGACACTTTGTTCTGACCATACTGGGCTCTCAGCCTGGCTTTCTTTCCATGGAAGCTGTGACATTCCCATTGTGTTGAGACTGGCCAGGGTTCAGGAGAGTCATGCAGGGATGTGAGTCTGCCGGAAGGTACACTGTCCACAGGTGTCTAGGGTGGAAGACTGGAGCTACTATGGAACCTCAAGGCTCAGGGAGGTTTCCCAGACTTGTCCTTATTCCAGGAACACAGGAAAGGGCTCAGAGGAGTTGCTATTTATGTACAGAGTGTACAGAGGAGCACTCTGGGATGCAGACCATGGGAGGATGAGAAGGGATGAAGGAGGAGAAGGAAGCCTGAGTATATCTGGCTTTAGCTTGTGAGCCAAGGTCGTTACCAGCAATTTTTGGAAAAAACAAACAAACAAAAACAAAAAAACATTTTGTAACTATCCTTGAAGGGCTCAAGTCATTTTTCTTAAATAGTAAATTTTCTTTTCCTGATTATAAAAACATCCATAGAATGATCACTATAGAAAACAAGAAAACCACAAAAATTACCAATAGAAAAACAAAAATCATCCAAACGCAGATAACTAACTGTTGTTAATGTGTTCGTATTTTGGCATAAATTCAGCTGGGCTTTTTTCTTATGTGTATATATAGAAATTATATATTACATATGTGTATATATTTTTAATTAAAGAAGAAATCATGTTATACCCTGTCTTTTTCCCTCAACAGTGTGTATTTTTCTGCAAAATGATTTTAATAGCTGAATATTATTCCATCTTTTTCATGTACCATATTTTAGTCAATCAAACCCCTATTGTTGGACATTTAAGTTGTCGCTAATTTTAACATAAGTCTTTGCTCACCTGCATAATTATATCTTTAGAATACACTTTTAGAAGTGGAACATGCAAATCAAATTTTTATACACTCTGATGTATTTCTCTCCAGTAAGATTGTTGTAAATTATATTTGTACCAGTAGTATATAAAATGTATCTTCTTGCAGTCTAACATTGGGTAGCAGTCTGTCTTTGTTAATCTTTTTCAAGTTGAGAAGTATAAAATTCTGTTTCATTATTTTAATTTGAATCTTTTTGCTTACCAGAGTGATTTGGTATTTTTTTCATTTATTGATGAAATATATATATATATATTTACACACACACACACACACACACACACATATATACATATCACAAATAAATGGGGTCTCCCTATTTTAAAATGGTTATAGGGGCTACTTATACATTGGGATATCTTCTCTTGGTTTTATGTAATGCAAATGCTTTTCTAATTTGTTATTTCATTTTAATTTTAGTTTATAATTATTTAAATGTCATATAATCAAATGTATTAATCTTTGAACTTTATAGTCTCTATACTTGGTGCTATTTAGGGAGATTGTTTCCACTGTAGGATATAATACTCATCTCTTTTTCTAACATGTAGAAACATTTTGTTCATGTTACACGTAACTCTTTAATCATTTGTAAGTTGAGGTACATGGTGTAAGATAAACCTAACTCTCCCCCAACCTATTTTCCTGTCACTATTTATTGAATAATAGGGTCATAATTCATTGATATAAAATGCTACCTTTTTGGTATATGAAATACTTATATATGAACTCTGTTTCTGGACACTAAAATTTCACTGATCTATCTGTACAATTCTGAAACAATACCACACTACTTTAGCAATCATAGATTCATCCTGCCCTTATATTTATTTACCAATTTTTTTCTTTTTTTTCCAATTTCGTTTTTTTATTAGTTTTTATTTCTCATTTAATGAGTCCTTTCCCTTTTTATTTTGATATTTTGGCTTTCTTTATAACGTCTTCAGGGAATTTTGAGTACAGTTTTTTTTACTCTTTATTTACTGCTCTTAATATTATAAATGATTCTGATTACATTGGTCCCATACTACAGATTTTATAATATGGTATTCTCATTGTTATCACTTTCCAAGTATTTTTAATCAATTTTGATTGTCTTCTTTGTCCCAAGTGTTATTTCTAAAAGCATCCTTGAATAACCAAGTAGTGATTTAAATTTAATATTTTCATTATTAAAATCAAATATAAAATATCTTATTTGGGAAATTTATTGATGTTTTTCTCTGTAACCCAAAGCATATCAATTATAGGAAAAAATATTTATCTGTTTATGGGGTCTAAAAGTCAATATATATAAAATGAGCAGCCATATATATTATATTTCTCGAATTCTCTTTCTCCTTATTTGCTCTCCCCTCCCCATCTATCAAAAACAAAGGATTTTGTTAAAGTCTTTCTCTATTATTGTGCTTCTGTAAATTCCTTCATGAGTTCTAGGTTTTTGCTTTATGTGTTTTGATGCTGTGTTATTCTGTTAATAAGAGGTTAATGTAAATGGGACAAATTGATGTACCACCTAAGAAAGATACATTGAGAGCATCAATTCTGTGATATTTCTGTCAAAAATGCATCGTCTGATCTAATCATGAGGAAATACCTGACAACCCCAAATTGAGAGTTTTTTTACAAAATAATTCACCTGTAATCTTTTCAAAAGTGTTAATATCACTAAACTCAGGGAAAGACTGAAGAATTGTTCCAGACTGATGGGGATTAAGAGACATGACAACGAAATCTAACACACGATCTTAGATTGGATGCTTTTGTCATAAAGAATATTATTGGGACAATTGGCAGAACTTGAATAGGGTCTGTGAATTAGATCCTAGTGATGTATGAGTGCGTGTGTCTCAATTTTGAGGTCTGTATTTTGGCTGTGCAGGAAAATAACCTTTTTAGTAGGAGCTACACACCAAAGTATTTTGGGGTCATGGCACATCATGTCAACAAGTTACTCTCGAAAGGTTAAGGGAAAAAAAGTTCTTTGTACTCTTGAAGCTTTTCTATTAAATTTTAAATTGTTTTTTAAAAAGACCAATTTAGCATAAGTATATTCTGAGTCATCTGGACCTCCTCCTTATAACCAAGTGCTGTCATACAGTTTATCTTCATGGGTCATGTTGGTGCCAATTAATATCACTATAAAGAGAGAGTTTTTAACTGTGAGTATGTTAGTAAACACATCTGAGTGCTCTGTGTCCGGAGGGGGCCCCAGCTAGTGACCTGAGCAGAGAAGTGCAGAAGTGGGGAGAAGGGAGGAAAAGTGGACAGCAGGGCTAGTGACAGACTTCCTGGAGATGTGCCGAGAAAAGAAGTGTTGTGTGCCATGAAACTGCAGTTGCAGGCAGGAGTCTGGTTCACAGAGGAATTGAATGAATTCTGGGACAGCAGTAGTCCTTTTGCCTCTGTTACTTTCTGGCGGCACTAAATGAGCAATGCATGATGTTCTTGGTGATCCACAGGCATCTCTCTTTCTGGCAATCATCTGTGGGGGAGGTAGGAAGAAAGGTCATTGTCAGGAGACTCAAATTCTCGTCTCACCCTTCAGCAACCTAATTGGATGATACAGGGCAAGTGTAGCCACGATGAAGCTCCCAATGACTCCATTTTCTATTCCGTAAATGGAAAAGGTTTGGGCCTAAGGATAACTTCCAAGTCTAAAATTATAATTTTGAACATCAATGAGTATGAACATTTTAAGCTTCCAGAGAAAAGAGATACCCATTTGGGCCAGAGCAGAGAGGATTGCCCTGATGGAGTCGCTGGAGTGGTGTTGAGCCGTAAGTGTGGGGCAGGATATAAATCCTTGGGCAAGGGGAGAGAGCACTGGAGGAAACACGTGCCTTGGGATGACTTGAGAAAAGGCTCAGAGGTGGGTTGAGAGGTAGACACAGTGAGAAAGGAAAAGGAGCCAGGCCTGACTCGGAGTATAGTTACTCATCTTTCACCCCCACGAACTCTGGCCCAAGAAGATCCTGGCACAAGTTTTTGCTTTATGGTTGTTCTGGGGATGAAACTCATGAATGTTTTCAGTACCACTAGGAAAAGATCAACTGTCAAAAGTAGACCAAGTCTGCCTTCATACACTAGAAGCGTTAATGTAGTGTTTCAAGGCAATCCTAGGAATGTTTTTTCTTAAACTCGTGGGCAGTGTTAAGGAGAACCAAGGTAACTGGAAAGAAAGAAGAACTATAAACATTAATGCAGCATTGCCTTATGAAATTTGATATACGATGGTTGGGCCTTGTGGGTGTTTTAGTGTTATTCTTTCTCTCTCTAAGAAAAGGTCTAGGTAGGGTCCATGTAGATGATGAACAGAAGGCAGAAGAAAGTGGGCTTCTAAACTGTGGAGTGACCCACAAAAACCCAGTAGGCCACATGCCTCTCATTTTAGTGACTCTGATACCAAAAACACAGTCAACCGTGCCACACCCTCTCTTGAGAGGCAACCATTCGTCGGTAGTGAGTGGAGAATTGCCACTGGGTAACCAGCTCTGGCTGAATGGCCAGGACACTTGTTGGGACAATGGGTTTGGCATGCTGTGGAATACACTGGCTCTGTCTCTTGGTGACAAAAGGTTGCAATACTTCTTGGTTCTCTGTCCTTGAGTGGCCAAGCAGGGAGGAATCTGTCCCATGGGGCAAATGTCAGGCTTGATTGGTCCCCATGGCTAGGAAATTCTTCATTTATCTAAAGGAAATAAAAATGTGGGCAGACTGTCTGTTTTGTGAAAGGCAGACAAATGCAGCCCCGAGGAGAGAAGAGCCTGTACCCAATGGCTAAGTGGAGCGTGGAGCCCTGGCAAGGAGGAGAAGAAAAGCAGGACTGGGCTGAGGGCCATGGGCGGCCGCCGGGTGGGAGTACCACGATCCCGCCCCCTCCTGCTCTCTGTGGCTGGGAACACAAAGAGAAAGAGGGTGGGGTGGGAGGGCTTGGCCCCTCTCCCTGCAGAGGTCAGCCCACTGGCCTCAAATGATTATTGCGTTTAATGAATTGCAGCTTGTAAAAGGCTTTGAAGCTAGAAGGCAGAGCCTGAGCACTGAGGATTCTTTTTCTTAAATCACTTTATTCTGTGACTTGGAAAAACAAAATCTCTGTTGAGCAGAGAGCAACAGTCAAGGCTGCCAACCTCCAGTCGTGGTAACTTTTTTTTTCCTTCCTCTTTCAAACTGCAGTTTAAAGATGAAGACTACAAAATGCGGAAAAACCAAAGCACCAAAAGACAGTGGGCTTGACATTTAGTTAGGAGGTAGGGGAAAATGTTAAAGGGGCTTCCACTAGCGCAATAACAATTAGCCCCATTAGCTTGTGCATAACCCATAAATGTAAGGAGCATATAAACCATGAAAGCAAATCACCATGGTGCCCTTGGGAGAATATCTCTATGCTGGAACCATCTCACTAGATGGGACGTAGAAGATCATATGGTGTGTGTCTTTCAGTAGCAATTAGCTTCAATTATTATCCTATAGTCCATAAAAACAGCTGCATCAGATAGGGTCCATGAAGAATCTGTATCTGAGTCTGGGTTGCCCACACTAGTTCCTGAAGAGACAGGGACTGAATTTGGGGTATTTTCGGACATGGTATAAATCCTAACTAGCACCGTGTGCTCCCACCTATAAAAGAAACAGTGGCAGGTGTGTCTTCCTAGCCAACACTTTGTTGCCTGGGCATTGTGACAGCATCTTGCTGGCTAGCACCTCAGTCATGAGCCAGAGAAAAGCAAGGAAGGGAAGGCAATTGAATTCACCAGGGTTCTTTCAGTTACCTTGAAGAAAAAAGTTGAGCCCAGCTTTTCAATTCATATAGCTTCTTTCTCTGAAGAACCCCTTGCTGGTATTATCACTTTAAAGTGTCTCTGTAATTTTATTTTGAAATTATCAAAGGTTTTCCGTATTTGTATTTCCCCTCATTAACAGAAAATCAGTGTTTCTACAAATATGAAAATAATTGTATACCTGTCTATGTTGGGAACATTTTAAAAATTCTGCCTCTCCACCTGTGTCTTGTTCCTCTCCCTTCCCTTTTTTCCTCCTCGTCTCCCTCTCTCCCTCCTCCATCTCTCTCTCTCTCTCTCTCTCTCTCTCTCTCTCTCTCTCTCTCTCTCTCTCTCTCTCCTCTCTTCTCTCTTCTCTCTCTTCTCTCTCTCCCTCTCTCCTTTTGGCAATTTATTTTTCTAATTCTTTATGCATTTTTAGGGTTTACCATTTATATCATCTTATGCTTTTTTATACTTCCTTTTCTACTTCCTATTTAGCAAGATTAAAAAAATCCTTTGTTTTAGTTGGATTTGTCCACATTCCTATTCTCCATACTCTTGGTCATAGTTCGCCCATATTTTTGTTATGGTATGTTCATACATTCATAGACAAAAATTTGTTGCTCATTCTCCTTTAGTATCCTTGGGTCGTACTGCACCGTAAATTTTCTGTTAGTGTTTCTTATTACTTCTCAAGTTTGTCTTTATTTTTATATTTTTGCTTGTCGTTAATGATTTTTAAGTGTTGTATATTGTGATTTCAAATAAGAAATGTGTTTGGTCTTCCTCCCTATTCCTTGCACAGAGCACTTAAACACCTTGGAATTTCCCAAGTGAAGCTATCAATTGATAATCTTTTTATTATGTCAATGAGGTGATGTTTGGAAAGCCCCTAGGTAACATAAAGATGAGGACTGTTTGCCAGGAGAACCAACCTTGATCAGAGGGTTGGAACTTGCACATAGAGGGCCTGAAGATTGAGTTCGGCCACCAGTGGCCAATGATTTAACCAATCATGTGCATGGAATGAAGCCTCCATAAAAACCCAAAAGGATGGGTTTTTAGAGGCCTACCAGGGTGGGGAAACAGAACACTTTCACATGCCAGGTCCCCAAACTCTATGGGTACAAAAGCTCCTGCCTTTGCTCTCTGTAACTTCATCTGGCTGTAGATTCGTATCCTTTGATATTCTTTGTAACAAACTGGCCATCTAGTAAGTAATCTGATTTCCTGAGCAAAGGTAACAACTTTGACTTGCAGTTGGCATCTGAAGTGGGGAAAAAGGGGTGCAGTGTTGGGGGACTGAGCCTTTATCTTGTGGAATCCAATGCCATCTCCAGGGAGATAATGTCAGAATTGAGTTAAATTTGTGGGACATCAGGTCAGTGTTGAGCTAATTGTTTGGTGGTATATTGAAGAAAAAACATACATTGGACTTGGTGTCAGATTTGGAAATGTCTTGGTTCTATAATTATGTATTTATTTTTTCCCATTGTACACTCTTTCTTGGTTTTCCTTTCTAAGTTGCTCATTGTCCTCCACTTTGCCATCTTTATTTACTAGATCCTTTTCCAAGAAAGCCATATAATAGAGAGGAAAGACAAGTCTGAGTTCCAGTGGCTCAGTTTGATCTTGGGCAAATTATATAACCTCTCAGCCTCAGCTTTCTTGACTATGAAATGGGGATAATAAAACCAAACTTTCAATTATTATGATGACTAAATTGAACAGCATAGCTGGAACCGCTATATTGTAGGTATATTGTAGGTGTCCACAAATGTTAGGTTCTCTTTGCCATTTTAGGCAAACCCTGTCCATTTTATAGATTTTCAGTAAGGAAATAATTTCCCACAAGTCTTTTTTTTAAATTAAATGTTTTTCTATAGTTAATTCTCATATATGTAGAATTTTATTCTTTTGTTTGCTTTTCAATTACAGTTGACATTAAATATTTTATATTAATTTCAGGTGCTTAGACATATATGTAACTTACAAAGAGATCCCCTGATAAGTCTAATACCCACCTGGCACTATACATAGTTATTACCATATTATTGACTATATTTCCTATGCTTTTCTTTGCATCTCCATCACTATTTTGTAGCTACCAATTTATATTTCTTAATCCCTTCACCTTTATTGCCCTACTCCCCAACCCCTCCCATCTATCACTCTGATAAATCTAGTACCCATCTGGCACCGTACATAGTTATTATAATATTATTGACTATATTCCTTATGCTATACTCTATATTTCCATAACTACTGTGTAGCAACCAATTTGTACTTCTTAATCCCTTCCCCTTTTTCAGCCACCCCTCCCCTTACCTCCCTCCCATCTGGCAACCATCACAATCTTCTCTGTATCTATGAATTTGTTTCTGTATTGTTTGTTTTGTTCTTTAGATTTTACATATAAGTGAAATCATGGTATTTGTCTCTGTCTGACTTCTTTTACTTAGCATAATACTCTCTACATCCATCCATGTTGTCACAAATGGTAAGATTTCATTCCTTTTTATGGCCAAGAAATATTCCATTGTATATGTGTACCACCTCTTCTTTATCCAATTGTCTAGCACTTAGGTTGCTTCCATATCTTGGCTATTATAAATAATGCTGTAATGAACATAGGGGTGCATATATCTTTTTGTGTTTTGGATTAGTGTTTTAGATTATTTTCAGATAAATACTCAGAAGTGGATTTGCTGGATCATACGGTAATTTTATTTTTAATTTTTTGAGGATCCTCCATATTGTTTTCCATAGTGGCTACACCAATTTGCAACCCTACCAATAGTACATGAGGTTTCCCTTTTCTCCACATCCTCAACATTCAACAACACTTAATTGTGTGTTGATTTATTGATGATAGCCATCTGACAGATGTGAAGTAATATCTCATTGTGGTTTTAATTCACATTTCTCTGATGATTAGTGATGTTGAGCATCTTTTCATATGTCTATTGGCCATCTCTATGTCCTCTTTTGGAGAAACATCTATTCAGATCCTCTGCCCATTTTTAAATTGGGTTTTTTGTTTTTATTGTATGTTAAATTGTATGAGTCCTTTATAAATTTTGAATATTAATCTCTTATTGGATGTATCATTAGTGAATATCTTCTCCCATTCAGTAGGCTGTATTTTAGTTTTGTTGATGGTTTTCTTTGCCGTGCAAAACTTTTTAGTTTGATGTAGTTCCATTTCTTCATTTTTCTCTTTTGTTTCCCTTGCCCAAGGAGATATAACAGAAAAAATGTTACTAAGCAATTTCAGAGAGTTTACTGCCTATTTTTCTTCTAGGAATTTTATGGTTTTGGGTCTTATATTTAAGTCTTTAATCCATTTTGAGTTTATTCTTGTATACAATGTAAAAAGGTGGTCTGGGCTCTCTATTGTGTTTCATTGATCTATGTATCTGTTTTTATTCCAATACCATGCTGTTTTGATTACTATAGCCTTGTAGTATAGTTTGATATCAGGAAGTGTGATACCTCCAACTTTGTTCTTCTTTCTCAAAATTGCTTTGGCTATTCAGGGTCTTTTGTGGTTTCATATAAATTTTAGGATTATTTGTTCTAGTTCCGTTGAAAATGCCATTGGCATTTTGATAGGGATTGCATTGAATCTATAGATTGCATGGATTCTATAGACATTTTAACGATGTTAATTCTTTCTATCCATGAGCATTGTATATGCGTTCATTTATTTGTATCTTCTTCAATTTCTTTCTTCAGTGTCTTATAATTTTCCAAGTACAGATCTTTTATTTCCTTGGTTAAATTTATTCCTAGGTATTTTAATTTTTTTTGACGCAACTGTAAATAGGATTTTTTTCTTAATTTCTCTTATAGTTTGTTATTGTATAAAAATGCAACTGATTTCTGAATATTAATTTTGTATCTTGCTACTTTACTGAATTCTTTATTAGTTTTAACAATTTTTTGGTAGACTCTTTCTTGTCTGATTGCTGTGGCTAGGACTTCTTCTATGAGACTTTTGATACAGACAGGTGGCACTTGAAGCTTTATCTTTTGTTATAGTTATCTTCTGACTTTTTTGCATTAAAACATTTTTTTAAAACCTCCAAAACTTAGTCTGTGTGTAAAGTAGGCTTCTATCACGCCAAGTTTCCCCTTTGAGGAGCACACCCCTCATAATAGCTCTGTGAGGCCCTTGTTTATAGAGGTTCAGGCCAGTTACAGAAGTCTAGTACATCACTGGTGGGAATTGTTTAATTGTACTCCATCCTGAAAGTCCCCACTGTCCCAAGGGAATAGGAGAGAGGAGAAAAGTGGCTGTTTCAGGTCTAGCTGTTGGGAGGAGAAGATAAGTTGTTGTTGCTGCTGTTGGATGTTGTTAGGAAAAGAGAAGTGGGAGAGAAGAGTCATATTATATCTTTGCCCAGTGTAATCAAAGTTCTTGGCTGTCTCTATTTCAGGCATTTCATTTAATTGCACCACATCAATGTCACTATTGAATCACCAGCAGTTAGCTAATCCCTGAGAAAACAATGAGCAATAATGTAAGACAGGGAAAGAGAGAATATGAAACAGAGACGAACATATTCTCAAAGAGAAAGAAAAACTCAAACTCACAGAGAACATGGTACTGACATTGCAGCTGTTTTGGTACATCAATGGCTAAGTTCACTGTGAGATCAAAATGGTAGGGCCAGGGTAGCTCAAGAGACATAGAAAATGTGAAGTATTCTATTTTATGAACACTAATCCAAAAGCTAGAATGGTGGATAAAATAGTCATAGGATCAACATTTGCCCAGATGAAAGAGGTGTTCACATTAAGAGGATAGCCACAATCATAAGGGTGTGTGTCATGGGTGTCCTGGGCCACTATAGAGACTTTCATTTGAACTGAGAAATTGTTACAAGAGAAGTGTACATCTCTAACTCTCTAGTTTTTCCTATTTCTCTACTTGGCCTTGGACATACCAGCCAGTGTTCTCAAATTCTCTTTTAGGAAGCAGTGAAGGGAACAGAAGTCATAGACTGGTGTTTTGTATTTGAAGTTCTTTCTTGAATAGCCTTTTTAGAATATGATTGTTGATTATCAGAGAGAGGCATTAGACTAGTGGTTCTCAAAGTATGAACCCCTGACCTACCGAATCACAAATTCTGGGGTGAGGCTTAACATGCCATTTTGACAAACGCTCCAGGTGATTTAATGTATGCTAAAGTTAGAGAACACTGAACTGGAGCACAGGATTTAAGAATGCAAACTATGTCACCTAGGTTCTAATTCAAATTCTGTAATTTGCTAATTGTGTGATGTCAAATGGCTGTTACAAGGATTAAATGAGAAAGTACTTGTCCACAGGGTTTTAACAGTATCAGAATCATAGCTGGTGGGTAGATGGTACCTATGGACGTGACAGGTGGGATGGGGTAGGTTTATGAGTTTGCTTGTTGGAAGGCTTCCTAGGGGCATTGCTTGTTTTTGCATATTGAGCCTCTGTCCACCTTATCGAATGTCCTGGGTTCTCAATGACGTTGTCTTCCTTACGTTCTACTAACTACGGAAAATGTTTCTTTGTGGATTCCCTGCTGCTGAGTGGAATGGCTCTACCAACGACAGTGAAAACAACAGTCTGGCTGAGGCCAGAGCTGCATCTTATTTTGTTTTTTGGAAGCTGGGTGGAGGGAGCAGGAATTATCCAGATTTCTTCCCCTTTGGTGACACTGTTCTTCCTAAGCCTGAGGAATAATGAAGAGAGAAAAATGAACATTTTTGTGGTTCAGCTGACATTAAAATGGGAAAAGCACATCATGCGAATTAGAATGTCCTGTTCATTAGTCACTTTTTCTTCTAAAATTAAATTGTCCCTGCAAGTAGGAAAAAGAACAAGGCCTTGATGACCTCATAACTCATTATTTCTAAGGAATATATTTAATTCTAAGCACAGATAAATCTGAAATCGATTTTCCATTTCTGTCAGCCACTGACTGGTGGCCTCATGGGTCCTTCAGAAGGAGAATGGATACTTTTGTGTGGTTGTCAGGTCTGACGGGGAGAGGCGGTTGCTGTTGTCGGTAACCTTGATGGCAGCTGCTGAAGATCCATTTTCTTTCACAGGCCATCTGAGCCTTTTAGAAACTGAGGAGGAAGAACTCAGGAAGGCTTTTTTCATTGTAAGGGGCTTTAGTAACTGTACACCTGGCCACTCTTACAACGAAATCCCCTTTCCAGGACATTAGAAAAGAATGTGCCAGGCACCACAAGCTGATACGGGATGAGAGAGAAGAGCAATGGAGCCTCATTGACACAGAGATGGTTGTTAGAAAGAGGGTTTGGTCTGATGATATCTGGAACATCCTTTGCCTCCCTGTCCCCTAGACTTCTGTGCTTGATGTTGAATTCTGTGGTTGAATTCTAAATTCTCAGAGAGCGCCTCTCAATGCTAGGATTATACCTATTTCTTAAGCAAGTTGGGTGGCTCAGCGTTCCTCTCTGTGGTTAGATCAGAAAAATATTTCTAGATATGGTTCAAGTATCTTATGCTATGACAAGCTGGGCCAACATTGGACCCCTATGCTTGTGATACCATCGCTATTGCCTCCCCAAAGTCAACAGACTAAGAATATAGATCATCACAGAATTCAGCAGTGAGAAATTCATCCCTAAGCTCAGTGAAATGTCTGCTGATTTTCAAATACTGTTTTCATGTTGAATTTATAGTTACCAGCTGTGCAAACACAAGATGATAGGAACAGAAGTCACGAATGAGCCACACCTCAGAAAAATCTATACTAAATTTAACATTTAATAACTTAATTCCACATTAAAGTGCTCACATTCATGTTTACAGCATTAATTAAATTGAAATTATGTTTCAGACAAAAACCAAATCATCTTGGGGCTGACTACGTAATGTAAAGTAGCTGAATGATGAGCAATCTATATTTCCTTAGATATATTAGCAACTTAATATATTGCATTTAAATAGCAGGTTTACATGTAACACTCTAATTTAAGCCATTGTTTAGCAGAACTCTCTTTCACTGGAATGATAGCATAAGTTTCTGAGAAGCTGGCCAGGAGACTATCCCCCCATTGGCCCTTTGGTTAGGCTAATGTCCTCATAGTAGGCTAAATAATGGTCTCCAAAGAGACCTCATTCCTGGAACTTATGAATATAAAAGTATATGGCAAAATCTTTGCAGAGGTGATTAACTTAAAGATCTTGAGATGGGGAGATTATCCTGGATTATCAGGGTGGGTGCTCAATGTAACCACATGTAGCCTTATAAGAGCAGGCAAAAGGAGATTTACTAGACATAGAGGGGAGGTAATGTGAATCCAGAGCAGAGAGAGATTTGAAGATGCTGGCCTTGGAGACTGGAGTGATATGGCCACAAATCCAGGGATGCTGCAGCCACCAGAAGCTGGAAGAGACAAGGGATGGATTTTCTCTGGGAACCTTCCTCTGTAGGAAGCATGACTCTGCCAATACCTTGATTTCAACTCAGTGATAGAGATTTTGGACTTCTGGCCTCTAGAGCTGTAAGAAAATACATAGTATGTGTTGTTTTAAGCCACCAGATTTGTAGTGATTTGTTATATCAGCCACAATAAATTGATACTTATAGTACCTATAGTCTCTCCCTAATGGTGAATCTGATTGAGGACTGAAGTTCTAGGGCGGAATTAATCCCAACCCCATAGATAATTCTGAGCCTCACTGTATTCAATTACTGATTCTCCTTTTAGATACCTGGGTCTTTATGCAAATAAACCATTCCTTACCTGCTTTCTATGGTTGAGTGTCTAGGAAGCACACAGTTCAAACCTTCATTATGGATTCTATGACACACACAAATGACCATATTCAGGACATAGATATAAGTACAAGAGAATGTAACCCATTCCAAAAAAAAGTACACTCAATGTGGTTCTTTCATTTATTTATTCATTCAATCATTTAGCAATTATTTATTAAGAGCCAACTCTGTGCCACGAACTGTGCATTTTCAGAAACTCAGCAATAATTTGTCTCCCAGATCTTTACCTCTAAGGCAAAACTCAGCTGAATCTTATTTAGTGGTAAATCTACACAGAAAGGAGAAGTGCTACTTTTCTTGCTTAAAGAAAGTCCTTTCCTAAATCTAATCTCACTTATAGTTTCTGGGCATAGTGAATAAGGAGTGATTTGTTTCTTCTCCCACTTACTATAATAACTAAGCCATTTCTGGACACATAAGTCTAGTATGTTGCCTGTGATGACAATATTCACAGTCTCTTCAGGTTTGCATATATTGTTAAATAATTTCATATGATGCCACTAACTGTATTTGTACTTCCAAAATGTCCATTGCATTTTAGAATACGGACCTCAGAGATTCAGGGTAGTATCGCATTAATTTGTGTTGTGTGATTGCTAATGTTATCCAGCCTAGAAGCATGTATATGACTACTTTAAATTAATTATGACAGAAAGGAATATTGTAAATTTACCAGACTGATTACACTGAGCTTCATCTCTTAAGGTATAATTCAGATAGATTCTAAATGTTAAGATCAATTGAGTAACTTTTGTAGTAGATACTCATCTTCATACCCCTGTGACTCTGTGTACTTGCTGAAAAGTCTGAGCATCTCAGGATCTTGAGGCTTTTTCACAGGATATCTTAGTGCCTGCAACAGTGGTTATGAAGCCAGGCGCTGGAAGCAGACTATAAGAGTTCAAATCTCATCTCTAACTACTTACAAGCCATGTCACCTTGCGCATGACCTCTTTAGGTTTCAGTATCTTCATATGAAAAAATAATAATCATAATAGTTCTTACCTCACAGGGTCTTTGCAAAGATTTTCTGAGATATCTATGTAAAGTATGTAGCATAATGTCAGGAACAAGGCAAGAATGTCCCCTCTCACCACTGTTTTTCCACATCATATTGAAAGTCCTAACTAATACAATAAGACAAGAAAATTATATAAAAGGTATATGGATTGGGAAAGGACATAAAAATTATCTTTGTTTGCAGGTAATGTGATTGTCTGTCTATAGGAAACCTGAAAGAATTGACCAAAAAAAGTCTCCTGGAACTAATAAGTCAATCATTTTCCTAGATACCAGCCATGAACAAGTGAATCTGAAATTAAAAACACAATACCATTTACATCATCAACTTAATAGTTAGGTATAAATCTAACAAAATATGTGTAAGATCTACACGAGGAAAACTACAAAACTCTGATGGAAGAAATAATAGAGGAGTTACATAAATGAAGAGATATTCCATGGATATCTCTTCACGGATATGAAGACTCAATATTGTTAAGATGTCAATTCTTCCCAACTTGGTGTATAGATTCAATGCAATGCCAATCAATATCTTAGTAAGTTATTTTGTGGATATAGACAAACTGATTCTAAAGTTTATATAGAGAGGCAAAAGCCATAGAATAGACAACACGATATTAAAGGAGGAAAGCAAAGTTGGAGGACTGGCACAACCTGATTTCAAAGCTCACTGTAAAGCTACAGTAATCAAGAGAGTGTGGTATTGATGAAAGAACAGGCGAATAGATCAATGGAATGGAATAGAGAGCCCATAAGTATACCCACATAAATATAGTCAAATGATCTTTGACAAGGAGCAAAGGCAATATAATGCAGCAAGACAGTCTTTTTAACAAATGGTTCTGGAACAACTGGAGATACACAGCTACATGTCTCCCCCCACCAAAGAAAAAAAATCTAGACACAGATCTAACGCATTTCACAAAAATGAACACAAAAGGGATCATAGATCTAAATGTGACATACATAACTCTAATACTCCTAGAATATAACAAAGAATATAACATCGGATACAGTGATGATTTTTTAGATGCAACACCAAAGGCATTATTCATTAAAGAAAGAGTTGATAAGTTGGATTTCATTAAAATAAAAAACTCTGTCTTAAGAAAGATACCACCAAGAGAATGAGAAGATAAGCCACAGACTTGGAGAAAGTATTTGCAATAAACATATCTGATAAAGGACTATATTCAACATATATAAAGTATATAGCACAATATCTGACCCAGTAAATGCTCACTAAATGTTAACTATTACTATTATTTGGTGATTGCTATTTCATTTTGCTTCAGTATCCCTCTACTTCCATCAGTTTTCTCTTTTAATTTTTTGTGAGTAGCAGTTGGTTTACTGCAGCCCAATGTCTCTCTGTCAAATCCTGATAGCTGGCTGGCTGATTTCATTGAGAGTTTATTGGGCTCATCTTCTAGACAAGCCTTGTAGGCACAAAGGAAATATGTTTGATGGACTTGGGGTCATGCAATAGTCCACTGAAGCCCACCTTCTTTTGGGCAGATTGGAGGTAGTACCAGTGAGCACAGGCAGCCCCCAGGCTCACTTCATTCTGTTACTTCTCAATGAGGATAAAAGGTAGGGTTGATGACAGGTGAATGCAGCCATCAAGGAGCAGGCATTGTTGTGTGACCATGCATAGTGGCTGTGGAAAATGGACTAAACCAAACTTGGAAATAGTACAACTCTAGTGGAGTGCCTCCCTTACTTGCTATGTCTTGAAGAATGGGCTTTGTAAAGTCTAAATCTCTCTGGAGTTCTAGAGCTCATCATTTAGGAAAGGTGTTCCTTGGGGCAGAATTCTGGAGAATCCCTCCACTACTTCTTGCCCGCCTGGGCTGTGGGCATAGCCAGCCACACTGTCTTGGGACTCACAAAGACTGGGAGGTGAAACAACAGCTGCTGGGTGGAGTTTGTGTAGAAAGTGGACCCTGTGTGAGTGCAGGGTGGTAGGAATGGTAGCTCCCAAGTGTGTATCATGCCTCCTCCACCCCCTCCATCTCAACGTCTCTCCCATTTTCCTTTCTGGGCCACCTCCTGCTGAAGTAACAAGCTTTCTTCAGCTCCTGGTCAAATGAATTAAAGAATAGCTTTTAAAGAACTTAGAAAATATTACAAAGGAAGATTAGAGTTTTAGATTTTGGGTTTTCCTTCTCTTATTGTGCATATTGATTGTTTATTAAATATTCACGAGGTGTTAGAAGCATATAGAAGATGAAGGGAGAGTTTCTGGTCAGTGAAAGCAAAGCTGTAATACAGACATATTCCAGGTAAAGCGTTAGATAAGTCTTCCCTGTGAGCCACTGAGAGCATTTCATTTCATTTTCCCTTTGCCCTTGGGTCTGTACTTTTAATCCTTCAGCCTTATGTCATTAAGAATGGGGAGCAAGTAAAAGTAAATAGCAGGGTCTTGCATTATGTATCTCTCAACATGCAGACTGTAAAGAGGGCTTTGAAAGAGTAGAGAGATACAAGTTTGACAAACCAGATTATGGAGCAGATGCAAATAAAAGTAGCAGCAACTGACGAAAATAAAGAAATGGAGAAAAATATAAAACTTAAACAAGACTTATTGACTTTTATTGGTAATAGATGGGAATTGAATACCCAACACTTAACTTGAGGGATTTAGGCATTTTGGGGGAGGGAAGTCTATGAAGATACCCAGGCAGGGAACATAGAGAAGGAGACATCCTCTTTTTTTTTTAAGGGACAGACTCCATGATATGGGAAGCTGCTGGCACATGGCAAGCCCTGTTCTATTCTCTATCTCTATCTCTATGATGAAACTGTATCAGGATTAGCATTGGCTGCAAGTAACTAGGACCCAAATTACAGTATCTTAAACAAGGCAGACATTAATTTCTCTCTTGTGTACCAGTAGAAGGTGGATAGTCCAGGACTGAACAGACACTCTGCTTGACAAAGTCCTCAGAAACTTGAACTCTTCAGCTCACTGTTCTGCTGTCTCTAAAGTGAGGCCTTTGTCCTCAGAGTCCAAAATGGTGGTTAGAGTCCAAGCCATCCCATCCAGTTTCAAATAGCACAAAGGAACAAGGGATAGAGAAGAAATGAGCAAAAGGCATGCTTCAACTTTCTTTGAGGAAGTTTACTGAAACTGCATGACACTTCTATTTCCCATTGGTTAGCAATTAGAGACATGGCCACATCTAGCTGTAAAGGAAACCAAGACATGGGGCCATGCTCCGAGCTAAAAGTCAGGGGTTCTGTTATTATAGAGGAAGAAGAGAAAATAGCCATGGTAATTTCCTAACTCCCAGCTCTCAGTAAGTCATTTTAACAATGCATGCTGGTCTAGCAATCTTTGTAGCAAAGCAAGAGTGCCCTTATATGCAGTGTAAAAGATGTGGCTACTTACAATTTAAAGTTGATAATCTAAGAATCTAGCTTCTTTCCTTGGTTTTGATAAATCTGAACAGCTTTTCTAAAGGATGATCTAATATTTGAGTTTCTCACTACAAGTCAAAATTAGGAGGCAGACATAGCTAGATTCACGTCCTAGCTCTTCTACTTACTAGCTGTGTGACTTTGAGCATATCACTTAAGCTCTCTGAACTTAAATTTCGTTATCCCTAAAATGGGCATGACATTCATGCCTAAAAATGTTGTTAGGATTAGATATCAGTGCAGATGTGAAATAAGTTGATGCAATAAGAACCTCTGTTCCCTCCTCTTTTAATATACATTATCCTTATCTAGAAGATGCTTTTCCATTCTCTGACCATGTCTACACTCCCAACTTCCCAAGGAGTCCTTTTTCCTTCCTGGTTTGGATCTTTTCCAACCCATTCACCTAAAGGGGTAGCCCCAGCATACCCAAGGTACACCATCAACTGCAGCAGCTGCTGCCATGCTGACATTAAAAGCAGGAAATGCGCTATGGCCAAGACACATTCTATGGAGTTGTGGTCACCCAGAAACATGCAGAACATACACAATGTAAATATAAGGCAATAAATATAAGGCAAATGTGCACAGGGATAAGCAAGTATCGTTTCATGAGCAACAAATCATGGCTGCAACTTAAATTTCTTAGAAGTGCTAGAATGGTCTCTAGTTGCTTGATGAAACTTAAGAGCTTTATGGTCTTTAAAGCTGTTGCTTGATGTAGACTTAAGGGGGTATAGATTGACAGAGGATGAGTGCTATAGACAATATTTGTGTGTCCCCCCCAGATTCATCTTAAATGCAAATGTATTTGGAAGTGGGCCTTTGGAAGATGCTTAGGTCATGAGGGTAGAGCCCTCATAAATTTGATTGGTGCCCTTATACAAAAGACCTCAGAAAGTTCTCTTCCCCCTCCTGCCATGTGAGAGTATAGGGCCATCTGTGAATAAGGAAATGGGGCCTCACTGGATCTTGAAGCTACAGGAGCCTTGATCTTAGACTTCCCAGCCTCCACAACTATGAAAATAAATTTCTGTTGTGTGTAAGCCACCCAGTCTATGGGATTCTGTGATAGCAGCCCAAGTGGAGTAAGACAACCAGGCTTCACGCTTCCACCGAGCCCAAGTCCCATGCCCTCGCCTCACGCTTATCCTTGCTAATAATAACATGCTATTTTGTCTCTTCAATTACGAGGCCCACTATGAGTAATTTCTTTTAATACTTACTGTATTCATTTCTTAGGGCTGCTATTACCAAGTACCACAAACTGGGTGGCTTCAAACAATAGACATTTATTCTTTCACATTTCTGGAGCCTAGAAGTCTGAAATCAAGGTGTCAGCAGGACCGTGCTCCCTCTGACACTGGATAGTCATTGCTGCTGCCTGACTCCTGGGGATGCCTAGTAATCCCTGGTGTTCCTTGCCTTATAGCTGCATTACTGCAATCCCTGCCTCTAGTGTGATACGGCGTTCTCCCTGTGTCTCTGTACCTCTTCTCATAAGGACATCAGTCATGTTGGATTACACTCTAACAATCGCATCTTAACTTGATTATATCTACAAAAACCCTATTTCCAAAGAACATCATATTTACAGGGGGTTAGGACTTCGACATATCTCTTTTGGGGATACCATTCAATCCATAAAACTTATGTTACAGAGTTTTGCAAAATTAAAAATAAATTATAACAGATTCAGGGTTAACCCCATGCAAATTTCACTCACTTTTTATTGCTTTCTGATAATCTTGATTAGCAGAAAAGAATGGGGTACAGTTCAAGGCCCTGGGTGACCGTGGGGAGTGGGGCTTGAATGTGAATGTCACTCTTGTCATGTAGATCCAGAAAGGTCTGGGATCTTCCATCATATAGATGGAAGGTTTTCCTTCTGCTTAGGGGTGAAGCTGGGGTGTTAAGGGAGGGAAGAGGTGACCAAGTGGTTGCTAGGTGGTCAAAGACAGGCGGTGGTTTGTGCGAAGCTAGTGCATTTGTGCACTCATACTTGGGAGTGTCTGTGAGTGTAAGTGACCATGTCATCTCAATGACTGTATGTGACTGTGTGTATGTCTGCATAAATGTGCGTTTGTATGTATCAGTGAATGTGTACATATATGGTGAATGATTGTGGATGTCTGTGTGTGTGAAATTTGTAGGAGGAGGAAATAATGGGAACTCTGAGATGTTAAGAGCAGCTGGGAGGCAAGTGGGGAGAAAGAACAACCACAGGGCCAGACTATCTAACCATAAGAAGTTAGAATGTGACTGTCTAGTGAAAGGGAACACAGAAGATTGTGCAAAATTAGAAACCTAAAAGTCTGTGCCAAGCCTATATCCAGTTGCCTTATGCTTCTCTTCCCCCCGTTATTTAGAATGAACGGTTATCGACCACATCCAGTTGTAGTTTTTGCCTTTGATTGCTTTAATGAGAAACAAACACTAGTATTTTCTGTTTTGTCATTTGAAGAAAACTATCTCTTCCTCTCCCTTTCTTGATTTTACTCTAATATAAGAACCACCAAACAGACTGAGATCAATCTTGCCAGGAAAGTTTTATTATGAAGATGAAAATCCACTGAGAAAAACTTTAGTCTGAAAATACAGGGTGGTTAGATAGCTACAAAAAAAAAAAAAAAGAAAGAAAATCAAAATTTTAATTCATGGGCACATTTTCCTATAACTATTTTATTTGCCATTAACAATGAATCTCAAGCTATAGAGCGACCAAAAACCTATTTGGGAAATTAGTACCAGTGAACGAGTCATTATTTTTACCTATTCCACTTATTCCCACTTTATTTTCAAAGTTCTTTGATGTCACATTCAAAGAGTGTGACTGTAATGAAATAATGCAAAAGAACAAGACAGCATAGAAAGTAAAACTAGCTTTGAGGCTATTTTTTCCTGGAAAAGAAATAATGAAGCATTCCTAAGAACAAGGTACACTAAAGGGAGATGAATATCTTATAACTCTTGTAAATAAATAGAAATCAGAAGATGGCGCCTTCCACATGGAAGACACTAAATAAGAACTTCTTTATGATCATGGTGGTGGGTATGGTGATTTGAGAGCTGGAATAACTTGAATCAAAAAGAATATTCATACCAGATTTGGTTTTCCAAAGATGGTCATAATAAGATGGCCTTAATTATATGGTCATCAGAAAAGTATCTCTTCCCACAAGGTGTGCTGATAAGGTGACCTTGACATTCCTCTATTATGTCAAGGTATGACCTTGATATACCTTGGGTCTAAGTTTCCGTTCAGTCAGCCTGGGCAGACCTTTGTAACTACCTTGGCCAACAGAATGTGGCAGCAGTGATGCTGCATGATATCCAAAGCTACGTCTTAAAATGTATTATGGTTTCAATGGACTCTCTCTCTCTCTCTCTCTGTCTCCCTCTCTCTCTCCCTCCCTCCCTCCTATCTTTCCTCCCTCCCTCCCTCCCTCTCTCCCTGATTGTCCTTGGAGCCTAGCTACCATTTTCTGAGGAAGATAGCCCACACAGAGAGGCCATGTGTGGTGTTCCACCTGATAATGCTAGCTAGGCCCTCAACTGACAGCCCACGTCACTGCCAGACATGTCACTGAAGGAGCCTTCAGATGATTCCAGCCCCCAGCCTGGAAGTCTTTCAGCGGAGGCCCCAGAGCCGGTGCCCGGTTCAAATTTCTGACCCACAGGAACTGTGAGAAATAATGGATATTCTTATTTTAAATAATCCTTTTTGGGGTATCATTCGTTATATGCAGAAGTAACTTACCTCCTGGGAGAATTCAGTGATGCCACAAGATCACACATCCAGGGAGCTGGGAGATTCTGCTTCTTGTAAAATTATCCTGTTAGTGTGGAGCTAGGGTCCTCTGTCCTGGGTGCTCTTTTCTGACCCCAGGTCCCATTGTTGCTGGGCTCAGCCACTGGGCTTTCACAGGCTCTTCAAATTGAGGCATCTCAGTTAGAGTTCCATAGTCTATTATCCAAATTCTTTTTGTGTGTCATATACTTTGCATATTTTGAATTTTTGCCTACCATGTTGATTAGGTCAGTCCTTCCCAACTTTTAATGTGCAGATAAATCACCTGGTAGTCTTGTTAAAATGTAAATTCTGATTCAGTAGCTCTAGGGTGAAGCCTGACAGTCTGCTTTTCTAACAAGGCTGCAGGTGATGCTGATGGCCTGAGAACCACACTTTGAGTGTCAAGGGTATAGAAGGTTGTAGGGCAAAACAAAACTCTGTATGACTCAGCCCCAAACGAGGAAACCAGGGATAATGCTTACTGTTATTGATCGTCTACAATGTGATAAGACCTTTTCTGGATCTTCCACATACATCAACTCTAGTTCTCATAACATTCCTGCAAGGTAAATATCGTATCTCCACTTTGACTGCAAAGAAACTGAGGTTCATAGAAGTGAGATAAGCAGTAGAACCAGGATGCACCACAAAATTGTGTCCTTGCCCCATGTGCCATCCATCTTTCATGCTTCCTAAGCCTGCGATTGGTTCTCTGATTATCACTTCACTTTGAATAAAGTGAAGCCTCTAGAACAGTGTTGTCCTGTAGAACTTTTGGCAATAACAGAATTGTTATATATCTGTCCTGTCCAATAGGGTAGCTATATTGTGGCTACTAAGAATTGAAATGTGGCTAGTGTGACTGAACTTTTTATTTTATTTAATTTTAATTAACAATTTCAATGGCCGTATGTGTCTAGCGGCTAAGACAAGTGGCTATTTGCTATTGCCTACTGTATAGGACAGCACAGCTCTGTAGAAAGGGTCCTAAAGTCACTGGATTTGAAAGGTGACTTGGATTTACACTGCAGGTGTGTGTGCCATAACCACCCTGCATGTAGAACATTTTAAGTATTTTATACAACGTTCATAACTTTCATCTATAACCTTAACCTCCCTTTTCTTCTCTTTCCTATATCACATTGCATCAAACAAATTCTTCCGTTTGCATTCACATCCATTATATAGAAGTTCTAAACACAGGACAAATACTAGAGGCTACAAAGAGGAAGAAATACCAAATCACGAAAGGGGGAGGATATGATGGGGGAAGTCCCAGAGAGACTGGAATAGCACGTGGAAACCACCCTTCCATTCTTTGGAGATTTGGGAAAAGAATGAAAAAGATCTGTTCAGATGCTTCCCTTTCCTCTTGGAACTTTTAACAATTAGAATGCTTTTAGCTACAAGTAAAAGAAATCCTGACTCAGATCGCTTTAAACAATGAAGAAGTTTATTATTTCACATAGTTGGAAGTCCAGGGCAGAGTGGACTTCACAGTTAGTTGACTCAGTTGCTCAGTAAAGTCGTAAAAGACCCGTGTTCTCACCATCACTCTTCTCTGTCACTTTTGATGCTGGCTTCCTCCTTGTGCTGGCAGCAAGAGGGCCACAGTGACTCTGGGCAGTATACCCACACGTGGCAATCTGCAGAGGAAGTGGGAAACTCTCTCTTTCTGCAGCTCTCTCTTGGAAGATTGATATTTTCCCGAGAAGTGCTCAGATTTCCTATTTTGGACTGGAATTAGGGCATATAACCACTCCTGAACAAACGAGACAAAAAAAATGAAATTTTCCTTATGTTGATTAGGCCTACCCCTGGGGCTGAGAGTGAGTACATGGATACCTGAACAAAATTGGGGTTCTGTTAGAAGGAAAGGACGGTAACCCCACTGGCTCCTATAGGACCAAACCTCAAAGGGAGGTTGGAATGGGGGAGCTACTGAAGCATGCAGTTTGTTAAAAGCAAACTGGAGAATATCTGACTCCGTGGCCTGTTTCTCCAAGCATGACCATGGGTGGCTCCACATCTCTAGAGGAAGACTCACATTTGCCTCCTTGTCACACCCAGTGTATTTTAGGACTGAGCATTGGTGGAGTCTAGGCTGATGGATCTGTTATAGTGCTTCTGATTCCCCATGGCCTGGGCTGGGCACCCAGGGACCCAGAGGTTCCCACATGCCCCACTGAGAGCCAAAGAAGGACCAATGAGGTACCAAGAAGTCCAGTGGGCCAGCACAGGGCTGAGGAGTATCAACAGCAGTGTCATGTGCCCAGCACAGTATTCAGAGTGGGATCTTATTTTCACACAGAATACTCTTCACACATAAGACTTTTCCTCCCTAAGAATATTCCCAACTCATGTGAGTCTTGCACTACCATCCTAGGGCTTATCTTTGCCCATCCCCAAGATGACGACATTGCGTCAGGGGACTGCATTGCCTGCATCTAGGTTCTTGATTCTTGTTTCATTTAGAGAACACTGCTCTGGCTCAACTTATACCTCAGGGATTCACTCCCAGCCCTCTGTGTGGAATCAAAGGCCTGGGAACAAATTGGTTTGGGTATCTTTTTCTCCACTTAAAAATATCTAGTGAAACAGTGGTACCTATCATCAGCATCAAATGTTTTTGTCCTTAAATAGATCATTTCCTTGAGTGTTGTTCTCTGACTGCTCTTTTAAAAATAAATTCACTTGGAGTGTTCTGGAACTCTCAGAATGAGACATCCGAAGTGGGTGACACTGGCCCTGTGCCACCTCACTTCTCTATCTCCTGGGTGGCACCCACAACTTTCCTTATTGAAACAAGAGAGGAGGCCAGCCTTGGCCCTCTCTCCTTGCATTCAGGCTGGAACAACTTACTACCCTGGCTAGGAAATCTCTCCTGTCCCATGTGTTGGAAATCCCCAGGGCTGAACCTCTGTAGTCTTTCCTGAATTGCTGTGTGGTTTCCTCAGGCTTCCTGCCTGCCTGCCTTACTGTCCTTGCCTCTCATAAACCCTATTTCTAGAGGTCCCCATTTTTTACATTATTCATTCACATCCCACATTCATCCCTGGCATCCTGAAATCAACATGAAGTGTATGCTCTCATCTTTACCTTCCATGCCATTCCACTGCATGCTTCTAACATATACTTCCACCGATAGATCCCATGGGCTAAGAATGCTGCCATACCACTCCCTGGGTGTCCTTCCCCTTTCTTTTGTTCTACATCCTTTGTAACACAATGGACCACTGGGTTTAGAAAAGTCTTAGCTGAGCCCTGATAGATGACTCAGGTCAATGTTTCCAATGGGTAGTCCACTCACTGGAACCAGATGGTTGTATTAAAACTGCCTGGAGAGTTTCTTTTAATGCATATTCCTAGGTCCATGTCCTGACTACTGAATAAAGGACCTGGGGGGAGGGGAGGTAAGGGGACAGGAAGGAGTCTAGATTTTTAAAATATACTTCTCAGGTGATACTTCAGATCTAGGTGTGGGAAGCACTAGCTTGGTTCCTCTCTAGTTCTCATGTGGCCATCTGATTCCATATGACTATCTAATTGCCCTGTTGAACTTACTCTTGTAATGATGATTAAGGTAGGAGCTGAGGCCTTTTTCAGACTCTGGGCCAACACAATTTTTTAGGGACAATAGAGTATGAAAGAATAGCTTCATCTACAAGCCATGGGTCTAGGCACTCTGAACAGCTGTTTATAGGGGTCAAAAATAGCCACTGCAGACATTTTATTTGTTTGTTTATTTGAGGAGTATGTGTTCGTGGATTTGGGTCAGTGATGATGCCTAGATTTTGTCATGGGTTGAACAATTGAGGTGACATTAACTCAATGATTAGTATTGTCAACAAACATCCACTGAGTATCTACCATGCACAGGCACTATATATAGAGACTCAAGAAATAACTAAGCACCTTTACCCAGAGTTTCTTATAAGGCAGCTTGGAAAGAACACACAGGCTTCAAAAGATGTGTTGAAACTGTTATTTTCCATGGCAAATTGGAATCGACTTGTTTCAGGTCTATTTTTCTCTAAATCCATTCATTCAAGAGTTACTAAGGGGCTATGAGTTACTAAGAGTTACCAGGCACTGTGCAAAGCCCACGATGGGATAGAGTGGTAAAGATACAACGATGAGAAGAGATGGTCCCAGTGTAGCAGGGAGAGATACAACTTCTACACGATGTGGTCAGAACTAAACAAAATTCATACTAATTGTTGTGGGAACACAGAGAAGGGAGCTCTTTTACTGTGCAGTTCCAAGCACTAGTTGCTTACGTCTGCCTAGGAAGGAACCGTGTACTGGAGCCACATGAGGTACTTTAAATATGTTATCTCATTGAATATTGTTTAATTTATCATTTTCCAGGACGCTTTAGGTAGATATTCTTCCCCTAATTTTACACATCACATGGATCCCCTCTGGATGGTGGCGGAAGCTGTTTTAAGAGGAGATTAACTGCTATCCCGGTAACATGCCCAGTACGCCTTTGCATATGTGCGTTTGCATAGAAGGTGCTGAGGCTTAAGGACTTGAACTCTCATGTGGGAGCAATGAACTCTTAGGTGGGAACAGTGGGGAAATCTTTCGGAGAAAACCCCAAGAGTGGTGGAGGCGGCCCATTGAGCTGACTCAGTTAAAGGTTTGGTCAGGTGTAAGGTTTGGAGATTTCTGGGTGCAGGTGCACCCTGTGTTTATAACCCATCGCTATCTGGAGGAGACGAGCTGTATAACTTTGGAGCCCAATCAGTATTATTGCATCCTTTTGGAAATCCTTGACTGACTGAAACATGCACGATGGGAGCTTTCTCTCTTGTTCCAAGAAGAATTGTTAAGAAATAGTAGTGGCGCCCAAAGGCTTGGGCGAGGAGGATCAAGATGGTGGCAGGAATAGTGGTGCATTTAACTCCTGATTGGCAGCCAGTCTATTTCAACTGGAAAAGAAAACCAATCACCTTTAGGTGATGGAGATGACTGTGGTAGTAACAATAAGGGCAAATTCCAGCCTCCAAGTG
The DNA here is from genome assembly GCF_004115265.2 of Rhinolophus ferrumequinum. Lineage (NCBI taxonomy): Eukaryota > Metazoa > Chordata > Mammalia > Chiroptera > Rhinolophidae > Rhinolophus > Rhinolophus ferrumequinum. The sequence continues at coordinate 44,250,003 of NC_046290.1, read as the reverse complement.
CAGTTTGTGGACTAGCTGGGTCTGGATTTAGAGTCAGTGCTCAGCAATCTCCCTTAGTTCCCAAAATTACTTGGGGAGAAAGGATCTTTTAATCAAACACACAAACAAACAAACACAACTGAATTGCCTTTAAACTGACTGAGGAAGGGACACGGTGGTCAAGCCAATGGGAGTCGTGGATTTGTGTGAAATGCCTAGATTTTTATTCCCAGCATGGTGGAGCTCTTTGGGATACCTATAGATGAGAAAACTGAAGATTGTTTATTGTGTCATGGAACCAGGACACAGCAGAGCCAGGGTTCCAACCCAGATTCTTCTGACAAAAAAAGTGTTTCTCTTGCGAGGCAACATTTGAATAGAGGCTTTGTAAGTGGAAACGGGAGCTAAAGGCAGGTCGGTCATTCTAGAGATAGTTGCACCCAAGTTTGCAAAGACAGAAAAGATGGAAGAGCATGGTATTTGGGAGACTAGCCCACATAATGTGTAATGCCGTGAGCCGGGTAATAAATTTCATGGAGGAAGGTACCGCAGGTGAGCCTGAAGAGGCACGTTGGGTAGATTGGCAAGAGCCCTGTGTATCTTGCGAAGGCAGAGGATCTAGCCCTCTTAATCCAACTACTTACCTTCTGATAAACAAAAAAATTCCAATTTCCTCCTTTAGTTACTTGAAATAGCAAATTCAGTAAATATCTTGATTAGAACAAATAATAGCAATGGAATTTTAGAATGTGAATTTTTCAAGTTACTATGTTTGTGAGTTCATCTAGTATTTTCCATCGTAGCTGCCTGGAGTAGAGCTATGGACTCAGGGAGAACAGGATGAGGCCATCCTAATTCTCCACCAGCAGTGCAGAGAGGGAACAGATTCGAGGGCCATTTCAGAGGAATTGCGGATGAGAGCTCTCAGAGGAGAGAACTGTGGGATTTCTAACTGCCCTGATTATTGAGGACTTTTGCGTTGCACCAGGAAGCTGCTGTGTTCCAACTCTACATAGACATTAGAGTTTGATTCTAAGTTCAGGAATAACCGAAAAAATGAGTTTTAGTCCTGATAAATATTCTGTTATTCACAGCATCAATATAAATAGGTGCTTGGTGTCAAAATGAGAGAATCTATGATTTTAATGATTTTTCTTTCCAAACAACTGGACACTTTGCCAGATGCATATTGATTATCATAATAACTGCAGATGGTTTTTGGGCTCTCACTGTGTGCTGGGTACTGTAGGAAGCAATTTCTATGTGTCATACTCATCAACCATCACTACAACCCCATGAGTTAGGTGCTACTATTTATCCTCTTTTTACAGAGAAGGGAACAGAGGCTCAGAAAGGGCAAAGTGACCGGTTTAATGTCACAGAGCTGGTAAGTGATAGAGCTCAAATTAGAACTCAGGTCTGTTTAACACCAGAGTCACTCTGAGTGTGTGGGGAACTACTAAGAGAGCTCAGGGGCTTACAGAGTGAGCTGGGGTGTGGGCGCATCCCCATCTATACCTGGGGCAGGAGATGTAGGGAGTGCCAAACAGCAAATACCTCCTGGGGTCAAGGCGTGCCATTCCTGGCGGGAGATCCTTATTCTATGCTGAAGGTGGCCCCTGCAGTCCTTTGGCTTGGAACAAAGAAGACAAAACTCAGTCCCCATTTTCCAAAGCTTGCCCTAATGCCACCCAACTCAGGTCCTGATGGAATACGGAATAGTTCTGGGTGCTTACTGGCTGCAAAGCTGTTTCCCGAATTGTCTGACTGATTTCCAAGCTTAATTGTAGAGAGGGGGCAAGCAAGGAAGGCATGACAGAGCCAGGAATAGAGTCTCAGAGAAAAGCAGATTGTCGTCTCATACCTCTGGCTCCGAGTCTCCAGTCATTAAATGACCTCGACTCTTCCTTTCCTGGGTTATATTAAATCTATGCACTTACTTTTTTAAAAAAGTGATTATTTAAACATAATTCTGAAAAGTGAACATGCTTTAAAAATTCAGATATCATAAAATCCTTGAGCAGCTTTTAAACATTTCACTTTCGAAGTTTAACAACTTAGGCTGCAACTTTGAAAGAAACAAGTTGCGAATGGCATTTTAAAACAGATTCTCTTCTTACGACTAATATGGATCTCAGTCCTGCTAACCACAGGACACAGTTTACCTTATCTATGGAAGCCTTTTTTATTTGTCATGGATTCTGGGGAGAAAAAATATGTCACACATGCTTATTTAATGTAGCTGTTTTAAACTTAATAAATGGCTTTCTAAAAGCCACTTGCAGATTATTTCTAACAGGCCTACAACCTAAATTACTAAGGTTTGAAAGTGCACAAAGATCTTACAAAGGCCCTTGGCTACTGCCAAACTCTATTCTCCATATATTTGGCACCCGAGTTTATGCCAGACAAGTCTCAGCTGTAATCTGGTGATGACCAACCTCAGCATTGTGATAGATAGCTCTAGAAATTCAAAAGAGAAAAGCCATCTCTGAAAGAGTTGAAATTTGTTACCACTTAACTGGCAGAAGCTGTAATTAATGTAAATAGTGTAATGGTGGAACAATGAATCCACATTTCTTTGGAAGAGGAAACTAAGTAAGAATGGAACAATTCATAAATGTGGAAGCGGAGTAGGTAGTGAGTCTCCCAAGGTTAACCGCAGGGCTTAAGTTTTCCCAAGTTGGGAAAAAACAGACAACATTTTGCACCACCCACAATGAAGTCAGACCAAGCCTATCATGTTTTAAATATGTGGTGATTCTTTCTTTAGAAAGAGCCCCTGAAGAAGATGTAAGAAAGAACAGTTCTGCCCACAGGCCTGGAGGAACACTGGCTTTGACAGCTTCCCGTGGGCTTTTATGTGACGATTTACACTGAATAAATAATGGCACCACATTCTCATGCAAGGACTGCTATGCTAATTCTGCAGCCCTCTGAGAACCTTGTACTTACATGTAGAAGGGGATCTGGAACTTCAAGGAGAAGCTTGTGTTCCTCTCACGTTACAATCCCTAGTCTAACACCAGGAATCTTTGTTCCATTAGCATTTTGGGTGTTTTGTTGTTGTTGTTTTGGTGGTTGGGTGGGTGGTTGTCACTTACATTGTTACATTTGAAGGAAGGTATAAGGGAATGAAATATTTAGATTGATTTGTAGAAAAAGGTGGACATCAACTTCTGTCTTTTACATGAGTCTAGCTGTATGTGCCATGTTGAATCTCCAAAGAGATTTCTTGTCAGTTATTTAGGGGGTGGAGGGAATTAGAAATTCACTCTTCCTTCTCACTGGATGATGCTAGAGGAATAAGTACTAAATAGTCAAGGAAAAGGGCTTGCTACTCCCCTCCCCATGCGGGCTTCTCAAATTTCTCACCTTGTAGCCATTAAAGGTGTTCACTGTAATGAGGGAGGAGAATGGAATTAAACGCATATCCCTCTTTTGCTGACCTCTCAAGATGGCAGTTCTCTCTCATTGCCACACTCATCACTCCCCAGGCCCACAGGGAGCCCTCTCTCACGCCCTTTGGGAATTGACCAGTGAGAATACAGACCAGTGAGAATAAATGGATGAAAAAAACAGAGAGGGAGGGAAGGAGAGAGGGAAGTAAGGGGAGAGAGAGCGAGAGAGAGACAGAGAGAGAGAGACAGAGAGAGAGAGAGAGAAGAGAGCACCTTCACTGAATGGTGGTCAGTCTTCAACTTGAAAACAGACAGAAAGAAACACGGACTGTGGTTACTATAAACAGAGAATGCATAAAATCCCATCTGTTAAATTTGGTCCAAGGTTTTTATCCTGACCTACGCGTAAACTTTCAAGTGATTTTCTTTACTTAAAACAGAAATTTTCCTAAGTTCCTTCATTGCTGACTTGTCTGAAGAGTCGCAAATATGAAAAAGGTGAATATTAGCTTCCTCAGTAACTGCCTGCTAAATTCCTGCTTCCTCCCCTAATCGTAAGCTCCTTGAGGGAGTCACTGGGTCTTAATTATTCACTGTTGTATACCCAGGGCTTCGTGCATGGAGACACTCAATAGATAATAATGAAAAATGAACGAATGAGCAACAAGGAGGATTAAAGAGTTAGGAATTGAGTGCTATAGTAACAAATGTACTAAGTAAGCATTAAATGTAATCACCATGTGCACCCACAATGTGGCATTAGAGTGAAAAATACTCTTTTGACTCTTTACATTGAGGTTCAGTTTTAGGAGTAAGTGATGACAAGAAGAGGTAATAGTTAAAGTATTCAGTGAAGCTGCAGAATTCAAGGACTGATAAGCAAAAGTAATTAATAAGTCAGTGGCAGGTTAATTTTTGGAGCCTCAAATCAGTCATTTGCCGAGACGGCAAAAAGGAAAAGGTGGAAAGAATCAGCTTCTCCTCTGTACCATCTCTGTGTTCTCCAACCACTTTGTTTAAGTAAGTTAGACATCCAAGGGTGTTATATTAACCCTTTAAAGCCAATGAGTTGGAAAGAGTTACCCCCCTCCAGATTAATCATTTATTCTTTCATACAATAAGTTTTTTATGTCTATCACATATAGGTCCTGTGCTAGCCCCGTAAAAGAGAAAAAAAAGTTGTAGCACTCACTCCTTACCTTTGTTACTTATAACCTGTCTTAGTCTGTTTGGTCTGACAGCAAAGATCCCCTAGACTAGGTGGCTTATAAACAACAGAAATTTATGTCTCACAGTTCTGGAGGCTGGTAGTCCAAGATAAGAGTGCCAGCATGGTCCAAAGGGGGGCCCTCTTCCTGGTTTCAGGTTGCTGACTTCTCATTGTGTTCTCACATGGCAGAAGAGGCAAGGTTGCTCTCTAGGGCCACTTTTATAAGGGCACTAATTCCATTCATGAGGACTCCACCCTCAACCTAATCACTTCCCAAAGACCCCCACCTCTTAGTGCCATCACCTTGGGGATTAGGTTTCAACATATGAATTTTGCGGGGGACACATTCAGACCGTAGCATAACCTAATCGAGGAGAAAAGATATAAGCCCATGGAAAACTAAGGTGATCAAGAATAGAAGTAGCAATATACAAAAGGATGTCATAGGCAGTATGTGATCAGAAACCTGAAGAAAGGGGACTACCCAGCTCTCTTCTTTTTTGGGGAACTGTCTCTTCCCCATCCTAATATACAGGATTACTGCATGAACATACCTGCCTGGCCAAAGATGAATGGACTAAGGGTGGCACCTGACCAAGCTGGACCAATCAGATCCTACTATAGGCATTTGGAATTAGGTCTAAGATTCCAGTTTAGTTTGCTTATCCTCCCTTATAGAGAAGACATAAATGTTGGCAGTGGCAACAGCAACCATGATAAAGCAAAGAAAATCCGTTGTGGTGAGGACAAATGTGAAGAGAGAGGCAAAGATAAGTAAAAGAGAGAAGGGGATCTGGTCCCTAGTTTCGACAGTTTTAAGCTTCAGTGTTCTCCCTGCCCTTGTGATCCAGGAGACATTTTTGTATCCACCGAAGGATATACTTCCACTTCTGTAGAAAACAATCATATGGAGGCGAACTACTAGAAGAGCCATCCAACCCTCATAGTCTATGACATGAGTGGGTTTAAGATAAATGTTTATTATCTTAAGCACCTGCAATTTGGGGGTGTTTGTTACAGAAGCTGCCAATTTCCCACCTTACTGAATTCCAAAAATTGGGTGAGCCCTGGTGGCAACCAATAAATTTGGCACTTGAGTATGCATACCAAGATGACTTTTTATAGAAGTCTGGTCTTTGAGAAATCTAGTTTCTGTTATTAATGAAAGAAAGTACTAATAATACTCTCAAAAGACACTCAGCCCAGTGCTTCTGTGGTTGGTAAGAGGACAGACCACAGGAGTCTTTGCCGTAGCTGATGGAGTAGAACTTTCTGTGGCTCCTCAGAGCCTTCCCTGGGTGGCGGGGTAAGCTTGTTGCTCATACAAGGACAGGGACTTCAGTCAGAGAGTTGGGAGTTACATTTCAGGATGGGATGCCCAGCGGCCCAGCTCCAACTTACATAGAGGCTGCATTTAGTTGCTTTTGGACAGGATAGAAGTTGTTATTTATTTATTTATTTATTTATTTATTTATTTATTTATTTTTTTTAAACTTACATACAGTGTGGCCATTCAGTCCTCTTGAGCCCATCATTGTAAGGACTTTATCCATTCCTGCATGTTAGAGAGGGGAGTCACTCTTATCCAAATGGAAAACTTCTGGCTTGGGTGAAGAAAGGAAGACATAACCAAGTGGAGTTGGTTATTTAAATTGTTTCACCTTTTGACTTTTTTCATCACTGTATTTACTAAGTTACCTGATTTGCATGAAATGTGGCAGAGTGTTCTTCTCACAATTTATAGTTAGTAAAAATTTTGGGTATACAAAAAAAAAAAAAGGAATGAACACTTACTTTTTGCAGATCCACTGGTGGGACTATAGAATAAAAGCTGTTTCCTTAGGCTAGGAAGTCCATATTAAAGCTGATAAAGTCCTTTGGGGAAACAGTCAAAAATATGCAGTAAAAATTGTTAAGTGTAATGTTACTCTCATCATCAAGTCAAAGGTTATTTCAAATTAAATTGACCACGAACTTAGGAAAATGGGCTTGCCACATTTCTTAATGATCTCAGCCATCTCCATATGGTTTGGGTATATTGTCATCTTGCAAATAAACTTCTGACTTTCCCAGTGCAACAGGCTCTCTCTGCCTGACTAAATAAAGGTAAGGAGAGACACAAGAGCTAAAAACGATGCTTTTGTTATATTTTTACAGTTTAAATTAAACAACCCAAGAATATCCACAATTCCTTCAAAATGCCCTGAGCTGCCAAAAGATTGCTGCATTAAAATTCAAGGACACGAGCTTTGGAGATGTCATGCTTAAAATAATCTGTGGCTGTTGTATTATTATTCATTCAACTGTTTTCTGAGTGCCTCAGTGTTCTAAGAATTACTAGGTACAACAAACTTTTACTTACTGTCTGGTAGAGTAATGATTTTTTATAGTTTGTTGCCGCCTCTGCTAGAGCAAACCCAGGTTTAATACACTGCAAGATAGTATGTAGAGTCTGGCACATAGTGAGTGGCTGCTCAGCAAATGGCTGTTGAATGAAGGCATGAGGCCATTATGAAATCTTAGAAATCCTATGTAAGTAGCGGCATCCACATCACCTCTACTTTACCTCAGTCTGTGATCCCAAGAAAAGAATTTACTTTCCCACTTCAAAAACGTAGAGGAATTGTCTCTGTAATTTCTTCATGCAACCAGCATTTATTGAGTGGCTGTTATATGGTAGACAGAGTGCTAGGACTTCCAGCCATGATCTTCCAACAGCAGCATGATACTGGGTGACCTTGCTTTATTGACCCGAGTAATTACTCAGTGAAGCAACGATGCCTTTGAAAATATTTCCTTTCTTTCACCCTCAGTTTTTACAAGTGGAGAGAGAGGGAGGCAGCTGGTTGGTATGAATGAATGTCAGGGCCATAATAAACCCTGCTTTACTTAAGAGTACGTGAAATAAAACAAAGTGTTAACCAACATTTTCTTTGAAATGAGGCTGGGAAGGATTAGCCTAGTGGAGGGCATCATTAGAGACGGAAGAGCCATTAATCACTGTCCTACAATAATCCAAGCTGAATATCTTATTGTTTAATTATTTTTAATCTTTTGGAAATACTGAGCTGCCCCAGGGTGTTTTCTTTTCTCTCTGCCTCCTACAGAACAGCCTGCTTTGGGAGCTGAAGTTCTCCTGTGTATTCCTTGAATTGGATCCAAATTCATTACAGATATACTGTGAAGTGGACAGAGATGATGAAGCTGGTGTAGACGGAGGCGGGTGGGGAAGAGCAAAAGAAAGAAAGCTACCGTAAGGAGCTGGGCTGGCTTTAAAAGTTGAAAGGTGATCTTTGACCTTCTCATGAATCATAAAGCACTTTATGACTCCCACCCCTGAGTCAAGCATTTTTGAGCTCAACAAAAGGACTTTTAGCTAAAATGCCGTTTTAACCTAGCTTCACAAGGAGAACTTATTTCAGTTTCTGTGTCGACCAAGTCAAGTTCTTCACTTTCGACTAATAGCTGACTACCTTGGTTGATCCCATGTCTATTTGCTAGGTCATGCACTTTTTCTAGGTATACAGTTGGGTCAGTGAGGTCCTATTTCTCACAGTTGTGAGAAATGGATCACAAGGTATCTTATTTAGGAACATGGAAGAGTAGAACTGCCCATGTGCAAAATAAAGAGAGGAGAATTTCAAGAGTCATCCAGCATTGCAAACCCTCACAGGCAAGGTAGGGAATCCCTGGAGTGGAAGATTCCTAAACTAAATAGCATAGGTCTATTCCTAGGAATTTCTAACGCTTTTGCTGCTTCTATCTCTAACCTTGCCCTAAGACTGATAAAGAATACCAGTCATTCCATTCACCACCATTGAAATGCCCAGTTTCTTTCTGGGAAAGGAAACTGACTATTAAGGATTACAGTGGGATTCAAATATAGTTCAGATGGCCTGTGACCCAGTTCCTAGGGCCGAAAGCTATGAAGGGCCACGGGCACGAGAAAAGCCCTTGGATTTTTCTTTCCTATTTTATACCTTTCCCATCTTTTTTGAACTCTGTATTTCCCAAGCCACAAAACATGGTTGGTGTATTTGGCTCTTTGAAAGGCCCATAAAGTCAGATTAAAGAATTCTGGCCAGTCTTTTTATAACAGGCATTGGCAGGTGCTACGTGGTAGATTAAAAACGGCTAACATTTCTTCACCATTCCTTCAAGGAGCACTGCGGTCTATCCCCCTCAGCTTGAATCTGGACGTGCTCTATGAGTGCTTGACCAACAGAATACTATGGAGGTGATTCTGTGCCCCGTTCTCTGGTACTTTGTTATGTGCCAATAGATACCTAGAATACGTTGGTGGGGTTCAAGCTATGGGCATCTGAATACGGCGATACGTAGGAACCTCTTATAGACGTGAGCAAAGGATCACATTTAACAAGAGTCTACTGTTTCTCTGGCATTGGGCCAGGTTTGGAGAACATGAAAATTCATATATAGCTCCCGTTTTTAAGAAGCGCACCGTCTAATGGAAATGTTCGATGTACATGAAACACCGGAATGCACTCAATGACGGTACTGATGGCATTCAGGCTTAACAAGCTCCCCCAGCTTATTCTGAAGAATGTGACTGAGAACCTCCTTTTAAGAAGCAATGGCTGAGTTTGGAGTGACTCGGTCTGTGCACAAGTCGTCCAGAAAGCCTCCACAGAAAAGGTGACCATTCAGCAAGGGTTTAAAAGCAGAGTAAGAGTTTGTGCTCCCCGATCCAGACTTCTGGCAGCCCTACATGTTGTAATTAGTCTAATCTGACAAATGCTGAAAGGCAACCCTAACCAAAATACCTTCCTGCTCACCTGCTTTAATGTTTGAAACTCTTACAATATTCAATCTTTGAATGGGTTTTGAAGGTCTCTGCAAAAATTTAAATATTATTTGAAAAGGGTAACAGAGTGGGTCATTTTTAGTCACTAACACATTGGCCCAAATGATCTCATTTTTATGTTCCAAATGATTATATTTCATTGACTATCTGGTCTAGTTCTTGTATGCTATAGGTTCTCAAAATATTTTTTTTCGGATCAAATAAATACTTGTCCTGGGCTCAGACTGTATGCATATGGGTGCTTAAAGACATAGAGAGTATTTTAGAGAAAGACATACCAGTGAGTTGTAAGGAACCCTTCCTTTCAAAGCACAAATTGCTTCCCGGTAGACAATGACCATATGCTCTTGAAAAAACAAATACCTGTCTGTGTTTAGCCCTGGGGGTGGTAGTGAGAAACACACAGCAGAATTCGGGTGGTGCATTCAAGGAGGTTGCCATCTAATTAATCAAAATTAACAACAAACTCAGAGAAAATTATGACGTGTACATATGTCAGTGTCAAGTCATGTGGCAGCCATTTAAAGTGGTGTAAGAATTCAGCAAAAAAAGTCAGAGAGAGGGGGCTTCCTATGCCAAGGAAGGTTCCTTACAAGTGTATGACAAAATAAGGACCTGGCTCTATATGTGCGAAGGATATGTTTAGCGTTGCTCTATATGTGCGAAGAATGTCCATAGATTCTGTGAAAGAATACTTAGAACCTAGAGCAAGACTACCCTTTGGAAAAGATAATTAAGCATAATAATTATTTTGGTTATAAAAGGAGATGATTGTTCTGACTCCTAAGTTGTTACCAAAGCCAGATTCTCTGGGACTATTATGGTCAGAAGGAATTCTTTTATTTGTTTTGATTATCTAATCGCTTTGCCCTGCCTGTTTCTAGAAAAGGGTTTGAAGCTCCACAGCATCATTAATCCTATTTCTATACAGCTGGCAGCCTTTCTAAAATGTACGTCTGATGATAAAACTTCCTTGCTTAAAGCCCACAGCAAATCCCAACACCTGGATGTCACATAGGATTCCAGAACCTGGCCCTGTCTCCCTGGCAGGATCCTATCTTGCCACAGCTGTTTACACGCCAGGCTGTGGCCACACAGCTGTTTCCTGAAGCTCCTTTCCCGGAAGCCTTTCTCAGCCCACCAACTCTTCCGTCTAGATCAGACTTCTACCTGTACTGGCACCAGCTCAAGCATCAACTTCCTAATTATACATTAGCTTTTGGAAAGAATGCTTTGTGTGTGTGTGTGAGTGTGTGTGTGTGTGTGTGTGTGTGTGTGTGTGTGTACTCTTTATTGTGTCCTCACTGCACTTAGAAAAATATGGTATTCTAGATATTGTCGTGTCCCCTCACACACGTACTCTCCAGCCTTCTCCGTGCCCTAGGAGGCTGACCCAGATACACTCTGGGCTTCCTTGTCCTTCAGCTCCCAGTGGGATTTGGCTAATTCACCCAGAGGGGATGACACCAGCAGGAGATCAGAAAGTAGGAAGAGAGGAAGTTGAGGCATTTATTCCCTGGCTCCTCTCTGCCTGGTTGCTATAGTTTGTCTGGTCTTTCTACCAAAAGCTATAATTCTTTTCAGGCAACGCAGTCTCTATAGCTACCGTCTCCTGCTATTGGTGTCCTCTGCCTCTTCTCGCTTATTCGGGTCTCTAGTAGTAGCCACAGTTCTTACTTGCTACTGGCCATGGAGTCCTGCACCATGTTTCTTCCCTGACACCCTGCCCATGCCTTTGTGAACAGTCTCTACTTTGTTTTGTGAATTACCCAGTGTGAATGGACCATCTGTATCCTGTAAGAACCTCACTACTACATGTAGTTTGCAGAGTAAGATCAGGAACTTGAAGTAACATTTATAATCTGGTAATTTGGTATCTTTTTTCCAAGAGGCCAGCTGAACTGCTTCTTTGATCAATAAGACAGGTAGATCCAGCCTGCTAACAATACCAGAAAATATTATTCCAAGCCCCCCACTTCTGCTTCTCAGATGGAGAGTTTGGATGCCATGTCTATTCACTGAGTCCATAGTGATAGATTTGATCTGTAGAACTTGAATAGATGGCTGAGTGTTCCCTAACTTCATTAGCAGAGGAGGAAACATGTATACGGAGGCTGGAGCCAGATGTAGAGAACCAGTCCTGATCTTCCAATCCTACCGCCTGCACAGAGGCAGCAGTTCAATTCAACAACAGGTGTTTGCAATTTGGGTTGCCGTAGATAATTAATCTGAAGTAGATGCTCAATAAATTCTTGTAAAATAGAATTTAATTGAATGATTGCTCATGCCACAAGTGCTGTGCAGAGCTGACCTGAAACCAGATTTGAATTCCTGTATGAACCTGCCAGTTTCTGAAAGCCCCCATGTACTTCCTTGGCTATTGGTGGCAGGGCTAATGTCGTGATCCATCTGTGAAAGGTTCTGACTGGGGAAAACCACCCAATAGTCTCTAAATTGCAAACTAAGGAGAGTAACTCACTATAAAGTATTTGCCAAATGATAATGTCAACCACACATAAACCACAGTGGGTAGAAAATTGCATGTCTGAGCCGGGGACAGTTGTACATTTTAAAGGTTAAAATCAGCAAGGAATCCCTCTGGCTTTCCTCCCTGACAAATGCCCGGGTTCACACAGGCAGATGTATCTGAGCCTCTCAGCTGGGGGGTCTGGGGAGGCAGCCACCACAGAGAAGGAGTTTTTCATGAGTGATGCTTGTGGATGAAAGTGAAACCCCTGACTTGTGTGCCCAGAGGCTAAGATCTGAACTCCTGGCCTGAAAGAGGGTCTCTGTTGAAAGAACAGTAGGCCTCCCTATGCTGAATTTGGCCAGTGGGATTTTTTCAATTTGCACCTGGTGTTGGGCAGGAGTTCATGAAAATCCACAGAAAGGAATGTTTCCGAGTTAAATGATGGAAGAGGGGGAAAAAAATGAACGATAGTTTTTGGAGTCATGAAAAGCACTGATTCAGTTTGTGAAACGGAGACTTAAGTCTTTGCTTAAGAATGTTTCTGGGCCGGCCTTGGAGGTCTACACTCCACAAACGTATGTACGCAAAGGAGTATTCCCTGTCACCTCAGTAGCCTTTGAAAGGGGAGCTGAGACACTCAAAGCCACCCAGGAGGACCCAGAAAGGCTGTCCTTTTCTAACCAGCATTCATTTTCATCTTTTCTTTCCAGTACAGAAGGTTTTTCCAACACACTAAATATTTAAAATTCATACTTAGTGACAGCCCTTTCTTGACTAAGCTGAAGATTTTCAGCATTTTCTAAACCCACTTCTTATTTCCAAAAGGGCCAGTCTTTTTGTAAAATGTGCATTTTATTTCATCAAAAAATGTATCTTTTTAATACAATATTAAAATAATAAATTCTCAGTACACAAATTTCAAGTGCTACTAAGGAGAATAATATAGAAACTTAAGGTCACCCTAATGTTACTCCAGAAATGACCACTCTCAAAGGATTAGAGGATATTCTTCCAGACTTTATTTTCTAAGCATTCAGCAACATAGAAATGGTGCTTTTTTTTTTTTAACTATACAAGAAGAACCAAATGTATAATTTAGATTTTGAAATTACAATAACTGAAATTAAAATCACCAAAGACTACAACATTGCTTTGCTGAAAGGACACGTCTCTACTCTTATTTTACTTGACTTTTCAGAGCATTTGAAATTGTTAGTCAACTATCTTATTGAGCTTTTACTGCTTCTTATCAGTTTTCCCCCTCTGGCAGCCCTTTCACTGCTGTTTCTAAAACCTCTGCCTCTTGAAGCTCTTCCATTATGTGACTCCAGGTCTATATGCCCAAGATTTCCAAATTTGTGTTCTATGTCATCGCAAGACATGCATCTTTGACATATATCAAAATGTGAAAACAGAGTTATGCACTGAATTCTCTACACTGAAAGGGAACTGCTTCTCTGATAAGTATAAATGATCTAAGTGGTTTCATTCTTGGCACATGCTAGTTTTGAGAAGTTTAGGAAACTTTCAAATGATTTGTCCTAAAAATATTGGACAAGGCACATGTTACGGAACTTTGGACTAAAGTGACCAGACCTAGGGCGAGGTAGAGAGAGTGATTCAGGCCATGCTTTTTATCTAGGGCTGGGTCCACACTAATGAGGGAGAAGTATGGCAATCCAAGTAATATGGAAAATCTTTGCTATGTTTCATTTAAATGCCCTGTAATTTTTTTACAGGAAGACATTTCGAGCTCCTGGTGTCCTCATCAGGCGAGGCCGCTGGCCCCATCACTCAGGATTTCTATTTCCATTAAAATACTCATTTGCTCCTAGGTTGGCTTATCTCAGCCTCCATCTTATTTCTTATTTCCTGCTTAAATGCGCTTGAATTCATCGATGTGCTAGGTTAAGGCTCTGGTCAGAGTTAAGATAATTTGTTAAGAGAATGGCTGCAAAGACTTCAGAAATGTGAATTGAACTTTCTAGTGCCTTTATGAAAAATTGAAAATTTTGGACATAGAGAGATAATGATAATGAAAAAAGTTTGATCTTTGACTATGTGCCATGCATGGCATCAGGTGCTTTATAAACCTTATTTCATTTAATTTTCCATCGACCTTATGAGGCAACTATATTTATTAGTCCCAGCCTACAGATGTGTGCACAGTGGCTCAGAGAGGGTAAGTCACTTGCCCAGGGTCACCCAGCAGGAAAGTTGCAGGGCCTGGATTTGAACCTAGGCTATTCTACTCCAGAGTAACTACTGAATGTCGCTACCTCCCCTTGCTGTTCTGGGGCATTCCTCATCAGTTTAACCCTGTGATCATTTCAGGCTAGCAGGGGATCTCAACCCTGGATGCACATTGATTCACTGGCTACCTTTTGAAATATACTGAGCCTAAGCCCAGCCCCCAGAGATTCTGATTTAATTGGAGTTGAGGCCAATATTGATATTTTCAGCTAGGTAGAAGACAGTGTTTGACTTTTTTAAAAAGTGGTTCCAAAGCCCAGGCAAGCTGTGGTTTAGAAACACATTTTCTTTGGGAAATGGATACATAAACTCTGGGAGTTTAATGACTTCCCTTCATTGTTTTCGCCTTGCTCTGAATGCCCGTGCCTTCTGTCCCATAGATATATGCATTTCAAAAATCAGCTCCCATAAGTTTTCTAGTCACTCCCTTAGCAATTTCATACTCAGTTTGGCCCAGATATTGGTGTGGTGAGTGCCGTGTAGTTAGAGTTTGGTCAATTTATGCATGCCACATCTTCCCATCCAGTTAATTTGTGTAGTTCTATTGTCCGTAAAGGCAGAACTGTGTCTTCTTCAACTTCTATTTCCGTTAAGATACCTTGTGTAGTGCTGTGTGTTCAGGTGTACAAAAAGTGCTGGCCGAGTTAGTGGCAAACTGTTGTGGGATTTCAAACCTGTAAGAGGGTGTGCAAGGAGTAAAGAAGAAAATTAATCAAGTATTGGCAGTCTTGTTGTTATAATAATCAAATTGTATTTCATTTATATATTCAGTAAATATTTATTGAGCACCTATTATGTGGTAATCATATTTTAATGAGAGGCATGGAATCATCATGTAAATAAGCCCAAAAACAAGTCATTTCAGACAGTATTAGTATCTTGAAGGAAATAAAAGAAGTTTATGTGGAAGAGAGTCACTGGGAGGAAAGAGGGCCTTTAGGAAAATTGGGGAAAGCCTTGCTGAGGGAAGGAACGAGTGAGACTGAAATCTGAGGAGTCAGCCATGGAAATCACAAGGAGAGTTCCAGACAGAAGCCCTGGGAGTAGGCATAGCTTTGGTCTGTGTGCTTCAGGAACAGAAAGAAGGTTAGTGGGGCAAACATACTGAACAAGGAAGCTAGTGAGGAGGTCAGAGATGCAGGCTGTGCCAGATTCTGCAGGCCTTGAATGTCACAGTAAGAAGTGCGGATATTTTTGTGAACATAATGGGATTTTGAAAATTGCAATTCACAGTTAATTGATGATACAAATGCAGATGTATGTGGGATGTCCTAATTATTTTATATATTTGGACGGGGGCCTTAAGGAAATTCTACTAGTGACCTCTACGGTAGGGAAAGCTGCAGTGTATTTATTGGGTTTTATTTGTTCCATTCCTTGACACAGTGTCCAAATGCCCAAGGGACAGATCACCATTTACTGTGTTTTTTTTCTAACTATGCTGAAAAGGAAGGAAAGGCATACCCCTAACCAAATGTTTATCTCATTTAACTCTGGTGGTAACTTGTCAGTAGTGGAGTTGTGGTTCATTGTGTCATTTAGTAATATCAGTTAACTATAAGGCTCAGTTTTCTTTTTCATTATTTCAATATGAAACTTGTAAGTAGCAGAAACCATTGTGATAGATACTTGGTGTATTAGTTATCTATTGTGCATAAGAAATTACCCCGAACTTAGCAGCTTGAAATGATACACATTTATTAGCGCATAGATTTTGTGAGTCAGGAGTCTGGGTACAACTTAGCTGGGTCCCCTGCTCAAGGTCTCAGAGGCTGCAATCAGGGTGTCTGCTGGGCTGCACTTTCATTTGGAGGTATAATTGGGAAGAATCTGCTTCTGAGCTCACTAAAGTTGTTGAAAGAATTCATTTCCTTGAAGTTATAGGACTGAAGGCCCTGGCTTCTTGCTCTTGCTATGTGGGCCCGTCTGCTAGCAAGCTGAAATCTTAAATAACACAGCACGACTGCGGAAGACACAGTCCATCACCTGTGCCATATTCTTCTGGGTTACAAGCAAATCACAGGCAGCGCCCATTACACAAGGGGAGCGGATTACAACAAGGGGGTGAAACAACAGGAATATAGAACCAGGAATCATGGGGGCCATTTTAGAGTCTGTCCACCATACTTGGTTTCATTTTTTAAAAGGTATTTTCCTTTGGAAGTTATAACCTGTTAATGTGATAAAACTTAGTGGTTGCTGATAAGCAGGTGTCTTAAAAGTTTCCCTTCTATAAGTTTAAACTTTGTTCTCCACAGGTCTCTTCTGCAAGTAGAGGTACATCTTTTAAACATTAGTTTGAGACAGGTTTGTAAACCGACAAATGTCTGCATAGTTGTTGATTTTTATGACAGTCCCAGGCTACCTCCTATCTTTTTGAGGTAAGATCACTCTATCCTGTACCATACAACAGGCAGCCAACACAAATCTAGTGAATTTTTCAACCTGCCTTCCTAGGAGACAGCCTTCCCTGGAATAGTTGCATAGTGAATGTTCTTCATGCACACTCACATGATGCTCTGTCATCTCTGGGAGGAGAGCCAATATTATAAAAAGTTGCCAGGAAGAAAATGGATCACACACAATAACCTGGGCATTTAACCAGCCTGTGAGTTTGTTATGCTTGACGTCCATATCCTTTTAGCAAAGATTTGCCTGTTATTGTCACTCTTTGCTAGCCAGTATTTTAATGGTTCCTTTTGTTTCTGGAAATTTCAGTCCCCAAGATATTAGGTTCAGAGTGTGGTGTTGTCAGGTCAGAAGCAGGATTAAGAAGTGGCTTCAGGGAGTACCAAGAACCCACGTTATCACCATATTCCGTCCTCCCACCCGGCCTCCGCTATTTGCCACTGCCCTTTCCTTGATATGGACAGCTGACGTTTTCTCACACACATGTAAAGCACTATATAAACGGGGCTGCAGGGCAAGACTTTTACCCCAACACTCTTCCAACCATATTGCTGACCCTAAATCTCTCCCGTCGAGAGGCAGCACTCTTTCTATTTCAGGTTGATATCAGCTAAGAGAGATTTGGAAGCACCTCTGTCTTTTTCTTTACCCTTGCCATAGAATTTAAAGGGGGAAAATATCATTTTAAATATTGTCTGAAGGACAGATATGAACTAGCCCCTCTCCAGACTCAGCCAACCAGTTTGGTTTCTTCTCTAGGAGGTGGTTGCTGCCAACCTCTCCAGGTTTCCTGGGTCAAAGAAACAGAAGTTAGAAACTGTAAGTGTTGACCAAGACAAACGCGGCAACTTTGATCAGTTAAGTATGAATAAGTCAGAAATTCAGGGGTTTAATTCCCTTTGAAATACATACACACTTAGAGGTTAAGGGGAGAAGGCATTTGGCAGAATACATCTGAGGAGCTGCCAACCATATAATGCTTGAAAAATGGCCAGATAGAGTTTGCCAAACCCCAAAGCAGCCAGGTTTGCGCATCTCCACATTAAAGGAACATTAAAGTCTTTATCTATTGACCTGAACCGACTAAAAAAAGAGAATTTTAGAATATAAACTAATGTTTCTTTGAAAATAATCACCTCCTACTGCCTAATTATTGCTGAGATCGCTCTGTGACATTGCATATCTAATGCATGATATTTAATAATACAGAAGTGTGGAGTTTGCAAATAAGTAAAGGATATTATAAAGAGGGCAGGGACTGATTAGCCTCATTAGGCTGAGCAGCATGAGGAATTGTCTCTGACTACAAAAAAAAAAAAAGCAGTAGGGAAAAAACACGAAGTGTTAGAAAAGATAGCATTATGTAATAAGAAAGGCCACAGCTGCCTCAGGATGTAAAATGGCTTTCCAAAGAATTCAAGGTAGAAAGTATATAATACACACACTCTTGAAGTTCTAAGAAGAAAAGAGTACTCAACTAATAGTGATAAGTATTGTTTGTTGTCATTATTATTATTATTGCTACTGTTTATTAGATACCTAGCATATGCTTAAAACTGGACTATGTTCTGTGCTAAGCCCTTTGCATATACTGTTTTTAAACCTAACCGCCCTTCAAACAGTTTGTGTGACTTCTTTTGTACAATTCCTGGTCATAATCTAGAAACCATGTTGTTATCCATCTGAATCTTAAGTTCCTGTAGAAGGTATCTCCAAATAGCCAGAATACCTGATATTTACAGGTCCTTGCAGATTTCCAACCATTTAAGTGTACTGTCTTGCCCAGTTTGACTCAAAGTGATTATTTTGAAGCATATCATAGAATCAATTTAACAACTATGAGGAATAGGTGGCCCCTGTCCATGCTCAGATTTGCTAAGAAGATGCAAATAGTATTTCTTAGAATTAATGAACCAAGTGGGGATCTTGGATTTAACCAACTGGCCAATTCTGTACTAATTATGATATGTGAGACAATTATTTATTGAGAGCTTCTGTACTCAATACTATTCTAATAATTTCTACATACAGTAAGTCATTTAATCCGTGTAATAACCTGCTGATGTAGTCTTTAGTCAGGAGTGACTAATACTTTGAGATAGTATTAGAATTGATTAACTACTGTAACGGAACATCCCCTAAATCTTCGTGGCTTCATACAATAGAAGATTTATTTCTTGCTTACATCATAGTCAACTGGATGATTGACAGACAAATTTCCCACCCTGATTCAGGCAGGCAGCAAAAGC
This sequence comes from Rhinolophus ferrumequinum, assembly GCF_004115265.2. Taxonomy (NCBI): domain Eukaryota; kingdom Metazoa; phylum Chordata; class Mammalia; order Chiroptera; family Rhinolophidae; genus Rhinolophus; species Rhinolophus ferrumequinum. Next base: position 44,231,207 of record NC_046290.1, on the reverse strand, counting down.
TTTAGGGGCTTCAGAATCCTCTCCTGGATCTTCTGGCCAATAGACAATGAGAGGAGAGAACTAGCATGGAGAATCCTGTGGGAGGTTTTAGGGATCACATGGCGATGGGCAGAACTAGTCACAAGGCCCCATATAGATGCAAGGGGGAAATGTGAAATGTGGCATTCCTTTGTTCCAGGAGGGAAAAGAAACAGTGTGGTAGATATACAATGATGTTTCTGCCACAGACAGGTACTGTTATTAAAGCTTTATAGCTGAGGGAATTAAGGCATTGGAAGGCTCAATACCCAACATCACACAGTCAATAAATAGGGTGGGGATTCAAAAACAAATAGTCTTATTCCTAAGCCCATGCTTGTAGCCACAGCTCTGTACTTCCCCTCAGTTATTGCAAGGTGAGAAGCATTATTCTCAAGTCATCATTTGATTTGATCGTTTCACCTCAGATCTAGCCCCAAGCTATTATTGAAACACATTTATGATTGCGTAAGTGTGCCATTTACAGAGTCCCACTCACAGATTTTCAAATAAAACAAATAAAAGCCAGTTATTCAAATAAAACACGATTCTAAACTTTATAGGGCACTGTATATCAACCTTTCGCCCATACTCCCATAATATTTTCTCAACCTCAGACCTAACTACCTGTTTACTACCTACTACTACCACCACCACCACCACCAAAAAAAGAAAAAACATCCGGATAAATCATCCACCGTATTTGAGAAGGTCAGAGGGAGTTTAGTGAGATAATATCTGCCTGTTTCTGAAATTAACCAGACATTTGGTTCTTTTCCTATCATGGATGGTTAAAAATATCAAACTGTGAGCTATGAATGAGTTTAGGACAACTTTCAACCTTGTGCTCAATGGCAGGCTACTACAGGACTTTCCTTACACACCACTGCAATTGCTCCTATGTCTGAAAACATCTGAAACTATATCACTAGAGCTCCCCATGGCGCCTTTCCCTGAAGTCATAGAGACAACCTCAGCCTGGTCTGGTCAGACCCTTGGAAAGCTTCAGAATCCTGCCTGTCAGATGTGTACATGTCAACACGCCACCTGTTCTGGCAGGAAACCAATTTTCTATTTCTTCCTCCTTTGGGAAATATCCCCGTTTCTGGCATCTGTCCCCACTTATCCTGCTTCACATGCTGAGACAAAGAAGTCATTTCATTTCTCAAGCCATCTTTCCCACTTAAAAAAAAAAGTTCTTGAGTTGTCTTTCATCAGTCATGTTGACTCCTCCGTCTTCCTCTACTATATGTATTTAAAACTATTCGTGTTTCCTTTATAATATTCTTGCTCCATTTTCTCTCATAGATCCCCTTATTTGTTTCCGTTTGGAGTCTTAATTCCATCTTTTTTTGCCACCTTTGATTATATAAAAGAACCTCTCTCAAGTAATCTAAGATGTTTTCATATGCTGAGCTTAATGATTTTCATTGCTATTCTGGAATACTTTGTCATTTATCTTTAGGCAAGTTTGACTGTTTGCTTTTCTTTCCTCCTAATAGTGGATGCTAAGGTATAGCTGCTATGAGTGAGAAAACATGACAATATTAAAATGTGGGCTTACACTGTGATCTGTGCTTTAAGTAACACTGCTTTCTGGATTTTACAAAAAACATTGGACTTTCACTTTTTTCCAAATCCCTGCCACCTCTGTTGTTTCAAACATGATTTCTTTGGAGTTTGGAAAGAAATGGGTTCCAAGGAGGTTGCCTCACTGTTGTGTAGGCATGTCAGATGGAGTCTCTTCTTCCTACAGAATCATCCAATGATCTTGAGAAAGTGAGGCTGCAGGACAAAAGTGTATTTAAAGAAAGATATTATGGGACCGGAAGCTTAGAGTATTTAATTTTACTCTGTGACTCAGATGCCTCCCATTTTGAGCGAGTCATCTAAACACTGTGTACTTTGGTTTTGCCTTTTTATAAAAAAGGAAATCAATAAAAAAGTAGTACCCAAAATATAGACCCCTAACAAACTTCCAATAAATGGTTCTTTAAAATCCTGTTCAGAGTAATGTGGGTAAAAAATTAGTGAATTTACCAGCAAGTTTGTTTCCCAGGAATTGGTGTTTTATGAACATTTTATGTCTTCCTCCTTCTGTCTCCTCCTGCGAAACTTTTCTTCTCTTCCAATGAGCAATACTTGGATTTGCCTGATATGTTTCAAGGGGGCATGAAAATTTTAGTGAAAAACGGGGAAAGCAGGGTGCGATGAAATTTATGGTGCATACTCTTGGACATGGTATGGATTTCTGTGTCCTCATACACCCCTCTGTCATCTCCAAGACACAGTGTCACAAGTCAGTACTCCTGCAAGTTGTCAAGGCAGCATCCATGGGCTCAGATCCTGGTTCTATTCTTGATTAGCTGTGTGATTTTCAGTGAGGTCTATAACCTCTAAGCCTTATTATCTTCATATGTAAAGTCCTCCTTGGGAGTTGTGAAGATTAAATGAAGGAAAGCACAAGAAGCACATAACGCAGTGCCTGGCATATAGTTAACATGAAACAATTGGCTCTCCCATAAGCTCAATCAATGGAGAATATTTTTTCAACTTTAAACTACTCTCTCTTCCTCCTGCCTTCAAATAATTAATACCTAGCAAATCCTATTTTCCTAAATTCCTTAGGCCTTTACAGTTGATTGCCCTGGGGAAGAGAGGGTAAGCACACACGAAAATGCAGAAGTCATCATTTACTCTCAGTTGAAAAGCTGTCGTTTTGAGTCTATAGTGTGACAATAACCTTGAAAGCCAAGCTTTGAAAAAGAAAAGAGACTTCGACATTATAAAGCTTTCCTTAACTTCTTGAGAGTCAAGCCCAGTAGATTTGGACTCCAGAGCTTTACTTAAAAGCTCTAGAAAAAGGAAGAAGGAAGAAATGATGTAAGACAAAATTTCACCTGACTGAAAGGAAAAGTGAAAAAGCCCTTTAGGTTCCAGAGAGAGGAGTGCAGGAAGGAGGAGAAAGAGAGGCCAGATGTCAGAATTGAGGAACATGACTTCACCATCAGGATCAAAATTCTGGGTGGAAGAGGATTTGAGAAACTCTGAGAGCAGGTAGACATATCCCAAACATCTCAAAGTAAATGTTAGGGAATTCCAAAGCCCTTTAGGGGAGCTCCCTGTTTTCAGCCTAGCACAGGAGCAAGATGGCACCACCCAGGTGGGAGTTTAGAAAGGCGAGCGGTATCTTTCTAGGCCCAATGGAGCTCCAGAACCCTCAGGTATCTCAATAAAAAAATCAAGAAGCGCTATAGACCACTGAATGAGAGGGACAGAGAAAAGTCTGAGAGGTGAGATGAGATTATTTCATGATGTTCAGTCCTCATGTCAGGGGACTATGGCAGAAACCACAACTACCTCAGGTGCTAGGTGCAAATGAGATGAGCTGCATCACACTAGAGACAAGCACAGGCAACAGAGACAAGCTCTGAATAGTCACATCATGACAGATGCCTGGAACATCCAAGGAACAGCAGAAACAGAGCAACCCTGAAGTGGCAACGTTAACTTTTCTCTGCTACACATGGAAACGAAATGCTCCCAAACAAGATAAGATCTGAGAGGGAAAATAAAGAATCTATAATAGGTTTACTTTTGCAGATCTGAATATAATTTATAAATTTCTGACCCTTTTACAAAAGTAATTGAGAACTAGTCTCATAGTGAAGTTCACTTTCAGTTTGCTCCTGTGTGTTGGGCATAGGCCATGTAACAGCCTTGCAGAGCTGTGGAGAACAGAGAAAGATATCTTTTGAAGTTCCACAAAGTAAAGGTGGTAGTCTGCCACAATAACATATTATTTTTCCATTTGAGAGTGGGTCACCTAAGGACGTCCCACCAAAACACACACACCTGTAGACATGCCACGCCAGCCACATAGCTATAGGAGTAGTCCTAAACAGAGTTTATGAGTCTTAATCAGATGTACCTCACTACTTACTGCCTGAAGCACTCCCTGTTTGGGGCTGAAGTAATCCAACTAAAAATATACCTACCAATCAACACCTCCCTGTTGTTTCTAGCTGCATGAATACTAAGGGCAGAAAAAGTCTCCAAATATACTTCAAAGAGCCCACAGCTCTTTGGGACACTAATTCACACCAGTATTGGGGAAAGCAGAGCAGACGTGTACGTAGCACAGTCCCCAATGCTGTCAACAAACTCAAGGTGTTCGCGTGTAAAATGAGGTGGTTATTTTGATGACAGTGATGATATCAACTGTTCCTCCTCACAATCATAGGGTACTTTTAGATCCTGGACACTAAAATTACCAACCAGTAATTTGGAGATCAAATTTACAGCAGCCATTCAAAATAAATTGGTTCATTTCAATTCAGTGGCATTAGGAACAGAAAGAATGTGAAGTTCTCAAACTGGTTTGTACCACGTCTTTGCAGCTCAGGCTTGATGAAGTTCTAGACAGATGGTCTTTCAGACATTGCTCAACGAAGAGGTCATTTCTGCTGTTGTCAGAATGGAAATCCAAAAACACATATTTTAGAGTCCACAGACTATCTTAATCCTATATTTCGGTAACTCCAAAAGCTTCACTGTTGGAAAATTATTTTGTAATCCATGAATTCTCCGGCTTCATGAGGAGTCATTATGTCCTTGAGTGTCCATCAATCTTACTCCAAGTCTTCATCTTAGATACAAGAAGCCTTGTCTCCTCCTCAAGTATTTCTAGTCATCCCTGGATGGCTTACATTCCTGGTGGTTGCTTATTCTATCAGTTAGGAGTTGGGTCCAGCTTCATGTAACTGAAACTTAACTGCTGTACTTTAATCAAACAGGAAGAGGGGTGTTTTCTTCACACATTTCCTCTGGAGGTGAGCAGTCCAAGGGCTCTGTAAGGGCTTCAGCGTCCCAGACCCCTTCAGTATTTCTTTCCTCTATCCTTAACACATGGCTTTGCCTCATTCTTGTTGCTCCATGGTCACAAGATGGCTGCCACTTTTCCAAGTTCATGTGTGTGCTCTAAGCAAAAAGAAAGAACAAGTGCTAAGGGGCAACACCTCAGAAATCTCTCTCAGAAATCCCTAGCAGATGTATAATTATGTCACAGTGGCCTGAAATGAGTGTCAGTGCTTTCCCTGAAGCCTGGGAAAGCAAGGACGTTAGCGAGGTATGTTCCCACCTGAAACGAAATACAAATATGATTGGTAAGAAAGAAAGGGAACATGGCAGCTGAACACCCAGCAGTGTCTGCCAGCCTTCCTACCCCTTATCCTGTACCACTACTCCTGCCTTCTCCACACTGGTCCTGTCTGACCATTTCCTAACTACTGGGCAGGAGAACTCTAACACTAAATACAAAGTATGAATGTCTCAGCAGTGGCCTTGTATCTTCATGGGGGAGTAGCCTCCTGGGCCTTTCTTCCTGCTCCCGAGCTTGAAATAATATTGCTGAGACCACTTTGTTTGCTTATTTGTTCAATTAACAAATAAATTTTAGCAACTGCTAGGGGACAAGGACAGTTTTCGACATTGGTGATGTGGAAGGGACTAAGCCCTGAAGGCCCCTACCTTCATGGAACTTACAGTGTAATGGAGGGAAACTGGCTTTCAGGCCCCAGTCGTCCTCTTAGCTGGGCACCACGTTTGGGGCACACCTTGCACCACTGTTTATGATGAACCTAATCATTCCCCAGGGATCGCTCCAACCTCTCTTTCTCTACCAGAAAAATAAGTCAGAAAAAAAGAAAAGCAGGCAACAAACATTATTTTTGCTGAAGTAAACCTGCTGGTCTATTCCAAGTCTCTTATATTGTTAAACAGGATATTTACCATCTCAGTCTGAAGCACCTGCCATTTGTTTAGAGCTTCCTCAAGAAGAACATTTTCACCTTCTTCCTGTATGAGAGATGTTGCTAAACACCAATTCCAGTTTCTACCTTTATAGCCACCAATAGTTCAGGAAATTTGGGACCCAGTGTTGGAGTATCCCATCAAAGGGATACCTACCTAATGGAGATTCCTCACAGAGCAATTCATGCCCGTTGTTCACGGTTAGTAGCCTAATTTCCCTGGCACATTTCAGTTGATAGTCCAGGTATTCTGAAGCTCCTTTATAAAATTCAAATTCAGCATTTCTTTGAATCTAGTTGATCTGTTGCTTTAAACTTCTATGATGGTTAGGGCAAGAGGATGATAAAATCTCAGTTCTGACAATGTCTTTATCGCTTTCCTTGCTGACTCAGGACCTCAGATATAAAGGGAATATAACAGACAATGCCGGATTCAGATCCAAAGGTATTCAAAGTGGAAGGGGGTCCTTCAGGAGATTTGAAGCTTCTGTGCATAGGTGATCAAGGATAATGTGGTTATGAGCTTCTAAACTTCCCAACAGAGACTCCTTCCCAAACTTCCTCATCTCCAGCTACCATACTCTGTTTCGTGTTCTCTGTTCCAACTAAGCATGCGATTTTCCTTCTCTCACCTCAGAACTGCCCCTCAAATGCTTCTCCCTGCTCTCTGCCAAGCCACATCCTTCAAACCCTTGCTAAGGACATTCTTCCCCCTGAAATTTGCCACATATCCTACCTGTCCTCGCCCTGCCCTGCCTGACTTACCCTCAGCACTTGTAGATAGCCCTGTCCAACTGTCCATCACCTTGTCCCTTTACTAATGTTCCTCATGAAATGGTACAACTCACAAAAGGGGCATTGGGGTCTTCTACATCCTCAGGAACTCCCCCTATACATTGTGTTACTCCTTGCCCAGAATAGACCATCTGTAAATGTGGCTACTGCAGGTTTAAGATGCAAAATTTCTCTTCACCATGCTCAATTTTCTAGGCAATTTACATTTGAGACTGCAAAGCAGTGGGTGTGTAACTGATTCCAGCTTTTTCTGGGTGGTGACACAATCATGGGGAGGCCATCTGTATTTCCTCCATCTGCTGAGGCTTCTCTGAACCTAAGCAAGTGCAATGCACTGACTCAAGCCTCGCCTTATCAAGCAGCCTTTTCCGACTGAACCACTCCTTTTTGGGAGTCCACTGACACCAGAGCACCAGGTATATTGAAGGGCTAGAGTTCCTTGAACATGCTAATAAAAAATTGCTGAACCACCAAGCCTCAGTTTCCTTATCAATAAAATGGGGTGATTATATATGACTCATGAATTTGTTGTAAGTGTATAATAAAACCCTTTGCACATTGCAGATGTTCAGCATATATTCTCTGCCCCACCCCATTGCATTCTCATGCTGGGCCATCCATTGTTTGTTTGCGCAAAGTCTCACAATTCCCCTCCATTATTGTGAACCCCACCAGGGCAAAAGTCACATCTTATTTGTCTTCACATTGGAAGAGTAGGGTGATAGAAGGAACATTAGGAACCATGAAATCACGATCTTGGTCATGAACCTATCATTCATTATCTATGTGACGTTATGCTAGTTCATTTATCAGTAAAACAAGGGATTTGGCTTGGAGGACTGCTGAATCCCCCAAAGAATGTAGTGAGTGAATGGGTACCTAGTAAGCATGATACCCAAGATGTTCTAATAGGAAATGAGTAAGTGTCCAATGTCTTAATGGCATTATGGTTACATTGGGCATCCCTTCTCAACGGGTTCCTTCAAGTCCTACAGACTAGAGAACTTAGGCTGCAGCTTCTCTGGCTCACAGAGGGAAGGTGTCCGTTAGAACTGAAGCCCCTCCTCAGGCCAAATCATGAACCAGCCAAGCAAGTCACATGGATTTGTGCAGTCGCCTGAACTCCATCCATTCAGCTGTCCAGCAAGGATGATGTGAGGATGCTAGTGGAAATGATAGATTGAGAGAGAGGAGTGTAAGTTCAGGATCTGCATTTCCCTTTGGTTTCACTCCCATAGCTGATGCTGGAAGCTAAGGTACAGAACTGGCGAACAAATGTTTGGCACCTTCCCCACCCACTGACAGTGTAACAAAAGTCAGTAATGATGCTGAGAATTGCTTTGAGATTATCAAGTAAAAGATGCTATATGGGTCAGATTATGAAATTGCCAATTCTCTTGCCACATCTCTCTAAGGAGAAAGGTTTCTCCCTGTCCCAGGCCATTTATTTAAAATTATACAAAACCTGACAAATTTGCAGTACAACCAATCAATTTAGATGTTACCTTTGAGCCTACGTTAAACAAAGCTGGGATGATGGCCTGTTCCTGGTACCATCACAAGAATATCTGCCACGTTTATTTCTAATCAGCTCGTTTGGATTTTTATTTAAGAATGCTAAGACACAGGAGCATTCTGATGCAACTTCATTTCTGCCTCTAAAGACCAGGAACCTTTAACAATACAAGCTTTTATAATTAATTGAAATTGGCCAAATTTCAAACTGGTGGGAGGAAGAGATTGGAAATTAGTCACCAAAGGGAAATGAATTGTCCAGCTCAAAAGATAAGTTAACCTACCTGTGGCCCTAACCTCTATTTCAGGAAAGTTCTCATTTGGAAATATGGACTGGAAGGCAGTAAGGTAAAGAAGTATGGCTCATTCTAAGATATAAGCTCTTCCCTATTTTCAATTTTTACACATTCTTTAGTTAGGGATTTGCAGAAGGACTTAGAAACAGATGTTATGAAAACTGCTAACTCAAATGCACCTAGGCATAACTAATATATCCTGCTTCATCAGTTTGGAATATGAAATAACCTCACATTTCTTTGAATGTTCAATTTATAATAACTCTAATCCACTGTTATCACTGAGAAGAAAAGTCTATACTTTCTTTGCGGGCCATTACCCATGAGAAGTCTGAGAACTCAAGTTCTCATATGGAAGAAGATGACAGCTCTTGCTCTGTCTCTGCTGAAAGCATTAGTCTGTCTGTTGGTCGAGTGAAAGCAAAAGGGCTGCTGCCACCAACTATCTAGAGTTAGGGGACGTTGGCAGGGCACGGTGCTTCTCCCTAGAATGCCATGTTCTGCTCAGTCAGAGAGCTCTGTGACATAGTATGCTGGGTTCCGGCAAGACGAGTCTTTGTGATCAATTTTCTTTCTCACATATTCAGCCACTTTCCACTGGGCATGGCCATGGTGTGAATGTGACTGACTCAGGAAAGGATCATTTCAGTGCCAGACCAGCTCTCCTCTTATGGACAATCTTGATCTTGTTCTTTAGCTTAAGGCACTCAAGTGTACCCAGTGGTGAATTTCCCCATAGGCCCAACCCCAGTGACTTTTCCTGCTAAATTAGTTCAGTTACGAACAATTTAATCTTTCAGAGATGATCTAATAACTTGGAGAGTCTAAAATAAGGACTCTGAGTCCTATATCCCATTATAAATATGAGATTCGTACATGAAGGAGTGGAACTGTCTAATGTCATTGCCAAAAGCTGCCAAGCAGCAAAGCTTTGTCAAGTCAGGGAATATCCCATTCGCAACTCTTCTGTGAGAACAGTGGGTGAGCGCTAGCTTTACATCTACGGAGCCTCTCAGATTGCTCCACCCAGAACAAAATTGTCTGCATCAAAGACACTTGATAACTAATCCGAAACAGCAACTTTTAAATGGCCTTTTTCAAATAGTAATAATAAAAATAATTTTAAGTTCTATATCGTTGGGTCCCTGGTGATAAAGACAAACTAAAAGTTTGTGAGAATTGACTACATGCCAAGTACTTTATATATACATATCATCCTTATTAATACTCAGTGAAAAGGAAAGGGTAGGGGGGGAAGAGCCCCAAGCCCCCAAATATGCAGGTACTGTGCTAGTCCTAACATACTTTGTCTCATTAAAAAGCTAAGATTCAGAGAAGTTAAGGAACCTGTCCATGGTTACACAGCCAGTACATGGCAGAGCTGGGATTGAGAATCAAGTCGTCCTAACTCCAGCATCCGTGCTCTTAACCACTGCACTCTAGGGCCTTTCTGGGTTAGCACTGAGGTAAGTTGTTAACTAATCAACTAGGCAGAGATGTAGAAAATACAAGATATGGGGTCCATCTAAGACTCTAACTCCTTCTCTCCTCACATCTCCTCCTCACATCTCTATTCCATGCCAGGTGTGCCTTGGTGATTAATGCTTCTGATGCTCTGGGCGTGTCCAGACGATATGCTATCCACAGCATGCAAATGGGAAGTTTCAAGATGGTGTTCTTTAACAGGCTTGCCACCAAATGCTGTTAGAAAACTAAAATTGTCCAGGCTATTTTGAGACCAAACTCAAAAGTTTTAATCCAGCTTTTCTCCCCAAAGTAAATTGACGTTTTATTTGGAGAGATAGCACTAGAGTTTGTGCTCATTTAGATCCATGTTTCTATGTTGCCCCCAATCCTTCTGAAAAGCCCAGTGGAGTTAAATGGTTTCAGATGGAATTGGGGGCCTGCGTTCACTAGCTTCAAAATAAAGAAAAGGTAAAAGGTGACTGAGAACACAAACGCAGAACCAAGAATAAAATTAGAATTGCCCGTTTAATGTTTACATACCTCATTGGCTGGGGGTGGGGGTAGCTTGTTTACTTTTCAGTGTAAATGACTGAGCTTTCCCACCTTGACGTAGAAGCCTGACCTTTGAGACAAAATTTTCTTTTCTTCCCTACTTGTACAAGTAGCGATGGCTTAGTGAAATGTGTGTTGGTTTTCATTCCAAGTGAGAAAGTAGACATAAAGCTGCAAATTCTAAGTAATACATCAAGATGCATCTGAGACTAGACTGGACAGGACATTAATATAAACAGTAACAAGGACCGGAAATTTCACACACACACACACACACACACCCATTATTGGCGCTTGACACTTGGCCCCCGGGTCCCAGAGTCTTCACGGTCACAGTGCAACCTGGGAAGTGACGCAGGGTGACACACACAGAGAATCTTTTCCTGGAAATGGGTTTGGAGGCGAGCTTATTATAAACAATAAGCCCTTGTGTATGGGATTGAAAATAAACTCAGACAGTGATTAAGGTTACGGTTATGTGTTGAAAGGCAAAAATCCACCATCTGTCACCTATCCACATGCCCTGACTGAAGCATTTGCCTCTGCCTGGAATCCCATTCCAGGAACTTGGACTAAGTGATCAGACACTTCTTTATACAGAGTCCAGTGACTTAGGGGTAGACTCCCATGGAATTTAAATTTATTTTTAAAACCACATAATTTTTTGGTTCTTTTTAAGAAAGGCAATGTTGTATTGCATGGTTACATGATCTTTTATCTGTCAGCTCATTACTGATTACCCGAATGCCGCAGTAAAGAGACTGTTCTGAGTCGGCTTTCATATATTTTCCTCCATTAATTGTATGTGATATGACCCAGTCACAGCATGTTTGTTGGCCTCAAGCTGTATGAATGAGAAAAAAATTACAAGCTCTCAAGCGTTGCCCCTCCATGCAGAAAAAACATCATAATTTTCTGTCATTGCTTTCAATTCTATATTAAATTTCTTATTGAGCAAATAATATTTCTGGACCAGATAGCTGTGTATATGGGTCAGGATGTTGTATCTTCCCTTCCTCCTTGATGTACATCTCAGCTGAAATGTTTCCTTCCTGTCTTCCTTTCTCATGTTGCATAGCTACATTCTGGAGTTAACTGTACAATTTCAAGAGGATATATTTCTGTCAACTCAAAGCACTTAAGACAACTCAGGGAAAAGTATTTTGGCACTTACTTAGGGAGAATTATTATGCTGGTTGCAATAACATTTTGGAAATTAAAAGTGTCTTTAGTCTTATGATTACATAAATTTCTACTTGGCAAAGAAGGATTGTTCTGGCATTGTGGGCCTAGAATTTAAGACATCATCTTTCTTACCTAAATTCCTTTTCTGTGAATCTACATTGTTGATGAGAACACAACCCAGGAAGGCACTGGCTGTAAGTACCTCATTGTCCGTCCTCAAGCCTGTGGACAATGCAAGGGCCCAGGGGGGCTCAAAGTCCTTAAGCTATTTCAGGGGGTAGAGAAGACAGGATAGAAGAGTCACAGCTTCTCATTCAGTTGGCTCATGTTCAGCTGCCAGTGAGAGCTCTAGGGCACACAGGGAAAGTGTGGCGCCTGCATTCTCATAGTAGGGTCCCTGAAATAGGAACATTTCAGGTATTAAATGAGTCCGAATGGTAGTTTAATGCTATAAAAAGAGTTAGAAACTTTACCCTAAATACAGGTTCCCAGCCTGTGGACTTTGGGCTCCTTGCAGGGTGCAGCTTTGTAAAGGGTGGGAAATTCAGAAGTGGGTAGAAAGTAGCCTGAATGATATGTTTCATACAATTGTGTCCTAGGTTAATTAGCATAGTGTTTAAGCCTCTGGAGTCTTCCAGGTTCAAATCCTGGCTGTGCCTCTTTTTAGTTATGTGGCCCTGAACAAATTATTTTACCTGTGAGCGCTTCAGTTTCTTCATCTGTACAGGGGGTGCAATAGCAAGAATACCACCTCCTAGGACCATCTTCTTAAATGAATTAATATATGTAGACTAGTGTTGCTTACACAGTTAAGACTCACACAGTTAATAGCTAGTAAATTTTAGCTATTAGTATTGTTTGACAGACATATCTGTGGCTACCGTCATGATAAATTAAAAATACATTCCTTTAAATGTGATTTCCATGCTACTCTTTGTCAGTATATACAGTTTTAATGGATACAAAACAAATGCAGAATTACTGTCATATGGGGGAGTCCTCGTTGTCGGAAGGGAGTAGAAGGAATAAAAAGGTAGGGCTGAGTTATCCTAAAATAGGAAAGGGAATACAGATGGCAGGCAAGGCCAACTTCTCGCATTAAGCACAGTCGACAGAGTCTAGGGCCCAGATCCTTATAAGAGCTTATAAAAATGTTTTAAATTCTGTTCAAATGAGGAGAAATATTTTAATATGTAATGTTAATACATCCATTTTTATGCAGTGTGTATAAATTTCAAATATAATTTTTAATATTTTATGGAGAAAGTGGCCAATGAAGGCAAAAATATTAGGGCCCATGGAAGTCGTAATGCAGGCCTGACTGCGAGTGCCTTTGTTACATTGCTCATGTACTTTTCTGTATCCCCTTCTGAATGGGAAGGTCTTAGAACAGAGGCAGCATGTTATTTGCCATTGTACACACAAAGCCTAATTTGCATCAGCTCATGGTGCCTGGCACATAATAGGCAACCAATAAATATTTGATAAATGAAAGAAATATTGAACATTTTGAGTCGCATGCAATAAGCTTGGTGTCCTGGCAAGAAGGGCTTTGCTAATTCTCTAAGCAAGTCAATCTCAGGCCAGCCTAGCAGTGCTTTTGAAAGTTGTATTATGTGTTACATGGATGAAAATTCAAGAGGATGGAAAAGTCACTGAGCAGGTCAAAAGGGAGCGACATACCCTCTTTTCTTTGGATTTGACTTTAGAGCAGTCTTTGCATGAAAGACTGAAAGTTTAGCTCCAGCTGGGGCCAAGCTACTGGGAAAGGCACCCTCAGCAATGGGGCCTGAAAGAGTGAGGCTCTTGTAGCAGAAGAGGGAATGCAACTGGAGAGACACAAAAACACAAACAAGTAACATCCTTTGAACCCTTCCTTAGAGCTCTTCTGGCTTCTCCACTGCCTGAGGCCAGGAAGGAAGAAAGGCACCCAATAGGAGGGCAATGCCTCCAGGAAGCCAAGATTACGGTGGTGGCGCGGCGAAGCACCAAAGCCGATCGGAGACAATTCGAAATGCCAGGATTCTGCCCAGAGCTCACCATGAGCTAGGTCCACTTCATGGAATACTCAGGAGGTGCTGGGGGTGGTGTGGGGAATCTCTTCAGGAGAGGGCAGAGTTGGGGAGAAGCGTGAAAGAGATAGAGGTAACTGCAGTCAGTGGGAACAAGGATAGTACTGTCACTTCGGATTTTTAGGTTAATCAAAAATCTTTTACATCAGTTCTTGTATTCAAAAATATTTCAAATATACTGTGACCTGTTTACAATAGGAAATGTTATACACAAATCAAAATAACTAACAATAGGGATGATTCTTAGCAATAAAATATTTAGCGGGAAAAGGTCCCAAAGTATCACTACAGCATGATTAGTACTTTTTAATTGGAAAGTTTTGAACATATGCAAACATTTTCATAATGTTAAAATTAAAACATTTTATGACTCTATAGATGCAATAAAACCAAATTTTCTTTTTATATAAAGACACTCAAGGGAATAAAAAGTGTGATACTTAGGATGAAAGTTATTGCAGGTAGGAAAGGGTTGTATAATAGGTTAATGTCAAGGTCTGAGATTTTGTTTTGAGTGGTCAACCAGTTCTGGATATTTATTACCTTGTTAAACATAATTGATTAAAGAACTAACTAAACCTCTAAAAGGAGATCCACTCAAGGATCAACATAAGAGAGTGCATGAACCAAGGATTCAAATTCACCCAGTTCTGTGCCCAGAAGCCCCATGGGGGGCTTTTTCTGTCTAAGTAGATAGAGGCCTCTTTGTGACTCTGTCTAGGTGGCTGGACTGCATGGCAGGGCGTGGGGGTCAGGAAGAGGACTTGTGAGTCTCACTTGTCTGAGGTCCTGGTTGGGTGGCTTGCAGCCCTGAACTCTGTGTCCATGACCACGTCCAGGTCCTTTTTGGCTTTCACTCACTTCACTTTGTCTCATTCCTGCTTGAGTTCTGGGACCCAGAACCGCAGCTTGGTAGAAAAGGCTGCAGCATGATTGCATCCTACACTGGACAGACATACCCATTACAGCTAAATGGACTCTGAGGGCTGCAATTAGATGCCTGTGCAGCAAATTTTATTTCTGGCAGGAGAGGTTCCAGTGCAAGGGGGAAGCTAGGGAGGAAGAAAGAAGTATGAAAGAGAGGAGAAAGATGAAACAGAAAGACAGAAAAAGAGTGGGGAGAGTGTTTATTCATAGCATTTATGGCATATATTTTTCTCAATTCAGAAGTAACAAATTGATGAATTTGAAAGACTGTTCCACTTTCAGCATGGGTTCTAATGGGTTTTGGATTTTAATACAATTGCGATAAGTTGAGTTACTTAATTAGCTCTGATGTGTTAAGCCAGGGAGTGGGGGCAGAGTGTAGCGCAATGAGACACCCTCTTAACTCTG
Source organism: Rhinolophus ferrumequinum (assembly GCF_004115265.2). Taxonomy (NCBI): domain Eukaryota; kingdom Metazoa; phylum Chordata; class Mammalia; order Chiroptera; family Rhinolophidae; genus Rhinolophus; species Rhinolophus ferrumequinum. Next base: position 44,216,162 of record NC_046290.1, on the reverse strand, counting down.
ACTCTGACCTATTGAATGGGTCAGGTAAGCTCTCTGGGCCTCAGTTTCCACATCTGCAAAGACAAGGAGGTTGGACTAAAACATATCTAAAGTCCATTTCAGATGTAACATTTTATGATTTTAAGTGACTTGAACACACCAATAATAGTACAGAAATCAGTATTTCACAGGGATTTAAAAGAACAGTAAATTTGGTCTCTGACTCCCCAGATCAATGTTCAATTTCTACACATGCAGTTGCTTAGGTCTTGAGTTCTCGTGTAATTCCACATTTTCTTATGACTTCACACCTAAAAGAAAATGAAGGTGGCAAAATCTTCTCCACAAAGCCCTATGTTAAATGGAGCAAAACTTTTCTTGAATAAGGAAGAGTTCTCTGAATGGGAACAGTCACTAACTCAGCCTCAGATTCTAGACAGTAACACAAGTCACAGGTAGAAAATGGCTCTCTGGTTTGGAGAACCACAAGATACAGTGAACCAACCCTGAGACACACGGACACATGGACACACACACACAAATACACACACACACACACACACACACACACCCTTATAATTGAAGGAAGCATCTTTTTTTCAATCTGTGCGTTCTGATTTGGGGCCCAGAATCATGGCTCTTTTACCTAGAGAGGAATAAAGCAACAAGTGACAAAGTATTAGGTGCTAATGCCAAGTTCCTTGGCGCCCAAAGGAGAATGATGCTGAGATAAAAGGAGCAAGTTCTACCCTCTAGTGCCTGGGGTAGAGAGGGGAGGAAACTGTAACTGGAATCAGGGTTAACATATCAAAGGAAGTAAATAAAAAGCTCAGAGTAAAACCCGAATATAAATTGTACTCAAAATGTGATGAAGATCAAATCAATGGGGAAAAACACATTTAATAAAGAGTGCTGGGATAACTAATTGCTCATTTGAAAATTTTCAAGTTGAACCTTTAGCTCACATTACATTCTTAAATATTAGGTTGGTGCACAAGTAATTGCGGTTTAAAAGGTTAAAAATAATTGCAAAAACGGCAGTTACTTGTGCACCAACCTAATACATTCCAGATGGACTAAAAAATTAAATATGAAAGTAAAACTACCAATTAGGTAGAAACAAATGTATATGATTTTCGATTGAGAAGACTTTTCCAAGGGAGAACTTGAGGAAATGGGTGGATAAATTTGACAACACGATTTTTTTGTTTCTGTATATCCTAAAAATGTAAACAAAGTTTAAAGGCACACGGCAAACTAGAAAACATATTTGCCTAATATATGATAGATAAAAAAAATCAGAATCTCCCTTATAGCAAGAGTTTTTATTAGTCAATTCAGAAAAGATAAACCCCCAAAAGAAAAAAAATCAGCACAGGCAATAGGCAAGAAAGCACTCTAGAAGAACCTCAGGGATAATTACAGCACAAATAAAATAAATTAAAATTTTATTTTAATTTATAAATTAAAATTTTGCCCGTAAAGTCTAAGAGTTAAAAGACTATTAATACCCTTGGTAATGGTGTGGTGAAATTAGCATTCTGATTAGGTTTATTCCTGGCTCTGACTTTAATGTAAAATCTTAGGAAAGTCATTTAAACTTTCTGAGCCTCAATTTTCTCATCTCTAAACTGGGTATCATAGTGGTCTCACTCGTGAGTTAGTGTGAGGTTTAGATGAGATAATGAATTTAAAAAGAACTTCGTAAATTCAGAAGCAATATACACACAGATAGATACAAGTATAATTATTGGTCCTATAAGCCAAGGGGACCTGTGCCTTGTCTTAAAGAACAAAAGAGAGATGAGAGGGTAGGTAACCTTGCTCTTTGATGCCATCTTTAAGATACTGTAAAACTCAAGTAAGTTCTTTGAAAGAGCTGCGGGGCATTGTAGCTTCAGTATGCTCTACTTTAGGGGTGGTGCTGACAAGGACCGAGACACTTGATTATTGTTATAGGAGCAGCAGATATCACGAGGGCCCTAACAACGATGTTGGAAGGAGTGTATTCCTGAAGCCACCATTCGCTGGCAGCAGCTATGACAAGAAGTGGTAATGGAAGCCACTTCCCCAGTGGAGCACCTACTGAGCGTGGTCCATGGGATGGTACTATATTCAAGGCAAGGAACCACTAGGAGCAACTTCAGTGAGCCTGGCAGGAATTGCCTCAGTGCCACCATTAAGAGTCACAGTGCAAAGCTGGCACTGGAGAGACGCAAGGGGAGGTAGAAACCACTGGTCTTTTGTGTAGTGGTTACACCATGTGCGTGTCAGAACCAGACTTCCTGGATTCACAGTGTGATTCTACCAATTGTGTGGCCTCGGGGAAAATGTCTGTGTATCAGTTTTCTCATTTGTTAAAAGTGTTTATAATTGCATCTAACTCCTATGTTATTGTGAGAATTATTTGAGTTAATACACATAAAGCATTTCAAGATTCCTAGAACATAATGAATGCCTAATTTGTGTTAGGTATTATTATTGTTGCGGCAGTTACTAATAATACTGCTACTACCCCACCTCAGTCTTCTCTAAAAAGAGAATAACAGCTCCTCACTAGGAAACCTGAAATCACTGGGGGTTTACAATTTCTGGTGAGGGTCTCTATGCAAGCCCTAGAGCTCCTCTAACTTTCCAAAGGAAAGAAGGTCTAAAAAGAGAATTTCAATCATAACAGTATTAAGTTCTTCCCCTTGCTACATACAGAAGTATTTATCTGTCATTTGGCTCCATCTCCTCTTTCCCATGGAAGGAGAGGCAGGGAGAGTCCTCAGCACAAACTATGCCGACTTACAGCATTCATTAAGATACAACTCCCTTTCATACCAACCAGGGACCCCTCTCAGATTCACAGCCTCAAACCCATGCTCCAAGGAAGTACCTCCAGTCAGAGGGCTACCACTGTGCTCTGACAGAAGGGAGGACAGTATAACTTCTTGCTTCTTGTATTCAGCAGTAAATTCAAATATCTCAGTCATGAATATTTCCTAGACAATATTCCCATGATGTTTTGGAATGTCTCATATGGGTTTGATTAAAAATTGAATGAGAGCAGGTCAAACTTCACTTATCAAATTGCCTTTCCCTTCTGGGTCAAAATGTGCTTGTGCCCTGGTGTTAATGGTGCTATAAGCAAAACTTTTTCCCTATATAATTTGGAAACAAAAAAGATTTGAGAACCTAACTTAAATATAAGTATTTGGGTGACAGTGACCAGTGAGGGACATGTGCAGAGTGGGCCTGCGGTCAGGAATGTCTGATCCCCACTGCCCCAAGATGGGTGCCACTTACCAATCAGAATTGGCTTTCAGAAGAATGCTCACTATAAGATGTCTCTCTTTAAGTGTAATTGGAATTGTAATTAATTATTCATGTCATACGAGAGAGAATGTTTTGATTAATTGCTCTTGGTATAGAAAGAGTAGAGTCTCATGAGATGCTCTGGGTCATACCCCTGCTGTCAGATACGTAAGATACCATCACCTCTGTCCTATAAATAAAACACCAAGGTTTCAAGAAGTGAAGTGACTTGCCCAAGATCACTCAGCCAGATCATTATTAGTGGGAGGAAACGAAGGAGAAAGGAAGAAAAAAACTGTTTGCTTTATGTGCCATTCATACTATCTTTTTCTCCAGAGAGAAAAAGGGACCACAGCCATCAATGGCTATAGAATATACACCAAATAGTGCTCCAACTATAAACTCTAAAATAGGCAGCTAGAGAGAAGGAAAGTAGAAAAGAAACAAAATGGACACTCAAAATCAACAGAATCCAATCCTAGATGTTGCACAGGCAGGACTCCCAGAAGATGGCTACCAGTATTGTCAGGGATGAGTTGAAAGAAGAGAGTAATAATGAGAGGTGATAATACAACCCGGCTTTGTTGATTTCTCTGAGGAGTAACTCAACTTTCCTGCCCATTTAATACCAGCTACTCTGTTGGAGCAAAAGGTGCACTGTTGCTTCTGGGGTTTCTTGGAGGATGCTGAAAACATCTCTGTTTCCCTGTGTAGTAGAAAGAGTACCTTTTGGAGTAATATATGATATTGACTTGGCCAACTAACAGTGTGAAAACATATTTGCTTATCTGTAAAATGGGAATAACAATGATAGTAGTGATTTTTGGAGGGCTGTTGCAAACACTAAATAAGATAATATTTGTGAAGCAGTCAGCATTGTATTGTACATGGTTCTTCCCTAACAGGTGAATTCCCTACTTTTTGGGTGGAAATAGAAGTAAGGGAAAAAACTGGCACCATACTCAGTCAGCCTTTTCCTCTTTCCCTCTTCTCTGCTTTGAAGTTGAAGTGGAGGCCCCGGACTTAATTTCCACTTCTATTTTAGTTTTTTTTTTTTTTTCCCCTCTTTATCTCTTGAATTGTGAAATATCAGAGCAACCAACAAAATAAATTTTCAATTCCCCAGCCTCTCGAGCCTGTGCAAAACCTATGATCAGATAAGACAGTTTCACCCAACCACTGGCTATGTAGGCTCAGTGTCATATATTTATAAGGAATGGAACACTATCACTGTAGGTTTAACCTGGACATTGAATTAAAATGTATTAGCAAGCCAAGAGTTCAAGTTACGGTGCTAATGTGACTAAGCCCAAATTAAAGACAACTGAGTAGCTTACTCAGAACACACTCTAGAGCAAAAATAATATTGGAGTGTCTCATTTAATGTCAATACTTCTGAGGTGCTGGGGTTTGGGATCTCCTGTTGATATTTACAAAATACACCATATTTCAGGGGGCTCATTGCTCCTTCTGTAGTATGACTTGAACGGCATCTAATTTTGGTTATTTTAAATGAAGAGGGTCAACAAATCAGCCCTGGAGGTGAGTCATATAAGAAAACTGCATTCACCCTAATAAACTTTAATTAAAAAAAAAAAAAAAGAAAAGCAAAGAAAGAAAACTGCATTTGTACTTTCAGAAAGGAGGAGCAGGGCTAGATTAGTTAAAAGCCCACCAACCACAGAGGAAGGGCAGCTATGCCAGTCCTACAAAATCTTGGCTGAACGAATGAACTCAGATCAGGAACTGTTAAATAGAGGAAGAAAAAAGAAGCCAGAGTTTCCTGTAGAGGGAAAACTCTTCAGAACATAATATTTGTATTAGTGTGTTTCTTAGAAACAAGTTTGGCTGAGTTTTACTCAAAAAAAAAAAAAATTCTTGAAGAAATATTTAATCGCTTCAGAAAATCCTGGATGATGAGAACCTGGAATCTATGGAGGTTGGACTAAAGCCAAAACCATGCCACAGGAATTTTTTGATGAGTATGGTGTCTTAGTTTGCTAGTACTGGCATAACTAAGTACCACAAACTAGGTGGCTTAAACAACAGAAATTTATTGTCTCCCAGTCCTAGAGTCTAGAAGGCCAACATCAAGGTGTCTGCAGGGTTAGTTTCTTCCGAGGGCTGCGAGGGAAAGATCTATCCCAGGCTTTTCTCTTTGGCTTATAGATGACGGTCTTCATGTTCACATGGCTTTCTCCCTGTAAGTCTCTTTATATTGTCTTCCTTCTATGCATGTCTTTGTGTTTAAATTTTCTCTTTTTTATAAGAACTAATATTGGATTAGTATCCACCATAACAAACTTATTCTAACTTGACTTCCTCTACAACGATCATATCTCCAAACAAGGTCACATTCTGAGATACTTGGGGTTAGGTAGTCAACATAAGAATTCGGGGGGACACTGTTCAACCCCTAACAGAGCCCCGTTGGATACTAGTTATAGGACACCTGCAAGTGCTATTAACCCTGCTACCTTGGTCACTGAGGGAAAATGCTCCACTGCTCCAGGTGGGGGCACCTGATTCGCTGGGCTTAGTCACATGCACACACCACCCCTGCCAGTGAGCAGAAGGAAAGCTAGAATCTGACCTATCCAGTGTCTAGAATGGGAGGCAGGTGCTACCTTCTACCAAGACTCATGCTATGAAAATACTCCAAGCAGAGGAAGGAGGTTTCCTGGCTAAGCAGTTAAAAATCTGACAAGAAGCCACATCAGTATTTTTTAAACCAACCAGTATCTTCAAGTAGGCATATTAGTCTTTGAAAAGAGGCTTGGATAACATTTAAATAGAGAGTCTAAAATCAAGTCAGTTGAAGAATGAACTCTAATGACTGATGACAAAACTTGTAAATTGTAGCCCAAGTCTGTCTCTCATTCACATTGAGAAAGGTGGGATAATATGGAGCCTTTCTGCTAAAAATGAGTTATTTCCACCTTCACAATCCCAAATGGAAAACTCAAGCACCCAAGTCCACGTGTCCCTTGTCCTCTCTGACTTTGCCACCACAATTGTTTGATGAGAAACGGGAACAAAGAGCTTCTTTGGATTATGAGAGAAGCAAAACTAGGCAAATGCTACCTGAGCCATGGACCAGAATCACTGCTAAGTAATAGATATCGTGTCAGGAGGGTCCCTACAGAGACTTATCTAGAGAGAAGAGAGGAGTGTCGAGGGAGAAAAGGCATTCCTTGTGTCTTCCCATGGGAATGCATGAGTTGAAAGGAATGAGAGCCTGAGAATGCGTAGCTAATGCCATGACAAAGTCCTTGGCTCCACACTTCTCAGTGCCATGCCTTCTGTAGGCAATGCCTTCTTCAGGGCTCTCTTGCCCACTTGCAGTTTCATTATTTATTGAGCACCTTCTCAGGCAGACACTGTGCTAAGGACTACAGAGGCAAAGATGAAAAGACTTGGTCCCTGCCCTCAGGGATATCCTGGCATAGTGGGGGAGACTAACATACTCATAAAGAGCTACAAAGCAAATTTTTAAAGCATGTATTATTATATGAAATTATGTATATTTTTGTGTGTTTATTTATTCACTCTCTGTCCTCTTCCATGGCAATGCAATGGACTTTGTCGCATTCACTGTAGTGTGCAGCAAGCACCTCAGTATCTAGAGTCTAGGAAATGTTAGGGATTCAATACATATTTGTGAATAATTCCTATATTGGAAGCATATTAAAAAGAGTCCTCAAGTTTGCTGAGGGAAATCAGGGAAGGCTTCCCAAAAGACGAAGCTCCATACCATCCTGATTCCATTCATTGTGTAGGATTGGTTGCATTATTGGCCTTGGGTTTTTTTATACCTCCTTGTATTCATCCTCTCTGGCAGTGGCCTTGGCCATATGACTTGTTTGGACAATGAGATAGTAGCACACTTGATGCAAGCAGAAACTTGAAATGTGGCTTCTGATTTATCTCTTGGAACCCTAGAAATACAAGCCTCCTGGGAGATTGGAGACCTTACGGAACAGAGGTAAGTTATTTCAGCTGAAGGCCATCCTCGGCCACCGAGCCCAGCTGAATGGACCGCTGATGGCAGATACGTGCATGAGCCCAGGCCAGATCAGCAGAGCTGCCCAGCTGATCCACAGAGGAATGAGAAATCATAAATGGCTGTTTTAAGTCAATAAGCTTGGAAGTGGTTTGTCACACATAATGGTTATGGCAGTAGATAAACGACACTGTCTCACACAACCACAACCTGTAAAACAGCAATTTTTATTGCCACTTCAAATCTACGAAAACTGAGACTCATAAATAAATAAATAAATAAATAGGAGAAAAATAGAAGTTTACCTACGTCTTTAAACTCCTTTCTTTATACCATAGCTGCCTTTATGTTTAGAAACATGACTTTGATATATCATGGAGGCCTATCAGTTAATTGTGTGAAGGAAAGGAGGAAGGGGGAGGAAAAGGGAAGAAGGGAGAGAAAGAAGAAAGAAGACAGGAAAAGCAGGCAGAAGGGAGGAATATGTTTGACTCCCAAGGCAATGCTTGCTCCACTAATTTGGCCACACAAGTGGTGCTTAAGGAATTCTAAGTGATGTTTAATATAAACCACAGGCTAACTTAAGAGATGGGTTGAAGTGACATTTTAAAGGGTGAACATTTTAAAGGGTGAAAAAGTAAAAGAGGGGTGGACAAGAAAGGACAGGGAGAAGGACGTATGTATTTCTGTGAGACAGATGAAATCATTCATCCTACTTTTGACTGGGTTGTCAGGGAAGAACTCTGAGGAGGTGGCAATATGAGATTTTAATAAAAAGAAAGGACCGGCCATGTGAGGATCAGGGAGAACAACATGGCAAAGAAACTAAGGCTAAAACAAGCTTGGCAAGTTCACGGACTCAAAGGAGGGCTAGGGTAGCTTGGGTGAAAGGTGGTGGTGGTGGGGCAAAGATTTTATTCTAGGTGACATCCGACATATGCTTTGAAGAAGATGACTCTAGAGAATGAGTTGTAGGGGCAGTAGATTACAGGCAGACAAACATGGAAGACGAAGGCCAGACAAGAGATTATCGTGGTTGTCCCCGTGAGAGATAATGGTTGCTGGACTGTGGCGATGGTGGTAAGATTGTGAAAAGTAGATTTTTCTTGGAAGTAGAGTCACCCAGACCCACAAATGGATTGAATACCAGGGAAAGGCAGGAAGAGTAACTCCTAAGCTTTTGGTTTCAATATCTGGATGAGGAGTGGTGCCATTTACTGCAATAGAGACAAGAGCAGGAAGAAACAGGTTTGTTTTCCCAGAATAGGGGATTAACAGGAAAAGGAAAATGAAGAGAGAATATGACACAGTGTCTGCATTGGAGAGAGACTGGGTAACCTCCTTTGCAGTATCACTCTGAAGCATCAGTCCTCAGGTTGCGTGTCCTGATCTAATGTTTTAATGTGTGTGAATGATCCAGGAAGTTTAGATTGTTATGGAATAAAAACAAACAAAAGAATTAAACTAGAACCACAGCACTGCTGAAGAACAGCTTGTTAGTAAATAGCAACAGCTCGAGGCACAGTACGCAGTTTGTTTTTCCTCCTAATGTAAGCACAGCACAAATGTGAGGCCAGCACTGTTCAGTGGTGAGGTCTCGGGTAACCACCTCCCTTTACACGTATAACCTCTCTACCACAGTGGAAAGAAGAGACCTTTGGGTCTATTTTCTAAAATATGAAGGTGTGACAATTATGTTCACAAACTTCTTGCAGCAATGTTGCCAACTTTTTTGATGTCAGAAGGATTATTCATTATGAATTTGTACCAACTGGACAAACAGTGAACCAAGTTTACTGTTTGGAAGGGCTGAAAAGGCTGCGTGAAAACGTTAGACAATTTGAGCTTTTCACCAACAATTCATAGCTCTTGCATCATGACAATGCACCAGCTCACATGGCACTGTCTGTAAGGGAGTTTTTAGCCAGTAAACAAATAACTGTATTGGAACACCCTCCCTACTCACCTGATCTGGCCCCCAGTGACTTCGTTCTTTACCCAAAGATAAAGGAAATATTGAAAGGAAGACATTTTGATGACATTCAGGACATCAAGCATGATACAATGACATCTCTGATGGCCATTTCAGAAAAAGAGTTCCAAAATTGCTTTGAAGGGTGGACTAGGCACTGGCATCAGTGCACAGCTTCCCAAGGGGAGTGCTTCGAAAGTGACCGTAGTGATATTCAGCAATGAGGTATGTAGCACTTTTTCTAGGATGAGTTCATGAACTTTATTGTCTGACCTCATAGCTCATACTTTTGTAGCACTTCGGATGATTGCTGTGAGGTAAGCAGGAAAGATGATCATTATTCCCAAATTTTAAATCAGGAATCCGAAGCAATGGCAAGGTCAGATGGCTAATAAATTGTGGAGCTAAGACCTTCCAACACCTTGGTCAGTTTGCTTTCATGGCCCAAGGCTGCCTCTCCCTTCTAAGGCTGACTCTGTGTGGCTGATGACCAGCTCTCTATATTTCCCACACCTGTTCTTCCACCTTTGGGACCTCCTCTTTTCAACCCCCTGTCTTCAGTGCTCTTCTCTCCTCACTTCCCTCCCTACTGGACATGAATTTCATGGTTCATCCTTTCAGTCATTCTCTTGTACACTCAGTAAAACCCCAGGGGAACGCATCTTGTAGTAATGCGAATTCAGCAGACATCCTCCACTTCACCCCAGTCTCATTTCACGAGCCGAGGCATAACAAGGCTCTCCATGTTATGCAATTGAATTTCTCAATCCCATGTATCATGTTATGGAGGGGTTTTACTTCACCATCAACTCTTTTTTACCGCGCTCTTCCATCACATTGGCTAACCAACTGTCCATCTCCTCACATTCAGCACTCAGGCTGCTGGGAGCCGCTGGAGGAAATCTCCAATTAAGATTCAGGAAAGTTCAGCCTCTGTTAGGCCACAGGCACTGCTCTGACATCCCACTCTACCTCCAGTTTCTTTTTCTGCATCCTGTTTCAAGTCTTTCTACTCTCTTCAAACCTCCGATCCTTCCTCACTTAAAGGAGATAACTTCCTACTTCACAGAGACAACTGAAGCTGTCATATCGAAACAACTTCAATTTCTGGCTATGGGATCTACACATGTTCCTGCATGAGTATATCTTTGCCTTCCAATTATAGTGAAGGATGTGGTCCTTCTCTCTTCTAAAGTCTCCTCATCTGCTGTGCTCTTGATCCCATTTTCTGTTTTTTAACTAGGTTGTGTATTTCCAACTTCCTTCCTCAATAAGTTCAAATCTCTCTACCAAAAAATAAGACAAAACAAAAAAACTCCCTCAGACCACCATCTTCTGCTCTGGCCATTATTTTGTCAGTCTCCACTCATAGCAAACTTCTCATCATTTCCGTCTATTTAATTCTTATTCACTCTTCAACCTCCTACAAAACCTGGCTTCCTCACTATCTAAACTTGTCCCACTGACTAAGCTCACCAATGCTCTCCATTATGCTACATTCAATGGACACTTGCTCATCTGATCTTATCTCAGAGGTATAGCACACAGGTAGACATTCTACACTTACCTTCAGGAAACATCCTGGACTTTTATGGCACTAGGTTTCCTTTTAACTGGCTGACCAGATCTTCTTTTGCTCTCTGCTCTGCAGCCTCCTCTTCTTCTACTACTTAGCTAATAAATTTCTTCTCATTTGACATACACGTCAAATGATCTCATCTATATCCTGTACATGGATCACTACCAAACCTTGAACTACTTACTGCCAAGAACCTTCTATTGAGCTTCAGACCCATGTATCCATCTGCCTTCTTGACATCTGCATGTATAAGCTTAATAGGCCTCAAAAACAATATGCTCAAACTTGAACTTGTGGCCTTTCCCCTCAACATTCTACTCTTCCTCCAACAAATGACCCCACCCACCATGCAGTTGTGTCAATAAAATTCCTAGTTGCTACCTGTAATGACTACGGTCTATCATCCATTCACCATTGTACTGGTCATAGCTCCTCAAATTTCCTTCTCCATACTAGGTCTATTTGCTCCAGGAGTGCTCCAAGACTAGCTAGGATATTTCCTGAAACTACTGAGAAGTTCTCTTCTGGAGTTGCTACCCTGTGAGAATGTCAACTTGGAGCTACCAGCTGCTATCTTACCGCCATGAGGAAAGAACTTTCCAGAGAGACGCTGAAGCCAAAGCATCAGATAAAGAATTGGAAAGAAACTTACTCCTAACGGCATGATCTGAACTCCTAGATCCAGCCATGTCTGAAGCATCTGATCTACTCCCAGGACTTCTCCTGCCCTTGAATCAGTCAGTTTCCTTTCGGGCTTAAGCCAGATTGAATTGGGTTACAATTGCTTATACAGAAAGAATCCTATTGTCGTTAGCGCTTCCCCTGCCCTCACTCCTCACCATCCAATCAGTCTCCAAGTCTTTCTAAAACTGCTTCCCCATCAGCTAACTATCTTTCAAATCTCTCTGCTTCAGTCCATTCCAATCATCATTCTAGGACCATCATCCCTCAGCTGGACAATAGCAATGGCGTTCTAACTAGTTCCTTGTATCCACGCCTGAGCCTTCACTATGCTCTCTACACAATGGTCAGCATGTAAAACCTTAGTAAAACCTAAACCTGATTGTGTGTCTCTTCTACTTAGAGCTCTTCATTGCTCCCCCTTGCCCATATATTTAAATCCAAAACTTAGTCACATGGCCTATGGCCTCTGAATGAGCTGGTCCCTGCCTAGTTTTCCACCTTTTATCTCATTCCTTTTCCCTTTTATTATTTATTTGTTTTATCTCAGCAATGCTAGGCACTACTCCTAAATTTCAGCACCTTTGTAAATGCTGTTTCCAGTGCCTGGAACAGTTTTCCCCTGATCTCCCCTTAACTAGCTATAACCCAAAATGTCATTCCTCAAGGAAAGGCTTCCGTGATATACTAAACCAGAAATCTTATATTCTGTACTTTGCTTGCCCGTGTATTTGTCATCATTTAATTAAACATTTAATATTAGTAATTAGTGTCAAACTCCTACACTAGACTCTAAGCTCCATGAGGATAGGGACAATGCTTCTTTTATTCACCTCTATAGCTAATCAGAGGGCTTGACATAGTTTTGACTGATTTTCCTTTGTTCTGGGTGCTGTGGGTGGAGAGAGGGAGAAATTCAAGAAAAAGTAGAGATGTTTGATCAGGTACAGATTTCATTTTAGACTAAAAATTTTACATTCAAGCAGTTGACCATCTGTTATACCATTAAGGCCATATTTCTTGCAGGTGAAGATAAAGCAGAAAGCAGGGAAATTTCCTAAAAATCTGGTTTATGTAAAGAATAAAATCTGAAAGGAAAGAAAAACATGCAAAACCTCAACCTGTCCTGTTCTCTTCAACGAGTTTCATGAAAAGGAAGAGAGAGAGAGATTGAGAGAGAGAGGAAACCATGCTAGAGTAAAGACTTTTAAAGGACATAATAATTAGGTTTAGTGTAGGATCCTAGGTTTGAGCTCGGTTTGGATAAAGCAACTGTAAAAGACATTTTGGGGACAAGCAGGGGAAATATTAATACAGACTTGGTTTTACATAAGATGAAAATTTTGGCAAGGGAAGATGGAGATCATTAACTCAAGAAAGCCAGTTAAAAACATCATGTAATCTCATTTTGGTAAAAACAATGTATACATATATTGATATATGCATAGAAAAAACTTTCAGGATATATACACAGATGCATTAACAGTGGTAATCTATGGGTGGTAAGAATATGGTGCTATCATTTTCTTATTTTGCTTTATAACTTTCTACAAGGGACAAATGCTGCCTTTGTAATAACAAAATTAAAACATAAATTAGTTTTAAAAAATTTTTCAAGTAGGCTTAAACAGACTCATATTTTTACCAAAAGCTGTTCAAGACATTTTTCTGTGTCCTCCACCTTAGAAATGAATAGTGTGTCCCAAATTCTGAGTAGGTCTCAGCATGAAGTATTAAAATTTTTAGCAGTCCTTGAACTGAAAGTGAATCAATCAGATATTGAGCATGCATACATTTTCTGCTGGCAATGTCAGTAAAAGACCTCCCCATGAGTAGCAGGAAAGGTCGCAAGAAAGCAACTTCACAACGAGGTGCTCACATAATTACCAGGCAACGCTGAAGCAGCCATTTCCTGCTGTAATGGAAAAAGCCACAGTTCATCAACTCTTAAGGGTAGTACGTACAGAAAATTTAGAAAATGCTGAGTTCCAATGCTGTCTGACAAGGGGAGGGAAGAGTATTTTGAAGACAACTGCGAAAGTCTGGAAAGGTCACTACTGGACTCTACTGAACTGAAAATCAAGAGACTTCTATTCAAGCCCCAGCTTTACTCCAAAGGAACGGGAAGTTTACAGCCATGGTAGTCCTCATATTCTTTATGTAGAAAATACGGTCCAGGTAAAACTAAAACTCTAATTGCTTCACAACCATGGCTTATTGAATATCAAAATATTATGTCAGACATTAAGTCACAACATTAAATATAAGAATTTTGCTGACATCCCCATTATGAATTCTCACATTGTGGAGCAAGTTGCCTGTAGAGGGCACTAGTCATTTAATATCTCCTTTTCTGAATCAATTTGACTCAAGAGCAGGAAGGGACCTTATGGATCATATATCCAATTACTCTTTCTATGTAGAGGAAAAAACTGAGGCCCAGAGAAATCAGGTGACTTGCTCAGAATCACACAGCTAGCTTTGGGCAGAGCTGAGGTAAAGAATTCTGAATTATGTTTAAAAAATAACAACTTACAGAAATCTAAAAATTAAATTGCATTTAATTGCCCTTTTACTGAATCACTTTGTCTGAAAACAGTATGACCGTCACCATAAAAATAACGACACTGTCCCAGAAAACCTACTCTTTAAGACACTTTTCTTGAAGGTATTTCATTCCAATGTCAGTCACCACTCAGTATTATCTAGTAAAATTCCCTTAGCCCATTACAACATTGTTGATAAACTTTACTGTCTAAATACTTCTTTGCCAAATGTATATAGCCCTCAATGGGGGACAGGATGATGTATAGGGTTTTTTCCCCTCCCAATCCCATCAATAGTGGTTAAGCATCAACGAATGTATTGGATCTACTTCATTCATTTGTTAAAATTAGGCAAACATCTGGACTGGCACTGTGGTTCCCTGAGATTGGTGTTCAATTGCTTCAGTCATCCTATGGTCAGATTAGAACTATTACTTTGCAAGATTGTCTATTCCTTGCCAATACTCCAGAAAACAGTTCATCTGGTCAAATACGGTACATGGATCCAGGCTCTGTAAGAAGACAACAAGATGCATTTGATGTGTTATCTTTGGGTTTTTCTGTTTATTGTTTTGAGAAATACAGACAGTGCCAAAAAAATGTTTTAAGAGATGTTATCTTAAAATGTGTATACTTTTTTTGGCACCCCTGGTAGACATATAGTAGATTCATGCTGTTGTAGAAGAATCATCAGCTTTGGAGCCCACAGTCATAGGATTAAAGCCTGCTCCACCCATATCAGCCAGATCCCTTCAGCAAGTTACTTCAGCTCTGTGAGGATCAGATTTCTCACCACAGTATTTACCTTAGAGGGTGAGGATTAAATGAGAAAATTATATGAAGTGCCTAGGTCAGTGTCTGACACAGTACAAGTAAGCCTCCCACTTGTAGAATATGACCTGTTTTCAGAATTAGGAGAGTGCAAAGAGGAGAATTCCAGAGTGTAATGGATTCAAGGACATGGCTACTAAAGCAAGCTGTGTGTTTAAAATGTTTCATGGAAAGTAGATTTGGATGAACGTTCCAGTGGATGAGTTTCAGAAACGTAACTTTTAACCTATCCCAAGCTAGTGTCGTGGTGCTTTTATTACTCACCAACTTTTACAGCAGTGACATTACTAAACTGCAGCCTAAGCCACCCCACACGTTTTAGCGGCAATCAGAGACCATGTTCCATTGATGATGGGTGGAGGAACTTAGAACAGTTAGATGATCTCACCCATGATATATCTAGGGTGCAGAGAGAACATTTTATTTCTTTTTAAACCCAGTCTTTTCTTAGAGCTTATGGGAAAGAGAATGAGAATGAGGGAGAGCCCCAAAAGCATGTTGGTTCAAGCATAGGTGCACACTTACTATGGCATTTTCCCCCCATAGTTTTGCATAGTTGGTTCACACCTACTGAGTGCATATTATGTTCAGAGCACTAGACATGTATGTTCATTCAAGCTCTACCACAACCTGATGGGGAGATACTATTATTAACTTCAATATATTGATGGAGAAACTGAGGTTTAACAATAGTATTTTGCTTGCCCAGGTCTCACAACTAGTGGTGTGGTAAAACAAGGATGAAAACCTGACACTGACTCTAGAGTCCATGCTCTTCGGCTATGCCTCTTTGGTCTTTTACGTATTGGCTTTTCTGAATGTGGTTATAGTGGGCAAAAAGGCAGGTAGAAATCGGAGGGAGAAGAAAACAAGGAACTTAAGAAATCCACTGAGATTTACAAATGATGTACATCCACACAGTCTACATTAATTATTCCAGGGTCATCAGCAGCATAACTTTACCATTCCGGAAAGCTATTTCCCAGGAAAAGAATAGTTACAAATAACATTATTGTTCATTCCAGGAATTTCCGCAATCTCATCAACGGAAAACCTCAAAGGACAATTTTACATCAATATGAGCATTTTCAAACCCCTCACTTCAAAACCTTTACCTTGCCTTGTGTACCGATCCTAAAGTTATTGTGATCCTCACCTAGCCCTAACCAGAACTCCTCTACCCTGGCACTGGGGACACACATTGAAAACAGACTTCAAAATCTCAAAAATATTCTCTACCTTCCCCCCTAACTCTGAGCCTCTAAGACTGTTAAGATAGTGTTCTGTGTTACCTGTAAAGCATTGGTTCTCAACTGGGGCCAATTTTGCCTCCCAGGGGACATTGGGTGATATCTGGGGACATTTTTTATTCTCATGACTTGGGGTGCCACTGGCATCTAAAGGGACAAGGTCAATATTGCTGGTAAACATCCTGCAATGTACAGGTCAGTCCTCCTCCCCCCAAAAAGCATTATCGAGTATCGATACATTATTTTGATAATACTTTGGGGAGCCAGCCTTTGAACCACTAATTAGCCATGTCTAAATTCGTTTGTAAACAAGTTTCTCAACCATTTCATTCTCTGAACGATTCCAGCTACGTTCTTATTCTCCATTGCTATTGATTTCTAGTGTCCCTGCAGGTTAACTAGCTCCAAATCCAGGGTGCCCATTAATGCTTAAGAAATTTCTTCCTGAGAGTCTATAGTGCAAAACACATACCTGCCTTTCTTTTGGGGGAAGTTTTCCATCTTCTAAGAAAAGGTCACCTGTGGTTCATTTATCTTTAATTTCTATCTTTAATTTCTACACTTTGTATTCTGTATGAGCAGTATGAATTGATGGACTTGAGACCATAATTTTTTTTTACGAGATGTCCTTAATTATCTTAACAACTGCAGAGTTCCTGAAGTTGTGAAGATGGCTTTAACAAACAGGAAGCATGTTCTTGCAACCAAACAGCACTAATTCATAGCGCTAATTCAAAGTATTGGAATCTGGAACACTGCCTTTTGAAATTAGCACTTTGAATTTCACCTTTTCTTCTAGATATTTCCACTGATAACACCATTTCTTTGGAAGTCAGTGTTTGGGGTTATAAGATCAATTTGTGGCCCAAAAGTATAATCTATGTTTCCTGCTTGTGGTAGGTAAAAGACAAAAGAAATACATATATATACATATACATATGTGTGTGTGTGTATATATATATATATATATATGTATATGTATATACAATTTAAAAAACCTGATATTACTTAAGTCTTGAAATATATTGTGCAATGATTTTCTGAAGGCAAGTAATGGGCTTTGAATCTTGGGTACTTAATGAAGTTAAATACCAGCTTTCACTGTGGGCACAGAAGCCAGGGCTTGCTTGCATTGTTGGAATGAGGCCCAGGATGATCTCAGCCTATGCAGAGACTACATCGATAACCCACAGTGCCTTTCTCTGTCACTAGGAGCGTCACTGAACCTTCTCAAAGCTCATCATAGAAATGTTGCGTCTCCAAACTTACCTCACAAAGGACACAGGAGGTTTTCCTTTCCATGACATTCTTGTGATGATAGGAGTGCTGTGAGGACACATTCAGACTCCAGTGTAGGTCTAAAGATAATCTTGAAGACAGAAACATTTCAGCTAAAGCAGACAAAGAAATAAATCTTATCTAAATTGCCCTTATCTGACTATGTAGAACCTCCAGAAACTACAACTGCCCTTAATCCCCCTCCCTGGGAGTGTCCTGCAAATTCAGCTGCCAATGATGCAGACAGCCCATTTCTATTAGAATAATAATAATAAAAAAAGGATAGAACCTTCCATACATTTTCACTGAAGCCCTAACCACCACCACCACCACCACCACCACCAATACCTCTTCATTAAGTTTGGTACAAGAACCTTGTAATCTTTGGCTATGGAGTGAATACCTTATCACTGAGTACTTGCACCTGCAGGCATAAATAATCTTTTTCTTTTCTCCTGTTAATCTGTCCATTTTCAGTTGATTTGCAAGCTTTTTGGCAATAAGAATGGCATGATTGGGACACCTTGCTCATTTCACTTTGAAAGCGGCAGCTGAGGTATTGGGACTTCTGACCAAGCTGACAGGTGAATTTCCTTACCTATCAAGCTCCCAGATCTCTGCTCTAGGTCTGGCTGAACAAAGGCAGTAAGAGCCTCTCCTTTTCTTCTTACCAAGATTTAGATTAGCAAGAGAAAAACACTTACACAAACTAGTTCTTTGTGTGCTATAGATCCTCTTACAGATCCTTTCCCTACCAGGGGTGGCTATTGTGTCCTCTCTGTGTTCTTTTGTGTCCCAAGAGCTTGCTTTGGATCTAGTGAGAGCATTCACTCTGTTTTTCTGTCTTCCCAGGGGCTTAAATTTTTGGATCTGAGCTCAGAATTGGCCAATCATTAGGTTGGGAGCATGAGAATTTGTAGTCTGCCGGACAAAAATGTGTTGGCGTAGAATTACCCTTGGTCGTTTGTGGAATGTGAAAGAATTCACAAGAGTCAGAAAAATAAGAAAGTAAGGAAAGTTTTATTGAAGGCCGGGCAGAGAGAATGCCCACAGCAGGGTCTAAAGAAGACAGCTGGTGTGTACAGGTAGTAAGGAGAGAAACACCAGCAGAGGAGTTGCTGGGGGCAGAATCTAAAGTCAACAGTTGTGCTGCTCTTTAGGTTAGCTTTCTCCTATATAGGAAAGGGTAGGTAAATTTTCTTGCAGCCGAGAACATGACATCTAAACTCAGGACATTTGATGTATAAACTGAGGTCATTTGATTAATATATGTAATAACTAGTTATGTAAATATGTAATAACTAGTTATGTAAATATGTAATAAAAATAATAACTAGCTATGTAAATATGTAATAAATATGTAATAACTAGTATGTAAATACCTAGTTTCTTTCTGTATATGTTCTTAAACAGAATGCATACAGAAAAACCCACCGGACGGAGCAAGCCTTCATGTTCATTTTATTCTAATTGTATCATAATGAGGCTGGAGTTCAAGCTGAGGGCAGTCTGCACAGGCATCAAAAACTAGATATTTCTGGTTGGGGTCTTATGTCCTCTTCTAAGGATGTTTCAACAGAAAAATTTATCTCTAGGGGTAGAGTCTGCATGGTCCCTTGGGAGGGTGTGCAGGCCTGGGTGGTCCCCCTTGGGCTCACTGTTATTAACTCTTTTTCTGCCTCATCAAAAAATATGAATAGACTGGGCACCCTATTTGTATCTGGTGTGCTGCTAACCATTGCCAGCTCTTAGAAGGTTTGTCTAAATCTAAATAAAGTGTCTCAGTTCTTCAAGGCCTGGTCCTCTGTTTTCTCACTGCCCTGTTAGTGTTGGGAAGTCCCATCCTGGCATTGCCTGCCTAATGTCACAGATAGGAAGTCCATAATTGTAGACATCTTACTTTTATGGGAAACTGGAGACAAGAGTTTCCACGAACACCATTCTCATCACATGTGGCAAGGAGATTATTAGCTTTCTTTCTCTCTGACTATCGTTTGGATTGACTTAGGATCATGGCACTTCATCTTCTGTACCCTTTTTTGAGGAAGACTTGTGTTTATGGCTAAGTCATAAAAAAGGCTTATTGGTTTTGAGTCACATTTTTAAACAGCTACACCTTGAAGATCCTAAATCATCAAAGGCCAGACAACGGATCCTTTGATTTGGAGAAGCTTTTATATTTGAAAGAATTTTTAGAGAGCTTTCACCCTAAATAAGTATCCTATTACCAATATGGGAAGATCAAATTGAAAGGACACACACAAAAAGATCATGACTAACTTAAAAGGACCCCTTAGCAAAATTAAAGAACACAAATCAGATTCCGAACAAAAATTAAAATCTCCACCCACAATATCCCCCCCCCCCGCCGCCCCACTTTAAAATGATTGCTTGCAAAAGCTCAGTGCTGGGGCAGCCCGTTGGCTCAGTTGGTTAGAGCACAGTGCTCATAACACCAAGGTCACCGGTTCAATTCCCACATGGGCCAGTGAGCTGAACCCTTCACAACTAGATTGAAAACAATGATTTAACTTGGAGCTGAGTTGTGCCCTCCACAACTGGATTGAAAACAACCACTTGACTTGGACCTGATGGGTCCTGGAAAAACACACTGTTCCACAATATTCCACAATAAAAATTTAAAAAACAAAACAAAAAAAATGCTCAGTGCTATCAGGAGACTATACTGTTTGTCTCAGTGTATAAAACCTCCTAATAGGCAAATATGTCCCCTGAAAACCTCAAAACAGTTACTTTAAAAGGTTGCATCCTTCCTCTCTCTTTTGAGATGTAAATCTTCTACCATCCAGAACTGTCTTCTCAAAGACATGAGAGCCATCTCTTTAAAATGCAGACATCCAAGAAAATAACTGGCTGGTAACCCAAGGGATGCCTTGTTTTTACTTGTGCTACTACTTCCTGCCATACAATATGAGACATTGATTTCACCTCCAAATAAGTGCCAATTAATATCCCCGCTCAACAAGCCCACTATGCCCCTTCCTTTAGCACAACCCAGCCTTTAAAAAGTAACTCTTCAGTCCACCAAGCATAACCTGTAGCCTCCATATATTACACATCAGAGCAGAGAAAAGATCTTAAAGGTCTCCCCCACAAATATTTATAAAAGGCTTAGTTCTTATATTGAACAAATAAAAACCTGTCCTACCTGCCAGAAACACAATTTGAATAAGAAGTGGGGCAAAGGTGAAAACTAACTCTTACACAAGCTAGTGAGTTTTGTATTACTGTGAAAGTTATAAGGGCTCTATTTGTGTCTGTGTGTACCCTTATGTATGTCTATGTATGAATGTTATGTATATGTGGTATTTTTGTACCTCTAGATGGCATTGCCAAATTAATTTATTAAATTATTTAAAAGAGCTTTGTTTTAGTTGGCTTAGAGAAAAATACATGCTCATATAAATTAAATATTTCTAAAACTTAGAAATACAGGAACTATTCCAAATATTTGTCAAATTCACATGATTTGGATAACTCTTTGGTAAATAAAACTAGTTTAATATTGTTGACTTAATAAAAATAACCGTGTCTTCTTAGTTAACATCACTGTGATACAAGTATATATTTCTAGATTACTTAGGTTTATTAATCAAATAAGCTAAAATTATATTTACTTGATGCTTAAGGTTATAAAACTTATAGATTTTATTTTAATCAAATTGAATCTTTACTCTTACAAACTTTATTTCAACAATAATAATGTTTATAATATATCTGCTTGAAGTAGTTTCCAAAATCTTTTTGGAACCTTTGAAACCTTAGAGTTATTCTAAGTTAAATGATAGACACATTGAATATGTAGGCCATTTCTAAATAAGATAAAATACTGAAACATTAATTACTGAGCATAGTTTTAGGTTTATTTACTTTTGGCTTCTTATATATACAAGAGACTAAAGATGTTTGGATCTGTTAATAAACATGTGCTTTTTGTCACATTCAGAAATTGTACTGTGGCAGATGTCATAAAAATGGCAGCGTGAGGTGAGCCTCTTGAAATCGCTCCTGGAATTTACAACAAATTGAACAACTATAACTCCACAAAAGACTCCCTGAACAGCAGACAAGTAAGACTAAGAGTCACACTACTGAAATCATCTAAAGGTGGGAAAATTGTGCGAGAGGGGCAGGGGGAGGGGGAAGGAGGGAAGGGAGATGGGGACACGCAGGCACAGGACGTAAACCTAGCTCGGTGCTCCAAGCTTGCTGCATTCCGGAAATACTGCAACTGTGGAAGAGGAAAGAATTTGGACTGCTAGGGCTCCACTTATGGCCCACAGGGCTGAGGGGATAGCATATAACACGGTTGAACCCAATGTTTACGGCTGAGATCTCGGAGCAAAGACTGAGGGAAGAAGGCTGAAAACAGTGGTTTGAGCCCTCACTGCCGAGCAGAGAATGGAAGTCTTAGGCACTAAGACTAGCCACTCCCTCCTTACCCTCCCAGAGCTCACCTGCCCAGTGCTAGAAGCAGAACATTAGCAGTGTCAGATCAAAAGAACAGAATATTTGCAGTTCTGAGAACTGTGGTCCCCAGACACAGACTCACAGCCCAACTAATTCTTAGAAAGGGGAGAGAGCTGTGAAAGCAGAACTGGCTTTAGTGGTGGTCACCACTATTGCTCTAGGCCACCTCTCACAACCCACCCCACCCCTGTCCCCACCTATCTGGGTGGATCCCTGCAGGAGTGAACAGAGCTGCTGAACACATGGGCTCTGAATCTAGTGCAGGAAGAGCTTTGGAACTTCAAAAGCTCTCCACATCTCCCCACGGAAGCAGTGCCCTATGATCCAAGTGAACTCTTCACAGAGGAAAAGCCCACCTTCCAGAAAATCCCCCCATTGTGTGAGAAGCTGCAATAGTGCAGAGAAAATATAACAATACATTGTGAGAGAGAATAAAAGGCTGCAGTCAGAGAAAAATAAAACATTCTACCAACACCTACTGGAAAACAAAAGAAAGACCTCTTTCTATCAACTTGTTGCACAACCCACACCTGTAGATGTCTAGGGAGAGAACCAATAAATCATTAATAGCCATGAATAACCAAGCTAACAAGATAGCTCAGAAAGAAAATGAAAAGTCTCCAGAAAATGAACTTAAAGACATGGAAATATGTGACTTAAATAACAGAGAATTCAAGATTGCAGTTCTGAAAAAACTCAACGAGATCAAGAAAACACAGAAAGGCAGTTTAATGAACTCAGAAACACAAAGAACAAAATGAACATTTTCCCAAAGAGACTGAAATTTTAAAAAAGAACCAAATAGAATTTCTGGAGATTAAGAACTCAATAAAAGAAACGAAGAATGAAATAGCCAGCTTAGGTAGTAGAGTTGACCAGATGGAGGAAAGAATCAGTGACATCAAAGATAGAAATCTGGAAATGACTTGGATGGAAGAATAAAGAGACTTGAGACTTAAAAGAAATGAAAGAACTCTACAAGAACTTTCTGACTCCATCAGAAAGAACAATATAAGAATAATGGCATCCCAGAAGGAGAAGAAAGAGAGAAGAGAACAGAGAGTATATTCAAATAGTTGACGAGAACTTCCCAAACTTTGGAAAGAACTGGATCCTCGAATTCAAGAAGCAAATAGAACACCTAATTACCTCAGCCCCAACAGGCCTTCTCCAAAGCACATTGTATTAAAGCTGTCCAAAATTAACGACAAAGAAAGAATCCTCAAGGCAGCCAGGGAAAAGAAGACGGTAACCTACAAAGGAAAGCCCATTGGATTATCATCAGATTTTTCAGCAGAAACTCTACAAGCCAGGAGGGAGTGGAACCAAATATTCAAACTATGGAAAGAGAGAAATTATGAGCCAAGAATAATATATCCAGCAAAGATATCCTTTAGATATGAAGTAGGAATAAAGACCTTTCCAGACATACAGAAGCTGAGGGAATTTTCTAACACGTGACCTGCACTACAAGAAATACTGAAGGAGGCTATTCGACCAGCATAAATAGGGATAATTTGTGACAACTAAAACATAAAAGTGGGGAGAGTAAAGGCCTGAACTGGAATATGGGAAAGGAAAAAGTAAGCATGCTGAAGAAAATGGAATACTCTAAATAATATGAAACTTTCTTTTACATAAACTTAATGGTAACCACTAAAAAAAAAAAAAAATCCGGAACTGAAATACATAACATAATAAAAGAAGAAACAGAGGGAAAAATCATAGAATACCACCACACAGAAATAACAGACAACAACAAAAAGGCAAAGAAACTATGGAGAAACAGTTTACCAGACAACCAAAAATAGACTGATAGGAAATCCTCACATATCAATTATCACCCTAAATATAAATGGACTGAACTCACCAATAAAAAGGCACAGAGTAGCAGATTGGGTCAAAAAACTAAACCCAATCTATATGCTGCCTCCAAGAGACAAATCTCAGCTACAAGGACAAACAGATTCAAAGTGAAAGGGTGGAAATTGACACTCCAAGCAAATGGTGTCCAGAGAAAATCAGGTGTAGTCCTACTGATATCAAATGAAACAGACTTCAGGATAAAAAAGGTAACAAGAGACACAGATGGACATTTCGTAATGATAAAGGGGACTATACAACAAGAAGACATAACAGTCATTAATATTTATGCCCGCAATCAGGGAGCACAAAAATATACCAAGCAACTACTAACAGAACTAAAGGGAGAAATTGACCCAAAAGATACTTATAGTAGGGGCCCTAAATACATCATTGACAGCTATGGATAGATTGTTCAAACAGAAAATAAAGAAATAGCAGTCCTAAATGACACATTAGATGAAATAGACATAATTGACATTTATAGAGCACTTCATCCTAGAACATCAGACTACACATTTTTTTCTAGTGTACATGGAACATTCTCAAGGATAGACCATATATTGGGACATAAAACTAGCCTCAGCAAATTTAAGAAGATTGAAATCATACCAAGCATATTCTCTGATCATAAGGCTTTGAAACTGTATATCAACTGCAAAAAGCAAGCAGGAAAAAGCACAAGTATGTGGAGATTAAACAACATACTTTTAAAGAATGACAGGGCCAAAGAACAAATAAGAGGAGAGACCAAAAGATACATAGAAACAAATGAGAATGAAAATACATCCTACCAAAATTTTTGGGATGCAGCAAAAGCAGTTTTAAGAGGGAAATTTATATCATTACAAGCCTATCTCAAGAAACAGGAAAAATTCCAGATAAATAATCTCATGTTACACCTTAAAGAGCTAGAAAAAGAACAAATGAAACCCAAGGTCAGCAGAAGAAAAGAAACAATAAAAATCAGAGCAGAACTAAATGAAACAGAGAACAAAAAGACAATAGAAAACATTAATGTGACAAAGAGCTGGTTCTTTAAAAAGATTAATAAAATTGGCAAACTCTTGGCTAGACTCACTAAGATAAAAAGAGAAAAGACACTAATAGACAAAATCGGGAATGAAAGAGGGGACATTATCACGGATGCCACAGAAATACAAAGGATCATCCAAGAATAATATGAAGGACTATGCCACCAAATTCAATAACCTAGAAGAAATGGACAAGTTCTTAGAAACATATAGCCTTCCTAGGCTGAATCACGAAGAATTGAAAAATCTAAATAGACCAATCACCAGTAAGGAAATTGAATCAGTCATCTGAAACCTTCCCAAAAGCAAAAGTCTGGGACCAGATGGCTTCACTAGTGAATTCTAAGAGGATCTAATTCCTGTCCTACTGGAACTCTTCCAAAAAACTAAAGAAGAGACAATACTTCTTAACTCATTTCATGAGGCCAACATTACCCTGATACCAAAACCTGGTAAGGAAAATACAAAAAAAGAAAACTGCAGATCCTTATCTCTGATGAATACAGATGCAAAAATCCTAAACAAAATTTTAGCAAATCGAATGCAACAATGCATTAAAAAGATTATTCATCACGACCAAGCGGGGTTCATCCCTGGAGCACAAGGATGGTTCAACATCCGCAAATCCATCAATGTGATACATCACATAAACAAAATAAAGGACAAAAATCTTATGATTATATCAATTGATGCAGGAAAAGCGACAAGATACAACATTGATTTATTATTAAAACACTTAAGAAAATAGGTATAGAAGGAAAATACCTTATCATCATAAAGGCCTTATATGACAAACCCTCAGCTAGTATCATAATTAATGGTGAAAAACTGAAGTCCTTTGTTCTACATTCAGGAACACAACAGGGCTGTCCCTTATCACCTCTGCTTTTCAACATAGTGTTGGAAGTCCTCGCCAGAGCAATCAGGCAACAGAAAGAAATCAAAGGCATCCAAATTGGGAATGAAGAAGTTAAATTGCCACTCTGCAGACGACATGATGCTATATATAGAAAACCCTAAAGACTCCACCAAAAAGCTATTAGAAACAAAAAACGAATACAGTAAAGTTGCCAGCTATAAAATCAACATACAGAAGTCCATTGCATTCCTATATTCTAACAATGAAATCTCAGAAAAAGAAATAAAAAAAACAAAAAAAAGCGAAAAAACAATTTCTTTTGCAATTGCAGCAAAAAGAATAAAATACCTAGGAATAAACTTAACCTAGGATGTGAAAGACCTATATGCTGAAAACTATAAGACATTTTTAAAAGAAATTGAGGAAGACGCAAAGAAATGGAAAGACATTCTGTGCTCAGGATTGGAAGAATCAACATAGTTAAAACGGCTGTATTACCCAAAGCAATATACAGATTTAATGCAATCCCCAACAAAATCCTAATGGCATTTTTTAAAGAAATAGAACAAAAAATCATCAGATTTGTATGGAACCACAAAGATCCTGAATAGCCAAAGCAAGCCTAAGAAAAATGAACAATGCTAGAGGTATCACATTCCCTGACTTTAGCTTGTATTACAGGGCAGCAATAATCAAAACAGCATGGTATTGGCAGAAAAACAGCCACACAGACCAATGGAATAGAATTGAGAACCCAAAAATAAACCCACATAAATATGGACAGATAATTTTTGACAAAGAAGCAAAAAACATACAATGGAGAAAAGACAGCCCCCTTAATAAATGCTACTGAGAGAATTGGAAAGCCATGTGCAAAAGAATGAAACTGGACTGCTATCTGTCACCATGTATCAAAATTAATTCAAAATGGATCAAATAGCTAAGCATAAGACCTGAAACAATAAACTGCATAGAAGAAAACATAGGTACTACACTTATGGACCTTGGGTTCAAAGAGCATTGTATGACCTTGAGTTCAAAGGCAAGGGAAGTAAAAGCTAAAATAAATGAATGGGACTATATCAAACTTAAAAGCTTCTGCACAGCAAAAGAAACCAGCGACAAAATAAAGAGGCAACCAACTGAATGGGAGAAGATTTTTGCAAACAACACCTCCGATAAGGGGCTAATATCCAAAATATACAAGGAACTTGTGCAACTCAACAACAAAAAAACAAACAACCCAATTGAAAAATGGGCAGAGGACCTGAAGAGACATTTCTCTAAAGAGGACATATAAATGCAATAGACATGAAAAAATGCTCAGCATCACTAATCATCAGAGAAATGCAAAGAAAAACCACAATGAGATATCACCTCACCCCAGTCAGAATGGCTACCATCAACAAGACAAATAGTAACAAGTGTTGGAAAGGCTGTGGAGAAAAGGAACCCTCATACACTGTTGGTGGGAATGCAGATTGGTGCAGCTGCTATGGAAGGCAGTGTGGAGGTTCCTCAAAAAATTAAGAATAGAATTACCATATGACTCAGCAATCCCTCTCCTGAGTATCTACCCCAAAAATCCGAAAACATTTATCCATAAAGACATGTAGGCTCCAATGTTCATTGCAGCTTTATTTACGGTGGCCAAGACATGGAAACAACCAAAATGTCCTTCAATAGATGAATGGATAAAGAAGTTGTGGTAGATATACAGAATGGAATACTATTTGGCAGTTAGAAAGGATGAAATAGGACTATTTGTGACAACATGGATGGATCTTGAGATTATAATGCTAAGCGAAATAAGTCAGACAGAAAAAGTAGAGAACCTTATGATTTCATAGTTTGGGGTTACCAGAGGTTAAGGGGGAGAGGAGCTCTAGAAGAGGGTAAACGGGGTCTAATATATGGTGATTGAAAGAGAACTGACTCTGGGGCCGGCCCAGTGGCTCAGGCGGTTTGAGCTCCATGCTCCTAACTCCGAAGGCTGCCAGTTCGATTCCCACATGGGCCAGTGGGCTCTCAACCACAGGGTTGCCGGTTCAATTCCTGGAGTCCCACAAAGGGATGGTGGGCTTCACCCCCTGCAATTAAGATTGAACACGGCACCTTGAGCTGAGCTGCCTCCCGGATGGCTCAGTTGGTTGGTTCAGTTGGCTGGAGTGCATCCTCTCAACCACAAGGTTGCCAGTTCGACTCCCGCAAGGGATGGTGGGCTGTGCCCTCTGCAACTAGCAATGGCAACTGGACCTGGAGCTGAGCTGCGCCCTCCACAACCGGGACTGAAAGGACAACAACTTGACTTGGAAAAAAGTCCTGGAAGTACACACTGTTCCCCAATAAAGTCCTGTTCCCCTTCCCCAATAAAATCTTAAAAATATAAAAACTAAAAAAATAAAAATAAAAAAAAGAAAGAGAACTGACTCTGGGCGGTGAACACACAATGTGAGATATAGATAATATATTACAGAATTGTACACCTGAAATCTATGTACCTTTACTAACAATTGTCACCCCAATAAACTTTAATTTAAAAAATAAAAAAATTATAAAAAAATTAAAAAATGCAAATAATATACAACACAATAAAACTACTAAAAATAATATAGATTTTTAAATTTAAGTCAGGTGTTACTATTAAATGTGTCAAATTTTCTCTCTACAGAGTTGTTAATATATGGATTTTCTTCCTTAACCTTAATGTGATGAATTAGATTAATAGGCTTAAATCTATTAAATTTTTGAATTTCTGCACAAAAAAAGAAAAGAAAAAAGAAATTGTACTGCGAGGAGACAGGTTTCTAGAAATTGTGAGGTGATATATCGATAGATGTGCTAATGTACTACAGAATGCTGGGATTGTCTACTTCCTAGTTTTCTCCAGAAAATAAAGGTTACGAAGGGTTGAGATTATAATATATGTAAATGAACTACTAGAAATAATAAGAATAAAGAAAAAAACTCTTGAGTACAAAGTATTCAAGAATGTAGGATTGCTTTGGTTAACAAAAAGAAAGAGTAATTCTGTCCTAAAGTAGTTGTTTAAAGATTGTCCCAGAATGAAAAAAAGAAAAATAAAAGACAAGAATGTGAATGGATATAGAAAGTTGTAAAGTTTGGGTTGGGGGGTGGGTTGCACTGAGAGGGAGAATCTTGTCGCACGTGGTCAAACTAGCTAATGTTGAATGATTTGTTATAAAGTTTTAAAATAAGCTTTAATATCAATAGTTTGCTAATGTAAAATACTTAATATAAACATTTTTCTCAAACATACAAGTTTTCTTGTATGATTAGTCTGTTGTTAATAAGAGATTACAAAAGATTTTCTTTACCTTTTAAGTAATCCACCTAGGAAACAGCAATTCTGTCTTATTGGATAATGTCCAGTGCTTTATCGTGTTTTGGTTATTTAAGAAGACCAAGCCTTTTTTACATATATATTAAAAAACTGACCTGTGATCCTATTTAATCAGGTGTTCAAATCTTTTGACATTTTTGACAACTTTCCAAAATCAAATTTTAAATGAAGTCTTCTTGACTTCAAACTGACTTTGAGATTTTCCAGAGGGTCCCTGGAAAATCTCAAAGGATTTGTCCTGTCACCTTGTAAAGAGAGATGTTAAACTAATTAGGTTTATTTAATATGTTAAGTTGCATGGGAATTATTGTCATATAAGAGGAGGTGCTTGACTATCCCTAGGTTAACTTGTATGGCTAAATGTTATTAATATAACTACTTCGGAAATTCTATGAAAATTCCTAGAAATTTGTCTCTCCTCTTACTCTCAATGATCTGTCCTGATATAATGTTATCAGTCATAATTCCAGTTATTATCTTTAAATGTTGTGTGTCACAGAAACAACCAAATGTGTCAATTGCATTTATATATATATATGTATATATATATATATACATATATATATATATATATATATAAAATGAACTCATCAAATTTTAACTATCGCCATTTTATGTTTTTTGTCATTCACACATAGTTACTGTTTTATTGTGATGCTTTCCTAAAAGCTCTTGCAATCAACTACAAGCCAGAATACTTTGTCTTCAACAAAAGGGATGTCTCAAAGAACCATAGAAAAGTCTATGACAGGCACTCTGGGGAACAGGTTCCTTATGGCATTGCTTAAAGAACTTTGAGATCATACCACCAAGTACATTTCCAGAACTCTGGTTCATAGAACTGCTAACACAAGATGAAGCAGAACAAGAATAAATTACAAATTACATGGGTCTGAAGTAACAGAATGATTATAATTCTCATGGGTCTTTTTGTTTGGTTGAAATATTGCTGGTTATTTAATGGTTTGTTTTCTGGATATAAGGAACCCCTTTCTCTTTTCTCTTTATCTATAACTTATAATAATTTAGTAGATTCTATCTTTGTAAACAAAAATGAAACATTTATCTCTTTCTCCCTACCTGATCCCTCTTAGTTTCAGAAGCTCTTACTGAATATTCTTATTGCCATTGCAATATAGTTGTTTGCATAAGTTCAATAAGACTCTGTTCTCTTTATAACAGGACATAATTGAGAAAATTGGTTCTATCACCAAGGCTTTGATTGGAATGTCATATTTTAGAATGATGTGCATAGAATCAGGTATGACCAGACAGTTTGAAGGAATTAAGATTGGCTGTATGGAGCCAATGTTTACAAAACCGTCTTGGAAAAAGTGGCTTGATACCTGGCTTACAGGTTTTCTCAGACTTAGAGGTGGTAAGGGAGGCCACTGTCTGGTAGGCCCGGGGACTTTAGAATATTTTGGGGACCTTAAGAAGAGAGGAAATCACCCAAATATACAGGTACTGCAAATGAAGTCCAATAAATTCTTGTCTTGACTTATAAGCATGCATTGAGAGGCATGTAAAAGTCCAATTGGAGATTCCTTATAAAAGTTCCAGCAAAGCAATCTTGAAAAGACCTATATGGTCCATTACCATTCTTGCTGCATTTATGTAAACGATCAGGCCAAATTTAATAAAACTAGACTTATTTTGTAAACAAGAGTAATCTTACTTTGATTGTCTTTGACGTAAATGGGGTCAAATTTTATATTTCAATGGAAAATAACAACCTACCCTTGTGTGTTATCAGATTTGAGCCCTGTTCATTGTCTTTGAGCTATTTTTCACTTCTTTGTAAACTATACCCTGCTGTCATACACATTTGGTTGATAATTAATGTTTCCAATTTTTTCCTACTTACTCTCCTGACTTGGCATCACTGAGAACTAAGACTGCTTTTTTTCCCCTGAAACCCCGCAAGCTGAAGCTGGACAACTTGATATAACTTCAAAAGATTTATCACAACAGTGTGGGCCAGCCACTCAGAAAGTTCACCAGAACACCTGCATCTTCCACGCTCCACTTCAGGAAAAAAAACATGACTGTCAGATTGCCACTACCATCCTCCTTAAAGATGCTTCGAACCCAACGTATAGAAATCTTCTTGACTGGCAGCTTTCTGGACTCAAACCAGGTTTACAGTCTGCTCCAACCATTACTCTATGTTTTTCTCATCCTTTGCATATCTCTTTTTTTGTAACTTCTAACCTGAATCTCTCTCCACACCAAACAGCCTTGCTGCTGCTGCTTCTTCTCCTTGTCCTTCTCCTTCTCCTTCCTCCTCCTCCTCCTCCTCCTCTTCCTCTTCCTCCTCCTTCTTTTTTGGTGGAATTTCTAGGGAAGTTTCAGATGGGGGAAATGTAGGGAGCCACTCAGACCCCCAGAGTTGATTTTAAAGTGAAAACATTTGAGCTAAAGAAGTGTACAGAAAAAAGTCTTATCTCAACTCCTCTCCTCTGACTCATGCAGAGCCTGCAGAATATACAGCTGCCATTACCAACAGAGGCAACCCCCATACTCCCCCTCCCTGCCATCCAGGGGAATTTCCTATGAACTCAGCTGCCATAAAGACAGACCAACCATTCCCCATTAACCTCTAAAAGCCCCACAGAACCTTCCATACCTTCCCACTGAAGCCCTTTCCTCTTTGTTAAGTTTGGTATATAAACCTTTTTGTTCCTGGCTATTGAGTTTCCCATCACTAAGTCCGTGGGTAGGTATAAATAAACCTTGTTTTTTCTCCTGTTAACCTATCTATTGTCAGTTTATTTGCAGGCCCCCAACCACTGGACCCATGTTGGAAAAAGAAAAGTTTCCCTCCCAACCGTTGAGATAAGACTTTCCCTCCTTACTGCTGACTGCAATGGATGCTGCTCCCTGATGAAAGCAGCATTCTCTGCCATGACTACAAAATTTCTATTCCTGTACCTATGTGTGCAGGCATATGGGCATGTGTGTATTTACAGAGCTGGCAGCTCAGCAGGTCGTGACTGAACGTCCTTAGGAATTTCCTTGGAGAGTCAAAGCTTATTAAAGTAGAAACACTTCCCAGAAGATCAGAAATCTATCTTCAAACCAAGCTCATTCCCCTGCTTGTTGCATCATCAGGCCAGGCAGCTTAAAATAAATCATCTATTAAAAGTGAACCAGTTACCAAGCTCACCTTCTAACACTTCCAACACCAGTTTTGGGAAATGGACTGGAAGGCCTCCTTCAATGGTAACTTGACCATTGTCTCCCTGATGACATCGTCTTGGAATGTTGATAAACTTCTTTTGGCATATGCTTTAGGAGAAGACAGTTGTCTAAGTTAATGACAATTGTTGAGAGGCAGTTTTGAGCTTTGGTGGCTACTGGACTGGATTCAGCTCCCAACTCAACCACTTGTTAGTTTTGAAAGCTTGAGCAATCTGTTAGTTTCTTTGAGGCTGCCTCAGTTTCCTTATTTGCAAAGTGGGGGAAACAACACTTAACTTGAAAGATTTGGGGGGAAGATAAATGAGATAAATGTATATGCAAGTGCTTAGTGTTATTCCTGGCTCCTTTGCAGTGCTTTCAAAGTCATTTGGGACATAGAATTAGTACTCCATAGGCAGCAATGACACAGGTCTTCTCTACATTATAACATATACACTATTCTATTTATTTATTTTTCCTCACCTATTTTCCTGCTTCCCTTATTCCTAGACAAAGATCACACATGCTTCATAGGGACAGAAAACACATTCAGTTTTTCCTATGAAAACCAAATCAAAAATTTTAGAGGAGAACATGGTTTTTTTAGTCATTTCTAAATAATAAAAACAACAACAACAACTTTTCTGTTTAATTTCGTGAAGGTTTTCAGATTTCCCTCTAGCTTGGGTCTGGTGAACACAAGCTGATATGGAATCTGGATCCCGTCCTCTGGCCTTTGCTTGTATACGAGTATATATTTCTTATTATAGCTGGCTGTACCCGCCATGACCTGAGACACCCTGCGTCTGGACTGACTGCATTGGGCAATACGCAGGCCAAGATCTTTCTGGTCAGGGCTTGGCAGAACGAATGGAGGAAGATGCCAACATTGTTGCCAAATGGATGGCTCATATTTTCCATCTTTGTCTTTGAGGATGTCAGTCATATGCTTGCTTCCTGTGCTGCCCCATTGTGCAACAGATGCCAGGGGTACTGAGCCAGAGCAAGGACCTAGCATGAGGTTAGGCTTTCCTGATGCACGTGGGCCTAGGTTAAGCCAATCAGCTACGGCAGGTTAGACCAAGGCTTGATTGGGTAGGTAAAATCAGAAACAAAGGCTGAAAGTGGCCCTAGGAATGGCAAGACGGGGCGGGTTGGAAGGGGGAACTTGGGCTGCTGCTGATTGTAGACGTAGGGTGTGGTCATCAGGTCAGGCTCAGAATGAAGGAAGCTGAGGAGTCAGGTAAGGTCATAGCTTGGACACACAGGAAGATAATAACCAAGATCATTCCAGATGCTTCCCAAGGAGCATGTGGTACTGATGGAGGGTTCCACTTACCAAAGCCTAGCTTAGAATTTCTCTTGGCAGCTTCACTATGGGGCAGTCAATCTGTCTGTTTCTCTGAGGCCCAGTTCATGGTGGGCCAGGATAGTGAAAGGAGGGTTCTGGTTCCACTGGAGCAAAAGCTGAATATTCTTTAGACCAGGGCCACTGAATCTTTCTAGATAAGCAGTGCTATCTCCTGAGCTGAAATCTGAGGCAAAGACTAGGATTTTCTCTGTCCATTCACAGGGCATGAAGAAAGGTCCCTGCCATGGGGCCTTGAGATGAGAAAATCAGTGCTTTAGGAAAAGTGATTTTCAACTTATATCTGTGTCCATGTGAGAGCGATACGTATGGTGACATTTAGGGAGTATATCACTGGGCTAGATATACTATCAAGGAAATAATGCACTGAACACTTGTCTGTAAGCATTTCTCTCCATGATAGCCCAGAAGGGATAAACACTTTTGTTAACAATAAGTAGGTATCACTGTCAGAGGTCATCAACAATCGTAAAAACCCCTTGAGGTCCCTTAATTAACTGATCAGTCCCAGACCTGAGGTTTTTATTGACCTATGTTTGGTCCATCAACCTGGTTTGTGTCTTATAAGACCCTAGGTATTGGCATAAAGTGGGGTACGGGAAGGAGAAGAGGTGAACAATGAGGAGCCATTCCCAGAGATCTCTGGTCCTCTGTTGACGGGTACGTGGCTCTCTGGGCTTCCCACACCTTCCAGAACTCTTTCCAGAACTCCGGCAACTCAGTCCTGAGTCCTCTAAGCATCCCTGGAAAGGAAAAGATCCCTGGTTGAGGTAGCAGGTGAGGTCCCTCCTTGATGTAGAGATATGAAGTCAAGAAGCTTCTATGACCTCTTTGGTAGTGATGTCCACATACAGCATAAAATGAGGATTGTGGGATTGAAGGAATCAGGGCTCAGATGTCCTGGAAGGGTGCTATGTCTTTCCTGAGAGCCTCCTGTCCTGACACTGAGGTAGCCATTACTCTATGGCCCAGCCTCATCTCAACCAGGTGTCCTTCCAGAAGGAGAGGCAACCTTCCCGAATGACCACACCTAGTTTCCTAGAACCACACCCTAGTTCCCTAAGGCAGCCAGGCCACCTGCTTTTTCCCTTGATTAACTTTCATGAGACTCTAGACACATTGTATACACTAAGCACATAAATTAAAAGTCAGCATGTGATATTCTTTTTATTGGCAAATAAACCTTGGTCCTAGATACGGGGGAAAAAAATTGGCTTTACAGAACTTCTGAAAACAAACAAAAAAACTATGGCTAAAATAAACAAAAATCCTTGGCTTCTTCAAGCTTCAAGCTTCACATATAAATAAGAAGCCTTGCAATTTTCAGCAGAAATGTCTGTGTATATGTCAAAGCAAGACACAGGTGCTTAAAGCTTATAATGGATACTGGAATATTTTCAGAATCAGAGGTAACACGCAGTGTTGGGTGGAGGGGATTTTCACCTATCTCTGGCCCATGTGAAAATGATCTCATCTATCTGGATCACGTCCACCTACAAAGTACTTCTTAGATTGAATTATCCAGGCTATTGCTTTATCCTTCCAACATACTTTCCATGTATAAAAATATCTTAAATTAACACTAAATACGATGCCATATTTTATTGAACTTGAGCTTTTATAGCATTTTCCAAATCTATACTTTGACCTATATTTCCTGGAATTTTTGTATAACATTGTTTTTTAAGAAAATTCTCTCAGTGTTGATTTGTGCAGCTGAGCTCCCCCGAGAATAGGCTGACCTCCAGCAACTCCTCATTCCACCCCCAGTAGGAGCTTGAATAATGACTGAGTGACAAAGTGTCCCATTCAGTTATTATTCAACTATATTAAATTGCTAAAGTTGGTAATTGGAGCATATCTTATTACAAAGGCAAAAGTTCAACATTTTTCCCCAGGCACAATAGGCTTGCACATTTAAAAACTTCTGGTCTGGTAGGGAATAAGATGTCAGGGCATGGAGCGTGCAACAAATTAAACAGGGAAAGATATATTAACCAAACCTGGGCAGAATTACCAGGTATTACCTTGAAGGTATTTAACAATCTCAAACCCTACCTATATAAAGGGGTGTGAGAGAGAAAGTAGAAGAGAATCTTGAAAATGAGTATCCTCTAGCTCTGTTAGGCTAACACAATTGAAAAACTATCATTTAAAATATTATACTAGGGACTGATATTTTATATATCAGGACTGACTGATTATTTAAATATTTTAAAATCTCACCAGATTATATTAAAACCCATTTGGAGCCATAGCTATAGGCTATTTACTTGAAGTACCACTTGGGATATGACTGAGGGGTCCAGATTGCTCTAAAATGGTACTCCAGTGAAGGAGCAGTTTTCCTAAGACAGTGGGAACATTGGGTATCTGCTTGGATGAGAGCACCACAAGTTACTGTTTCAAAAAACAAAAAATGATAGTGGGGGAAATGATAGAGACCACAGCCCATGGTAGTATTCCCCACAGGTGCCTCATCAGAAGACTCATTTGGGGCACTTGTTTGAGAATCTAGGTTCCCAGATGCCTTTCCTGGAGATTGTGATTCCTAGGTCTGGGGTAGGCCTAAGAATCAGTATTTTTAATAAGTGTCCCAGTGATTCTTACCATAAGGCAAATGTGGGAAACACTATCCAAACATTGCTATTCATTCATGATACTATCATTCATTCATTCTTTTATTTAGTTGTTTAGCCCTCTTTATGGTATTTCTCAAACTGCGATCCTGGATCCCCTACATCACAATCATCTGGAGTGTTTAATGAAAATCCAGATTTGGGCCCCACCCCAAACGTACTATATTAGCATCTCTAGAGGTAGGACCCGCAAATCTGCATTTTAAATGAGCATTCCAAATGATTCTTATGTAACTAAGTTTGAGAATGTCTGCTGTGTGTCAGGCACATAGCATGTCTCTTCAGGTCGTCTAGTCCCTGTCAATAGGTAACAAACACTTAGCAAAAGATTTACTAAGGCAGGGATCCCTGGATGGTGTATGTAGCAGTGATGTAAAGGGTGACGGAAGAGAGGCAGCTCTTCCTGCTTTAAACTGGAAGTCTGCAAGGCTTGTGGGAGCAAGAAGGGAAGCCGCCCCACAGAAGGAGTGGGCAGATTTTGGGGGACATGGGAAAGCTGAGTGAAGCCTAGGTCCCTTCAGTCTCTGGAACGTGTGGATGGGGCCAATCACATATTTGTTTGGAGATGGCCATGCAAAGGCTCCACAATCCCAAGGTTAAGTGGTGGGGCACTGGCGAGAACTCTCACTCGGAATTTCCTGCCAGAGCGCCTGCCCTGCAGGACACAAATATACTTTACTTTTCTCCTTTCTTCTCCCATTTCCTTAGTTTTGTTTGTGGAATAGTAATGGAACTTGCCCAGGCATTGTTTCATTTTGATACCATAACAAGGTCTGTTCTGAATTCACTTTCTCCATCAGAGGCCTATGGAGTGTTCATTGTTCCTGTGGACTTTTACTGATGTACAATTGTGTTTAAAATAACTTGTCCAAAGCATATCTGGAAAATAATAAGTGAACTTAGTTTAAGTAAATTTTGTCCGATGATTCCAATTCTGATTTCTCTGATTGCTCATGTGGATGGAAGTTCAGGCAAATGCCCTTTTCATTTTGAATGGTGAGTGTAATAGTAAAAATGTGAAAATAACAC